>NC_140413.1:92102500-93352500 GCF_965140295.1 Lepidochelys olivacea | reverse complement strand
ACAACTGCTCCAGCTACTGTGGATGTGCCACTCCTGCAGTGGATTTCATAAGCAAGACAGTTACAGCACCAGCTGCTTCTCTCCTGTCCCTGAGGTTGGGGAAAAGGGGGGCAGGGTGATGGAGAAAGAAGAGAGTATGAAGGGAAATAGAAGATGTGATGTAACAGGTAGTGAGGAGACAGAGAAATGCAGAGAGCTATACGAAAAAGGGACCGGGGAGAACAAGCCTGTTCTCCAGTGTCAGACATATGAAAAGAGTTGACTGCTTAGCTTACTGCCCAATCCCTGTCACCTCCCGAAGATGACACTCATAGGCATGGAAGAGGGGGAACCAGGGACTGCTGGTAGTGGGGGAGGGGCACAAGTGGTTATGAGGTAGGAGGGTTGTGGGTCCTCCACATATTTAGATAAGCATCCACATTTTTAGAAAGCCTATCTGACCAGATCTATCTGACCAGATCTCTACTCCAAACCTTTGGGGTCTCCCATCACAGATTCTATATATGTTTATACAATACTATATGCACTTGTACTTCTGGAACTTTGTGTAACTGTACCTAACAACCAGTACCAACCAATACAATATCACATTGCAATATATGGAGCAGAGAATGAAGATTTGGTGGAGTCCCCAATTCCTTTTGGAAATAAGCTATGTAGCTATAAGTGTGCCCACACTTGACTGATTGTACCACTTTAACTTAACTCCCAAAACTCCATTAACACAGAGTTACAGTTGCACATCGGTGCCTCATGCCCTTCCAGAATGAGGGAGGTAGCCAAACATACACCTTTGGAAGCCAGGAAATACAAAGCTAAGATACACTCCACCCCTATAATGCAACTTTAACCACACTTCAGCTGGCAATAGTCACCAAGAATGGCTCAGTAAGGATGGAACTGTAATAAGCAGACATGAAGAAAGACTAAGATAATGTGTCATTGCTCATACTGCACTCCACAGATTTAAACCCACATCTCCTAAACCAGTCTTGTTGCCTTAACCACAATCCATCCTTCACAGCTGCTACTTTACAAAAAAGAAGTTTTTAATTAAGTCAGTTTGGTATAGAAATCACTAAGAAAAACATGGAACCCCACAAGGTCATTATTGAGTCACTTTTCCCATGATGCAAAGCAATTTCAGTGAAGCTAGCTTGGAAATCAGTCATCACTTCAGAAGAAGCAGGGGGCGGGGCAGGTAGAAAGGAATTTTTTTTTGAGGTAATCTACACCAGGCACATTACCCAGCCAGGAGCATGAAAGAGTTTGCTGACTAGAAACTTATGCTAACACTACTCAGGAGACCCAGGGCTATCACCTTGGAGTCCAAAGATGAGGCTGTTTTCACAGAGTATGCCAACAGACCAAAAGAGAGAGAGGGACCACATTGGAGAGAACACCCAAAGTTGTGAGCAATTTATTCGGACATAGGGGGAAATGCAGGGTTAAAATTCTCTTCCCAACCCCTCAAACTAACACATATGCAGAAGACAAACAAGAAACTAAAAACAAATCCAGACTTCAAATCCAATTCCCATTTATAAGAATGGCTGTCAAGATTGGAGTGCTTGTACATGGAGCATTAACTTCTTCAAGAAGTTAGTCCACTGAAACATTCATGTTTCATCACCATCAAATTGTTCATTTTGCTAATTACTGCAAGGTTCAAACTTGTTCTGCTCAGCTGATGGTCTTAAAATATAGAGGCAGTGCAAATTAATATTTACCGTGATATCACTGAATAATGCAATAGATTGTGTAGTTAGCAATGGGTGAACTGGTTCAAACCATAAACCGTGCTTCTTAAGCTAACATTTTTGTTTTTAAATGTACTGTTAAAGCAAATTATAAAACCACTACCCTGATGTTTGGACTGGAATTCTCTCCTTTAGCTTGCCCTTCCCCAGGAGAGAAAAGAGCCACTCATTGTCAATTTTTTTCAATTATTCATAATGTCCTTTGCATGGTACAGGGATCCCTGTTTGGTATCTCCAAAGTACAACTCCACATGCTAAGATTCTTTATCTGGAAATGAAGAAATGTCCCAGTGCCATTTGCCGAAGAAGCCTCTTGTTTCTGCATGGATGACTAGAATATTGTGTTGAAGCTTCTGTTCTTAGCCTTGGAGAAGGGAACCACTAGCATGGAATGAGAGCTTGAACTGGCTGTAGATGATTTTTCATGACTTAACCTATACTTTATGATATCTCATTATATAGCTAATCTCACAGCACCACTGTGCATTTATTTCTTTATTTAACATTAATGTTTAAGAAATACCATTTTAAAAGAAATCAGCCAAGGAATCTCAAAAGCACTGGGAAAAAGAATTGTCATTTGAGTCTGTTATCAGGTGGTAGAAAACAGAGGACACATGCTTGAATACTTGCACCACTGTTCAAAAAGAAACTGAGCACCTGAAGTCATTTGTTTCAAGGAATGCTTTGTTTATGACTGACAGGAACATTAGAGTGGAAAATAGAAGCAGATGAAAAGCCATCCTTTACCTGTGGCAGCCAATAAATATGGTGGTGCAATCTGCTCTATCTAACTGGATATGAAACCCTAGGATTGGAGGAGCAGGCATCAGGCTCTTGTTAAGAGAGAAGCTGATTATTAAAGGGAAGTGTTATCACTTTCTTATTGCTTCTGGAAAGAATAAGTTATTCATCTTTCCAGCCACATTCTATAAATAATGAAGGATGTTCTGTAATGGGGACAATAAACTGCCAGTTGTGTTTTTACAGCAGCAGGCCACAGAGCAGGGCCAGCCTTGTAGAAACATAACTGTGTAGGGCGGCAATAAACACCGTTCCACATGTTTTCCTGATCCCGTATTCCTATTTTTAATTGCTACAGGCAACACCACCACACATACAGCTTTAATGTTGAGTGTGTGCGCTTGTGAGCTCTGTGTACTTTTCAAGCCCTGGCTGCAGTGTTGGCCAACAACACATGGTACAAACCCTGGTGAGCTTTCTCAGAGGTAGAGATTCCCCCACTACTCAGATCCAAGCCATCTGGCATTTGGACCGTTAGGGGAGGAGTTTGAAACACTGCCTCCCCTGGCTCAACAATAGTAGCCACACACTTGATGGGAGAGCAGGCAGTTCAGTGTTCTGAGCAGAACTCCACTATTCTTCAGTTATTCCATAGATCTGTAAAATGACAAGAACAGTACTTCCTAATCCCACATGGTGTGAGAATACACACATAAAAGACTGAGGGGACCATATAAGTATCTACAATAGATTAATGGGCTATCTCATGGCAGCACAACATACCGTCATGCGAAGGTTCATGTAATACTTCAAGTCCTCTCTTCTGCCCCTTGCTTCATAGGCCAGGAAGATGTGCTTCACATTGATCTCTCAAGACTTTATCTGGACAGCAATCAGAGCCATGTCAGTGGCTAGCGGAGGGAACTGCATCAATGTTCTTCTGCTGGGGGAAGAAAGATTGCTATGACATAACCCTCTGTGATCTAGAGCAGTGAGGAAGAGTGAAACCTGAAAACTCTGCACATGCATACACACTGAAGTGGTGATTTTTCAGGACATTAATTGCAGTGTTCTAATGAAAATGCTCTGCACACTCTCTGGGATGGCTATGTAACATGTCCCTGGAGAAACAGACCTCATTCTCCGATTGTACATGTACAACATTTCTGGCTACAAACACAACAGGACAGAGATTTTGCACATTCATAAACTGTATATTCTCAAAGATGAGACATTCTATACTCTGGGAACAGATTAGGAACCAAGTCCATGTTTTTCCACTGAATATATATCAATATTCTTTTTAGTGAAACGCAGTACTTAAAGGTTTCAAAGTAACAGCCGTGTTAGTCTGTATTCGCAAAAAGTAAAGGAGGACTTGTGGCACCTTAGAGACTAACCAATTTATTTGAGCATAAGCTTTCGTGAGCTACAGCTCACTTCATCGGATGCATACTGTGGAAAGTGTAGAAGATCTTTTTATATACACACAACAAATGAAAAAATACCTCCTCCCACCCCACTCTCCTGCCGGTAATAGCTTATCTAAAGTGATCACTCTCCTTACAATGTGTATACTAATCAAGTTGGGCCATTTCCAGCACAAATCCAGGTTCTCACTTCCCCCCTCCCCCCCCACACAAACCCACTCTCCTGCTGGTAATAGCTTAAAGCATTGCAGAACTCTCCAAACAGTGAGTGATCATATGCCAAAATACCTGTTAGGAGTTTAAGTAGTTTCCTGCAAATTTCTCTTTACCTATTTCAATTACAAACTCCATTATATGAGGGTTAAATCTGTAGTTCAGGACAGACATTTCTGAGAGTTCATTAATTCATGAGAAACCAGCATTATGTCAATTTTTACTGTCTCAGGGAGGTAAATGTATGATCAAAAAGGCACTTTTAGAAATATGCACTTGCTGTTTTAGGAGTAGTTTTACCAGTAAACGGTTCTATTGATCCAAACAGCTCTATCCTACATGATGTGACAGACTAGCAGGACATGGGAAGAATAACTGTCAAAAATCAGTTCTTATCAAAGTACACATGTAATTTGGTAGATTCAAAATCCACTGCCCACCACTATTGTAGATTAAAGATTTGACTTAAGCCCATGAAAAATATTTCAACAGACTAGGTAAATATTACTCAGTGTTTGAAGAACGCCTAAACTTCAATGCCTAAACTAAAGTGAGTCATATTGAAGTCCAGGGGCTACTGAAGTTTGGCAGTCGAAATTTCCAGATTTACAGAGAAATAAAAACAAAGAGTTTTAAAGAACTAAAGTTAGATATTAAAAAAACAACAACAGAATTTCAACCTCTACACCGAACTCATGGGTGATTAAAAGTCCTTCACAAATCAGCATTATTATTTTATGAGGGGCATTGTGCTCTTGGGGATGCAATCTTACAGATACGAATTAAAACCAAGATCTGACCACTTGTGGTTCTGAGTGGGTGCCTTTCCCAACATGTGCTACAAACACAGTCCAAATAGCATGTATTGTCCAAACTCACCCCATACTCACTATCGTAGTGTACTCTTTCTGAGTAGAATCATAGAAATTTAGGGTTGGAAGTGACTTGGAGGGGTCATCTAATCCCTCTTCCCTCGACCATCCTTGACAGGTGTTTGGCTAACCTGTTCTTGAAAACCTCCAATGACAGGGATTCCGCAGCCTCCCTTGGTAACCTATTTCAATGCTTAACTATCCTTACAATTAGAAAGGTTTTTTTCAAATATCTAATCTAAATCTCCTTTGCTGCAAAGTAAGCCAATTATTTTTTGTCCTACTTTCAGTGGACACAGAGAACAATTGATCACCATCCTCTTTATACCAGCTCTTAACATATTTGAAGACTATAATCATGCCCACCCCCACTTCAGTTTCCTTTCCTCAAGATTCAACATTCCCAGTTTTTTTTAACCATTACTCATGAATCAGGTTTTCTAAACCCTTTATCATTTTTGTTACTCTCTTCTGGACTCTCTCTGGTTTGTCCACATCTTTCTTACCATGTGTAGCCCAGAACTGGACACAATACTGTAGTGGAGGCCTCACCAGTGCCAAGCAGAGTGGTACAATTACCTCACATATCTTATATATGACAATACCATTAATATACCCCAAGATGGCATTTTCCTTTTTCACAGCTGCATCACATCACATCACTTTCAATTTGTGATCCACTAGGACCTCCAGATCCCTTTCAGCAGTACTACCCCCTTGCCACTTAATTCTCCATTTTGTAGTTGTGCATTTGATTTATCCTTCATAAGTGTAGTACTTTACACTTGTCTTTATGGAGTTTTATCTTTTTGATTTCAGATCAATTCTGCAATATGCCAAGGTCATTTCAAATTTTAATCCTGCCCTCCAAAGTATTTCCAACTCCTCCCAGTTTGATGTTACCTGCAAATTTTATAAGCATACCCTCCATTTCTTTATCCAAATCATTAATGAAAATATTCAGTAACACTGGACCTAGGACAGATGGCTGCAGAACATCACGCAAAACATCCCCCCAGTTTGACAGTGAAACATTGATAACTACTCTTTAAGTATGGTCTTTTATCTAGTTGTGGTCTAGGTGAAATTACTATAAGGTGTCAGAGTAGCAGCCGTGTTAGCCTGTGGGTGCACATTTCCCTTGTTTGCTGATGATGCCATGTTGACTTTGTCTCAGCCTTCCAGGGCTCTCCAGCAATTTCCAATCTTGCCTATAATTCAAAGTAGGGAAACCAACAAGATGTTTGTTCAGAGATGACAACAACATTTGGTTGAAACATTCCTGCAGTGTTTGGTCATCATATTGAGCTGCCACCATGTCAAAGATGTCACTCCAGATGTTGTAGTCTAAGATGTGAAGGGGTTCTGCCCGGTCTGTGGGTGAGTAATAGCATGCAGACTGTTTACATGTTCCCTTCTCAGTGTCTACCCTGAGGAAAAGTCCCTCTTTTGGCGTCCCAGAGTGAGATCCAGCACAGGAACAGGCCCATCCTCCCTTCAGAGATTTCTTTGATTGTCTTTGCAAACTCTGGGACCTTTGTGAGACTTCAAAAATATTGGACTGAGCAACAGGGAATAGATCACAGGCATCCTCAGAGGTGAGCTCCTTCATGCATCTGTAAGGAGTTTGGGTTGGAGGGAATTGATTCTCCTCCCAGGAGCATCCAAAGATGTTTCCAATACTGTCGAAGGATCATTGGCCAGGACAGGTGACCCGCCACCCCTATCTGGAGGCACCCCTACCTGGTCTGCTATCTGTAAGGTAATGGAGGCAGTTGGGTAAGTATGGATTTCTCCATGAATGCAGGAAATCTGGGTGGATCATTCTGTATCTAAGATCTTGGGGGAGATTAAGTTATGTTGAAGAAGAACTTTTCCACACCGCAAGTCTATCAATACCTCCACTGTATTCAGTCCTATTTTTATTGGGACAACAGAGGGTCTCATGGTTAGTCTCATAGGTTTGTTCGCAATCTCACCCGCTTGGTCAAAGTGGCATCCTAGATCAGTGGTACTCAACTAGGGGTCCAGGCCCCCCTGGGGGCTGCAGGCAGGTTTCAGGGGGTCCTTCAAGGTGGGCCAGTGTTAGGCTGAAGCCCCACTGCATGGGGCTGAAGCTTGGGGCCCTGAACCCTGACACCAGAGGCTGAAGCCAAAGCCTGAGCAATGTAGCTTAGGTAGAGCCCCTGTGGCATGGGGCCCCACCAGAAAAATGCTCTGCTTGCTACCCTCTAATGCCGGCCATGGCTTTTATATGCAGAAAACCAGTTGTTGTGGCACAGGTGGGCTGTGCATTTTTTATAGCATATTGGGGGGGCTCAGAAAGAAAAAAATTGAGAACCCCTGTCCTAGATAGTTCCATTCCATCTTAGGGCATTCCCATTGGATGTGCCTGGGTTACCCACAGTGATAATATACCACTGGCCCTCGTCAGGAGGGCAGACATCATCCCTTGAAAATCTGGGTCTTTGAGGCCCTGTTCTCTGTAGGGCTGGGTCTAGGTTTTTTGCTGCCCCAAGCGAAAAAGAAAAAACAAAAATAAAAACCTCCGAGAGCGCAACTGCCGAAGCAAAAAAAACCCCAAAAACAAAAACAAAAAAAACACCCGGAATGCCGCCCCTGGAATTGTGCCACCCCAAGCATGAGCTTGGATTGCTGGTGCCGGTCCTGGTTCTCTGTGTGGGGATCTGTGTTTGGGGTAAAGGGTCAGTTGCTCGAGGTGAGCCAATACTAGGACCCTCACTGGGTTGGTGGGTTATCTCTTGTCATCATTGTAAGTGTGGCAGGCCCACAGAGAGACTGGCATTCCCACTCATGAGCATTTTGACCTCCAAGAACTTTTCCATTGTCTCCACAGTGGATGTGGGGCAAAACATTCAGACCCGGGTTTTTACTGCAATAGGGAAAATTTGCAGCTATTTTTCTAGGACAATGTTGTCCATGAGCTCTCCTACAGTCTTAGTCTCTGGGGTTAGTCATTTGGTAGCCAAGTCCAGGAACCACTGGGCTACTGCACAGGGGCATGGATGGGCCTTCACTCCTTACCTATTCCTATCTGCTAGTGGCTGACGTGAGAGCAGCCAGGCCATTTCGACTTGGAACTGCTGGTTCTGCTCATGGTCAGCCAGCTGGGCTTCCTGAATGCATTGCTGAGTGGACAGGAAAGCTTCCTGGAACTGGAGTTCCTTTCAGTCTCCATCTCTGTTGATTCACCATTATTCAGAATAGCTCCTCTACGTCCCTTTTTAATGAAAGGGGTTCAGGTCAGGACTCTGTCCAGGTGCCACGTGTAATAGTTTGGCCTGTCTTATAGTGGTCTCCTCTTGTCAAGCCAAGTTTTATTCTGCTGTGTCAGCTCATTCCCTGGGGCAACCGTCATCTAGGCTTCTCAAGGAATCCAGGGAAACAATCTTCACCTGGAGCAATTTCTTAACTGAGCCTTCTTAACAAAAGGAAGCCCACCCATTGAAGAATCTTATTTCAAAGTCTGTGAAAGCATAGTAGCCCCTTCCCCAAATCATTTTCTCACACCAGACAGAGATGTGGAAAAAGCTAATGTACTTAATGCTTTTTTTGCCTCTGTCTTCACGAACAAGGTCAGCTCCCAGACTGCTGTGGTGGGCAACACAGCATGGGGAGTAGGTGGCCAGCCCTCTGTGGAGAAAGAAGTAGTTAGGGACTATTTAGAAAAGCTGGACGTGCACAAGTCCATGGGGCTGGATGCGTTGCATCCGATAGTGCTAAAGGAGTTGGCGGCTGTGATTGCAGAGCCATTGGCCATTATCTTTGAAAACTCATGGCGATCAGGGGAAGTCCCAGACGACTGGAAAAAGGCTAATGTAGTGCCCATCTTTAAAAAAGGGAAGAAGGAGGATCCTGGGAACTACAGGCCAGTCAGCCTCACCTCAGTCCCCGGAATAATCATGGAGCAGGTCCTCAAAGAATCAATCCTGAAGCACTTACACGAGAGGAAAGTGATCAGGAATAGTCAGCATGGATTCACCAAGGGAAGGTCATGCCTGACTAATCTTATCACCTTCTATGATGAGATTACTGGTTCTGTGGATGGAAAGCAGTGGATGTATTGTTTCTTGACTTTAGCAAAGCTTTTGACACGGTCTCCCACAATATTCTTGTCAGCAAGTTAAAGAAGTATGGGCTGGATGAATGCACTATAAGGTGGGTAGAAAGTTGGCTAGATTGTCGGGCTCAATGGGTAGTGATCAATGGCTCCATGTCTAGTTGGCAGCCGGTATCAAGTGGAGTGCCCCAAGGGTTGGTCCTCGGGCCGGTTTTGTTCAATATCTTCATAAATGATCTGGAGGATGGTGTGGATTGCACTCTCAGCAAATTTGCGGATGATACTAAACTAGGAGGAGTGGTAGATATGGTGGCAGGTAGGGATAGGATACAGAGGGACCTAGACAAATTGGAGGATTGGGCCAAAAGAAATCTGATGAGGTTCAACAAGGATAAGTGCAGGGTCCTGCACTTAGGACGGAAGAATCCAATGCACCGCTACAGACTAGGGACCGAATGGCTAGGCAGCAGTTCTGCGGAAAAGGACCTAGGGGTGACAGTGGACGAGAAGCTGGATATGAGTCAACAGTGTGCCCTTGTTGCCAAGAAGGCCAATGGCATTTTGGGATGTATAAGTAGGGGCATAGCAAACAGATCGAGGGACGTGATCGTTCCCCTCTATTCGACATTGGTGAGGCCTCATCTGGACTACTGTGTCCAGTTTTGGGCCCCACACTACAAGAAGGATGTGGAAAAATTGGAGAGAGTCCAGCGAAGGGCAACAAAAATGATTAGGGGTCTGGAACACATGAGTTATGAGGAGAGGCTGAGGGAACTGGGATTGTTTTTAGTCTGCAGAAGAGAAGAATGAGGGGGGATTTGATAGCTGCTTTCAACTACCTGAGAGGTGGTTCCAAAGGGGATGGTTCTAGACTATTCTCAGTGGTAGAGGATGACAGGACAAGGAGTAATGGTCTCAAGTTGCAGTGGGGGTGGTTTAGGCTGGATATTAGGAAAAACTTTTTCACTAGGAGGGTGGTGAAACACTGGAATGTGTTACCTAGGGAGGTGGTGGAATCTCCTTAGAATCATAGAATCATAGAATATCAGGGTTGGAAGGGACCCCAGAAGGTCATCTAGTCCAACCCCCTGCTCAAAGCAGGACCAATTCCCAGTTAAATCATCCCAGCCAGGGCTTTGTCAAGCCTGACCTTAAAAACCTCTAAGGAAGGAGATTCTACCACCTCCCTAAGTAACCTCCCTTCCTTATAAGTTTTTAAGGTCAGGCTTGACAAAGCCCTGGCTGGGATGATTTAATTGGGGATTGGTCCTGCTTCGAGCAGGGGGTTGGACTAGATGACCTCCTGAGGTCCCCTCCAACCCTGATATTCTATGACCGTAATTCCCAAGGCAAGATTTCCTGGCTCTTACCTCAGAACCTCAGTTCTCTAGGGCTACCCATTGGTTTCCCAACTTGTCTGTTTGGTTTTCCAGAGCAGTTCCTTTCAGCAGTAATTCCAGTGGCAGTCAATTCAGAGCACTGCCCAGACACTTCTTACAGGATGTTGCAGTCCACTCCCCCTCATTCTTACTGTTCTCTTTTATAATGGTCAGAAAATGAAGTTCCACCTCTTCCTCAGGTGCAGGGGTGAGCTAATCAGGTAATTAGTTGGCCAACTCCAGAAGTCTGATCCCAGAGGAATGATATCCCTCACTCATTTCAGGTTGGTTTGGCATGGTTTGTTCTTGACAAATCCATGTTGGATATTACATATAACCATGTAATTCTCTAGGTGATTACAAATTGATTAATAATTTGCTTTGGTATCTTTCCAGGTATCAAAGTTAATCTGACTGGTCTACAGTTCCTCAGGTCCTCTTTTTAAAGACAGGCACTATGTTTTCCCTTTGCTAGTCCTCTGGGACCTCACCCATCCTCCAGGAGTTCTGAGATTGCTTTAGATTATTACTTAAGGCTAGGGTGAATTTCATCAGACCCTGCAGGTTCGAATACATCTTACCTTAATAATGTTTAACCTGTTTTTTCCCTATTCTGAAATGTATTCCTTCCCTCTTTTTGTTAATATTAATTGTGTTAAGCATGTAGTCACAATTACCTTTCTTAGCAAAGACAGAAGCTGCCATCCATTACTAGCTCTCCTTCCCTGCTAAGTAGTGGACCTACGCTTTCCTTCATCTCTCTCAAAACCTTTCTGATTTTGTCTGTATGTGCTTGATCTATTAACAATTTGTCCATATTTCTACTTTTTGCAGGATTCCTTTTTTATTTTCAGGTCATTACAGAGCTCCTGATGCAGCCACATTGGCCTCTTACTATTCTTCCTGTCTTTCTTTTGCACAGTTTGCTGTTGTCCCTTCAATATTGTCCCTTTGAGAAAGTGCCAAATTTCCTGAACTTCTTTTTTCCTTAGATTTTTCTTCCCATAGGACCTTACCAACCACTTATCTGAGTTTATTAAAGTCTGCTTTTTTGTAGTCCATTGTCCTTACTCAGTGACTCTCACTCCTTCCTTTCCTTAGAATGATGAAATCTATCATTTCATGATCACTTTCACCAAGTTGCCTTCTATCTTCAGATAGACTACCAATTTCTCCCTGTTAGTCAGACTAAAGTCTAAAATGGCTTCCCTTTTGTTATTTTTCTCCACCTTCTGAAGCAAGAAGTTGGCCCCAATACCTTCCAAGAATTTACTGGAAATGTTGTGTTTTGCCATATTACTTTTCCAACAGATGGCTGGGAGTTAAAGTCCCCCAATACTAACAGGTCTTGTGTTTTGGTTATTACATTTATTGTAGAAATGCCTCCTCCACCTCCTCCTGATTTCTTGCTCTTCGCCCAGAGACTTTCAACTGGTCTGCGTCTCATCTCCTTCTGGCCCCTCGGAGTAATGCATACTGTGGCAAATTGCCGGCACTACTTTGATGGGTCTCGTGCTTTCTCTTCTTGGGGAGGGTTCAGGGCACTGTTTCTCACCCCTGAAATGGGGAATTAACTCTCCTGCTGCCCTCTGGCCTGGGATTTCCTTGCTTTTTGCCCCTGCTTCAGTTCCTCCCCCCCTCCCCCCCGCGACCGGGCCAGACGCTTTTTCTTAGGTTTTTTTTTTTTTTTGCTGGTTTTTTTTTTTTGCTGCTGTTCGAGTGCTGGTCGGTTGCCAGCTTGCCTGCCAGCCCCCGCACACCTGCCCTCGGACACTGCTATTGCTTCAGCTGCAACCCGCAGAGGAGTGGGAAGGACTGCCAACCCACTCCCCGGAGGAGGGGAGTGGACGCCCCCAGACCCAACCGTTTTGCTGTTTGTTTGTGGACCTGCAATTAATTGTCTTCTTATCTTTGCTTGGCATTTTTGGAATGCTCCACAAAGACCGAGAGAGAAGACAGCTGACAGAGACATCACCCAGGGAAATTACAAATCATCGTGGAGGGGGCCGTAAGACTGAGTAACTTTTGAACTGTACTCTCGTGTGGGGGGAGTTTGACTGTGTCTTAATTGCATTTGTAGGGGCACAGGGAGTGTGGCACGGAGCTGCCCCCGATCCATCGGTGTCCCCCCCAACACTATTACAACCGTCACGGCCCCCCCGCTGTCCGTCCCTGCTGGCAACCTGCCATCTGTCTCTAGCCTCAGCTGCTTGCTTTGAATTCCATCATCCGGACCAGACACAACAGCCAACCAAACGAGACTCTTTGGATAAACGCACGTGGGTCTGCATTCCCCACCACCACCCCCGGACTACCCACCCCACAGTTTGCTCCTACTACCTGACCCCAACTCCTGTTTCCTTCCCCTGTCCAGTCCGACCCATTTGCATCCCCCCACCCCCACCTGCAGCCCAACAGGGAGAAGTGGTTAATCTGCTTCCCCCTCCTCCTTCTGGTGTCTCCCCGTCTCTCCCTGCTCATGATGGCGGGGAATGAGAGGGGTGAGGCCCCTCTAACAACCTCAGTTGCCCCTCCCCCACCTACCCCCCCGCCCAACCCCCAAGCCCCCCTCCCCACCACTGGTGCCAAAACACCGGCCACCGCCCCCGCTGGGGCATCGACAGCCGGAGGCACCAGGGCGAATATTACCGCTGCTATGCCCACCGCCCCACAGATTCTAGGAAAGCCCCCCCAGTTAGCTGGAAAGGCCAGGGTGCGAAGAAGGGGAAGGTCCCCGCCACAACCACCAAGCCCTCCATGGGAGAGGCTGCCCCCACCGCTGTGGCCTCATCATCGACCATGGCGTCCCTCCCCGCTGTTCCCTCCACCAGCTCTGTGAGCGTCCCTTCCCCGGCCCCCAGGCCGTATGCCCAGGCGGTGGCAGCCCCCGCCCGGCCTGCCACCTTGTCATCTCGCCCACTCACCGCCTCTGATACCATCAATAGCGGCCGAGGCCCCTTTCCCACCATGACCAGGAAGATTGGCGTCCGTTGCCTCTTGGTGCCCGCCTCGCCCCACGTGGAGACATACGTGCAGGTGTTGGCGAGGGTGGTAGGACCCACGGCCATTGTGGCAGCCTCCAAAATGTATGGGAAGGTCGTCTTTTTCTTAGCATCGGAGGCGGTGGAGAAGGGCCTGGCGGTGGGGGGGGGGTGGTATTTGTCCCCCTGGAGCCACTAGAAGACCTGGGTGTCCGCCTAGTCCTGACCTCCGTTCCTCCTTTTCTACCCAATGCAGCCCTGTTACCCGCTCTCTCCACCCTGGGGAAACCCATTTCCGTCATCAGCCTTCTGCCATTCGGCTGCAAGGACCCCACCCTCCATCACGTCCTTTCGTTCCACCAGCAAGTGCAGCTTTTACCGCCGCCGGCGGCACGTGATGGAGAGGCGCTCGAGGGGTCCTTCCTCGTTCCCTACCAGAGAGCCCGCTATCGGGTCTACTATTCCACAGGAGAGGCCTGGTGCTACCTCTGCCGATCAGCGGGGCACGTCCGAAGAGACTGCCCCTTGGCCCGGCGGGGAGGGGCACTCGAGACCCCCGAGACCCGGCAGGACATCGGCTCCGTCGTTGCCGACGCCCCTGGCCACCCGAGATCTGAAACCACCTCTCCTCCTGCTCAATCCACCGCTGCTCCTGCCCAGGCCCAAGAGACACCTCCCCTACAATGCCCAGACGAGTGAGGGAGCCCCGCCCTTGCTGTTAACAATCCAGCAGATCCTATGGAGGAGGGTGCAGCAAAGATATTACCGGGCATAGGAGAGGGCCTGCCCCAAGGAGAACCGCCCCCCCATGTTGCCTCACCGTTACCCCCCCCGAGCCCGTGAACCATTGCCTCTGCCCCCCGACATGACCCCTGCTAACCAGCCCCCAGATGATGCTATGGAGGGCTGGACCCTAGTCCTGGGAAAGTGAGGCAAGCGGAAGGCTCAAGCTCCGCTGCACCCATCCGATGCGGAGGCCCCCCGGAAGACCAGGAAGGGAAGCACTGACACTGAGCCTTCTGCTATGCCCACGAGTGAGATCCGTCCGCCGATGTCAGGAGGGGAAGACAAAATAGCACAGGAAGGTAGAATCTCCCCTCTACGGGAGACCCTCCCCTCCGAGACCCCTGAGGAAGCCCCTTCTGCCCGAATATCACCCGAACCCCTCCGCAAACCCCGAAGCGACCATCATAGCGGGCACCAGAGGGGAGTCCCCCGGGGTGGCAGAAAAAGACCTTTCCTCCATGAGGAGATCAAGGCCCTAGGATTGACTCCGGTCACCCAGGGAGAGAATGACCTACTGCCGGCTGGCCTCGATCTGGGCAACCTCACCCCAGTCCCCCTTTCCCCATGCTCCCCCCCCTAACCGCCTTCCCGGGCGAGCACCCTGCAGAAGATGGTCCACCACCTGAAGCCATGGCTGCCAAATCCACCAAGGAGCGTGTGCCTAGCATCACTGGGAGCCCCCTCCCCACCCCCTTAACCCTCGAATCAGTTCGGAAGGCACCACCTCTCAGCTGCTTGCCTCCCGAAGCCCAGAGCCTCGCCTCTGCCCCCGCCCCCACCCCCACCCCTGTTCCTGCCCAATCCACCTCCTCCTGCAATGCTATTGCCGCCCCTGGGATTATTTCTTTCCCGTTTTTTGTGGATCCCCCCCAAGGAGCAGTCTTTGCATTTTCCTGCCGCAACCCATTAGGAGCTGCAATTTTCCCTCTGCCATCCTCTTCTACCCCAAGGCTTGAGACGGACCTAATAACTTTAGCCTGTCAGACGCCCCGTCGGTGGTCTGCACCCTGCCTGGCCACCTCAGCGGACCACGAGGCTGCACCAAGAGCCCCACCAGGGAATAACCCGGAAATCGCAACCCCACCCCCACATGAGTTGCGAAAAGCGTTGCGACAGTTTTTAGAAGACATCCGTGGCTCCCGCAACAGGGTACAGCTAGCTCTCCAGCTATGGGGGGACTTTGATCACATCCTCCAGGCCACAAGGGCCCTTATAAAGGAGGGTAAAGGGAAAGGAAGGCACAGTGCCGCGGCATACGGGCGGGCCCGCAGCTTCCATGATGATTTACTCACTTATGGGATGGGTCACGGATTGTTGCGCAACCTGCCGGGGGCTGCAAACACCCCCGCCAACAAGGAACCCCCACCCCCCCAGCCCTCCGCATGACGCCCCTCATTATTGCAACTTTGAACACCAGGGGCTATAGGATGCTCTCCGCAGGTCCCAGGTGCTCTCTTACCTTCGGGAAGGGGGGTACTCTGAGGTTTTCCTGCAGGAGACCCATAGGGATCCGACCGCCGAGGACAGCTGGCGGCTGGAGTGGGGGGACGGGGTCTACTTCAGCCACTTCACGATTCGACAAGCTGGAGTCGAAAACCTTGGTAAACCTAGGAGTTTACCTTTCTGCCACGCACCCTTCTCCACCGGAGAACTGGCAAAATTTAGAAGGTGGGGTGATAGAGCGGCTCTGGAAAAAGATGAGGCTACTTCAATGTCTCTCCCTCCAAGGGAGAGCACTGGTGCTTAACCAACTAGTCCTGTCCACGCTCTGGTACCGTCTCAACACCCTGGTCCCGGCCCCGGGTTTCCTGACCAACCTCCGGACATTGATTCTAGAGTTCTTTTGGTCAGGAATGCACTGGGCCCCTGTTGGGGTTCTTCATCTACCCCTGAAGGAAGGAGGGCAGGGTCTGAAGTGTCTGCACACTCAGGTTTGTGTCTTCCGCCTCCAGGCCCTGCAGAGGCTCCTTTATAATGCAGGTAGTTCGACGTGGAGCATATTGGCGCACGCCTTTCTGCGCCGCTTCCAAGGGCTCCGATACAACCGGCAGCTTTTTTATCTCTGTCCGAGAGGTTTTCCGCGAGACCTCTCCGGGCTGCCGGTCTTCTACCAGGACCTCCTCTGGACCTGGAAACTGTTTTCAATGACTAGGTCCGTGGCAGCCACTGTGGGAGCAGATCTCCTCGCGGAGCCCCTGCTACACAACCCCCAGCTCCGTGTGCAGGCAGCGGAGTCCCGTTCGGTGCGCCAGAGTTTGGTCCTGGCGGAAGTAACGAGAATCGGAGACCTCCTGGACTATGACTGGGGAGACTGGACTGGATCCCCTGATGCTCGCTGGGTGCATGGGGCTTTCCAGACCTTGTACCCCCCAGCGTGTACTTCAGGAGGTGAAGGCCGCCTTGATGCCCACTGCTAGGGGTTATCTCAACCGAGCCCTACGCGAGGGCGCACCCCGCCCACCCTCTACCCCAGGCCCGCCGGATCTTTCAATTGGGCCCCTACCCCGTAGATTCCAACAAACCCCTCACCCTTTCACTGAGAGCCGGCTGCATGAACTGCAGCCGGTCAGCTTCCAAATCGTGCCACGGAAATATTTATACACACTCATGCTTCACACCCTCCACGCTCACACCCTGGTGTCCCGCCCGGATACAAAGTGGCGGGACCTCCTGCCAGCTTTGGAGGGTGAGCAACCACAGTGGGCCAGCCTGTATTCCACCATGGTCCCAAGGCCCGTCGGGGACATTAGTTGCCGGCTCCTTCACGGAGCTGTGAGTACGGGCATGTTTTTGATACGATTCACTCCCATCTCGGATACTTGCCCTTTTGCAATGTGAGGGAAACCCTGGCGCACGTATATTTAGAGTGTGCCAGGCTGCAGCCCCTTTTCCGGCTCCTCACGAATATTTTATTACGCTTTTGGCTACACTTTTCCCCTCACCTTTTTATTTACACACTCCCCATCTGTGGCCCCACAAAATTGCGAAATCTCCTGGTTAACCTCCTCCTAGCCCTAGCTAAAACAGCCATTTATAAAACCAGAGAGAGGCGGTTGGCTAATGAAGCGTCCTGCGATTGTAGGGCCATTTTCTGATCCTCAGTACATTCATGTATCCGGGCGGAGTTCCTCTGGGCGGTGTCCACCGACTCCCTTGACGCCTTCGAGGAGCGGTGGGCACTGTCCGAGGTTCTCTGCTCGGTGACCCCATCCTGTTCCCTCCGTCTGACCCTTTGATTGAGGGGAAGAGCGAGAGACCCTAGCCCCAGCCGTTACCGCTGTAGATACCATCATTACTGTCACCTAGGAGGGGTCCTATCACACGTGGTGTACATCCCCGCCCACCCCCAACCCGCACACCCCACAGCTGTGCCCATCTTGTCGGGCACTCTCAGGAGAGGAATAATCGGTGACACTGGGCGTGGCACTAGGTAACTCGAGGGGGTGGAAGACCATGAATGTTGAGGAAGCCCCCCTGCTCTAGGCCACCAGGTAACTCAGGAGGGTGGAAGACCACAAGTGTCGAGGAAGCCCCCCACTCTGGGCCCAGGCTAGCCTGAACACTTCTCCCTCCTGAAGGCTGCTGTTATACCTTGTGTTTGCTTTTGTTGCATAGTTTTGCTTTATCCTTTTTGGTGATTCCTTGTAAGTGTTGCACAAATAAAATTCTCTTCTGATTCAAAAAATAAATAAATAAATAACTCTCTTGTAGCCATCTGGCCCGACCCTGTCATATATATATCTTCCTACTGTATTTTCCACTGCATGCATCTGATGAAGTGGGTTTTAGCTCACAAAAGCATATGCCCAAATAAATGTGTTAGTCTCTAAGTACTAGTAAAAACAAAAACAAACAAAAAAAAAACACACTCTCCTGCTGCCCTCTGGCCGTGCTGTATCACAATACATTCTTGATATATAATTCATTACCTCCCTTTTTTTCCTCGCTGTCTTTCCTGAACAACCTATATCTTACTATACCAATATTCCAGTCATGAAATTTATCCCACTGAATATCAGTGATGTTAATTAGGCAATAACTTAACTTGTTTACTAAGATTTTCAGTTCTTCCTATTTATTCCACATACTCCTTGCATTGGTGTACCAACAGCTAAGAAGTTGAGCAGATTCCCCCACGGTATTCTCTCTTGTGGCTTCTATGACCCTATTGTATATTAATAAAAGGGGGAAAGAATGTCATGGTGATAAGATCAAATCACTCAGCTCAAATCCTTTCCCCACAGAAAGCAGCTCCCACTTTCTTTCTGTTGAAGTGCAGTAATGAGTCACTTGCCTCAACAAGCAAGCAGAGATCATTTAAACCTTTCCTAACAGCAGCAACATATGCCAACAGGGTGGCTATTTCAGAGATAGGCTGCCACACTGTTACTTGGTTATTAAAGATAGGTGGGAACTTTTTGAAAGAGCATGGATGTTAATTCCTAGCTAAGTTTTAACTCTGATAATTACACTCAGCCTCCCTAAGATTCCACTTGTACTTTCAAGAGGACAAAGTTATTGTTTTTTACCTCCTGTTCTAAACTGTTATTGTTGCTGCTTAACAACTATTTATATTCCAAGAGTGCTTTCCATTGCATCAGACACCAAAAACACATATATTAATAGGTAGGCTTGCCCTGAAGAACTTATAGTCTAAAGAGACAGAATTTACAAAGGAGGGGCAGTGAGACAGAGAAGGGAAGTGACTTGCCTGAGGTCACACAGCAGGTCATTGTCACAGCCACCAGAAGAATTATGTCTTCTAATTCCCAGGTAGTGTCCTTTCCAGAATGCCAAGTTTCATCCACAGGGTTGCTATATTTCCAGAGTTGGGAAAAAAGCTTTTATATATAGTTAATCAAATGTATTGACATGCTTCTAAATAAAGACTGCTGTATAAATGAAGATTCTGTCATTAATAAAGTGCATAGGAGATGCTTATCTGCCACTTGTAAGGGGTAATTTAAAATAGGCTGTGCATAGATTGCATTTCAGACAATAGTCGGCAAAAGAACTGATTTTAAATATTTTATGTTGTCATGCATATTTAATATATGTGGAAAACATTTTATCTGCTATAACAAATAAATTGGTATCTTCTCCCTAAGGAATCATTCACTACATTTTTCCCTCTGCTTCTGTTTCCTGTCACACACACATCCATAAACACCACTTCACTCACTAGTCCCTAATTGCTCTGTACCTCTATGTATCAATTTAAGAACCTCCCCAGACCACGGAAACCCATGGTTTTGACTTATTATTATGAATAGGAGGCAACAATCGGTCAGCAGGATCATGTTACCTGAGATGTGGGGAGGAAAAAAAGAGGCAGCAGGGTCTCACAGCCTGATCTCAGCCTATCTTGTAAAATTGGAGAGGTACAGAGAAGATGCCCGGGACTCTCAGGTTTAGGCACAATTGAATCCAGATGGGAGCATCAAGAATGCCGATTAACATAAAAAAGGCATTCAGCCATTCAGGCATGATCAGCATTTTTCTCCTGCTTTGCATCAACTGAACAGCATGGGCATGAGCTTGAGTACCAAAAAAAAACAAAAAAACAGGGGCAGGTTACAGATAGCAATGAAACTCAATTTAAGTTGATGAGTATTGTTTTCAATTAAAGCAAAACAAATGGGAGATAAGGGCACTTGCTTGTACCTGTTACCAGAACAAACATTTTTAGTGATGTGTAGCCTCTCTCTTCACCCATTCAGCATTTTCTACCAGATGCCCAAATCTAGTTTTGCTTGCTTGTCTATGTTCAATCAGACCCTTAACATTAGTGGAAATGTATTTTTTAATCTGTGAATGTTCCATTAACATTATATTAATTGAGGAGTTATCATGGCATATCATTATGTTGATAGACTGGCAAGTGATCATGCTGCACTCAAGGGGCTGCTGAAGTTTGGCAGCTGAAATTTTCAGCTTTGTAGAGAAAGAGAAACCAGGTTTCCAAGAGTTATTAAGAACTAATGTTAGCAGAAATGAAGCTGTGGAGTAGCAGACTCAGAGGTAGACATATTTTAGCAATTGAGTTTTATGGAGTTAACCTAACCATTCAGACTAATGGTGGCTGAAGGGAAAGCCTATATTAGAGTCACTTTCTACTGTTACCCATTACTATTAGAGAGAACTTGGTATGGGGAAGATTAAAAACAACATTGTGTGTGTTTGGTAAGTGAGTTAATCTAAGGATTATTAGTTAATCTAAGGATCTATGGGTCTAGGGTTATGGGGGCCTGGGTAACTGATACTTTCATATTGTCTCTGGTGACCTGGGCAAACTGTGACATTATTAACATAATCTGTAACTGTATAGATCATTGTTGCAACCACTGTTATATATTTGCAGCAAATATTGTATAAAGGTTGTCGTGTAAGGGGTCTATGGAGAGGTTATGGTTTGCTGGTTATGATTATGCTGTCTATATGTGGGTATCATTTTTGTAGTTGAAGTTATTAATATTGGCTCTACACTGTCTGTATTTCAAACTTATGCTATGCTTCTGGGTGACACCCCAGACAAGTTAGTGTCAGCTCTGCCTAGCCTGCTTGATGGCCCATTAAGGACCATCAGCTATACAATTGACCCATTGAGAGAAGGCAGATACGCCTTGTGACTTAGCAAAGTATGCAGGGACTTGCCCATGTGACTCCAAACTCCATTTTGCTGTAATTTTCCACAGCAAGAACAAAGAGGTGTTCTTACACCTGGAAAAGACTATAAAAGGCTGATGCCTCATCTCCATGTTGTCTTCAATCCTGCTTCTTACCTCTGGAGGAACTTTGCTACACTGAAGCTTTGAACCAAGGACTGAAAGACCCATCCCAGCTGTGGATGTACTCCAGAGACTTGATTTGAACCTGCAGTTTATTCTATCACTGCTACAAGCCTGAACCAAGAACTTTGCCATTACTGTATGTAATTGATTCCATTTAACCAATTCTAGCTCTCATCTATATATTCTTTTCCTTTTATGAATAAACCTTTAGATTTTAGATTCTAAAGGATTGGCAACAGCGTGTTTTGTGGGTAAGATCTGATCTGTATGTTGACCTGGGTCTGGGGCTTGGTCCTTTGGGATCAAGAGGACCTTTTTTCTTTTACTGGGGTATTGGTTTTCATAACCATTTGTCCCCATAACGAGTGGCACTGGTGGTGATACTGGGAAACTGAAGTGTCTAAGGGAATTGCTAGTGTGACTTGTGGCTAGCCAGTGGGGTAAAACCAAAGTCTTCTCTGTTTGGCTGGTTTGATTTGTCTTCGTGTGCATAGAAACCCCAGCCTTGGGCTGTAATTGCCTGGCTTTAAGCAATTTGTCCTGAATTGGCACTCTCAGTTGGGTCCCGCCAGAATCAGCATCTTTACAGTGGCATAGTTGGAAACCTGCACCCAACAGTTACTGGAGGCTAGGCACTGCAGGATGTAATGCCTGAAGAGGCCGGAGCAACAGAACCCTGAAGGTGCCTAACTAAGAAGCCTCATGGGAAGGCTCTTGGCTTCTTGATATCCCAATCTGACCTTGAGCATCAAACTTCATCATGTAACTCCAAAACACATAGTAGTCTTGCCAATTGTAGATCGACTATCTAACATAGCACACTTATCCTTCATACAGCCTGCCTTCTGCTGAGGTGACAGCAAGCTCTTGGTAGCTAACATCATCCATGCTCAGGGACTCCTGGATTAAATAATCTCTAACTGGGGCCACAGATAATTTCGTACTTTCAGTGCAAGATTCTCTAGTTGCTGGATGTCCCCATGTCCACTTCCACAACACATCACCATCAGACAGATGGACAGTCAAAAAGAATAAAACAAGTACTAGAACAGTATATACACTGTTTTGTCAATTACCACTGGGATAACTGTTCCACCCTCTTGCCTCATCCTGCATTTGAATATAATAATCCTGACCACAACTTCACAGGACATTGTCCCTTCTTTGCAAACTATGGATTCCATCCCTGCTTCCACCCAGAGTTACCAGCAGATTCACTGAACTCAACAGCCATCAACTGGATCCATCGGATTCACAACATTCAATAGGAACTCACGAGCCACCTGCAGGATGTGAAAAAGGCCTATAAGGAGTTCATGGACTGGCAACACTGGGAATGCCCAGCTTTTTCACTGGGCCAAAAGGTCTGGCTTACTCTGAAACAGCTCCCTGCAAGTTGGACCACCAGTTTCTCTGCCCTTTCTCCATCTGTCAGCAGATCATCGCTATTACCTTCAAACTGCAACTCCCTCAAAATACATCCGGCGTTTCATGTGTCACTTTTGAAGCCTTGTACGGAGGATCCGTTCCCCAACCGATCCCAACAGCTAAGTCAAGATTCAGGGACATGAGGAACACACAGTGCATGCTATTCTTGATTCCAAACTGCAACAAGGCCAACTCTACTACCTCATTACTAGCAGGCCTACTGCCCTAAGGAATGCTCCTAGAAACCCACTGCCCATGTTCACATCCCTGACCTAGTTAAAAGGTTCCACAGGGAACATCCTAACAAACCCACCCTGATGCCACCTCAGAGGGAGCATGTATGAAGGATGGTGGGGAGGGGCTATGAGTTTCCAAAGGGTCTTGAACTTGATTGAGGGGTCCTGGGCAACCAATGCCTCCACACCACCACTGAGGAGCCAGACAAAACAGAGCTGAAAATTTACTGGAAGGTTAGGCACCACAGGAAGTACTACCTGAAAAGGCCAGATCAACAGAACTATGCAGCTGACTGACTGACTAGTCCCCACCAACTATTTAAAAGATGAAATTGCCCCAGGGAGCTGTCTGAGCAACAACGCAGACTCTGGCTTGACCTTGATACCCATGTCCTGACTGGGCTTGGTAATGAGTCTCAACCCCTACCTTCAGCTCCGGCCCAGCATATACTACAGGCCTGGCCACCTATGTCCTGGCCATTATGGGTAGCCTCTATAGAATTACGTGCACTTATTTGCCTAGTATTGTTTGTTATGGTTCAAACCTGCACTACACAACTTCCCTCCAGGTGATTGCTACTAGAGCTGACCAGAAGATGAAAATCCTTTGCCAGGAAAAATTTCTCCCTGCAGGCAGAATGTGAAATTGAAAAAGAGCTTTCCCAGTGGCTGCCAGAAGCTGACCACACAAGCTGTTTGCCTCTCCAGCTCTCCACCTCCTACCCAGCCCAGCTGTTAGAGAGGCAGGAGGTTTGCCTTCCTCTCAGCTTGGCTGCTGGAGAGTTGCGGCCCTCAGAATATTTAATATTCATGGAATTTTGCTATTACTGATTTTGCAAAAAGGTCATTTTCCACCAGAAAATTATTCCAATGGAAAATTCTCACTCAGCTACTTTTCCTTGCTGTATTCTATTACTGATGCCACCTTAGTGATATTCCTAGTAATATTTTACACTAGATTACTTCACAAATACATAGTTAATTCTGTACCTAAGACACAAGTTTATTTAATATAAACTCTTTGTGCATCAATTAACATATTATATATTACATTGAAAAAGCCTGTGTTAAAAGAATATTACATTTGCAAAATAAAGCATTCAAAAGTTAAGACATGTCAGAATTAAGGTTACTTGAGCAACAGTAATTCAGCCTCTGTGTTTGTGTATTATGATGCAATCTTTAATTACATAATGCATACTTTTTATTTTTAGACACAGGACCCCTGCCTCATACAATGCACAGGATGAACAGTTCTCACTTAATGAGCTGCTATTCAATATTTCTTTTTATTCTAATCATTTGAGGCATGTCCATGCATCAACCCGTGATCTGAATACAGAATTATTAATTTCCTCATGGGCTTTTCTGAGGTTCTGTCATCTCACCATAGTGTCTTAGTTCTTCACAAACTTTAAATAATTGTATCTTCACAATGCCCCCGTAAGGTGAGGTGGCATTATTATTGCCAATTTACAGATGGAGAACTGAGACACAAAGATTAAAGCCTTAATTGTGAAGAGTGTCAACTAATTGTGTTCAGAGTAGCAGCCGTGTTAGTCTGTATTAGCAAAAAGAAAAGGAGTACCTGTGGCACCTTAGAGACTAACAAATTTATTTGAGCATAAGCTTTCATGAGCTACAGCTCACTTCATCGGATGCATACTGTGGAAAATACAGAAGATGTTTATATACATACAAAAATGTCAGGTTTCAGAGTAGCAGCCGTATTAGTCTGTATTCACAAAAAGAAAAGGAGTACTTGTGGCACTTAGAGACTAAAATTTATTTGAGTATAAGCTTTCAGATGAAGTGAGCTGTAGCTCATGAAAGCTTATTCTCAAATAAATTTGTTAGTCTCTAAGGTGCCACAAGTACTCCTTTTCTTTTAACTAATTGTGTGTGTCCAATTTGAGAAACCTAGGCCCTGATTTAATTAGAGTACTTAGTTTTTTATATGTTTAGAGCTGAGCTTCCACTGACATCAGTTATAGTAATGATTGTTCAGCATTTCTGCAAATCAGACTCCAGGTGTCCCAAGTTGGGCACCCAGAAAACAACAAACAAATGCAGTAACCACCTATGGAAAGTTTAATTGGGGTAACTTGACTAGCTCACATAGGAAGTCTGTGGCAGAGACAGGGATAGACTTCAATTCTCCAAGGCAGCATTCAACTGCCTTAACACACAAGACTGTTCTTTATCTTCCTGCAGTCCCCCTGCCACATTATCTACATACCTTCCAACTTCTGCAACAAAGAAGGGGCCGTACAGACAACTGTCTCATTCACTACACAAGCCTGATTCATTTCCAGAGAAGTCTATCCTGTGCACTAAATGTGGCGGGGTCCTGTGGAACCAGTAGTATATGATCATGTAATGGAAGATTATACCATAATGCATATACACAAGGGGTCTGAATTCAGGTTGCTCAAGCATTTCCTAGCTTTTGAGTGTCTCACTTTGCAACATTAACATTCTTTATTTTTTTTTATTTTGGGGGTGGGGTTGGTATGTAATTTCCATATTTTGTTAAAAAGGCAACATTTTTAAAAGAACTCTAAAGAACCATATTGACACACACACACACCCCCCGCCCCCAAGGGTCTTTAGCAGGGTTAAGCTCTCTAGCTCCACAGCACACTCGTCTATCACTTGAACCTTAGGAGGCTGAAGTCTTTTACATGGGCCTGCAGGTAGAGACCCCCCCCCTTGGGACTGTCATCAGATGTGCTGAAACTACCTCTGAGCCCGTTTTCTTTGATAGCTTGGGACTCCAGAACCCTGCCTTGTTAAGCCAGAGACACTAGCCTGCTGCAACACAGACCCAGGATCTGAACCATGACCCCAAAGCTGCAGACTTAACTGAAAACAGCTCAGCAAGTACTCCTGTCTCCAGTACCCAGACACCTAGCTCCCAATGGGATCCAAACCCCAAATAAATCCATTTTACTCTGTATAAAGCTTATACAGAGTAAACTCATAAATTGTCCACCCTCTATAACACTGATAGAGAGATATGCATAGCTGTTTGCTCCCCCAAGTATTAATCACTTACTCTGGGTTAATTAAAAAACAAAAGTGATTTTATTAAGTATAAAAAGTAGGATTTAAGTGGTTTCAAGTAATAGCAGACAGAACAAAGTAGGTCACTGTCAAGGTTCCTTCCCCACTCTGAACTCTAGGGTACAGATGTGGGGACCTACATGAAAACCTCCTAAGCTTACTTTTACCAGCTTAGGTTAAAACTTCCCCAAGGTACAAACTATTTTACCCTTTGCCCTTCGACTTCCACTGCCACCACCAAACTTTATCTGGGTTCCTGAAAAAACGGAGTTTGGAAACGTCTTTCCCCCCAAAATCCTCCCAACCCTTGCACCCCACTTCCTGGGAAAGGTTTGGTAAAAATCCTCACCAATTTGCATAGGTGAGCACAGACCCAAACCCTTGGATCTTAGAACAATGAAAAGGCACTCAGTTTCCTTACAAGAAGACTTTTAATAGAAGTAAAAAAGAATCACCTCTGTAAAATCAGGATGGTAAATACCTTACAGGGTAATTAGATTCAAAACATAGAGAATCCCTCTAGGCAAAACCTTAAGGGACACACAGACAGGAATATTCATTCTATTCAGCACAGCTATTTTCTCAGCCATTTAAAGAAATCATAATATAACACATATGCTAGATTACTTACTAAGTTCTAAGACTCCATTCCTGTTCTGTCCCCGGCAAAAGCATCACACAGACAGACACAAACCCTTTGTTTTTCTCCCTCCTCCCAGCTTTTGAAAGTATTTTGTCTCCTCATTGGTCATTTTGGTCAGGTGCCAGCGAGGTTACCTTTAGCTTCTTAACCCTTTACAGGTGAGAGGAGTTTTCCTCTGGCCAGGAGGGATTTTAAAGGGGTTTACCCTTCCCTTTACATTTATGACAGTCACCAAGCAAAATAAAGCAAAAACACACAAGTCTAAGCCTAGTACATTGAGAAACTGATTACAGATATCTCACCTTCAGATATGTTCCAATAAGCTTCTTTCACAGACTAGACTCCTTCCTTGTATGGACCCAATCCATTGCCTGGTGCAGTCCTTGTTAGTTCCAGCTCAAGTGGTAATAGGGGATTTCTCATAACTGGCAGCCTCCTTTGTTCTGTTCCACCCCCTTTTATAGCTTTGGCACAAGGCGGGAATCTTTTGTCTCTCTGGGTCCCCACCACTCCTTCTAAATGGAAAAGCACCAGGTTTAACATGGATTCCAGTACCAGGTGACATGATCACATGTCATTGTAAGACCTCATTTTCCATTCTTTTATGGCTGGCCTGCATGTACCCAGGAAGGTTTGCAAATAAACAGAGCCATTCACAACCAATTGTCCTAGTAAATGAGAACCTTCAAGATTCCAAGCCAACATTAATGGCCCACACTTTGCATAGTTACAATAGGACTTCAGAGTAATACTTCATATTTCTAGCTTCAGATACAAGAATGATACATTCATACAAATAGGATGAGCACACTCAGTAGATTATAAGCTTTGTAATGATACCTTACAAGAGACCTTTTGCATAAAGCATATTCCAGTTACATTATATTTACACTCATAAGCATATTTCCATAAACATATGGAGTGCAACGTCACAAACTAACTTTGCTACCATGTTTCACAGTTATCTGCTACATAGCCAAGGAATTCTGAGAGACCAGCCTTCTGAGTTCACTTCCAGGTTGTGTAGGGGAGTGTGTCTAGAAGTTACCCACTAGAGCTTGTTAAAACTCATAATTTCCTTTTTGGCAGGAAATTATGAAAAAAATAAGTAGAAATCTCCAAGATTTCCACAAAAAGAAAATTCCCCAAAAAACTTGTTTTGAGAAAGCAGGCAGTTCTGGGAGCTGTGGCTCCATGACAGCCTGCCAGGCAGACTGCTGTGGAAGCAGGTGAACTGGCAGGAAACCAGGGAGGTCTCCTACAGTTTTAACACACCTGCCAGGCAAGATTCCAATGGAAACCTGCCTAGTTACCATCAGAAATCATCAAAATTGACACATTCTTGTAGAACATTTTGATTTTAACAAATTGGCATTTTCCAAAGGAAAAAATGTTCCATCAGAAAGTTTCTGACCATCTCTCTTACTGATCCTTCTGCCACTATTCCCCTTGTATTTTTCTGTCCTCTTCTGCTCCTATGCCACTGACCCCAGCTCCTACTCCTTTCCCCTCCACTGCTGCTATCCCCACCCCGAAAAGCCTGCCATTGCCCCTCTTCCAGCTCTGGTCATGTGTCCATCTACTCTTATCCTTCCCTTCATGGTGTCTACATATATTTCCATAGCCTGTTTCTCAGAAGTTGCTGAAGCATTTTAGCATAAACTTTAAAAATAAAAGAGAAATCAGCCTGAGACACTCTTCGTGGAAAGCTTTAGTTTGAACAGGGTCTTGTAATGGGAAGTGTTAGGCAACCATAATTACTGTGTCACTTATAATGCATAGATAGGCAGCTTTCTTGGGGTAGTAGCAAGTAAGCTAGCTTTTCAAAAATAGACTCTCGCAATCTGATTGAATTTAACACCTTGGTCGCCGGTCTCCCAGCACCATATAGTACCTTCCCACTTTTAAAATCACTTCACCATTGGTAAAAGACTGTTGCTGCCACATTGACAATAGATACGTGCCCTGGATTCTCTCTCATCATGTTAAGTGCTCAGTTTGAAAAATACAGCTCTCTAAACTCTGCAGACTGTCTGCTATCAGAGAAAAACAAAGCAACCTGCTGAGCACAAATCAATAGAAAAAAGTAAGTGAAGAATGATATGAAAAGTGTAATAAATGGTGGTATTCTGGAGGATATAGAGTGCCTTTTAATAATGATGGGATGACAGCGACCATCTTAAGGCTCTGGTCCAGCAGAGACTTAGATATATGTCTAATTTTATGTCCCACTATTATCGATTGAACACAGAGCATGTAAAATGAAACATGCAGGATGGGGGCCTAAATTTGTCTCTCTACAGAAAAAAATAGTGCAGAATGTCTGCAGATGATATACAGCTGATGTGCCCTAGTGGAGAGCCGAGTTAAATTCCAAATTTAAACAATGGTGATGATGAAGGCACCTCTTCCACCATCATTCCCCTGGGAAAAGAATGGGCAATTTGTACTGAAATGAATAAAATGACATTGCCATTTAAAGACCCAATTTCCTAACTGCAGGAGATTCTGGTACATGCAAATATGTTAATCTGCTGGACTCTGTGGAGTTTCAAAGCCTCCCAGCTCCTGGAGTGAGAGAAGGAAGTTCCTTGGAGTGGTAAAAAAGTTCCTAAAATAGAGAGGAAGGAGCAAGATTATTTATTCAGAAAATAAATAAAATAGCAAACAAGAGAACTGCAAACTAAGGGCCCTGACCCAAAGCCCATTTCAAATCAGTAGGAGTCCTTACAGTGACTTAACAGGCTTTGGATCAGGCTTGGATATAAAAAGCTAAAACTGATCCAAAGCCTGATCTACTGAAATGAATGAGAATCTTTTCCTTGGCTTTCTCTAGGCTTAGGATCAGCGCCAGAAAGAAGCAATGTTGTGAGTGGGTGTGTGCTTCTGACATTCTGATGAAGACATTGTTAATGATTTGTTCATTTGTCATCAACATTAACAACATTTCCTGTTATAGCTGCTATCATGATGATACTTTTTTAAAACAGTGTGGAACAGCGCAGCTCCTACACCAGACCTTTTGAATATTTCATAGCTGCAAACGTCATATGGAGAACTGTAACATATCCATTCTGACCTGGACACCAAGCTCAAATTTTCATCCTTTTACTTATTTTGACCTGTAACAAAATCACCTGTCCTGTAATACAGCCCCAGACACTCAGACAAAATTTACATTTACAACAGAATATCAAATTTAAATTGCTAGCCCACCCACAATCAGCTGGATAACACAGCTCAGACAGTCTGACAGGAAAAATATCCCAGCCTCCCGACCAACCGTCTCCAAAATTCTGGATCACTGCCTTATATGGAGCACCAATAAATGTGGGCTGTTTCAGACTAAGGAAGGAAGGAGGATGAATTCCAAAGCAGAAGATCTTTCTCAACAAACACGCTTCTATCAGCCCCCTCTCTACCTCAATAGCCCTGGCACTTTCTCTAATTGCAACTGACACAATATCACAGAGAGAGAGAGAGTTTCTCAGGGATGCAGATCCCCACCCATTTTTTAATCTGGACTGATGTAGACACACAGACAAGGAACAAAAACATATGTAGATGTTGTGCAAGTGTGAGTCACATTTTGCTCCAAAACTGAGAGATTCTAGTTTAGCAAAAACAAAGAAGAGGTGGAAACAGCATCAGAGGGTGTGGCTGGCTGAAAGAGGCTAAATTAACATTGTGAACGTGATGCTGTGTAAAATTAGAGTCTTCATGACAGGCTGTCCTATGGTCCATGTAGTGATTGAATCAATACAGGCACACTTACTCTCTCCTCCAGATTCATATATGAGAAGGCTAGAAATCATAGCAAGAGAATTGCAAGAGCCAAATGCAGTTACTGAAGACCACAAGGTACCAACAGAATGTTGGTGTATTTGGGCACCTTCACTGATGTGGAAAGACCACTCTACTTAGCCAGAAGTAGTGTAGCATTCTGGCAGTGTGGTAAGAAAAGGGACGCATTCAAAGTGCTTTCAGTCAGAAATGGGAGGGAGATGGGGAGGGGAGAAGCATCTGCCAGTGTGATCTGGCAAGGAAAAGTCTTGCATTTCTTGTCAGGTAGGCAGGGAGAAGAGAGAGAAAATAATCCAGAATATGCTATCATGCACATTTACATTATGCCAGGGCACTTGCAGGCATGCTGGGTGAGTCCATTGCTAGCAGAGCAATCACTTGAGATGTAAATGGCTACAGAAACTGCAATACCACTTGTATAAATTGCAGAGTATCATAACAAACCCAGTCATCTTCCCCTGCAATATACCCAAATTGTATTGTGGTCTTTTACAGATTAACCAATGATATAATGTGGTTGAACTTTGGATATTTAGCATGAACTCCATGGAAAAACAACCAGATTGTCATTGCTTGTGGTTTTCAGTGTAGTTGTAGCAGTGTTGGTCACAGGATATTAGAGAGACAATGTAGGTGAGGTAATATTTTTTATGGACCAACTTATGTTGGTGAAAGAGACAAGCTTGCAAGTTTACATTGAGCTTTTCAGGTCTTATATGTAGTGAGAGTTATTATAAATTGATGGGCTGTTAGTGGCTTGAAAAGATGCAGCAGAACTGGCCAGAAATTCACATAACGACACAAGGAGAAACAGACCTGCCTGGAATGTTCCTGGAGAACCAGGCAGCATGAAAGACACCACTGTAAAGCTAGCCGCTATTATGCTGGACAGCGAGCCCAAATACCGCAAGGCAAGAAGAGTACCATATCCCATCAGAACAGAAGCCTGAGGCAGATTTTGAACATCTAGTCAAGGCCCAAGTTCTGTTATACAAAGTAAGTGAAGATCTGTCACGGAGTCCAGGTTAAAGGATGGAATCATCAGAATTCTTGGAGAATTCAAACTGACATAAAATGTAGTGTTGTAGGTAGAAAAATATCTACTTCTTTGTAGTGAAGAATTCTTTTGATTCCATGCTAAGGAAGCAAAGTGCAGCAACACTGGTTTATGGATATATTATCCTTACTAGCAGCAGAATCAGCGGAGGAAAATCCCCACTAGTGGATTTAACAGTTGTGATGCCAAAAGAATTGTACCAATATCAGTGTTTGCTTTTTGGCATAACGTTAATACTAGGCTTGTTCCAGACAGCTGCCAGGCATATTTTGAGTAGACTGCCAGGAGCACAATTCCACTTATCAAAAATTAGAATACTTTTTTCCTCTTTAAAATAGGGATCCTAACTACCATCGACATTACGTTACTCATTTGACTGTGGTACTGAAGCCACAACTTCATCTTCTGAACTTGGACAGATGAAAACTGCATTTTTTTTAATTAAGGATTTTGCGGTAGCCTTAGAGGCATTAACACGCTTTTATCTTGATTCACCAATTTGATTCACCAAGGTGGGGACATGAGAGTAGATGTACAATTTGAGGTCACTTGTACAAAACTAGTGGCTGAACTCTTCTGCCCTAATTCTCCTGCCACTGACATTATTGGGAAACTTGCAGTTTACTTTAACAGGAGAAAGATTGAAATTTTCATGCAGAACTCTCAACTAAACATAATTCAACCTTTATGCCAAGAAGCCCTTTCTGGGCTCAAAAGGGGGGAAAAAACAAAAACAAATGAAGGCAGACTAGAGACCCCTTGGATTCCCTTTCACATTGCCATTTGCTGCCATCCCAGCCTTTATATTACTTGTTTATGCACAGAGGATTTGAGGTAATTGAAGTATTTTATTCCTGTGCCAGGAATTTTGATCTTTCCCGACACCAGCAGAAATCTGATCTGTTGCTGTGATTATGGTGATATAATCGCACACATACACATCAATATCAACATGTTTTAAATGTATTTTTCTGCACAGGAAATCATAGCTCAAGCAAAGTAAAAAGATGAGGGGAGAGTAAAGAAATACATCAGCGCTTCACAGAACATAGCCAGAACAAAAGAGCTGATGAGTTATAGATGTCAATATACCACAATTCACATTAAAAAGAACTTTTTGTAAGATGAATATTCAATCTAAAAAGCTATGTTATAAATCAGCACCATCAACTAAGAGATTTATCTTATTTGTCTGAGTAATATGCATAACTCATTTCTGTAGAGGGAAAAATTGCAGGCTCAGTTGCTGAAATGATTACAAACCCCAAAAGTTCTCCTAGGATAAGGCTTCAAGTTAAGAATGGATAACCCATACCTTGTTGAATTGGGGCCTAAATTTGTTGGATTATAAAAATAGTATTCTGAAAGGAGAAATCTCGTAAAGGTACTCATCACATGAATAATGAAATGATGGGGCTTCAAAACCAGTTTACACGGCATGTATTACACTTCACATCGATCAAAAGATGATGGCTGTGCTAAATTTCAGTTTTTAAAAAAAAGATGGTGCTTTTAAGCTATTGTCCTTCTACAGGCATAGTGACGGCCCTGTTTTCTCTGTGGAAAGTAAGTATCCCAGTTTAATAAGAGTTGATAACTGTGAGGCTACAACATCTGGTAGGTTGGGCGAAGGGGATGCAGGGACCTTGTATGTAAAATGAGGTGTCTGGATCCCATTAGGAGGATGAATAAGGAAAGTGTAATGAGATTTGCAGTCTATATAGGCAGGGTGGGGTAGATTGGATTTTCTGTCTCAGAGTGGAATAAAGGATAGAAAGAGGCATTTTTTCCAGACTATATGGAGTATATGAGCTGATGCATTGTTTCTTGACCACACAGGCAAATTGGAGTGAACAAAGTTAGTCTCTAGTTTATATATCGAAGGTAATGGGCAACATTTGGGTATATCTGGATACTAATGTAAGATGACATAGGGAGTGGTCTCTGGTTCATATGTGTGGATAAACTTTGAAGCTTTTGAAGTTCCTTAATCATTTGCTTCCCTTGCCTTTTTCTGCTCTGTGGGATAATATGCAGGGGCCCCATTTCTCCTTTTCTTCGCACAGACTTCATAAAATGTTCATTTGGCCATGTAGGCTTTACAGGGCATGGAGTGTTATACCAAATAAGACCAATGTTTGTAAGTTTTTTTTAATTACCCTATTCACTAGATTTAAATGGTATTTTTCAATCAAGTTTTAAAGCAAAAGCAAATTAAAACAACTAGGGGGAACAACATTTAAAAAAAAAACTATTTCAATAAAAAATTCTGTTATTCTTACATGTCCAGACTCAATATGGTTTGATCAATTACCTTCTGCAGCTCTGCGATGGGGTGTCCACCCCACACAAGGCCTAAAGGGGTTAAGGTGGCTAGGTGGGCCAATTGATCTGCCCAGCCATACCTGGAGGAGAAGCCGGGAGCAGGGATTAATTAGACGAGGCTCAGTTTAATGGGAGCAGGAGGGGCCTGTATAAAGCTCAGGTGCTGAGTATAGAAAAGGGGGCTGCAGGGAGCTAGTCTGCAGTCACTCTCTAGGTGAAGGGAGGTGTGTTTGGGACTATTGAGTGTGGTCAACAATTACGCCCTGGGAGGAGGGAGTATGGGCTGGCAAATACAGGGGGAGCGAAAAAGTTAGGAAAGACTCAGGGGAAAAGCAGCAAGATATAGGATAGTGCAGACCTGGGTTGCTGAAGAGAGAGTCCCTGAGCTGGAACCTTGAGGAGGGGGTGGGCCTCGGTTCTCCTACCAGCCACTGAGTAAGTAACACAGACCAGGCAGTGGAAAGCAGACTGCCTGGGACAGTTCACCCTAAAAGTCTTTGATTCACTGAACGGAGGGGACCATAGTGACCTGGCCAGAGTGCTAAGTCACAGAGAGGAAGCTACAGCTCTTGGAATGAGAGGGGCCACAGGGTGAGAGGGGATGACCAGTGGACTACCAGAGGAGGGCGCAGCACCTGGAAGGAGCTAATCCCCAGTGCAGCTAGGAGGAGGCACCCTTAAGGGTGAATGGACCCATGACCAGGGGAAAAGATATTCTAATATACTTAATGCAATTGCAAACACAATTCTGTACAAAAGTTATAAGGGAGAGTGAACAGTAGGGCTTTTTATGGGGACATGAGTGAAGACTGAATAGTTAAGTTGTAGGGAGCTTTTTGTTTAAAGTTGGATTAAAATTCTTCTATTTCGTACTTCATTGGTTAAAATTAGTCTCCGTATTTGCCACAATTACTGTTCAAGAAACAACTGGATTTTCTGTGACACTTTTTGAATAAAATATTTGCTAAATTTTCTAGAAAAAAAAACAATTACAAATCATCCAGCTTTGAGAATTAGCCCTAGCAATCACTTCTTTGGCTTCCTCTGGCTATACACACAGAGACCCCTGAAAATTTCCCATATTGAGGTCCCATGCCTACAAACACTTAGGGACGTGAATAACTTGACGTACGTAAGTAGTTCCATTGAACTCAATCTGAATTGAGCTCAACAAATTCTAACACAGCCATCGGCTTTTCTTGGCAGGAGTACGAATTGCTATGATGAAGAATAACAGCGTTTGTTCTGTTCCGTTTTTAAGGCTCTGATTCAGCTAAGCACTTAAGCATATGATTAACTTTAAGCACATACTTCACTCTATCCTTAGTCAGCAAAGTATTTCAGCACATGCTTCTCCAAGTATGTGCTTAAATCCCACTGACTGTTATTGGATTTCAGCATAAGCTTAACTGCTTGGTCGCATGCTTACATCCCTGCTGAATAGTGACCTTAATGTCAAGTGACCTAGGTTTGAAGTGTACAGCAACCCAAAGCTAACAGCTCTGTCCAAATCCACCATGTACTTCTGTTCTGCCCAGTCTGCTTCCCTACTCTCACCTCACTTTTAAGCAAATGTTTAACTTCACCAGGTATAGGCTGGTGCAGGACATATGCCCCTGCTGGAGCAGAAGACAGATTGTGACTGAGTTGCCATTTGCTTCCTGAGTTCTTCTGAAGGCAATGCAATGGCTGACTGTTCAACATACAGGATTTGTGGCAAAATCACAATTTCACCATAAATGGATTTTGTCTGTGTTTTTAAAACTGATAATTAACAGCACACTTTGTCAAGCTGAGTACAAATCCTGCAGGACATACTGTGATTTTACAAATACCAAGTGTCATTCTCCCCCTTCCTCCTGGGGGAATGCCACTCACCTGGGAGAATACCTCTTCTACCATTCCCCTATGGAATATTCTCATATGACCAGTGACGTGACATTTTATACTCCAGAACATGTGCATTTATACTAGCAGTACCAAATCATTCTTCATAACAGCAGGAGAAAGTGGTGTTTCCATAGGTACAAGACCCCCCAGAAAAAAGATAAATTTATAGCAAAAATATTTCTGGCAGGGATGTGGCCTTTGGGGTAGTGTGCTGGCAGCTTAACCCCTCTTCTCCAGCAGAAAACCTTTGCTACCCAGCTTAATTGTGGTAGCTCTCTATAAGGAGAAAAAGATGCACATGTGTGGAATAGGTTAGACTACTGTTATCATTTAAGCATAGTAGCAATCCAGGGAATAAATACACTGGTAACATAGAACTCCAAATAATATAATCTTTAAAATAAAAGATAAAAAGTGACCACAGTGAGAAAGAGAAAGATTGGTGTCATTCCTCACTCCGGTAGGCACAATTTTTGTGGCCCCATTTGTCATGCCACATGCTTCAACTCACCTGCCTTCTGTGGAGGAAATTATGGCCGAAGTCAAGCTATACATACCAGCACCATGTTCTTCAGTAAAAAATGTTTCCAAGAAGACAGACTAAGTGAGTAGCCTGCTGTAACTTCACCCCTAAAGTGCTCTACCCAATAAACAAGTCAAGATTAAAATAAATCCTCATGCCATAGGATGAAACAGTGAAGGCTCTACTAACAAGATAATGACAACACGTTAATGTACATCTCAGGACATTTGTTAACTTAATTCAAGACTCCTCCTTTCAGGCTTCCCTGTAAGTGATTAACTCCACTGTATACACAAGGAAAAAATGATTAACTATCTGTTCAAAACTGTTTGAATGACAGCTTTCTGTTGCTTGGGCCACCCTCTGGAGTGGCGTGGAGTGGCTGGGTGCCTAGGGCCTCCCCCCTGCATTCTTGGGCATCTAGGTGAGGAGGATATAGAACTTGGGGAGGTGGGTAGGAGGTTGTACAGTGGATGCAGCGGCGGTCTGTGCTCTCGTTGTCTTTCCAGCATCTCCACCAGATGCCTAAGCATATCTGTTTGCTCCCCCATTAGCCTCAGCATTGCATCCTGCCTCTTCTCATCACGCTCACCTAATGATTTCCTGGACTCTGCCACTGAATGCCTCCATACATTCAGCTGTGCCCTATCAGTGCGGGAGGACTGCATGAGCTCAGAAAACATGAGTGTGTTTTTTTCGCCTTCTAATCTGTGATAACTTCATGGATGGAGATGATAGAGGGAGCATAGAAACATTATTGCACCTGCAGGGGGATAAAAAGGGAGAGTAAAATTTAAGATGATACATTTCCGAGAACAAAAGGGAGACTCTTTCACAGTAAATCAAGCAGACAGCACATGTGCTTTAGGTACAAGGTCGCATTTTGCCTTTTATATTGAGCGCCTGCCAGTATGGTGACACATCAGACACGGCTGGGCAACAGAATTCGGTTTCCAGGCAGCCATGGTAAGCCAAAGGGTACACAGGTTTGGCTTCTAACACCTTCATGACATGTGGGAATGTTTTCAAACTGCAGCACCCTCCTTTCCCAGAGCAAGCAATGCTGGTTGGGTTTGCCATTTAAAAGGAGGGGCTGCGGTTTTTGGGTGGATATGCAGCACACAACTCCCCCGACTCCTCCGCGTGACTATTTGGGATGATCCTTTCACCCCTCCCCCCACTGCGTGGCTATAGGATCCCTTTTAGCCAAGTGCAAACAGCCCAGCATGAACGGTGTCCTTTTACTGTTCCCTTACAAAAATTCCCCTATTTCAACCAGATGACCATGAATGATATCACTCTCCTGAGGTTAACACAGTAAGATAAAGATCGAATATTGCTTGAATGTGACCAAAACCCAGGACTATTTGCTGCCATGCTTTGTGCTGCAATGATTCCAGACTACTTGCTACTGCCTTGGTAAAGTGTCCTACTGTGGAGGACGAAATAAGGCAGCTCTCCCCAGAAACCTTCTGAAAAGGCTTTCTGAGTACCTCTAGAAGAGCTTCATGGAGATGTCCCAGGAGGATTCCCGCTCTATCCCCAGACACGTTAACAGACTTTTCCAGTAGCTGTACTGGGCACGAATGCATCTCAAGTCTTCAGGGAAAATCAAACTTTAAACACTATTGCTTTTAAACCCTGTACTGTAGTTACAAATGTGCACTCACCAGAGGTGCCCTCTCTGCCTTCAGAATCGGGGATCCCACCTTGGGAGGGTGTTGGCTCCAGGGTGATGAAAAGCTCCTGGCTGCCTGGGAGAACAGATCCAGCGCTTGCCTTCTGTGCATTCTCCTTCTCCTCTGCCTCTTCCACAAAATCCTCTTCCCTGTTGCTTAAGACTCTCCCCTTGCCATTGTCCATGGACAGTGGTGGGGTAGTGTTAGGGTCCCCCCTAGAATGCCGTGCAGCTGATCATAGAAGTGGCATGTGTGGGGCTCTGACACAGAGTGACCGTTTGCCTCCTTTGTCTTTTGGTAGGCTTGCCTGAGCTCCTGGACTTTCAAGCAGCACTGCTGTGTGTCCCTGTTGCAGCCTCTGTCCATCATGCCTTGTGCAATTTTGGCATATATATTAGCATTTCTTCTTTTTGATCGGAGTTCTGCCTGCACAGATTCTTCTCCCCATACAGCAATCAGATCCACTGTCTCCCATGCTGGAGCTTGTTTGCAATTCTGGGGGGACTGATGGTCCCCTGTGCTGCTGAGCTCGCCACGCTGACCAAACAGAAAATGAAATTCAAAAGTTCCTGGGGCTTTTCCTGTGTACCTGGCTAGTGCATCAGAGTTGAAAATGCTGTCCAGAGCAGTCACATTGGAGCACTCTAGGATAGCTCCCGGAGGCCAATAACATTGATTTGCATCTGCACTACCCGAAACGCAACCCAGCAAGGTCGATTTTAGCGCTACTTCCCTCGCCGGGGAGGAATACAGAAGTCGATTTTAAGAGCCCTTTAGGTTGATGGAACGGGGTTGCTTGTGCAGATGTATTCATTATAAAATCAACCTAACATGGCTAAATTCGACCTAACCCTGTAGTGTAGACCAGGGCTTACTCTCCTCATAGAAGTTATGGCAAGAAAAGTTGTCTTCTGACAACAGGAGAGACAGATCAAATCACCAGGGGATCAAACGGAGGACCCACAAGGACAGCCAGTACAGTATTGAGATCCCACAAGGGAATTGTTTCTTTTATAGGCAGAAAGAGGTGGACAATACCTTTTAGAAATGTAACTACCATGGAGATGGAAAATACCAGCTTCCCTTGGATCAGAGGATGAAATGTCAAGATCACCACTAAATGGACTCTCAAGGAGCTGAGTGAGAGACCTGAGGACGTAGAATGTAACAGATCATCCAAAATCTCCTGAATACAGTCAAATTCCCCAAACCACTGACCAAAGTGAAAAACAATTCCAGTTAGCCTAACAGCTAAGTCTAGTAGAAGATTTTCTACTATTAACTAGGACTCACTGCACTGTTTCCAAACATCATTCTTCCTCCTCATCTAACCATGCAGCATCCATGTCATTAGAGGCAGATTTCTCAGTGCTGGATGCCATATCTGGCTGTTGTGTTGTGTCAACATGTCAGGAATGAGGTAAAGAGATTTGGTAGGTTGAACAGATAGACTGTGAAGGTCATAAAACCAAAATTCTCTTGGCCAAGCTGGCACAATGAGTATCAAATTGGTATGACTCAACCTCAGTTTGAAAATAACCTGAGGGATGAATGGGATCGAAGGAGAAAGCATACATCAGCGCTGATTTTCAATTCAAATGGAAGGCATTGGTTAATGAGCCCAGAAGAGACCTGCTGGAGAACAAAATTGACTGTGCTTCCTATTGCCAGGCATTGTGAATGGGTCAATTAGAATGCCCCATTATTTGAAAATGGATCTCAGCACACTGCCCTTCAAGGACCATATGTAACTTTGGGAGAAATTCCTGCTGAAGTGATTGACCAACCAATTTTGAGCACCTGGTAAGTGTGCAGTTATGGGCATGTTATTTTCCTTGGTGCAAAAATGCCCACAATATATTGTTTCCTGACAAAACTGGTTGGAGCAGGCTCTTCCCTGTTTATTCACATAATACATTCCCAGTGGTACTGACATTACGTATGTGAACTGCAGTAAATGTAAACTATACATCTAGGAACAAAGAATGTAGGCCATACTTACAGGATAGGGAAATCTATCCTGAGAAACAGTGACTCTGAAGAAGATTTGGGGAAGATAGTGGATAACCAGCTGAACATGGCTGTACACATCACTGCATTGTATTGGGAGCCCAGCACACAATGGTAGCTCCTCTTACAGGAATGTCAGCATAACAACCTGCAAATAAGAATAGCACCCCAAAATGCCTGCACTCTAGGTCTACTTATTGTGGGCCTATTATTTAATACAGTCCTACATTGAAATAGACTTTTATGTTGTTCATTGGATGTCATTCAGCATTTAAAACTGTGTGTGCATTCCATTCCCTTCCCTCCCCTTTTCCCCCCTCCCCACCTTCCTCACATGCTGCAGATCACCTTTAAGGCTTTTTCCGCCTACTGCGGTAAACAACACTCTTGAAATTAGGCAGTTCATTTAAGCTTAAACAACTGTGATTAACATTAATGGAGTAAAAGAGCAATTGCCTGGCAATGTGAGCCATAGGTCAATAAAAGGGTCTCTGCAAAGAAAAACCTTACACTAAGTAAAGTTTCTAACCTATCAAACCATTTCTTCATGTGAAAAATGCATAACTTAAAATTATGTTCCTGGAGGGTTTTTCATGAGCTCCTATGAAGAGTCCCCTTCAGTTCCCATTAAGAATGTTCCATTTCAATAAAGACAGGTTTCAGAGTAGCAGCCGTGTTAGTCTGTATTCGCAAAAAGAAAAGGAGTACTTGTGGCACCTTAGAGACTAACCAATTTATTAGAGCATAAGCTTTCGTGAGCTACAGCTCACTTCATCAGATGCATATCGTGGAAACTGCAGCAGACTTTATATATACACAGAGAATATAAAACAATACCTCCTCCCACCCCACTGTCCTGCTGGTAATAGCTTATCTAGGAGTGCTTCACTTATTTGTTTTTATTTTAACTCTGTTTCCTTATCTTGGATATTATAAATTAGGTTGAGATTTAAGCAGCTCCGAGAGACAGACTGTCAGAGCAAAAAGGCTCTTCTTGAATATTTTAGAATTGAGAAACAACTCAGTTTCACAACGCTAGCATCAAAAAGATTTGTCAAACCCCTAACTTTCCAGTAGCAGTATGGGTGCTACCCCCCACCCCCATCCCAGTTCACTTATATGGAAATAGCATAAGACTTATGAAGAAGGATTTTTGAAGGGCAGGGAGCGGGGCTGTGAGAAGATAACTGCATGTCTGGAGAGTGCCAACAATAGTGTGACTAAGTATCATTTTTGGTGCGGTGGGGTGGGGAGAGGGTTGTGTTGTGGAGAACTGCACACTATGAACCGTGCTGAGACCAGAGATTCGTTTCACAAAAACAAGCAAACTATTAAGCAAAAGGCAACAACCACCTTTGGGCACTACTGATCTGGGCAAGATTCAGATAGGTGATCTGCAGATGAAAGGCTCTATATTTCATTATTTTCTGAGTGACATATTCCTCCTCTGCATCCTTGGCAAGCTTGTCAAAGATCTGAGGTGAACCTAAATTAATTTGGGTTTTGAAGCAAACCAACCTAATGGGTTATGGAATTGCTGCTTCTCATTTTGATTTATTGTGCTTTTAAGCACATGGACAGTGTAGGTGCTTGTGGCAAACAGTCTAGGCAGGCACCTCAGGTTTTATAAATCTGAATAAGATAAAGTAGATTTTTCCAAAAACAAATTAATCACCACTTAAAAATTGAGATGGATTTGGTAGTTCCAGAAATAAATGTAACTGGCTACAATACATATGTGTCAAATCTTAGGGTGATAAAATTTGAAACTCAACTGCAAGCTTAACTATGAAGTGACTGCAGATTACGGATTTACCATAATGATTTGAATTAGCTACTGATCTGCTAACCCCAATTGCTCTCTGGGGCTTTTAAGTACCAAATTGCAGAACATCTTCATAGCATGAACAGAAGCTAAAGAAATCCCTTCTTCCATGTTTGATTGTCTGTCTCATACACACACAAAGTTATAGCATCAGAATACATAAACTTTCTTGTGAAGCATATAAAAATGCACTTGACCCATCAGAATAAGCAGCTTTTTTGTAGCTTGGTCTTAACCTACCTACTCACGGTACTTATATGGGCCCCATTACCATAGTAGAATCTTAACTTGTCAGAAAATCTTTAACGTATTTATTACCACAGAACCCCGGGGAGGAAGGGGAGTGCTATTACATAGTGGGAATTGAGGCTCAATTCTCAGGTTTCACTGGTGTTGCTGATGTTTTACAGCTCTGGGAAAACCACTGCTACCAATTTGTCATCTGGAGTAGATTAAAAAATGGTAGGCCCAGATCCACCAACCCTTCAGAGCTCTCTTCCCCAGACTAGGAAGAAGTAGGGCAGAAAAATGTGCTTAATAGCAGACACTGTAGTCTGCTAAAACCTGATGTGCTTACTCATCCACTTAGAACACAGAGCTTAAATCCCAAGAAGCCATCATTAATCCATTCTTCCTTGCCTTGGCTCTCTGTTGTTTTATATGTGATTTGCTGATCTCCTGTTCTTCCCTGCTGATTCCAAACTGACTCCTTAACGGACTACTCTGTAATCTCTTTGCCAGTAGGTGTTTCGTTTGACCCTCTGGCCCTGACCCACCTCCACTGTTAAAGCAGCTTTTCTCTGCTACTGAGTCTCTTAAAAATACTATTTAAAGAATCAGACAATATATGCAGCGGTGCTGAAGCAATTTTTATAGTGGGGGTGTTGAAAGTGGAAACCATGTGTTTGGGTTGTAGTAGGACCCCCAGCACCCCTAGTTCCAGGCCATTTCTTCAGTGCTCAACTCATGCCTTTTACCATTACATACAGGCAGGTACTTCTGTGCCACAGGAGACACCCCCTTTTATTTTTAACATTAACTTTCACTTGAGAAGTCACTGGATACTCCTGCCTACTGTAAATGAAGCAGGAGAAAAATATGTCCCTGTGCCTTTGAAGCGCACTTAAAAATTTAATTCACACTCTTTCTGATTAACCTGTTTTGCAAATCAGTTTGAGCAGATATATCCTCCTTGGAAAAATTCTTTAATTGCTTCCTGAAGGCAGAATGCACATGACTAGTGCCTGATGTTATTAGTGAAATATGATAGTCTGATTTACAGCGTCGTGAACACACAGTTTTACTTAGTGAAGAAACAAATCTCAGCCCTCTTATTTATAATTTTTGAAGCTTAATAATTAAGAAGGAAAAAACCCAGCCAACTGTCAATTAGTTGTATTTGCATGAGGTGCTAAAGTAATAAAAACTTGCAGACTGGCATAAGTGTCAAAAGCTGCCCCAATTATCCCCAGCAGAAATGTGAGATGCTGTACTCCAGCAGATTCAGAATTTTCAAGCCATACACTGGTATGTATTTAAAAAAAAAAAAAAAAAACCTTTGGTCTAAGATTTGTGGCATTGTGGGTAATGTTTTAAGATCATGTAAAGCAGATTTGGAAAAAAAACCTCATTACCAGGACTTAAAGCAGTGTCAGACTTCTAAGTGGTGGTGTTGTAGCCGCGTCAGTCCCAGGATACTAGAGAGACAAGGTGGGTGAGGTGATATCTTTTATTGGACCTGCTTCTGTTGTCTCTCCCACCAACAGAAGTTGGTTCATTAAAAGATATCACCTCACCCACCTTCTCAGACATCTAAGTACAGGCAGCAAAGAATGAAGCAGTGATAACACAGAATTTGTCCTTTGTGAGTCTCCACTGGCTGCCCACTTACTGCTTCTGTCAAGTGACAGCAACAGCATAAGAAAAGGGACCTCATATTAAGGTTGCTATGACCTACTGAGCACCTTAATTCTAGAAGCAAGAGTTAAACAGTCAAACAGCATGCATCACTGATCAGCTTTGCAAGTCAGAATGAACTGTCCTGGACTTTGCAGTGATTTTTTTCCCCTTACTACTTTGGAAGTAAGCTGAATGTTTCTTCAGTCAGTACAAATGAAAACCAAAAAGAAACAAAAACTTGGGGGATTTTTAATGTTAGAAGAAGATTTGTATACAAAACATCACAATTTTAGACACCACTTACATATGAACCCAAATGATAGGACATTGATTAATTAAAAGCCACAAATTACAAACTCTGGATTTAACAGATGCAGTACATGAATACTTGTATTGCATTTATGTGGTTTTAAAAGATTGTGTTGTCAGCCAAACACCCTCTCTTACTCCCAATCCTCCCCCCAAAAACAAGATACCTAAGCTATATAAAATACAGTTATTATTTAATCACAGCTAAGAGACAAAAGAAAAATGCATCTTTGAGACCGCAAAAACAAAACTGTTCGCCTAACAGAAGAGGCTTTCAGCTCCCAGTCTTCAGCTGTGCATCAGGTCTTTCACAGCCATGGTGTACCAGCCACATTCCACAAAGCAACTGGTGCAGATAAATGTCAAGCTAAAAGGAAAAAAAAAAAACAAATCACCCCAACCTTACAAATACAGGCCTGCCCAGTGGGAACTATTATGTAATTTAATACTGGAGTACTTCCTAGAATAATCATTAGAAAAAAGATAACTTAGAAACTCCATGGAGAAGGCTAATTATAAAATATATATATATATATAATATCTTACTTTCCCATACAGTTTTAAAGGATCACAAACACAAAGCCAGAAGAGTACACAGAAGTCACCTACTACAGGACAGGCCCAACAAAGAAAGTAACAGAACGCTACTAGCCGTCACCTTCAGCCCCCAACTAAAACCTCTCCAACGCATCATCAAGGATCTACAACCTATCCTGAAAGACAAGCCATCACTCTCACAGATCTTGGGAGACAGGCCAGTCCTTGCTTACAGACAGCCCCCCAACCTGAAGCAAATACTCACCGGCAATCACACAACAGAACCACTAACCCAGGAACCTATCCTTGCAACAAAGCCCGTTGCCAACTGTGTCCACATATCTATTCAGGGGACACCATCATAGGGCCTAATCACATCAGCCACACTATCAGAGGCTCGTTCACCTGCACGTCTACCAATGTGACATATGCCATCATGTGCCAGCAATGCCCCTCTGCCATGTACATTGGCCAAACCGGACAGTCTCTACGTAAAAGAATAAATGGACACAAATCAGACGTCAAGAATTATAACATTCAAAAACCAGTCAGAGAACACTTCAATCTCTCTGGTCACTCGATTACAGACCTAAAAGTGGCAATACTTCAACAAAAAGACTTCAGAAACAGACTCCAATGAGAGACTGCTGAATTGGAATTAATTTGCAAACTGGATACAATTAACTTAGGCTTGAATAGAGACTGGGAGTGGATGGGTCATTACACAAAGTAAAACTATTTCCCCATGTTTATCCCCCCCACTGTTCCTCAGACGTTCTTGTCAACTGCTGGAAATGGCCCACCTTGATTATCACTAAAAAAAAGTATTTCCCCCCTGCCCCCCGCTCTCCAGCTGGTAATAGCTCACCTTAAGTGATCACTCTGGTTACAGTATGTATGGTAACACCCATTGTTTCATGTTCTCTATGTATATAAATCTCCCCACTGTATTTTCCACTGCATGCATCCAATGAAGTGAGCTGTAGCTCACGAAAGCTTATGCTCAAATAAATTTGTTAGTCTCTAAGGTGCCACAAGTACTCCTTTTCTTTTTGCGAATACAGACTAACACGGCTGCTACTCTGAAACACAATATCTTTATTAAGAGCTAACCATACTGTAGTGTGTCTACAGTAAATAGATAATTACATAGTATTCCTCCTCCTTGCATTACCCAAACCCAGAGAAACATGATTAATGAATAGTATTGCTAAGTAACAATTGCCTATGCATTTTTTCCAGGTGGCAAATTAAGAGATTTTTCCTTGTTAATGTTTTCCTACTAAATTAAACAGGGAGGTAGTATCAGTTGTCACAGATCAGGAATGCTTAATATTCATACTTCTGTAAATTAGCACTCATCAGTATTCCCTTCCTTTGTATTTAATTTTATTCCAGAGAAGTTCCCTTAGCAATGAGGTCATGTGCCCTGTTTAACCTTCTAAATTATAATGTTATTATGGGTTCTCTATCTGTTTTATATTCATTACTATTAGTTTCCTCTTTTCTTCCATTTGTTATATAATCTTTTTCATAGCTGCCTTCACTTTCCCTCTAAACCCGGTCAATTTTTAAACCAATATGGCCTTCTTCAATTGTGACTTTTTTGGGCATGTAGTAAAGTATTCTTAAACAATTCCAAATTATCATTCACACATTCTTCTGATAAAATTCTTCCAGCTGATTTGGCTCATAATTGTTTTCAGCTTTCTGAAATTGGCCCTTTAAAGTAGCAAGTATAAATATCACTAGTCTACACTTGATTTTGTTTGCACATTGAAATGCGATCAAGTCATGATCAGTTGTACCACAGTCACCATTCATTTTTTTAATTCTGTGATCAGTTCCTCTTTATCTATCAGGATGAAGTCTAATATAGAAATTCCCCCATGTTGGATGAAACACTTTTTGATTTAAGGAATTGTTATCTATCATATTTAAATTCAAAAGATGTTTTAGTACTGGCAGCATATGGCACTCAAATTGAAACCTCCCATGATCTCACAGCTTTTTTCCCCTACACAATACAGATAGATACATAACAAGCTGGTCATCCTGTTCCCTAGTGTGATTTGATGGTCTCTAGCAGACACCAATAATGCTTGTGCTTTGTGTTAGCATATTGATCCACTAGCATTCATGATCTCCAAGTGATCAGTGATTCAAAAACAGGTAATGCCATTTTTGACACAGAGTGCTACTCCCCCTCTCTATTTGCACAGCTGACCTGTCCTAAATAGGTTTAACCATGCATTTAAATATTTCAGTCATGGGAATCATGCCACTAGATTTCAGTAATCTAGTGAATTTATTAAATTTATGCTCATAAATGAGCAATTCCAATACCCCTTAGAATCATAGAATATCAGGGTTGGAAGGGATCTCAGGAGGTCATCTAGTGCAACCCCCTGCTCAAAGCAGGACTAATCCCCAATTTTTTCCCCAGATCCCTAAATGGCCCCTTCAAGGATTGAACTCACAACCCTGGGTTTAGCAGGTCAATGCTCGAACAACTGAGCTTTGTTACTCAGCCTCCTAGCATTGGTGTACAGGCAATTCAGTAATATCTTCTCTTCATGTCCTTTGGTTCTTTGATTAATTTTGCTCTGAACACATCAATTTTGTGTTGAGTTTAATTACCTCTTGACTATCATATCCAGGCCGTTCCCAAGAAGATTGAGCTTCTATTGAGCCCATCCAAACTATACAGACCCGCCTCTTCACAGAAAGTGAAACACACTTCCTAAAAAATAATACCCTACACCACTCACCTAGCTTGCAGTTCATTTCCAGAATCTTCTTCCTTCCTTTGCTTGTGGGACAGCAAGCATCTTGGAAAAGATTGCTTGAACGTTCTTCTTCAGCACATTTCTGAGTTCCCTAAAGTCATGAGCTACTTGTGAGATATCCCTTGTCTCAGGATCATTAGTACCCGTATGCAACATCACCAGTGGATCCTTTCCAACTGACTTCAAAAGACTATCCAGTCTTACAGTGATGTCTTGTGTCTTAGTTCCAGGAAGGCGGCACATCTTTCTGTTGTCCACCTGTCCCTCGCAGAAGTTTCTTTTGATTCTTCTGAATAATGAATCCCCAATAAAGATAATCTGTCTTCCCTGGATTGCTGGAGAAATGTGTAGGCAAGCTTGACTTTCTTACAGTTTGGGCCATCCACCCATGCATCCTATACATCTCTCCATTCCCTTGCATGAGCTGGATCTTGAGGGGTGTCTTCCACAGTTTCCACATTGAGGAACTGGTATCAATTGGAAACTTCAAACTGTGTGGAATTTCTCCTGTTCCTCTTTTCTCCGGTGCCCACAGGCTGCCCATCACTGTCTATCTCTGGCTGTGTAGAAAGCTACCATGACCTCTTACTTCTAGAGGTTACAAACTGCCAGGCCTCCCCTTTGACTTCCTCTCCCTCATCTCCATTGTTCCATGGCTGACCATCTTGAAATTGCATGTAGAGCTGAACCTGGAAGGAAAACCTCTCAGAATTCCTCTCTCAACTTTCTCCCTCTCCTGTTAGCTGCCTCTATTCACAGTTCTTGAGTGTACCTAGCAAATGACTTTTTGTACCAAGTCTCCCTGCGCTTAGCTCAGCTCAGTTTCACCCCTCACTCACTACCAGGGAGCCATTAACCACTCAGAGCCTTCAAACTGAGGAACTGATCAAAGCTCCAAGGGTTAGAGCCTTTACCCAGGCACCAACAAACAAACCTGTCTCAGTATTTACACAGGAGCCCATAGCCTAGCTATGCAGCCAGTACACAGAGAACAACTAGTCAAACAAGGGCTACTAGGATGATCTGAGGAATGCAAAATGTGTCTTATGAAAGGAGACTCAAGGAGCTTGGCTTGTTTAGCCTAACTAAAAGAAGGTTGAGGGGAGATATGATTGCTCTCTATAAATATATCAGAGGGATTAATACTGGAGAGGGAGAGGAATTATTTAAGCTCAGTACCAATGTGGACACAAGAACAAATGGATATAAACTGGCCACCAGGAAGTTTAGACTTGAAATTAGATGAAGGTTTCTAACCATCAGAGGAGTGAAGTTTTGGAATAGCCTTCTAAGGGAAACAGTGGGGGCAAAAGTTCTATCTGGCTTTAAGATTAAACTCGATAAGTTTATGGAGGACATGGTATGATGGGATAACATGGTTTTGGTAATTAAATATTCATGGTAAATAGGCCCAATGGCCTGTGATGGGACATTAGATGGGGTAGGATCTGAGTTACCCAGGAAAGAATTTTCTGTAGTATCTGGCTGGTGAATCTTGCCCATATGCTCAGGGTTTAGCTGATCACTATATTTGGGGTCAGGAAGGAATTTTCCTCCAGGGCAGATTGGAAGAGGCCCTGGAGGTTTTTCACCTTCCTCTGTAGCATGGGGCACTGGTCACTTGCTGGAGGATTCTATGCTCCTTGAAGTCTTTAAACCACAATTTGAGGACTTCAATAGCTCAGACATAGGTAAGAGGTTTTTCACAGGAGTGGGTGGGTGAAATTCTGTGGCCTGTGTTGTGCAGGAGGTCAGACTAGATGATCATAATGGTCCCTTCTGACCTTAGTATCTATGAATCAATCCACAGACAGACCAAATGCACCACTCACCAAAATCCTGCTACCTCCAAACACAGAGTCCACACCTATGCTTTCCTAAACTATCCTGTAAGCTGCCTCTAGCTGAACTTGACCTGAATTCTTCTTTTCCTTCAGATCTTTGGTTCATGAAAATTGACAAAACTTCAGCTTTTGTGAAAACTCAAAAATGTTAATAATGCAAATTGTTTCCCACCCAGTGCTAGTTAAAATGTTCAATTTTAAAATTCATTCTTGTTCAATATATTTGAAATAAACCTCCACCTCCACCCCCCATACCTCCCAAGCCCCGTGCTAAGGGCTACTTTTTTTTTCTTTAGACCTGCCAGTGAGAAAGAGTTGTGTGTTGCAGGGAGACACATGGAAACCCATGAATAATTCAATGAGCACAATAACTCAGGTGTTGTGTGCTGGAGATTACTTCATTTTTCATACAGTGCAGCACATATATATTGCCTTACCTGACTAGATCTTTATCAATGTAGAGCAAAAAGTGATTGGTCCATATCATAAAAAATCCATTGAATACATCAAATTAGGTTCTGTGGACAACCTTAAATTTTACTGTATACCTCAGAAATATTCTGGGCCAATGACTGAGGCAAAACTGAGTTATTTGGCTTAACATAAAGAATCACAAATTCTAAGGCTAGAAGAGACTGGTGTGATCTGACCTGCATAACTCATGCCACAGAACTTCCCTGAAATAATTCCTGTTTGACTTAGACCACATCCTTTAGAAAAAACCTCCAGTCTTAAATTAAAAATTGCCAGCGATGCCTACTGAAGCATCTCTCTCTCTCTTATATATATATATATATCTCCCATCTCCAAAGCCCCACCTTTAGCCTGGTTTCTTGACATACATCAATGTCTAAATGTTTTATGGACTTTTATAAAAAGGGTCGGCAGTAGCCCAAACTACACGGTGGTTGAGCCAGAACAGAGAGACTAATTAGCATATTGAATTTAGCTGGCTACTTGAGCTGCGGCAACTTGGCATCCTGAAACAAGTGCTGCTGACTCTACCCCTTTTCAAAGATCTGTTGTCCTCCCTTTCCTCAGACCACAAGTATCATCAGCTTGATGCTCCCTTTTTTGCAACAGAAATTGCAAGCCATCCTCATTCATACTCTCTGCAAGTGTGCATTTTTTGTACACTGCAATGTTTATACAAACATTTCTGCAAAAGTGAGATTGGAGCTGGTCAGAATATGTGGAGATTTTTTTCCCCTCTGTGAAAAACGTTGTGGTAAATGGGAAAAAAATCAGTTAATGAAAACTTGCTACAAAATTTCTTGGGTTTTCATAAAAAATGAAAACTGATTTTTCTCCAATATTTGCCAACCAAAACCCAAAATATTTTGATGGCAAACAAAACCTGAAACAAAGTGGCCACTTGGGTAAAAAAGATCAGTTTTACTGATTTTTTTTTTTTTTGCCTGATAAGCAAAACATTTTCAGTTTTTGGTTGCTGAAAAAACAAAAACGAAACAAAAAAAGGGGTGGGGTGTTGATGAAAACCCCCAAAATTATTTTTGTTGGAAATATTGTTTGATGGAAATTTCTGTTTTGATGAAAAAGCCATTTTTTTGTGAAAAATGTTTCAAACAAACATTTTTCTATTTCTTGGTGAGATATTATGGATCCTGTAACACTGTTACTTTGATTATATTTTCAGATAACTCCATCTCTCATTTATTCTCCACACAACTTAAACTTCTACAATACAGTTAGAACATTTTCTGTTTCCTTATTACCGGTAAAACCTTTCAGTCAATTACTTGATAATATGTAAGGAGATCTAAGTTTGGCCTGTTGCTAAAAATTATTTGTTTTGCTGCAGTCTTTCTTCACTTGCTGTAGAGTATTTCTTGATTTAAGAAAATGTATTACTTAAGTTGAGTGAGCTGATAACAAATTGCTAGTTGATTTCCATATTTTAGTCTAATGTACGTCGCGTTAAAGATCAGAAGCAGTGCGATGTCAATGAAATTACAATCAAGGCCTAAATTCAGGCTTCCGGGGTACAACCCAAATGCCTGACTGCATGCTGGATAGCTTGATGGAGGGCCTAGGTTGGGAAAGGATTCTCCTGGCAGCCACATAGTGGCTGCTATTGAAACTCAGAGATCGCAGTAGACCTTCATCACGGTCCCAGTACATCTCCTATGCGGTGATGTGACCCTGCAATAGCTGATACTCCATGGAGCTGAGCCACTTGTATGAGGTGTGCAATCATTGTCTGCTCCTGAACCTCTAAAATATGGTCCCCCACCTGATTTGGCAGAAGGCAGTTCTGCTGCTGGATGCCCCTTTGTACCCATGGAAAACATTAATTACTGTATATGCCCTTAAAGATTACTCAGATCCTGCACCACTGAAGTTAAGGGGAGCTGTGAAACCAACTTCAGGTGGCACAGGATCAGACCCAAAGTGACCATTTAACAAATAATATTAGTTACTGGTTTCAAAGAATGGGCACACATGTAGGGAAAATCCCACCTGATCGGCTACAAAAAAAGGATAGACTGGGATTTTCAAAGAAGCCTCCCCTAACCTCTTTTGAAAATTCTTAATTAGATGTGGTGCTGGCAGCAACCCCTATTTTAGGTTGCTCCTCATTTTCCATTCTAAAGGATTCTTGCAGCCTTTCCTCTGAGAAGATCACATATCACCATGGTTTGGAGCAAACCTTTGAAATTCAGCAGGAGAATGCCTTGGGCAACAGAAGTACCTTTTCTTTCTCCTCATCCCCATAAATTTCCATTCAGTTTTTACAGAGATATAAACAGTTTAAAACTGCATTTTCCTATTGTCATTTGCATGGCAAAATAATTCTAAGACCAATGCCACACCTCCATTAAAGCAGCCAGAGCTCTGGGAGCTGCCAGAGCAATTGAGGCTGGGGGGATGATAGTTAGACAGACACAAAATTTGGCCACCATCATATTCCTCCTCTAACCCCCTCTGTGGCACCAAATGGAGAAGAAGCTCCTCTATTTCCTAGGAGATCAGGGTTCCTCTGTCCTTCCCCTGGACCTAACCTTCTGTGGCATTCCAGTAACAGTTAACCCTATAGCCCGAATGGTATGCTGTCATGCTGCAGGTTCAGTGTTCAAACCAGTCATAGTGTAATTAGCATTGTTACAGTTGCATATATTAGACGTGTTTACCTTTTATTACAAAATAATCTATGTTAGAAGATTATTATTTAGGTTGAAAAACTGACCTTGCCCATGGAACTTTAATTCAGTCCCCTTGTATGTACGCATTCTAGTACAGTTGCTAATTATGTAATCACATGTCATTTTTCCACAGGACCCCCTGCCTCATTAAGTGCACATGCTGGAAGCACAGTGGAGCATAATTAAGGTTGCATGGACAATGACTATATCTTGTATTTCCTAACTTTCACATGTTTGACTTGCAACCGAAATAACGTTCTTTCAACTTTTTTCCTGTATATAATATAAATTTTGTTCTTTTCTTCTTCCCAATATTGACTCTAGGGAAGCAGAACAGCAACCTGCCAATGGTATATGAAATGAAAAATCCCTTGCCTGATCCATAGATATGTAGAGAGAGCTTAGCAATCACCGCTGAACTAACTAATGTGCTTCATCTTCATATACAGACATACAATATTCAGTTCCAAAGTCAGAAAATCACAGTAAACCTAAAAATGCCAAGAGCAACATTCCCTTTGTCCATTCCTTTCCTAGTATCAATTTGCCCGTGGCAGCTGAGAGAGAGAGAGGAGAGAGAGAGAGAGATTGAAATCCATTTAAGCAAAGATTAAATATACTTTATTTAGAATGCAATATTTCTCAAGGGTCTCTCCCCATTCCCCAACCCCAAATATAGTATCAACATTTCTTCAAAACCCTATTGGTTACATTTTTAATACAGCATTTACATATTTTAGGTTTGTTTGGAATGGGCTTTCAGCAGTAAGTACAAACAGAACATTGCCCCATCTTAGTCCAACAGATTGAAATGGCATCTGTACATACCAACTCTAGGAAGTCATAAAGAGAAATGTTCAAATTACTGTACTTCTAGAGATTTCAGACTAATTTGGTAGCAGAAACTGTCTAAGACCTGGGATGTGGGGTTACAGACAACTGGAATGTGATGTAATTATGACACAGTAAAATCCGTTTCCACAAAAGAGAAATGTTTCTGGAAAAGTTAATTTCCTGCATGATTACTCAGTCTCACAAATCCCCTCTCTGTGAGGATTCGACTTCAGTCTTCCCCACTTTGACATGTAGATTGCGAAAAAAAAACCCACATGTCCATATATTTATGCACTACAATTTCACAAGCCTACCATTATCAATTCAAGAAGTTCAAGGACATTTAATATTGCCTTCTGAGAGCTGTGTAACCCACAGTATAACTAATAGAGCTGGTCAGGAATTTTTCAGTGCAATGGTTTTTCATCAGGAAATGCCAAGTTGTTGGAATGTACCAGGTTTTGGTCAAAGTGAGAGAGATATACTCATCCCAGAACAGAAAGTGATAAGGGCACTCATCTGGGATGTAGGAAGCTAAGGTTCAGGTCGTTGCTCTAGAGCAGGTACATCAGGAACTTGAACCTGGGTCCACAGCCTCCCAACTAACTGATCTAATCAGTAGGCTATTGGGAGACAGTGTTGCACAATTCAATAAGGGTTCCCTGCTGGCCACCCAGTAGGACTGCTATGAGGGGCATCCAAGCCTCTGTGCTTGCAATTCCCTAGGGTGTGTTAAGCTCTTACAGCCTCAGCAAGCTGTAGCACTGGTTCCTCCCTTGACTTCTCTGGTACATTTCCTGGTCACTGAGTCTTAATCTGCTCTCACTTCTTAGAGACGGTGCTCCTCAGCCTTAGGCCCCAGGATCAGTGCTGACCCCCGAGACACCTCAGTCACTCACCACATCCTTCTCCCAGAACTCTGCCCAAATGGTTTGAGGCTTTTGGTTTACAGTTTCACTCTCTCAGGGGCCCACAGTAGTTGTTATGTAGTCAACACATGCACAGACATGTGCACACACATACTTTGCACAGTCTAACATCTTTATACTCTTTTATATGTAATCACATAATGCATAGAGGAGTACAAATGATACAAAACAATAAACACTAAATGCATGTCCCTATCTCAGTTTCTGCACCGCTCCAGGGCATGCTCTGGGCTGGGCCCAAATCACTTGGGTTTTCCACAGTTCTTGTGGACATCTGGGCTCAATAAAGCAGCCCGAGTACCCCTGCCCCAGAAAGCTGCCACATGCTGGGTGACTTCTCTCTCCTCGATTCTCTTACCCAGCTTCTCTGACCTTGCTCTCTTCTGCTACATCCATCCTCTTCTTGTCTGGCTCTCTGTTCCTGTGTGTTTATTTATTTAAACCCCTCCAGGTCACCTGGTCTCTTTTGTTCTAACTCCCAGGAAAATTGTCTACTGCTCCTACCTTCTCCCCTTGCTCCAGAGGAATCAGCTAATCTGATCTTTCTAAGGATGCAGCTGCTTTTTTGCATAGTTTTTGTGAGATCAATGTACCATCGTTAACCTTAAGTATTTCCCTTTGTATCTGTTTGGAGTGTACATGCTACAGGACCTGTCAGCAATGGTAGATCCATATTCATGTAGGCACTAATGATACAGCAGTTTTTCATAATGCAACTTCACACTATGAATCAGAATTCATAAGTTGTACAGACATAGCCTCAATTCATCATATATGGCCCTCTCTCTTTTTTTACAGTTTTTAAAGTTTTAGTTTTCATACAAATTGGAATGAAAACAAATGTCATAACCTCAAATATTTTATGAAACTGAATTCTTGTTTTCCAGCTAGCCCTGGTAACTAATAACAATTTGAAATTTAATAGGGAAGAACAATAACTAAGATATTATCCTCTGTGTAGCCATGCCATGTGGACCCCAAGAAACTATGCTTTGGATGTATCCAACTATGGCAAGTTTTCAAAATTTAATCCTTGATAGAATCTTGCTTCCTCTTTAGCATTTTCAAAGTTCTATGAATAACAACTTCAATGACAAAGTGGGTGAAGTAATATCTTTCATTGTGGTAATATCTCTAAACTTCTGTTGGTGAGAGAGACAAGCTTTTGAGCTAACACAGAGCTGTGCTTCAGGTCTAGAGTCTGTTTAGGCTCAAAAGCTTGTCTCTCTCACCAACAGAAGTTAGAGATATTACCGCAACACCTCACCAACAGACGTTGGTCCAATACAAAATATTACCTCACCCAACTTGTCTCTCCTGAGACAACACCACTGCAAACTTCAATGACAGGCAGTCACTTCATCACAAGAAACTATGGGGTAATGAGCCATTCTGGAAAAATGTCTTTAGATCCTGATCCAAAGCCCATTGATGTCAATAGAAATATTTGTATTGACTTCAATGAGCTTTGGATCAAGCACTTCGTTAACAGGATCTAAACTGCAGAGGTCACCCTAACACATCTTCCCTGCATGTAATTATGGGCTTCTGGTGGAAATTTAAGAGATACAATGAAAGGAGGGATGAAGATACCATTCAGTCAGATAGATGGAATGTAGGTATTCTCACAGTCTAGCCATGCACCAGATTAGTGAGCCAGACTTGTGAACCACTGAATGCAAGTCTAAAGAGTATTTCATCTCAGGGTGAAATTCATTAACATTTAAGCACCACTTAATTAACTCCTTCCTTAGAAGTGTCTACCTTTCTGTGTCAGCTTACAGTCCTAAGAGGCACAGAGAAAACAAAAAGTCCAGCATGCCAACCTTCCAGGGGTAAAATTCGTGCTGTATATTCATTAACTTGCAAATTTTGATGAGAACTAAGAAAAAGAAAGTGAAGGTTGCTACAAGGTTTTGTTGCACTTGTGTTATATTTAATTGCTATGCTACAGTATTTTACAAACATGCCAGTTACTATAGCTACCACTTACCAACTTGCCTTCACTATACTACTGAGACTGAGCACATTCTTACAACATCTCATTTTACTTTCTACAGCTGATTTTTATAGAAGTATGAACAATTCAAACAATCAGATTTGGAAATGTAACACTTATGACTCTTGACCCTCTTGCTTTATACTGAGAAGCATTTACAACTGTGAGGAAAGAAGGCCTAAAAATAATATATGATACAGCGAATTCAAATTCTTAATATATTGCTTAAAAATAAAGGGTTGAGAAGAGATGCATGTGAGTAAAGGAGTCAAAGGTCTATTTTAGCAAAGCCAAAGTATGACAAGGCATATAAAACATCACTCTATTATACAATACAACAGAGTGATACCATACAATGTCTGCCAGAGAAGAAATCCAGCAGATGCATAAGAACTTGAAATCAATGTGGCACATTTGATTTGCATTATAGATACAGATATGTTTTTAAATGTTTTTCACATTATGGAGGCACGCTAGGTCCCCCATAGATATTGATAACTTCCCAATGGAAGCCCAGTTTTGACACTCCCATGCCTCCTTAAACAGGGCAGAAAAAAAACAATCCAAAAAACAAAGAAAAAGAACCCAAATCTGATGCACCTGACATTTCACATGCAAGATTTGATCCCAGAGAAAGAACATAAATATATAGGAATTACTGTTCCAGATCTGATCCAGTCGTTCTACTAGTGAGGTATGCTTTCGTTGAACGTGATCCTAAGAAGGTAGAAAAAAATCCTCTAATGGACTATTATGGAACAATCATCCATAAAGGAAATTTCTTCCAGACCCCTATATGTTAGTGGTTGTCTTATAACCTGAAACAGGGGGTTATAAAACTTATTTAAACATTGTTTAAAATTTGGGACAAATGAAGCATGAAATTATGGAGGTGGCATAGACAGATTCAAAAATTAAACTTTGACCTCTAAAAGTTTTACTAATGCTTTTTGGCCCATTATACCTCCAGATCTAATGGCATTGCACAGACACCTAATTTCTACTCTGCTGGTTTTGATGAAGACTAATTCTGGAAGACTTGTGTCTTAGCTTAGCTAGATATTAATAGCAGTTTTCACAGAGGCATACATCTGCATGGGCCATGCTCAACTTAAAAATACTCCTCAGGGTGATGTGCCTGTCATGATGCTCCTCCTAAGGTTCTAAACTAGGAAGGGGTTAGGAAAGGTGATTCTGTAAAGCTCTGAAATGCTACAGAAGGGCCTGAAGAAGTGCTGGGCTAAGCCATGTTTACATACCCAAGGAGTAAAGCATGTATTTTCCTTCCAGAACACCTATTTAAGAAAAAGGAAAACAACAAAAGAAAAAGAGCCAAGTCTCTAGCAGACACAGAGAGACAGACAGACACACAGATATGCAGAATAACGTCTTACCCTCTAATATGAGCCTTCTTACATTTAAATGGTTCACTACATAGAAAAACAGAATCATTATACTTTCACCTACTTTTATATAGCTACAAATACCACATTTGTCAAGTTTCCAAATTCAGAGGGAGAAACCAAAGAGGAGCTACATTCATGCAGAAATTCTAAATTCTGCAGAAGCAGAACTCCTAGGTAGGAATGCCCCCAGATCTACCAAACCCCTGGTCTGCCAGATCTCCTACAAGCTATAGCAGAAGGTCACCCTTTCTGCAAGCCTGAAAAAGTTTGCACGAGGGGGAGACTATGCAAGATTAGATGGTTTGAAGCATTACCATCTTCCTGTGGACCTCCTGGAGTGGGATAACCCAACCATTTGGATTTTAGAAAAGATTGAGGTGAGGGCAAAATCAAATTAATGATAGAAATTCAGTTACAATCTGAACTAGGGATAGCTCAGTGGTTTGAGCACTGGCCTGCTAAACCCAGGGTTGTGAGTTCAATCCTTGAGGGGGCCATTTAGGGATCTGGGGCAAAAATTGGGGGTTGGTCCTGCTTTGAGCAGGGGGTTGGACTCGATGACCTCCTGAGGTCCCTTCCAACCCTGATATTCTATGTGATTCTATGAGGAAACTGTCATCACTATACAATACTGGAAGGACAGGAAAACATCAGAGGCTAGACAGATTGGGAAAATCATGGATAGCTAGGTAGATCTGAGTGTTAGCATATACACAGTAAAGACTCCATGATAACTGATGTGGTCAGCCCGGGGTTAAGTATAGATGGTGAAAAGGGGCAGGTGCTGGGGAGCTTCAAGAAAGAAAGGGGGAGAAAGAAGAGCCCCTGCAGGAGTAATTAGCAATGAAAGAATTACCAACAGTTTTACCCACCAGTCTAATACTGCCCTTAATCTTTCTCACATCTAATTCCTGTAAAACAATCTCTTATAGCCACTGTTGTTGTGGTTTCTTTTTAAATAAAGGTACCAAGAAGTATTATCCCCTATATGTGGCAGCCTGCATCAGGTGAGATCAGGGACAGAAGACTGGACGGGTCCAAAGTTTGAGAAAGGCTAGGATAAATTCTAAGACCATGAATTATTCTAGGTCTTATGGACTGTCTCAGTTAGATAGGAGTGCTTTACTATTGAGAGATTCTGAACCTTAAGACCATATAATTCTTATTTGTAGAAAAATTGATATCTGCTTCACTGCTCTTGATCTCTTGCCTGACTTTGCTCCTTCATACACACATTTAGGAGGGAAAATGTACACATACAATTATTTTTAAAAGAAACCAACAAGATGCATAAGTAATAAAAGCAGTTGTCATGAATCATATTTCTCCCCCTTCTGTATTCTTCCATCTATTTTTGACTATCATTCTCTGCTCTCTTTTATCTACTGTAGAGCTTAATCCTGCAAGGTGTAAAACACCTCCTATGAATTAATGAGCACCCTCAACTTCCAGTGAAGTCACTGGGAGATGAGAATACTTAGCTCCTTGCACAATCTGGCCTTTTGACTGTAAACTTCTCAGGGAAGAAGTTCTCTTAGGGAAAGCTCTCTTAAAATGGCCTAAACAACCACTCAGACATATGACAGCCTGTGATGGGGTTCGGTCATAGACACCCCCCTGGGACTGTTACCTGATGTGCTGAAACTACCTCTGAGCCCATTTTCCCTGCCAGCTTGGAACTCCAGAACCCTGCCTTGTTGAGCCAGACATGCCAGTCTGCTGCAACCCAGACCCAGGTCTGAACCACGCCCCCAGAGCTGCACGCTTTAACTGAGAACCACTCAGCAGGTTACCTATCTCCAGAACCCAGATACCTAGCTCCCAATGAGATCCAAACCCCAAATAAATCCGTTTTACTCTGTATAAAGCTTATACAGGGTAAACTCATAGATTGTCTGCCCTCTATAATACTGATAGAGAGATATGCACAGCTTTTTGCTCCCCCAGGTACTAATCACTTACTCTGGGTTTGTTAATAAACAAAAGTGATTTTATTAAGTATAAAAGTAGAATTTAAGTGTTTTCAAGTAATAATGGACAGAACAAAGTTAGTTACCAAGTAAAATAAAACAAAACACACAAGTCTAAGCCTAATACATTAAGAAACTGAATATAGGTAAATCTCACCCTCAGAGATGTTCCAATAAGCTTCTTTCACAGACTAGACTCCTTTCTAGTTTGGGCCCAATCCTTTCCCCTGGTGTGGCGGTTCAATACAAGACAGGACACGGCTTTAGGCAAGCAAGCAGGCTGGTCTGCTGATGGGATTACCCCTGTCAGCTTTTCCACCTCTTTTATTTCTCTCCCCCCTGCGCATCACATACCCCAACTGACCGCAAAAGGCATCAACAAAGGAAATAATATGACTTTGATTAATATTCCTATTTACTAGCCTCTATCTACTACAATCTTTATTCTCAGGCCTTGAGCTTTGGCCGAGGAAGCTTCCCACGGCTGATGTCCTTATTATGACTTCCCAGATGGTCCATGTTTTCATGGTCCATGTCCTTGGATAGAACAGAGCAATGTGTGCATTGCTCCTACACAACAGTCAGGATGTGCCCTGACTGTTTCCAGGTGCATGAACGCTACATGAACCCTTCATCCCCCCTTTTGTTATTATTATGCTCGGCCATCTCATGGTAGCCATCAATTTGCTTTTGTAAGTGATTCAACTCCCGGACAGACAAGGACATAACTCAGGGAGCCTACCAGGGCGGATCTCTGCAAAGCCTTAGCAAGGAGGGAATACATTGTACACAGCAGCAGCAAAATATAAGCCCAACAATTACAAACACAGCATAACCGAAAAGTTGTCGCAGCCATCCTAGAGAGGGCAGCCATCCTGTAAGCCAATTCCAAAAGCCCTCAAACCCCAGATCTTGGCGTATGTGTGCTGTAAGATTGGCCAACTCGGCCAGTCTAGTTTCTATGGAGCGACTATTATCAGTTAAATTAAAGCAACACATGTGCTGAAACGTGGAGCAGCCTAGATGGTGTTTCAGGAGCAAAAAATCAATGGCTGCTCTGTTATCCAAAATTGCATCCCTTAATTCGTGTTGCTCTGTGTTAAGTAGGGCAATTGCCTGGGACGTTGTATTAATTGCCTTTGCTGCAAAGCATGCCAGGTTATTTAAAGTTCTGGCTGTATAAATGGCAAGCGCGGGGACCCCAACAATAGAGGCTGCTAAAGCAGTATACTCAGCACGACTAAAAAGCTCAACATCTGCAATGCAATCATCTGAAAGGGGTACACTTCTTCTCTACTACGTTTTTGACCAGCAAAAGGCAATATAAGTGTCATTCTACTAAGACAGCAAAGGGTGCCATCACTTAAATTTGCAGGAATATAATTAAAGGTGTGTGAACCGCAGGTAAAAAACCATCCTGATGGTAGGATGATATGGCCATAATTTTATGAAACATTTACGGCGTGGGAACAATTTAAAAAGGGTTGAGAAACTTGCCGACAGCCCAAGGGCACCCTTGTACTAGTGCAGTTAACCACACGTGCACAGGTCACATTGTTGGCCCCGGCCGGGTACGATGTGTGGAGGGATATGGCCGTGTGAGACAAAGTATAATTGGCCGGGCCCCAATTAGCCATACCAGAGTATTGCTGAGATTCGCGTAAGCAGCAAGCATCGTCTCATTCCCTATTTCTTCAGGGTGATGACATACTGGAATAAGGCATGTACCCAACAATTCTCCAGTTGCTACAGAATTAGATAAACAAAAGTGGGTAACATTTGCTATTGAAGCCAATCTTTCCCATAGGTTATATGTCATTCGGGCCCATAACGGAGAAAGCGCTCCCGAGCCAACCCCTACAGGAAATAGCAGGCACAAAAGACATACAATCAATACAGAATTAGCAGTAATTTGGGCAAGAATTGCCACAAACAAAGTCTCAGGAGTCTCTGGCTGTTGGTTTGCTGCCAGCCGTCGTTGAGCCGCAGCAACCAATGCTTTTACTGCTCCCCATGTCACGGGCTGGCTTGGGACACTACGCCTCTTCCGTTTCCGTCCCTTCGTTGTCGACCCAGGAGGCACCGCTCCCTCCTCCAGGGTCAGCTGAAACTCCGGTATGGGGTTCGATAGTCCCTGGTGCCACGCCATGCTGCTTCAGTGCCGGTCGCACACACCGGGCCGGAACCTACAACGGTCCTGTAGGGAGAGACACAGCAGCATATCCCCGACCCCAAGTGATTAGAGGTACTGGGCCCAGCCATTGCAGATCAGGCAGCTGACGGTAATAGACACGTGGTCTTTCCAGCACCTCGGATTTATGAAAATGCCGATCTGCGGGGGTCTGCTGATCTGCGTTCAGCGTTAAGTTATTTAAAGTGAACAAAAGGATATGCAATTGTTGCTGAATGTCTCCCAAGGTTCGGAGACGCAGCTCCCCTTGTTTTAATTGTTTGTCAAGCAAGGTTTTTAGTGTGCGATTTGCACGTTCAACAATGGCTTGGCCCGTGGAGTTATAAGGGATCCCGTGTGTGAGACGGACGTCCCATTGGACACAAAAGGCGGAAAGGGCTGTGGAGCAGTAGGCTGGGGCATTATCTGTTTTTATCTGGCTCGGGCGACCCATAACAGCAAAACAGGCTAGCAGATGGTGAATGACTTTAGGAGTGGCTTCCCCACGCTGTGGGGTTGCCCAGAGGAATCCCGAATAGGTATCAATGGAAACATGTAAAAACGAATAGGGGCGGAATTGTGGCACATGAGTAACATCCATTTGCCACAGCTGATTTGCTGCGGTACCTCGGGGGTTAACGGCATAAGAGAAAGAAGGAGCAGCAGCAGCACAGTGGGGGCAGGAACGAACAATGGAATGTGCATGATCAGCAGGAATGTGAAACTGCCGGGCCAAAACAGAGGCAGACTGATGAAAAAAGGCATGGCTTTCAATGGGGTCAGAAAAAAGGGAATTTACCTCACCACGTAACACGTGATCAGCGCGCGCATTGCCTTCAGTGAGTAGCCCAGGCAGAGGTGTATGACTGCGAATATGAGCAACAAAGTACGGGAAATTACGAGTGGTGATGAGATACTATAAAGACAAAAACAGGCGAAGGAGGTCTGCATCGACCTGAGGGGTAATGAGGGCTAGGGGTAAATGATCAATTACTTGATAAACATAATGGGTGTCCACAATCAAATTAAAGGGACAATCAGCAAAAAGTTGAAAGGCCAAAACAACAGCAGCCAATTCTGAGCGCTGCGCAGAACGCTGAGGCAGCGTAAAGCGAGAATGCCAACGAGGGGGGTCACCTAATTGATAGGTGACAACACCTCGACGTGGAGAGTCATCAGTAAAAAGAGTGACGGCTGAAACAATGGGTTGAGAGCGACTAAGACGATGGACAACCAGGGGCACCTGTTGGGTAATTACCAATCGGGGATCTTTAGGGGGATTATAAGAGATCTCTCCCACATAATCACAAAGAGCAACCTGCCAGGCCAAGGAGGTGTGGCACAAAGAGTCAAATTCAGTACGGGACAAGGGGAGCACAATGGCAACTAAATCAGTGCCAGTGAGTTGCACTGCACGGTGGCGGGCTTTACGAACAAGATCAGATAGGGCATCTAAATACAGGTAAATATTTCGAGGGGGGGTGGATGAAAGGTACAGCCATCTATAATAGAGACGGCTGTGTCTGTACGGGGTACAAACAGAGCCGCAGTTGGCGTATGAGGGGTGGCAAGAAGAACCAATCGTAAGGGACGGACCTCTGGGAGTCTGTCCACAAACTGCTGACTCAATGCTGCATTGATTTGTCGAATGCAGGCAGTATGCTTTTCAGTGATGGCAATAACTGCGCCCGGTGCCCGAGCTCCACATAGGAGCTCGAACAACGGCTCCACATTGATGTGGGGAGACGGAAGTAGGGCCGAATCCAATTTAAATGACCCAAAACTTGTTGTAATTTAACAAGGGTTAGGGGTTGAGGTAGAACCAATTCCGGGCGAACAGGGGTGGCATAGGTTTGTAAAACCTTATGCCCGAGGTAGTGGTAGGGATAAGAGCATTGGACTTTTTCTGGTGCCACTAATAGGCCATTTTGGCCGAGAATCTCGGACAGAGATTCAAGTTGTTCTGCCGTAACCTGAGGACCACTAAGCAAAATGTCATCCATATAATGGTAGACCTTTAGTTGGGGTATCGGGCATGAAAAGGGGTAAGGGCCCGATCCACAAAGAGCTGACACAAGGTCGGACTATTTTGCATTCCCTGGGGCAAGACTTTCCATTGATACCTATGAGAAGGTTGCTGATTATTATATTGTGGCACCGTAAACGCAAATTTTTCGCGATCTTGTGGGCAAAGGGGGATGGTGAAAAAACAATCCTTTAAATCTAACACACAAAGCTGATCGGTTTGAGGAATTAAATTCGGGTTCGGTAAGCCAAATTGTAAGGGGCCCATGGGTTGGATGCGTTTATTTATTTCCCTTAAATCATGTAACAGCCGCCATGCACCAGATTTTTTCTTAATAACGAACACCGGGGTGTTCCAGGGACTAGTGGAGTGTTCCAAGCGCTGTGCATGCAAATGTTGTTGCACAAGCGAATGAAGCGCTTTCAGCTTCTCTGAAGGGAGGGGCCACTGGTCAATCCACACGGGCTCTAAGGATTGCCACACCAAGGGTAATGCTGAAGGCATGGTGGGTGCGGGAGGGTTTTGGGCCATTATATATTAATATCGAGGGTGGTGTCCAGCTTTGTAAGCAAGTCACGGCCCCAAATATTGAGGTGGACAGGGAGCACAAAAGGGCGGATTGTAGCAAGGGCACGGCCTCCCGGTTTAGAGACCGTGACCCAAGACAAACTTTGGCGCCCGGGTTTACTACCCCCAATCCCCCACAACTCCTTAGAAGGAACAGTTGGCCAACTGACCGGCCACTCCAGATCACGAATCACCGTAACGTCAGCTCCAGTGTCCACCAGCCCTGTAAAGGGAACATCATTTAAGAGAAGTGTTAACTGAGGTTTCGAGGGGCGGACCGACATTGTTAGAGCAACAAGTGGAGAGGACGTGTTGTGAGATGGTGACTGAGCCAGCGTCGATCCAAAGCCGCCTCCGCCCCGGTCTCGATCCTCCACAGCTGGCACCTGATAGGGGACTAAAATCAATTGTGCAATTGACCGTCCACACGGGAGCGACTGTGGAAGATGAGTCCACACCTGAACCTTAATAATGCCAGTGTAGTCAGCATCAATGACCCCTGGAATGACAAAAAAGCCCTGTTTCCCAGCATGTGAGCGAGGGAGAACGAGACCTACAAAGCCGGCAGGGAGAGGTCCCGTCACCTGTGTAGGTATAGCACAGACCTCCCCTGGCAGCCGAAAGTCAGTGTCCTCCTGCATGATCAAATCAAGCCCTGCACTTCCAGCAGTCGCCGCCCTCATAGAGTCTATGGATTTTAAGGCAGAGGAGCAGTTGTCTGAGTGGGAAACACCCCCGTCTGGCCCTGGGTTCGGGGGGGACCCGTCGCGCGGTTTCCCGACCCGCTACGACACTGATTAGCCCAGTGATAGCCCTTCCGACACTTGGAGCACTTCTTGGAGGGTCGGGCTGGTGCCTTAGATGAGCGGCACTCCCGCTGAAAATGACCCTCCTTACCACAGCGGTAACAACGCTTCCCCTCCTTCCCGGTTTTTCTCAGGGCAGCCGCCAGAACTCCAGCCTTATGGGCTTGTGTGCCGATGTTCTGGCACTCCCGCAGCATGTCTGAGAGCTCTAAAATACCAGAGGCTTGCGCTGCCTGGAGAGCACGGTGGCAATCCTCATTTGCATTTTCAACTGCCAATTTTAACAGGAGCTCGTGAGCTGCCTCAGTGTTATCCACCTGTCGGAGGACAGCTTCATGCAATCTGTTGGTAAAATCCAAAAAGGACTCTGAGGCACCCTGATGGATACTGACAAAGCTTTTGGTAGGCTTGCCTGAATCTGGGACCTTCTTGAAAGCATGCTGGGCACAGGTGGAAATAATGGGGAAGACGGCCTGAGGGAGTTGAGACTGCATCTCAATAGTAGCAAACGGGCCCTCCCCTGCCAAATGCTCATAAATGATACCGTGCTCTCTATGTACCTGAGCTTGGCGTTCTGCCATCTGCCGATACTCACTAACCCAAATAACATACTGACTGGGTGATAACATCATGCGCAGCAGCGTTTTCCAATCCTCAGGGATTAGGGAGTACCCAGTACCTATCCCTTCAATGAGACCACGCACAAAGGTGCTAGTCAGGCCAAACTCACGAATTGCTTTCTTTACCTCTCTAACCACCGAGTATGGCAAAGTGGTCCAGGTGCCCACGGGGTTGCCCTGGTCATCATTCTGCCAGGTCACCGGGCAAACTGAGACCAGATCAGCCAGCTCCTCCGCTGTAAGATCTGAGCGAGTCTTCGCTGCATGGACCATTCGTTGCACCAGCGAAAGCCCCTGAGCAGACGCGGATGACCCTCCGGGGGGCCCCACGGGGGGAGGGTGATCACACACCGGCTCCGGTGGGGAAGGCCAGGGAGGCGGTGGTAATAGAGGCCCTGGGGGCGAAGCAGGGGGAGGGATGGTTGCAGGAGCGGACGGGAGTGGTGAGAGCATCAGCCTCGTGAGGGAGGGCCTGTCCGAAGCGACACGCTGTATCGCGTCGCGGCAGAGGTGCCAGGCATGTAAAGCCTGCATGGGCGCCCGAGGCTCCTCGTGCAATGTCTGGCCCAACTGCTCCCAGTCCGCTAAGTTAAGGGTTCCAGCTTCAGGGTACCACGGGCATTGGGCACTCACCTCCTGTAGCAGGAGAGTGAGCTCTCTAGTAGGACAGTCATGCTGAGCCTTACGCAACAAATACTGTAGCTCACAGCAGTGTTGCACTTGCAAAGCAGAGAGGCCGTGATTGAAGTGAGTCCCATACTTACCACAATGAAAAATACTCACTGGGATCCGCGAAGCGGATGAGTGACGCGTCTGAAACCCTTGCCGGGCGAGGTGAGTGCTGAGGGCCCCACGTTTGGGCGCCAGTTGTGGCGGTTCAATACAAGACAGGACATGGCTTTAGGCAAGTAAGCAGGCTGGTCTGCTGATGGGATTATCCCTGTCAGCTTTTCTACCTCTTTTATTTCTCTCCCCCCTGCGCATCACATACCCCAACTGACCGCAAAAGGCATCAACAAAGGAAATAATATGACTTTGATTAATATTCCTATTTACTAGCCTCTATCTACTACAATCTTTATTCTCAGGCCTTGAGCTTCGGCCGAGGAAGCTTCCCACGGCTGATGTCCTTATTATTACTTCCCAGATGGTCCATGTTTTCATGGTCCATGTCCTTGGATAGAACAGAGCAATGTGTGCATTGCTCCTACACAACAGTCAGGGTGTGCCCTGACTGTTTCCAGGTGCATGAACGCTACATGAACCCTTCACCCTGGTACAGTTTTGGTTAGTTCCAGCTCAGGTAGTAACTCGGGGATTTCTCATGACTGGCAGCCCCCTTTGATCTGTTCCACCCCCTTTTATAGCTTTGGCACAAGACAGGAATCTTTTGTCTCTCAGGGCCTCCACCGCTCCTTCTAAATGGAAAAGCACCAGATTTAAGAAGGATTCCAGCACCAAGTGACATGATCACATGTCCTCTGAGACATGAGCACAGGAAGGCTTACAAGTAAACAGAGCCATTTACAACCAATTGTCCTAGTCAATGGGAACCATCAAGATTCCAAGCCATCATTAATGCCCACACTGTGAATAATTAAAATAAGACCTCAGAGTTAACTTCATATTTCTAGTTTTAGATACAAGAATAATACATACATACGAATAGGATGAACACGCTCAGTAGATTATAAGCTTTGTAATGATACCTTACAAGAGACCTTTTGCATAAAGCATATTCCAGTTACATTATATTCACGTTCCAAGCATATTTTCATAAAGCATATGGAGTGCAATGTCACACACCCTATAAAGTAATGATTGACCTATTTTAAAACTACTTTAGTGAGTTTATATTTATGGGTCACATTTTATATTATGCTTACAATTATAAATAAAGTCTTAATAAATGATTAATAGAAGATATAACGTTATAGAGATGAGTAGCACAGACTATAGATAGTTATAAGCAGATCAATTTATCAAAGTCATTATAGAAGTTATAATCCATGGATTATAAACAACCTATTTACTTGTTGAATTCTATAATAATGTATGACTAACTATTTACTGAAACATTTGTTAATTTTCTTGTAACTACTTATTAACAATTTACATATCGACCTCATGTGTTAATTTTGATGGAATAAATGGGTCCAGAGAGACAAAAAAATTAACATTAGTGTTGTACAGTGACAGGATAAACAGTTAAACAAGGTTCAAGATTTTGAGTACATAGACTGCAGCCTACTTAGTCCCATGGAAAAAGCCTATTAAAATATTTTAAATCTTATTAAAGATATGGGGGGGAGGAGTAAAAAATTAAAGTATTTGAAATGGGAAGTATTAAATAAGGCTTTTATTTTAACATCCCTTATTGTCTTTCCCTGTTACTGAAGAGACTCTTTATAAGGAGAAGCCCAATTGGACAGTTTTTTTAGATGGTATTAAAGATGACAATAACTATCCTTTTTTGCAGAAAAGAGAAAAAGTTAGTTGAAATGGTCCAGAGCTGTTGCTCTTGCTGCCTCTGTTAAACTTTGATTTCACTTCCTAGAAGAAACAAGACAAACACACCAAAAAAGGAAGCAAAAAGAACAATAAAGGTAGAAAATGCAGCTCCTGTCTTGTGTTCTGACTGTTATTTGCAAACTCACTGCTGGACAAACACATGCATGGCACATGGTCTTATTAGCTACTCCACAACCTGGCAAACTTGTACCAGCATTGGGCTGTGTAGGGCATTGATTTTAGCTGTCTCTCTGGTCAGGTATTCACAGCAGTACTACAAAAGAGACAGTGTTGGCTGGCTAACATAACTAACTAAACAGAAGGCAAAAAGAGAGAGAGAGGAAAAAGAAGCAATCAGGTGGTGAAGAAAAGTGGCACGTCAGAGAAGGGGTCAGAGAAGGATGCAAGTCTTACATTCCAGGTGGCATTAAGGATTAGGTGGAGCTGGTGGAGGTCACAATGTCATCTAGGTCCCTCCTTTTGGCCCAGTAATGTCAGGACTTCTCTCAGGACAGTGGAGGTCCAATGGTGTCCTCATGGATCCTAGCAGACCATGAGAGTGAGAGTCATAATTGGTAAAGCTTGCTCCTTTCAGTTCACCCATCCTCCAGGCCATTTTGATCCTCCTTCCTTAAAATCTTTAAGGACTCCAAAAGGGAGGAATCAGAGGAATAGCCCATCCCCTGATTATTTTGTCCACCACTTAGGCCTAATTTCTCATACACCAATTTTAGTCCATTAATTTCTGAATCCATTCTCCTCTTGTTTTCCAAAGAGAGTTCAATACATTCTATGGCTATTATCAGTAGACCTTTTTTTCAGATTAATTCAGTCTGTCTCCCTTTCACACCCTTTTTATCAACATTCTTTGAATTCTAACATTTTATGAATTTTCACCCACTTTCCCACACAGAATTCAGCTCAAAATTGGGGTAGATCTGCTAGACTCCGAGTATTACAATCGACCGTTGATATATAATGAGACCAAGTAAGGTGTTAAATAGTAGTACTTGTTTTTCCTCTCCTACTGAGATTGTATTACCTATATTACTGTGGCTTTTGGTGAACAAAGGGTACCTGAGTGGAAGGAACTAAAAGATAGAGTGTCAATAAAAATATTCTAAGTAATTTTTTGAAGTATAAAATAGCTGCTCTAAAAAGTGTGACAAAATCCATGATTTAGTGCTACAGTATTTGGTTTTTATTTTATGTGTTTGGCATAACCAGTATAGTTCATTACTAGATTTACTTCTTGTGAATAAGTCAGCTATCCTGTACTTCTGGCAGTAAAAAGTTTGCTCATATATGCACAAAAAGCAGCAGCAGTGGTATGAAGAACCCTCCAACACAAATACCTAATAAAAGTGTGCTGGTTATTATTTTGAAAGGCATTTTCAACAGTGGTCTGCATATCAAGTTCAGAGACACACACTTGTACCTTAACTGACAATCATGGCATTCTTCCATGTTAAAACCAGCATAAGTTACTTTTGGGCTTCTAGGCTGTGATGCAGAAGTAACCATAAGGAAAATTACTGGAATAGAGATTACAAAAAAACCCACTGATTAGTTTATTAATCATAGATATCCATTTCACATTATACAGTCAAAAAGGCTACTATGGCATCCGGAAATAATCTGTCAATGTCAGATTTAATGACAAACTAAATTGAGTTCCCTTTGTTGTTGATTTTCTTCCAGCTGCACCAGCTCCAAATGGCCATCAAAGAAATATCCCCATTAACTGCTAATTCAGAATGACTCTAGAAAGCAATTCCCTAAGCCTCCTATGGTATCTTTCCAGCAACCTCATTTCTACAAGAGGTTGGGGGAAAATGTATTAAACTAGCTCATCAATCCTAGTTCTAACCACTGTAGTTCACTTAACAGACGACCATTTCAAGAGGCTTTTGTGAGCAGTTCTAAAGAGAGAGAAACCTTGGAATGATTAACTATTAGAGGAACAAATTAGTACACTATGACCATATATGTGAGGTGTCCCTTTCTGCTTATCAACACCAACATGCAAAGCCATATTTGAACTACTTGCAGCTTGACATTCAGATTCAAATTATGACACTTTCATTCATTTACAGGGAAGTTAAAATAATCAGGGACCCAAAAGAAGACACACACCATTTGTTAAAATAACAGAAACAGACTTTATAAAAATCAAGATATAATTGAAATATCAGGAATCGAGTCTGGGATCTTCAAAGAGCCCTAAGGATGTTAGGCACCCAACACCCACTGAATGATTAGGTTTTTCCAACCCACATGTTCATCAGCTTCCGGACACTACTTCAACTGTTGGATAGAGCATCATTTGCCTCCTACTTTCTTTTCCTAGTGGTTAAAGCTGTAACTTTCCCCTCCATTCGGCACTGGTGATGCTACATCTGGAGTATTGCATCCAGTTTGGGGCCCCCCACTACAAAAGGATCTGGACAAATTGGAGAGAGTCCAGCAGAGGGTAATAAAAATAATCAGGGGGCTGATTATTTAGATGTGTGTAAACTGTTTGTTGTTTTAAAATCCTTTTCTCTGAATACTTTGTTCCTACGGTTAACTTTAAATGGCACATTGGTTTTAAGAAGGCTCTCTTGTCACTATATTCCTCACTGGTCACAGTGGGGAAGAAGGAAAGAAGAATTGCAAGATGCTGAACCCCAGTTGGGCCTGCTGGTAAGTATGGTTGATACACACAATACTGTAGCCTATAGCCCAGCCTAAGAGTGGGACAACTGTGGAATTCCATCCCGGGATAGGTAAAGACACAAGGTCTGACACCTGAGGGGGGAAAACTCAGAGACTAGAAAGGGGACAGAGACAAAGCTAGCCCTGCAACTATGACGATGGGATAAAACACATTTCAGAGTAACTGATAAGTTATCTCCTATAATCACTGCATGTGTATGTGTTTTGGTACATACATCTCACTTTGGCTTTTGGAACAGTAAGTACCAAGACTAACAAAGAAATATTTGTCTACTGAAAGCCAATCACCCTCTTTTATCATTTCAGAACATTTGCAGAGATACTGTAAATATGGAACATTCATACCAATGAATCCACAAAGAAAAGATCATGCTTCCTGCTATTTATATAAATAAATGCAAAGAGGTTAATCTAGCTAGACTACACTCTTTTCAAGTTCTCAGTATGCTGCCTTTATATTTAAAAGGATTGCAAAGGATTTGATTATATTTCATAAATTGTAGAGCTGATTCTCACTTACATCCATTGTATTCCAATGTAGCTCCATGGAGTTAGTGTAATACTTGCTTACAGAAATCAAAGCAAATAACAACTGTAGCACACGCTGGCCAGACTGAAAATGTCCTACTAATCCCACCAGTCAGATTCAACAACATAATATTAAAAAGGTCAATAATTTAGCACCAAAATAAGGACAAGACCACCTATTGGTGGAAGAGCTGTCTACACTAATCATTACATTACTTCTGATTTACTCTGATGTATGTGAGAGGTGAGTCAGGCCCAGTATGCCTATTGATTATTATCATTTAACACTAAAACTGAAGTAGTGCCCAAAGTCCCAAATAATACAACAGTTCAAGGAACACATTTTATGCATAAGTGGTCATATGACCACTCTTGGCTCTGACTGTATTGACCTCCCACATTCTGCTTTCTCCACTCTGCTGATGACAGCCTCATGAACCCATTTGTCCCCTTCTCAAACAACTTTCTATGCCTCATTCCACACTGCCCCTCAAACATAGAATATCCTTCCCTTGAACTAATCCACTTCATGCTAGTCTCCTTCAGAATCCACATCAAGCTTCCATAAGCAGTGACACTTACAGGAAACCATCTAATTAATAAGGAATACATTTTAAACTGATGAGGGGAGGGGTTAGATTTTGGTTTGAAGGAAGTGAAGAAGGTTATAGTAATGAAGGTCGGAGATGAAGAGCTGGGTAAGCATTTTGGCTGTATGAATAGAATGAAAAGGACAGAGATTATGAGAAATTATGAAGGAAGAAATAGCAGAATTTGAATGCATGCTGGATGGGGGGCAAGCAAGACAGGGTGGAGTTGAAGATAATCATTAGTTTAATGACTTGGGTGACAGGAAGTTTAGGGGATGTTCATTTCAGGTGCCGTGAGAAGGACGCCAGTCAAAGACATTGAGGAGAAGAGCTAAACAGGAATAATGCATCATAAAACAAATTAGGGACAAATAAGATCAGTTGTTTTGGATGCATCCAAGACTATGTTTACACTTTTGGCAGCATGTAGAGTACAGACACTATGTGTGTAGCTGCATGTCACAGTAAAAGGCAGGCTGAGACCACATTTGTGCAGTGAATAGCTACATGACTCAGGGAAAGGGTCTGGCCACAGGGAAAGGCTCTAGCTGGGGGGAAGCAGAGGGGAAAGGCTCCAGAAGGAGCGGCTGGAATCTTTCCCCCCGCCTCTCCTTTCCACTCTGCTATCTTAACCACTGTCCTCTTCCAGTCTGACCATCTGTCTACCACACTACCACCCTGATCCTGTAAAAAAACTGGAACAGTTGCTAAATACAATTTGATCTACATTTCTTTCTCCTTGAATTTTTCTATTGCTATAACTCTTTTTTGTCCACCTTTGTGATCTTTTTTGAGTTTAAAGTGTAACATGGCCACTAAAAGATAGTGATCTGAGCCCACATCAGTTCCTCTATTAACTCTGACATCTCTCGAAGCAGCTGTGCACACATTGTCTATCTGGCTGACAGTTGCATTGTCTAGTGATCTCCACGTGACCCTGTGAAGTCTCTTGTGCTGGACCTGCCTCTTATCTTTAGGGCGGTTGTACCACAGAGGCTGAAGATCTGTTCGCCATTATCCCTTTGGATGCCGTTCACTGCTGTTCCCATGACTCCTTCACAGTTAGCAGAGTTGTTGCTAATTTGTGCACTGGAGTCACCTGTCATTAACTTGATGTCATGGTTAGGCACATCATCCAATATTTGCCGCATCTGCTTATAGAATGTATCCTGTTCACTGTAATCTGCTGCATTTGTTCATTGATATACTTGGATTACGGTACACTTGACGTGTCTTGTTTGCACCCTGGCTGTTTTTATTCCGTCATCCACTGGCTCCCAAGGTGACATGGTCTTCTCTGTGATATTATCCAGCATAATTCCTACAGCTCTTTTGTATGTTCCTCCCCTGCGTATAAGATTGTAGCACCCTCAGACACTATCTTGCCACTCTCTGCCCATCTTGTCTCAATGATGCCAAATATATTCATATGGTATGTAACCTGTGCCAGCTGTCCAGTACTATATAAAGTAGCACATTCCAGGTGCCTACTCTTGTTACATATTAGATTGTCAGGATTCAAAGTGTTGAGATTTCAGCTTCCTTTTGGCTTTCGTTGAGATCTGTCCTACATGGGTTTTGAACTCCATCTGCACCTCCCATTCTCAAGTGTGGGGTTAACTGAACTTTTTCACTTGCAGTAAGGTTTTACCTTAGTGGGTCACAAACCCAACTGCAGAAACCTCCTTTTTTATCTGGGCTTGGGACCAGCACTGTTGCTAACCGTGGCAGAATTATATTATTAGCTGAGCAAAATACATGAGATAAGCATGCTGACCTGCAAAACAATTGGAATCTTCTTAAGATATTTATATTAATCTTATTTCCCCTGCCCCTTCTGAAGAGGACAAAGACACAGGACTTATCTGGCTTTTTGAAAAACTAGGAGTCAGATTTTTTTTTTTAAATCAAGATGACCCCTTCTTACCCAGGAGAACCATTGTGAAACATGAAGTACAGTATACTTCCAGTTGTCAGAATAAGGAGGAACACAGATTTTGTTCAGGTAATCAGGATTTCAGATAAACAAATGGGCAGGAGCCATCAAGACATTCAGCAGTAGTGTGACCTCCCCTGCAGCCAGTGGATCACCATCCTCCTCCTCGCAGTCCTGACCAAGGGCCTCTGTTTTATTACCCAAACCTCTGCATTATCCATATCCCTTCCTTGCCCCCAACAGGAGATACACACCCTCAGTGACAAGGAAGGGATTCAAAGAATGCAAAGGTTCAAATAAGAGTGTTTTGAATAAACAGGAGTATACTGTATTGGGTATTGGTAATTGTCATCAGTACAGACTGACCCAGCACACCCCCTTGCAGGCAGGCATGGTGTTGCGGGTGAGCCCTTACTTGATTTTTCCCTCACCCAGGATATCAACCAGTCCAGCAAACCATTAAATGCTAAAGAGCCCTGCTTTTGGAAGGCCTCATTTATTCACAGAAAAGCCAACACAGAACATCAGTAAGACTTTCACCCTAACATCTCAACTGTTTGACCAGGTCATTCTTAGTCCATCTGTCCCCCACCTGAGCCCACTACCTACCCAGGCTGTCCCTCAGGGGTTCTCTTGGCTCCAGTCTCTGCCCCTAGCATAAGGCCTCTTGCCCCTACCAGAGTGAAATCCTTCTATAGAGTCAGGTCTACGGGAAGGTCAGTCCACTGCAAATCTTCTCCAGGGACAGTGGATGATCCTGGCCAGGATAGGCTTCCAGACAGTGTCTGGAAGACCCCTGCTTGAGACCAGGACCCCTTGGATGCCTGCTGACTGTAATCCTCCCTATTGGAGCCTCCCCTCTCTAGGATCACCCCGGAGAGTTCACCCTCTAGGCTGCCTGCTCAGCCCTCTCCTAGGAGCTCCTCTTCAGAGAAGCTTCCTCTCTCTCTTTGGACTTCCCCTCTAACTGAGTTTGGGTAATCTTTTTTAGGTCCAGGTGCTTGTTTAGTAATCAGACACCTGGTGCCCCATCACCTGCAGTGCAAGAGAAAGAACCCCAGTTAGTCATGCTCAGCACCTGGGGGGTGATTAACTAATTTCTCCCTGGCCAGAGGAGATGGAGCTAGGCCTTATAAGTAGACTGAGGGAACAGAGTTGGTGGGAAATTGCAGAGGAGATACATATCTCTGGTGGACAGGAGCCCTGGGATAGGATTTAACTGATAGGAAATGGAACTTTAGCACCCTCATGGTCAAGATGGAGTCTGCTCTGGCCAAGAGAAAGCATGGGCAGGAACGCAGGAGGGAAAGTCCCTTCCACGCGAGGGGCACCTGTTCCAACACCCTCCCCCCTCCCACCCTCGAGTGAACACACACACAGGAAATGTACGATGAATATAGAAAAGGGAAATATTTATTTACAGAGGGATGAAAGGAGAAAAACAGCAGGGGGAATTATAGAGGTAGCTGTAAAACAGGGTTGCATTCAACACAAGGCCCCACAGACCCACTGGTACCACAGCCTGAAAGGGCAGACACCGAGCACAGGTGTCTGGTTTCCTACCTGAATGCCTGGTCGAAAAGGGACCCTGGTGGCGCTGGTCAGCACCGCTGACTGAGCTCTTAAAAGTCCGGTCGACAGTGCTGCAGGACTAAGGCAGGGTAGTCCATACCTGTCCTGGCTCCGCGCTGTGCCCCAGAAGTAGCCAGCAGGTCTGGCTCCTAGGCTGATGGGCCAAAGGGCTCCATGTGCTGCCCCCACCCTGAGCACTGGCTCTGCACCCCCATTGGCTGGGAACCACGGCCAATGGGAGCTGGGGTGGTGGTGTCTGCAAGTGAGAGCAGCGCGCAGAGCCTCCTGGCCCCCTACCTAGGAGTTGGACCTGCTGCTGGCTGCTTCCATGGCGCAGTACAGAGCCAGGACAGGAAGGAAGCCTGCCTTAGCCTCACTGCTGTAAGAAGAAAAGGAGTACTTGTGGCACCTTAGAGACTAACCAATTTATTTGAGCATAAACTTTCGTGAGCTACAGCTCACTTCAGGATGCATCCGATGAAGTGAGCTGTAGCTCACAAAAGCTTATACTCAAGTAAATTGGTTAGTCTCTAAGGTGCCACAAGTACTCCTTTTCTTTTTGAGAATACAGACTAACATGGCTGCTACTCTGAAACCTCACTGCTGTGCCAATGACTGGGAGCTGCCCCAGGTAAGGCTATGCCCCAACTTCAAATCCCAATCCCCTGCCCCAGCCCTGAGCCCCCCCAACCCAGAGCCCCCTCCTGCACCCCAAACCCCTCATCTCTGGCCCCACCCCAGAGCCCTCACCCCCTCCAACACCCCAACCCCTGCCTCAACCCACAGCCCCCTCCCGCACTCTGAATCCCTCGGCCCCAGCCCACATCCTGAAGCCCCCTCCTGCACCCCAAACCCCTCATCCCCGGCCCCACCCCAGAGCGCACCTCCCAAGCCCAGAGCCCGTACTCCCTCCTGCATCCCACCCCCCTGCCTCAATCTGCAGCACCCTCCCACATTCAGAATCCCTCAGTCCCAACCCCAGCTGGGAGCCCCTCCTACACCCAAAACCCCTCATCCCGAGCCCCACCCGCACCCCCAGCCAAAGCCCTCACTCCCTCCCGCACCCAATTCCCTTCCCCAGCCCAGAGCCCCCCCCCGCACTCTGAACCCCTCATTTCTGGCTCCACCCCAGAGCCTGCACCCCCAGTTAGAGCCCTCACCCTGTACCGCATCCCAATCCCCTGCCCAGTGACAGTGAGTGAGGGTGGGGGAGAGCAAGCCACTGAAGGAGTGGGAATGTAGTGAGCGGGGGGTGGCGCCTCAGAGAAGGAGTGGGGCTAAGGTATTCGATTTTGTGAGATTAGAAAGTTGGCAACCCTAACGGAGCAATGTGTCTTTACCCAGAGTTTAGGAGTCCTGGGCAAAGTTCCAGTCCACTGGTGAGTCTTGGATGCTCCTCGGCGTCATTGGCACAAGTAAACTTTCCCCAATAAACCCCTCTGGTGCCCTCTTCTGCTGCTCTTTGCTAAGCCACACAGAGCAACAACCTCCCTACTCAACTCGCTAACAGCCTTCTTCCTTATTACTAATGCAATGCCACAAGCCCCAGTACTCATGGCCCCACATAGCTCTGGGCGGCAGTGATACTGGGTCCAGCTCCAGTTTGTCCTTCTCGGGCAATTCCTCCCTGTCATAGTGCTCCCCCTGGCTTCTGTCCTGGGGCATCACCAATCAGCTGCTCTGTTCTTCCCAGGCTTCAGGCAGGTTCTCGTCTCCTTCACTCTGTGAGGGCCTGCTGGCTGCAGCCCTTCAGTCTGGTGCTACACCCCTGTTGCTCTCCCCTCTTTCTCTGCTTCCCTCTGTCTCCCAAACTGCACTGCCTTCTTCTGGAACAATCAGCACTCCCCCCAGCCTCAGAAAAAAAGATTTAAAGGGACCGTGCTCTCTAAACCCCAACGGTGTTACAGAAACAATGAAGGAAGAACTCTACAGGAGCAGGTTAGGCTCTGCAGGGAAAGCCCTGAGGTAGAGCCAACAAGGGAACTACGGTGAAGCCTGAGAGGGGAAGAAGAGCTGTTAGTTTGAAGATTTGTTTGGACTTGTTCATCTTACCCCAGAAGGGATTTAAACTTGTATAGGACTTCGTCAGAGGGCTTAGCCACAGAAAACCTGGAAGGAGAGTCAGGAAAAAATGCAGGCTGAGAATAGCCATTGCAGGTCCAAGAGAGAGACCAGTGAAGGCCTCCAGCAACAAGGGGCCTGTGCAAAGCTTCATGGACACCCTACAACGGGCAGTTAATTACCCACAAATTTGGCTTTTATAAGTCAGTCATGGGCCGATTGAACCCTAATTCCCCAGATAGGACAGCTTCACCATGACAGGAACACAGTAATTTTTTTGTAAAAAAAAATTGATATACTATATTAAACATAGAATCCTGCCAGGAAGATGAAAGATATCTATTATAAAATACCCCCATACTTATAGCAACCAAACAAATTCTAGGTGGCACACCTCAGGCCTGGTATCCAGATCAAATGTCATTCAATTAAAAATAAAAGTGAACACTTGACCAAGGAACAGAAGTGGTGATTGTCTTCCTAGTCATACTCTGTAAAACATGCCAGTAAGAAAGATTCAGCTGCAAAAATAAAGAGAGAAAAGTTTGAAGAACAAACAAGTCTTGAAAACAAATTCCAATCCAAGGTCCTATGTATGTATGTATCCTTCAGAGACAAAAGCAAGAGGCTTTAATTTTACCTTCACTGCTTTTCTGTTCGTAAATGTGTATTTCAATAATAGTGATCAAAGCTAGTAATGCAGAGGCTTTAGAACAGGGGTCAGCAACCTTCGGCACGTGGCCCATCAGGGTAATCCATTGCAGGGCCATGATACATTTTGTTTACATTGACTGTCTGCAGGTACAGCCCCCTCAAGCTACCAGTGGCCGCAGTTTGCTGTTGCGGCCAATGGGAGCTGCAGGAAGTGGCATGGGCCACAGGGACACGCAGACCGCCGCTTCCCGTTGCTCCCATTGGCCGGCAACGGTGAACCACAGCCACTGAGAACTGTGGGAAGCCATGCCTGTGGACTGTCAACGTAAACAAAATGTCTCGCGGCCCACTAGTGGATTACTCTGATGGGCCGTGTGCTGAAGGTTGCCAACCCCTGCTTTAGAATTATATTCTAATCACAACTTTTTGAATTATTATTAAATATTTATATAGTGGTAGCACCCAAAGCCTCAATCAGGATTGGGGCCCCCTCTATGCTGGGTTCAAATGTAGAAAAGAAACAGTCTCCTGCCCCAAGGGACCGATAGCCTAAATGCAGAACAGCCTAGATGTTTTCTTAACTCATTCAGCTTGGCCCAAACTGGGGAAACTCTGGATACTGTGACAAAGTTCCTGCTCTACCTTGGTGGGTCTTGCGCTTATTGGCGGATTTGCTCACCTTGGAGCTTCACGGCAGCCCTCAGCTTGGCCATTTTTCTGAATTCACAGTCCAGGTCGACTCCTCCTGTGTCTGACCAGGAGTTGGGAAGATTTTGGGGGAACCCGGGCCCGCCCTCTACTCCGGGTTCCAGCCCAGGGCCCTGTGGAATGCAGCTGTCTAGAGTGCCTCCTGGAACAGCTGTGCAACAGCTACAACTCCCTGGGCTACTTCCCCATGGCCTCCTCCCAACACCTTCTTTATCCTCACCATAGGACCTTCCTCCTGGTGTCTGTTCATGCTTGTACACCTCAGTCCTCCAACAGTCTGCATTCCCACTCTCCTAGTGCCCCTTGCTCCCAGCTCCTCACACGCACACCACAAACTGAAGTGAGTTCCTTTTTAAAACCCAGGGGCCCTGATTAGCCTGCCTTAATTGATTCTAGCAGCTTCTTGATTGGCTGCAGGTGTTCTAATCTAATTGTCTCTAGAAGGTTCCTGATTGTTCTAGAACCTTCCCTGTTACCTTACCCAGGGAAAAGGGACCTACTTAGCCTGGGGCTAATATATCTGCCTTCTATTACTCTCCTATAGCCATCTGGCCCGACCCTGTCACAATACGGAAACTGAAATGAAGACTATTCCCTATGGACTTCTGTGAGGTTATTTTCATTGAATAAATAGACTTCTGAATACTGTTAATTTTGCATTGGAGTATTACTAAAAATATGTAACAGTAATATACAATGTAAGTTAAAATATCAGAAATAGACATGCAACGCATAGAAGTTAGAGAAAAAAGATTTATACGTTGTCTCCCTGTAATCTATCCTCCTGCCTATCTAGGCTTGTTCTCTGCAGTGTACTTCTAGGCACTGCCCACTTCAGGCACACAGGACTTGATCCAAAGCCCCTTTGCAGTCAATTGGATGACTCATTGACTTCAGTGATCTTTAGGTCTGGCCCTCAATATACAAGAAAGCAAATTAGAATGCCTATCATTCTCACAAGTGTCTTAATTCATCTTGACCCAACTCATTTTGATTTTTTTCTTTTAAATGTTTTCAGTCTCTTTTCTTATAAGAAACCAAACAAATTCTGGGTGCTGACATATAAAACAAGTACAAAAGTATTATACGTTCCCAGTGTAAAAAAATTTGACATTTTGCAAAAAATGATGTTCTATGTAGCCATTCCTTTTGGTATGGTGATAGCTTCCATTTGCAATATGTACGCATCTGCCTTAAGATCAAGTGGAATCCCCAGGATCATGTTAATTCCAGTTTTAGTACCATGCCAACGTTTGAAACAATAGGGAATGACTAAAACATACGCACAAGTGTGGCTTCTTTGCCCTCACACCTCTAACATCGATCATTGGGGTAGCTTTAATTTGGTAAAGTCTTTGGGGTGACCAGTGCATCCTAACAATTGGTTTTTTTTTTTATTGAATGAGATATAATTGGATGTCTGAGGTCACTTCCTTAATTTCTCATATTGCTCTGTTCCTCTGTGGGGATGAGAAATTTATTGCCAATCCATCGTTCCATGTTTACACATTATATCTGTATTGATTCTTTCCTGGGCCATCAGGCACTTATAAGGTGCAGCTTCGACTCTGAGAAAATATGTTCTCAATGTCCTTTGGATATGCATTCTTTAGCTAATATACAGACTGGAGAATTATTGTAGATTCATGAGTATTATTAGACAAAATTGAATTTATAAAGCAAATAAGAAATTACACAGAGCAAAATAAGGATGGTTAGATGATAGTGTTCACCAAATTAAAAAAACAACAGCATGGGATGTTAAAATTTATCAAGAAATAATAATTAAAATCAATTAACCCAAGATCTTACTACGTCTTATTGGAAAGACCAGCTTTATCTTACTTCTATAGTCATATGGTGGTGATTTTAGTGCCAACATGAAACTATAGATTCGTTAAATATAGGTTATTTATTTTGAATCAGGTTTATATGCCAATGGCAGTTAAACCAAACAATTCTAAAAGTTAGAACTTAGAAATTTAGATAAGTTACTTAATACCTAATAACATAATTTCAGCTCAAAATTGCCTTGACCAGGTCGTCTCTTCTCAACATCCAGCCAGAAAATGAGATATCTCCTTTATGAATTCTTGAAACTTTGTCCCTGGAATATGTGGATATCTTTTTGCAAAACATCTTGTGCCATATACAGCTGGTTGGAAATTTTCCATCAAATTTTTCCATCAGAAAATGTTAAGTTATCAAAATCTAAACCTTCCATGGTACATATCAATTATGATGAAATTTCAGCAGAAACCTGCCTGGTTTCCTGCCAGCTCACCTGCCTGTTTGGCACATCATCAGCCCATCCAGGGGGAATTTTGGGAGCTAGGGCTCCTCAGCTGCTTGGCACAGCCTGATAAATAGGGCACTTGCACCTCCTTGGCAGCCTGCCAGCTAAGGCTGGAGGAGGCTGGTGAGATTGGTGAGCTGCCAAGGAGCTGGGACTCTGAGGGCTCCTGACTCCCCACCAGTCCTGGGAACATTTGCTTCCAAGGCCCCGGGCTCCTCAAGTTAGTTGTTCATTATAGTGCAACATTAAGTAATTTGACTCATTTTGTTCAGTCCATCACCACTATCATGTAATAGATAATGAAATAATACAAAACAGCTGTAGACACCTCTGAACCAGTACTTGGTTCTCCCTTACACTTCAGATGTAGTTTAGCAGGATCACTTTGTAAGTTAAGTTGTCTCTGGTTAATTGTCAGCTTTTAAATTTAAATCAGCTTCTGTACATTTAAATCAGCTTCTGTACCAGATGACTGGAGGATAGCTAATGTGACACCAATTTTTAAAAAGGGCTCCAGAGGTGATCCCGGCAATTACAGGCCTGTAAGCCTGACTTCAGTGCTGGGCAAACTGGATGAAACTATAATAAAGAATGGCTATTATCTGGGATGGGCAGGGATGGTGCCCCTAGCCTTTGTTTGCCAGAAGCTGGGAATGAGCGACTGGGGAATGATCACTTGATGATTACCTGTTCTGTTCATTCCCTCTGGGGCACCTGGCACTGGCCACTGTCAGAAGACAGGATACTGGGCTAGATGGACCTTTGGTCTGACCCAGTAGGACTGTTCTTATGTTCTTATTGTCTGATTTGCAGTTGCATAGTAACATCTTAATTTATGAATTGATCCTACTAAAAAAAAATAAATAAAAAAAGGCAGTGGGAATATCTTGGTGTTTCTGAAATGAAATATGCTCCTTGACCTTCCAGGAAGCCTGGAAACCCTGAGAACTGCTTTATGTTGGCTTCTCAAAATAACTGAAGGTATCTTTTTCTTCAGTATAAAACAAATATCTTTTTGAATCCTTGTTAATGATTAGAGACATATTTCTTATTAATCACACTTCTTTTTAAAAAAGAGCATTGTTGGAACTCTTTTCAATACTCAGTGGTGAGTTTGACTTAGAAATGAATCTTCCTCAAGCTAAAGGGGTCTAATTACATAAGATATTTATTAATTATTTAGATACATTGATAATTAAAAGCTGTTTCTTAAATGTTAATTTACACCTTTATATCCTTTTGTTTATTCACTAATTCAATTATTACTTCTCAGTAAGATCTTGATCTACTGTATTTCCAATGTGAATTTATAGCCCAAAGGCATATAATGTAAACAAAAAAGATGAGAATTTCACATCTTAGCAAGTGACCCATCAATGTGGAGGCAGGAGCAAGATGCCTGGTGCCACGGTGAAAGACATTAACCAGCAGGAGTTCATCCAGTTCATTCCTCAGGAAGTCAAATAAACTGAAGGTATTCAAGTGGGTGGAGATGGTCAAACTAACCAAACACAAAGAGCTGGCCTCTTATGATGAGAACAGGTTCTATACCAGAGTGGCTTACACAGCCCGCCACCTGTACCTCTGTGGTGGTGCCAGCAGAGAGTCCATGACCAAGATCTACAGAGGCAATGGTGTGATGCCTAGCCACTTCAGCCGGGGCTCCGAGGGGCTCAAAATGGTGGAGGAGGATCAGGATGGCAGTCACACACTCTCCCCTCAGGGACAGAGAGATCTGGACAGAATTGCTTGCCAGTTGGCAGCTGCAAAGAAGAAACATTAAAATGAATGTCAGATAATAAAAAAAACCACTGATCCTTTTTTTAATGGTTAAGCGTATCTAGTAACATGTTCTAGTTACTCAACCTAGAGCTCCTTTAAGTGAAATACTGAAACAGCATCTACTGTTTTTCAATTTTGAAAGGCTTAGTCCTTAATTACGCTAAAGATTCTGGGCTATATGTGGCTGTATATAAAATTATTACTGTAATTTCCATGTCCTCTGTGTTGTGGACAGAATTGCCTTTAGCAGTATCACAGGGAATATTGTGAATGCTGCTTGCTTATTACTTGGCATGATGTTCCCCTGAGTTCAACATCGAGGCAGGGGAGGGCTCTATAATCTTCAGTGTACAAGATGAAAGTATACCAAGAGGTTAGGGGAGACCAGGCTGTGTGTGGGAAAGAGTAGCAGGCTAGAGATACAGTTACTGGAAGATTTGAACCCACCTGCCTTTTTAATTTAAAACCATTTATTTTCAATTTACGTGTTCCGGTATTAAAGGTTGTGGCCCACCCTATGGATTTTCCAGAAAAGGAAACCAAGGCCAGCTAACTTTCCCCCTGAAGGAAATTCTTCAAAAACAAACACAACATTTATTTAGACGTGAACGATTACAATAAAAGAGGAGAGATAGAGGTAAAAATAAAAATAATAAAATAAAACAGTAAAGGTTACAGATACAATGTAAAGGAAGCAGCAAGATAAATAAAAACACAGTACTATAATTACGATATAAGTAACTACCACATATAACAATATAAGTATTCACTTAACACTCTATGCTTTACAACAATGTATCAATTACATACATATAACAAAAAGTAAAGGAGGACGTGTGGCACCTTAGAGACTAACAAATTTATTTGAGCATAAGCTTTCGTGAGCTACAGCTCACTTCATCAGATGTGAACTGTAGCTCACGAAAGCTTATGCTCAAATAAATTGGTCAGTCTCTAAGGTGCCACAAGTACTCCTTTTCTTTTTGCGAATACAGACTAACACGGCTGCTACTCTGAAACCATACATATAACAGTATATTAATTAACATTCAATACTAAAGATGTAAAACTAAATACTTAAAACTAAGCATCTAACAAGAGCTGATCAGGCAATTCTCAGGTGGGTAGGGGAGGATTTCACACCGAACTCAGGCATCCAGCTTTATTTACACTTGAAACCCAAACACTCTCGGATGTTAAATAGAAAAAGATTTTGACTTACAGAGGCTTCTTAGTAATCCTTCTGAATCATCTAAACCGGTCCTTCTGGTCTGTCAGAAGCTCGGGTGTGGCACTTAGGGAGCATGGGTTTGAAACCGGTTGAATTGCTGGCTTCTGAGGTAAAAGCTGCTGAATGTTGCCCTCCTCAGGTAGCAGATACGGAAGCCCGCTGGTTGCTGCTACTGGGCTGCAGCATAGGCCTCCCACTGGCCTGCTGCCAGAAGCGGATGTTGCCAAGCCAACCCTGGGAGGGCTGCTGTGGTTATAACAGCTCTCTTCTGGGCAGCCTCTCATTTGCTGCGTTCCTTTTGATGATGATGCTGTTCCGCAGGTGCCGTCTTTCTTCCAGATGTCTTGCAGCGTTCTGTTTTCTTGCTGGTCCCTGTCCCCTACAAGGTTTTAGCCTGTCAGCTGCTGCCTTTATATACAATTCTGCAGCTCATTACATAATGTATTACCATAATTCAACCAATCAGCTTGTAGCTGAGCTCATTACATAATTTATGACAGCCAATCACCTTGCAGCTGAGCTATGACATCATCACCAGTCATGTGACAGAAGCCCCATTCACTTCTATGGGCTACAATGTATCCCTATGGGATTTTTCTGAGTCATTCTACAATAGCATTTCCTTCCATTTTACCCTATAGGTTCCAATGTATTCCTATGGGGGTTTCTTGGCTGACCTTTGGATGAACCCTATCTAAAGTCCCATTGGTTTCTATAGCCACCATATATCTCTGTGGGATTTTCTACTACATTACATAAACCTATAGCCACGTTTACTGTATTTTCTAATTTAAACTATTATTGATTTTTATTTAATGAAAGCTTTATTCTTAAAACTAATTACTGTTCTGAGCATGTCAAAAGGTCCCTGATACTATCACCACATATTTTATGTTCAATTAAACAATTTTATAATTTTGGCTAATTTAACCCCCTTCCAAGGTTTCTCTGCAGATTTTCCCATTCAGAGTTTGATAAGGCATTCCGGGCAACTGAGGCAAAATTCTCTTGTCACAGCACCAGCCTGAGACCTGGTTGTTGAGGGAATGCTGGGCAGCAAGCAACCTGTGAAGCAGAACAAGAAGATAGAGCTGGAAAGATACATGCCCTGTTGCTGTCAGGGGAATACAGGACAATGACCTGCAAAGCAGAAGGATGGCGTAATGGACCCAACATTGCTCTTGTGTTACGACCCCTATACTGGACTGCTAGGGGCTGAATCGGGACCTACTGGATAATCGTTGGTGGGAACTATTAAACCAATCTTGCCTCAGGTATTTGCTTCCATAAATGTGGGTAAAGGAATTCTCTGCTACTTTAAGTGTATGAGTGTTTATGGGATGCCACCAAGGGCAAGAGCCTGACGAACATAGTCCTTGGAGTGCCTACATTGCTTGGCTCTGAGTTTGTGGTACGGAGCATGCTACTAGAAGCAACTGGTGTACCACAGCACTCAGCGACACCCTGCAGTGGGATTAGTTACAGTATATTTGCGTGTGTGTGTATCTGAATATTCCTTTTGGCATGAAGTCTGTGAACTCTAGGTTTATGAGCCCACCCCCATCCCTGCCCCATCTCCCAATAGCTTGACAGGTTCTTTCCTGATCTAAATGTTTCTCAACAGATCGGCGTCCTCTCCAGTTACATCCATTTTCTGTCTTGGAGGCCAACTAAACAGCCATTCCATGTTTTCCACCTTAACTGTAAATGGAAAACAAGCGCTTTTACAGCACGAGCATCTAGTTGCAAAAAGGATTTCATAGTTCACAAAATCTGGAAATTTATTCTGAATTACCCGGTGTACAAATTCTAAACAATTGCAATTTTCATCTTGGGACTTGGATACTGATTGTAACACTGTAGTTAAACCCTCTTTTGCTGAAAAACAGCACACTAGTGCCCACTTTGGTGGCTTCTGCTTAAAAGACACCCTCTCAAAATCAATGGGCCTTAAAATTAAGCAGTGTGATATGACAGGCAGTGTACTGCGCTGGATAGTAGCTAACTGGGCATCTTTTGGGGAATGCAACAAAACCCTTGTGCTTTCAACATGACAAAGCAGTGCTCATCTCTAGCAGAATGCCCAGAGTATGATGAATCAATCCCATCACTAATGTAAAGCCAGGGATAAATATGTCTCCAATATCTTTTAGTGATTAGAGAAGTTTCATTAAATGTATGTGTTAGAAGCTTTTAAAATATGTAAAATAAATATCTATATACACACAGGAAAAAACTAATTCAATGAAGTAATGGACAAGTGTGTTTTGCCTAACTTGTCCTTATGGGCTTTAAGGTGGGTTGTGAACTCTGTTTTGGTTTTTTGGTTTGTTTTTTACAGGGTCATATGCTGTTTAGACTCGAGAAAACAAACACAAGTTATTTCCTCAGATCAAGAGGACAAGTCCCACTTCATGGATTGAAATGACCTGGGAACTGCTGTCACAGGAGATTCCTAGCACATACAAACTGGCTTCTAGGTAGCTCAGCGGGGCCTAAAAGGAGAGGTGGCAGACAGCTTTTGAAAAATTCAAGGATTCTGTAAAAAGGGGCAGGGAAGATATTGTTTTTTAAATTGAAACCACAAGACAAAATAACATTTCTGTTCCTTTTCCAGCTGCTTCTCTCAAATTATTTAATTGAAAAAATATCTAAAGATTGCTGGAATGGTGACATAGAATCATGGAATATCAGGGTTGGAAGGGGCCTCAGGAGGTCATCTAGTCCAACCCCATGTTCAAAGCAGGACCAATCCCCAACTAAATCATCCCAGCCAGGGCTTTGTCAAACCTGACCTTAAAAACCTCTCAGGAAGGAGATTCCACCACCTCCCTAGGTAACAAATTCCAGTGTTTCAACACCCTCCTAGTGAAAAAGTATTTCCTAACATTCAACCTAAACCTCCCCCACTGCAACTTGAGACAATTACTCCTTGTTCTATCATCTGGTACCACTGAGAACAGTCTAGATCCATTATCTTTGGAACCACCCTTCAGGTAGTTGAAAGCAGCTATCAAATCCCCTCTCATTCTTCTCTTCTGCAGACTAAATTATCCCAGTTCCCTTAGCCCCTCCTCATGAGTCATGGGTGGGAGGAGGCAGGAGAAATAGCTCAGTGGTTTGAGCATTGGCCTGCTAAACCCAGGTTTGTGAGTTCAATCCTTGAGAAGGCCATTTAGGGATCTAGGGCAAAAATTGGGGATTGGTCCTGCTTTCAGCAGGTGGTTGGACTAGATGACCTCCTGAGATCCCTTCCAACCCTGATATTCTATGTGCACCAGCCCCCTAATAATTTTTGTTGTCCTCCACTGCACTCTTTCCAATTTTTCCACATCCTTCCTGTAGTGTGGGGCCCAAAACTGGACATAGTACTCCAGATGAGGCCTCACCAGTGTCGAATAGAGGGGAACGATCACGTCCCTCGATCTGCTGGCAATGCCCCTACTTACACAGCCAAAAATGCCGTTAGCCTTCTTGGCAACAAGGGCACACGGTTGACTCATATCCAGCTTCTTGTCCACTGTCACCCCTAGGTTCTTTTCTGCAGAACTGCTGCCTAACCACTCGGTCCCTAGTCTGTAGCAGTGCATGAGATTCTTCCATCCTAAGTGCAGGACTCTGAACCTGTCCTTGCTGAACCTCATCAGATTTCTTTTGGCCCAATCCTCCAATTTGTCTAGATCCCTCTGTATCCTATCCCCACCCTCCAGCATATCTACCACTCCTCCCAGTTTAGTGTCATCTGCAAACTTGCTGAGGATGCAATCCACACCATCCTCCAGATCATTAATGAAGATATTGAACAAAACCGGCCCCAGGACCGACCCTTGGGGCACTCCGCTTGATACCGGCTGCCAACTAGACATGGAGCCATTGATCACTACCCATTGGGCTTGATGATCTAGCCAGTTTTCTATCCACCTTGTAGTCTGTTCATCCAGCCCGTACTTCTTTAACTTGGTGGCAAGAATACTGTGGGAGACCGTGTCAAAAGCTTTGCTAAAGTCAAGGAATAACACATCTACTGCTTTCCCCTCATCCAGACAGCCAGTTATCTCATCATAGAAGGCAATTAGGTTAGTCAGGCATGACTTGCCCTTGGTGAATCCATGCTGACTGTTCCTGATCACTTTCCTCTCCTCACATCACTGCAAATATGTCATTTGTGGAGGGGGAGGAAAGGAAAGTGGAGTTTTGTGACTGTTCTTGTTCCTGCTGTGCCTCCTGTTGTTCTGCCTATCAATAGTTCCTCTTCTCAGCCTCCCCAAAAGTATGCTAGACACATGGTTGGGTCCCAGAATTGTATATTTCCCACCAGTTATTTCTCTGTTGTGTCAGGTTGCTACTAGGGCTGTCAATTAATCACAGTTAACTCAAGCAATTAACTCAAAACAAATTAACCATGATTAATCTCAATTTTAATTGCATGTTAAATAATAAAAGAATATCAATTTAAATTTATTAGAAATATTTTGAATGTTTTTCTACATTTTCAGCTCTATTGATTTTAATTCCAACACAGAATACGAAGTATATAGGGCTCACTTTACATTATTATTTTTATTACAAATATAATCAAATATAAATGTAAACAAATGTAAATGTAAACATCTTAGTGATGGGCTGAACAAGAAGTCTAACTGAGTGGATTTGTAGGCTCTCAAATTTTACATGGTCTTATTTTTGAGTGCAGTTATGTAAAACACAAATTCTATATTTGTAAGCTGCACTTTCATGATAAAGAGTCTGCACTACAGTACTTGTATGAGGCGAACTGAAAAATACTATTTCTTTTGTTTATCTGTTACAGTGCAAATATTTGTAATAAAAAATAATATAAAGTGAGTACCATACATAAACCATTGTTTAACAGTGCGATTAAAACGGTGATTAATCACAATTATTTTTTTTAATCTTGAGATTAATCACGATTATTTTTTAATCCTTTGACAGCCCTCATTGCTACTGGTAGCAAATGACATTTGTCCAGTTGGGCTACCACTACTTTTTCAAGTGATAAAGAAAATAATTTGTTCCACTAGCCCTGTTATTATTTATTTAGGGTGAAATGTGTGCTAGGTGCTTTAGAGATGAACAAGGAGACAAGGTCACTGCCCAGAGATGCTGGGGTTTTCCAAGGGACATAAGGGACTTAGCAGACCAACTCCCACTGAACTTCAATGGGCACTGATCACCTAACTCAGTCTCCTTTGAAAATTCCTGCCTCAAGGGATGACAGAGACAAAGAAAGGTGGACAGAATACAACAAAAACAAGTGATCAGTTAATGTTGCTGTCATAAATATAAAGGGAAGGGTAAACCCCTTTGAAATCCCTCCTGGCCAGGGGAAAGCTCCTCTCACCTGTAAAGGGTTAAGAAGCTAAAGGTAACCTCGCTGGCACCTGACCAAAATGACCAATGAGGAGACAAGATACTTTCAAAAGCTGGGAGGAGGGAGAGAAACAAAGGGGTTTGTGTGTCTGTCTGTAGTCGTCTTGGCCGGGGACAGAACAGGAATGGAGTCTTAGAACTTTTAGTAAGTAATCTAGCTAGGTATGTGTTAGATTATGATTTCTTTAAATGGCTGAGAAAAGAATTGTGCTGAATAGAATAACTATTTCTGTCTGTGTATCTTTTTTGTAACTTAAGGTTTTGCCTAGAGGGGTTCTCTATGTTTTTGAATCTAATTACCCTGTAAGATATATACCATCCTGATTTTACAGGGGGGATTTCTTTATTTCTATTTACTTCTATTTTTTATTAAAAGTCTTCTTGTAAAACACTGAATGCTTTTTCATTGTTCTCAGATCCAAGGGTTTGGGTCTGTAGTCACCTAGGCAAATTGGTGAGGCTTTTTACCAAACCTTGTCCAGGAAGTGGGGTGCAAGGTTTTGGGAAGTATTTTGGGGGGAAGGACGCGTCCAAACAGCTCTTCCCCAGTAACCAGTATTAGTTTGGTGGTGGTAGCGGCCTGTCCAAGGTGTAATATTTTGTACCTTGGGGAAGTTTTGACCTAAGCTGGTAAAGATAAGCTTAGGAGGTTTTTCATGCAGGTCCCCACATCTGTACCCTAGAGTTCAGAGTGGGGGAGGAACCTTGACATGGTGGCACAGTGGTGGGATTAACCTGAAATCATTTTGAGATCCAGTTGAGATTTTTTGAACTAGAAATACAGATTTTAAAAAGGAATTTTTAGGAAGTCCAGAAGGCAGCTTTGAAACTGAAAGTAGCTTGGTTTCTCTCTGCTTTGTGGCCAAGCAGAGACAAAAGGGGATTATCTTGTGAATTGCAGGTTTTCTTGCCTGGAGGCAGGGTACTTAACTCCTGCAGGGAAATTCACAGTCTTCCAACCCAGAGGTTTTTTTTTTTTTTCTTTTCTTCCTAAAAGTAAATAGGGGGTGTGTGCTCTACCCATTTGCCTGGAGACAAAAGTGGCAGGGTTTTTTTTTAGGATTTTGATTTTTTTTTTTTTTGTTTTACAAGGAGCACAGGTTTGAAAAGAAATTTTTTTTTCTTTGGGCTGGGTAAGCAGTTTTCCAAGTAGTTGGAGGTTTTTTGCTTTAATTTGGGCCCAGAGCAGAGACAAGGGAATTGTCTTTTTCTGTAGGCTGACAATCACTATCAGAGAATAGGTACTCTATTCCAGCACAGCAAAAGTTTACAGCCAAGTTTTGTTTGTTTATTTCTAAACCTCGGGTGTAAAGTTAGTTAAAAACAGAGAGGTTAGAATGGCCAAATCCTCAGCTCGACTACAGCTGGAATTAGCCAAATTTCAGGCTGAGGAAAAACAAAGGGAACATGAAAGACAGATAGAACTCATGCGGCTGAAGGAGGAGGAGAAGGAAAAAGAGAGGAAGCATGTGGAGGAGATGGAGAGGATAAAGGCCCAGCAGAATATACCAACAAACCCTAGCAATCCTTCTCCAGGTACCACTTCCCATCCCAGAAAGTTCCCCACCTACAAGGCAGGTGATGATACTGAGGCCTTCTTAGAAAACTTCGAAAGGGCCTGCCTTGGGTACAACATCTCTACTGACCAATACATGGTAGAGCTGAGGCCGCAGCTCAGTGGACCCTTAGCTGAGGTGGCAGCTGAAATGCCTAAAGAACACATGAACAAGTATGAACTGTTTAAATCCAAGGCGAGAGTCAGAATGGGGATAACACCCAAGCAGTCTCGTCGGAGGTTCAGAGCCCTAAGGTGGAAACCAGACATGTCATTTACCCGACATGCCTACCACATTGTAAAACATTGGGATGCCTGGATATCAGGAGCAAGTGTTGAATCTCCAGTAAATTTGCCCTTCCTAATGCAAATGGAACAATTCTTAGAGGGTGTTCCTGAGGAAATAGAAAGATACATCCTAGATGGGAAACCCAAAACTGTAATTGAGGCAGGAGAGATTGGAGCCAGATGGGTGGAGGTGGCAGAGAAGAAGAAAACTGGTCGCAGTTGGAGCGGAGACCAGAAGGGACCACCCCAGACCACACCCTATTACCGGGGGCCGCCCAAAGCCCCACCTACCTCCCAAAGAACCCTCCAGACCCCTTATCGTCCCACCACCCCGTTCTCCAGCAACCCTCCTCGCCCCAGTGACCCGTCAGCTGGACGATGTTTTAAGTGTAACGAGCTGGGGCATGTAAAGGCCAACTGCCCCAAGAACCCCAACAGATTACAGTTCATTGCACCGGAATCACACCAGAGGTCCACAGGCCCAGATACCTCCCAGATACCCTTGGAGCGGAGGGAAACTGTGAGTGTGGGCGGGAAGAAGGTCACCGCGTGGAGGGACACCGGAGCACAAGTGTCAGCTATCCATGCTTCCTTAGTGGACCCCAATTTAATCAACCCAGAGATCCAAGTGACGATTCAACCCTTCAAGTCCAACTCTTTCAATTTGCCTACAGCCAAGTTGCCTGTCCAGTACAAGGGCTGGTCAGGAATGTGGACTTTTGCAGTCTATGATGATTATCCCATCCCCATGCTGTTGGGGGAAGACTTGGCCAATCATGTGAAGCAGGCCAAGAGGGTGGGAATGGTCACCCGCAACCAGGCTAAACAAGCCGTGAGGCCTAGCTCTGTTCCGGAAACTTCTATCAGGACCCAGTCAGAGGTGATGGACCTGGACCCCAGGCCAATGTCTGCAACAGCAGTAGTGGATCCAGTCCCAGAGACCCAGACGGAACCAGTCCCAGAACCGGAACCAGCCGAACAACCAACACCAGACCCCGTGTCAGCACTGAATCCAGTACTTGCAACCTCAACACCAGAGGGCCCCACCGAACCTGAACTGGCAGCAGCCGATAACCCTACACAAGAGGCTCAGCCGGAGCCTGAATCCCAACATAGTGCACCAGCGGAGAGCGGTTCACAGTCAACAGAAACAGCTCCATCCCCTATATCGCTTCCAGAGGGACCAAGCCTAGGTCCACAATCCCATGAGGAACTGATGTCTCCAGCATCAAGGGAACAGTTCCAGACTGAACAGGAAGCAGATGAAAGCCTCCAGAGAGCTTGGACGGCGGCACGGAGCAACCCACCGCCTCTCAGCTCTTCTAATCGATCCAGGTTTGTTGTAGAAAGAGGACTTTTATACAAGGAAACTCTTTCTGGGGGACACCAGGAAGACTGGCATCCTCAGAGACAGTTGGTAGTTCCAACTAAATACCGGGCCAAGCTCTTGAGCTTAGCCCATGATCACCCTAGTGGCCATGCTGGGGTGAACAGGACCAAAGACCGTTTGGGGGGGTCATTCCACTGGGAGGGAATGGGCAAGGATGTTTCTACCTATGTCCAGTCTTGTGAGGTGTGCCAAAGAGTGGGAAAACCCCAAGACCAGGTCAAAGCTCCTCTCCAGCCACTCCCCATCATTAAAGTTCCATTTCAGCGAGTAGCTGTGGATATTCTGGGTCCTTTTCCGAAAAAGACACCCAGAGGAAAGCAGTACATACTGACTTTCATGGATTTTGCCACCCGATGGCCGGAAGCAGTAGCTCTAAGCAACACCAGGGCTAAAAGTGTGTGCCAGGCACTAGCAGACATTTTTGCCAGGGTAGGTTGGCCCTCCGACATCCTCACAGATGCAGGGACTAATTTCCTGGCAGGAACTATGAAAAACCTTTGGGAAGCTCATGGGGTAAATCACTTGGTTGCCACTCCTTACCATCATCAAACAAATGGCATGGTGGAGAAGTTTAATGGAACTTTGGGGGCCATGATACGTAAATTCGTAAATGAGCACTCCAATGATTGGGACCTAGTATTGCAGCAGTTGCTCTTTGCCTACAGAGCTGTACCACATCCCAGTTTAGGGTTTTCCCCATTTGAACTTGTATATGGCCGTGAGGTTAAGGGGCCATTGCAGTTGGTGAAGCAGCAATGGGAGGGATTTACACCTTCTCCAGGAACTAACATTCTGGACTTTGTAACCAACCTACAAAACACCCTCCGAACCTCTTTAGCCCTTGCTAGAGAAAACTTACAGGATGCTCAAAAAGAGCAAAAAGCCTGGTATGATAAACATGCCAGAGAGCGTTCCTTCAAAGTAGGAGACCAGGTCATGGTCTTAAAGGCGCTCCAGGCCCATAAAATGGAAGCATCGTGGGAAGGGCCATTCGTGGTCCAGGAGCGCCTGGGAGCTGTTAATTATCTCATAGCATTCCCCACCTCCAACCGAAAGCCTAAGGTGTATCATATTAATTCTCTAAAGCCCTTTTATTCCAGAGAATTAAAGGTTTGTCAGTTTACAGCCCAGGGAGGAGACGACGCTGAGTGGCCTGAAGGTGTCTACTACGAAGGGAAATGTGCTGGTGGTGTGGAAGAGGTGAACCTCTCCATGACCCTTGGGCGTATGCAGCGACAGCAGATCCAGGAGCTGTGCACTAGCTACGCGCCAACGTTCTCAGCCACCCCAGGACTGACTGAACGGGCATACCACTCCATTAACACAGGTAATGCTCACCCAATTAGGGTCCAACCTTACCGGGTGTCTCCTCAAGCTAAAACTGCTATAGAACGGGAGATCCAGGATATGTTACAGATGGGGGTAATCCGCCCCTCTGAAAGTGCATGGGCATCTCCAGTGGTTCTAGTTCCCAAACCAGATGGGGAAATACGTTTTTGCGTGGACTACCGTAAGCTAAATGCTGTAACTCGCCCAGACAACTATCCCATGCCACGCACAGATGAACTATTAGAGAAACTGGGAAGGGCCCAGTTCATCTCTACCTTGGACTTAACCAAGGGGTACTGGCAGGTACCGCTAGATGAATCTGCCAAGGAAAGGTCAGCCTTCATCACACATCTCGGGCTGTATGAATTTAATGTACTCCCTTTCGGGCTGCGAAATGCACCCGCCACTTTCCAAAGACTTGTAGATGGTCTCCTAGCGGGATTAGGAGAATATGCAGTCGCCTACCTTGACGATGTGGCCATATTTTCGGATTCCTGGGCAGACCACCTGGAACATCTACAAAAAGTCCTTGAGCGCATAAGGGAGGCAGGACTAACTGTTAAGGCTAAGAAGTGTCAAATAGGCCTAAACAGAGTGACTTACCTTGGACACCAGGTGGGTCAAGGAACTATCAGCCCCCTACAGGCCAAAGTGGATGCTATCCAAAAGTGGCCTGTCCCAAAGTCAAAGAAACAGGTTCAATCCTTCTTAGGCTTGGCCGGTTATTACAGACGATTTGTACCGCACTACAGCCAAATCGCTGCCCCACTGACAGACCTAACCAAAAAGAAACAGCCAAATGCTGTTCAGTGGACCGGAAAGTGTCAGAAGGCCTTTAACAAGCTTAAAGCGACACTCATGTCTGACCCTGTACTAAGGGCCCCAGACTTTGACAAACCGTTCCTAGTAACCACAGATGCATCCGAGCGTGGTGTGGGAGCAGTTTTAATGCAGAAAGGACCTGATCAAGAATTCCACCCTGTAGTGTTTCTCAGCAAAAAACTGTCTGAGAGGGAAAGCAACTGGTCAGTCACTGAAAAAGAATGTTATGCCATTGTCTACGCTCTGGAAAAGCTACGCCCATATGTTTGGGGACGGCGTTTCCACCTGCAAACCGACCATGCTGCACTAAAGTGGCTTCACACCGTCAAAGAAACTAACAAAAAACTTCTTCGGTGGAGTTTAGCTCTCCAAGATTTTGATTTCGACATCCAACACATCTCAGGAGCTTCTAACAAAGTGGCTGATGCACTCTCCCGTGAAAGTTTCCCAGAATCAACTGGTTAAAATCGTCCTTGAGATGTGGAAAATATTGTTAGTCTTTATGTACTTGGTAGTATATTTAGAGATGCATGTGTCTTATTAACTCTGTTTTCCTAGAGCTCCAGGAAGAAATCCCAGCCAGTGTTTCACCCTAGCTGAGATTTGGGGGGCGTGTCATAAATATAAAGGGAAGGGTAAACCCCTTTGAAATCCCTCCTGGCCAGGGGAAAGCTCCTCTCACCTGTAAAGGGTTAAGAAGCTAAAGGTAACCTCGCTGGCACCTGACCAAAATGACCAATGAGGAGACAAGATACTTTCAAAAGCTGGGAGGAGGGAGAGAAACAAAGGGGTTTGTGTGTCTGTCTGTAGTCGTCTTGGCCGGGGACAGAACAGGAATGGAGTCTTAGAACTTTTAGTAAGTAATCTAGCTAGGTATGTGTTAGATTATGATTTCTTTAAATGGCTGAGAAAAGAATTGTGCTGAATAGAATAACTATTTCTGTCTGTGTATCTTTTTTGTAACTTAAGGTTTTGCCTAGAGGGGTTCTCTATGTTTTTGAATCTAATTACCCTGTAAGATATATACCATCCTGATTTTACAGGGGGGATTTCTTTATTTCTATTTACTTCTATTTTTTATTAAAAGTCTTCTTGTAAAACACTGAATGCTTTTTCATTGTTCTCAGATCCAAGGGTTTGGGTCTGTAGTCACCTAGGCAAATTGGTGAGGCTTTTTACCAAACCTTGTCCAGGAAGTGGGGTGCAAGGTTTTGGGAAGTATTTTGGGGGGAAGGACGCGTCCAAACAGCTCTTCCCCAGTAACCAGTATTAGTTTGGTGGTGGTAGCGGCCTGTCCAAGGTGTAATATTTTGTACCTTGGGGAAGTTTTGACCTAAGCTGGTAAAGATAAGCTTAGGAGGTTTTTCATGCAGGTCCCCACATCTGTACCCTAGAGTTCAGAGTGGGGGAGGAACCTTGACAGTTGCCATGATTTCTTGATAGGTTTTTTTTCTTCCTTCCCCTTGAGGGGAAAGACTAAGGGTTTGAAAGCCTTATTATGATCACACACACGTAGGACTATCTGTTCTGTCCTGCTGTGTCACTCAGCTACTATGATGTTATTGACCTGATCAGTGTAAGCCTGAAAGGGTGACAATTTATGAATTTGTCAGAGTACCAGTTAGATTTTAAAGCTGAACTCTAATAAACTAGGTTAGCCAACACGTAATAGAATTCAATGGGATGACCCCTTTGTATTGAGTCCAGGGAGAACTACCTTACTAGTTTAATTCTGGGTTCTTTTCAGGTCAACTTTTAACCTGAACAGTATTTCTCAGATCAGGACACTTGCTTATTCTTACCAACCAACAATTCACCCAGAACTCCATTAATATATAATCAACAGTTCACCACTCAAATGTAGACACAACTAGTTAAGGCTCAGCAGTTATGGAAGAGGGTATGAAGACATTACTAGGCTTTGCATCTCTTGAGTGCAAACGGCAGAAGAACTAAATGAAGACTTTTTAGAAAACTTTTCCTTTCTGAACCATGCAGGCCTTGCACAAGGTAATGTTCTTTTAAATATTATACTATTAAAGATTGTTCGGCTGGATGCAAAGTTTACATTTATTTTTCATTTGTTCCTTTCACACAAGTTCCATGTGCATTGGTGGTCCTACCTGTAAAGGATGAAGGCAGATCTTTCTCTTGGTCATTTAATTGCCTCTGGGTGAAGGGTCTGTTGAGCGCTGTGGAGAAGATTATCTCCCTGCAGTGTTATGTTTTCCTCCCTTTCCTACAAAATACATCACATCCAATGGGAAGATTCAAGAATCCATGTGAATAGAACTCAATCACATAAACATTTGAAGAAAGCAAACACAAAAGGGCACTGATAAGAGCCAAAGCAAGACTTTTTTTTCCATTTAAGCAACTATTTATGGATTTTATTTTTTGTAGTGTTGCATTTGCCCAGCTTTATGGTAATGATAATTCAACAACTCCTCTTACTGATCTCAAAATTGGGACTTAACCCATTAAAATGGCTGATAGTTGTGCCAGAGCAAGCAGTTCAGATAGTGAAGGTTACTCGACAGCCAACAACAACAACAAAAATCCCATTACTTCACTGGAAAAATAAATTCAGTGGTCTGGCCAACAAAGAAAGAAAGACAGAAAGAAGCGATGTAGTGGCTAAGAAAACCCAAGCACCAGCTGGCAGTGCTCCCTGTGGGATTGTAATGATATTCATTTTGTGCTGTTAAAGGAAAATGAAGTTGCTGCATGTGGAAATTAGAAATCTGATAATGCAGTGCTTTTGCTATTTATGATTCTTCTGCGGAGTTGAGCAACAATGAAACTGAATTTGATTTCAGAATCTGAAAATCAGTGTCACCAGAGAAAAAGCTAAATAGGAGAAAAATTATCTTCTGCTGCTTCTGTTAGAGACAAACTTGTAGTCCTGCATCTGACAAGTTCTTGCTCCTTACTGGATCACCTAGTGCAATACTATTACTAGATGATCTACTAATAATTTCAGGATAGATTTTTAAATGTAGTTAGACACCTAGTGGTATTTTCAAATGTGCCTAGGCATCTAATTTACACTGAAATCAAGGGGAGTTAAGCTGGTAGGCACTTAGGTTTCTAATTAGCTTTAAAATCCTAGCCCTTTGCAGGGCCATATTCTGTAATAATTATGGGTCAATGTGTAGGAATTAGGAGTAGTAGTATTATACCAACTGCTATACCAATGACATTGCTTATTCCTAAAGGTAGTCAAAAGGGTTTTTGTCTTTTTGTTGTCGGAAAATAGCCTCTCCCCCACCCCCACCCCCCAAAAAAGTAACTTTTTCACAAGAAAATGTTGATCTGTTCAAAATATGTTACAAGATTTTTTCATTGGTGTCTTTAATTGAAATGTTACCAAAATGGTTACTGAATTTTTTTATTTACCAAAAACCCAGTTTTCAGTAAGCAAAATATTTTTAGTAATCATTTTTATCAAAAATTCATGTAAAGTAAGTGATTAACATTTTGAAAAAATTGTTGTGTTTCAAATCCTGCAACATGGAAACAACTTTCAAGTTTAACACAACATTTTTTTTTTCATTTCCCAGCCAGCTCCACTAGTTCCTGATACTCTCATAGTAGTAGAGAATCCAAATCAAAAGGAAAAACATATTTTCTGTGCTCTGTGTTTTTCTCAGACAATTAACTTGACCCTTTATGTACAGTACCATCTGCAGTATGTCATGAGAGCATACATAGAGGTAAAGAGATTTATAACATCCAGGAAAATTGTCTCAATATTACTTAAAAATCAATCATTCGGCAATGATGACTCCTAATGAAGAAGTATTAGCGACATAGTGATTAAATGGCAGGTTTCAGAGTAACAGCCGTGTTAGTCTGTATTCGCAAAAAGAAAAGGAGGACTTGTGGCACCTTAGAGACTAACCAATTTACTTGAGCATAAGCTTTCGTGAGCTACAGCTCACTTCATCGGACGATGTCATCGAATGGATGATGACAATTCTGAAAGCAGCCCCTTTGTTCCTAGCACTACAACACCTTAACCTACTAATATGTCTGCTATGATATAACAGATCCACTTGGCTTCCTTTGAGATGGTGTTTAGGCAGCTGTGGCAAACAATGAACACCTTAACATTTGAGACAAAAATAAACTTCCTCAGAACTCTTGAGAGCTATTCTCATTCAAAAAAAGTGGATAGGGTATCTATAGACACTAATCCATTTTCAGTTATATAAGCAGTGTAATCCAGGAAACACAGCATAGAACAATGTTCCTGTGAGACATCAATTTCTCTATTGAAAATCAAAACTGTATTGAGCCTTACCAGTTTCACATACCCTAGAGTTCAGAGTGGGGAAGGAACCTTGACAGCTTTGCAATCACATCCACCAACTCCTTTAGCACCCTCGGATGCAGTGCATCCGGCCCCATGGACTTGTGCTTGTCCAGCTTTTCTAAATAGCCCTGAACTACTTCTTTCTCCACAGAGGGCTGGTCACCTCCTCCCCATGCTGTGCTGCCCAGTGCAGTAGTCTGGGAGCTGACCTTGTTCATGCAGAAGAGGCAAAAAAAAACTTTGAGTATATTAGCTGTTTCCACATCCTCAGTCACTAGGTTGCCTCCCCCATTCAGTAAGGGGCCCACACTTTCTCTGACCTTCTTGTTATTGTTAACATACCTGAAGGAACCCTTCTTGTTACTCTTAACATCTCTTGCTAGCTGCAACTCCAAGTTTGATTTGGCCTTCCTGATTTCACTCCTGCATGCCCGAGCAATATTCTTATACTCATCCCTGGTCATTTGTCCAATCTTCCACTTCTTGTAAGTTTCTTTTTTGTATTTAAGATCAGCAAGGATTTCACTGTTAACCCAAGCTGGTCGCCTGCCATATTTACTATTCTTTCTACACATCGGGATGGTTTGTCCCTGTAACCTCAATAAGGATTCTTTAAAATACAGCCAGCTCTCCTGAACTCCTTTCCCCCTCATGTTATTCTCCCAGGGGATCTTGCCCGTCAGTTCCCTGAGGGAGTCAAAGTCTGTTTTACTGAAGTCCAGGGTCCGTATTCTGCTGCTTCCCTTTCTTCCTTGTGTCAGGATCCTGAACTCGACCATCTCATGGTCACTGCCTCCCAGGTTCCCATCCACTTTTGCTTCCCCTACTAATTCTTCCTGGTTTGTGAGCAGCAGGTCAAGAAGAGCTCTGCCCCTAGTTGGTTCCTCCAGCACTTGCACCAGGAAATTGTCCCCTACATTTTCCAAAAACTTCCTGGATTGTCTGTGCGCTGCTGTATTGCACTCCCAGCAGATATCAGGGTGATTGAAGTCTCCCATGAGAACCAGGGCATGCGATCTAGTAACTTCTGTGAGTTGCCGAAAGAAAGCCTCGTCCACCTCATCCCTCTGGTCTGGTGGTCTATAGTAGACTCCCACCACGACATCACCCTTGTTGCTCACACTTCTAAACTTAATCCAGAGACTCTCAGGTTTTTCTGCACTTTCATACTTGAGCTCTGAGCAGTCATACTGATCTCTTACATACAGTGCAACTCCCCCACCTTTTCTGGACTTCCTGTAATTCCTGAACAGCTTATATCCATCCATGACAGTACTCCAGTCATGTGAGTTATCCCACCAAGTCTCTGTTATTCCAGTCACCTCAAAATTCCTTGAGTGTGCCAGGACTTCCAGTTCTCCCTGCTTGTTTCCCAGGCTTCATGAATTTGTGTATAGGCACTTGAGATAACCCGCTGATCGCCCCTCTTTCTCAGTATGAGGCAGGAGCCCTCCCGTCTTACGCGTTCCTGCTCGTGCTTCCTCCTGGTATTCCACTTCCCCACTTACCTCAGGGCTTTGGTCTCCTTCCCCCGGTGAACCTAGTTTAAAGCCCTCCTCACTAGGTTAGCCAGCCTGCTTGTGAAGATGCTCTTCCCTCTCTTCGTTAGATGGAGCCCGTCTCTGCCTAGCACCCCTCCTTCTTGGAACACCATCCCATGGTCAAAGAATCCGAAGCCTTCTCTCCGACACCACCTGCGAAGCCATTCGTTGACTTCCACAATTCGATGGTCTCTACCCAGGCCTTTTCCTTCCACAGGGAGGATGGACGAGAACAACTCTTGCTCCTCAAACTCCTTTATCCTTCTTCCCAGAGCCACGTAGTCCGCAGTGATCTGCTCAAGGTCATTCTTGGCAGTATCATTGGTGCCCACGTGGAGAAGCAGGAAGGGGTAGCGATCCGAGGGCTTGATGAGTCTCAGCAGTCTCTCTGTCACATCGCGAATCTTAGCTCCTGGCAAGCAGCAGACTTCTCGGTTTTCCCAGTCGGGGCGGCAGATAGATGACTCAGTCCCCCTGAGGAGAGAGTCCCCGACCACCACCACCCGCCTCCTTCTCTTGGGAGCGGTGATCGTGGAACCCCCAACCCTAGGACAGTGCATCTCATGCCTTCCAGTTGGCAGAGTCTCCTTCTTCTCCCTTCCCTCAGATGTATCATCTGGTCCTGTCATAAATATAAAGGGAAGGGTAAACCCCTTTGAAATCTCTCCTGGCCAGGGGAAAGCTCCTCTCACCTGTAAAGGGTTAAGAAGCTAAAGGTAACCTCGCTGGCACCTGACCAAAATGACCAATGAGGAGACAAGATACTTTCAAAAGCTGGGAGGAGGGAGAGAAACAAAGGGTCTGTGTCTGTCTGTAGTCGTTTTGGCCGGGGACAGAACAGGAATGGAGTCTTAGAACTTTTAGTAAGTGATCTAGCTAGGTATGTGTTAGATTATGATTTCTTTAAATGGCTGAGAAAAGAATTGTGCTGAATAGAATAACTATTTCTGTCTGTGTATCTTTTTTGTAACTTAAGGTTTTGCCTAGAGGGGTTCTCTATGTTTTTGAATCTAATTACCCTGTAAGATATCTACCATCCTGATTTTACAGGGGGGATTTCTTTATTTCTATTTATTTCTATTTTTTATTAAAAGTCTTCTTGTAAAACACTGAATGCTTTTTCATTGTTCTCAGATCCAAGGGTTTGGGTCTGTGGTCACCTATGCAAATTGGTGAGGCTTTTTATCCAACATTTCCCAGGAAAGGGGGGGTGCAAGTGTTGGGAGGATTGTTCATTGTTCTTAAGATCCAGGGGTCTGGGTCTGTAGTCACCTAGGCAAATTGGTGAGGCTTTTTACCAAACCTTGTCCAGGAAGTGGGGTGCAAGGTTTTGGGAAGTATTTTGTGGGGAAGGACGCGTCCAAACAGCTCTTCCCCAGTAACCAGTATTAGTTTGGTGGTGGTAGCGGCCAGTCCAAGGATAACGGGGGTAATATTTTGTACCTTGGGGAAGTTTTGACCTAAGCTGGTAAAGATAAGCTTAGGAGGTTTTTCATGCAGGTCCCCACATCTGTACCCTAGAGTTCAGAGTGGGGGAGGAACCTTGACAGGTCCACTCTCCGCAATAGTACCTGTGGAGAGAACAAGAAAACAGTTACTTACCTGTATCTGCGTTGCTGGTACATGGATGGTCCCCTTTTTTTTTTCTGGAGGTCACATGATGCCAAAATTCTTCACCATCCTCCTGTCCCCGATGTGCAGCCTGCTCTGAATCTTCAGAACCTTGTGCCCGTAGAAGCATATCCTGACGTCTCTCCAGGAAATCTTCAGTTTCTCTTATGCAACGCAGGGTTGATACCTGTTGCTCCAGACCTTGAACCTTCTCTTCCAATATGGAGACCAGCTTGCACTTTGTACAGACAAAGTCGCTTCTGTCCTGTGGAAGAAAGACAAACATAGCACATCCAGTGCAGGTCACAACAGCTGAACACCCCCCATCCATCTTACCTTCCTTCTACGAGCTTATTCAGGGCTTGTAGTAATTACTCAGAGAATCCGGCAAGATGTAAGCCTCAGTGGGCTCTCCCCAGGCGAACTCCCAGGCAAACTCCTTTTGTTCGCAGCTCAGCTGGTTCGCAGCTGACTGGCTTTTTATACAGTCAGGCCCACTTAAGGCTCACCTGGAACAAAGCACTCCCAGTTCCCGCCCCTTTCAAACAACCAATCAAGCACACGGTCAAACTGTCCTCACAACAAACACTCAGATACAAACACTCAGATACTCACCAACACAGCCTCCTTAATTGATGATTTTCGAGAACGCACTGACTGGAGAGGCTGTGAGGCTTCCTACTAACTGCTGATCATACTGGCTGCCTCTGGAACCCTCTTATATATGTAAGAGGGCTCATGGAAGAGGAAGGAAAGTGGCTCTAGCTTCAGGAAGCCAAGGCCAATGGTGACTGCTGTTGATGCCTTTGCCTCTTTCAAAGCTCCAACTCTGCTCAAGAACATGAATATTCCGTTTGCCTTACAGAAGCAAAACAAAAACAAAACCCCTCAAAAACCCAACTGCCCCTTATGAAGCTGATTTAGGCCATGGCTACATGATGGAATTCTACCTAGAATATGGGATGGCACCTTACTGCACAGAAACACACCGTGCACACAAACTACATAGAAAACTATTCCCTTCACCAACAGAACTGAAAACATAGTTATGCTGGATCCATTTCCCATCAGAGCCACAAAGAGTATGTCTCCTGAGTGTAGCACTTCTGGCCCTTCCAAAACAATTCACCATTGTCAGGTCAGGTGTATATGTAACACAGACATACAAGTTTCAGAGTAACAGCCGTGTTAGTCTGTATTCGCAAATAGAAAAAGAGTACTTGTGGCACCTTAGAGACTAACCAATTTATTTGAGCATGAGCATGAGTTTGACCAATGTAAATGGCAGAGGGGCATTGCTCGCACATTGCTGGCCTAATAACATCAGCCACACTATCAGAGGCTCGTTCCCCTGCACATCCACCAATGTGATATATGCCATCATGTGCCAGCAATGCCCCTCTGCTATTTACATTGGTCAAATAGGACAGTCTCTACGTAAAAGAATAAATGGACACAAATCAGATGTCAAGAATTATAACATTCATAAACCAGTCGGAGAACACTTCAATCTTTCTGGTCACGCAATCACAGACATGAAGGTCGCTATCTTAAAACAAAAAAAACTTCAAATCCAGACTCCAGCGAGAAACTGCTGAATTGGAATTCATTTGCAAATTGGATACTATTAATTTAGGCTTAAACAGAGACTGGGAGTGGCTAAGTCATTATGCAAGGTAGCCTATTTCCCCTTGTTTTTTCCTACCCCCCCCCCCCCGATGTTCTGGTTAAACTTGGATTTAAACTTGGAGAGTGGTCAGTTTGGATGAGCTATTGCCAGCAGGAGAGTGAGTTTGTGTGTGTGTGTGTGTGTGTGTCCGGGGAAAAAAAAAGGGGGGGGTTGAGAAAGCCTGGATTTGTGCTGGACATGGCCCACCTTGATTACCATGCACATTGTAGGGAGAGTGGTCACTTTGGATGAGCTATTACCAGCAGGAGAGTGAGTTTGTGTGTGTGTTTTTGGAGGGGGGTGAGGGGGTGAGAGAACCTGGATTTGTGCAGGAAATGGCCCACCTTGATTATCATGCACATTGTGTAGAGAGTTGTCACTTTGGATGGGCTATTACCAGCAGGAGAGTGAGTTTGGGAGGGGGCGGGGGGAGGGTGAGAAAACCTGGATTTGTGCTGGAAATGGCCCAACTTGATGATCACTTTAGATAAGCTATTACCAGCAGGACAGTGGGGTGGGAGGAGGTATTGTTTTATGATCTCTGTGTGTATATAAAGTCTGCTGCAGTTTCCACGGTATGCATCCGATGAAGTGAGCTGTAGCTCACGAAAGCTCATGCTCAAATAAATTGGTTAGTCTCTAAGGTGCCACAAGTACTCCTTTACTTTTTACAGACATACAACACTCTTCTTCAGGAAATGGTTGATCAGATGCAGAGTGATACCAAGTTAAAAAAAAAAAAAGATGATCAAATCTACACATTGAAATGCTTGCCATAATGGAGCCTTGGTTCAAGGACTCACATATCTTCTGCATTATTTGAGAGAAAATAAAACACCATAATAGCATCGCTTCTAGGATATGTGGGGCACTAGCACAAGGCAGGAGAGCAATTTGTATACAATAATGTTTAGGCAGAGCATGGGTAGCAGCTGCATCAACAACCTCCAAGTCTTCCAAGTTGAAGACCACATTTACCAGGAATGGCAGCTGCAGCAGTTCTGAGTCAAAATTTCGCAGACATCAACCTTAGGAGAAATCTCATCCAGATTGTCTCTTTATCAATCTAGCCACAGGCTGAGCAATCTGTTCCCTCAATGGTTTGCTGCTCCATCAGTATGTCTTTGAAAGTTATTGAGAGCTGTCTGTTTCCATCCTGAAAAACATTGCTAGCTTGATCTTGCAACTTTCAGGCAAGGGGTGGGGGGGGCAAAGAAGGCTGAAAATCTGCAGGGACCTAAAAAAAAAAAGAGGCCATGTTTGGGACAAACCTTGGCAAAATAAACCATTGGATTCTGCAGAGCTTTATGCAAACATTTTTTCAGCCCATGTGAATTCTAACCTTCTCACTCATAATCCAGAGTTTCACAGCCAAGTACACTATAACAGGAACCAAAGTGTGGGATGCTGCCTGCCCAGTGCTGGCAGCAAGAGCAGCTACAAGACACTTGGCAAGCAGCCACAGCCCAGCATGTGTTGCTGGCATGAAACAGTAAACTGCACAGACAGGAGCCAACCCTGTTGGAGGAAGTGCAGCAATTTTCTGGACGTCTAGGTACTGAGTGGGGAAAGTGTAAATATGTAATGACAAACCAGAACTGCAACCTATCTCGGAGCACAGCAGCTCTGAGAATAAAATATCTTCTTCCTTCACAGGGGCTTAATAAACTTGAGCTGGAACTAGGGGGGAAGAAAACTCCACAACCAAACAACAATCCGTTTGACAGGTTTCTCCACAACTGGCTCAGGAGATGAAAAAAGAAGTTAAGAGAAAAAGACCAGACCAGGACTGAGCGAGCCTTCATTTGGGCTCAGCTAGAGAGCACTTAGACACATCATGCTGCTACTCTAGCCAGCATGCTCTCTCTCTGCCCAGGAAGGACAGAGAAGAGAAAGAGAGAGAGAAAGCACTTCAGAGTTCTGGCCCAGCACAAACTGTCCTGCTATGTTAGTAAGCTGTTCCAGTGTTAAGATCCATAGAAACCCCACCTCATCAAGCAAAAAAGCAAAAGACACCCAGCTGAGCTGTTTATGAGTACCCCGAGGCTGTCCCTGAAACCATATTTACATTTAGTTAGATTCAAAGAAAAAACCTAAGATTGGGATTTTGCTTGAATAGATCCAAGTAAACACACAGGCTTCCTGAGTGAACTGGTTATTTTAATTAGCTCTTCTCTTGCTATTGCCATTTTTAAACTATTGTTTAACACTCTTGCCATCACCCTAACTGAGCATCAGCTACACCTGTCTGTCAGTGCTGGTCATGAAAGAAAGTGGAGATCTGTGCCTGCTCCTACCACTAATGATGCATTCTTAGTCATTGGGAATGTAGGGACTGCACAGGTTGGCTGGAGTGAGGAGCCGTTTGCAAACTCTCTTTCAAACTTCTGTTAAACTGTTCAATTTCCCTATTGGCTTGAGGGTAATATAGGAATGAATTTCTGTGTAAAATGTTCCTCTCTGCTAGAAAAGTTTCAAACTCCAGGGAAGTAAATTGACTACCATTATATGAAACCAGTTCTTTGGGGTTACCTTCCTTGCTAAATACTGAAGAGAGGAACTTAATTACTGTAGCAGAAAAGATTTGCGATGTAAATGCTACCTCAAGCCATTTACTGAAATAGTCTATTAAAGTGATGGCGTAATGGCAGTCACTTGGAGCAGTATCAAAAGGTCCTACAATGTCAATCGCCACTTTTTCCCATGCAGATTCAGGAAGAGGAACAGGCTGTAATGGAGGGGTATATGTCACTGCTGTCTTATCATGCATTCAACAAGTGACACAGGATTTTATGAGTGCTTCAGTTTGAGAGTCCATCCCTGGCCACCAATACAGATCCCATAGTCATTGTTTGGTTCTGACAATTCCTTGATGAGCATCATGTGCCAGGTGTATGAGTTTTGACTGTAATTCTTCTGGCACAAGTAGCCGGTGTGTACCTCGTAGCACACAGCCATTGAGCAAAAATAGTTCATCCTATACTCTAAAATAAGGCAGCAAAACTGGGTCAAGGTTTTTAGGGTTACTGGGCCATCTCTTTGTCAGAAAGTCCCTTAGCTTTTGTTGAATTGGACATGCTGAACAAGCATCTTGAAATTGTTCTTTTGTAACTGCAGTAAGAGTGCTTGTAATAAGTGCAACTACTACATCCTCATCCTCCGGTGGACCATCTGGTGAAGGCAAAGAAAGGCAAGAAAGGCAATCAGCTACCACATTTTGGTTTCCAGGCTTATATTCCAGTTCATAATTGGAAGAGAGTAGTCTTGCAGACCATCTAGCAATACGATATCCTGCTCTTCCCAATCATTTCATGGTGAGCAACGCCGTCAAAGGGCTGTGGTCTGTGCACAACTTGAACGTGCGGCCCCACAGGTAAGTTCTCCATTTTTCAGTAGCCCAGACACAAGCAAGTGCTTCTCTTTCAATTGTAGAATATTTCCTCTCAGCATTACTTAGTGTCCTTGAAGCAAATGCAACAGTCCTCTCTGTGTTGTCCTCGTGAAGTTGTATGAGGACAGCTCCAAGTCCATAATCAGAAGCATCAGTAGTTACAATTGTGGGCAATGCAGGAGTGAATAGTGCAAGTACTAGACTATGTACAATCAAGTCTTTCACCGTTTTGAAACTAGCTTGTGCATCCGTTGTCCACACTAAGGTTGAACTTCTCAGTAGTAATTCTCGTAATGGTTCAATGACAGAAGCATAATTGGGAATGAATTTTGCATACCAGGAGGTAAGACCCAAAAAGGAATGTAAGGTTTGCAAATCTGTTGGAGGAGGAGCATTTGAAATTGCCAAGATATGATCTGGATCAGGTTTTAGTCCAGCCTGTGAAATTGTATGCCCCAGAAAGGAGAGCTCAGTTTGTCTAAATTTGCATTTGGACCTATTTAGCTAGAGGCCTGCTTTGCTGATGCAGTTTAGTACAGACTGCAGGTTATTGTCATGCTCCTCAGAAGTATTTCCAAACACAATAATGTCATCCAGATAGCACTGAACTCCATATTGATTCTTCAGAATCAATGACATAATTTTTGGAAGGCACTTGGGGTATATGCAAGACCACATGGAACATGTTTAAAATTAAATAGTCCCTAATAAATGCTGTGAGGTCTCTGCTATCTTCATGCAACATAACCTGGTAGTATGCGGTCTGCAAATCAAGAGTAGAAAACATCTTTGCTCCACGGAGTTCTGCAAATACTTCTTCTGTATGAGGAAGAGGATAGCTGTCAATCACAATAGCTTTTTTGGCTCCCTTAAGTCCACACAAAGGCAAATGCCTCCACCCTTCTTCTGCATCACTACTATAGGTGAAACCCATTCCGAGGAGTCAATGACTTCAATAATGTCCTTTTGAACAAGTTTTCTAAGTTCTTCGGAAACAGCTTCCCTAACTGAAAATGGTAAGTGCCATAACTTCTGTCATACAGGCATCACATTATTCCACATTTTAACTTTATGCAGAAACCCATAAGCACAGCTGAGTTTCTCTTCAACCTGGTGTTGGGACCCAGCTGAAACTGGTGTGTGTACCGCAAGGGTGCTTTGCTGAGGAAGATCAATTTGTCCATTAACTACTCTGAGATTTAAAGCAGCCAAAAAATCTCTGCCAAGGATAAGAGTGCCTCTGTGGACAATTTAGAACTCTGCAGTTACACGGCAATCATCAAAAGTAACTATTGCTGGCAGGCAGCCATGTACTGGAATATGGTTTTTCAAATAGCACACCAAGTGAAGCTGAGGTTCAGTAAGACGCACATCTTTGAAGTAATGCAAAAGGATGGAATCAGGTAGTGTAGATACTGCTGAGCCAGTGTCCAACATTAGCTGAATAGAGTGTGATTTGCCTGAGGGTATGGCGGAACCGTTTACAGTGCACTTTATTTGTTCTGGAATATGTGCAGTAGTGCTTTTGTCCACACTCAGCACAGTAACATCTGGTATTGTAACTGCATGAACCTGTTGATTGAACTGGCTGCTGCGACATACTTTAGCAAAATGCCCAATCTTTTTGCAATGAGTGCACTGAGCTACATTTGCTGGACATCCTGTGTAACTTGCAAGGTGTTGTGGGGATCCACAGAGAAAGCATGCTTTTACTGTATTTTGAATGTGCTGATTTGGTGGTTTTTCATTAATTTTCCTCTTGTAATCATTTGTCTGCCATGATAATGAACTTTTCTGCAAAGGAGTCACAGCCTGGACTGTGCCTCCTGTATCCATGCTCATTATTTTGGCTTCAGCTGTAGCTGACTCAACCTGAGTAGCAATAGTTATTGTTTTTTCTAGTGTAAGTTGTGGTTCTAGAAGTAAGCATTCTCTTACACGAAGCATGGTTGTTTTCTCAATGAGCTGGTCTCTAAACATCTCATCTGCCATATTCCCAAAGTCACAAGTTACAATCAGACTCCTCAGGGAAGCAATATACTGCATTATAGTCTCCACAGTTTTCTGCTCACGCTGGTGAAATCTGTAGCAATTAGCTACAACATTCACTTTTGGCACAAAAAAAGTTCTTTAATGCAGTGAGTGCAGTCTCATATTTATCATCTGCAAGGGGAAAAGTGTAAAATATATGCTGCCCTTCTGCTCCAAGGCAGTGGATTAGCAGAGCATGCTTTCTTACTTCAGAAATCTCTGTTGCAGTGATTGCAAGCAGATAAGTCTCAAACATATGGATCCAGGCAGTAAAAGCAACTGGAGGCTCACCTGGGCTTTGCAGAAAGGGTGCAGGTGGGTCAGAGGCAGAAGATCCATCCTTGTCACCAAAATGTTGTAGCAACCAGGCAAGGTACTAACAAACTTCAACAGGACTTTATTTTTAAAATGGAAAACTCTTTACCAAGCTGCTGCTGCACCCTCGGTAGCTCTCAGTCCACCTCCTCAATTCCCCCCCACCTTCGTATTTCCTGTCCTTTCAGACTCCCAACAGCCAGTGCTCCCAGTTCTAATAATTACAAGCAGAATCTAAACACCACACATATGCTAGGAGAAAATGAGGGACTGAAAGTTGCTCAAAGATCAGAGTGAACCGGCACAATCAGACTGAAACAGGCACAATACACAAAAACTTAGTCACCACTAAATCACCAAAAGTGAATTCCAGTGAAGTGGCATATCATCCCACTTGAAGGAACAGCCATTGCCATTTGGTTTTATTGAGCTTAAAAACAGATTTCCTTTGGAATGCCTCAGTTAAGAGGAAATTTGAATTAGGCACATCTCAATTAAGTAATGTAGACTCCAATTATCAGTATATTAGCAATATGGTGTAGAAAAAGAGATTCAAAGTGGGGTCTCCATTGATACTCCCAAGCACTGATTAGCTCAGCCGCTAGAACTCCCTATATCCCCACCCAAGACCCGATGGTGTTTGAAATGCTACTGCATTCTATCTCCCATCCTCTGTTTCCACAAGCTCTGCTGTCAGTTTCTCTTCTCCCTTCTGGTTGGGAAGTCATCCCACTCATACAGCTTTCCTCTATGAGACAGGGTAGAGGAGAAAGCCTTTCTCGGTTCACCTTTGCAGGGCTGCAGGGTCATTGTTTTCACCCTCCTTGCCCCCTCCCCACCACTTTGCCTCTAGGCATGAAGAGAAGCTCACTTCTGAATTTTCCACAGGAAGAACTGTCTGCTGGCACCTACACCCCCAAAGCCTAGAGAGAAGAAAAGAACCACACAGGAATTTACTGTCAGCATAGACCTAAGAGCTATCTCCCTAGCCACTAATGGCAACCTTTCCAGATTACTGTACCCCTTTCAGGAGTCTGATTTGTCTTGCATACCCCAAGTTTAATCTTACTTAAAAACTACATGCTTACAAAATCAGACATGAAAATACAAAATATGTCAGCACACCATTACTGAAAAAAAATGCCTACTGTCTCATTTTTATCATATAATTATGAAATAAATCAATTGGAATATAAATATTGTACTAACATTTCAGTGTATAGTATATAGAGCAATATAAACAAGTCACTGTCTGTATGACATTTTAATTTGCATTGACTTCTCTAGTGCTTTTTATGTTGCCTGTTGTAAATCTAGGCAAATATCTAGATGAGTTGATGTAACCCTGGAAGACCTCTGTGTACCCCAACGGGTTCACGTACTCCTGGTTGAGAACCACTGACTCATGGGGATGACAGAGAGAATGACCCATACCACTGCTTAGAGTTTCCAGTGTTGGTCTTTCTTTTCAACTAAATTTGAATATGCCCTGAACACAGGACCCATCATCAATCTAGATACAACATCCCAGGCACAACACTAAACGGTAGCCTTGAAAAAAATCACTTCAGTCTTATTCATATTTTGATATCTTGTTCTAGGAAACATGGGTAACTGGAGGGATAGTAAACCACCATCCCTTGGTGAACAGCTTAAAGAAATGCTACCTAATGGAGGAGAAAGAATATTCCACAAGACAGAACTGGAGGAGAACTTGTGTGGCAGTAAGGTGTACTCTGTACATATGGAATTAGTCTTGTACCAACATACTTGGGCACTGACTCTCTTGTCTTATGTATCAAAGAAACATATGACCATTTTCCTTTTGCCTCTGAATTGCTTTAGTGACTTTGTCTCTTATCCCCAATTCCTTTGCTATTTGCAAGAATGATTCTGTAACTTCACTTCAAAAAGTTCTCTTGGTCTGTTGTAGATTGCTTCTAAACCAAAGTAGAACTCTGATATATTTGTACCAAAGCTTCTTTTTCAATGTGAAGTAAAATCTTTTGGCCCCATTAGGGCTTTGAACTAATATTTCTTGTATTTGCATACTGTGTTAATGTTTTTGAACATCAATAAAATATTGAAGAAGGGGGGGGAAATCACTTTTGATGATGCAAAATAGAGAGAGAGATCGAGAGATCTGGAGGTGGAATCACTTGTGTACTAAAAGCAGTTTCAGTTTGTGCTATGGAATGTTTGCACGAGTCAAGTCAGCTGTAACCTAATCATAGATTTTTCTACAACTATACTGTCAATGTGCTGTATCAATTAAAAGTGACTGTTTGCATGTTTCAATACCACAACATTGAGTTTGCAAGTTTTTGAATATGGAAGAGTTGCCTGTTTGTCACGCAACAAAGGAAAGTCATTATGTGATTAAGATTTTTACCTTAGTCCCAGCTAACCCCGGTGATCTCCTCAGCACTGCACATAAAGCTCATTCATTGTAAGCACCACTGTGGATTACATCAAAGACTAAACAAATATTCTGTTTAGGGAAAGGAAGCACCCATGCTTTAATGTGCTTGCTCTTTACATGAATCATTCTGCAACCCTGGCAGCACTGACAGCTGCCCCAAGCAAGTGTACGTGACACCCCTACACACATTCTCCCCCCACAACCTTATCGGGAAGCAGAACAGGCACTGTTGCAAGATACACCTGCCTACCCTTCTTAATGAAAAGACTCACAGGCATTTGAATGCTCTGAGGATTAGCCAGTCTCATTACAAAATGTCGTTCTATTAGTGACTAATACAAAGCATTTTCGGGGGGGCTGTCTAGTTTCTTTACTACATTGCTTCTCCCAATGTTATTGTACAAATTTATCTTTGTTTCATAAACATAATTGCTTTAAACATATGAGTCATGATACACAGTGAAATGATACGAGAAATAACAGCCTGTAGGACCTAGGACAGTAATCCTCACATGTATTAAGCTCACAAAGGAAGAGAAGAATGGATTCACTAAAGCCTCTGTCCTAAAAATAACATTTTTTTCCTTCATGTGGTGCCTGATCCCTCAATTGACAGTGAAATCAAAGAGACTTGAGGATAATCATTACCTTCCAGGATCAGGCCCCACGTGACTCTTTAAACCAGTATAGATAATCGCAACCAGGCAATGAACTGTGAACATCTTAATTCAAAATAATAGCAAAGTCTCACTTGCTGTAAACTAATCCCTCCTTTCTTAGGCAGAATGCTAATACTGTACCTTGCACACTTTACACCTTCACTCCTGTAAAGAGCTCTCTTAAAATATTTAGTGCCATTGTTACAGACCTCTAACACAAATCATTTCCTTCCATTGACATAGTTATTGCAAAAAGATATATGAAACTTCTAAAATTGTAGTTGAACTATAGTGCCACATTCCTTCTTATTTACAAGATTCACTTATAATTGAAATTCATTTTCCAGACACCAATCATGCCAAAATTCTGAGAACCTGCATATTGATCTCACAAAAAGTATGAAATCCAATCATGTCCACTTGCATAGAATGCTACCAATGCTATTCTGCTACTGAAACTTCTCTCAGGCTAGAGTGAAGTTGTAACATAGTGATCCTCGATTTTGGCACATGTCTACTTAGCAAATTTTTATTTCAGTCATGTGTTGTGCCCGGAGGTCTCAAAGGTCACATCAAACACACCTTCCAATTCATTCAGCACGTACACTCTATTACAACATTGCACCTTGCATTATACTCAGATGTAGCCTTTGTGTTACACATTAGCCTTTTCATTTTTTTCCAAACTCGAGTGCCTAAAGTTGGCACCCAAATCTATGCTTATGGTCTGATCTAACTCCTGTAAACTTCAGTGGGAATTGGATTAGCGACATAAGCAGCTACATTCTAAGAGTCACAGTCTGGCCCTGGTACCTCCTTTGCTCAGGGACAGAAACCAGAAATAATTTGTTCCAGCGCTGTACCTGCCACAAATTCCTTCCCCCTACACAGTGACTCAGCTGTACTGGCCGACACATTGTGGGCTGGAGCACATGGGTGTAGTGGGGGGAGGGGGATGGTAGATGGACATTGCTCCCCAAAACAGGGGGGGAAGGAGAGGGGGTGTCACATAGGGCCATGTACCACTTCCTCCCACCCCCCATTTCTGCAGGGCTTGCTCCACTTGGCTTGCCCAGGATGGGGGCTCTGCCCTTCCCACACTGTGCCTCCCCCCCACCTCTGATACATTTCAGCTCCTGGGGAACAGAGGGGGTGGGACAGAGCAGCTTTTCCCCTGTGCCTGGGCCACTGCCTTGGCAGCTGGACACCGCCTCCTGGGTCCTAGTGCCCACCTCTTTCCTGTAAAATGATGAGTGCCCATGTGGGGGCAGGGCAGGGGGAGCTGGTGGAAGGGGGTGAGGGGAAGAGGCAGTGGATAGGGCAGGGGAAAGAGAAGGGGATGGGGTGGGATGGGATGGGGAAGGAGACAGTGGTGAGAGGAAGGGAGAGGGGATAGGGAAGAGAAGAGGATATGGGAATGGGTGAGGGGAAGCAGGAGCCCGGCATGTGGCATCCTCTGACCGTGGCAGCAGCAACCCCAGCAGTACCAGAGCACTGACATCCCTGCAGCAGCCAGTGTCAGAGCGGCCACCAGCAGCAGCTGGGGCTCCCCTGATAAGTTGACCCCTCCCCAACCTCCCCCCAGCACAGGGAGCCCAGGTACCATTCCAGGTGGGGGAGAGAGCCAGTGAGTCAAGGGAACTGGCATCTCCATGCACGTGTGTGTACATGCATGTGTGCATGCACTTTGGACCCCCAAAATGTAGCAGTCAAACTATGCCTCACCACTCCCCACACACCTGTACAGAAAGAAGGATAGCTTCCTCTGCAGATGCTGCTCTACCCTTCCCCACACTGTTTCCTCCAATATTGGTAACCAGTCCAAGTGAACAAGGGGGTGCCTTTCATGCTCTTTGGTAGTATTTTGTAGCAAAATATGCACTAAATATAGTGTTTAGTCAAGCCTAGTAGCTGAAAATTATGCTGAATATTATCTCTGTTTTTTTAGATGTCAATATGTATATTATACCTGGAAAAGACACAGAGAAGAGCAACTAAAAATATTAAGGGTATGAAACAAGATCCATATTACTACTGGGGGAATTCTGGGCCACTGCGCATGTGCAGAAACATGTCCCCTGCAGATTTTCTTTGCTTCCCCACAGAAAAATGGTGTGTATGTGTGGCGGGGGTCTAGGGATGACCCAGTCACCCGGGGATGTTAGTCATGGCTGGAGTGGGGAGGGGAGGAGAAGGAGGAGAATGGAGACAGAGTTCCCCCTCTGCCTCCCCTGCATGGAGCAGCAGGGTTTGGGTCAGATCAACCCCCAGAATGCTCCCCCAGCTTCAGGAAAATCTGCACTGTGGGGGGTCCTTGGTGGAGGGGTTTTGGGGAGGGGTTGGGTGCAGAGGGGGTCCGGTGCAGGGGTTGGGCAGACAGGGGGAGCAGCTGCCGATACAGGGATCCCTTCTCCCTTTTCCCACTCCTCAGCCATGAGGGGAGGGATCACTATATGGGGAGCTGCTCTCACCGTTCACCCAAACCCCATCTGGACACCCCCCCCGCACAGAATCCCCCTGCCAAGCCTCACCGTCACAGCACCTGGACACCCCACTAAGCTGCCCACACCCAGGTTGCACAACATGGAAGCCTGATACTCTTGAGGAAATTCTGCAGAAAGATTAAAATTTTAAAATTTTAAAATTCTGAAAAATTCCACATATTTTATTTGTCAAAATAACACAGTAACACAACAATATAATCACACCATTTTCAATTAGTTTGGTATTTTATTTCAGAATACTTGTCAGCAAATAATTGAAAATGGTGTGATTAAATTGTGTTATTTTGACAAATAAAATATGCAGAATTTTTCAGAATTTTAAAATATTGTGCACAAAATTTAATTTTTTGGTGCAGAACTCTCTCAAGAGTCAATATGAAGAGAGATTAAAAAGACGGACTGTTTCATCTTAAAAAAGAGACAACTAAGGGGCAATATGACAGAGGCCTATAAAGTCATGAATGATGTGGAGAAAAGTGAATAGGGAAGACTTATTTAACCCTTCAGATAAAACAAGAACCAGGGGTCACCCAATAAAATGAATATACAGCAAGTTTAAAATAAACATAAGGAAGTACTTCTTCACAGAATGCATAGTCAACTTGGGGAGTTTATTGCAGGAGGTGTTGTGAAGATCAGATTACTGAGTTCAAAAAAGAAATAGATAAATTTATGGAGGATAGGTCCATCAATGGCTTTTAGTCAAAATGGTCAGGGATGCAACCCCATACTCTGGTTGTCCTTAAGCCTCTGATTGCCAGAAGCTGGGATTGGACAACAAGGATGTTTTGCTCAATACTTGCCCTGTTCTGTTCATTCCCTCTGAAGCATTTGGCACTGGCCACTGTGGGAAGACAGGCTACTGGACTAGATGGGCCATTGGTCTGACCCAGTATGTCCATTCATATGTTCTTATGGTGGAGGAGTTTATCATTTCACTCAAAATTATGCAGTGAATTGGCTCCTCATCATTTTATTTGTTGGAAAACCCCCAAAGCTGGAGTTCCTTAGAAAGGGCTTTGTCATTGTGTATCTACTCCAGTTTACAGCAAGTCACACTCAATACAAGGGACTGAAACTTTTAAGACAATTAAATCAAAGTTCTACCATGATGTCCTGCCCCTTTAAGAGTTTGAGCGCTCCCCTGTTCCCCAGTGCAAAGCGTCAATGTCATGTTGTTTTCAGTGTTGGGGCCTGAACAATAAAGCAAGCACAGAAGACAGCTGTGTTTCTGTCAGCTCCCTCTGCGTCTGAGTCTATTTCCTTCTCTGCTGGGTCCAAATATAACATTTGGTGATACAGGATTTCTACCCAACCAGTGATCAGTGCTGCCTCTCCCAGAAATGTTCAGAATGACTTCTACAACAGCTACGAAAACCAACTTTTCATACCTTGTTTAGCCAATCTGGTTTACTGTTACGGTTGGTGAATAACAACAGACCTCGCTTTTGTTCTAAAGAACTCCAGAGGTTCCTAGTTTCAAATGAAATTCAGCACAGACAGTCTGCTCCACACCATCCTTCTACAAACAGACTACTGGAATGCTTTGAACAAATACTTAAGCATGCCTTAAAAGCTGACAACTCTATTTTGAGGCATCAGCAGAAATGGGATGAATTCTTGCTTGTTGACAGGAACACACCCTATATTCCTACCAAGCCAACACTTGCAACTCTTTTCTTGAAGTAGTCTTTGCATACCTGTTGGGACTTGCTACATCTTGATATTGCCTCATGTGTAGTCAAATCCCAAGCTATGCAAATTGATTGATCAAGTGAGTCATCATTCTTTTTCAGTAGGAGACTTAGTGTGGACTTGCAACTACAATTGTGGAGTAAAATGGGAAAGCCGCTGGTGGGCCGGGATGGTTTGTTTACTTGCCGCGTCCGCAGGTTTGGCAAGCGCAGCTCCCACTAGCCGCGGTTCTCCGTTCCAGGCCAATGGGAGCTGTGGGAAGCCGCATGCCAAAGGTTGCCGATCTCTGTTATATAGTGTTTTATGTTTGACATGTAAATGATGATGTACATATGTCTGGAAAATTTTTAAGGTAGGGTGTAGGAATGGGATGTCCCATCCCTTTAATGTTTGACAAATGTCCCCCGACCCCAGTGCAAGCCTCACTTTAGTGTGGTTTTCAGTTGTGCTGCCTGAAAAATAAAGTGAGCACAGCAGATAGCTGTGTTTCAATCAGCTCCCTCTGTGTCCCTATTGCCTTCTCTGCTGGGTCCAAATATAACACCTACCTCACATCTATGATAACAGAGGTTAGACTGCTGCTAATTCAATTAGGTTTGATATGAAAAGTCATTTACTTTTGCTTTTGCCTAATAAGATCCTCTTGTGAACATAAACCACAATTTTAAATTATTTTTGTTAAAAACATTTTTACTTTTTCCTTCAAAAAATAGTTAGTTCAAAGGAAGAACACACTTGTTCTGCTATCTTGAGAAGGAATGCATTGCATGCTAGAGGAAAATGCAATGTACGATGCAGTGCGGGGCCAATTCTTTTCACTTACAAAGCTGTCATCCACTGATTAGCTGTCTACATAAAGTTATGTTTTGACTTAGGCTCTGAGAAAATGAAAGAGAAATAGCAGCTATATTTTGTGAGCCAAAACCAGTGAAGCATCAAATCATATGACACCCTCATAAAAATACAAAACTTCTAAAAGATCAAACGCTGTGCCAATCTTGCTTTTCAGCACAGGTATGTCACCTAAGGAAGCCCACAAGAGTACAATCTTCACCTTTTAACAAGAAAAAGTTAAGTATGTGTACCATTTTCTATTCTCATTACAATCATGCCTATTCATGAGAAGAAATTCTTTTTTTTTTTAAGCTATCTGTGGTATTGGTACAAGGAATCCGAACTGTTACACCCAATGGTCTTTGGAATAGATAGTCATATTGTATGCTGGACTGATTTAACCTTGTCAACATCTTATAATTTTAGAGCCCTGCGCGGACACAAATTTATATCCACGGATGTGGATATCCACAGATAGAAGTCGTTATCCGCTGAACTGCAGTGCTTTCCTGGGAAATGCAGCGGCAAAAAGAACACAACATGGGGCTGCCTCTCCCAGGAGTCAGTGCCCCATGCCGGCAGCTCCTACGGTGTGGCTGCACCAACCCCAGGCCTGTCACCTGGGGCAGCTGTATGGAGACACAGTCAGGCAGACAGCTGCGTGGAAGGGACGGGGGTGGGGAGCAGTACAGATGCACGGGAGGAGCTGCCGGCACAGGGCGCTGGCTCCCGGGAGCAGTGGCCCCACATTCTGCTCCTTTCACTGTGGCAGTTCCCAGGAGAGCCCTGAGGTTCAGTGGTTATCGATTTCTATCCATGGATATCTGCATCCGCAGATATAAATTTGTATCCGCGCAGGGCTATAATAATTTTGACCAGCCTAGCATTCCACTCTTTCTCTCAACCTAGGAGCTGAACCCACATGTGGTGAGAGATAAATTACATTCTAAAAGAACACTGAAAAGGTCAGCATTGTATAGTTTTCTACTGTCTTTCCAACTTGTCTGAGGAATTGAAACCCTATTCCTGTGCCACAGATGGCAAAAATAATGCAGAATGATGGCATGGTTTGAAAATCCATTCTTGTTACAGTTCCATGAAAGACTTTGTGTGTGAATGAGCGTGTGTGCACGGACACATACACACTGTGCATCTGACCTTGCACAAAAAAGTGGAAATTTTCACCTAGAAGCTCAGACTACAAGTACCACTCCACTGATGTAGTTCTGTGGGCCAGGATGGAAGTCACCACCACTGTGATGTGCAAACAAAGTTTGACGTGCTATCCACTACTAAGCTGCAGAGCAGGTACTACTACTATGTCTATATAGCACTTTTCATCAGTAGATCTCAAAGTACTTTACAAAGGAGGTCAGGATCATTATCCCCATTTTACTGATGGGGAAACTGAGGCACAGAGCAGTGACATGGCCTGCCCAAGGTCACTAAATACTCCCTCTACCAGTAATATAAGCCTCAAGCACAGAACCCTTAGCAAATCTTCACCATCCAATGCTTCCTTAAAGGACACAAAATCCTTTGCCTCATCCCCCTCCCCACAAAAATCTCTAAACCTATTGTACATCGTTAATAATGTAACATCATAAGTAGGGTATCAGATAACTGCAAGCAAAGTTGGTTCAGTTTGTTGGGGGAAAAATCACTTTAATTTCCTCTTGTGTCACAGCACAGGAGTTTATTTTAAAGTGAGTGATATACAATTGAACCCTGACTTCTCAAACCATGCAGGCTACTCCTATACCAGTGTGGCCAAGAATTAGGGGTTGGGTCTTGAGCAAGGGAAGAGAAAAACAGAGCTAGGGAGGGCAAGCTGTGCAACATTTCCAGGTTGAATTTAGAATATCCACAAGGATAAAATCTCCCATTTTGTAGAAACTTTATATCAGAAAATTCATCCAAATACTAGCCGTTTACAGAATACTAGATTTTACTGCATTTTCACAGGTTTACCTGAAGGCAAAAATCATTGTCTTTCTACAAAGCTCTGTTTTTATATTAACACTGCACACCACAGAGAAAATCTCTAATCCTGCAAACACCAGAGCTAGAAAAGGTTTTTAGGTTGGTACATGCCGAGGAATGAAATGCAAACAACACAGGAATGGATTTTTAAAGTGGAAAGCTGCAACTGTATTAACTTTTAATTTCAAAGCTAACCCCATCTCCTCTGTGCTAGGGGAAATGAGGGTACACATGAAGGTCTCCCCTTTTTCCTTCCCGCCTAATAAGATCTCCAGCTACTATCCATGTCTTATGTTACCTCTGGGAGCTGGCTCCTTTGAGCCTCTCACCAGTACTGGACACAGCCACAAGTTGCAACAGAACTACAAACTCAATAAATGTACAGCCTCTAAATTCTTGTGCTTACTCCTTATTAACCTAGAACCTGGCCTGCAGGATGCTGTGAGGAAGGAGAAAAACCCCCAAACACTCTGCCTATCTTGCCCTGAGGAAAAAATGCTTTCCTGATCCTGAAAACTGGAGATCGGTCAGAACTACAGCATCTTGGAAACGCAACTTGATACCTCCATTATAGGGCAGGGAGAGCAAGGCAGCAATCCCAGAAGAATTGCTGCTGCATGCCCTGAAGGATTCATATAAACAAGTGGGGACCATGATAGACAATAAACTCCCCATTTCTCCCTTTTCCCCACAGCCTAACCAAAGGGCAGCAGGGAGAGGCAGAGAAATCCTGCCTCTTCCCCTACATCGTACAACCATAGAAATGTAGGTCTGGAAGTGACCTTGAGAAGTCATCAAGTCCAGTCCCCTGTGCTGAGGAAGGACCCAGTACACTTAGAGCATCCCTAACATCCCTTCCTGACCAGATATAATCTACATATTCATTCTGTGGGAGGAATGAGGGAGGGAGGAGGAAGACTCCAGAGCAGCTGAGCCTGCCTCTCCCTTTCCATTTCCTCTCAGATCTATAAGGGTTGTCTATCCTCTACCAGCTCTATCAAGCAACACCCTCTCTGCAGACTGGGAAGGGGGATAGCAATGTGTAACTCTACAAAATTCCCTAGATATGCTTAGAAGACATTAAAACCCCACCAATTCATACACACATGTACACAGGGCTATTACAAAAATCCTGAACCATATTCTGCAAATTACACAGGAGAGTCATATCTTCCAAAAACACAGAAGAAAAAACAAGTCAGATCTGTCTATCCTTCATTTGGTGATGAAACCAGGGGAGTAGTAGGTCAGAATCAGTGGATCCAGGCCCTAATGCGGAAAGGAGCCAGCGAGCAACCAGCAATATGGTACACATTGAATGGCTACTGAGCAACCATTTAATGTAGGAGACAGGAAGAACAAGGTACACTTTTCACCTCTTGAGGTGAGATCACAACATGACCCCAGGGGAGGGACAGGGCAAGCAGAAGATAGAACTGTAACTGTAACTCAGCTGATGTAATTGCCAGATGTCCTCGCTGAGGAACACCCCCCCTCCCGACCCAATCCAGGGTTCAAATTTTGGTAAATCCAGGTCCAACTTAGTCATAGCCTATCCCTGACTAAACATTAGCTTATCTAATTATAACCTTTAACCTCTTGTTATACACATAATGGCATTCTGACTGCAGTATAAGGAATTTAAATTCCATTACATACAGAAGAATCCTTGAGAGCAGTGGACCACTTATGTCTTCAAGCTTAGTCAAAGACCTTACGCTCTATGTTAGTAACACAAGTGAGTGGATGGTTTTTTTTCCTCATTTTTATATTAAAAAGTTTATTACAAACAGAATAGCAGTGAATCTGCAATGTGTATCATTATGTTTCTTGATTCTTTCTTGTCAAGGGAATCTAATCCTCTAGATCCCTCCCTACTTTTGCAACATTACTCAAATGTACCCTAGTAGCAGAGGCAAGAAAGTAGCCTCTTCTGCTTTCCTTTTCACTTGCCTACAGCTTCCTCTGTAGACCCCAACAAGAAGTTACAGCTCAAGGTACTAAGGAAGGCAGTATGGCCTGTGGCAAAGAGAACTTTGCAAAAGGTGAATATGACATCAAACTCTTCCCACCTCCACTGGTACACATTGTCCATGCTTCTTCCATCAAGAAGCTTAACAGGGGTAACAAAAGTTCTATATTAAAACTGCCCTCTTTTGCTTCCACCCTGCCCACTTCCCTCATAGTTTATTTTAAAATACAATCCTTATTGTACCTTATCTACCCATTACCTTTTGAAATAGCAAAATTAAATTCTCTCTTTATACCTAGGTAGCTAAGTGTGGAGATTTTTAAAAAACGCATTCCACTGAGCTAAAGAATGCATGAATATTTATAATTAAATGCTATTTTATTTTTAAATCAGATATTAATTATATATATGATTCATGTGCTGCATGCCGCATATTCCATGGGGAGGACCTTCTGTGAAGAAGCACAATCAAGTGGATATCCGGATAGAATAAGATCTGTTTAATAGAGGGAACACAAAACAGATCAACAGCCCGAAGAGCTTTTCAGGTAGAGATGAAAGTCACAAGTGTATGTGTGAATTAAAAAGAAGAGATTTATTTATTTCTGTCTTTTTACACCTGGACTGAATGCTAAGAGTCATCTGTCAAAACTGCACGCAAGGCAATAAAGAGCAGATATTTTGTTTATCTGACTAAATTAAAGGACTTGGTCAGGATTTCAGCAGAGATGAGAGCAATTTAGTGATTTCCTAACAATCCTGCCTGTCAGTTGCCCTTTCAGAAAACCCTCCAGCAGGCTTTTAATGGGCTTGCTCTGAGGGCAAACCACAAGGATAATGCATAAACAAACACACCATTCCTCTCAATATTTGCAGAGTGACCATTAATGTTTTCCCTTCAAACTAGACAGATGTTATGGCTCAGAAGGAGCACCAGTTAACTGGAGTCGCTACAAACTGGTTCTGATCAGGCCTATCCCAGGGAGGGAAGAATTGATTCCGAGTACAAAATAAGAATAACTGCCAGTTTTGAAGGGCAACATTGCTAATAAAAAGCATCATTGGGGATATATACAAAAATAAATGAATCTCTAAGGGGCAGCTACAAGGCCCATAGAGGTCAATGGGATTTCTTCTATGGACTTGAATGGTCTTTGGATCAGGCCCTTAGTGAGTGAGGTCCTAAAAGAAGGATGAATGGAGTGGTGATTAAAAAGCAATAGGCAACCTGGGCTCTAGTCCTGACTGCTATAAATTAGCAGTCTCTGAGCAAGTCATTTAAGCTTGGTGTCTCACCCCCTGTAAAATAGGAATAATAATTAGAGCTATGCAAATAACTGTTTTATTCATTTGCTGGTAATTCAAAATATATTTTTGAGTCATTCTGAAAGGAAATTTTTTCAATTTTTTTGACTAATAAAAAGTCTTTAAAAATCACTTAGGGTCAAACAAAACAAAAACAAACATTTCATTTCAAAAATGTCAAAAAAAACCCACAACATTTTGACTTTTCCAAATTTTGAGAGGGAGAGGTGGGGCTTTGTCTGAAAATATTCCCCAAAACTGACATGAATTTGCAAATAATTCAGTGTCCCTGAAGAAGTTACTCACCCTGTGTCATGATGATGGTTCTTTGAGATGTATGTCCCTATGGGTGCTCCACTCTAGGTGTATCTATATCCCCAAGGTGCTGATCAGAGAACTTTGGTAGCAGTGTCAGATGGGCCTGTGCATGCAAGGCGTCTCGCCTGCCACGAGGCTAGCCAGCATGCTCGGGCAATCCCCCCTCTATTCCTTCTCTACCGCAGAGTCAGTTACTAGAACTCAGAAGTAGAGGGGAGGAGTATGAGTCATGGAACACCCACAGGGACACACATCTCAAAGAACCATCGTTACTGCACAAGATGAGTATATTCTTTTTCTTTGAGTAGTGTCCCTGTGGGTGCTCCACTGTAGGTGACTCCCGAGCAGTGCCCACTACTGGAGGCTGGGATTTCAGAGTCGAGTCTGATACAGATGATAGTACTGTGGCATCAAATTTGGAGTCTACAGCCAGATCCCTGAGGATGGCTGAAATCGCTGCACCTTTTGATCTATCTGCAACAGAGAGAAAAAGTCTCGGAGTTTTTCTAAAAGCTCTTGTTCTGTCCAAATAGAAGGCCAGGGTCCTCCTGACATTGAGTGTATGGAGGTTGGCTCCCCTGTTACCCTGATGAGGTTTAGGATAAAAAGTTAGAAGCTGAATAAGCTGGTTCATATGAAAAGTTGAAGTTCCCTTGGGAGTGAACTTTGGATATAACCGAACAATGACCTTGTCAGGGAAGAACACACTGAAGGGGCGATGTTCCATCAGCACCACTGCCTCCCCTATCCTTCTTGCTGAGGTAATGGTGATCAGGATCATCATCTTCATTGAAAGGGAATTAACAAACAAGTGGCCATGGGTTTAAATGGCAGTCCAGTCAGTCCTTTCAACACAAGACTGAGATCCCACTGGGGAGTGGGAAGTCTAGGTTGCGGGGATTCCTTATGCCTTTGAGCAACCTCTTCATAGTTGGATGAGAAAAGATAGAGTGTCCTTATACCTCTTGGTGGAAGGGGCATTTGCTGCTAGGTGCACGTTTAATGAGCTGAGAGACCTGATATCTTGAGAGTCAACAGGTAATCCAGGACTATTGGTAGGGTGGCCATGTTCAGGATGACACTTTTGGGCTGATGTGCAAAAAGTGATCTGTACACTTTTAGGGTACAGATGTGGGGACCTGCATGAAAAACCTTCTAAGCTTATCTTTACCAACTTAGGTCAAAACTTCCCCAAGGTACAAAATATTCCACCCGTTGTTCTTGGACTGGCCGCTACCACCACCAAACTAATACTGGTTACTGGGGAAGAGCTGTTTGGACGCGTCCTTCCCCCCAAAATACTTCCCAAAACCTTGCACCCCACTTCCTGGACAAGGTTTGGTAAAAAGTCTCACCAATTTGCCTATGTGACTACTGACCCAGACCCTTGGATCTTAAGAACAATGAACAATCCTCCCAACACTTGCACCCCCCCTTTCCTGGGAAATGTTGGATAAAAAGCCTCATCAATTTGCATAGGTGACCACAGACCCAAACCCTTGGATCTGAGAACAATGAAAAAGCATTCAGTTTTCTTACAAGAAGACTTTTAATAAAAATCGAAGTAAATAGAAATGAAGAAATCCCCCCTGTAAAATCAGGATGGTAGATATCTTACAGGGTAATTAGATTCAAAAACATAGAGAACCCCTCTAGGCAAAACCTTAAGTTACAAAAAAGATACACAGACAGAAATAGTTATTCTATTCAGCACAATTCTTTTCTCAGCCATTTAAAGAAATCATAATCTAACACATACCTAGCTAGATTACTTACTAAAAGTTCTAAGACTCCATTCCTGGTCTATCCCCGACAAAGACAGACTATGGACAGACACACAGACCCTTTGTTTCTCTCCCTCCTCCCAGCTTTTGAAAGTATCTTGTCTCCTCATTGGTCATTTTGGTCAGGTGCCAGTGAGGTTACCTTTAGCTTCTTAACCCTTTACAGGTGAGAGGAGCTTTCCCCTGGCCAGGAGGGATTTCAAAGGGGTTTACCCTTCCCTTTATATTTATGACAGGAGTCCTGCACATATATTCACTGGGTCTTTCCACCAACCCAAGGATTGCTTGACCTTGATGGGCATCAATAATAATTTGTTTATGCTGTCTCTGTTTGGCCTGTAAACCGAACTGAACCAGGCCTGAAAGCATCTCATGCATAGTCTGGCATGAGCTATGACTGAAGTGCCCATGGCCATGTGCCTAGAATTTGAAGGCAACGTCTGGCCAAAATCTGGGGGCTAGATTGTATTGTCTCTACTAGCATGGAGAGACTGAGGAATCTGTGATGTGTGATCTGTGATTCACTTGGATGGAATCAAGGTCAGCGCCTATAAATTCTAGTCTTTGCACCAATGTTAATGTCAATTTTTATGCATTGATTTGTAGACCCAGATTCTGGAAAAAATTCAGTGTGATCTGGGTGCTCGTTGAGCTTTGTCGCAAGAATGTGCCCTGAGACAGCAGTCATCCAGGTAAGGATAAGCATAAGTGGGCCGCCACTACCGAGAGGACCTTGGACAATACCCAGGGGCTGACAAGAGGCCAAAGGGAGCACTCTGTACTGGTAGTGATTCTGGCCTAGTGTGAACCTGAGGTAACATCTGTGACTCAGTATGATACAAATGTGGAAATTCACATCTTAAAGGGCGAGGGCTGAGAACCAGTCTCTATTTTCTAATGCTGGAATAATCGTTCCATCAAGGTGTCCATCTTTAACTTCTGCATTTTAATATATCTGTTGAGTACTCTGATGTCCAGTATGGGTCTCCAACCTCCATTTTTCTTTGGAATTAGGAAGTAGCTAGAGTAGAAGCTTCTGCCCCTTACGTTTGGTCATGGGCTCTATGATTCCTATGATGAGAAGATGGTTTATCTCCCGATGTAGAAAACTCTCATGAGAAAGTTCCCTGAAGAGATATAGGGAAAAGTGTTTCGGAGATGGGAGGGAGGAGAAATGGATGGCATAACCATCCTGAATGGTCTCCCACAGCCACGTGTTGGAGGTTATTCACTCCCAGGTTCTGTAGAACAGGGTAAGGTTGTCTCCAAAGGGATGGGTGAGATTTTACAATGTGAAATTATGAGAAAAATGTTCTACGGGCATCTCCAACAACCCATCAAAACTGCCGCTTTGAGGTGAAGGGCCTGCAATGGTATTTGCAGGATTTCTGCCACCCTCTATGCTAGATCCTGGAATGATTTGAAATAATCAGCCATGGATGGTGGAGGGGGCATTACCACCTTGTCTGGTGAGGATAATAAGAAATGTGCTTGAGGAGTGACTTCCTCCTCTACCTCTGTCTCAACTTCCTCCCTTGGCTACTCAGGGGACTCCAAAACCCTTGTCTGCTGGTATGCCATGCTAGGGGCATGGGAGGCTTGGTGTCTCTGAGCCTGACATGGGTCCCAGTATGGCCATTGTGGGTAGGGGACTGGTGGTTGGTATTGCAGTTGGCCAAACCAGGGAGGCTGAGGGTTGGGTGGACAACACGCCTGGTGCCCATAGTGAAAATTGCATCCCATATGGTGGGTGAGAAGAGCAGTGGGAACCCACGTCCTCTCACTCACTTTCTGACTCAGACAATGAGAAATGCAGTGTGTGGCAGGGAGATGTTGGCGAGTCCAGTGCTCTGGGTGAAGTCAGTGCCGGGACCCTGGTACTTAGCAGGGGCAAATCTGGTGCATCAGAAACCAAAAGATCTGTCAAGCACCGGAAATCCGGCAGTGTCAATGGCATCGGTACTGGCGATGGTTGTTGGTGCCAAGAGGCTTGCACCGATGGAGTTGGAGATGCGGACCTTGCTGCATAGTCCATTGGTGCCATGCACAGCAGCTGGTGTGTACCAAAGTCTGTACTGATGAATCTTCCCTGGGGAGGATCTTCTATGCCTTTCACGCCCCTGTGGTACTGGTACTTCTTTGCCTGCTCCCATTGGGCCTTTGGACAGACTGACTTCCTCTGTCGGTTTGATACCACACGTACCTTGGGTACCAGTTTGAGGTGGCTTCAGCACTGTTGGTACTATAATGCTGATGGAGCCAGAGATCATTTTCAGCTCGATCAGGGATTGCTATGGAGACTCACAGACCTCTCTTCGCAGTCTTGAGTGAGCAGTTCGTCTCCCTGGGCTCACCTCCCTTTGCAGTGAGAGTTCCCGACGGGTTCCGGGGATTGAAGAGCTGACTCCATAACCAGGAGTTTGAGTCTTAACTCTCTGTTTTTCCTGGACCTGGGTTTCAGCTGCTGGCACCAACCACACTTTTGGGGATTGTGCTTTTCTTCCAGGCAGCAAACACACTGCAAGTGTCGGTCAGTCACTGGGATAGATTCCTTGCAACTCAGGTGCTTTTTGAAGCCTGGGGAGCCAGGTATACCCTTGCCAGGGGGAGGGGAAAGAAAATGGAGGGGGTTGGCAGGAGGCAAACCCTTTCTTCTTTCTTTTTTATTTTTTGGCATGGCCAACAAAAATACAAATGAGGTAACAAAGAAAAAGTCTTTAAGGGAAGCTAAAATTAATAAAACTAAAGGGAATTAATGTTCTGATCCATGAACTGAAAGCTCTTATTTTGTCTCTGGCCAGGGCCAGTTGAGAAGGAACTGAGGAGGGATTGCCCGCACACACTGGCTATCCTCGTGGTAGTCGAGGAGCAGCACAAACATGGACAGGAAGCACTGCTACCAAAATTTTCCAATCAGCAGCACAGGGACGCAGCAAACGTATGGGGAGTACTCATAGGGACACTACTCAAAGAAGAATCTGCATTTTTCACTGAAAAAAAAGTTTTAACTTACACATTTTGCTCAGTACTACCAATAATACTTCTCTGTCTGACAAGACTTTTGTGAGGCTTAACTCATTAATGTTTGTGAGGCACTAACATATTAGGTGGTGAGTGGTGAAGAAATGCCTGTTAATAAAATAAGTAAGTTAGGGCTATTAGGCTAACATGTAATTTCCTGCCTGTTCTATTTTAAAGGAATCCTATATTCTCAGGATACCCCAACCACCCAAAGACTGGGAGGGAAGTTGTGAGGAAGAAATATCATTAGCATCTTCAGAAAGTTTCCGTTTTACTATCAGAGGTGTAGCCGTGTTAGTCTGGATCTGTAAAAGCGGCAAAGAGTCCTGTGGCACCTTGTAGACTAACAGATGTATTGGAGCATAAGCTTTCGTGGGTGAATGCCCACTTCGTCAGATGCATGTCTGTTTTACTATGTGGATATTCTTGTGATTAAGGCATTTGATTGAAACTTGGATTCCCTGCTCATCTACACACTAGCTGTACCACCTCAGGCAAGTCACCTAACCCCTGTTTAAAATGTAGCTAACAGTACTCCTTTGTCAGACTAATCTCATCTGTTTAGACTGCAAGCTCTTCTTGGACTATGTTTGTATCGAGCAGTTAGCACAATGGGGCTGAGGCCTCTACACTCTACTGCACTATAAATAATGAAAAGACAGGGAAAGGGCTATTATGAGTGTGCTTTTTGTTATTATTCCAAGGTTTTGTCTGAGTGTAGGAACTTTTCTTATAAAAGCAGATTTCTCAGATTGACCCAGTGACAGACTCTGGCGTCTGAGTAATGCGAATGAAGAGGCAAAGGATCTGAACATTAGAAGTCAGCGACAGAAGAAGAACATTGCTGGACTCTGATTTAACTGGTGGCAAGGACTGAGAATCTCCCACCAGCCACAATCTCCTATCTAGGGACAATTTTGTGGGAAAACAGAGGGTAAATTGTTGTCTGGCAGATTATGGTAACGATTTCAGTATTCATTATTAATATAGGGTAAGGCAGTGTAGGCGCAGAGCCCAGAGAGGCTGTAAGTTCCCTCACCCTTGCCTTGCAATGCTCATTGCTGGAATTTTCTCAATAAGAACTGTAACTGGAATAAAGCTGTCCCCATTTTGCTAAAAGTATCTTAAATGGTTTGTCAGACATTTAATTAGGCTGACCCTGCCTTGGGTCCTCACATTATCACACAATTTAAGGGGACTGGAGTTGAAATAAAAGCAGTTCACTGCCCATGTTCCATTTTACTTATTCATGTGCAGGTGTAGTATGAGCTAGCATTTTTTTTTTACAGTTTATAAAACATCTGTCTTTCTGTTGCCTCTACAAACATATATGATGTCCTCCCTTTCCTTCCCACCCCTAAAAATGATACGTATTAAGCTTGATTATGCAATATACTGCAGGAAATACTAGATGAAATTCTATGGCCTGCATTATGCAGGAGGTCAAATTAGATGATCATACTAATGGTTCCTTATGACCCTAGAGTGTATTAATCTAGTACATATTATTATATACATGATATCCAATACAACAATATATATGTTGTGTACATGTGATAAGTTGCACAGGCAAGTGATGGATTTATTTTTTACTTCGTATGCACCATGACACCTGTACTCTGCCCATTTTATAAATCTCCCTGGGAGCTACCCTAACATTCCAAAGGCCTGAGCAGCTTCCAAAAGGTGACTATAAAAATATTGACCTCGGAGAGAAAATATTTCTCCTTCTGTCCCCAAATGTAAATTTAGACACCCCACCCCCACCCATCTATCTCCCCCCACACCCAACACACTGAAGCCTAGGACAGGCAAGATGTCAATTCTGGACCAGATACAGTTCTTTAAATGTAAATTTATCATATTTTAAACCCCAGTGTTTTGCACCCCTGCAGGGCTACATGTGTGGTGTACAATATTGAGAAGATGAGATTCCCCCCAGTTCTAGCCCTGGAATGCTCTATGGTATTTGACTTTAAAGTAATTACAATTATATATATGAAAAGACTTGTTAGACCATTTTAAGGGGGTTCTATTGATTGGTTTTAATTTTTCTCTGTTTCTGAACTTTGTAACGTTTAAGTTACAAGGACAAAGGTTGAAATTCTGTGCTGCACCTTTAATAGGTACCACACAGACCTTGCAACCCACACAGGAAGGGAAGCGAAGGGAGCCTTAAGCCACCTTTGTGCCCTTCCAGTCCCAGGCTGCTCCAGGAACTGGAGGTGTCCCTGACAATTTAGATAGCCTTGTTGAGGGGCTGTTTAAGTAAAGTTACTGCAGTTCCCAGACCATCCAGTAGGCCACTAAGCTGCTACAAATCTCCACAAGGGTGTGTGCTGTAGCACTGCTCCTGACACAGAAAGTGCCTGTGCTGGGGGAATCCTCCCATTCTCACAGTGGGGCCTTTTTAGAGACCCATAGTATCGTAGGGTTGGAAGGGACCTCAGGAGGTCATCTAGTCCAACCCCCTGCTCAAAGCAGGACCGAATCCCCAACTAAATCATCCCACCCAGGGCTTTGTCAAGCCTGACCTTAACAACCTCTCAGGAAGGAGATTCCACCACCTCCTTAGGTAACCCATTCCAGTGCTTCACCACCCTCCTAGTGAAAAAGTTTTTCCTAATATCCAACCTAAACCTCCCCCACTGCAACTTGAGACCATTACTCCTTGTTCTATCATCTGGTACCACTGAGAACAGTCTAGATCCATCCTCTTTGGAAACCTCTTTCAGATAGTTGAAAGCAGCTATCAAATCCCCCCTCATTCTTCTCTTCTGTAGACTAAACAATCCTAGTTCCCTCAGCCCCTCCTTATAAGTCATGTGTTCCAGCCCCCTAATCATTTTTGTTGCCTTCCACTGCACTCTTTCCAATTTTTCCACATCCTTCTTGTAGTGTGGGGCCCAAAACTGGACACAGTACTCCAGATGAGGCCTCACCAATGCCAAATAGAGGGGAATGATCACATCCCTCAATCTGCTGGCAATGCTCCTACTTATACAGCCCAAAATGTCATTAACCTTCTTGGCAACAAGGGCACACTGGTGACTCATATCCAGCTTCTTGTCCACTGTAACCCCTAGGTCCTTTTCTGCAGAACTTCTGCCTAGCCACTCGGTCCCTAGTCTGTAGAAGTGCATGGGATTCTTCCATCCTAAGTGCTGGACCCTGCACTTGTCCTTGTTGAACCTCATCAGATTTCTTTTGGCACAAACCTTTAATTTATCTAGGTCCCTCTGTATCCTATCCTTACCCCCGAGCGTATCTACCACTCCTCCCAGTTTAGTGTCATCTGCAAACTTTCTGAGGGTGCAATCCACGCCATCCTCCAGATCATTAATAAAGATATTGAAAAAAACCGGACCCAGGACCGACCCTTGGGGCACTCCGCTTGATACCGGCTGCCAACTAGACATGGAGCCATTGATCACTAACTCTTGAGCTCGATGATCTAGCCAGTTTTCTATCCACCTTATAGTCCATTCATCCAGCCCATACTTGTTTGACTTGCTGGCAAGAATACTGTGGGTGACCGGATCAAAAGCTTTGCTAAAGTCAAGGAATAACACATCTACTGCTTTCCCCTCATCCAGAGAGCCAGTTATCTCATCACAGAAGGCAATTAGGTTAGTCAGGCATGACTTGCCCTTGGTGAATCCATGTTAACTGTTCCTGATCACTTTCCTCTCCTCAAAGTGCTTCAAAATTGATTCCTTAAGAACCTGCTCCATGATTTTTCCTGGGACTGAGATGAGGCTGACTCACTTGTAGTTCCCTGAATCCTCCTTCTTCCCTTTTTTAAAGATGGGCACTATATTAGCCTTTTTCCAGTCATCCGGGATCTCGCCCGATTGCCATGAGTTTTCAAAGATAATGGCCAATGGCTCTTGTCATAAATATAAAGGGAAGGGTAAACACCTTTAAATCCCTCCTGGCCAGAGGAAAAACCCTTCCACCTGTAAAGGGTTAAGAAGTTAGGATAACCTCACTTGCACCTGACCAAAATGACCAATGAGGAGACGAGATACTTTAAAAGGTGGAGGGGGGGGAGAAACAAAGGTTCTCTCTGTCTGTGTGAGGCTTTTGCCAGGAACAGAAAAGGAATGGAATCTTAGAACTTAATAAGTAATCTCGCTAGATATGCATTAGATTCTGTTTTGTTTAAATGGCTGATAAAATAAGCTGTGTTGAATGGAATGTATATACCTGTTTTTGTGTCTTTTTGTAACTTGAGGTTTTGCCTAGAGGGATTCTCTATGTTTTGAATCTGATTACTCTGTAAGGTATTTACCATCCTGATTTTACAGAGGTGATTCTTTTTCTTCAATTAAAATTCTTCCTTTAAGAACCTGATTGCTTTTTCATTGTTCTTAAGATCCAAGGGTTTGGGTCTGTGTTCACCTATGCAAATTGGTGAGGATTTTTATCAAGCCTTCCCCAGGAAAGGGGGTGTAAGGTTTGGGGAGGATTTTGGGGGGAAAGACGTTTCCAAGCGGGCTCTTTCCCTGTTATATATTTGTTAGACGCTTGGTGGTGGCAGCAATAAAGTCCAAGGGGAAAAGATAAAACAGTTTGTACCTTGGGGAAGTTTTAACCTAAGTTGGTAAAAATAAGCTTAGGGGGTTTTCATGCAGGTCCCCACATACCCTAGAGTTCAGAGTGGGGAAGGAACCTTGACAGCTCTGCAGTCACATCCACCAACTCCTTTAGCACCCTTGGATGCAGTGCATCCGGCCCCATGGACTTGTGCTTGTCCAGCTTTTCTAAATAGCCCTGAACTACTTCTTTCTCCACAGATGGCTGGTCACCTCCTCCCCATGCTGTGCTGCCCAGTGCAGTAGTCTGGGAGCTGACCTTGTTCATGTAGAAGAGGCAAAAAAAAAACATTGAGTAAATTAGCTTTTTCCACATCCTCAGTCACTAGGTTGCCTCCCCCATTCAGTAAGGGGCCCACACTTTCCCTGATCTTCTTGTTATTGTTAACATACCTGTAGAAACCCTTTTTGTTACTCTTAACATCCCTTGTTAGCTGCAACTCCAAGTGTGATTTGGCCTTCCTGATTTCACTCCTGCATGGCTGAGCAATACTTTTATACTCATCCCTGGTCATTTGTCCAATCTTCTACTTCTTGTAAACTTCTTTTTTGTGCTTAAGATCAGCAAGGATTTCACTGTTAAGCCAAGCAGGTCGCCTGCCATATTTACTATTCTTTCTACACATCGGGATGGTTTGTTCCTGTAACCTCAACAAGGATTCTTTAAAATACAGCCAGCTCTCCTGGACTCCTTTCCCCCTCATGTTATTCTCCCAGGGGATCCTGCCCATCAGTTCCCTGAAGGAGTCAAAGTCTGCTTTTCTGAAGTCCAGGGTCCGTATTCTGCTGCTCTCCTTTCTTCTTTGTGTCAGGATCCTGAACTTGACCATCTCATGGTCATTGCCTCCTAGGTTCCCATCCACTTTTGCTTCCTCTACTAATTCTTCCCTGTTTGTGAGCAGCAGGTCGAGAAGACCTCTGCCCCTAGTTGGTTCCTCCAGCACTTGCACCAGGAAATTGTCCCCTACACTTTCCAAAACTTCCTGGCCTGTCTGTGCACTGTTGTATTTCTCTCCCAACAGATTGTCTCTCCCAGCTGTATTGCTCTCCCTTGATTGTCTGTGCACTGCTGTATTGCTCTCCCATGATGTCACTCTGGCCGTTATACATGGTGAAATCACTGTTCGTGTAAATCAGTGTAGCTCCATTGACTTCAAGGGTGTTTTAGTCTCATTACACCAGAAGAGAATTTGGCCCACAGTAGCTAAGTTTTTATTAGTGTTAAGTGGAGACAACAGAAGAAATTGCCATACTAACACTTTTAAAACTCTTTAAATGTTCCTAAAATAGTTTCGGTAACACAAATGGCAAATTCAGACAAGGTGCAGTCTAACACTTTTGTCACCATCCCTTCTTTAGGAAGACCTGTGCAACTCGCTCATGGGTTTACTGCCACTCATGAGTAATGCAGCCATCTCCAACTCATGCTGAAAAAATCTTTGTAGTATGCCATGCTGTATTCCCCATTTTATGTACACATGCTTGCACAACTGAACCAATGCAAATAATCACAAATACCTCAAACCTTTCCCCCCCTAAGGAAAATGATCCCTCTGACATACAACTGCTGGGACTATATCAAATTAAATATCCTAATAGATCTCAGGTGTTGGGTTGGAGCATGAAGAGAGAAGTAATATCTCTTTGAATTTAGGAGGAGCTGTACTTCTAGTGAACTTATCTAAGAGCGAGGTTGTTCCTAAATTTGCCATAGTCATAGTGGTACATTTAGGTATTAGACAAACAGAATAGTGGAATCTATTAATTTAGAAGTGGGTTTGTATATGTCAAATATCTCACTTACTCTTACAGTCCCCAGTTAACTTGTCATTTAGAAATAACAGCACAGTGCCAAACTTGAGCCTGTTTAGCAATAAACACCGTGTTAAGAATCATTTCAAGTAAATACAGCTCATAGAAAGGTTTCAGAGTAGCAGACGTGTTAGTCTGTATCTGCAAAAAAAAAAAAGGAGTACTTGTGGCACCTTAGAGACGAACAAATTTATTTGAGCATAAGCTTTCGTGAGCTACAGCTCACATCCGATGAAGTGAGCTGTAGCTCACAAAAGCTTATGCTCAAATAAATTTGTTCATCTCTAAGGTGCCACAAGTCCAATTAAGTGAGCTGTAGGTCACAAAAGTTTATGCTCAAATAAATTTGTTAGTCTCTAAGGTGCCACAAGTACTCCTTTTCTTTTTGATTTGTATCCATTTATTCTTTTACAGAGAGACTGTCCAGTTTGACCAATGTACATGGCAGAGGGGCATTGCTGGCACATGATGGCATATATCACATTGGTAGATGTGCAGGTGAACAAGCCTCTGATAGTGAGGCTGATGTGATTAGGCCCTATGACGGTGTCCCCGGAATAGAAATGTGGACACAGTTGGCAGCGGGCTTTGTTGCAAGGATAGGTTCCTGGGTTAGTGGTTCTGGTGTGTGGTTGCTGGTGGAAAAGCAACATCACTTGCCCCATAACCTCAGCCGTGCAGAACACAATGCCATCCACAGCCTCAGAAACAACTCTGGCATCATATTCAAAAAGGCTGACAAAGGATGTGCTGTCGTCATCATGAATAGGTCGGACTATGAACAAGAGGCTGCTAGGCAGCTCTCCAACACCACATTCTACAAGCCATTACCCTTTGATGCCACCAAAAGAAACTACAGCATTTGCTCAAGAAACTCCCTGAAAAAGCACAAGAACAAATCCACACAGATACACCCCTGGAATCCTGACCAGGGGTATTTTATCTGCTAACCAAGATCCATAAACCTGGAAATCCTGGACGCCCCATCATCGCAGGCATTGGCACCCTGACAGCAGGATTATCTGGCTATGTAGACTCCCTCTTCAGGCCCTACGCTACCAGCACTCCCAGCTATCTTCAAGACACACTGACTTCCTGAGGAAACTACAATCCATCAGTGATCTTCCTGAAAACACCATCCTGGCCTCTATGGATGTAGAAGCCCTCTACACCAACATTCCACACAAAGATGGAGTACAAGCCGTCAGGAACAGTATCCCCGATAATGTCACGGCAAACCTGGTGGCTGAACTTTGTGACTTTGTCCTCACCCATAACTATTTCATATTTGGGGACAATGTATACCTTCAAATCGGCAGCACTGCTATGGGTACCCGCATGGCTCCACAGTATGCCAACATTTTTATGGCTGATTTAGAACAACGCTTCTTCAGCTCTCGTCCCCTAATGCCCCTACTCTACTAGTGCTACATTGATGACATCTTCATCATCTGGACCCATGGAAAAGAAGCCCTTGAGGAATTCCACCATGATTTCAACAATTTCCATCCCACCATAAACCTCAGCCTGGACAAGTCCACACAAGAGATCCATTTCCTGGATACTACGGTGCTAATAAGCGATGATCACATAAACACCACCCTATACCGGAAACCTACTGACCACTATTCCTACCTACATGCCTCCAGCTTTCATCAAGACCACACCACATGATCCACTGTCAACAGCCAAGCTCTTTGATACAACCACATTTCCTCCAACCCCTCAGACAGAGACAAATACCAACAAGATCTCTATCAAGCATTCTTACAACTACAATACCCACCTGCTGAAGTGATTGACTTCAGACTGACAGATTAACAGAGCCAGAAGAGTACCCAGAAGTTACCTACTACAGGACAGGCCCAACAAAGAAAATAACAGAACGCCACTAGCCGTCACCTTCAGCCCCCAACTAATACCTCTCCAATGCATCATTAGGGATCTACAACCTATCCTGAAAGACGAGCCATCACTCTCACAGATCTTGGAAGACAGGCCAGTCCTTGCTTACAGACAGCCCCCCAACCTGAAGCAAATACTCACCAGCAACCACACACCACACAACAGAACCACTAACCCAGGAACCTATCCTTGCAACAAAGCCCGTTGCCAACTGTGTCCACATATCTATTCAGGGAACACCATCATAGGGCCTAATCATATCAGCCACACTATCAGAGGCTCGTTCACCTGCACATCTACCAATGTGATATATGCCATCATGTACCAGCAATGCCCCTCTGCCATGTACATTGGCCAAACTAGACAGTCTCTATGTAAAAGAATAAATGGACACAAATCAGAGGTCAAGAATTATAACATTCAAAAACCAGTCCAAGAACACTTCAATCTCTTTGGTCACTCGATTACAGACCTAAAAGTGGCAATTCTTCAACAAAAAAACTTCAAACAGACTCCAATGAGAGACTGCTGAATTGGAATTAAAAAGAAAGGAGTACTTGTGGCACCTTAGAGACTAACCAATTTATTTCAGCATAAGCTTTCGTGAGCTACAGCTCACTTCAAAGGATGCAATTAATTTGCAAACTGGATACAATTAACTTAGGCTTGAATAAAGACTGGGAGATGATGGGTCATTACACAAAGTAAAACTATTTCCCCATGTTTATTCCCCCCCGCCCCACTGTTCCTCAGATGTTCTTGTCAACTGCTGGAAATGGCCCACCTTGATTATCACTACAAAAGGTTTTTCCCCCCGCTATCCTGCTGGTAATAGCTCACCTTATCTGATCACTCTCATTATAGTGTGTATGGTAACACCCATTGTTTCATGTTCTCTATGTATATAAATCTTCCCACTGTATTTTCCACTGAATGCATCGGATGAAGTGAGCTGTAGCTCACAAAAGCTTATGCTCAAATAAATTTGTTAGTTTTTAGGTGCCACAAGTACTCCTTTTCTTTTAACTCATGGAAAGAAGTCTTTCCTAAGCTGAGTTTGTCAGCAGTTTTCTCCTGTAGCTGCAGTCACAGTTAAGTCTCAGTGTAGATTTACCTCCTTGCCTTTGGTATATTGACTCTAGCAATGACTCTATCTTTAGTCAACCAGAGTTTGACTTTTCTCCCTTCATCAAGTCCTACAGAACTTAATAGAAAATTATACCCCTGCTACTGTATCTATAGGATGATTTAAAAAAACTGCAGAAGAATTAAATTCTCTATTAAATCCTGTAGATTTCTGGAGTTATTTATTTAGAACCTTGCTAATTTCATCCTAGTTAAATTCTTCAGGCTTTTTCCACAAATGTCCTCTTGTCAGAACCCTGATAATTTCTTTCCCTTCCTCCTCCCTTGCTCCCAAAATTCACGGTTACAGATAGCAGCCACTTTGGTAGAGGAATCCAATTTAAAGGATTAACAAGATCTCAAGAGGTTAGCACATTTAAATCTGGATTTAAAAACGTGAGACTCCTATTGAACCAATTTTATAGTTCTGGGATTTGTAAGGAGCTGAAATTTTTGTGCTGCCATTATGGAACAGGGGATGAGCAATTTTGCATCTAAAGAACCTGCTAGAACATTTGGTTCAGAGTATTAAATGATTAGGCAAAATCTTATAAACCTTATTTTCCCAGGTGTATTTCAGTCCAACTGAAAATGAAATTCTTCTGAGCTGAGCTGGACATATGCCACATATTTAGCCTTCCAAAAAGGCTGGATAAGACAGTAATGAATGCATATTTCATTTCAGAATCTGCCATTATTTCAGCAGGGCAGGATATCATTCATACCATAGAGGCTTCAGTATAAACAGTACGAATACACAGCTATTACATCTGACAGGCATCCCCCTAACTCAGCCCTCCATCCTAGCACACACAACTATTTCATTCAGAAAAAAAGTCCACTTTAAAGTTTTCACGTTGCTGTAAACTGCTGAGCACAGGAACTTGCAAATAATATGTTTGCAGGTATACATGGAGTGAGGGAGAATAAGAAAGTTAAGCCAACTGGACATTTGAAAGCTAAAAAGAAAAAGCTAGTAAAGAGTAGATTAATGGAGTTCAACAAGTTAGGGTACCTTTGTATCATAAAACTATTAGAATGCCTGCACGCATGCGTGACATTTTGAACATATCAAATAGAGAATGTAAATACCATCATAGACTTTGTTTGAAAAATATTCTTTCAGATTCCAAATGGCTCTTTGTTTCAGTGTCCTTTTCTATTTGATATTAATGGTTAGGGAGTGGAGATGCATTAATACTTGGGAAATGACTTTCCTCATATGAATACCTGTGTTCGCATGCAAACAACGGTATTTGTTTGTGAACAAGATTATTCTGTATATGTCATTTGTTATCACTTCTTCATCAGTTCTTATTCACCAGTTCAAAAAGATTCAGTCATCCACTCAGGGAATAGAAACATTGTCATGTGAGTTAGGTGACCAATCACATACCACAAAGAATTGAAGTGAACAGTTTCAAGTACCCAGAATCTAAAATGTGTTCATAGACTCTGGCAAATACTTACTGATAATGATTATATTTGCAGAAACCAGGATCAGTTTATGAATGGAAAGAGAGGGCTGAATTCAGATAACTAATTTGCAATGAGTAGTTTGACTAGCTGATATCCCAAGTAACATTGCTCTTGGAAGAGCCATTTCCAGATTCAGTACTGTGACAGGTTCCCCGCAGGGTGCCACCTGGAACTGGAGTACCACTGAGCCCCCGAGCCACCAGCCTGGGCTTCCTTTCACACTGTATTGCTGTGACAAGCTACAAAGCCTTCCAGCCTGCACTTTTACCAGCATACATACAGGCAGAGACACACGTAGCTGTAGTTATAAACAGGCTCTCTGACCAGCCCCTGCATGGGAAAGCTACTTCCATTCCTTAGACATGCACCCCTTCTGGAATATAAACCCAAAATTATACTATCTTGAGCTGACCAGGGAACTGTACAGTGTAAACTCATAAAATTTGCTCCTTCCCTCAGTGTGGTGAGGAATATGCAATGGCCTTTTGCACCTGAGTTATGATTCCCACACACTGGTTTAGATAAAGCAAAAACAAATTTAACTACAAAAGATAAATTTTAAGTGATTATAAGTGATAGCAAACAGATCAAAGCAGATTACCTAGCAAATAAACAAAGAACATAAACTAAATTTAATATACTAAATAGATTGGATATGAATAGCAGATTCTCACTCTAAGAGATTATACAAGCAGGCTGCAGATTTTTAAGGGGCAAGCTGCACTTAATTATAGCTTGGAATCACCAGGTGTTCCATTCACAGGCTAAAAATCCCTTTTGACTACATGATTACTTATCCAAAGGACAGCACTTCCCGCAGTTCAGACTTTGTTCCTCAGGTATTTCCAGGAGTCTTCTTATGTGGAGCGCAAAGAACACTAGATTATGTCACTCACTCCCTTATATAGCTTTTGCATATGGCAGGAACCCTATATTCCCAAAGCCTGGTTCTCAGACTAGTCTGTGGAAAATTACTGACATCCCAAGATGGAGTCTAGAGACACATGGTCTCATCACATGTCCTTGTAGAGTCATAGCAGCCATCACTCACATGCTGTTTGGAGCATTCACAGGAAGGCTCCCCAGGTGGGAGATAAGCTTCTCCTAAAGCTTATTGTTTTTCCTAGGCCCTTCCCCACCCACTATCTAGACTGAAAACATCTTGTCTAGTGGGCATTACCCAGGTGTAACTAAATTTGAAATACAGATACATAGTCAAAATTCATAACATCTGTCAATGCTAATTTCCCACTCTGGCACTTCGAGTGCAGAAGGTAGGGGCCTGCAAGGATTCTGAAAATTAATACTGGCCACTCCAGGCCTATATTAAACTCCCAAGGTTACAGCTTTTCTCTGACCTTGGATTGGTAGATGCTGCCACCACCCAAGTGCAGAACCCCTTTGAGAGCCCAAGAAGGAGCACTTGGGAATTCCTTCCTGTGAGGTACCCCCAAGCACTTTCTCCACCCTCACCCGCAGAGAAGAGCTGAGAAAGAAAAAAAACGTAAAATCAGCTGTTGTCACAAACTATTTAGCCCATACCACTTCCCGCAGCTCCCATTGGCTGGGAACGGTGAACTGCGGCCACTGGGAGCTGTGAACAGCTGTACCTGAGGATGCTCAGGTAAACAAAGCATCTTGCGGCTTGCCAGGGGCTTACACTGAACAAGCCATGAACCAAGTTTGGGAACCCCTGAGGTAGAGCAATTAGAGAACAGCTACTAAGAGGGATTTTCAAGACCGCCCGGGGGGGGGGGGAAGTGGGGCAATTTGCCCCAGGCCCCGGGCCCCGCTGACAAGGTGGGGGCAATTTTGGTGGAAATTTGGTGGCGGGTCTTTCAGTCCCTCTCTTCCTTGTCAGCGGCACTTTGGCAGCAGCTCAATCGCTCCGCTTCAGTCTTCTGCGGCATGACTTGGGTTTTTCTTTTTTTTTCTTTGCCACTTGGGCCGACAAAACTAACTTTTTTTATGGAAGGGACCCCTGAAATTGCTTTGATCCCAGGCCACCTGAATCCTCTGGGCAGCACTGGGGATTGTATAGCTACTGGTTGGCTGGATGTCTATAAAAGGGAGCTACTCCCCCCCCTTCATTTATCATAACTTCAGATACAAAAATGATACATGCATACAAATAGGATTATCATATTTAGCAAATCATAACTCTTTCAGTAACATCTCACATGACTTATCTTGCATAAAATACAATATAATTATGTCATAATCATATCAGAATAATATCACTGTGAAGAATATGGGGTGCAATGTCACAAGTACTTCCTTGATTATGGTGTTCTTCATTGAAATTGTTATAGCACTGATCAAAAACTCTAGGAGCATTACAGTTTTAAAAGTGCATACTTAAACAAAAACTAAAATAAACTATTAGATGAGGTATTAGAGATACCTTTTTGTGCCTAGAGGAAGGCCAGAAGTATTGAGGGAATCCACAGCCAGCCAATCCAGTTTTTCAATACTCACACAGTTTAGATAAACAAATATGATCCCAATCCTAATCGGAAAAAAATCCTTTTTTTCTGTGGAGAAGTGAAACAAAGAGTTCTGCTAATTTTTCTGCTGTTATATTTTTCATTTTCTTTTGTCTCTACCCTTCTGTGTTGTGCCTAAAAGTGGAAGTCCCAGAACACTGAAGAAACAGCAATAGGTTCTCAACTTTCATGCATTTATTTAAACTAAATAAAAACTATATGGTCTTTTGAGTTTGTTGGTCACTAATCTCCTTTCACAGCTCCTCGTGCTCTTCTGATATACATATACAAATATAAAAAGGTGGTAGTCAGAAATGACTTCTACTTTATAGGTTAAGTACACACAATTTATATTAAAAAATAAACCATGCAGCAAAGAATAGGGATTTTACACTGTAATGATCATTGACCTCTTTATGTGAGCAGAACAAACAACTTTCAGAGTCTGTCTACCTTTCAGTAAGATGTAACGGAGAGAGAGAGAAAAGTCATTTCTCCTTGTAGTAATATACTTCAAAGTCTCCCTTGATTTTATATGCAAATAGAGTTTTTCTCATTATTCTGGATAAGACATTCTATCACTTATGCATGCCAACAGCACTTCATGAGACGTATTAGACAAAAAACAAAAAGACAAAAAAAATCCAGCATTGATAAGCTTTTTAATAAGAATAGAACTGAAGTAGTGAATGGAAACCATCTAATTATTGATCTCTTTACTTGCAGTAGTTTTCCAAGCATGCCAAGTGTGCATATTTTGGAAGGAAAATTCCTGTGGCTTCAGCAAAATTTTATACTTGTGAAATAAACCCTTTCCTTCCAATTAAATCTATGTAATCTTGTGCATTTCAACTGGATTAAAATTGAGTTCCATATTTCTATTACTAATTTAGTTTTTAACATTTTTGTTTTTTCAGTGTTTCTTGACCCCCCCCCCTTTTTTTTTTTACTAAAGTGCAACTTGTCTTCTTATATTACATTAGAAGCCTTCCCAGAAAGACACACCCCAAGCATGTGTAAGACAGTTATTATCAGCCATGATACAGTGGAAATGAATTCCTAGTCAAGCCTCAAAGAATAATAAAATTAATTTTCACATACTGCTTGATCACAGAAAAAGAAGAAAAGCTGAAACCCCCTGCACTCAGTGATGCCAAAAGAACTGAATGTAGATAATTGCTTCCTGTTACATAGTGATATAGTCCTGCTCCTTGATTGGCCCCAAAATCAAGAAGCTGTCAAGGTATACCAGAGAATTACAGTGACCCAAGTTCCTAACTTTATATACTCTCAGATTAATAAAAAAGAAGTTCAGTATTAAGAGGATTTGAGTGAGATGAATAACCCTAATCCTAAAGCAAAATTAAATCTGGTATTCTTGTGTCACATGGGACCCACTCCACTTTAGTAAATGCTTGGTGGAAAAATCCAACATTTCAAAATATACATTAATATCATGGATTTTTATTTCACACTTTTGATGAGAACTGCTCAAGATGTAGATTACTTTTTCAGATAATATTGCTCTACACATTTTTTAGGGAATATTAATATTATAACGAAGCATACATGCTCAAAAAGAAAATATATGTCATTTCATACAGGAAGATGAAAGGCCTGGGGAAGCTCACATACCGCATCTAAGTATTTCTAGCATGCCCCCTTATTATAATATCCACAAAATAACAAAATGATGTCAATCAAAAGTTAGTTGGCAGGCCTGCATTTCCCTCTTTCCATATTACACAATTAGAGAGCGTGTAATGGGGTGTAGTGGCCCTTTAAAGGCAGAGGGTGAAGCCTCAAAGGACCCCATCCAGGAGTTCCATAGTAGGCAGAGACCCAGGGAATGGCAAAGGCAGCTGCTCAGCAAGAGGAACTGGTCCTGGGGATTGGAAACACCACAGGCTACTATTCTCTTCAGAGTGTTGTAAGAAGGGTGGGTCAGGGCTCCCCACTCTCTCAGCCAGCCTGGCAGATTTTGTGAAACAGACCTGCCTGCCTTGGGTGAACAAAATTGAACTGTTTGAACTCAGTCCCCAGACTGTGGAGAAGCACTGGGAAAAGGACACCACAAAAAGGACTCCTGGGCTAATGGGACGTTTTTGCTCATAAAGATTTAATTCAAGTTTTATTTATTTGAGAGGCCACCAGTCTAGGTTGAAGCCAGGTGGAGGTAATTTAAAAGGCCTGTTTGGTGTGACTGCTTCAGGGTCTAAAAACTTCACACCTTTAAAGTTCTCCCATTCTCACATGCAGGGTTCTGGATCTCTCTAAAACTTCTCTTTATAGTGAAAGAAAAATGATATGCTTGTCAATTCCAGTGGCCTTCATTTATTCATGTTTCTTAATATACAACCAATTTCCCCATGTCCACAGTAATTTGGATGCACCTCTAGGTCACACCTCTCCTGTGACTGAGTGCACCAGGTAAGTTACTGTTTTGCTCCTTATCTTCCATGTTTCCATTCAGGAATGTAATGCGGTGAATTTGCCCCAGAAAATGAACTTACCAGAAAAAGAGATTAACTGAATATTGTATAAAGAGAAAATAATTTTAAATATCAACAAATGACATTGCTTCATACATCAGAGTACGGATATAATCCACTCTCACTGGGTAGGTTGAATGGCTTTGGTGTCCTAGATACAATTCAATTTGGAAAATCTCATACTGTGTTCATCCCTGCTCTCTGTTGCTTTCACTTAGCATCCAGCGCCTTTGTTTCTCAAGGTTTGCCCTCTCATTTCCCCATGTTTTTATTTATCTTGCCCAGCCTGGTTTCCTTGGCAAAACATTCTAGTCCCTGCTATTCCCCCACCATAACTTCTGAAGCCTCTTTTTGTATTCCAGGAGTTAACTGGCATTACTATATGGGCTTTTTCATTCCCTCTCCCTCAGGATTCTTCACAAACCCATCTTCTGGGTTTTTAAACACTAGCATTTTTAAATTACTTCCAATCACACTTGCCATCTTATTCTATTTTCTTCCCAGAGAGTCCAGTGTAAAACTTAATGGTTTATCTGTCTGGGCATGTTAGCTCTTTTATTCCACACCTCTGCATTGTGCAAGAAACCACCCATAATAAAAATACCAACGATAGCACAAAGGATGTCCCTTGGATTCTAGTGAATCCACTGCACCCCTGTGTATTGACACAGATAATGATGGGCAAACCACAAAAGGTTCTATTCTAAGCAGCATCTAAAACGAACTTTGGATATACATCTGCACCTCATTAATGTGGAAATATACTCCAAATCTCACAGCTTTACAGTAATTCCTGGTTTTGGAAACATGCTGAAAATAGGTTCTTCTAGGCTTTAGTGCTTTGTTTCCAAGCCAAAATGAAAAGGACAGAGGCACATGAAAATTAAAAGCTTAAAGAATTTTCAACCAAATTTTTACTCCAGCCCCACCCCCATGCTAGGACAAAACTGTGGGCGGATAAAGGGAGAGAGTGTGAGTAATGGGCAGTTAGAGGAGAGAAAGAATCAAGAAGCTAGGCAAAAATTTAGCATTGTTCTTATTTTACTTGATCAGTTTAGCCATCTCTAAACTTGGAACTCCTGGCTTTCTTTTTTTAGCTATGGAGGCTAAAACTGGCTAATCTAATCTTCAAACACATTCCTTCCAGCTACTAATAGCCAACAATGGCACTTCCTTGGTTTAAATAATGGGGAAAATGGAAACCTACCAAAAAGATACTTTTCTATTAGACGATACTCTGAACAATACAGAATTCTCTGTAAAGCACATATCTGGTGTGGAAGAATAAGTACCATTCACATACTACATTCACTCTGCCTAAACAGCACAGAATACACACAAAATGCTCTAGAACCCTCACAACGGGGCCTCCATTTAAACTCCCTGGGTGAGATCTGTATCCACACCATAGCCCCTTTATGCTAGAGCAGAGGGCTGGAGCAGCATAAAAGGGCTCTAAAGCCCTATATCCAGCAAGGGAAAGGTTCCCTGTTGCAGGAACTGAGGAAAACAACTGTGTGGCTGTCCTCCAAAGATCCCGCTCGCAAGCCCTGGCACAGGAGCATATGAGGGGTGAGGCTGGCATGGGAGGGGTGTATCAGCGTGGTGTCATATAACACGAGATTCCAGGCAAGTGCTGCAGCCCGTTAGGGCAGCCCAGGGAGGCTGTCATAACTTAAATAGGCCTCCGGGACTGCCTAAATTATGACAGGGACCAAATACGAATCCAGAATGAGGCAGGGACAAAGGTAGTTTAAAGCCACCTGCTTTCTCACAGAGTTAGAGGCTCACAACAGAATTTCATCCTGTTTCAATAATCATGAGACCAGCTTACTGCAATATTTTTGCTTCCTGTCCTGGATGAAACAAGGAAGTGATGAGGTGCATGAAAACAAAAAATAATCAAATAATTTAAGGCTTGTGTCCTCCATGAACCCGGTGAACTATGCCCGCAGGCGTTTTAGCTGCTGGCAGGGCTACCTAAGCCAGAGAGATCAAAGGGTAGGCACCAGATGAAAAGCAGTCCACTGGTCCTTCAGATGGGGGGTTGAGCTATAGTCCAACCACAGATCCTCATTAAAAAAAAAAGAAAGTCAGGTTACAGAAACATACAGTAGCCATTCCAGCAAACAGCATGCCTGTGATATATTTAAAACTGTGTTAAAATTGTAAGTGCTCACTTTACATTTCAAGGGGTTTTCCCAATCTTGTTTGTAGGCTAGGGAGTTCTGTAGAGTAGTATGTGATCTGGGCTCAGCAGAAGTCAGTGTCCAGAGAGCCAGCCTAGAGTAAGGTGGGATGAGTTGTATCTCTGCTTTTTAGGGAGAAGCGTGGTTTGTCTCTCTGTTTTGGGGTTCTTATGTGTTGTCATTCTGAATTATGAGATATAAAGTAGTGTTACATTGCAACTTTCCAGCAAGAGTATTTTATGTTTTTATCTAACTTCTCTCTGTGTATGCCATGAAACATAATAATGCCAAAGTAATGGACTCTGTCTTGGCAGAATTTCTGAGCATTGATGAAAGACATCCGGAAACCAAGACTCTAAGAAGTTCTTTAGTAAAGGCAAAACAAACTGTGAAAATAGCCTTCTGTAACATTAGACCAATGGCTGCAACCAAAAAAGCCACACAGGTAATGAAAGAAATGGATGAATGTACCTTGAAATCCTTGTAGTAAGTGAATATTGATGGTCAGGAGTTGATAAAAAAGCAATATAAAAGTGAAAACAAAGCCATAATATATAAAGCAAGGTAAGATGGTGTAATCGGGTGGTGGTTGTCCCTCCCCCTCTAGGTTGGGGGGAGGCCACACCGCCTCACTACGCCATCGGGACCTCAGCCTAGTATTTGGGGGAATTAGCATAGGCGTTAGCGTCCTGACTAGTTTAAAGGACTGAGCAGCCAATTATCTAGGTTCCTCAGAGCCTTCAAGCAGGGGCTGTGCCTACTTTAGTCTATGTCCTTGTGGCCCTGGGGGCACGGGCCTGGGCCAACATGGGTGTTAAGTAGCTCCAAGCCCTTCAGGCCAGGGCGGAGCAACGCCAGTAGTCAATTAGCTCTGGCCTCTGGAGACAAGGTCAGAGCAAACCCAGGAGTCACTCAGCTCCAGTCCCTTGGTGCTCCAATAGTCAATTCATTCTGGGCTCTCATTACAGAGCCAGAGCAACCCCAGGGGTCAATCAGCTCCAGTCCTTTGGAGTGGGAGAAATCCGGTAGTCAGTTAACTCTGGGCTCTTGTTACAGAGCCAGAGCAAATCCAGGAGTCAGTCAGCTCTGGCCCCTTGGTGCAGCTAGAGACCACACAGTGATCAATGAGCTTTGTGCTCTTGGTGCTGAGACAGAGCTGCCCCAGTATTCAATTAGTTCTTGGTTCTTGCAGCAAGGTCAGGGAAAACCCAGCAGTCAATCAGTTCTGGGCTCTTTCAGCAGAGCCAGAGAAACCCCAGAGGTCAGGTGTCTTAACTTCAGTGGACAACTGACAGACACAGGCCACTGGGCCGGGCAAGCGGAGACTGCCACCCCAGAGAGTGTAGCAGGTGGGGTCCAGGCCCACCCTACTCCACCAGACCCCAACCCGTGGTCCACAACTGGGTCAACAGGGATCCCAACTCCACCACGCTGCCCATGTCTCAGACAAAGCTGCAGCCAGTCTAAGGTCGGCTGCCCCGGCCTCTTCCTCCTCTTCCCTCTCCCAGGTTGTACCTGGAACAGCAGGTCGTCCTCCGTCTTCTCTGGGTAGGTGGCCTGTGGCATTCCCGTCAGGTCCGTGGCAGAAGCAGGCTCCCCAGAGGGCAGAGCATCGCTGGGTTCAGCAGCAGGGTCAGCGGCCGGGAGCGAGCAGGGTACATCTGCTTCCCTTGGTCTCTCCAACTGGACTGGTGATGTGCTTCTGGGGGGAGGGGCGAAGGAGGCCTGGCTCTGCAACTGGTGCAGGGAGGATGATTCCTTCTCCTCTGACTTGGAGGGAGGCCACACTGCCACACTACAGAAGGTTACTGCTTAGATTGAGTAGCATTAAATGTTACTTCCAAAGCAGAAAATTTGCTTATAGGCTGGGACTCAATTAATATCTGATTTCTGCAAGCTAAGTTTCAAACATAATATGCAAAAATGACAATTGTACAATTTATGCACCAACAAACCATGGTGATGAAATCAAAGATCAATATATTCTACAATTGCCTACACACTCTGATTGAAAAAATCCCCAAATATGACATCTGTTTAGTAATAGGGGACTTCAGTGCCAACGCTGGGGCTGACGCCAGTGGAGTAGAAAAAACATCAGGCAAGCACAGCCTTGGATCCCAAAATCAAAATGGTAAAAGACCGATAGAACTGCCTAGTATCAGGGCACATAATTGGTGGAACACTATTCCCACACAAAGACATTCAGAAAGTAACTTGGAATTCCCCAGCTGGAATCATCAGGAAACAAACTGAACATCTATGTTTTGGAAGGAGATTTAGATTAACTCTCCAGGATGTCAGAGCACAGAAAGGAGCTGGTGTTGGAAGTAACAACAATTTATGTGTGGCAAGACTGAAGATCAATCTGAAGAAAAATAAAACCCGCAAAAGCATTAAGAAAATTGACAGTAAAAGCGTAGCAGACAGACATCACAGCAGCAATTTCAGACTGAAGTGGAGAACAGATTTCAGATTGCTACAAGGATTAAATCCACTGAAAGAAGTCAACACTGAGGTTTTATGGTCTTTTCTGCATGGCAATATTATAGATGCTGAAACAACTGTAGCTTGTTTCCAGACAAGCAAACATAAAGTCTGCATATGTGAGGATATGTGGAACTGAGTGAAAAAAAGGAAACAAGCCAAAGTAAACATCAACACTGCAAAAACACTTCCTCCCTCCCCAAAAAACAAAAAATCTGTGTAAAACAAAAAGACATAGCTGGAAAAAGCAATGCAAGAGGAGACTGTTAGGGGGCTTATTCCTTCACCCACTTACTTCCCTGGTCCTTCTCGCATGAACAGAGAGCAACAATACCCAAAGTTCAAAGGTGCAAACAATTTGATGTTTATTGGGGTGAACTTCCACCAAGCATGATTCCAGTTTCCTTCCTTAGTGTCCCCCTTTCCCAGCTCTGACACCACAGAGCCTTACACCTGTGTCCCTGTTCCCATTCCTGCCCTTAGCCAAACATGATTCCAATTTCCCCGCCCCCATTCCCTGTTCCCATTTCCCCCTTTAGCAAAACATGATTCCAATTTCCCACCCCCATTCCATATTCCCTTTCCCCCACCCACCCACTTCCTGATTGACTGCAGACTATATAGTAAAACCTGAGTTCTGCTTAGCTATACCTTAACCAATCATTTTATTGAAATTTAACTAACCAATCCGAACATATTGTAACATGATTGTGTAACCAATTATATCCCACCACCTTAATTAGTTTACACCCAGCAAAATTAACTATACAGCAGACAGAAACAATCACAGAACCAGACAGAGATTATACAAACAATAGGGAAATGGGGACTACAGTGATAGAACAACAAAGAAATGAGGATTTCACATCCCAGCTATTGATAAGTGAGTTCTTGCCAGACAGGATGCTATCAAACTAAGCCCTGGTCTACACTAGGACTTTAGGTCGAATTTAGCAGCGTTAAATCGATGTAAACCTGCACCCGTCCACACAATGAAGCCCTTTATTTCGACTTAAAGGGCTCTTAAAATCGATTTCCTTACTCCACCCCTGACAAGCGGATTAGCGCTTAAATCGGCCTTGCCAGGTCGAATTTGGGGTACCGTGGACACAATTAGACGGTATTGGCCTCCGGGAGCTATCCCAGAGTGCTCCATTGTGACCACTCTGGACAGCGCTCTCAACTCAGATGCAGTGGGAATATTGGTTTCGCTGAGGTCTAAGCGAGTCAGTAAACTGCGCCAGCGCGCCTTTAAACGTCCAAATGCACATTCTACCACCATTCTGCACTTGCTCAGCCTGTAGTTGAACAGCTCCTGACTACTGTCCAGGCTGCCTGTGTACGGCTTCATGAGCCATGGCATTAAGGGGTAGGCTGGGTCCCCAAGGATACATATAGGCATTTCAACATCCCCAAGAGTTATTTTCTGGTCTGGGAATAAAGACCCTTCCTGCAGCTTTTGAAACAGACCAGAGTTCCTGAAGATGCGAGCGTCATGTACCTTTCCCGGCCATCCCACGTTGATGTCGGTGAAACGTCCCTTGTGATCCACCAGAGCTTGCAGCACTATTGAAAAGTACCCCTTGCGGTTTATGTACTCGGCGGCTTGGTGCTCCGGTGCCAAGATAGGGATATGGGTTCCGTCTATGGCCCCACCACAGTTAGGGAATCCCATTGCAGCAAAGCCATCCACTATGACCTGCACATTTCCCAGGGTCACTACCCTTGATATCAGCAGATCTTTGATTTGTGGGCTACTTGCATCACAGCAGCCCCCACAGTAGATTTGCCCACTCCAAATTGATTCCCAACTGACCTGTAGCTGTCTGGCGTTGCAAGCTTCCACAGGGCTATCGCCACTCGCTTCTCAACTGTGAGGGCTGCTCTCATCTTGGTATTCATGCACCTCAGGGCAGGGGAAAGCAAGTCAAAGTTCCATGAAAGTGCCCTTACGCATGCGAAAGTTTCGCAGCCACTGGGAATCGTCCCAGACCTGCAACACTATGGGGTCCCACCAGTCTGTGCTTGTTTCCCGAGCCCAGAATCGGCGTTCCACAGCATGAACCTGCCCCATTAGCACCATGATGCATGCATTGGCAGGACCCATGCTTTCAGAGAAATCTGTGTCCATGTCCTGATCACTCACGTGACCGCGCTGACGTTGCCTCCTCGCCCGGTATCGCTTTGCCAGGTTCTGGTGCTGCATATACTGCTGGATAATGCGTGTGGTGTTTAATGTGCTCCTAATTGCCAAAGTGAGCTGAGCGGCCTCCATGCTTGCCTTGGTATGGCGTCCGCACAGAAAAAAGGCGCGGAATGATTGCCGTTGCTCTGATGGAGGGAGGGGCGACTGACAACATGGCTTACAGGGTTGGCTTCAGGGAGCTAAAATCAACAAAGGGGGTGTCTTTACATCAATGAGTATTTCAGGCAGGACTTCACGGAGGGTTCCAATAAGAAATGGTGCACCTAAGTTATTGTCCTTATTGGAACAAGAAGGTTAGCCTGGCCTCTGATTGATACATGGCTAGATTTACCTCGCTGCACCTTCTCTGTAAGTGACTGCAGTGTGACCTAGAGGAATGAGTCCCCTAGACAGGGGAGGAGGCAAATGAGTACAAAACAAATCTGGTCTATTTCTTGTTTTGATCCACTCCATCTATCTTTTACATCTTTGGCTAGCAGCAGACGGTGCAGAAGGACTGCATGCCATCCTCATCTCTTGCCTGCCCGGCAGAAGATGGTACAGTACGACTGCTAGCAATCCGTATCGCCTGCCTGCTCACCATAAGACGGTTCAATAGGACTGACTGCAGGACTAAAGAGAATGACCTGGTCAAGTCACTCCAAATTTAGTCCCTGCGCCCACGTCTGTCCAGGCGCCCCCAGCCGACGTGGCCAGGAGCACCTCGGACATGACGATGACTGCTACCAGTCGTACTGTACCGTCTGCTGCCACAAGGCAAGGGGTTGCTGCTACTGTGTAGCAAAGCCGTAACGCGTCTGCCAGCACCCAGAAGACATAGGGTGACAGTTATCTGAGCGGGCTCCATGCTTGCCGTGGTATGGCGTCTGCAATGGTAACTCAGGAAAAAAGGCGCGAAATGATTGTCTGCCCTTGCTTTCACGGAGGGAGGGAGGGAACGGAGGCCTGACAATATGTACCCAGAACCACCCGCGACAATGTTTTAGTCCCATCAGGCATTGGGATCTCAACCCAGAATTCCAATGGGCAGCGGAGACTGCGGGAACTGTGGGATAGCTATCCACAGTGCAACGCTCCGGAAGTCGACTCTAGCCTCGGTACTGTGGAAGCACTCCGCCGAGTTAATGCACTTAATGCACTTAGAGCATTTTCTGTGGGGACACACACACTCGAATATATAAAACCAATTTCTAAAAAACCGACTTCTATAAATTCGACCTTATTCCGTAGTGTAGACATACCCTCAGTTTCCTTTTACATCTTCTAGGCACTTCCCTTTCTCTGGAGGCGATAGGCATTATCAGGACAGGATTGTATTCCTAACAGCCCAATAGCACCTTCTTTCAATGTGACTAGTTTGAAATGTGAAGATCTGACCATTCGCTTCCCAGCTTATGGCTGCCTCTGTTGCTTAGCCAAAGGCCTTAGCCTAAGCACAGGGCCTCAGACTGTCACAGTAAGAGAAGGCTCTTACACCGGCAGACAGTGATTATGATTCTTTTATACCTCTATAACTAGCCAAGTGATAAGAATACACCTAAATTCTTAGAGTATAGGCCTTTACAGACAGGCCTGAATATCTATATCCTAACAGAGACAAGAGGAAGTACATGGATAACGTCACAAAGAAGCTGAAGTGGATGTTGAAAGAGGTGATAGTAAAACACTTTATCAATTCAACAAGTTTACACCAGCCAGAGGGGCTGTCAAGGATAAAGCAAAGAGATAACAATAGAAAAAGAACAAAAGTAATGGGAAAAGCACTTTCAAGAGGTGCAAAAAACACCAAAACCACAAGAAACTTTGGCAAATAAATTAATCACCCAGAATTAGACACTGTAATATCTCACATCACGAAGCGAAAGACACAGTAAAAAAAATTAAAACTTGGGGAAGCTGCAGGTTGAGACCAAGTCACTAGGAGAAGCCTTGTGATGATGAGACCCTCCTTAAAATCACTAAAAGAAAAGGAGGACTTGTGGCACCTTAGAGACTAACCAATTTTAGTCTCTAAGGTGCCACAAGTCCTCCTTTTCTTTTTGCGAATACAGACTAACACGGCTGCTACTCTGAAACCTTAAAATCACTGAACTCTTTAACAAAGCATGGGACCCAGAAAAGCCTCCAGAACAATGGAAAAAATGGCATTGTAGTCAAAATACTGAAGAAAGACGATCTAATTGAATGCAATATTTAGAGAGGTGTTATACTTCTTTCAGTGATAGGCAGGATCTGCTGCATAATCTTAACCAGAATAAGGGAAACAGTTGAGGCAAAGTTAAGGGAAGAGCAGGCTGGAAAATCTGTCAACCAGATTTTCACCCTTCAGATTAATCAGTGAAGAGAGCATTGAATGGCAAAGAAACAATAATAAACCTTATAGATTTCAACACAACATTTAATAGACTCCATCATGATTCACTCTAGAATCTCTTGAAGTGCTATAGTGTGACAACAAAAATAATTATTGTCATCAAGACTTTATATCAAAGTACAGTTTACACAGTTAAAGTAAAGCAGGCTTGAGCAAATGGTTCAATATAGACATTAGTGTCAAACAAGGATTCACTCTCACTGCATTGTTTGGCATTGCCATTGATTTCACTCTGAGACAAAATGTAGATGGATACATCACAGGCATTGCATGGCTTAACAGTAGCACACTAGGAGATTTAGATTTTTCTGATGACATTGCTCTTTTAAGTGACAGCTCAGCTAACATGCAAGTAAATACCAAAGGACTGTCTAGCATCAGAAGAAAGATGTGGTTAATAATCAGTTCCAAAAAAACCCAAATCTAATGAGAACCACAACAATTTCCAACTCAAGCGTTATGTAGGAAGGAAAAGGAATGCAAGAAGTGACTCAGTTCATACATTGGCAGTAATGTGCACGCCAGTGGGGACCTCAAGAAGGAAATACTGTCACAGATTGGCAAGGCTGCATTCACCAGTTTCAATAAGATTTAGCCATTGAAAAATCTACCAGTTAAAGACCAAACTACAAATCTTCAACTGCCATTGGGCAGCTGGAGGAACATGTATAACAGCAGCTGACTGGAAGAAACCCTCCATCAAACACTTCTCAGAGAGGAACAACTAATAGGAATTAACAACACAGAGAAAATGCAAGGAGCAGCCCAGGGCAGACAGGGATGGCAGAGCCTTATTTGTGCCCTATGTGACATCTGATGGCATAGGAAGGATTTAGATTCAAAGTTTAAGGTTTGAGAAAGTTTGAATTCAGCTAGAGTTTTGACAGAAGTTTGGGAGAATCTTCAGCTTTTTTCTGAACTTTTTAGTTACCCCAACCCTGTGCTTAATTTGTAATAAACGAGGTGTTGGAGCTCAAGCAATTAGGTGTTCAAGCAATTTTTTTACTTTGATAACTGACATGGCAAGCCCAGAGGTGCTAGGGTTCAGCCTTGGCAAGCCCTGGCACAAATTAAGCATTGCCCTACCGTAGACACTGATTATATCCCAGTTTCATGTAGAGATTTGTTTCAGTACAGTTTAAATTGGCCATTAAGGATCCACAACCCACTTCATCCAGAATCCTTCCACATAACGATTAGTTCATCTGCACAGCCTAAATTTTATAATTTGTATTGCAAAACAAAACCCATAATCTCAGCCAAAAACAAAAAAAAAAAACACAGACTGAACTGACACCAAAAACCCTTTCCATTTTCTTAATCCATTCCAAGTCAGCAAAGAAATACTTGAGCAGAATTCAAATTTAAGGGACTGAGCCTTTAGTATGCAAGTTACCATTCCAAAGAGATGAGTCTGGCATTTAAGGTATTAATGTAGGAAAACCAAGAAGCCATGCTTTATTACATGGTGCATGGCTTTCCAGTGAAAAATTAGCTGACATGATTGAAGGATCACATCTAGCAGATTACTGTCCCCAAGCCATGTCCAGCATACAAAGTTAATGCACAGGGAAAGAAAGCCAGCTTGAAAGTCCTTTGAATGGAATAAATCACTAGTTTAAGAAAATGGTCTCATTGATCCTTGGATATTTAAGTTTATGTTCGCTGAGCAATCAGTAAGCAGGGAAATAAATTGACCAGGGGAACATGAAACCAGCCATGCTAATGGACTAGTGAACTGTGTGTGACTGATCTTTAAAGAGACACTACTAAATAATTCAGTATTAAGTTTAATGCCGCTGTCATCTAGTACAGAATGTTCTAAAAAAAAGTAGCCATCTGGAAGGCCTCAATCAAAATAAGAATTGGTGGTTTTGTGCTGCTTTTGTTGCCTTTGTTGCATCAATTAGCTCAGTTACTGTTTATAGTGCTGTGGAGTTTCCTGGTCACAGCAGTGATTAATTTGCACAGACAACTTTCTACTCCATTAGAAAAAGTGGATGAGGATGAGTTGCAGGGTGAAAGAATTTGCTTTGAGTCCTTAACAGGCACAGCACAGAATGTCAGCCATAGTGGCCACACTACTTCACACTCCAAAGAAGACACAGAGGGTATCCCTCTGTTGGAAGTGCATTTGTGTGAATTTCACCTTCTTACACTGCTGCATTTGTCCCAAAGAATTCTTGGGCTTCATAAGGATAAAGTGAATTGTACCCAATGAGTAAATGGCATAAAATCTGTTCCCAGAAAATATCTTTCCATTGGATACTATATAAAAACTATTCTGGTCCATATGAACAATCTCAATCAGACCTTCTCTCCTCTTCCTCTCCCTAGGAACCCTATTTTCCTCCCACTCACCAACCTAGCCGACTAATAACCCAGTAGTGAACATCAGATCGGTGATATGTTTGTTACATCTTTGACAATATTATGCTATACTGTACACATCCTGCAGTAACACTAGGGGAAATTTTGACTGCTACCCTCTAAAGTCTGTCAATATTTAAATCATAAACACCACTTTGAAGCGTGAAATGCAAATCTTCATTGGTGCTCATAATCTCTGGGGGGCAAAATGACATGATTTTTTTGCTTAATTTCCTCTTCAGTATATATTAATACAGTTCACATAAAGGCACACAGTAGAGAGAGGAGCTGGGAAACCATCTCCCACAGATCTTTCAGTGCATCTTGATCCTCCTGATTTACAAAACACTTGTTCCAGATTTAAGGAGATACTTGTACAGTTGCCAGCTGTTCTAAACTCCACCAAAACTGGGAGATGGCTTGGCTTTGTGACTATTAATAAACAATCTAATCCCTAGAAAAGAGTTCCCTAGCTTTAAATTAAACAAATAGATTAATGGAATGCCTGACTCCTGTGCTATCCACTGACATTCTACAAATACTCAAATAATGTCATATGGACTAAGAACTTGATCCAAACCCCATTGCAATCCTTATTCACATTAGCATCAATTGGCTGTAGATCAAGCCCTAAATCATTTTTTATTTTTTTTAAAAATTATATTCAGAAACATGAAAAAATTAATTAGGCTAACTGAAAATAAGCAGACTACTTAGCCTCCCTGTCTCAGTTGCCCCAGGCATAAAAAGGGGTAATACATTACTTTTAGATTATTAAGTACTTTGAAGATGAAGAATATGGCTTGTGTGATCAATATTACAATTATTAGGAGCTCAGTAATAGAACATTTTCCATATCATAAGAGAAAAAAAAACAAATTCCAGCTGGTAATGTTTTCAGTGAGTTATAGACAGTCTCAATCTCTGGGTTAGGCTGGAATATATCATAACTTCCACCTTCCCGTGTTTCCATGAACACAAATGTCATTTTATTTCCCCTGCATATTTTAAAATTATTAAAAGCTTTGGGAAGTGCCTGCCACCTTCCCAGAGAACACCTCTTGTATAGCAAGTGTGTCATTTCTGTACTTGAGAAAACAAGAGTTATTGGAATCATCTACTCTGCCACGTATTGAAACTGAACCGCTAAATATACAATGTTGTCCTTCTTGGTCTGTTTTGCGGATTTACAGAATTCTGCTATTCTCTTAAATATTTCACTTTTTTCTTTTATCATTCTGACTGCATTAGAATTTAATTGAAAAGTTGTCCCCCCCGCCACGAACAACAACCATGCCTCAAGCATTTTACATCTGCTACTACTATTTCTTAAGGGGGTAAAGTAGATGTGTGAAAGAACTCCAAGTCTTGTCACCAGCATTTATCACACACACACACACCCCACTTCCCTCATACCGCTGGACACTTAACTCCTGCCATTCAATGCACAGGTACACATCACCACATATTCTGTAAAAAATCAGCTTTACTTAACTCCGGGCACAGGGAGGGCAGAACTAGAAGCAAGCCCCAAATAGATTTCATTTATTTTTTTCAAGATTCATGTTTGGAATTTAGTTTGCTCACTGCAGGACCTAGTTGGGTGAGGTGTACAAAGGGCCAAATTCAGACTTCATGCTGGTGAAAATCAGGAATTAAATTCCATTGAAACCAATGATTTACACAGTGTAAATGACATTAAATCAGAGCCAAGGATTCTTTTTCTTTCTTTCTCTTTCTAATTTACTTTCCCATTACCCTTGACCATTTTGAAACGGAAGGTAAGGTTTCAATCACAGAGGCCCATAGGAATGACACTCTTGTTTGACCTATGTAAAAATAAAAATAATAATAAGCTACAAATATAGATCACCATTTGTCCCAAGGAGTCATGACTATCGAAGTACTGATAGTCAAGGAGGGGCTTACTGATAGATAGGGGAGGAAGTATTGAAGGAGATGATAAGGAAGAGAAGGGAACACAGAGTCCATAAATATATTTTTACACGTTCAAATAAGCCATTACCTTAACAGTTATATTTGGATTATTTTTTCCTCTACATTTGTACAAATGACTAAAAAGAAGTGGAACCAAATATAGGATATAAAATGCTATTCTGCTGCTTTTTATTAACACTCTCTCTCTCTCCCCCAACTTTTGTGTCTCCACCCTGTCTCCCACCAGGCAATGTCCCTGTGTTTTTTTGTGGCCAGCCAAACAAAACCAGTTGTCCCTTTCTTCTCACCATAGGGTAGTTTATTTACAAGTCTAATTGTTTTTGAATTACTGATATATTTGCCATCAGAGTTTCCATAAAACAAAAGTATCCGTATAGTATCTCATATTTAAGCTTATTTATCCTGTCAGACAGTTGACTTTTCCCCCTATAATACCTCAGCTTACTGAAAAAGTATATTATTCTCTCACATGTTCTGCTTATGCCCACAAAGGAGAGAGAGGACTTGCAATTCTTGCATTTTTCAGCACAAATATCATTTTGTTCACATTTGGGTGACAAAGGGTAGCTCACAATTTATTATTGCATTAGCATTCCAACCTGTTCATTTATAGAGTTTCCCATTGAAACTTTTTTGCACTCTGATTGCTATGGATAACACATCTCATTGTTTCATACCAGAGTGGATGCTTTTGCGCTTATGGATGAATGGCTATCAAAATGTAGGTAATGATCTCTGTCTCTTATTTTCTTCTGTGCTGCAGCTGAAAGAGTTGGAAAAATAGCTAGTATCTTGCAGTAAAGATATCTGCCACAGCGGTTGGCCCCTTCTGTCAGTCCCCACCTTCATTCGTCAAACAGATGCCAGTTTATTTAATCTTTAAATGTAAAGTGATTGAGGGAGATTGGTCAAAAAATAAGTTATTTTTTGTCCTTTCCTCATGTTGTGTGCAGTGAAAGGCACACCGCATTTCTTCATATTTAGTACGCACACACACACATAATGTGTGTTACCACCCACCGTTGGGGAGAAGGCATAGGAACAAGTTGATGCTATTAGATCCTAATGGTGCGTGTTTTATTTATTTTGCATACTTTATGTCAGTTCAATAAGATAACCTTAGGGGGAAACAAAAAATGTTAGGACTGCCTCAGTGGCCCTTTAGTCAGTCAGAAGCATGAATTGCACAGAATTATCATCCCTTGAGCATCAAAGGATTTTTGCATTCATTCTACTTTCTAGAGTATGGCATTTGCACTGAGTGCAGGCTCAGTAAGCTGGACTTTCCCCCGCATTGGAGTTCTGCTGTAGGGATGGACTGTCAGGCTCCCTTACTGGAAATCAAATACTATTGAGTTGCATTTCAGGGTTATTTGAAAGTTGAATACTATCCTCAGGAATTGTTTCTGCAGTGATTGCCAATTTTCTGCTTGAGAGGTTTATGATCAAATAGTCTCTGGCTGCAGCCTTTTGTTGGGTTCCTTCTACTGCTGGTGGTCTGAGGACATTTGCGAGTGAATGTTGAAATTTCTTCCGCTTTTTCTGTTAACATTTACAGAACAAATTTCAGCACCTGCTAGAAGATGAGAAGCACAGAGAATTCCTGGATGGAGAGGAAATGGGATCAGCTTTGGCAGGAAATAATAAATATAGTATTTTGACTGCGGAGGAGACGATAAAGGTACAATCTAAGTGACGGATGCGAAATAAGTACACGTTATAAAGAAAAGGCTTTATATTTATTGTAAACAACCCTCAAAAGAGACAAACTAGCTAGGAGGCATCTTCTGTCCCCAATATCCTTCTAGGATATTGTAATATTCAAATATAGTTTTCAAGGGGAAGTGCATGCGGCGGTCATTCCTTGTACACAGCTGTTACAAAATCTATGTAAAGTATTACTATATATGCTAAGATGCAACCAAGAAATCAGTGGCAAACCAAAAACCTTGCCATTAACTCAAGACACAGAAGGGATGAAACGTGCATAAGCTGGGAGTGTCACGATAAAGCAAGGCACACGAAATAACCCGGCACTAGCCGGGAAACGATGCTGTAGCAATATCTATTTGACTCCGGTGCTGTCACCAGCTGCATGCGGAGTAAGTGAGATACAATTAAGTTAATACAGGACACAAAAAGAAGCCTATTAGGAGGCCATTTTCTACATCATTTGCATTTACAGGCAGGGCCATTTTAAAATAGATACACTAAGAAAATTGAGACTCTCTGAAGGGACTAGAGATCAGCTGGAAAAACAAATGTTATTCTTTGTGTATTCCTCCTGTGATCATTTTTAATTAAGTTTTTGTTTGTTTTTTAAGGTAATTTAGTGCTTGAGAGGTGTTGGGCTGACAACACTGGAAAACGAAGCCCAACACGTTTATCCACAAAACAAATACAGCACAGGCAGGAGGACAGCAAGCTTCCCCACTGTCTTCTCAATGTTCTTCAGTCGTGACTTGGAGGGGACCATCACTGTGAATCCCAGCTGTGGATTCTGTGACATGGACACCTGTCTTCCAGTAACTGTGCTGAGACCATACAAGGAACACCTGTGCTGGAATAAAAGACCCACAGCATGGGCATTGCTGGCCCGGGTCAGCTGGCTTGGGCTGTGGAGCTAAAAATTACTGAGTAGGCATTCTGGCTTGGGCTGGAGCCTGGGCTCTGGGACCCTGCCCCCTCACAGGGTCCCAGAACTTGAGCTCCAGTCTGAGCCCAAACGTCTACATGGCAGTTTTACTGCCTTGCAACCTGAGACCTCTGAGCCTGTGTCAGCTGATCTGGGCCAGCCATGAGTGTTTAATTGCTGTGTAGACATATACACAGTTACCAGATTGTTATATCCTTCTTTCACTCTCAGACTGGTTAGTATCTGAGCTCATGAGCTACAGATTATTATTTATCCCTTATGTATTTGTGCTACCATAATGTCTGGAGGCCACAACCAAGATCAGGGCCCCATTGTGCTAGGCACTGTACACTAATACATACAGAGAGAGAGAGAGAGAGACTCCCTGCCCTGAATATCTTACAATCTAAGGCCACGATTCAGGGAAGCATTTATGCATTTGCTTAAGTGCTTTCCGGAGCAGGGATGTACTGCCTTCCTGAATCAAGGCCTAAATAAACAAGGCCAGAAAAGGTGGAACCATGCTATAGATGGAGACCTAAAGCACAGACATTGAGTGACCCAGCTCAAACTTACTGAAGATGGCTGAAGCAGAGACAAATGCCATCTCGTACTTTTAATAAATATTATATCTTCCTTAACTTATGCATGGCCTCTCCTTCCTAAGCATTGTTAGATGAAGGAGCAGGTTGACCCAGAGGTGGATTTGAGTATGGGCTTCTTTATTGCAATACTTGTTCCCTGTGACCCAATTGTCGAGTAAGCACTGGATTAGTTACAGCACACTCTTTTCATCTAAGTTAGTATGTAAATGCCTCCATCCGGTACCACACCCCCAAACCCCTTATTAAGTAATAGAAACACCCATACAATTAGTATACCCACCCCTCTATTGTTCCCAGCATTACACATGTTATACAGGCATTTTTACCTTGAAAATACATTTCTTTTAAATAATTTGTTGCTACAAATTTCCTTAATCAGCAGTTCTCAGAGGAGGGAGGAAGGGGCCATGACCCAGGACTTGCTTATGTAGCTGGGAAAGAATGGAGGGAGAGATAACACTTATTTTACACAAAGGGTATTTTTTTAGACAATTACATTTCTTATGCAGTTTCAAGGTTTATCAATTCTCAACAAGCAACAGGGAAGGGAAAAATATGGCAACTTATTTATTAAACGAAGAAATACTGCCTGTCTGTGCCTTTCTGCCCTAATGCCATGTCAACATACCAGCAGCTTTCCAGGTCTTTACTTAACCCTAACATATCCCAAATAGTAAGATTTTTAAAAGGACTCCAGCGGTGAACCCAGCAATTACAGGCCGGTAAGCCTGACTTCAATACTGGGCAAACTGGATGAAACTATAGCAAGGAACAAAAATGTCAGACACATAGATGAACATCATTTGTTGTGGAAGAGTCAACATGTTTTTTGTAAAGGGAAATCATGCCTCACCAATCTACTAGAATTCTCTGAGGGGGTAACAAGCATGTGGACAAGGGAGAACTAGTGGATTAGTGTACTTAGAATTTCAGAAAGCTTTTGGCAAGGTCCCTCGCTAAAGGCTCTTAAGCACAGTAAGCTGTCATGGGATAAGAGGGAAGATCCTCTCATGGATTGGTAACTGGTTAAAAGAAAGGAAACAAAGGGTGGGAATAAATGGTCAGTTTTCAGAATGGAGAGAGGTACACAGTGTTTCCCCAGGGGTCTGTACTGGGTCCAGTCCTATTCAACAGATCATAAATTATCTGGGAAAAGGGGTAAACAGTGAAGTGGCCAAATTTGCAGATGATACAAAACTACTCAAGATAGTTAAGTCCCAGGCAAACTGCGAAGAGCTACAAAAGGATCTCTTAAAACTGGGTGTCTGGGCAACAAAATGTCAGATGAAATTCAATGTTTATAAATGCAAAGTAATGCACATTGGAAAACATAATCCCAACTATACATATAAAATGATTGGGTCTAAATTAGCTGTTACCACTCATGAAAGAGATCTTTGAGTCATTGTGGATAGTTCTCTGAAATCATCCAATCCCTGTGCAGCGGCAATCAAAAAAGCTAACAGAATGTTGGGAATCATTAAGAAAAGGATATATTCATAGATTCATAGATTTTTAAGTCAGAAGGGACCATTATGATCATCTAGTCTGACCTCCTGCACAACACAGGCCACAGAATTTATTTGATAATAAAACAGAAAATATATTGCCTCTATATAAATTCATTGTGCGTCCACATCTTGAATACTGCATGCAGATATGGTCACCCCATCTCAAAAAAGATATATTTAGAATTGGAAAAGGTTCAGAAAAGGGCAACAAAAATTATTAGGGTTATGGAACAGCTTCCATATGAGGAAAGATTAATAAGACTGGGACTTTTCAGCTTGGAAAAGAGATGACTAAGGGGGGATATGATTGAGGTCTAAAATCACGACTGGTGTGGAGAAAGTAAATAAGGAAGTGTTATTTACTCCCTCTCATAACACAAGAACTAGGGGTCACCTAATGAAATTAATAGGCAGAAGGTTTAAAACAAACCAAAGGAAGTATTTCTTCACACAATGCACAGTCAACCTGTGGAACTCTTTGCCAGAAGCTGTTGTGAAGGCCAAGACTATAACAGGGATCAAAAAAGAAATAGATAAATTCATGGAGGATAGGTCCATCAATGGCTATTAGCCAGGAGGGCACAGATAGTGTCCCTAGCCTCTGTTTGCCAGAAGCTGGGAATGAGCGACTGGGGATGGATCACTTGATGATTACCTGTTCTGTTCATTCCCTCTGGAGCACCTGGCAATGGCCACTTTAGGAAGACTGGATACTGGGCAAGATGGGCCTTTGGTCTGACCCAGTATGGCCATTCTTATGATAAACTAAAAATGTTTTCAGGTTGAGGACTCGGCCCCACAATTCACAGCACATGAAGCTGAGAGTTGTATAAGTGTCTGTTGCCATGACACTGCAAACACTTTTCTCTCTGTCCCCTTTACCCCCTGTAGGAAGCCAGGGTGGCTCCCCTTCGAACCAGAGGATAAAGAGCCACCCTCTGAGCCTGAGTGGGCGGGGCCAGGCCAAGCTTCCGCCAATCCCCGGAAGGGGAAGGGTGGGACAGGAAGTACAAAGGGCAGGGCCCTCTGCCCAGTGAGGAGAGCACCAGGGAGGGAGACAGACACAGGCTGTTTGGTGTTGGTGTTTGGTCAGCGGTTGCGGATTGCCCTGCTGACCTAGCGGTGGGACCTTCACCTCCTGCCACTGTCAGGGCCTTGGGCTGGAATGCAGTGGAGTTGGGTGGGCCTGCGTTCCCCTACCCCGGCGCTCCCCTGCCCGAGGGGCGCGCTACTGACTCCGGCCGGCGCTCCCCTGCCCGAGGGGCGCGCTACTGACTCTGGCCAGCACCCCTTCCCGCTAATTCCCCAACGTCCGGGAGGTGGGGCCGAGGCCTGCCATGGAGACCATTGCTCTCCATCGCCCCTAGGGGCGCGGAGGACCGACCGCCTGTCACACCCCCATATTCAGAAATATCCAGAGTCACAAAGATAGAAGGGAGATTTGAGGAAAGTGCAGTTAGTGTTATGTGCTTGCAGAAGGCACTACTAGTTTTCAACACACCAGAAGTCTAAAACACAAAAAAGAGGTCAGATGAACATCTTAGTGGCTTAGTTCACAGGCAGAAAATTGAAAGACAATGCCAGTAGCTATTACAGGCAGTGACAGCATCCATTCATAAGTGGCCTCTCCTTCCCTCCTTAAACAGTTTCAACCATAGTAGAGATTAGTGTTTATAACAACCACTAAATGACAATGAATGGTTAAATAAAAGATGCTTGCATACTACTCCCAGAAAATCTTCAGCAGGCCGTTAAGAGAGATTGAGTGCTCCCAATAACAGAGGTTTGTCAATAAGTGAAGTCGAAAATCTTGCACAGTGACTTTATTACAATTTGGCATCACTCTCCACAGCACAAACTCATCCCTGAGGTGATAAGCAAATGGAGGCACTCTATTATAATTGTCTTTAATGTGTGCAATGTCACAGGAAAAACAGCTAATGACCTTCCACTGTAGGGGAACAAAACACTCACAAAGCTATTTACCCATCCCCACCCTCACCTCCCATGCGTGTACCAGTGTTCCCTCATGTGCATTTCCAACAGCTGTGCAGGATGTGACGGTATCCCTCAGCGCAGGCAGATGTCAAGTCCCTGCCTCCCTGCTGTGCCAAGATGTGTGCACATATGGCATTCCTGATTTCCCTTCCCTGCTGGGAACCAGAACCAGTGTGCATGTAGGTGGGATGCAACTGCCTGTACAGAGTTTGCAAACCAGATTTATCCTGAGCCCACTCAGGATAGAAGCATTCCCTTTTACCCACTCAAACATTACAGAGTGCACGGGAGGCGACTATTATACAAAGAGCGTTCACCACGCTGACGTCCAGACGGATGTGTAGGCAGTACCAACAACACTTCAGCATACCAAACACACTGGCCATTCTGTGGCTACTGAGCTTGTAACTGAATTCCCTTTTTCCAGGGTCACTGATGTTGGGGTATGGTTTCATGAGACAAGGCAGGAGCAGATATTCGTGGCCCCCACAATAACAGTGTGCACAGACACACCAAACAGTCGTGTTTCTGAAGAATAAAAGCCCTTCTTCGCTTTTTCAAGCAAAATCCATATCTTCTTAGCATCCAGGTATCATAAACCTTTCCAGTGTTTCTGACCTTTGAATCTGCCTCTGTGGTTCATTATGCCTTGCAGAAGGAGCCTTGGTCATGCTCACTTGCCCTTTGTTGTGGTCAAAGTATTGGGATATGGAGGCCATTGACGCCCTTGCATAGTTTGGAAATCCCATCCTGTGAAATTCAGTTATTATTTCTGGAACTTTCTTTATGGCAACCACCTGGGGATAGATCAGTGTTAATTTCCTCACAAATCTACACAACCGTGATCCCAACAGTAGATTTTCCAAAGTGTTTTGTCATGGACCTATAATGTCTGGTGTAGCCAGCTTTCACAGGGCAACAGCCACCTGTTTCTGAACCAGTATGGCCTACCTAAATCAAGTGTTCTGGTGCTGGAGGTTTAGCACAAACTCGTCACAGCTCCATGAAGGTTTGTTTCCTCACTTAGAAGTGCTGAAGCCACTGCTGGTCATCCCACATTTCCAAAGCAAAGTGATCCCTCCCCACCATGCTGATTCTCCTGAATCAGAAGTGATGATCCACCCAAAGGCATACTGTGCAATACCAACATTCACCATAACTGTACCATGTAAGCTGAATGAATTGTCATTGACCCTCAAGATCAGTTGTCTTTGGTATGTCAGAAAATTCTGCCCAAAGTCCATCCAGCATCTAGTTGATTGCCTACTCCACTGCATAAATATTTATCCCACAATGAGAAGCAGGATCAGAACCAGATCATCATTCCATTACTTCATGTCTTCAACCCAGTTTGGCAAGAGAGACAGGTGAGCAGGAATTGCCATTGGCAAATGTGTGAAGGTGGGGGACAGTACCAACAAGACAAAACAAAGTGGTTCCTTGAGTATCTCCCATACCTATGTGCAGCACAGCATAATGTGGGCACTTGGCACAAGTATAGGCAGCATGCACAAGCATGTTTATATTCCAGTACTTTAGTACATAGGCCAGAGTAGACATAGCCTATAAGTAATTGGGGGGAGAGGGAGTTGTTCAGTTAGGCTCAGGATACATGGAAATAGGTGGGAAGTAAAGTGATATAACCAAGGCTATATTTTGTCCAACCTGGGCATGGAGAGAGTAGACCTTCTACCTTGCAACCAAAACTGTAAGACAAGGCATTTGTTTTTTTCTATTTCTACTGTTTTTGTACATGGTGCAATATCGTAGAATCATAGAAGATTAGGGTTGGAAGAGGCCTCAGGAGGTCAACTAGTCCAACCCCGTACTCAAATATATGGTAGCCTGATCCAGAAAAATAATTCTGCCCTTCAGAATATTAGAATAAAGTCTTTATTACTATTTAATAATTTAACATATTATTAAAAAATAGTACTCCACCCTCCTGTCAAGAAAAAATATGGCCAACAGTGATTTGAAAATCCAATACATACTTTACATTACAGGCGAAATTGTAATCTGTGGCCACTAGGATGAAAAATGCACAGCTTTCAATAGCACTCATAAATTGGTCCTATCAGTGATTAGACTGCCTAGTCCACTTCCCTGTCAATACAGGATTGCTCCCCGCAGTACATTGGCTTGTGTTTGGTACAGTCTAGTTTTAAATGGTCCTAGTGATGAGGCTTCCCTCATTTCCTTTGGGAGACCATTGCACAACCTAATAGATCTCAATATCAGCAATTTTTCCTGATCTTTCTTCTAAATTTTCCTTCTCTAATTTCTTCCCTCCATAGCACGTAGCTAAATATTTCTCCTCTTTCTTTATTGTTTAACCCTTCAAATATTTTTAGAAACACCTTTGCAACTTCCCCTCTCCCCAATCTTCTTTCAGAAATAACTAGAGCTGGGTGAAATTTTTTGGACAAAATTTCTTTTTGACAAAAAATCCAGATTCAGGTCAACCAAAACATTCCAAGTACTTGTGTCAATTTCAGTTAATTGTTTTGGTGAAAATGAAAAAATAAAAACTTGGGGAGATATTGAAACATAATGTCTTGACATTGTCTAAATGAAACATTTTGATTTGTCAGGTTAGATTCACAAGGAGATTTAGGCATCATTCTCAAAATTGGTGGTAGCCCTTATACCCCGTAGCTCAGGCACTCACCTGACATGTGAGAGACACAAGTTTGAATCCATGCTCTGAAACAAGGACTTGAAATCCAGTCTTCCCTCTCCCAGAGAAGCACTTTAGCCACAAGGCTCTACAGGCTCTCTTCTCAAAAGGAGAAGGCTCTCTCAATCACTCCTGTTGAAGCTGTTCTACTTTGTTTAAATATTGAAATATTAATTAGAGTGGGTGTCTCACATCCCAGCTGAGTGCCCTGACCCATGGGCTATTTCCATTCTCTTTGTTCTATTAATCCAGCCCTTCATTTCATAGGGTCAGAGAGTTTAAGGACAGAAGGGATTGCTAAATCATGTAGTCTGACCTCCTGCACATCACAGCCACGAACACAACCCAGCACCTGCACACTAAACCCAAACACATTATTAAGCATACCCAAAATATATGCAACCCAAAACAAATGTTTTCTGACTGTTCTGATTTGAAAAAATAATAATTCTATTTTGGTTTTACCTGGAGCAATTTATTTATTTTATTTTAGAAACTGCCAGAGAACCAATAAAATCAGTTATTCACACAGTTTCAGAAATAATAGATTAGGATAAATAAAGCACAGAGTAACATCTTTCTTCAAATCTAAACCAGAGGGTAGTCTACTTGCAACTAAAAAAAATATAACCAGGGCTCACAAAAAAAGATGTTAAGAGGTGCAGAACTTTTTCCATAGAGAGGCAAGCATTCACTTCAAAGTAAAAACTAAAGTAATAATTTGGTTAATTCTTTTTAAGGATGAAAAAACCCTGCAAAATAAGCCAAATAAGGAAGTATAATGTCCATGAAGAATATACTATTAGATTCCATAACCTTCTCAACAAAGCTATCAAGGCTAATGGTAACATTAATAGGGGAATGCAAATCAAAAGGAATCCCTCGAGGAATTTACCTCTAGTCAGCATGAGGAAACATAAACTGCACTCTGAAAATTAACAATCCATCAGATGGGAATAAGGATGAGAGAGGCTCAGAATCAGAACTTGGTAGATAATATATATATGTCAATACTCTTACTTCTTCTAAAATTGAGTTCATATTACAGCCATGTGCCCTTAATAAATCATAAGGTCAAAGATCACTGAGCCCACACTAATTGGCACTCACAGGCCTGCCTACTGTAGTGAATCACTAACACAAAATTGATATTTTAAACTTTGAGTGGTTTGACATGGCCATGTGTAGACTATGAAACTTCATTGAGTAGCACCTACTAAGTCTGCTGTAATTCACAGAATAAACAATAAGTGACCAAATTGTATATGTTTCCAATTTTATCTTAATGAAATTGATCTTATGCAACTACTCAAGAGACTGACAAACGTAATGGAAGTGATCTATTAATAAAATAGAACAGGACTGTAGTCACTCCATTTGGGGATACTCTGAGTTGGCTCTCGTAAGACTGGCTGTGGCTTAATAAGGGCAGCCTCTTGTACAGCTTTTACTGTATGCCTTAACTAAAAGGACCTCTTCAAAGTGTAGGGCTCCATATTCTAAGGTGCTGAGCACTCTGGCCCTGATCCAACAAAGCACTTGAGCACGTGCCTAACTTTTAGCATGTGAGTAATAATGATACTACTCAGATGGTTAAAGTTAAGCAGATGCTTCCGTGATTTTCTGGATCGAAGCCAGGACTGAACCTATAGTTCAAAACACAAACAAAACAATACATATTTGTAAGACTTGGAGATAGTTTGGAGATAAGGTTCTGAAAGTTCTACAAACAACCTTAACTCTGATCAGCATATTTCCACACTGTCTCCTGTGGACCAGAAGTTTCATTACTGCCACCTAGCCTAAGCAATCTACTTCACCAACACAGGCTGGATTATTACTATTCCCTCACACACAGAAAATACATACTTTCAAATAACTACATATCAGTCACAGATATAACTACCTTAACCATTCTGAGACAGAGGGCTGGTCTTCCCTACAGGGAGATGCTGCTGCTGTAATCGATGCAGCAGGGATTGATTTAGTGGGTCTAGTGAAGACCCATTACATTGATGGTACAGTGCTCTCTGGTCGACTCCGGTACTCCAGCTCCCCAAGAAGATTAAGGTAAATTGACAGGAGAGCGTCTCCTGTCAACACAGTGCAGTGAAGATACCAGGGTAAGTCGACCTAAGCTTCATCAACTTAACGTAACTTAGGTTGACTTACTCCCATTGTGAAGAAAAGCCCAGAGATACAAAACCTCTCATTTCTTCTTCTCAAGATAAAGAATAGAAACATTACCACGTATCAGTCTATCCTTCCACAGTGTTACTAGAAATACAGCATCCCTTATTTTACCTTCTACAAAGGTACTACAGCTCTTACTGAGTCCGATCATGGTCCTTCTTGGCCTGTATCCAATAGTGACTCATACCAGAGCATCAGGGAGAGTGTGCAGAACATGGCAATTATGGAGTGAACCACCTCTGTCTTCCACTGCTGGCTCCTGTTAGCCAGAGGTTTAGGGTCACCCTTCCATCATCAACAAATCCATTATGAACCAGAGAAACCAAATGTATCCCATCGGCCTTCTATAAGCAGACTCACTCTACCTACCTTACTGCCTTGCTACTTCAAAAGGAGTAAAGACAAACCCTGCATGAGTATAGGATATTCTCATTAGTAGCCAGTGATCTAGTAATAGGAAACGATTACCAAAGCCATTTGAATGTTTATTTACTCATATTCCGGTCCACTACGCAGAATTTAGGGTCAGAGTTCAGTTTGTGGAATCTTTACTCCAAATCACACAGCACCCACCACAAAGGTCTAATGTGGTTCATTCTTGAAACACCTATTTCCAAGCCTACCTCTATATAAGCTGGTTTGGGGAATGTTCAAGAGCAGATCCTCAGCTGGTGTAAACTGACATAGCTCCATGGACTTGAGGCATAGCTCCACTGCCAGCTGATAATCTGCCCATTGGTATCCTTAAGAAAACACTTTAGATGTTGTAAGATTTTTGCAGAAGAAAAACAATTTGTCATGTATATATTATAAAAAATGAAGCAGGAGAGTTTGAATTAAGGAGAAGCAGTGGGCTCCTTTCACTCTATAGGAGACTCAGGGAGCTGGAATAGCAGATTTAATCATTTACAGGTTATTTCTCTTCTAGAATTTAGAAGCTTCACTGAGTTTGTCTACAGAGCTTTGGAGTTCCTGGAACCAGTGATTGGCCCAGCTAGCGCCAGCTTTTTAGAATCCCAAGAAGCCTGCAGTAGTCAGTATGGAACTAGAAATGTCCCACAGTGTGTACATTCTGAATGCAATCCATCAATAGCAATAAATTTAACAGGAGAGCTTTCATTCTGAGAATTTACAAGATCCCCTGGGTTTAGCAATGAAGCGTCTGTGTTTCTTAAACTACAGGTTTTGATTTCTTAAACTTACAGGGTTTGTTCCCTGTCAAGCCCTTCAAACCAAGGGTTGTAGGATTTAAACAGGGCTACATAGCAGAGTCCACTTTTCTAAAACCACTGATTGCTTCCTACTGTAGAATCCAGTCTGGCTCTGATTTGTTAACAAGCATTATTGATTTCTGTAGAATGCATACAGTACTAGGACCAACTGGGCATTTTACTTAAGGAAAGCAGAAATCAAGTACCAAACATTTTTTGTACATTGGCCACATAGAAATATTGTTTGCTTTTTTATTTAGTGGCATGATCATGACAGTTAGTTTAGACAAATTCCCCAGGTATCTTGATGTGAAGATATATCCCACAACTGTATAATCCGCTTAAGTTGGATGTGCTTGACATTAAGTTGGATTACTTGACATTATCCGTTTTAGTGCAGAAAATCAGAACCTATTTAGAGTAGAGTCTAAAACAACATCCTTAATTACCAAATCATGCCTGAGCAGTTTCCATGTCGCCACCTGTTCTAGTTTCTAGCTGGATTTTGGAAGTCTGACATTTAGATTTGGAAAAGGCATCATTTGTAAAACTAGATATTCATGCATATAGTGAGTAAATGGGCTGGTCATATAGCAGTAGCTGTTTGGGAGGAATAGAAGAGCCCTTGGGACTGGAGAAACAGTTTTTCAGGCCTTCAGTGAGCAAGGCTCATCAAAGGAGAAAGCTATTCATTAATTTATTATTCAATATTTATATTTCAATAGTGTTGAGAGATCTCACCTAGGTTGGGACCCATTGTACTGGATACTGTACAAACATATGGTAAAAGACAACCCCTGACTCAGAGAGTCCACTAACTGAAATACAAGCTTTGACAGCAAAAACAACGAGGAATCCTTGTGGCAACTTAGAGACTAACAAATTTATTTGGGCATAAGTTTTCATGGGCTAGAACCCACTTCATCAGATGCCTTGACAGGTGGATGAAACAAACAAGTGGGCAGGATTGGTTGGATGTTTTTGCACAGACAAACTGCATGTGCAATTCTTAGCCAAGCAGCAGCAATAATCACATCTCCCCACCTACCTAGACATTATCAAAGGGGAGTTTCCAGTATGTATTATGGCATAGATGAGTATTAAAGTGGGAGTTGAATGAGAATAAGTTGGGAAACTGGCAGGTTCTGGCATGCAGGATGCTGATATGTGCTCGCACTTCTTCCGGTTTCCAGATCCAGAGAGAGAAGAGGGTGGAAAAGAACAGTCTTCTTTCTTCATCATTCTGTTATACTCATCTCCTTCCAACTTCCCAAACACCTGCTCTTCATAGTTTCGCACAGGCGGCAGGACCTGAGAACTTTCTCGCCTCTTTTGCACCTTCTCCCTTCTTCAACACCCTCTCTGCCCCAACTTAATCCAGATTTGCATTATGTCAAGACTGGGCCCGAGTTTTAGCTCACAGATATTACCAGTCACTAAATGGGAAGCAAATAGCTCTGTCTAGGAGTACACAACGTACTGTTTCAGTTCCTCCCAACTCAGTGATTCAGTCCGTTTTTCCCCTCCCAACTCCATCAGCTGACCAGGCAGGCAATTGTAGGGTAACAAATGAAGCATCTCTTTTAATTAAAATGAAGAGAACTTCTGCACAGAAGCTCTCTCCTACCTTCCCCTTTCCCCTAATATATGCAAAGTGAAAATGGCCAATATCACACAGCGGTAAGCTTAGGCCCCTTGGACCTGCCCTCCAACATTAATGGTTCTCCATGATCATCCATATGAGGGGCTATCAGGGACTGCATCTCCTTTGCAACATCATTCAGAATCACTTGTTGACAGAGTAACAATTTTGTTCCCCATTTAGGATCAGAAGTCATGATATTCATATTATTCCTTATTCATGCACATCCCTAGTAGTAGATTTGTCCATACCACAAAGGATATGCTATAGTACTTAAGACACAATGAGGGGAGTTAAAAAGAGAGGAACACCTTGCCTCTGAGTTTCTCTACTGCTCTAGATAGCACTTGAATCCTGCATATTTTCTGAATTTTAGAGGTTTAGCATTAGTCAAAAGTGTGGTTTCTTTGTCTTTTAGGTGTACTGAAATGCTGACACTCACTGAGGAATGTTTGGTTGTTAAATAGACAACCTGATGTGCAGAAGTCTATGCTGGTTTAGCCTAATGAAGCCCTCTGTGTTCATTCTCCTCAATTTGTTCTTATCTTGCTACAGTTTCACCACATTCTCTACCAAAAAACATTTGTTATTTTACCTGCCATTGTTGAGTGTGGCCTTCATACAGCATCTGGTCAGAAGCCAAATGTTTTAACCTGGGGCGGGCAAACGTTTTGACCTGAGGGCCACACTGGGTTTCCAAAATTGTTTGGAGGGCCGGTTAGGGGAGGCTGTGCCTCCCCAAACAGCCAGGCGTGGCCCGGCCCCCAACCCCTATCCAACCACCCCTGCTTCTCATCCCCTGAAGCCCCCCCCCCAGGACTCCTACCCATCCAACCCCCCTGCCCCCTGTTCTCTGTCCCCTGATGGCTCCCCAGGGCTCCTGCCCCACCACCACCCTCTGCTCCCTGTTCCCTGACCGCTCCTGGAACCCCTGCCCCTGACTGCCCCCCGCTGCCCTATCCAACCCTCCCCTCCTTCCTGACTGCCCCCTGGGACCCCTGCCCCCATTCAACCCCCCTGTTCCCCGCCCTCTGACCGCCCGACCCCTATCCATATCCCTGCCCCCGGTCCACCCCCTCGAACGTCCCTGCCCACCATCCAACCCCCCCTCACCCCCGCTCCCTGACCCCTTACCGCGCTGCCTGGAGCACTGATGGCTGGTGGCACTACAGCCATGCCACCAGGCTGGAGCCAGCTACGCGCTGCGCAACCCAGAGCACCAGGTCAGACTAGGCTCTGCAGCTGCGCTGCCCCAGGAGCTCTCAGCCCTGCCGCCCAGAGCATTGCGCCGGCGGTGCAGTGAACTGAGGCTGCGGGAGGGGGGAACAGCGGGGGAGGGGCCAGGGGCTAGCCTCCCAGGCCAGGAGCTCAGGGGCTGGGCAGGAGGGTCCTGTGGGCCGGATGTGGCCCAGGGGCCGTAGTTTGCCCACCTCTGTCTTAAGCTGAACATTTCTACACAAATTCAGGACATAGAAAGATTATTTTATTTAATGCATGATACTCCAGCTACCACAAAATAGCCACCTGGAACCTGTGAACAGGATGTTTCTTTGGCATGTCCTCATTAATGTAAATCCCTTTGGTATTAAAAACATTTACCTGGAAATCCAGCAAATCCTTTCCATGCCATGCTTCTTTGCTCACTCATCTGATAACCCCTTTTTGTATTGTCTTTTTACCTGATACGCCTTTCTGAATATGTCCACCACATCTCCCCATGCGTCTCTTTTACATCCTGGTCCAATTTTATTTCCATGATAAATTTTGAACAAAATTATTTGATTCAAAGTGTCACTTTGACATAAGACACAAGCTTTTGCCAAGATGCCCGTTTACAAGAGTCCACTACAAGGAGAGAGACTAAAATGTGACAAGAGAATTAGTACATTCACTGTATTTTGGAAGCAAATCACTTTTCCTTGCTTATAGACTTGTGGGTGAATTTTTTAAACAATTCTGGTTAACAACCAAAATGCTACTAAATACAGAAAAGCTTAACAAGAACAATATTTAAAGGGAACTGCTATAGCACTTGCAAACAAAATTATTGAATGCCTAAAGCTTTGTATCTAGTTTAATTTTTCATCAATCGTCAGATGCACCAGAACGCCTGGTGTTTGCATTTCATTTTTCATTTTTTGATTTTGTTGCACTTAAAACAGCTCTAATTTGTGCAAACATTTACTTAATACCTGCAGTAAATTATGAAACTCTGAGTGCTAGCACAGAAAACAGAACTTCATATCTCCTGGGATACTGTTGCTCCAGCAAACACAGATTCACTTCTCATGGTACATGGAAAATATGCTGGAGAACTAAAGCTAGATGTAAGATTTACCTGCAGTGCCTATCTCATGCATTTTGCAGTCACTGTGGTAAACATGAGATATGGGAACTGCTTTTAGTTGCCTCCAGAGCAGAAACTAAACCTGCTACTAGTAAGGCTATACTTTTCTATGAAAGAAGAGGAAACTAGAAGTGTTCAACAAGTCTCCTCAGGTTGTACATATACATGATGGATGACTCTGTACTTGGTGCTGATAATAAGAGATTGTTGCAGTGGAAGCAGCAACGAACGCTCTAGTTAAAGTTGCAAAATTGTGTGCATTCTAGCCCTGTTATAACTTGCACATAATTTCCTAAAATTTTCACTTGTCTGGATCTAATTTTCCAGCTTCTCTCTCTCTCTACTCAAAGGTGATTTTTAAGTTTCATAAAAAATGACTCAGCCATGTATTTTTCAATTTTTTTTTTAAAACCTCTGACTCTGCCACAGAGTTCCTATAGGATGCTGGGCAAGTCACTCAAACCAATATTTTCACAGGGGGTCAGTAAATGTGTGTTCCTCTTTCTCTGAGTGCCCAACCTGAGACCCTGGAGCCTTATTTGTAGAAGTGCTGAGCGCTCATAGCTGCAATTGAAATCTAAGGGAGCTGTGCTTGAATATGTAAACTGTTCTATAATGCTCAGTACCCTGAAAACTCAAGTCCTAGGCACCTCAAATTGGGCATCTAAAATTACACTTTTGACATTAATCTTTCTGTGCCTCCATTCCCGCGTGTAAAATGGGGATAAAACCCCCATATATCACAGAGGAGTTGTGAAGATAAATTCAATAATGTTTGTGAAGCACTCAGATACTACAGTGATGAGCACCACAGAAAATCCCAAGGGAAATTAATAGGGCATTCAAGTGATTAAAAAAATTAATCATGATTAAACAATAGTAGAACACCATTTATATAAACATTTTGAATGTTTTCTATATTTTCAAATATATTGATTTCAATTACAACACAGAATACAAAGTGTACACTGCTCACTTTATTTTACTGCAAATATTTGCACTGTAAAAAACAAAATAAATAGTATTTTTCAATTCACCTAATACAAGTACTGTAGTGCATTCTCTTTACCATGAAAGTTGAACTTACAAATATAGAATTATGTACAAAAATAACTGCATTCAAAAATAAACAATGTAAAACTTTAGAGCCTACAAGTCCACTCAGTCCTATTTCTTGTTCAGCCAATCGCTAAGACAAAAAAATTATTTACATTTGTGGGAGATAATGCTGCCTGCTTTTTGTTCATTATGTCACCTGAAAGTGAGATCAGGCATTCGCATAGCACTGTTGCAGCCGGCATTGCAAGATATTTACATGCCAGATGTGCTAAAGGTTCATATGTCCCTTCATGCTTCATCAACCATTCCAGAGGACATGCGTTCATGCTGATGACAGGTTCTGCTTGATAACAATCCACTGCAGTGCGGACTGACGAATGTTCATTTTCATAATCTGAGTCAGATGCCACCAGCAGAAGATTGATTTTCTTTTTTTGGTGGTTCAGATTCTGTAGTTTCAGCATCGGAGTGTTGCTCTTTTAAAACATCTGAAACCATGCTCCACACCTCATGCTTCTCAGATTTTGGAAGGCACTTCAGATTCTTAAACCTTGGGTCAAATGCTGTAACTATCTTAAGAAATCTCACATTGGTACCTTCTTGGCGTTTTGTCAAATCTGCTGTGAAAATATTCTCAAAATGAACAACAGGTGCTGTGTCATCAACATCCAAGACTACTATAACATGAAATATATGTCAGAATGTGGGTAAAACAGAGCCGGAGACATACAATTCTCCTCCAAGGAGTTCAGTCACAAATTTAAATAACACATTTTTTTTTAATTGAGCCTCATCAGCATGGAAACACGTCCTCTGGAATGGTGGCTGAAGCATGAAGGGGCATACGAATGTTTAGCATATCTGGCACGTAAATACCTTGCAATGCTGGCTACAAAAGTTCCATGTGAATACCTGTTCTCACTTTCCGGTGACCTTGTAAATAAGAAGTGGGCAGCATTATCTCCCATAAATGTAAACAAACTTGTTTGTCTTAGCAATTGGCTGAACAAGAAGCAGGACTGAGTGGACTTGTAGGCTATGCATTGTTTTGTTTTTGAGTGCAGTTATGTAACAAAAAAAAACCCTACATTTGTAAGTTGCATTTTCACAATAAAGAAATTGCACTTTAGTAATTGTATGAGGTGAACTGAAAAATACTATTTCTTTTGTTTATCATTTTTACGGTGCAAATATTTAATAAAAATAATAATATAAAGTGTGCACTTTGCATTGTATGTTGCAATTGAAACCAATATATTTGAAAATGTAGAAAAACATCCAAAAATATTTAATAAATTTCAATTGGTATTCTATTGTTTAACAGTGTGATCAGAATTGTGATTGATCACAATTAATTTTAAAAATCGCTGTTAACTTTTTTTGAGTTAATTGTGCGAGTTAACTGTGATTAATCAATAGCCCTAGAAATAAATAATTCTTTCTTCAGAGCAGGGTTTGACTAGTGTGCAGAAAATAAGGCCTAGGGCCATACACTAGACAATGAGGAGAAAACAAAATACCAAATAGTTGTTCATTAAGTAAGCACTGTCTATCCTTGGCACTGAATAAGGCAGGGATCCTATGGAAAAAATAGTATGTGATCATGGTAATTAAAGACTGTACCATAATGCATTATACACAAGGAGGTTAAATTAAAGTTGCACAGTCAATCTCACTATTGGTATTTCCTAACTTTTGCGTTCTTGATTTTGAAACCTGAATATTTTAAATATAATTGTTCTGTGTGCAACAAATGAAGACAAAGGAGTTGGAGTGAGTTGATGGGGGGGGGGATGAAGGGGCAGTAACGCAAAAACAAAGTTAACGATCAGTTGAGCTGGGCACATGCCTTGTTAACCCCCAGGTTTCTTTAGTTTATACATTTAGTATTTGGTTATTATACTGTGCAGTGTGCTTAATTCAAGGATCATGAGATGAGATAAGAGTGGAGAGGCAGACAATTAGTGGTGGAAGGTGCTGAAGTGAGTTTTCAAGAAGCATCTGAAGGATGAATATGAAGCTTCTTGGCTCCTCAGAGGGAGGCAGGCTGTTGAAAAAAGAGTGCAGAGGCATCAGCAGGAGAAGCAGACAATCCTCTCTGAAAGGTGGGGTGGACTGGCAAAGTAATATATGAGACAAAGTAGCAGCCAGAAGCAGAGACATTGGCAAGGGGAGCACTCTGCAGGGCCTGGAAGATAAGAAGGGGCTTAATCTTTATGCAGACCAAGATAAAAAGACAGCAGAGAGAATCAAATAGAGGGGCTGGAGGAGATTCAGAGCAGTGAGCAAGGAAGAGGACTTTAGCTGTAGCATGTTGAATAAACTGAAATGAGGAAAGATGAGGCACAAGAAAACAATCTTCTTGGTCAATATTCCAGCCAATCAAAAATTCTCACAGAAAAGACCTTTAGGCTATTTTTATGTTGTTGTTGTTGTTAGCAAACATCCCTACTAATCCTTGCAATTTAAAAAAAAAACCATGAATACTCTGTGGAAAGGAAATTGAATGATTTCCTAGCATACTAAGAAAAGATGCTTAGCACCTGACCCAGAAGTGTTTCACAGAATTGTTCATAACACAAAATGGGAAAGTACCAAAGGATGAAGTGTCAGTCCTGATACTGTTTAAGAAGAAGATTTATTCTGGAATCCTGAGCAGTTAATGGGGTTTTTTTGTAAACAAACCTCCTCAGAATCATGCAGTTGAAGAAAACTTCACCCTTTGTAGCTCCACAAGAATAAACCAGTGTAGAATTTTCAACACACCAGTTACCCAGCAGTGATATTTTTGAAACTGATTATTAGGAATTTAAAAACGTCTCCACACCTTTGCAGAGTTTCCCTTGGAGGTCTATGTGTTGCTCTTGAGTCTGCTGCCATAAACTGTGTGGGTTTTTTTTTCAAACTGAACTTACATACAAGAAAGAAGATGCTTGAATACAGCGAGAGAGGACAAAATGAAGAATTTTAAGAGGTAAGAATATTCCTGAACAAAAATATTAGTATTCTGTCCAAAAGTCTAACCTTTAGACTTAAAAAGAAAAACAACCAACCTATAACAATGGAGAATGTGACAGACAATACAATAAAATAGAAGAGCCTTCTGAGAAGATAGCTGGCTAATTAAGATGTGCAAACAAAAACATATTCTCACCAAAATCCTCATGGCATTAGCTGATAATCCAAATTTCACTCAAATGGGCACACAAATAAATGAAAAATTTCCAGAGTTTTTAAAAACTAAAAACTACCATCGCAGAACTTATTAATTACCACAATATAGAACACATCATGTGCTAACAGTTTAGACAGTTCAATAATATTTTTCTTTCAACAGAAATCTAACTCTGAGGGGCATCACCTTAAACTCATTTTTCATTTAGAATCATTAAGCATTTATTATGCATCAGGCATATATATTTTGGGTTTGTTTGTTTTTTTATCTCCTTCCTCTGAACCTTCAAAGATGGCCACGGCTAGAGTTGTGACAGGCGAGGGCTCTGAGGTGACACCGACCATTCTCTTGCTCGGGTACTTGGCTGGCTGGTTCTTGTTTGCATGCTCAGGCTCTGATTGCCATATGTGGAATCAAGAAAGAATTTTCCTCCAGGTCAGACTGCAGTTCCCTTTGGGGTTTTTCACATTCCTCTGCATCATGTGGTTGTGTGTCACTTACCAGGATTATCTGGGTATATCTCACTGAATCATTTCAGTGTCATTGTAGGGGCCTCAGGCACTGGTGCACCTAAGTCCCTCCTATTCTCTGCCTGTCACATGTAATAGTCTAATCTCCTGTGGGCTGTAATACTTTCATTTAATTTTGGCTGTGGGGTTTAGTGTGTGGGAGCTGGGTGGTGTTGGTGGCCTGTGACATACACAAGAGCAGACTACATAATCTGGTTGTCCCTTCTGGCATTAAACTCTATGACACTATGAAGAGGCTCAAAGCCATGAATGTAACACATTTAATGGAGATAAGACTCCTTAGTCCATGCTCTTTTGTATGAGAATCTGGAGAGGGGGAGTTTCCAGACACCTTTCTTTCTCTATCTCTTCTTTGAGGTTAAATGTTGTTTGACTTCTTTGTGATGGGCTTCATGAAATTCCCTAGAGTTTAAAATCTCCTTGCTTATAGTAAAACAAAACTTGATGAGAGAGAAAGAAACATATTTAAACTAAATAAATGGTAGGCAGAGCACATCTAGTCTTAAACTCTTCTACCACTAATCTAGTAAGGTTCCATTTGAGGTCATTACAGGGCAAAATCAAAATAGTATATTTCTAGGGGATACATTCTCACTGCTCGGCTTGTTCCTTTTTCCCTGATGCTTTTGTCAGTCAGTGTATCCGAGACCCATCCTCTTGTCTCCAGATACAGTACATGTCACTCCCCATTCCAACTCACCGCACAGCTATACTTTTCAGGTTACTTTACAGTGCCTGATTTTGCATATCAAATATTCCTTTCAAAAGCTGGATACATAGATGTATCCAGAGAGGGGGATATTACTGTCTGTCTGTCCTGTACTTGTATATTTACCACACATTCACTATTGTAATTACTACTCTTGGGTAAATAGGCTTGGTTTGCAGTTTTTCCCTTACTACTTTCAGATTTTCATTCCAAATAAGCATTCCCCTCTCCAGTTGCCATCTGCTCTGGCATGTTCATTGATTACTGCTACACAAGCAGAAGTAGAATTAAGGGTTCTATTTTCAGCTCTCATTTTGTGACCTGAGAACTTCTGTGACAGTTTTCCCATCTGTCAACAGGAATTAACAACACAGGCCTACCACCCCAAACTGATGTTTAGAAGGCATTACATGATAGTAGTACAAAATACTGTTACCATATATATCAATAGTTTTATATATAGAAAACATTTTATAAGAAGTCCTTCTATTAAGAATTCAACACATATATGCAAGTTCCAACTCCATAAATATGATCTGGAGTTGTGGCCAACATACTATGAGTTAAAAGGTATGGGGTTTGTGACATTGCACTCCATATGTTTTATTGAAAAATGCTTAGGAGTGTGAATATGATGTAACTGGAATATGCTTTATGCAAAAGGTCTCTTGTAAGGTATCATTACAAAGGTTATAACCTACTGAATATATTCCTCTGATTTGTATGCATGTATCATTCTTGTATCTGAAGCTAGAAATATGAAGTATAACTCTGAGGTCCTATTGTAAATATGCAAAGTGTGGACCATTAATGTTGGTTTAGAATCTTGATGGCTCCCATTGACTAGGACAATTGGTTTTAAATGGTTTATTTACCTGAAAATCTTCCTGTGTACGTTTGGGACAACCCAGGAAGAATGGAGACTAGGGGTCTTACAGTGACATGTGACCATGTCACATGATACTGGAATCCATCTTAATCCTTGTACTTTTCCATTGATGAGGCAGGGGTGGGGACAAGCACAGACAAAAGGTTCCCGCCTTGTGCCAAAGCTCTAAAAGGGTGTAGAGCAGGACAAAGGGGGCTGCCAGTCATGGAAAAAAAAAACCCCTGCTTACCACCTGAGATGTCTGCTGGAACTGACAAGGACTGTACCAGGGGAAAGGATTGGGCCCAGACTAGGAAGGTGTCTAGTCTGTGAAAGAAGCTTATTGGAACACCTCTGAGGGTGAGATGTTACCTGTAATCAGTTTCTTAATGTATTAGGCTTAGGCTTGTGTGTTTTTGCTTTATTTTGCTTGGTGACTGTAATGATGCTGCCTCTGGCAGGACACAACTGAGAGTATCAATTCAGGACACAATGCTTAAAGCAGGGCAGTTACAGCTCAAAACTGGGTGTCTTTTATTACTAAGGCACACCAAACCAGCCAAACAGAGAGGACTTCAGTCTCACTCCAGTGGCGAACCAGAAGTCATACAAGCAATTCCCTTAGACACTCCAGTTTCCACCACCAGTAGCCACTCGTTATGGGGACAAATGGTTATGAAAACCAATACCCCAGTACAAGAAAAAAGGTTCTCCTGATCCCAAAGGACCAAGCCCCAGGTCAATATACAAGTGTGAACTTAACTAAAAATCATGCGGTTGCTGATCCTTTAGAATTTAAAATCTAAAGGTTTATTCCTAAAAAGGAAGAAATATAGATGAGAGCTAGAATTGGTTAAATTGAATCAATTACATACAAAGTTCTTGGTTCAGGCTTGTAGCAGCGCTGGAATAAACTACAGGTTCAAATCAAGTCTCTGGAGTACATCCACGGCTGGGATGGGTCATTCAGTCCTTTGTTCAAAGCTTCAGTTTGTAGCAAGGTTCCTCCAGAAGTAAGAAGCAGGATTGAAGACAAAATGGAGGAGGTGAAGCTGCCTTTTATAGTCCTTTTGCCATGTGGCTTGTCTTCCTTTGTTCCAAAGACAAGCTACCCAGCACATGGAAAAGCCTTAGCATTCTGTCCATAAGCATGTCCCTGCATGCCTTGCTGAGTCACAAGGTGTATCTGCACTCTCTCAATGGGTCAGTTGTATAGCTGATGGTCCTTAATGGGCCATCAAGCAGGCTAGGCAGTGCTGGCGCCAAATTGTCTGGGGTGTCACCCAGAAGCATAGCACAAGTTTGAAATACAGACAGTATAGAGTCGATACTTATAACTTCAAATACAGAAATAATACATGCATACAGATAGCATAATCATAACCAGTAAAGCATAACCTTTTAAAGGACATCTTATGTAACCTCCTTTGTATAAGATTTGCTGCAAATATGTAACAGTGGTTGCAACAATGGTCTATACAGTTACGGTTTATGTCAATACTTGTTCTGTCTGTTATTACTTGAAACCACTTAAATCCTACTTTTTATACTTAATAAAATCACTTTTGTTCTATTAATAAACCCAGAGTAAGTGATTAATACCTGGGGGAGCAAACAGCTGTGCATGTCTCTCTGTCAGTGTTACAGAGGGTGGACAATTTATGAGTTTACCCTGTATAAGCTTTATACAGAGTAAAATGGATTTATTTGGGGTTCAGGCACCCAGAAAGGCTGAACACTGGACACTGGAAAAGTCCCTGTTTACTGAGAAGCCCCTGGGCTGAGTGAATCTCAGTTTCAGTGAACTGCAGAGAGGCGTGGCCCAACCTCTGGGTCTGTGCTGGAGAGGACTGGAGTGTCTAACTCAGCAAGACAGGAGTGGAGGGGCGCCTGTTCTGGCATGAGGGTTGTTCTCAGTGGTATCCCAGCTCATCAAGTGACAGTCTTGAGTGGAGTCTCTGTGACTGAGCTCGTCACATTTTCATTTCATTCAAGTTTGTCTTCTTTAAAATTATGGACTACAATGACTTGGGTTTATATGTCTTCCCCTCAAATGATAAATCCATCCCATTTAAAAAAAAACTATTCCTCTATCCATTAAGGTAATCTGAGTGGGTTAGATGGAACAGGGTATATCTAGAGGGAATAGGAAAGTTTTTCAGCAATCACCATAGCAGAAACAAGCAGCAAGGGAGGGGGAGAGATTCAGAGACTAGACAATTGAAAAATCCTAGGCAAAAAAGTCTTGACAGGCTACTAGAAAAGTCCATTAAAAAGCAAGCCATCAGATCAACTACTTCTACATATGAGTGCTATATATTTCATGTAGTTGTTCCTTTAATTTGCTTTGAAAAATAGCATTGTTCCAGCTGAAAGCTTTTGTCTAGTCTATCTTGTATATGCTACAATTCTTATTTCTTAAAAGGATTTTTTGAAGTGATTATTTTTTAAAGAAAGAGTTTCTTCTTCCATTTATTATTATTTTTTTTTAATGGGAGGAAACTGGTTTGTGCTTTTTTTTTGGCCTATAATAGCCTTTCATGTTTTTAGATGAAACCTCATCTAATCATAAATTCTGTTATTACTCTAGGTAAGGAAGGGGCAGTGGAGGATTTGTTGGCTTTTTTAAAAGCTGTATATACTTTGACAAGGGAGTTTGAAATAGAATATTCTATGCCTTATTCACAACTACATTGCTGAGTGAGTGACAAACCTGTCATGGGTCATTCAACAAACAGTAGAAAAAGGCAAAGATTTTCCAACTAATTGGATTGTTTTTACAGGGTTTTTTTCTTTTCTTAAAAACAGAAATTTTACCAATTATTTGCAGTCTAGTTATTTTAAAAGGTATGTACGCTCTCCTGCAAACTTATATTCATATGAATAATACTCACTCATTTGAGTAGTTCCGTAAGGAATGATTTGCTAGATCAGCCTTTAAATTTTCAAAATTCCATTACATTTGTGACAAAGCACCAATCTCATGAATCACTGTGTCTCTGAGAGCATAAACTATTTGTGAACTGTACCCACTCTTCCCTTTATTGTAAACTCTTTGGAGCAGGGACATATTTAATTTCTTGGCATAAATTACCTGCTGCACGTCCTCATGGATGTTTGCAGTGAGTTATATACCATATATGATTTTGTTTAAAAACTATTTAGTTTCCATGGTATAAAAGTGTTTAGTTGTGAGAAGTCTGACACAAAGTGATCAAGAGCAATAGAAAAAGGAAATGCTGCTACCATCTCTGCATTGCCACCATCTCCTTCTTTTACAGAGAAGGTTTGAATTGGAGGTGACAGAACAGAGAAAAGCTGGACCTTTTTTGTGCCCACTTTCCTTCCCCACTGAAAGGGACTCATTTTCCCTTTCCCTCTCCCTTTGTCCCTCCATCCCTTACATACCACTGCTACTGGGATCCCTTACAATCTTCCCTGGCACTTCTTGACAGCCTCAGCTGCTAGCCAGGGAAATGAGGGGGTTTCAAGCCGTTGCTAAGCTATCTGGAGGGAAACGGTTCAGTTACTTACCTACTGCGCCCTGGGAGGGAGGAATAAAGCAGTTGCTGGCAGCTGGCTATCATTCAGGAGGTATTTCTGGATAGAGTGAAACTCAGCAGTCCTGCTCCATAAGAGGCAGCTAGTTACTCAGATGTTGAGTGGCTGAAAGGCACTTGCCATCCCCTCAGTTCTGCCACCATCGGCAACTATAAAGTTTGCATATTGGGTCAATATCCAATAAAAGAAAGTTCCTATGCTAATTTCTGATTGGACCTTCCAATTTCTGGTCACCTGGTATATTATTTATCTACATGCTATAGTTTGTCCAATTTAGACAAAGTGTCATCACTTTGGAGCAAAGATCATGGTCAAAATTTTCAGAAACAACTATTGATTTTCATTCTTCAATTTTTGGGAATCCAACATAAGACACACTAGATGAGCCTGATTTTTCAAAAGTGCTGTGCACCCATCCTTTTAAAATTAGGTCCTCTACAGTGTTTTGTATCCAGCACCCACACAGCATATTAAGCGATAAATTCACTGATCTTCACTATAACAAGATCTTCACCACCCTTCATCAACCACATACACTTCTTCTGTAGAATAAGGCATGCAATACTGTGTCATTAAGGAATGGTGAGCACACCTCAAATTAGTACTTGCAAAATGTTGTTTAATGACTACTTATTTATATTTCATTGTATCAACATTGTGTAGGGTGATCAAATGTCCCGATTTTATAGGGACAGTCCCAATTTTTGGGTCTTTTTATTATATAGGCTCCTATTACCCTCCACCCCCGTCCCGATTTTTCACACTTGCTGTCTGGTCACCCTAACATTGTGGCTCCAAAGGATATCAGTTTTAGGATTATACTTGGGTAGTAACCTGAAGTAACTCGCCAGGACTGTTAAAATCTGATACAGAGTATTGTTGCATGCTTGACCTCTAGGAGCTAGGGGAATGGGGGTTGGGGAGGGGTGGGGTGGCAGTGAGTGTAGCAAAATGGAGAAAGAGGTGAGATAGATAGAGGAGACAGTTTCCACCTACTCACTTTCCATCTTAGAACAGCCTTGGATGCTAATCACCTGTACTTTTAGCCAGGGGAAAGAATAGCACTGTCATGTCTGAAGAAAAGAAGGATTTTTAAAGGGGAAGAAGAAGAGTTAAATGATGAAAATAAGAGCTACAAGACTCTGTCTAGAGTAGAATTAATTGTACATCCTAAATATGCTTACTTTATGAACGTGGAAGGTACAACAGAGAGGAGTTGGCCATAAATGCTGGGGGTAGGGGCACAGAAAGGAACTATATCCTTCAATCTCTGCTGACCTATAAAAAAACAGAGGTCACATAAATACTGGTACCATGTTATTGCTTTGCTGTGTGACCCTAGATGAGACCTGGTTGTTGGGATATATGTAAGACAAAGATCCACAAATACACATAGGCAGAAGCCTCCTTTTAAAATCCTGTCACCTATTTTTCCTTACCTCTCTGGCAGAAAGTAATATGGAGATAATACTTACTCACCTAATTGGAGGATTAATTAGTTAATGTTTCTACAGTGCTTTGAAGATGAAAAGCACTACATAAGTGCTAAGTATTATTGTAAGAGGCAACATGAAGCAGGAAATAGGAACCCTCCACCTCGTCAAAAGGAAGGCTTTGGGCATTCATTCAAGTGTTCCCCTCATTTGTCATTCTTTTATTCAGGGAACCTATCTTTATGTTGCTAAGTATTACACTTAAATGGATATGAACTAGAACTAGTAACAACAAATTTTCATACAATTAGACAGCAGGAGGGATGACATAATATTAATACCATATCTCCTGCATCTTTGATAGACATTTTACATATAGTGAAGGAAGAACCAAACGAGAGTGTTCAGTAATAAATGTTCTGGATACAATAATCCTCACGCCAATGTAAATACCTGAAAGTCTGTAACAAGACTTATATAAAGATAGAACAGTTGTAAAGAGTAAATAACAGCCCAGAGAACTTCTGAACGGTGCATTTGCCACAGAGTCTCTTTAATAGATCTGCCTGGGAACCAGCTTTCCCATCCCATCAATATTTTAAAGAGTTCAAAAAAATTACCTATCTCCCATTTGGACAAAAAGATGAAATCTCAAAAATATTTATGAAATGTTTTAGGTCATTTGAAACATTTCATTTTGATCATTTTGAAATGTTTAATTTTGACCTTTTCTAACCTTTTTTTCAGTCTAATTAGCTTAAATTACAAAATAAAAAGTCATTTCAAACTGGAAAACAGGAACTTTGGGTTTCAAAAATAACAAAATGAAACATTTCAACAATTTTGAAACTTTCCTCAACATTTTTTCAAGATGGGATTTTTTTTTTAAAACCCAGCCACTTTTTCTCAAACAGTTTCAGTTTCAACAAATCAGCATTTTTGATGAAAAAATGATTCATCAAAAAAATTCTGACCAGCTCTTGTCTTTAAATCACAATCATATGTCTTTCTAAAATATATGTATGACAAAAGTTGTTAGGGATGACAACTAGTGTTTATTTACACCTCCTTCAGAATCAGTATCCAGAAAAGCACTTAATACCAAGCTTAAAGGTAAGCACATGATTAAGTGCTTTCCTAAACTGGGGCTTTGTGTAATAGGGCAGAATAATCTCCATTGGAGGAATTACTAGGTGGAATTCTCTGGCCTGTATTATGCAGAATGAGCTAATCATTGTGATCCAGTCGCCAAAAATATATTAGTCTAATGTGTTTTCCCTCATAGCTCTAGATGGCTATATCCCTGTGGAGAACTTCTTCATTGGTCATCTCCTCTGCTGACAGAAAACTCATTTGAAGGATTCTGAAAGGCCCTTTACTGTCTTTTTTTTTTTTTTTTTTTAATAAGGTCTGGAAACTCGTGTCCTTGTTTGATAAACTTTCCATGGTATAAGATTTCACTTTTTAATTTAGGGCCTCCATCTTTCCCCAATCAGTTAAGCAGAGTTTGTTTTTTATTCTCATATACTTAAAGTAACCAAGGAACTCATTAGCAACCACAGGAATTTTAGTATTCTAGCTAATATTGCATCTATTACTGGTGCTATTTAAATGCCTTTAGGGTTGTGTTCAGTATCTCCATTCAGAAGCCCCACTGCTACAATTGCCTAGTCCCAAAACATAGATTTGAACACCTTTCTCATTAATATTAAAGTTGTTAGCCTAACCAAAGAAGGGAAGCCACTGGGGAAAGAAACAAGAGCATTTGAGTTTTACTGACCTTCCAAGGCTAATGTCCTCTTTATAATTAAGTGGAACTGTTTACATTATCTTAGTCCCTGGTGTACAATTATATTTCAGTGGTCTTTGCTCCGTCTTGTACATTTTGTCTGTTTGCTTCCCCTTTAACCTTTCAGGTGTAGATACAAACAGCCTTCCTAATTGGAAAGGCTAGCACAGTGAATTGGTGCCCTCCTGCAGGAGTGGTTTCTCTCCAGGCAACTTGATATCAAGGTAATTGTATTATAAATTCCTATTTCAGTGTTTACCTCTATTTGAACAAGGCTGCTCTTCTTATAAACATATCTTTAGATCCTCAAAAGTACTTAGAGGCCTAACGCTAACTGATTTCAATGGAAGTCAAACACCTAAATACCATTAAGGCTCCAGGCCTAAACGACTGACTCTTAGTGCCATTTTGGGCATATAGAGAATTCTAAATGAACATACTTTTTATGGCCATGACTCTTAAATGTGTGAGTAACTCAAGGCTTGTCTACACTGGCACTTTACAGTGCTGCAACTTCATTGCTCAGGAGTGTGAGAAAACTCCCCCAGAGCACTGCAAGTTTCAGCACTGTGAAGTGGCAGCGTAGACTGTGCGCCACCGCTGGGAGCCGCGCTCCTAGCCCTGGTAGCTAAGCCCCTCATGGAGGTAGGTTTTTTTAGTGCTGCGACTACACAAGCCACGTTAAATGTTGCCAGGGTAGACAAGCCCTAACAGTTAATAAAAACCCAGCACAGTGGGAAGCCTGAGAAGCCTCATTAGATACTGGCTCAGCGGAGTCCAGAGCAGCGGCCTATTCAGCAGACAATGGTTGACCTTATAATAACAGTCACAGATCTATAAACTCATACTAAAGATGCAGCATTTCATAACCTCACCCCCTGGAGGCATCAGGACCCAAAATCTTGCTTAGTGATAAAGCATCTGTAGGAAATAATGAGGCTCTTATAGTGCTGGAGCTAACATGCCTAAGCGCCTCTTCTTCTTTCAGTAAAACTAGGATAAATTCACCAATTTATCAAAGCTAAAGTCTTTCACAGAGAAAAAAAACGTGTGTTTTTAAAAGCCAACCGTGTGTCCATCTCTCCTCACCACCTTTGAGGAGAAGCTGCCATTGGAAGGAGTAATGGCTTCTGTGTGGCTGTGAGGAAAGCTGTAATCTGCATTTAATTAGAAAAATTCTCCAATGTCTCCAAGTGTGAATTTTTCTTTTCATTGCAGGAGACAGAACATTTTTATGTACAGTTTTTAATGATAAAAGGACACAGTTTTGCAGGTTGATTGTTTATCTCAGTGGTGTGCGGTCAGTTGGATGTAACTTTAAATGGTCATATGGCAGAATGCTGTGTGTTTGTGTTTGTTCACAGCAACAAGCTACGAAAACAAATATGGTTAAGAAATGCAGAATGCAGGGATGGAGAATTATAAAGTTGATGATAGGGAATAAACAGCCAGACACACAAAAAACGAAGGAATGAAATAGAAAGTTTTTACAATAGTTACCATAGCTGGTGTAAAATGACAGAGCTCCATTGAACTCTGACACCTTACACCAACTAAGGATCTTCTCTCAGGTGACAAAAATTAACCTTCAGGCAAGATTTTATGCTCATAAAATCATACCAAAAACAAAACAAAAACAAAACAGGGTTCAATGCAATTCCAAGAACAAACACAGGCTAAAAAAAAAAAAACCCAGAGGGCACTTAAACTACAGTGTGGAAGCCCGAGTGTGGAAGGTGGCAGCACAAACTTCACATAGTAAGGAAAAAAAAAACAGTATGATACTGACAAGTTAGTATTCAAATAACAACCTCAGGTGAAACTGCTTCATTAAAGAGGTTCCCAAACCATTCAGGAAAATATTAAATGAAAGCTGAGATTTTAATTTAAGATTCATCTTTGATAAATAAGTGTGCCAATTAACTACTGATTTCAGTTTAAAAAACATAATTAGGGAGGATGGTGCATGTTTACAGGTCTATGTGCCTGTGTGTCTATGTATACTCACGAGGACCCACTGAAATCTTCTAGTTGTATGTATGACATAACTAAGGCTAGCGTGACCAGACAGAAAGTGTAAAAAATCAGGGCAGGCAGTATGGGGGTAACAGTTGCCTATATAAGAAAAAGCCCCAAATATCAGGACTCCCCCTATAAAATCCGGACATCTGGTCACCCTAACTAAGTCTCTGATCACACAAATGTGTATGCACATGTCCTGTCCCACTGATTTACACAAGTAAACGTTTGCAGGATTGGTGCCTTGGGCCTTGATTCTGCAACTTGGTGGATTACTGCCCCCCTTGCAGAGCCTTGTTTTTATTATTTGTATTGCTGTGGTACCTAATGCCTCCAATCATGGATCAAGGCGCAGGTGCTGTCTTCATTGGACAAACACATTGAGTTCAAGCGGGTCCTGCACAGGCACAAAGGTCTGCTCACGTGGCTCCTTTTGCTGTAACAGAGCCATAGAGTATAACTTTTCAAGGCAGGATCTACGTCTTCATCTGTGCTTTGAAGTGCCCATTACATATTTAGATAATAAGTTATAATAATATTGGGGATTCTAACTCTTCCTTATTTTGTGTGTTTCTTCACCTTTTGTTTTATGTTAGAGCATTCACAGAAAATCCTACTAAATTATATAAACATTTAAAAGCACAGCTTGACAGGTATTAGCCAAATTTAGTACATTATCAGATGTAAAGCACCAGTATTTATGTCCTAATTTACATAAAATCCTGCTTTGTGCTATTTAAATTCTCCCTTTGATTCCCTGTAAAGTATACAATGAATGAAATAATGAATGAAGCACAGAATTTTTCCACCCATCCACCACTCCACTTTCCTTTTATTGTTGCATTGAACTGTTATTTGGCAACCGTTAAAACATTTCAACATCATTAAACTGTGTTGCTCATTCTTAGCAAACACTTAGTAGTGTTGTTATAACTAACCTTTTATATGGCCCCATAAATTGACATAGTGCTCCACAAATCTAGGCTCCAATTTGGCAACTACACTTGTGAGGGCAGGCCTAGGTGCTTGTGTGGAGCCATGCTGTCTTCAGTGGGATGGTCAGATTGCAGGATCTGACCCATAGATAAAGACAAGTTATGAAGCCCAAAAGAGTTTATATTCCAAATGAATGTTACATTTTATAAATAACTGTTAAAATATTTAAATGTTGGAAAAATGCCTGATGTTAATATCCATAATATTGAAGAATGTTGATTTCCAATTAAGCAGTCATGTGCAGTAAATGTGCAATTTTAATGGTAATTAGATGAGACATGAAATGAAAATCAATTCAGTCTAAAATATTAAACCTATGATCTCTTCTTGGCCCAATTCCAGGTTCTAAAGCATTGAGACTCCAGCTGGACATTGAGGAACGATACAGGGCATTACTATTAAAGGAGCTTGGTTTCTGAGCTGAGGAAGGATGTGAGTAATTTTCTGTTCAAGTGCCCCTTACAAACCAATCTGTGATGAGCCTGGCCTTGGATGGAGGAAAAGTTATTTTCAACATGATAGCTGCTTATACAGAAGGGGATGGGAGTAGCTTCAGAGGAACAAGATCAGCATGACATCAGTCCATATTCAGATATTTGGAGGGATCCTATCCTGCTTTGTTGTACATAGTTAATGTTAATGTTTGTGTGATAAACTAATATGCCCATAGATCTCCCCTCACTTTTAGTGAATATATAGTTTAATAAAAATGATCACTGCAACAGCTACAGTTGTTGGTGAAGAGTGACAGTCATATTACTCTGTATTTAGCATTATGATCAGCACAGACTTAAATCAGAAAGACTACCTTACCATTATTTGCTGCCTTCAGACACATGCACATATATCGTGGAATTCTGATATAGGAATCACTGCCTAGAGTGGTCAGATCAGTCGGTTTTATTTATCTATCATGGTGCCATTGCCAAACCTACTCTCTATTTACCATAATATAATTTTGTTCAGTTGTCAGACCATTGGTTTTCATTTACAGTGATCAGATTACACCTGCAAAGTTTCCATTTTGAAAGATAGTTCACATCTCCTGTAATTCTGACTAACAAATATTACGAGGCAGAATTTTTTAAAAAAATGACTCAATGCAGAGTCTATTTCAAGGCAATATAAGAGTGAGGAAGGTGCTAGCTTTAAGTTATATTGTATATTAGGTGACCTATATGATTTGCAGGCAACAATTTTATTGATTTTAAGGCAAGGTTTGCACTGTGCAGAATTCTTTATCAGCTATTATATATTTAGTGTGGTGTATACTAGGAGGTTATTTGGTCAGGAAATCTGCACCTTGCAGTTTTTCGGTGTGGAAACTCAGTTTGCAAGTGCAAGCACACATATATATAGAATTTAGCAATGACTACTGAATTCAGACTTTTTTTTAAAAGAGATAGGCCCAAATGAAAACTTTTCATTAACATACCCCCATATTTCGTGGGGATTCAAAATGCAGATCTGGATTCAGACTCTAAATTTTAGGTTAAATCTCCCTGAATCAGACAGAAAATGCTAGATCTATAGTACTGTTAGTGAAGTTTTTGGTTTGTATTATTGAGATCAAGAAATTATTGAAAATTCTTAGGCCAGGCCCCAAATTTGCCTACCTTGACTGTGTAGTCTTACTTTGGACGTTCTTCTACCCTCTAAACTGCATTTGAAAGGAGGGAAATTTGCATAACCAATGCATATTCTAACACAAAATGTAACAATGATTTTTATTGTCAGACAAAACAGAATGGAATGGGGATGTTATCTCCTTTCTTAAAATGGGAAATGGTGGAAATATTGTACAATTATAGTTCTATAAAAACAACATAAAACAAAATATCCTGAGGGGTGTTTTTAAATATATTAATAACTGTACCAAATGCCATTACAGTTCATCTTGGAGAGAGATTCAGGATGTGTTTTCAGTTTGGCAGAGAAGAAAACAGCTTCACTTCACCCCATGTGGAAAGGGCATGTTTTTTTCAAGTACATAGGGAGTAGGTGATATATATTCTGTGTGTTACATATTTGTGTAGACTAGAATATATGAAAGAAGCTACTTTTAAATTCACTCCAGAATATATCTATACATGTAAAACATGCTATTTCTATAATATTTGCATAATTTATGTATTTAGTTTCACTTACAAAAAATAGCCCTCCTTCAGCCTACGTGACTGTACCACACAACACGTACAAATATATACAATCAACCCAGAGGAAAGTATCACCTTACTCACCTAGTCTATCAGGATTAACGACAGCCCTTTTACCCACATACATTCCCATCAGCTCACCCCCTTCTCAAAAGCTTGGCACAATACATAGGGCCTACAATATGCCCTCAAGATCAACATGCTTAGGGGCTCTGTCAAACCAAGTAAGGAAATGAGTTCCAAGAGTCAAGGACTCCTCATTGAACCCTGTGCTGCCAGTTCAAACCAATGAACTGATAGTTCGAGTGACTAGGTATCGTGAAACTGATGCAGAAATACATTAATAGAAAAGCCGTTTTTGTGGTGTGCAGGACCCAGACCATTTCAGGCTTTTTAAATGAGAACCAAAACCTAAATAAATTACATAGACTTTTGTTTCCTGGGGGACATTTCCATTCAATCACTCATGACAAGATGACATTTCAGTATTTGAATGTTTTCCATAGTGTGGATGATTGCGTCTTTCTCCAGCTCTAAGAAATACACTTACAGAATTAAGGGAAAAACCGCAATATCCAAAAACCATTCTTTACACTGATAGGCTTAGTAAACCCCAGTAAAGATTAGCGATCTGCTACAGACACCTTTTATTCCTGATTTCCTGTAAAACATCTGATCTTTTGGCATCAGCTCACTAGCCCAAAAATGGATATAAACTGCTACCTTATATTTTAAATGTTGGTCTCAGAGGTCCTGATTCAATAAGATTGCTTAGAAAAGGAAGCTGTAGGCAAGTTAAAAACATGTGCATGTTTTATAACAATAATAACTCCTTATGAAAAAGTGAGATACTTTTATTATATGAGGGGCACTGCTTGTTCACAGGGGACTTGCTATGTTCACTGATTTTGCGACTGTTATGTACTTAAAATGTTTTGTAGAGTACTTGGATGTGTTTGCCTCGATAGTAAAGCTTGCTATAAAAATGAAAGTTGTGGTAATGATGTTATTGCAAGACACTTTTGCCTGCCAGGATGAATGATTTCTAAATGCCACTATGTGATTAAGCTGAAAGGCACAACAGGTTCTACTACAGTGTGAAGTCTTAGGTGCACGGAAATTACCTTTCAACAGCACACCCGGGAGTATCTCTGGGAGATTATAACATGGTAACTTTACTGTTTTTTTAAAAAAATGAATAAATGAAGTCATTAAAAAACATTTTTTGCTAGATAAAGTTAAGTGCCTTCCATCATCTAGTGTGTAGTCATTAAGGTCTAATGTGCTCTTCTGTGGAAATATTTCAAAGTGATCCAGGGTTTCCTTATTCAGTGCAGTGGTAACAGCAATATTTGTTAATCTGAGTTAGATTTTGTTTCTGTCTTAACAAATAATGGTAGGACAATTACCATCTACATTCAATTTCCAAATACTACACAGTCATATTAACAACAAGCACCCTAATTTTTTATGAACATGTTTTTCAATCTGATTGTTTTTCTTCTGATATTTTAGTAAGTATGACTTCCCCCTCCTTTCCCACCGCCATGGGATAGTGTCACCATGGGACTTATCAATTATCCCGGACTATAATCTGCCACTGATTTTTCTGCAGTTGTTTTCAGGGGACAATTCTGTTTAAAGATGATCGGAAAAGGCCCACGGATCTTTGTTTGTATTCAGATGTTTTCAAAAATGTGGATAGTCACCACTATCCTATGCTCTTAAGAGTACACATATGAAACCAAGGGAAAGACACAAGGGTGTAATATTTATAGTTGTTCTTTGTCCTGTTGAGATTAGTAAACCCAGCTCAAGGTAATACAGTGACTCCAGTCCAGTAAACTAACAACCCATTTCAGAACATAGGAGACTACATAGTCCACTTAAAAATGCAATTAGAAATCATAAGTGAAGAGACTGTAAGGCCCTATCTACCTTACAGTCATTTGCACCAGTGTAAATATAGTACCAGTAACTCCAGTAATTTTGTGATTAAGTCCCACTGGGGTAAATCCCACTTTACATCCCTGTGGCATGTCTACATTGGGGGGTTGCAAATTTCACCAATGTAGGCATCTTCTCAGGGACATAAGGGCCCCAGCAGCTCCTCCCTCTCCTTCCCCTCCCAGAAGAATCAGGGAACAGCACCTTAACATCTTCAGTAGCCCCACTAATTCTATTAACTGATTTGTAGAGCTGGGAGAACATGCAGAAACCATTAACTTCACTTTAATCCTTTAACATCATAACTTTTATTGGAAAAAAAAAAAGTAGGGCAGGATTTCTAACTCTGTTCTATTAAAGTTAATAGTAAACCCCCCCAGTGGCTTCAGTGGTAGCAAAGTTAGGCCAGCACTGAGTACTTTTGACAACCACATGCATAATCACCGTGATAAAGACACAGCCCAGTAAAAATATAAGTAGGGCCCTACCAAATTCACAGTCCATTTTGGTCAATTTCATGGTCCAGGGTTTTAAAAATTGTAAATTTCATGATTTCACCTCTTTAAATCTGAAATTTCACAGTGTTGTAATTGTAGGGGGTCATGTAGGGGGGTCTCTCCAGCTCTGAAGGCAGCAGCGCAGAAGTAAGGGTGGCAAGATATTGTATCATCACCCTTACTTCTGCATTCCTGCTGGTGGGGTGCTGCCTTCAGAGCTGGGCACCCAGCCGACAGCCTCCGCTTTCAGGCAGCCCAGCAGTGACGGTGGCAATAACACAACCCGCCTAAAATAACCTTGTGACCCCCCTGCAACTCCCTTTTCAGACAGGACCCACAGTTTGAGAAATGCTGGTCTGCCCTCTGAAATCTGTATAGTACAGGGTAAAAGCAAAAAAGACCAGTTTTTATGGGGGGAGACAGATTTCATGGTCTGTGACACGTTTTTCATGGCTGTGAATTTGGTAGGCCTTAAATATAAATTTATCACTGGAATTTGTGTCTTTATTTCGCCTTCTCTTACCCACCCCTATACTTTAGATTGCAAGTGCATCTGTGCAGGGCCCGTGTCATTTACTTGTCTATATGGTATCTATTATATTTTGATACCAGGTAATATTTTTGTTTAATTTCATGGGTATGTACTGCAGGCAGGAGCTACATCTAATATATTATTCAGTCAAAGACAGTAAGGCACTGAATAGATTTTACTGGAGATATGCTCCACGTCTAAAAAAGAACTGCATTGTATATAAGCTCTTCTTGACCTGCTGCTCACAAACCAGGAAGAATTAGTAGGGGAAGCAAAAGTGGATGGGAACCTGGGAGGCAGTGACCATGAGATGGTCAAGTTCAGGATCCTGACAAAAGAAAGATAGGAGAGCAGCAGAATACCAGTCCTGGACTTCAGAAAAGCAGATTTTGACTTCCTCAGGGAACTGATAGACAGGATCCCCTGGGAGAATAACATGAGGGGGAAAGGAGTCCAGGAGAGCTGGCTGTATTTTAAAGAATCCTTATTGAGGTTGTAGGAACAAACCATCCCCATGTGTAGAAAGAATAGTAAATATGGCAGGTGACCTGCTTAGCTTAACAGTGAAATCCTTGCTGATCTTAAACACAAAAAAGAAGCTTAGAAGAAGTGGAAGATTGGACAAATACCAAGAAAGGAGTATAAAAATATTGCTCAGGCAAGCAGGAGTGAAATCAGGAAGGCCAAATCACACTTGGAGTTGCACCTAGCAAGGGATGTTAAGAGTAACAAGAAGGGTTTTTTCAGGTATGTTAACAACAAGAAGAAAGTCAAGGAAAAGTGTGGGCCCCTTACTGAATGAGGGAGGCAACCTAGTGACAGAGGATGTGGAGAAAGCTAATGTACTCAATGCTTTTTTTGCCTCTGTCTTCATGAACAAGGTCAGCTCCCAGACTACTGCACTGGGCAGCACAGCATGGGGAGAAGGTGACCAGCCCTCTGTGGAGAAAGAAGTGGTTCGGGACTATTTAGAAAAGTTGGACGAGCACAAGTCCATGGGGCCGGATGCGCTGCATCCGAGAGTGCTAAAGGAGTTGGCGGATGTGATTGCAGAGCCTTTGGCCATTATCTTTGAAAACTCATGGTGATCGGGGGAAGTCCTGGACAACTGGAAAAAGGCTAATGTAGTGCCCATCTTTAAAAAAGGGAAGAATGAGGATCCTGGGAACTACAGGCCAATCAGCCTCACCTCAGTCCCTGGAAAAATCATGGAGCAGGTCCTCAAGGAGTTAATTCTGAAGCACTTAGAGGAGAGGAAAATGATCAGGATTCACCAAAGGCAAGTCATGCCTGACTAATCTAATTGCCTTCTATGACATGTTATCCCTTGACTTTAGCAAAGCTTTTTCCCACAGTATTCTTGCCAGCAAATTAAAGAAGTATGGGCTGGATGAATGGACTATAAGGTGGATAGAAAGCAGACTAGATCATCGGGCTCAATGGGTAGTGATCAATGGCTCCATGTCTAGTTGGTAGCTGGTATCAAGTGGAGTGCCCCAAGGGTCGGTCCTGGGGCTGGTTTTATTCAATATCTTCATTAATGATCTGGAGGATGGTGTGGATTACACCCTCAGCAAGTTTGCAGATGATACTAAACTGGGAGGAGTGGTAGATATGCTGGGGGGTATGGATAGGATACATAGGGCCCTAGACAAATTAGAGGATTGGGCCAAAAGAAATCAGATGAGTTTCAACAAGGACAAGTGCAGAGTCCTGCACTTAGGATGGAAGAATCCCATGCACCACTACAGACTAGGGACTGAACGGCTAGGCAGCAGTTCTGCAGAAAAGGACCTAGGGGTTACAGTGGATGGAAAGCAGGGGCATAGCGAGCAGATCGAGAGACGTGATCGTCCCCCTCTATTCGACATTGGTGAGGCCTCATCTGGAGTACTGTGTCCAGTTTTGGGCCCCACACTACAAGAAGGATGTGGATAAATTGGAAAGAGTCCAGCGAAGGGCAACAAAAATGATTAGGGGTCTGGAACACATGACTTATGAGGAGAGGCTGAGGGAACTGGGATTGTTTAGTCTGCGGAAGAGAAGAATGAGGGGGGATTTGATAACTGCTTTCAACTACCTGAGAGGTGGTTCCAGAGAGGATGGTTCTAGACTATTCTCAGTGGTGGAAGAGGACAGGACAAGGAGCAATGGTCTCAAGTTGCAGTGGGGGAGGTTTAGGTTGGATATTAGGAAAAACTTTTTCACTAGGAGAGTGGTGAAACACTGGAATGCATTGCCTAGGGAGGTGGTGGAATCTCCTTCCTTAGAAGTTTTTAAGGTCAGGCTTGACAAAGCCCTGGCTGGGATGATTTAATTGGGGATGGGTCCTGCTTTTGAGCAGGGGGTTGGACTAGATGACCTCCTGAGGTCCCTTCCAACCCTGATATTCTATGATTCTATGATATGAGTCAACAGTGTGCCCTTGTTGCCAAGAAGGCTAATGGCATTTTGGACTGTATAAGAAATGTATTATAATTTTTCTAAAGTAATCCTTTTACCTCAGAAATCAAAAAGTGTAACATTCTGGAAGGGGACAGTTAATATATATGCATCCACTTCTGTCATGCCAGTGACTTAACTTACTTTTTTTCTGTGTAAATTTACACGTTCCCATCCAACATAAACTATGCTCCCCATCCATTCTTACCCTTGTTATGTTCAGAAATGATAATATATTCTTCGATATATTCACAGAGGAATTACTGTTATTTATTTGATTAGAAATAGAGATTTTAAATCTAATTCAACAAGGCCTATAAAATAAACACAAAACAAAACAAACAATGGTGAAATTCTAAGAGTGAGTCATTGTTAGAGCTCTCATGAACCAAAAGCATATCAGAATATTTAAAAAATAAACTACATTTGTATTTTAAAACCCTTTGTCTGATTTTTATGAAACCCCTCACCACAGTCCAAAAAACTGTATCCTGGGATGAGATATGGCATGCTAAGTTTCAGAGAAGTAGGTGTCTTTGGGAAACTAGCATCGTGGTTGAAAACTGAGGTTATAGCTGGAAGCTATTTTCAACCTTAACTCTAAATGATAAATGTCCGAGGTTTACTTTGAGGAGGAAAACGAGTTAATTGTAGTGGAAATTAATAATCTTATTTACAATTGAATACAATACAATACTGTCAATGGGCTTTAGGGCACAAGTGAAGAAGTACTCCTGAAAAGACTTTTGCACCTGGAAAGAGTTTATATATCCAAGATACCAGCTAGAAATTTCATTTCTGGAGACCTCTCTGTTGTTACAGGAGTGAAGTACACCTGGTTTTATTCCCATCCTTCATAGTTAATTCATATATTTCAAGTAGAAATTCTTATATGAGAAATGTGGGGCAGAAAATTAGGGGGCAATAGTACATGTTAATCAACCATAAAATAGTGTACTACTGTAAATCTTTGTGTAAGTTTTCAGGAGAGACAAAACCAAAGAACTAATAAAACACTATAAGCCAGAGAAAGAAGAATTAAAAACAACCTTAAAAACAATGTTTATTTCCCCCCCTACTGTTCCTCGCACATTCTTGTCAACTGCTGGAAATGGCCCACCTTGATTATCGCTTCAAACGGTTTCCCCACTCCCACCCACCCCCCATTCTCCTGCTGGTAATAGTTCACCTTACCGGATCACTCTTGTCTCAGTGTCTGTCATGTGATTTTCAAATGTACAAAACATTTCAGAATTTTATACAAGTCAGAGGCAAAACAAATTCAGTTTAAAAGACAAAAAAATCCATGATTTAAATGCTGAAAGGCTACATTTAAGGAGAATCTTGTTTTAAATATTTAAGCATGGGAATTGGCTCAGACTAGGCATTTACTGATTACAAAATGAAATTAACTTCATGGATTAATTGCAAAACTACACAAATTGCCAGTTACCTAAATGGTCACTTTGGTGACTGCAGGCACATTACTTATTATTAAGAAAAGTAAAATAAGTTATGGGACAGTTGTAAGGAATGGGATGCCTAAAGTAGATGCATTATAAAAAAAAGTAACCATTGCTGAAGAACATAATTTGCCATTTCAATGTGTGTAGGCACTGAAAATGGTTTCATCTGGAGCGGATAAGTGCATGGTTTGGTATGTAAGCTACCAGCTGATACAAATACATCAGTCACATTGCATGAAAACCTCAAGTAGTACTCAATTCAGCATTAAGAAGAAAACAACACTTAGGCAGACTCTAAAAAGGCTAAGTGATATTTCAACACATATCACTGCTAAAATCTGTTCTCAATGAAACTGTGAGCTGATGTTACACGCTTAAATCACCATGAAGAGCATACAAAAGATACTAGATTTAAGTCTTTTGTGAATATTTTAAGTACACAAGTATGGTCTTGAAGCCATAATTAAAAAATTATGCCTGGCTCTCTATGACTGCCCATTTTTATTTGAGTTGGCTCTTAGTCAGTTCAGTAAGCCCTTGAGACATTATGCTGCCCTAAATAGAAGAGATCCAGGGGTCACTGCCCCTTCCCCCTTCCTGTTTGCTTCTACAGCTAAGGGGACTGGAGAGCAGTATGAGGTGACACTCTCAGGAGATCATTTTTCTACTGCCTTGCCCTAGTGTAACCATGCACACCTGTGCAAAGTAGTAATGTCTTGTATGCACTTTGCACAGGTGCAAATGAGTAGACAAGTGGCAAAGCAGTGAAGACTCAAGCCATGAACTCCAGAGGGGAGAATGCAGTTTTCAGCACCTTTCAGTACCTTCTACAGTCTTCTATAGTTTCTGAAGGAAAGATCAGCCCCTTCTAAATGGTCAGTGCAACATTTGAACCAGATGCTGAGGAAAAATAGGAGATGGAGAGTGTCACAGCTGGATGAAATTTCTGGCAAAAATATTTAACCCTACCCCTGCCCCACCCCCCATCTTCCTGAACAAATAATAGGATTAAAAGAAACTGCCTTATTCCGTGAAGAGGATCTGTGAGGTAGTTTTACCAATCTAAGTATACTGGCTCAGTTCCCTGCAATAACACATGCTGTGGCACAAACCTATCTGTGTAAATCAGCTTAATGTGAGAGGTATGTCTTACAGATAGACTGGATGTTAAACTGCAAATATTGTCAATGAAGAGCAAGAGCAAGAAAAGAAGAACAGTAAGTGGAAGGGCTGGCAATTCCACCCAGGAAGAATCTGGTATAGTTGTGCTGCCCACCTCCCGAAATTGCTGTATCTATGCCTAGAAATGCTAGGAGGAAAATAAGGCCTAAGAAACAGCAGAGAAATAGAGAAAAACAGCATCTGACTACAGAGACTTTCTTTTGAAATGTCTGCTGACATTGCTTTTATATTCACAGGAAAGCTGATGGCAGAGTAAAATTTTAACGTTCTACGGGCAGCAAAATGTCACTGAAGATTATCTTTTCTCCAGCTCCTTCACAGTTTACACTATCACTTTGCTACCTGCATTTCAGTTCACGTGACTGTATTTGTTTTTTTCAGCCCTCACCAGGTCTAATGCTAGAAACACTTGTTCAGGCAGTAACCTTCTTTTACCAGTAATAAAAATGTAACTTGTGGTTTTTGATAGAGTCTTCCTCCTATCAAATTAACCCCATTTGGGGTAAATTCTGTCTCCTTCCCAAACACAGTTTCACCTGCCTTTATAACCTGGAGAAATATGAAAACCTGTAAGCAGAAATAGGCTGGATCTATAAAGCCCAGCCCATGATACAAGCATGTACAATCAAACCCGTGCAGGGAACTGCGTAACATGAACTGACAGAGCCCTCAAATTTGGAGTTGAGCATTTGGTACCAAACGTATTACTCAAAACAATGGATGTCAGAAGAGGGATTATCACACCAGCATATGGTAAAGCTGCCACAGCCTGGAAATTATATAGAGAAACAAGAGACCTGAGAGATAAAAGAAGAGATAAAAAGTGTTACTCATTCGAACTCAAAGAAGCTGGAGAAAGAGAATAATGGCATGTCCTCTCTCTCTCTCTTTTTGTGACAACTTTTGATCTGTGTCTGCATTGGTTAGAAGTGTAGTGTATTTTTGTTATCTCTGTGAAGTCATTGATGAGCGATATCAGGTAGTAGGTAAAACATGTGGGGTGTATCCCTCGCCAGTGCTATGTCACATCTGTTGAAGTGCTTCTGAATTGTGCTGCGTTGCTGTGGACAATAGTCCCTTTCCCAAGACTGTCCTAAGTAAAGAAACTGACATGTGCCAGGCTTTACAGATGTATCAGCTGCTGATCCATCTAAGTGTTATATATTACTGAACATTTCCAAGTCAGCCAGACTGTTTTGGAAAACATTCAAAGAAGGTGTTAGAAAGCTGTCCATTCCCATTGATAATAACAAGAATAATATTCCACAAAAGGTTTGCTGCTTGAGCCAAAATACTGGTAAGCATGCAGCTTTTTGTATATTGCTAGCCAAGCAAATGTCACACACTTTCAAGGAAGCTCCCAGAGTTGTTTCCTAAAATAAATAAACTGACATGAACACTCTTCCTCTACAATAGGCTTGGGGCTTGACCCAAAGTCTGTACAAACACTCAAGCTCCACTCTGACCCCTGTTCTGAGTCACTGTCAGATTTGATACCACTCTCCTGAGAGAGGAAGGATGTTTGCTGTGAAATTAAAAAGGCACAGATAGTAATGCTCTGTTTTCCACAATGCTCTTTACTTCTTCTTAGTTCCACAACAGCTCTTGATCTTATCTCTTAACCCCCTCATTTAGTACAGAAAGAGGTGGAGGAGGGAGCAGTGGACCTTTGAAATTATTCAACACTATGGTTTCTTCGTAGCCACCTGAGCTATCCCCTTAACCTCCACGATATAAGCCATCAACTAACTGGGCGGGGGACAACAGGAAGGAATATCCTCTCTCTGCAAGTTATTTTATTATAGTCCATTACTCCAATGTATTTGTTAGCTACTGTTGGAGCCATCATACTGGGCTACGCCGTCAGAACACCCAGAAACTACAGCTACTATGAAAACATGGCTGCTTGTTTGCTTAGTGTCACTTCTCACAGACAGCACATACATCTTAAGTGTCCGTCCTCATTTTGCCTTCCTTTGCAGCATGGGGCATAGGTCATTTGCTAAGGTTATCTGCCAGATCAATTTCCTGTCATTGCATGGGCTTTGGGCATTTGTGCACCTCAGTACCTCCTATTTTCAGCCGATGGTATACAAATGTTTTATCTCCTGAGGCTGTAATAGTTTAGTCTAATCCAGGTTATTGAGCTCAATACAGGAGTAACCAGGTGGAGTTGAGTGGTTTACGATGTGCAGGAGATCAGACTAGATAATCTGGTAGTCCCTTCTGCCTTTAAACACTATAATTCTATGGTTCTTCTAAATACCTGCCTTAAAACTCTTTTCTGCTGCAGTGCCTACAAAAACTTGACAATGGTTAAGCATCTGGTATGCTGTGAACATTTTTTTACATGATGATCAGAATTATCGCATTGTTTCCTTGTTCTTTCCCTCTGTGTTTTATCCACTTGTTACGTACAGTCTTGCATATAGATTGTAAGATCTTCGAGGCCAGGATTGTTATCTTGTTTTATGGAGAGCTCACTGGGAATTTTTTGACAACATTTTTTTTCCATCAGAAAATGCCGATTTGTCAAAACTGAAACTTTTCACTGAAACACACTAGCTTTGACAGAACTTTCCTCAGGGAGATTGTGCAGGTCCAGGATGGAATTTCTGGGCAAAGCAAAAGAAAGAAAGAGACCCACCTCTGATTTGGAGTAGGGACTAGAAGCTGGGTCTCCCACATCCAAGGTGAGTGCCATAACCACTGGCTATAGAGTCAATCTTTCATTCTCTGGCCCAATGAATATTCATTTTTAATACAAAATGCTAGAGCAGGAAAGATTGACTCTCTAGCCCAGTGATTTGGGCACTTGCCTGGGAGGTGGAAGACCCAGGTTCAAGACCCCTTGTCTGCCTGAATGAGCAAGTGCCCCTAACTACTGGGAAGGCAGTCTGTTGTTCTGATAAAAATTTTCACAGGACCTTAAATTAATTTCAAACCCTGTACATTTTTTGTGAAACGGAATTCTTGTTTTCTGGCTAACCCTAATTATATGTTTGCACAATGAGGATCTAATCTAGCCTTGAGGTGTTACCATAATACAAAAAGTAAAGAATAAATACAGCTCTGTCCATAGTCAGCACTGATTCCCAGTCAATTTCCAGATGGAATTTAAGGTTTTGTTTTCACTTTTTAAAATTACTATTATTATTTATTTGTATTATAGTAGTACCACATTGTGCTATGCCCTGTACAAAAATGCAGTAAAAAGACCATCCCTCTAGGTTTGCTAGAGGCCACTTACATCAGAGACTGCTTCCCTCCCCAGTAAATATTGCGACAGCTGATAGTACCAGAGACTCCTGAATTAACAGATCACTTTTTTACTTAGGAAAGGGCTATAGGCAAAGTATTTTCAGTGAAGGGTTCTGAATTCTGGAATTTGCCTCCCGCATCATTCCACCAAAGCTTGAGTTTGTTGAGCATCAATTCAGGTAACAAAGCACATCTTTTCTACCAGGCTGTTTCTGGGAAGCGGGCAAGAGTTGTGGAGGATTTTATATTTTGGGGATTAGTACTAAATTGTATTTTATTTCATACACAGAGCTCTGGATAGGCTTGTTTTTCATTAAATCAAAATAAGAAACAAGGTGGGTCTAGAATGTAACTGGAATTGCAAAACTTACTTTGTGTACTTAAGTTTTGCAACAGTCCTTAGTAGTCTTGGAATAGTCCGTTTCAAATAGAAGGAAGAGGGAGCGGGAGCATGAAGGGACAGGCTATCACAGATTCCATTGTTATTGAACATTATGATTTTTTTCTTTAGCCAGCAGCTGGTGCTGACAACATAGCTAGTGAGTGTATTTTTGGTGGACATCATCCTACTAATGCTGTCCAGAGCATGACATCAGGCTCCCTTAACACAGGCTTATTTTGCATACCAAAGGGCATGTGAGAGTGAGACCCAAAGAATAGGTTGTTGCCATAAACTCTTTCCTTGGATATTTTGTTTTGATTCAGACTGAAAATAAGGGCCCAATCCTGTGAGGTCCACTCCTACTGATACCAACAGGAGTTAAGGGTGTACAGTGTCTCCCAGTAACAGACCCTGGGCCCAGATACAGTCTAATAGTTGTCTATGGCAGTGAACAGGGAAATGAAATGGCACCAAGATATCAAGTGCACGCACACAGAATAAAAACCTATGAAAAATTCTGTTGAAGAGCATGTCTTGGTAAAGGTAGTTTTCTTGTAAACTAAGTTACCTATGATAGATTGTTTTGTTACAAAATCCACACTCAGTGTGTCCAAACAGGACAGATCCTGCTAGGATGCTACATTATGCAAGTGTTCTTCTTATTAAGAACTATGTACCTAAAAAAAAAAGAAAGCAAGAAAAACCCATCGTATCAGCTACATGTGCCTAAACTCCCAAATGGTAGCTGTACAGAAACTTCTTTGAAACTTCAGATTTCTTCTGGTCTTCGTTAAGGAGTTATATGTCTTTGCTATCGGTGTAGCTTGCATCGTGATAGGAAAACAAACTTGGTAGCTGCTATGCCCGTATTCATAGACAAAAAGGGAAAACAGAAAAACAACCAATCTGTTTGTAAGTCAAAATCTCTTTGCTGATATGCGGTCCTGATCCTAAAAACCTTTTCTCCCACAGGGTCCTACAGACAGACATTGCAACAGGATGACTTGCATGAGTAAGAACTACTCTAGAGATCAAGACAAAGTTCAGATACATCACATTGCTGTTTGCAGTGCTTTACTGTACCTAAAGAATTGTGCTTGGCTTTCAAACCCGCAATTCAAAAACCCACTTGAAAAATGAATTTCAGCCCTGGTTTTGTGTTAAGGATATGCACTGAGAATTGGAATCCTTACAGCAATTTGGGAATTACATAGGCAATGAAAATCCTCTACCCAGTGCCTGGAGAGAGAACACAGAAATTGCTGTGCAATTACTACTGTACTGTGCTGTAGTTTCCTCTTGCATATGAACACAGGCAGAAAAACCCTGTAATTCTTTAATTTTTTCTCTCTCTGAGACATTTCATCCCCAGCAGTCAGCCTTTGAGAGAAACAGCCAACATTATCTTCCACTCACCCTCCCACAGCACCACTACTTCAGAGAAAATGATGCAAAGCCCTCCAAAATAGAAAAAATATATATAAACCTATAACTGCTACATTTATTTTTATAAATATATGTGGCCATGAAAAAAGCTAATGCAGTCTTGGGATGCATCAGGCGAGGTATTTTCAGTAGAGATAAGGAGGTTTTAGTACCATTATACAAGGTACTGGTGAGACCTCACCTGGAATACTGTGTGCAGTTCTGGTCTCCCATGTTTAAGAAGGATGATTCAAACTGGAACAGGTACAGAGAAGGGCTACTAGGATGATCCGAGGAATGGAAAACCTGTCTTATGAAAGGAGACTCAAAGAGCTTGGCTTGTTTAGCCTAACCAAAAGAAGGCTGAGGGGAGATATGATTGCTCTCTATAAATATATCAGAGGGATAAATACCAGGGAGGGAGAGGAATTATTTAAGCACAGTACCAATGTGGACACAAGAACAAATGGATATAAAGTGGTCATTGGGAAGTTTAGAGTTGAAATTAGACGAAGGTTTCTAATCATCAGAGGAGTGAAGTTTTGGAATAGCCTTCCAAGGGAAGCAGTGGGGGCAAAAGACCTATCTGGCTTTAAGATTAGACTCGATAAGTTTATGGAGGAGATGGTATGATGGGATAACATGATTTTGGCAATTAATTGATCTTTAAATATTCATGGTAAATAGGCCCAATGGCCAGTGATGGGATGTTAGATGGGGTGGTATCTGAGTTACTACAGAGAATTCTTTCCTGGGTATCTGGATGATGAGTCTTGCCCACACGCTCAGGGTTTAGCTGATAGCCATATTTGGGGTCAGGAAGGAATTTTCCTCCAGGGCAGGTTTGAAGAGGCCCTGGAGGTTTTTCGCTTTCCTCTGTAGCATAGGGCACGGGTCACTTGCTGGAGGATCCTCTGCTCCTTGAAGTCTTTAAACCACGATTTGAGGACTTCAATTGCTCAGACATAGGTGAGAGGTTTTTTGCAGGAGTGGGTGGGTGAGATTCTGTGGCCTGCATTGTGCAGGAGGTCAGACTAGATGATCATAATGGTCCCTTCTGACCTTAATATCTATGAATCTATAAAGCAAGCTTTCATCTGATTCAAGACGATCTGAACTGGGAGCAGTCAATTTCAATTTTATATGGCCTCCCTTACAGATGGAAAAATGGAAAAGACTGCGAGCCAAGTGCTGGAATTCAGATGGACTATGTGACAGGATGAACAAATTCTGAAGCAAGTGGAGTCCTTTGGTTGAGATAGACTCCTTTGGGATGGACACATTTTCACTGGTAACGAGATTCAAGCAGAATTATATTTGTAACATGGGGAGGATCCAAAGCTTTAAAAAAATACTCCAAAATGTGAGTAACAGGCAACTAGTTAACATCTGATTGCCCCCCAACTGACTGAAAAGATGAAATAACTGAAAGATGAAATCCTTGAGACCCTAAACTCAGTACTTTATGGAATGCATTCAGCTCAATCTAGAGATCTAAGGCCTTGTCTACACAAGAAAGTTGTGTCCTTTTAAAGGTGTGATTTGAAACTGATGAATCAGTTTAAACTAAACTGAAGTAAACTACAGGCAGTCAAACAAACAAACATCTCCATTATTTTAAGTAGAAGAGTGATCTTTTGTGCATCAGCTCACAGAAATGCTCTACATTTTAAGTGTGGGGATCTTTTTCTAAGTCTTCTAAGAAAAGAAATCCAATACATCCTCAAAGTGATAGCTCTTAGGCACATTGAGCGTATTATGAGCCACGCCAGAGGACATGATAGGAATGAAGAAGATAGGACCCTGAAAGGCATGGAAAGAAGAAGCAGATGACTGTTCTCCTCTCACTCCACCCAGAGTAAATGAGATGAGGAGGAAATTAGGCAGACAGTTCCCAAGTTCTGTTGCTTGGGTCAAAGCATCATGGTGTGAATACTAATAGAAAGCACAATGAACTTCTGACAGCAAAATAAATTGAAATGTTACAGACTGGTTTTCCTGGCTTGTGGATCATCCAGGTCAGGGTCTCTAGCTTTTTTAACTACTGGTGTTTTGGTGAGGAAACTGATCTGACTTATGAGAAAAAACAATGCTTTCCCTGGAAGAGATTATGACTCCATGCTGTGTGGTCACAGACCTTGCCACAGGCATCTCTGCACTCCCACTTCTATCTCCACCCCCCCCCCCCATGTAGTCGAACTATAAAGGTTTAAATATGGGCTTAGGACTTGAGAGGAAACTATAGTTCCCCTCTAATAAGAAAGTAATCACTGCAGTTAAAAAAAAGGTGCTTTCCAAAATTCTATTCATGATGATTACAGTCTTGGTTTTGGTGTGGAGCATAACACAATTGAGGATATCTGATAAATTCTTAGCCTTATGTAATTCTTCATCACAAAATGGGTAGCATTTTTACAAAATATTTTGGAAGCCTGGGTCCATCAAACAGCTAATGTGAATTTGGAAGGTTTCAAACAGTCAGCAAAACAAAATACAGTGAAAGTCAGGGCTTATACCGAATAAGGACAGTAATTTTTTTTTTTAATTCTTTTAATTTTTAATTCTTGGTGTCAAATCCTACATGGAATATACTCACTAGAAGAGCACGCTGAATAGTGCAAAAGCTGCTAGGAAACATTAATTCAGATTTGCACATCCCCTTTTAGATGCTGTTCACTGGCCTGGTCTACACTACTATCTTAGGTGACAGAAGTCACCTTACGTCAACCGAATAACATATGCATCTACACTACCAGGTCCCTCTGACAACCTAACTCACCTGTAACGTCAACTTAATCACTCCACCTCTGCGAATAAAAAAGCTTTGCAGCCACTGCTCGTCATCCCATACCTGCATAACTATGTAATCCCATCAGTCATGCTTTTTCCAGGGATGAGAAGCAGCATTCCATCACATTTAGCTGCTTCATGACTGCCAGCAGCCATCTGGAATTGTTTCGTTTCATGGCTTGCCGCAGGGCTGCTTGAATGACATCGCAAAGTTCCATGGCAGCAGCGCCTGTCTCGGCTCTGCAAATACTGCAGGATAAGACGCACGGAGTTTGTAATGCTCACAACAAGAGTGTACAGCTGAGTGGGGTCCATGCTTCTTGGGCTGTAGCATATGTGTGGCTAAGCCAGGCTTTCGAAAAAAGGCATGAGAAAACATGGATTGTTTGCTGTTGATATCGGAGGGGGGGGAGGGGCAGAAACTGCATCATGGGAGGTTGAAGTCATGTTCTCATGCCCCCCTGAGACAATGTTTTTGTCCCATGAGGCATTGCAAGCCCTTCCCAAAACCCCCTGCAGCTAGTTGCACTGTGGGATAGCTACCCACAGTGCACTGCTGTATGCTTCAATGCAAGCACTATTGGTGAGCACTCCATTGGCACAATGTGCAGGTGTGGACATGCACAACTGACTGAATTACTGTGGAGGCTGGATGTGGACTTAACTTTGTAGTGTAGACATGCCCTAACTTTTGTATAAATGTATTTGACTGTTTGGTGAATGGCTGTTCTATGGAAAAATGTGAATACTCACTTGTGAACAAGGGTATTCATGTGCACAGCAGAGTATTCACTATTCATAGTTCAACAGTCATTATTCCCCTGATTTAAAAGATTCAGTCATCTGAGCAGGGAGCAATATGAATGGCATCAGTCACATTTAACAGTTTGGGAACAACCTACAGTTTAAGAACTGTTCAGCCAGACTAGTCGGCAAATACTTAAACACATTTCAGAAATTGGGATTGATTCACAAATGTAAAATGAATTGACTGAATTATTCCTTGCAAAAAAGTATCTCTTGAATTTGGTACTTTTTTCTAAGACACAAATACACAATGCCTCAAAGCAGCAAGCATTAGGCTATGATCTGGACCATTGTGCTGATATAGCGTGGCAAATCTTATGTTCCTAAATGAAAATTTGGGCAATTTTATGTGAGAATTACAATCTAGAGAGGCCAGTCTGATTTAACTTCTTTAAATGGAAGTCAGCCAGCCAGCCAGCCTTGTTCATTTAACAGTTTTAAAGGGATTTTCCCCCACCCCCAACACAGGACCGGGAGACTTTCTAACTGTTCCCTGTCTCATGTTACAATGATTTTCTTCCAAGTTTTTCTCCTTTGAAATTCTATCAGAAGGAAGGAATGCCCAAACTCACCCATTTCTCAGGATACTTCCCTCATATATTTGGTTGCAAGTCATTACAGTGGTCCTCATATTTATCAGAGTCATCCATCTCCTGGTGGCTGGAGAAGCTGTGCATAATCTGTACATTAAAACAATTGAGACTTTAAATTTATCACAGGAATATATGAGCTGAATTGTCATAGTAGATTAGACCATTTGTCATCTAGTCCAATCATAGAATCATAGAAGATTAGGGATGGAAGAGATCTCTGGAGGTCATCTAGTCCAACCCCTTGCTCAAAGCAGGACTAACCTGTGACACTCTGTACCTCGGGGGAACACCCAGCATCCCCATGCTCATCCTTGTAAAATGACTGTGTGCTATCCAATGCAAAGTTTGTTATGTCAGGTGTCTTTGGAAGGCTCACGATGCACTCAGCATTGCTGTTATAGTGATGTTATAGTAATTGTTGTTACAGTAGTGTTATAGGATATAATTTCATGTATATAGCTATGAGGATTGAAAACGTATCCTCAGGGCTTAAAGTAAGCGCAAGCAAAACCTTTCCAAGAGCAGAGAGGCAGTTCACACCTCTTCAGGGCATGTAAGGGGCAAACCCAGCCCAGCCTTACAGGAACAAAGGACGCTGTCCTAGGCAGCAACAAAAGGATCCGTTGGACTCTCAAGCGAGTCACCCCCTTCCTTTGGTCAGTATGGGACTGTGATGAGGTAATGCTCACCTGACTCTGCGGGGGAGGAGGCACAAAGCCAAGAGAGATGAAAGAACATGATAAAAGGGAGAGACATTTACCAGGCTCTTTCTCTCTCTTCCTCGTACACCTATAGTCACCACACCAAGCGACTGAAGTGCTGATCAAAGTGGAGAACCTGACTGAAAAGCAACAAGCCAGCCTGTGCTGAGAAGCATCTAAGTTTGTAAGGGCACTGAAAGTGTTAAGATCAGCTTGGCATGTATTTTGCTTTTATTTCAATTGACCAAATCTGACTTGTTATGCTTTGATTTATAATCACTTAAAATTTAACTTAGTAGGTAATACATCTGTTTGTTAATTCTACATGAAGCAGTGTGTTTGGTTTGAAGTGTGTCAGAGACTCCCTATGGGATAAAAAGTCTGGTACATATCAATTTCTTTGTTAAACTGACAAACTCATATAAACTTGCAGTGTCCAGCGGGCATTACTGGACACTGCAAGACAGAGGTTCCTAGGGTTGTATCTGGGACTGGAAATATTGGCTAGTGTCATTCGGTTGCACAATCCAAGGAGCAGCCTACATGCTAGAGGCTGTGTGTGAACAACCCAGGAGTGGGAGTTCTCACAGTAGAGCAGGGTAAGGCTGGCTTCCAGAGTCAAGGCTTGCAGTGTCCTAGCAGATCTCCGGTCCAGATAACACCAGAGGGGAACATCACACAACGCCAACTAAATCATCCCAACCATGGCTTTATCAAGTTGGGCCTTTAAAACCTTTAAGGATGAAGATTCCACCACCTCCCTAGGAACCCATTCCAGTGCTTCGCCACCCTCCTAGTGAACTAGCTTTTCCTAATATCTAATGTAGACCTCCGCCACTTCAACTTGAGACTATTGCTCCTTGTTCTGTCATCTGCCACCACTGAGAACAGCCTAGCTCCATCCTCTTTGGAACCCCCCTTCAGGTAGTTGAAGGCTGCTATCAAATTCCCCCTCGCTCTTCTCTTCTGCAGACTAAATAAATCCAATTCCCTCAGCCTCTCCTCATAAGTCATGTGCCCCAGCCCCCAAGTCATTTTTGTTGTGCTCCACTGGACTCTCTCCAATTTGTCCACATCCTTTTTGTAGTGGGGGGCAAAAAACTGTATGCAATACTCCAGATGTGGCCTCACCAGTGCCGAATAGAGGGGAATAATCACTTCCCTCATTCTTCTGGCAATGCTCTTCGTAATGCAGCCCAATATGTTATTACCCTTCTTGGCAACAAGGGCACACTGTTGACTCATATCCAACTTCTCATCCTGTAATCCTCAGTTCCTTTTCTGCAGAACTGCCACTTAGCCAATCGGTCCCCAGCCTGTAGCAGTGCATGGGATTCTTCCATCCTAAGTGCAGGACTCTGTACTTGTCCTTGTTGAACCTCATCAGATTTCTTTTGGCCCAATCCTCCAATTTGTCTAGGTCCCTCTGTATCCTAGTCATACCCCCAGCATATCTACCTCTTCTCCAGCTTAGTGTCATCTGCGAACTTGCTGAGGGTGCAATCTATCCCATCATCCAGATCATTAATGAATATGTTGAACAAAACTGGCCCCAGGACCGACCCCTGGGGCACTCTGTTTGATACTGGCTGCCAACTAGACATTGAACCGTTGATCACTACCCGTTGAGCCCAACGATCCAACCAGCTTTCTATCCACTTATAGTCCATTCATCGAATCCATACTTCTTTAACTTGTTGACAAGAACACTGTGGGAGACTGTATCAGAAGCTTTGCTAAAGTCAAGGTATATCACGTCCACCACTTTCCCCATAGCCACAGAGCCAGTTCTCATAATAGAAGGCAATCAGATTGGTCAGGCATGACTTGCCCTTGGTGAATCCATGTTGGCTGTTCCTGATCACCTTCCTCGCCTCCAAGTGCTTCAAAATGGATTATCTGAGGACCTGCTTCATGATTTTTCCAGGGACAGAGGTGAGGCTGACTGGCCTGTAGTTCCCCAGATTCTCCTTCTTCCTTTTTTAAAAGATGGGCACTATATTTGCCTTTTTCCAATCATCCAGGACCTCCCCTGATCAGCATGAGTTTTCAAGTATAATGGTCAATGGCTCTGCAATCACATCAGCCAACTCCCTCAGCACCCTCAGATGCATTGCATCCAGCCCCATGGACTTGTGCATGCCCAGCTTTTCTAAATAGTTCTTTCACCACTGAGGGCTGCTGACCTCCTCCCCACACTGGGCTGCCCAGTGCAGCACTCTGGGAGCTGACCTCATCTGTGAGGACCAAGGCAAAAAAAGCATTGAGTACTTCAGCTTTTTCCACATAATCTGTCACTAGGTTGCCTCCCCCATTCAGTAAGAGTCCCACACTTTCCCTGTCCTTCTTCTTGTTGCTGACATACCTGTAGAAACTCTTCTTTTTACCCTTCACATACCTTACTAGCTGCAACTGCAATTGTGCTTTGGCCTTCCCGATTACTTCCCTGCATGCTTGAGAAATATTTTTATACTCCTCCTTCGTCATCTGTCCAAGTTTCCACTTCTTGTAAGCTTCCTTTTCATGTTTAAGCTCTCTAAAGATTTCTCTGTTAAGCCAAGCTGGCCGCCTGCCGTATTTGCTATTCTTTCTGCACATTGGGATGGTTGGTTCCTGCACCCTCAATAAGGCTTCTTCAAAATACAGTCAGCTCTCCTGGACTCCTTTCTCCCTCATATTAGCCTCCCAGGGGATCCTGCCCAATGTCCTGTCTTTGACAATGACCTGTATCTGATGCTTCAGAAGAAGATGAAAGGAAATCCATAGTGGACAGGGGAAGATTCATTCTAAATCTAATCAAGTTTGTGACTGACTTATCCCTTCTATATTTTATAGAAAGGCTTACTGGCCAGTCCTCATTTCTTTAGGTTTTGAACATTTTGCTACAGTTTAGTGCAGTGGTGATTTTAATGAGATTGCATATTTTTGACAGCAACTTAGGCTAGCAGTCTCAAATTCATGTAGAAATTTTGAGTGTCCTAGGCTCTGGTGCTAGGGAGTTTTACCATAAAGTTCAGTGGGAACAGAATCAATCCCATAGTGACTTGCGCCTCTTTAATTTATCAGTTTGTTCCAACACCTGGTATTTGATATGCCATCCAGAGCACTGCTTCATCTTTATTACATGACAAGAAGCTGCAGCTTTACCAGACTGGTCAAAGGGTAGCCTCGCCGCCTAGCTGAATCTGTAAGGGTTGGGCTCAGTTGATCTCCAATAAAAGTTGCTTTTTGCATATCTTATCATTTCCTCCCCTGCTAATATATGCATATGACAGCCATCCACTTCCACACTTACCTCGAGTCTGTGCTTTAAAACTGCTTCAAAGGGCATTGCACATAAAAGAAAATGAAGTGCTGGTTCTGGGCAGCAGAAACAGGAATTTCAGCTGACTGTTTAATATTCAGTGTGCCTAAAATGTCAGTGTATGCTTTTAAAATTTCACTACGCATCTGTGCACAGCTGCACACTTCATCATCTCTTTGCTAATGCTACATGTTGTGCCTACCAACTGGGAAACATAAGCAATTTGTGGTGTCCCCAAATCCAGTGGCTGAATTTAATGTTTGTACCCTATAATATACACTCTTCCTCATGTGACTTTAGCTAAGCAGAACAATTTAAAAAAAAACAAACAGAACACCTCTTACCTCATTTGAATACCTCAATGGTTGGCAACTCCATGATGCTATTATTTTCTAATGCTTTCTGAAATGAGAATAGCTTATCAGAGAAGCTATACTGTGTGAACCGTATTGGATAAGGTCTGCAGGGGTATTTGCTTGAATGCTTCCAGGTTAAAAAAAAACAAAAACAAAGGGCTACAACTCCTTTGTTCTTTGTAAACAGCACAGAGAAGGTGCACTGCAGATATGAAAATTGAGGACATTTTCACACTGCATCCCCAAAACATATTCACCTTGTCCCATCCTATAGCTGTATAAGAGGCAAAACTGCAGGATCTGTCATCTTGTATATATCATGGATCTCCATTTTTAGCAAAAAGAATCAGTGATGTTATACTTAAATGAAGATAACAAGGATAAGATCCCTCCACTTGATTCAGACATACACTTCATATAATCATTTCTAGGAAGCCCCTTGCCAACACTCAGAACTTTAGGCTGAATTAAAACACACCTGCATTGACTTTTAGATAGGTTTCTTTTTTTCAATGAATATGTAAGAATCTAAATCAGACAATCATTTTTTTCATATCCCAATAACTGGACAAAAAATGGCATTTGTTCAAAAGCAGAATGTATATTTTTATGGTGAGGTTATACAGCATCAAGTAATATTTATCTTTGACATGGTAGCTGGAAAGGAAGGGGGTGAGAGAAATGTATAAAAAATAAGGGGGGAAATGTATCTTGCATAATGAAAAGAAATAATGCACAACTGATTTAGGGCTCGAGAGAAAATTAAAACTGCATTTTTTCCAAGGAATGTTTTGATGTCCCAGTTTTATGTATGATTTGTTTAGTCATAATTTTCCTTATTTTATTGTCTAAATTGTGCAATATAATCTCTTCCTTTGTGCTTTGACAAACAACTATCAGCATAATAGTCTTTGGAGCTATGTGAATGCCAGGGAACAGATGCTTGAAGAAGTTTAAACAACTAGAAACTGACTGCAGTATGCTGTGCCATAATATTAGCCATTTAACACTTTCTCACCGAAAAGGCTGTAGACTCATTCACAGTTTCCCCCAGGAATATTTCATACAAAATGACAGTATGTCTCATGCCACCCAATTAAAGGCTTAGTGATCTTGGTTTAGTATCTAGCAGGCTGAGTCATATGAGACTATCATCCATTTCCTTACACTGTCTGCCTATCTCCACCCAAGATACTTCTAAGGCAAGCTGTGTGCACAGCTTTGCATTGGATCTGGTCACACTCCTGTGGAGGAGGCCAACACAAAGGCCTTGTGGTGATTTGTGGAATCTGTCTATACAACTAATGGATTCTATGTGAGATTATGGACCTTCTGTATGTATTTTTACGAAGCTGCGTTTTGAATGTGCAGCCCTGGGTCTTCTCTGTTGGACTGAACTACAAGAGGTAGTAAGTGATAGAGGGCTGGCAAGAGCAATTCATTAACTCAGGATGGTCCTCTATTCAAATACAGTACAAGCATCTGTTTAGGATAGATTGGCTCCAAACCAGGAAAACTGGCTTGTCAGAGGAGAGGTGGTCTGGCAATGACATCACCAGGTGAGGGACTGTGATCACCTTTTGAGGCTGATTCCGGCATCCCCTGACGGAAGGCCTGGGAGATTAAAAAAATCTCAGGAGCTGCTCTATGTGGGGTCTTCAGTCATTTTCACCAGCTGATACTGAAGGAAGCAGCTTCACAATCCCAATTATGCGCGGGGACACTGCCTGTCTAAACTCAGATGTTCCCCTGAAAGAGGATGACTGCATTCAGGGTGTTTCTTGTTTCCTAAATCTCTGTACTCTCTCACTAAGTAAAGATCAAGAGTGTTTTAGAATCCTGTGTAAAGACTGCCTGTGTGCTATGTGCTACACCTACTATGTGCCCTGAAAAGTTAACCTCGGAGTGCCCACATGGCTGGAGTTTTGGGAGATGCTATATTTAACTATGAGGCAGCCTGAGAGGTCAGCACTAGCCCCAGGAACTAGGCAGTTGGGTCATGGGGTCTAAGTTCTAAGGAGGGGAGGCTAGACACAGGACCTGCACTTTGAGAGTGCCCTGGGACCCCAGCATAGGGGCAGTGCATGGACTCTTATGCCCCCATTAAGCCATATTTAAGGGGTTCTTTGGCCTTGTGACAGCTTTCTTCATAGGGGTGAATACATTTTAACCACTTTGCTTGACTTTAGCCCATTGTTTTCTGTCATTTACTTCCAAGAGCACTACAATCTACTAAATTCTACTTTTTAACAAAAAGATTTAGTCAAGAGCAAAGGCAGCCTACATATAACACATTTGCAGCTGGAAATGTTACTGTATTCTGCCTTTAATCTATCAGTTGTTTTTAAGCAGTAAAAGGAGATTTTGCTGTAAGGTCTCAAAGAACTTTTGTTCACTCAGAAGTTATGAAGGAGTTTCATCCCACTAGGGAGCTTGTTATACAGTTCCTCATTTACCTCTCAGGTAATATGGGTAAGTGAGAGGGAGAAAGCTAAGTTTTGCTCTGAAAGAGTTGTCTGATTTCATTGGGGAAAAATAAGTAATTGAAGTGAAACATTGTTCACAGGTGACAAAGGGAACAACCAGAATTTGGGCAGCCTAACACCCCCTTCGAGTGCCATTCCATTCCAGCCTTTGTGACTTATTCAATTCCATGCATGGCTGGTGTGATACTGAAGGCTTTATATTTGGAGTTTGTCCATGTTTTCATTTTTTACCATGTATATTAACGAAGCTCAGTGGAAGGAAAGCTCTTTTTGGACCTTTGGTTCCATATGCTTTCAATGGGTATAAATGTTGCAAAGAAAGTCTATAACCAGCAATTTGAGTGCTGTTATCCTTAGTTAACTGTTTAGAGACCAATGCCCTAGCTTATGGTAGAGGCCACCCTGTTTCAAGCAGGTGGTCATAAATTGTGATTTAAGCCAGGGAGCACTGGCAGCACCATGCCTGGCCCCAAGGAGGGTGCTACAGGGCATCCCACCTGAGAAAAGGGGGTCTTCATCCCAGGGGATAAAGTGAGTAGGAAAAGCTCCACAAGGATATCTTTGAGATGACAGCATTGGACTCGCCATACAAAACAGGCAACAACTCTTCTCCTGCACCAACCCAGAACCCCGTGCCATCTCTGGGACCTGCAATGGTTGACTTCCTGTCTGCCCCAACACCCACCCCACACAGGAGGTTTCCTCTTGATCATAATAGATGTCTACATTCATCTTTTACCTGAATTTCCACAGGGCTCAAGGGGAGCCTTCAGTAAGCCATGGATCCTCAAGCCCATGGAGTGCTCTGTGGTGCCAGTGGGGACCATGTCCTGGAGACATCCCACCATCCCTGCTGCACAGGATGGAAGTGATCCATGCACTCAGACCCAGAGTATGTAGAATAGCACAACTCTGGCACAGATAGAAATGGACACTGACACCATCCACTAAGACGTTCAGATTCTCTTTCTATTCATCCACTACTATTGAAACATCCCCTTCCACAGGCAGCTTTTTTTCGTTCACCTCTTACAGAAGTCAGTTGTTGACAGATGAGCCATCCATTGTCAGAGACGGTGATTGCAGTTAGAAATCACCTGGAGGGAACAGATGGGAGTAGAATGTGAAAATAGATAGGATTGTGCAGTACCCACAAAGAACATGTGTTACACAACACAAGGTGCTTCTAATGAATCTAACAGCTCTCAAACAGATAATTTTTTGCGGGGCTCAGCCACAGGGGTATAGTTGGACAGATCCTCCACTCCATCTGTGCAGTCAATGGATAAAAACCCAGCAGAACCCCATGGAAGAGGGGAATGTCACATCTGGGGAATCACTCTTACTGTCCCAAGGAAGCCCCACCACAGGACTTCAACAAAGGATATGGGTTCATACATGGGGAAGGGATGGCTACTCCTCAAAATATCCTCCTTCAAATCCCAGATGTTACCCTTCAAGAATTTAGCTTTTGACTCCTGTTCTTCTGTGCACTGTGGAACAATCACCAAATGGAGTGATGGTGGCATCTGCTGCAGGAGAAAGACTTCGCGTAATGGATCCATGAGCCCAGAGGAGTCAAGGAGGCCAGAGCCCCAGTAAAGGGGAGAAGGGACTTGGCATAAATGGTTCTGCCTACTACAGATGTTCAGATGAATGTCAGCAGACATGTAAGGTTTGGAAGCTGAGCCTCCTGATTATTGTGTGTATAGTTCAGGACACCTAAACTCAAACAATAAAGGGAAACTCTGGGAGGTGGTAGACACTTAAAAAAGATATCAGTCCCAAAGAGCAGTTCAAAAAGAAAAACAAACTCATGTACAGTATATGCTATGAAAATGAATCAGTTTAGCTGTGGGGAGAACTGCATCCAAGTTAATGGGGAAAAGTTCAGTCTTCTATGACATTCACCATCAATTCCAAATCCAGTGACTTGTCAGCTCCACTGTTTTTGAGAACTTGCCAGGAATCTGGTTTTAAAATAAAACTCATGAGCTGCCTGGATGAGTTCATTTTGAAAAACAATATGGTTGATGGCACTCGGCGCAGTTAGCATTTTAAATACAAAGCGAAGCCACCTATTAATAACCCAGTGACCTTGGAATACTTGGGCACTATTGGAAAGGGTATTTTAACTCAATATGTTTTAGAATGGATAGGTTGCTTTGTGGGATTAAACAAGTAATTTTAAATAGACAGACTGAACTGAGCCAGTCAGTGAAGCACCTATGGCAGCTGGTTGTGGATGGAGTACTTCTGTTCCTGCAACTTCTTCATTTTAAACCATGGGGCCATATTTACAGCTAAGGCAGTTGGCTAAGAGCTGAAAGAAGTATTTGACTCAAAAGCCTTTTAATAACAGAGAGAGACAATGTGGCATTATGTTGGGGAAACACCACCGACAGGATTCATAACACAACCCATGAGCAAAAAACTCACCCCAAGCAAATTGGGGCGTGTCCTTTCCCTTTGGTTCTTGAGTCCCGCAAAGTCACCCAAAGTCCCAAAAGTCCAACAACCCAAAAGTCTCTACCCCTGGTCAGTGCAGCACCAGAGTTCAAAAGTTTATCTGCAGAGTTTTACCTCCCAACCTGGGTGGAGATGGAGATTGGGGGCGGGGGGGTTAAGGGGTATCTTACATGGTCCAAAGCTGATTGCCCCACCTCTCCATGGGGCTCCGCTCCACTCCGCCAGCCATCCCACGAATCGCTCTGCTCTGCCAGCTGTCCCATGAGCCGCTCCAGTCATCCCCACAAGCTGCTCTGCTTGCTGTCCCAGGAGCCACTCCAGCCATACCGTGAACTGCTCCACAATATATCTTCAGGCTCCCCCACTACTTAGCACAACACTCAGTGATTTCAGCTCTTAGTAAGTTTAGCTCTTTTGTGATTTCAGCTTGTAGTAGGGGAGCCTCAGTGCTGGTGCACCATTGGCCCAAAGTGAATTCAGCTCAGCAGCCTGTAACTAGACTGCTAATAGAATCAAAATTAGCTCTGATATTCCACAGTGGAGAGAGGAGGAAATGCAATTAGCATATAAGGCCCTCAGCAGGGGGCCCATACCACCAGATATTAATACCTATCCCCAACCTCTCTCAATTCATTGAGTTTTGGAACCCATGTCCCTTGCCTAGCAAGTGCTGCTTAGTTGATGGCGAGTCCCTCCATCATAACAAAAGGCCAAGTACAGTTCCACTGTCCTTGATTCACATAATCAGGATAATAACAATTTATTCTTCCTGCTCCAATAACAGAGAAACTGGGGATCCCACAGCAGCCAAAAGTGACCATTTGGGCAGCTATGGGCTCATGCTAGGTGGAGTGGGTGTGCCTATGCAAATAAGATCAGCCCCTGAAGTTCTTTTCCACAACTTGCCACAACTCACCACCAGATGTCAGGGTGGAGCTCATCCTGACTCTGCTTACAAATATAAAAAGGATTTCAAATTATTTGAGGGGAAAGAAAGAGAATTTTAATTGGATATGATCTTTGTTTCTAGATATATATGTTTAATGTACTAGAATATATATATATTATGAATAATGCCTCATTTCCTTTTATAAATCTATTTTGACAAAAGGCCCAGTTCTGCAAATTTTACTCAATTCATGCACATATAGTTACATGCTGAGTCAACTGATTCAGTGTGTCCCTCCCTTTCCATTCTCCTCCTTCCCCAGTTCATCCCATCTGTACACCCCCTTGACATTGTCAATCACTCATCTAGGGCTAGGAAGCAGGAATTTTGACATAAGTAAAGGCTGATTGTTCTCTCCATTCCCCTCCTACATCTCCATCCTCTTCCATTATCTCCCTAACCATAGCACCTTCCCTTCTATTCCCTATCCAACCCTATCCTACTACCCTCTTTCTTTTTTCTTCTGTAATTTCTCCCCTACCTTCTTATATGTTCCCTAGTCACTCTTCCCCAAGCCCCCATTTCCCTCTTTTACCTCTCCAAAATTTATTCCCCCTTCCCTCAGCCATTATGTAGGGTCAAGATGGGGAAAGAAAGCTGTTGTCCTTAGTATGGGACCTGGCCTGTATTTTCCCTCAGAGAACAGTGGAAGCTGGAGACTGGAGGAAGGTGGGTATGTATCCTCTTTCTTCCCTCTCATCCTTGAGACTGAAACCGCTGCTTCTCCTGTCAGGTTCTTAGGGGCTGCTATTTCTCCACATACTGTCAGGAAAGCTGGAAGCCCCAGAAACTCCTTAAACAGGCACCAGCTCCTCCTGCTGCTACCACTTCAAATTCTTCTATCTGGTGAGTCCTCTCTTCAGCAACCATTGAGGATGGGGAGCTGTTCACCAGCTGAGCTCCCCAAGCCCAGGGAGAGGCAGAACAGAGCTCTTCCTTATTCTTACTCCTGCATGGTAGTGTGAGTGGGAATAACTGCACTCATGTGAACTGCAGGATGGGGCTCTTAGAGCCTCTTCCAAAGCTCATCAGGCCCTTAGTTTGTAATAAATTATATATAATATATCTAATGGTATGTATGTGTATTAGCATGTCACTAATAAGGTTCACCTAGTATTTGTCAGATGAAATAAAAGGTATTCATGAAACTTATTAAAGATGCAGTGTGCTGTAGTGCTTAGAGGAGCCGGAGTTTTAAGTTCCGGTTGTTTCAAGACTCCTGGTTTCTATACTCACTGTGTTACCTACAGCATTATACTAAGGGACCAATTCAATAAAGCACTTAAGTACATACTACACTTTTTATCATCTGCCCAAGTCCCATTGACATCAGTGTGACTTAAGCACATGCTTATGTGCCCTTCCTGAATAGGGATGCTTTCCTGAATCAGGCCTTACCCTATAGGTATAATCTTTTGGTGGGCTAGAGTTTACTTCATTGCCATTCTCCAGTGCCTAAAAACCCCAAGTCCCACAGACTGGAGACACAGAATTCAGTCACTGAGGATTTTCAGCAAGGATTGCACAGGGTCATCCTCCCCACAATCAAGTCCAAAAGAACAAAACAAAGTAACTTAATTCTTAAGAACCAACTTTATAAAATCTTATGATAAAGACACAAATATTAATAACTTAATTTTTACAACAAAACATGGCTATTTTACTAGCCACATACATTATAAAGCTAAAACAAATTCAATCTAAACAGGTCAGGCCCCACAGAAACACAGTGAGAAGAAACTCAGAGTTCCCAAAAGCTTAGGGGGAGATCACCTGAGTCTCAGCTAGAACCTTTGGTCACCAAATCTATCCAGTCTCATGAGTCAAAAGCAATATCTTCCCTCCACGTGCTTGCAGAAATCTTCAGTTGGAATCCATGCAGACTATTCCTCCTCTGCTGCTGAAATAACTCAGTTAGCTAGTCAGCTAACCAATTAGCCAACCACTCAGTTAAGTATACAGATTTAAAAAAAAATTACAAGAAAAACACAAAACTGAGAATAGCAAAATAAATGACTCTCCATTATCACATTAAAATAAAAGAAAAGTTGGTGAATCATACTAGTTGAGACAAGTTAAGAAAAACAGTTTGGCTAAAATCAAACAACATTCAAAGCATACAATTTAAATAAAAAAAGTAGTTTTCCCTCCCAATTTCCTCTTTCTATAATTAACACAGCTACGACTTCCCTGTTGATGGGTTAACAATATCACTAACTTTCTGCAAAATGCTTCAGAGTTAGGGAAAACAGCCTGCTTTCTGCTCCTGGGCTCAGCTTCTCCCAACCCACACAGTGCACATGGCCTTTTGCAAAGTAGCTGCCCTTACTGTGGCCTGGTCTGCACTGCCACATAAGTAGCTGTAAGTTACGTGGCTTAGGGGTGTGAAAAAATCACACACATCCTGAGCAACATAGCTTACCTCAGCTTAACACGGTGTCTAGGCCATGCTATGTCGATGGGAGATGCTCTCCCTTTGACTTATTTTTCGCCTCTCAGGGAGATGGAGTCCTGAAGTCAACGGGAGAGCATTCTGCCATTGACTTATTGCATCTTCATCAGACCCGCTAAATCAACACCATTGCATCAATCGCAGTGGCGCTGATTTAGAATGTCAGTGTAGACAAACCCTTAGTGCCCTCATGAAGTCTGAGTTCAGTGACAGAGAAACTATTGGACATACCCAAAACTACCACACGCAATTCCAGAAATGTGGGAGTGTGGAGAGCTAACTGTGCATCTGCCTACCAACAATGACCCAGACAACTCATTCCTACCCCCACCCCCAAATAGATCTCTTAAAGAAATATCTCCCTATTAGATACGTGGGTTACATATGCACCTCCACTTATGCATCTGCAAGGGATATAGTACTTCCTTATCTTCTGTTGTAGGCATGTTGTGAAGCTTAATGTTTTCCACGGAATCCATTATCTTCTGTGGTAGGTTTTTCTACATAACTAGTAGCTAATGCTAATGAAAACCCTAAGTTTAAAATAGTATTTTAGAGAATAATTATGAGCTTCCTATTACTACTCCTCATCTTTTCCCTTCTTCTATGTATGGCTTTTAAACTGTATATTTTTCAAGGTGGAGATTAATTTTATTTGTGTAGCCTGTACAGTGAAGTACATTGTTGACACTTAAATAATAATGGTACAAAATAAAAGTACTGAAATAGAAAGAAAGAAAGAAAGAAAGAAAGAAAGAAAGAAAGAAAGAAAGAAAGAAAGAAAGAAAGAAAGAAAGAAAGAAAGAAAGAAAGAAAGAAAGAAAAAGAAATTGGATGCCTCCCATATTGCTCTATTGAGATCTACTGCAAGTTCTGTCAAACATTTTTGTGCCAACCCACACAATTCACATAAACTATTCCAATCACAGTGGGCAGCAGACAAGAACATTTTGCTCCAGTAGTTTCATTTGCTTATCACAAAAATCTCTAAATGAAACTTCTTTTCTGAACTCTTACTAGCAAAAGACAGAAGAAATCACTTAATGTCAGGATCTCATTTAAAGCATCTTAGACGTCTTAACAACCCATTAGAAAAATTAGCTATGAAATTCATGTCAACAGTACCCAGTAACACATGTATCAAAGAAAGAACAGGGCACACATTTTTATGCATTCAGAGTTACTTATATAAGTGGATTCCACTTATAATTAAATTTCACACATTTTCTGGCAGAAAAAAAATTGCATCCATTGCTGTTAATATATTTACTGCACAATTTTGGCAGCTTTGATCAGCTTTGTCATTTCAGGCATCCGGTGGTTTTCACATTGATTCACGCATTAATCAGAACACATTTTTATTTCAGAATTAGCATACCAAAACTATTCTGTGAGTTATCATGCTAATATGTTCTATCAAAGACTAAATTAACATTTTACCGCTGTTAACTGGAGGCAGTACTTCAGATAAAATTCAAATGAAGGTGCCAAACTTTCCATGTTCCAGCTGCTTAAATTTCAGGGTGCTAAATCTCTATGGACCCAAGAAACATCTCCTCAAAAGAAAGAACACTGATATTCAGGGAGCAAATGAAGACTTGGACTGCTCAAAAGCCAGCAGTGAAGTAAAGTATAACAAAATCATTTAACTGGGCTAATAAATTACAGACACACTGGTGAACAAAGCAATGCAGATAATAGCAGGTAAGAGTCTCTCTCTCATCCCCCACACCCTTTATCTTTTCAAACCTCTACTAATTTCAGAGATAATGTAAGAATAAAAAAATCCACAAAATCCTGTTGTCCTACCATATCTGAATAATGTTATCTCATCAGGGGAAAGGGGGGAAGAAAGATAATATTTTGTTCTCTTTCCATTCTCCGCAGATACAATCTGCTAAACTTTATACATAGCAACTCTTCAGTACCAACAGTGAGGATTGTGCATTGGTGCTTAGGCAGGAGAAATACTGATTCCTAACCTAAAGTGGTTCAGATAGCAAATGTTATAATTTTACCTTGCCTATAAATACATAAATCAATACATGCAGCTGATACTGCCAGAATCTGCACATCAGATTCTATTCAACTGAAGTTCAACTATCTTTCTTTACTTACATGATGGCAAGGGAAAGAATTCTATTGATGCCACAGAGACTCTGTTTAGTACCTTCTAGATTCAGGCCAAATGGTTTGCTAGATATTGAATAGTGACTGAAGGTGGTGGAAGGGAGTTAGAAGGAAGTTCTCTCTTTTCATGTGAGAATGACTTCTTTCCATATCACATCATAGAGGTATTGTGAAAATGCTGTACCAATTATTTCTTTATTTAGATTTAAATAATAAAGATGATCATCCAAGGATGTAGCTACCCTAATATAAAGAATCATGTAATAAATACAATGACATTAAACCTCAGCAGCATTAAAATAATTATTTCCACCTACCCCTTCCATTATTTAGTTAAGCATAGACTCAGCCTTCTCTAAAGACCCGATCCAACTGGTGTCTTTTGCAGCCTGCCCAGAAAGTCATCAAAGTCAGGCTATTTAAGACCAAGGGGTGGGGAGCATGTTCTGGAATCCTGGAGTTTTCACACAGAACATACTGCCAGCTGCCCCCAGTGCTTAATTTGTAATGAAAGAAGTGCTGGGCCTCAAGGTGGGCGGCTGCTGGCCGGGAGCCCAGCCTCAAAAGCAGCGCTCCTGCCAACAGCAGAGCAGAAGTAAGGGTGGCATTATATGGTGTATTGCCACCCTCACTTCTACACTGTAGCTGGAGACCGTGCTACCTTCAGAACTGGGCAGCCAGAGAACAGCCACTGCTGGCCAGGAGCCACATACTTAAAGTTATGCGTGTTTGCAAATACCTTCTTAAATCAAGGCCCTAAAGGTAAACCTCTCTCTTTTTGCTCAATTTAGCAGTATGGAAGTATGAAAGGAAAAAAGCTCTCTCTCATCACAATAAGCAGTTAAATTTATTTGAAAATTATGCTTGTTAATTAAATAACTGCTTTTCAGAGCCTGCTACAGGTAGCAATCATCTGGATTCCAAAAAACTACCTGTGCTCTGAAACACTGACAGCATGGAAGTTGAAGTAAAAGACCAGTTTCTAGCCTGTGTTGGTTTAACAACTCAAAGACAGACTTTAATATTTAAACAATATCTTTAATTTTAACACTAAATATTAACATTCTTCTAATTAAAAAACCTCAATATTTCACTGCTTGCTCATGCAGAAAAGAGTTTCTTACCTTACTAACTTTCAGAGGGCTGGGCTGAGCATAACATGTCTAGTTTCCTTTATGTACTAAGAACAAGATGAAAAGAACTTTGGCTTTTCTATAGAGGAAATTTAATGCCTTGACAAACTTGACGGAACAGTCTACTTGGCCAGTCTTCTTCATTAGTCTTTAGACTGAGGTAGCACCCTAGAGTGCTAGCCACCAGATTTTCAAAAGCAATCTGGATAATCAGGTTCAGCACTTTTATAAATCCCAATAGGTGGTTATCTGTATCATTAGGTGCCTAAATCACTATTAAAATCTGGCCCTAGGTGCTTATCAACACAGAGAAAGAGATAGGGCGTTATCCTGTTCCTTGTAGTCATTCATAACTGTGCAGATTATAAAACATTACCAAACCGGAATGGTAGCACTTTATAGTATTTTGCACAGTGATAAGAGACTGTAAATGGTATCAGGCTGTGGAGAGTCAGGCCCATAGTTCCTGCCCTATCTAAAAGGCAAAGACAGATAAAAGATGGAGGAAAGGGATACAATTTACCAGTCAAGTGACCACAGTGATGGTATGTACACATCTTGTTAACTGCAAGGTTATTGTTTTACTCCCTACATTCCTTTCCCTACACTACCTCCTCAATTCAGGCTTCATGACTTTTTCTCGAGTGAGCATGAAAGGGGGTCAATTTTTATAAATTTGACAAGTTGCCGGTTAGATTTTAAATCTGAATCTAACAAACTAGTTTTGCCAATGTGATAAGTGCCAATATAGGATAGATAACCCCTTTTTACTGAGTCCAGGGAGCATTAGCTTACTAATTTTAATGCTGGGTTCTTTTCAGATCAACCTTTATCGTGAACAGAATTTCTCATATCAAGACACTTGATTATTCTTAACCAACCAACAATTTATTAATTCACCCAGAACCACACTGGATACCACACTGAGTCAATGGTTCACCACTCAACTGTAGACACAACCAATGTTCTAGGTGTGTACTATAGAAACACAATGCAGCCTGGAAAGCAATCATCACAGACTGGATTTGAGGATCGGAAATTATATGAAGGAACAATACAAATTAATAAAATTTATTATATTTACTTACAATCATCAACTCTTAATTATTTAGTATTCAACACAGTTATCACACTTCCAAGGATACACTTGTCCTTAAGACACTTTTAAGAGTATGATTATTACTGTTTGAATGGACTGGTCCAAAAGGGACAAGCTTAGAAGATCAAAAGCAATTGCTTAAAGTTCATTGTTTCTAATCTCAAGTAGGCCAATTTACATGGCTAAAATGTAAAATATGGTTTCTTTAGGTATCACTAGAGAGTATAGACTTAACAAGATACTCTACAGTTATTAATATAGAAGAATAGAAGGAGAATACAAAAAAATTCACCACTTCTTATCCTCTTAATCTGAGATAGGGGAGAGTCCTTTTCCTACATCTGGTCTGGGTGCAGGCTTTGGCCATTGAGAAAAAACGTTTAACTCATGGCTTGCACTTGCATTACGCAGATGAAATACATTAGAAACTGTCTTGGAAAAGCTCAGCTGCAGGTACCATCGACTACAATAATCTACCATGAGTTTCATATCATCATTCAAGATTTTGTTAATTTCTGAGAAGGACTGAGCTTGGTAGCTGCAGCAGATGTCACTGGCATAGATAAACTTGTGCGAGAGTATAGCTGGCAGGTTGTTGATGGTACATATTGAACAGTAAAGGTGAAAGAACTGAGCCTTGAGGAAGGCCATTGATCTGACACTTCCAAGAGCTACAACAACTGTCCATGTGTACTCTAAAACTGCCTGTTTTGGAGAAAGAGCTCTGCTACTTCGACCCACAACTTGAGAGAGTTTAAACAAAAGGATTCTGAGACAAACTGTGCCACAGGTGGAGGTCAAATCCAAGAAGATGGTTCCCATCTTTCGATTTTGTTGAAAACAGTTTTTGATACGGGAGGTTAAGACCATTACTTGATTACAGGTGCTGCATCCTTTCCTGAACCCTGCCTGTTCAACCTGCAAAACATCGTCCACATCCGGAGCGATTCATTGGAGGATAAAATGCTCAAACATCTTGAAACACACTGACAACAAGGATATTGGGTAGTAACTTGACACGTTGGAGGGGTCCTTGCCTAGCTTAAGAATGGTAATAATCTTTGCTTGATGCCAAATGCGTGGTAACTTCTTCTCATTAGGGACACGTATGCAGAAGTTAGTAAACCACTGTGATGACTTTGGTCCAAGGTGCTTGAGGAATTTTGGCAAGATGTTATCATAGCCCAGCGCTGTGCCTGGCTTGATGGAGTTAAGGGCCTTATTTAACTCATCAACTGTGAATGGCTCTGGTTGACTCCTACCCACATTCTGATGTCAAATGTCATTTGTCATTTATGTCAATGTCTGATGTCATTTAAGAATCGGAAGTGCCTTCCAAAACCTGAGAGGGACGAGGTGTGGAGCATGCTTTCAGAAGTCTTAAAAGAGCAACACTCTGATGCAGAAACTACAGAACCTGAACCACCAAAAAAGAAAATCAACTATCTGCTCCTGGCATCTGACTCAGATAATGAAAATGAATATGCGTCGGTCTGCACTGCTTTGGATCATTATTGAGCAGAACTTGTCATCAGCATGGATGCCTATCCTCTGGAGTGGTGGTTAAAGTATGAAGGGACATATGAATATTTAGTGCATCTGGCACGTGAATACCTTGCAATGCTGGTTACAACAGTGCCATGAGAACACCTGTTCTCACTTTCAGGTGACATTGTAAACAAGAAGTGGGCAGCATTATCTCCTGCAAATTGTAAGCAACTGTGTTTGTCTGAATGATTGGCTGACCAAGAAACAGGACTGAGTCAACTTGCAGGCTCTAAAATTGTACATGGTTTTATTTTAATGCATTTTTTATATAATTCTACATTTTTAAGTTCAACTTTCATGGTAAAGAGATTGCACTAAGTACTTGTATTAGGTGGATTGAAAAATACTTTTTTTTTTTACAGTGCAAATACTTGTGATCAAAAATTAATATAAAGTGAACAAGGTACATGTTGTATTCTGTGTTTTAATTGAAATCAATATATTTGAAAACGTAGAAAACATCCAAAAATATTTAAATAAATGTTGTTCTATTATTGTTTAACAGTGCGATTAATCGTGATTAATTTCATTAATTGCATGATTAATCGTGATTAATTTTTTAATCGCTTGACAGCCCTAATCTAACTATCATCTCTCACAGCCCTACTTCTTCTGTTGATCAAGTCTGCTGAGAAGTCACAATCTTATGATTTATGAGGAGAGGCTGAGGGAACTGGGGATGCTTAGTTTACGGAAGAGAAGAATGCCTGGGGGATTTGATAGCTGCTTTCAACTACCTGAATAGGGGATCCAAACAGGGTGGATCTAGACTGTTCTCAGTGGTACCAGATGACAAAACAAGGAATAATGGTCTCAAGTTGCAGTGGGGGAGATTTAGGATGGATGTTAGGAAAAACTTTTTCACTAGGAGGGTGGTGAAGCACTGGAATGGCTTACCTAGGGGGGTGGTGGAATCTCCTTCCTGAGAGGTTTTTAAAGTCAGGCTTGACAAAGCCCTGGCTGGGATGATTTAGTTGGGGATTGGTCCTTCTTGAGCAGGGGGTTGGACTAGACAACCTCCTGAGGTCCCTTCCAATCCTGATATTCTATCATTCTATGATTCTTGTAGTTATAGCATTAGACTTCTTCCACAGAAATGAATGTGTTGCCACAATTTCAGTGCTACTTCACTGCAAGAGCATACGTTATATGAAGCAGGGAAGTATGGAGCATTTGGACTGCAAGATCCCGTTTAAATCCAGCCCAGGTTGGTTAGTTGATGGTCATGGGAAAGCAGTTTGGTGAGCTCTCTCCAGTTTCTAGTAGATAGGTGCCCAAAGCACAAACTATCAGCACAGCTGACAATGTTTCATTGTGAATCTAAGCAAAGAGGTAGGCCACAAAGAGGTAACAGAGAGTGCAATATCCTCTCATTTGTAGAAGTGGCATAAAACATTCACAGATTAAAAAAGAATACATAAAAGAGAAGATGGGCTGGAAAGGAAGAAGCTCTTGTTTAAATTCAAACCTCTTCAATAACTAGCAAATGTGGCATGGAAAAGAATGAAAGTAAGTAAAAGATTAATAACATATGTAGCACTGATGTGCTGCCAATATTTTAGCAAGGAGTGCCTTCAAAACGACTTCCTTTTTTCAGTGATACATGCAACATTTGCTGGGTTACTCTGCCCAGGCATCCCCACACTCTCCACACCATAAGAACAATATATCAGTTCCATGATTCTTTCCTCCAAATATCCATCAATTGCATACCTTTTCCCACCCCATGCAAATCCATCAGTCTGGAATTGTGCCTTATAGTTTTATTTGAATTTCTCTGCTTTTAGCTTCCAGCCATGGGTTCTTGTTATGCCCTTTCTCCACTAGATGAAAAAGCACCCTTTATTACCTAATACTTTCTCCCCATGAAGGCACTTATATACTTTGATTGATTCACCTATTAATCTTCTTTTTGATAAACTAAACAGATTGAGCTCAAGTTTCTCATTGTAAGGCATTTTTTCCAGCACTCAGATGAATTTGTATCTCTTCTCTGATCCTTCTCCAGTTTTTCAAAATCCTTTTTAAAATGTGATCACCAAAATGAGGTGTATTGGTCTCACCGATGCCATATGCAAAGGTAAAATCACCTTCACTGTTCCCTTGTTTATACATACAAGGATCATATTAGTCCTTTTTGCCACAGCACCACAGTGAGAGGCTTTTTTATGCTGTGGCCCCTAAATTCTTTTCAGAGTCACAGCTTTCCAGGATATAGATAGTCCCCCATCCTGCAGGATTGACCTGCACTCCTCATTCCTAAATATATAACTTTGCATTTGGCTGTATTATAATACATTTTGTTTGGATTACCAAGTAATCAAAATTGCTTTGTATGAGTGCCCTATCCTCATCATTATTTACTATTCTGACATTCTTTGTCATCCACAAATTTAATCAGAAATGATTTTATAGTTTTCATACACACAGAATAAGAAATAACATAATGCTATTCTTCCTATCTTTTCTGTGTAAGAGGCTAATATTGGTCTTTAATTATCTGAAAATCAGAAAGGAATTTTACACAAAGAGGAAGCATGAACAAACTTTTAAGGATGAGTACAAAAGTAAAGTAGGGGGGAAATCTGAAAGCTAAGACACAAAATGAGTTACACCTAGGAAGGGATATAAAAGGCAATAAGAGGTTCTATAAATACATAAGGAGTAAGAGAAAGATGAAGGACAGCGTAAGTCTTCTATTTTGTGAGGAAGGATTGCTAATAAGTGATAACATCAAGAAGGCTGAGTGGTTTAATGCCTATTTTGCTTCAGTCTTCACTGCAAAGGTTAATTGTGACCAAATAATTAACACAATTAATATTAACAACAAGGGGGGAAGGAACAAAAGCCAAAATAGGGAAATAACAGGTTAAAGAACTTTTAGATAAGCTAGATCTATTCAATTTGGCAGGGCCTGATTAAATTCACTTTATGGTGAATAGGTTAAGGAACTAGCTGAAGTAATCTTGAAACAGTTAACTATTATCTTTGAGAGCTTACGGAGGACAGGTGAGGTGCCAGAGAACTGGAGGAGGACAAATATAGTACCTATCTTTATAAAAGGGGAACAAAGAGGACCCAGGGAACTATAGACCAGTCAGCCTAAATTCAATACTTGGAAAGATACTGGAACAAATTACAAACTGATTGTTTAATAAGCACCTAGGGGATAATAGATTTTAATAGCCAACATGGATTTGTCAAGAACAAATGATGTCAAACCAATGTAATTTGCTTCTGTGATAGCGTTACTGGCCTTGAGGATATGGGGAAAATTGTAGGTGTCATATATCTTGATTTTAGTGAGGCTTTTAACAGTCCCACAAGACACTCTCATAAGCAAACTAGTGAAAGGTTGCCCAGAATAAACTTATATAAAGTGAATGCAAAATGGATTAAAAGACCATATTCAGAGTAGTTAGCAGTGGTTTGCTGTCAAACTGGGAGAATGTATCTCTCTTGGGTCCAGTACTATTCAAGATTCTCATTAATGGATAATGGAATTGAGATTATACTTACAAAACCTGAAGATGGGAGGTGTTGCTCACACTTTGGAGGTCAGGATTAGAATTCAAAATTACTTCCACACATTGAAAAATTTGTCTGAAATCAACAAGATGAAATTCAATAAAGACAAGTACAAACTACTACACTTAGGAAGAAAATATCAAATGCACAGCTACAAAATGGGGATTAATTGGCTAGGCAGTAGTGCTGCAGAAAAGAATCTGGGAGTTACAGTGGATCACAAATTGAGTATGAGTTAACAATGTGATGCAGTTGCAAAAAAGGCGATTATCATTCTGGTATTAACAGATGTTTCCTATGGAAGACAATTGTCCCACTCTACTTGGACTAGTTAGGCTTCCGCCAGAGTACTGTGTCCAGTTCTGTGCACCACACTGTAGGAAAGGTGTGGATAAATTGGAGAGAGTCTAGAGGTAAGCAATATAAATGATTAAAGGTTCGAAAACCTGACCTATGAGGAAAGGTTTGAAAACACCTGGGCATGTTTAGTCTTAAGAAAGGAAGACTGAGGGGGGACCTGATAACAGACTTCAAATACATGCTGTTATAAAGAGGATTATGATCAATTGCTCTCTGTGTTCACTGACAATAGGACAAGAAGTAATGGTCTTAATCTGTAGTAAAGCAGATTTAGATTAGATGTTAGGAAAAACTTTCCAACTATGGAGATAGTTAAGCACTGAAACATGCTTGCAAGGGAAAATGTGGAACCCTATTATTGGAGAATTTTTTAAGAACAGGTTGGATAAACACCTATCAAAGATGCCTATGTATACTTGGCCCTGCCTCAGCACAGGGGCTGGACTATATGACCAACTGAGGTCCCTTCTAGCCCTACATTAATGTGATTCTACATTTCCTATATATTTTTGAGGTGAGTGAGTGTATCTTACATGGTGGAGTTTTTCCTCTGGATGGTGTTAATGGGCTGATAGGGTAGCCAGGTCAGCTCTCCCCTGAATGATGTGGTGGGTGGGAGGAGGAGGAGGAATTTTCCTCTAGGTGGTAGAAGTGGTTTGCGGGAGATATGGGAAACATGGCTCCCTCCTTGTACCAGCTCTTCATACCCTGGGCTGGGGCCTGCAAGCAGTTATTGGGAAGGAAAGCAGTGCATCTATGTTGCAGGACTCCCAACTCAGTGTAGGAGCTTCCTAGGCCCATCTCTTCATCTCCTGCTGGAGTGCCTGGTAGTGTGTGCGTTGGCATGTGAGGACTGTGTCCAACATGGGCTACTTGTGGTGCACCTGAAACATGCAGCAGGATGGAAGTGTCTTTAGCAGCATCTACTGTAATGTCAGGCACATTTACGTGCAGCAGCTGCCTGAAGACTACTTCATGGGCTGCTTCCTCCATGTCCCCTGTGGAACAAAGTGTGTTCCCAAGTGCAATATGCAGGGAGCAGTTTTCCTTTTCTTTGCATGAAGTGTGCAAAAGAGTGAGTAGCAGAAAGGGTCCTCCTGGCCTAAGCCTTTTTTACACGTGTACAAGGGCTCACTATGATATATCCCTGAGTGAACACCAGTCAGTTCTGTCCTGACACCAGGAGGGGACTGACATTTGTAACAAGCAGAACTGGACTTAAAAATTTTGTGTGGGCTTGTGAAGCTAAAGTTTTGCTAATACTCACCACTCCTCATTATCATCAATTCCTATCCACCATGATCACAACACTGTGCAACAGGCTAACCTATGGATTTTGGAGCAGGTTAGCAAGCTGATTACATAGTAAGAATGAGAACATGTGCACACATAGGATCTTTAAATCTCCCGCCTCAGCCTCTTGCTGAAGAAGTGGAGCTCAGCTGCTTATCCCTTTCAAGCCTAGTGATCTGTTTGCATTGGTTTTGGGTTTTCAAGGCTATCCTCCCAAGGAAAAGAATTAGAAACTTTCTTTAAAAAACAAAAGCTAAGAATCTTCTTCACGGGACTAAAATGTCAACTTTTATCAAAGGGCTCACTAGAGCATCCTCTTAGCTCTTCAGCGATATGGAGACTTTCACTTCTAAGAAATCACTGAATCATTCCTAAATTGGTTGTGACCACAAACCATTACCATCCTCAATGACCTACATGAAACATTAGTGGACTACTGTTAACATAACAAGGTGAAGGGCCATGAATGGATGCACCTGCTACCACTGTCTATGCCTTATCAGGACTGGTATGGGAATATGAATATCTTACTTGGTTCAAATTATTAAACTTCATTCACAAATTGTTGGGCCACATGCACATTTTAAATGTATTTATTCTACTAAAAGTTACTTAGGGAGCTTGAGTTCTGGCGGTTTGTTTCTTTAACTTCATATTCATCATTATAAAGCCGCTGGAGTTACTCCAATTCAGAATAGGTATAAGACAGAAGAGAATAAGGGCCTCTGTGGTTATTTTCCAGTGCCTCTAAGCTGCAATACAATGTAACATTATCTTGCATCAATGTACTTGGCAAAGTTTTGAACTATTTAACTCCAGCAAATTCAACTAAACTTAAACAGTCGCACTGTTCTGCATCAGTTTCCAATTTCTGAAATTTAGGAAAACTAATTGCTAATTTCTAAACCAAGTTAATTTTGCCCCCCACCCCCCAAATCAAAAAGCAGCAAAAGAATAAGTCCTGATCCTGCAGGGTGATCTGCATGGATAAACTTTGATACTTTAGAGAGATCCTTTAACATCAATGAGGCTCTTTGAGGGTGTAAAGGTTTGCCTAGGTGGATCAACTTGCAGGATCAGGACTAAAGTTCAGACTTGATTTCAGACTAGTTGCTGAGCTTTCAGAGACAAAAATGATAAATTTTAGATAATAGGATTTTCCAAAGGGTTAGTCGAGGGCAGCATTTCTCAACCTTTTTAGGATGGCAACGCCTTATTCAAACTCAAATTTTCAAGATCACCTTACACTTACATATTTACTCTCACTTCTACAGTATCAGTGATAATGGTAAATCTATATAATTTGTGTGTGAGAGAGAGAGAGGGAGGGGTGGGGGGGCAAGATTTTCTTTGCTTTAGATTGTAAGAACATTTTCAGTGCCTCACAAATCCCTGATAGTTTTTCATGGCCCTCCTGGGAGTCATGAGTCATCAGCTGAGAAATAGTTTAGATCAATGATTTTCTGCACATGGATAATAAATTTGTTTTTCAACAAAGAAACATTTGAAATCATGCCTCCTTTTCACAATATTTTATAGGTTTACACACTAATGACCCCATGCTGCTTTGTGTTAGCTAGCACAAAGCGTAGCAAAATGACTACATTTTTGTGAAAGGCAGGTAGGGCATATACCACCAACTAGCTACTACCAGCTCCTCTGTACATATAACTCCTGAATACAACTCCACATTAAAAGGGGTATGTGGGCAGTGATGGATTAAGACTAAATGGGATCCATTTCACCCAAAGGACCCCCACAACAAATCCAAGTGCTCAGAGCACTTTGGATCCCTGCCTTATCAATGCTACATCCTTCTCACCTGCAGCTATGGCACACTCTAAACTGCATGTTGATGGGCCCCTAAACCCATGGGCTTTGTGGATCCATGGGTACACCTCACAAAAGCTCAGTGCCCAGATCCAGAGGTACAGCTTTAATCTTCCTTTGTGGAAGAGTGGGTAAAATAGAGGCAGAAGGGTAAGTACATTGGACCTGTGATGCTTGAAATCTTAACTGGTAGATTTCTGTGTTTTAGACCACGCCATTTGTTCGCCAGCAGCTCCTCAGCAGGGAACTTTGGAAAGAGATATGCAGAAGATTTTTCTGGCCAAACTTTCCCCTTCTGCGGGTTTTTGCATAGAAGGGGGAAACATGCAGCCCTGTATCTTCTAAACAGTGTCAGTGAAAGCCGAGGAGATGCTATTACAATGCCAAAATTATAAGAACACGTTACCGTGTCAATGCAAATCAATGTCAGAATGACACTATGTCAATGAAATTTATCCTACTATCAAAACAAATAAACCAAAACATCAGGAAATGTAAAACCTAATCACTATGTTATGTTTGGAATGGGAGACCTAGAGCTACAGATATTGTTAGCTGATGCTGTCTCTGTACAGCTTGTGCCTAAATCAAGCAAACGAGGCAATATAAATTCTGTTTAAAGTAAACATGTTCAGTTGTCTCTTCTCCCTTTAAACATAATTTGGACACAATTCACCACAGGAATGGATATGGGAGGGCTTCTTGCCATCTTTCTACCATATTGTGGGGCTGGCTGGAGCCTTCCTGACCCCAAAGTATCCCTACATTTCCCAGTGTGTATGTCAGAGGGGAGGAGGGGGAAGGGAATCTACTGCCTTTATGGTCAACTTACAGTAAATAATTAGGCCTGGGCTCAAAATGCAGCCAAAGCTGCTTGCATTTAATTCTCCCTGGAGTTTATTCTCCTTTACCTTCCTTTCTGCCTCCAACAGTGCTTCCCTGGCATCTTTTGAATTGAACTTCCTTTTAAAAGAGTTGAATCAGGAGCCCTTTAAAGTCAAAGTTAAAGTCACAGACACATATAGGATGGTGCTGCTGGAGGTGGAACGGGCATTATCCACAAGAAGAGGTGGTGTTTCTCTTTAATTCCACTCCTGGTTGCCATGCAGAGCCGCAGTTCCTTGGTCATATAGGCACTTTCAGTGGTGGGTTTATTAAAAAAAAAAAAAAAAAAAGATTAACTTGGAGCCATAAAATAGCTTAAACCTTAACACACACCCAAGTCAGGTATTAATGGCCCAATAAAACCCAACTTGTCATGATTTAATGCCATATTGGGTGTATCTACTGTACATATAATTTCACCTTTTAGCAGGCATACAAATTATAAAATTTGAGGCAGTGCATATATGACAACCCTCATTTTCCAGGTTGTCCATTCTGAGATGTGTCCATAACTTAATAATAAGGATGCACCACCTGAATAAAAAAATAATCAGACACCCTGAACATTGGCTGTGTATGGGAAGCAAAATGTTTGCAAATACTAAGGCGTGGTCTTCACTTAAACGTTAGGTCTACACAGTGTGAAAATAACCACCCTGAATGAGATGGCTATGCCAACCTAACCCCTAGTGTATATGTAGCAATGTTGATGGAAGAATGCTGCCATCAATTTAGCTACCGCCATTTGGGGAGGTGGTGTTCCTATACCAAAAGAAAAATCCCTTCTCAGTATAGGCTGTATCTAAAAGACAGGGTTATGTTAGCACAGCTATGGCACTGATTCCCAGTGTTCAAGAACATGCATGCTAAGGTAGCAGTCAAAGTACAGGATTCTTTCCAAGTTTTTTAAGATCATTCCACCCAATTTAGACTCAGTCCTCAGATTCAGAGGGCAACATTCACAATTGCCCTGCACCCTGGGTGCAGTACATCCAAAGAGTAAATCACTTCCACTTTGCACTACTGTATATGACTACTGAAGGTGCAGGGCAACTGAGAATCTGACCCAGATAGTCAGTTACACTAAGATGCTTTTATGCCCATTTCTCAGTCCCTTCTCTACCCTGTCTAAATGTGGAAGCAGTTTGTTTTGCTCTTTCACAAAAGACTCTACTAGCAACTGCCGTAAGAATTTCACACAGTGAAGAACTCCTAGAATCAACTTGAAATATCCCCTTTGGAAATTCTGTGTGCTGAGGGGAAAAAGGTTATTCCTCTCTCTGTGAAACTTTGTGGTAGGGTGGATTAGAGTAACAGGGGGATTTATGTAGGACCACAAACTGCACACAACAGAATGCAATGGAGCTCTCTATGCACTCAGCATTACAGTCAAAATGGTGACCTCTGGCTGCTGAAATTGCATGCTCAACTGCCTGCTGTTTCACTGGTTTGGGGCTAAACTGTGCACCTCTTACTCAAGTTGGTGAGCACTTGTTCACACAAGTAGTGCCACGGTAGACAGCTGCAATCCAGAGGGCCCTGGGCTGGAACCCAGAGAAGTTGAACTGGACTGTGGGTTCCACCAGAGGGAAGGTCTCTGCCCTGTTCTCTGATCCACTAGGTGGATCAGCAGAGACTGCAGGGATCGTTCTTCTTCCTTTTCCCCATGTTGGCCAGTGATGAGGCTAACTGAGTGAAAGGCAGATTTGAGCTACGAAAGTGGCCAAACTGAGGGCTGCCGTGAACCACTGAGGCGAGCAAATCTGCCAATAAGCGCAGGACCCACCAAGGCAGAGGAGGAACTTTGTCACATGACACTAAATTCCAAATTATGCTATTGTTATTAATCATCATTATATTTTATTATCAAAACTTAAGCTGCAGAAGCCACAGAGAGACAAGGTGTCAAGGTTCCTTCCCCACTCTGAACACTAGGGTACAGATGTCGGGACCTGCATGAAAGACCCCCTAAGCTTATTCTTACCAGCTGAGGTTAAAAACTTCCTCAAGGTACAAACTTTGTCTTGTCCTTGAACCCTATGCTGCCACCACCAAGCGTGTTAAACAAAGAACAGGGAAAGAGCCCACTTGGAGATGTCTTCCCCCAAAATATCCCCCAAGCCCTACACCCCCTTTCCTGGGGAAGGCTTGATAAAAATCCTCACCAATTTGTACAGGTGAACACAGACCCAAAGCCTTGGATCTTAAGAACAATGAAAAAGCAATCAGGTTCTTAAAAGAAGAATTTTAATTAAAGAAAAAGTAAAAGAATCACCTCTGTAAAACCAGTATGGTAAATACCTTACAGGGTAATCAGATTCAAAACATAGTGAATCCCTCTAGGCAAAACCGTAAGTTACAAAAAGACACAAAACCAGGAATATACATTCCATTCAGCACAGCTTATTTACCAGCCATTTAAACAAAAGGAAATCTAACACATTTCTAGCTAGATTACCTACTAACAAGTTCTAATACTCCATTCCTGTTCTGTTCCCAGCAAAAGCATCACACAGACAGACAGACCCTTTGTTCCCCCGCCTCCAGCTTTGAAAGTATCTTGTCTCCTCACTGGTCATTTTGGTCAGGTGCCAGCGCGGTTATCTTAGCTTCTTAACCCTTTACAGGTGAAAGGGTTTTGCCTCTGGCCAGGAGGGGTTTTATAGTTCTGTATACAGAAAGGTGGTTACCCTTCCCTTTATATTTATGAGACAAGGCTCAGGCCACTGCCTGGAGTACGTGTACCTCCCAAAGCTGGCATACCACTGCTGCAGTTGTAACTGATGTTGGGCTTGAATTTCCCAGTGTGAAGTTGTTATTATAATCTTAGTCCACAGAGACCTTTTTTCATCTCAAGTTTAGTTACCTCCCTACAACAGCAAGCTCACTGACAGAGACTGCAACTAGAGCGGCCAGGAAAATTTTGACAAATTCTTTAATCAGAAAATGCTGAATTGTTGAAATCTAGGATGCAATTTCTAGTCAAGACCAGAGAGAGTGAGTGTCAGCTTACCCAGAATAGCTCAGTCATTAAGGTACTCATGTCAGCATGGGAGACCAAGGTTCAAGTCCCTCTTCTTCCTGATTCAGACCAGAGACTTGATTCTGAGGCTACATCTACATTGGAAGCTAGGGTTGTGATTCCCAGCTCAAGCAGACATGCTCTGATAGCTAAGTATGAACCTCCCAAGATCCCATTGGTACATACTTGGGGTGGATAGCCTGTGGCTACATTACCATTTTAGCATGCTAGTTGGGAATCACACTCTCACCTCCAAGTATAGATATACTTCAGCTTCCCACTTTGCAGGCATGTGTCCTAATCACTGGGCTATTTGAAGCATGCCTCTCTCTCGCTCGTTTTGACTATAAATTCTACCAGCTGGGTTCAAACAGACCTCTCATCTGAGGTCAAAATTCCAGCATATAATTTTGTTATGTAGTTAATGACTCCTAAGATGTCTCACTAGATCATCCTTTGTCATCGTCCTCCTCCAAATGAACGGTGGAAGTCAGGAGTATACTATACACTGTTGGCACAACTTGTTTCTGGCATGCTGGGATGCTGTGCTCCCAGTGCAGACATATGTGTGGCATTCATAAGGATCTCCATTTTCTAGCATTATCCACACTGCACTTGTGCTTCCATTCACCATGCTGTTGGTGACCTAGACTTGAATTCTCATGTATGCTCAGACCCCTTTACACTGCCACAGCAATATAAACAAGCCTTTAAACACCCAGTTTAAAAGGCCATTTTTCACCACCAGGGCTGGTAAGAGGGACCACAGTGTCAATGAGAATCAGTCCCCTACTAGCCCCCATTGTCCTTCTCCACAGACATGTAACAATGAGTCCACTTTGGTTTTGCTCTATCAAGCAGTTTTTCATTCAGCATACAAACGATGAGTTATACTCGCACAGGGACTGTAAAGTATCATATAAAGTTGCTTATATAGAAAGCACAGTGTACTAGGATTCACTGGAACACTAAATTTCAGGGCATGGGGAAGATGGACTTTTGTACTTTTGTATATTTTGTGCAGGAATTTGGGAGGAATTTGTTTTGTCTTTACTAGTTTGAAGGACTGATTACGGTATTTAGTCTGGGTGACATATGCTTAATTTTTGCCAAAGTACTTCCTGCCATATACAGTTTAGAGGGATTTTATATACAGTTTGGGGGTGATTTGTCCATAATAGGGGATGATTTATACCCTGTATTTTGGAGTGGGGTGGTTAGACTTTTGGGGGTTTTCCTTATTATTGTTGATATGTCTAACAACTGCAGAAGCTATTGCATGCCTCTTAGAAGCAGGAGCACTTGCATAGGGATGCAGAGAACCCAATATTCAAAAGCAACCTGAAAAAGGGCATGCCCAGAATTATGTCTAAATCTTAAAAGTCCAGTTTTAAGCCTAATTTTGTAGGCTGCTTTGAGTCATTTGATTCAGCACTGGTGTGTGTCACTGTACTACTGCAAGTAACTCCTGTTTACCTTTTTCATTATTAGTTCATTTTGTTTTTGGGTTGGGAGTAAACCTGTTGGTTTGGGAGGGATCTTCATACATATCATATATTAATACATTAGCAGCATTATTTTCTTTTTTTAATATAGTATTGAGGTTTAAAAAGTGCATCCTGGCATAAACTGTATGCAACTGGGCTGTTGCTGCTGCTGCTAACCCCAACTTGCCCCAGTGTTAATTTTAAACATTGTATTTTTCTTAAATATATCTAAATCTGAATATATGCAGATCTGAATATTATTTCAATAGCAAATTTTGTCTGAGCTTTACTGGGCAGGAAACTGTTTTCCCATCCCAGGAGAGAATTTTCAAGATTTTTTAAAAATCCCCATTCTACCTCAGGACAAAAACGAGGCCTTTCAAAATGTTTCGCAACAAGGTCAGAGATCCACAACACTATAGTCAATAGTGCTTTGGTTAGGGAATTGAACCTGGGTCTTGCACATAGGTGCCCTAACCACTGATCTACAGAGTCAGTCTCTCTCTGGCCTCATGAATATGTAATTGTGTGGCAGAGTGGACTAAGCCTGGAGGCCCCCTGCTGGAGGCCTCTCAGCCCTGCGTCATCCTGTCCCAGAATAGAGCAGCAAGAAGTCCTCCAGGCAGCCTAGAGTGGCTGCAGAAGAGCAGCCAATCAGAAGGGCTGCTGGGGCGACCAATAAAGGGCCAGAAGAGCCAGATAAAAGGCAAACAGCAAAGGTGTATCTTCAGGTACTGTGTGGAGCTTGATGAGGGAGGATGGTGTGTCTGGCTTGCTAGATGAACAGCAGGACTCTCAAAGAGCTCACCAGACAGAACTGAGCCCAGCAGAGGCTGCCAAAGATGGGGTGCCTGACTGTCTGGATAGAATAGCAGCAGAGCCATCAAAAGGTCAGTGCAGGCAGGCTGAGCTTGGAAGACTGAGCATAAAACCTGGCCAGACCACGTGAGGGCCCTGCTGGTCTGGTAGCAGACTAAGTCCAGGGAGGGCTGTTGAATAATACACTAGTTGAGGGTACCAAGATGGGCCCTGGCTAGGTGTCTGAAGAAGGCAGTGCCTCTGGGAAGAAGCCTTAGAGCTACAGCCCCATACCCAGGCTGTGATAAGAACTCTGGACTGTATACTCCAGAAGGGGGGACAGAGTGTGCTGCTCACCTGGAGGGCTGAGCTACCGAAGACCAGCCAAAGGAACTAGTGGCTGGGGGGGGGGGGTGTTCATGAGAGGCAGGTGCTACCCTGATGTAAGACCAAAAAAGAAAAGCAGGCTCACACCTAACCAAGAGAAAGGGGGTCATCCCCAAGAGGTGGGTGCCCACCCCATGAAAAAAACTGATTGCAGATATATTGGCCAGAGATAAGGGGGTACTCACAAGAGGTGAGTGCTGACCCTATTACAGATATAGCAGGAGAGATGGAAACTATAGCTAGGAGCTGGAGCACTTATCTATGGAGACCCAGTTTCGAGACCCAGTTCTGAATTAAGGAGAATCGGGACTTGAACCTGGGTTGCTCAAACCCCAGGTGTATGACATAACCACCAGGCTATTGCCTGTTCCAATGTATGTAACTAATGGTCGATCCCTCCCTCCCTGCAGACCTGAGTCACCTTCTAGCAGCAACTGATATATTTCTGCAGTTTCTTTTTCAACAAATCATTTTGGATGAAAAACTGCAGCACTGGAAAATTCCCTACCAGCTGTAATGTTTAACACCTTTGTACCAAATAGGACTGAAGTCTCCTTTACTCACTAGCTCAGCTCCTTCCAGGCATTAGGCCCTTCTCTAGCATTGATGTGTGTAGAAATTAGCTGATATAATAGGAGGATGCTGAACAGTTACTGCTCCTATTAAGTTGAGAATGTTGCTGTAATAATTGGGCCTACTCATGTATCTCAAATTGTGATCCCCACTGTAGGGAAGTGGATAAAAGTTTACAAAATGTTCCAAATGACACAACAATAAATGTTTGGGGAAAAGGTGCAAAAAAAGAGATGGACTGAACTAGTCTAATCAAAAAGGCCTTCTAAAATAACTCAAGGGCTGTGTTAAGATTATGCCTGATAAACAAGACAATTGTGGAACCATCAGTGAACCAAAAGTGGTGTGCCAAAATTAGGCCAATTGATGGACAAGATAATGAGGAGATGGGTTATTCTACCCATCACTGCCTTTTGAGGTCCTTAAAAGAAAAGTCTTTGGAGAGGAAAATTAGTGAAGGAGATGGACAGATGATGGTGCTGGCTGACTGAAAAAGGGGGAAGGAGCAAGTTTTACTTTAATGATTATTATCCCCAGTGTCTCCTGGGACTCTGGGATCTACCATAACACCATCAGACCTTCTTTGTCCTAATCCTGAGAGACGTCTTGACCACTTCAAGCCGAAAAAAAAAGGAACCCAGTGCAGGGGTGTGTTGTTCACGTATGCAGTGTGTGCCCCAGAATTAATTGGTATCCCATAGGCCAGAGTCAAGTAACGTCCAACTTAATGCCATTGCCAGAGAAGTGGAGGAAGCATTGTTTGTTGCTATTTTACTTGATGAAATCTCAGATATTGCCAATAAGTCTCAGCATTATGTGACAAAGAACAGTGATGCAAAATGCTTTGTTTTATAGATGATAGTAAATCAAATTGCAGCTGGCCTTAGCCAGCTTGTTGAAAAGATGTACTGGAAATTTAAATTCAGTGACAGGCTGGTAGCTCAGATGTATGTTGGTGCAGCAGTAATATTAAGGTTCAGCATCACATTTGTGAAAAATTCCCCCGTGTACTTTTTGTTCATTGCTATGACCATGTTTTAAATCCTGTCATCTGTTTTGAAGCAAATAGTGTCAGATAATGTCAGATTCCTTCTAAATTTTTAAGAAAATATCTGCATTTTTCTCTCAATCTCCAAGGTGGGCTGAACTTCTTTGAAACATAGTTAAATGGAGACTGCCTTCTGTTTGTACCATAAGGTGGAATTTTCATTTGAGCCTTGGATAAACTGTTAAGCAGGGCAGAGAAGCTCTGATCAAACTCTGCAAAACCATGGTGAAATTCCAGCAGATTGGGATGTTCAATCTCTCTCCTCAGCCAAGGGTTTTCAGACCATACTTGATGATTTTCAGGTTTTCTCCTCTGCCTCTACAGTGACATATCTGAAATGACAGAAGTTTTGTTTGATGTTCTTCGAACGAATATGTATGATAGTGGGTTCTGTATTCAGAAGATTCTTCAGACAGTAGAGCAAATTTGTCTTTGGGAAGAGGTGCCAGAACTAGATGCACATGAACTTTGGGTATAAAAAAAAAAAAGAGAAGGCTAAGCAACACAAGTGTGTCTTCTTTGAAGTTATATGAAACCAAGCCTTCAAAGTGCTTGCAACCCCCAGGTTCATATCATTTGCAAACTTTATAAGTGTACTTTCTATGCAATTATCCTATTAAATTATGAAGATATTGAATAGAACTGAAACCAGTACAGATCCCTGTGGGACTTCATTCAATATGTCCTTCCAGTCAACCACTGGTTACTTTCGTAGGACAGATTTCCAATGAGTTGTGGATTCACCTTATAGTATGTTCATCTAGGCCAGCGGTTCTCAAAGCCGGTCCGCCGCTTGTTCAGGGAAAGCCCCTAGCGGGCCAGACCGGTTTGTTTACCTGTCGCGTCCGCAAGTTTGGCCAATTGCAGTTCCCACTGGCTGCGGTTCACTGCTCCAGGCCAAGGGGGGCTGTGGGAAGGGCAGCCAGCATGTCCCTTGGCCTGTGCCGCTTTTTTATATCCTGTGTAATTTGATCTAGTTTCCACTCTTTTCTTTTTTTTTTTTTGAGTTTCAGGTCACTGAAAATTTCCTGGCTAAGACCAGGTGATCTCTTACCATACTTCCGATCTTTCCTATTAATTGGGATGGTTTGCTCTCACGCCCTTAATAATGTCTCTTTTTAAAAAACTGCCAACTCTCCTGAACTAGGTTTTTCCTATAGACTTGCTTCCAATGGGATCTTTCCTGCCAACTCTCTGAGTTTGCTAAAGTCTGCCTTTATCTTGCTGTTTTTTCCCTTCTGCCATTCCTTAGAATCATGAACTCATCATTTCATGATCATTTTCATCCAGGCTGCCTTCCACCTTCAAATTCTCAACCAGTTTCTCCTTATTTGTCAGAATCAAATATCTAACAGCCTCTCCCCCTAGTCACTTTCACTACCTTTCTCTTTGCTGTTTTCTCTCCCCTCTTCTGTGTTTGTCTTGTTTAGAATAATATAATATCAGGGTTGGAAAGGACCTCAGGAGGTCATCTAGTCCAACCCCCTGCTCAAGCAGGACCAATCCCCAATTTTGCCCCACATCCCCAAATGGCCCCCTCAAAGATTGAATTCACAACCCTGGGTTTAGCAGGCCACTGCTCAAACCACTGAGCTATCCCTCCCCCTTCTTTTAGGAAATGGGACTGGCTTATAACAGCAGCAATAACAGATCCAGCCCAGCTCAACTAAATTTTTCTTTTTCCCCAAAAAGGACAGTTACCTGTAATGCCATCGAAAAGACTGTCAAACGGGGGGAGGTGTCCTTCTAATGACTTTCTACAGCTAAAGGGAAAATGGATATTAAAAGGTTTAATACTTGAATTCTTTTTCCCCTTGGAACTTTAATAAAACTTTTTTTTAAAAAATGTAATGGTGTTTGTTAAATACGGTTGAAGATGTGGTATATAGAGACCTCACACTGCTTAGTACCATGACAATGTTTATTATTGCACAGTTTCAGGATCATGCCAACACTTTTGACTCTTTGGGCCACTTATTCCATCAACATTAATGCAGTATTCAGAACCTCTCAGGATTTAACCCAGAGTAAAACACAAACATACACACACTTTCCAGACAATATTATTTGGTTATCTTATAGAACTGCTGTTTGACGGGGTTTTGACAAGAGTAAAAGTTTATCGTCAGCCTGCATCCAGCCCTTCATTCTTTTCAATCCTACCACCAGGTTCCCCTCCTCTATCTTGTCACCATGATGTTGACTCTGAACCTCTCCCTTGTTTTAATTTCATGCCACACTGCCACCTGTTGATGATCTGATCAGCTCACGCCATCAGCGACATGCAGTCTGTTAAAGTCAAAAAACAGGAAAACTCAACAGTAAGGTATAGTTTACATTGTAACAGAACACATTTGTTGAGGGGAAGGAATCACATTTTTGAACCTTTTTCAATCAGTAAAGAACCCTAACAAATCAACCCTGCCATCAACAAGGACTAAAGAACAAGCAGATGAACCTACATCAGTAGCATTTGCCTCCTGGCTTTGAATCTGAAAATGACCACATTGCTTTACATAATTCACCCTTCATTTTAAATGACTCAGAATGACATAGATTGTTTTGCCCTTTAAAAATAAAAACATGCAGGCAAGGGCCTTGTGACTTAAAGTATGGTTTCTATGGTATCATTTAAATGTTACTTCCCCCATGCTTTTCATTCCAATTTCCTTTCTCAATACTGGGGGGGGGGGAAATGAAATTCCCCAAAACTTGAGTTTTTCACCATTAACTTAAGCCCAGATCTGCAAAGGCACTCAGATGCCTTAACCCCTCATTTAATTGCCTAAGTCCTAGTTTTAGAAACCACTGCTAGAGCATTGACTTGGAAGGTGAGAGATCCAGTGTCCAGTCCCCCTACTACAATCACTCTACTCCAGATGAGGCCTCACCAATGTCGAATAGAGGGGAACGATCACGTCCCTCGATCTGCTCGCTATGCCCCTACTTATACATCCCAAAATGCCATTGGCCTTCTTGGCAACAATTAGTATCTATTTATGACAGTAATAACGCCGGCATAAACTAGATAATTTGGTTTTCCTTAGAATTTACTCATTATCAGACTTAGGCCATCAGTGAGGGCTTATTCATGGCTCTCAAACACTGGAATGCACAGGGGGGCAGTTTAGAGTGCCAGGCCTCTCTAATCTCCACAGTGCACAGAAGGAATGCAGCTACTGTTACATCCCTGTAAGGCCACGCAGCATGTGCACCTGTCTGGTAGCCAGCAACAAAAGAGTGGGGGTACATTTATAGCCAAATCTCCTTCATGCCTCTTTTAGCATAAAGTGCCTGCAAAGACACTAGCATGGAACTGTCATTGCTCTCAGGAGATTGCACCTCTCTAAATGGCCTTGGTACTGAGAATGTCAAGGCAGCGTGAGTTTGAACCGTCTCGCCACCAAAAGAGCCTGGCCCCAATCTTGCAACACAAATGTTTGAACCAAACCATGGAAGAACCAGAGAGACCATATGAAAAAATAATTTGTTTTTATTTTAGTTTACTGGAACATGAACACGGGGCAGGGGAAGGAAAGGGGGCGTGACTATTCCTAGCTTTCGTTCCCACAATCTTGTGCATTTCAAGAACAAGGATAAAGTGTGGAATGAATGAGAAACTAATGGTCATCTCTCCATATACTTTTTTTTTAATCTTCATCTGAAGTCATACCTACACTTACAACTAGAGTAAAAAAAAAATATCTCATGATCTGGCAGGTCATGAAATAGCAAAGTGGGGATAAGCCTATGTGGAAATCATAGGAAACTGACCTACTCACATATATTTCTAGAGCAGAAAAAGAACATATGTTCACTAAATAACTTATTTACTGTGAGTTATTTTCTCAGCTCTACTGAATAGTATTGCTTGCATTTTTAGAATAGTGCACAGATTTTTTAACTATGACACTTCAAATGAGTTAAGGCTATTAAAACATCACTAAGGAAAAAAGTTCAAATGAAAATGAGAGATTTATTACTAGTATATACAGTAATTTAATGAAGAGTAGGAAAGTTGATTATGTTTCACTCACCAGCCAGCCAACACATTCCAACCATACAACCGCAAGAAATAACTCTGTCCATTTTGCCATGATGGAAAACTGAGCATCTGCTCTTCCGCTGATTCCTTATCTGCACCCAGCAATTCATCTTCTAGATTAACATTTGTATTCATATCTTCAGAGCAACTAGCAATTTTTTTCAGTTACTACTATGAGCAAATCTAGTATTTTTCAGTGTAGATGACTATTTCAGATTGAGGAAAAGAGTAAGTCACACTCTGCATCTGAACTTGAAACACAAAATGGCAGTCACCTCACCGCTGTCCTTGCAGCAGAAATGAAGGCAATGCTTCTTCATATAAAGGTGCAGTATGCAGAAAACTGAATGACATTATCTTTGTTCAGTCAACTATGCCAACAATTCTACAATTGTTACGTATAATTTTAGTCTTATGGGAGATCTACGTTTAATGTTATGGCCAGCTATGCCTATGAGAACATGCACCTGGCTCTTCCTCATTTATACCTTTGGATCCACCATATGTCAGATGACAATGGTAGGAGAGTCACAGGAAAAGTCATTTTATTCAAACATTTAACAAGGAATTTAATTAGAGTAAGGAAAAGAATATTAACCCTAAATCTACTCTGCTTCACTGCAGAGCTTCTCCATAGAATATTTACAGCCTCTCTCTTGCCTGACTTTTTATTACAGATGGAAAGAAACAGTATGCAACTTTTTCATATCCTCAAGAAAATAATTTACATCCTCTTCAGGCTGATAAAAAGAGTAATAATTTTCTTTTCTAGTAATCACATTGCCATTAGCTGCAATTTCAGAGCTGCTTCCCCTTTCTGGGTCTTTATCTTGCAACAGTTTAATCAATCAATCAACAGGTTTCTTCATTATTTCCCCTCTTATTTCTACCAAGTATGTTGTTATTCCCAATGCCTTTCTCCTCTGTAATTTAATAGAAACCTAGCATTAAATCCTAGGAGGTTTTTTAAATTATTCTTTACTCTATTCTTTTCCTCCAGCCAATACTTTTGCTAAATCTGGTAATCTGGTCCAGCAAATCAAATGTAGTTTATAACTGACATTTTAGAAATGATGCACTGGCACTTTCAGAGAGATATTAGGCACCAGGAAATTTGCAGTGTTTCAGGGTACTGTGCTGATGTTTTCTTTATGGTCTTTTCAAGTCTCTTCACAAAGCATTCTGCCAACCCATTTGATGCTGGCAGGTAAGCAGCAAATTTAGCACTCAATTCTACTCCCACTGAAATCAATGACAGAACTCTTATTGACTCCAGCTGGAGCAGGATCAACTCCTTACAGGATCAACTCCTTAGTGTGCTTTACTGAATTGCTTCTGAGAAATTAAGGACCATAATCTGAAATGATCTCTTCAGGTAATCCATATGCAGAAAACATTACAGGATGCCTTCATACTCACAACAGGAGTGTTCATCATGCACATCACCTCTGGCCATCTGAAATGAGCATTAGCCTAACTTACTTACATTTGTTTATTTTTTTCTGCAGAATCAACATATAGTCTTTCCTATGGCTTATGTGAACCAATTTCAGTGATGACACCATAATTCTCGTGCTACTGTGCTATTTTAAAACTATTCAAGTGATCATTCTGGGTGTATTATCAGGAGTGTTCTATGTAAGACACAGGAGGTAATTGTCCCACTCTATTCAGCACTGGTGAGGTATCAGCCGGAGTACTGTGCTCAATTCTGGGTGCAACACTTTAAGAAAGATGTGGACAAACTGGATAGAACCTAGAGGAGAGCTACCAAAAAATGATAAAATGATCAATAAATTTGACTTCTGAGGAAAGGTTAAAAATATGGTGCATGTTTAGTCTTGAGAGAAGACAACTCAGGGGGGAAATGAAAACAGTCTTAAATATATTAAGGGCTGTTCCAAAGAGGATGGTGTTCAATTGTTCTCCATGTCTACTGAAGATAGGACAAGAAGTAATGGGTTTAATCTGCAGCAAGGGAAATTAAGGGTAGATATTAGAAGAACCCTTGTAACTATAAGGATAGGTAAGGACTGGAGTCGACTCCCCAAGAAAGGTTGTGGAATCCCCATCACTGAGATTTTTAAGAAGAGGTTAGACAAACACCTGTCAGGGATTGTCCAGGTAAACTTGATCCTGCCTCAGTACAGCGGGCTGGACAAGATAACATCTTCCAGCCTTACATTTCTCTGATTACTCGCTAATTTGAATGGAATGGCAAAGAATTCATAAGGGGTCTTTCTTGGAAACATGTAGAGCAGTCACTAGGGGACATTAATAATAGAGTATGCTAACTGGTGAAAAAGTGAACAGAGTACAACCAGAATAAAAGGCTTTTGACAGGGTTGAATGGAATTACATGACCCAAGTAATGCCTTGGAAAAGGCCATCTTCTGAGATGCATAGAAATATATTGGAGCAATTCCTCAGCTAGTGTAAACTGACACAGTTCCAATGACTTCAATAGAACTATGGCAATTTATACCAGCTCTGGATCTGGGCCTGCAGTTCAAACCCCAAGCAACAGTTTGTTTAATACCTTTTGCCTCCAACGCAAGCAAGAGAGCTCTTTATCAAAGTTATTTGCCATAGAAATAGAACCATTTGCTTATCACATTAAAATAATGAAAAAGGTGCTACTATTGTCAGAGAAAAGCATGCCTATATGTAGGTGATGCAGCGTATTTGCTTCTAACCAGCAACAAACTTTCCCAGCACTTTTGGAGTAAATTAAATATTTGAAGGAGTCTCTAACTTTAAAGGAATTATAGTAAATCAGAAATGTTAGGGGTAAACCCATGTCATATAAATGAGCAAAATCAGAGAAAAAAAGTTTGATGGGGTAACTTTCAATAAGGAATTTAGGGATGCAAATTTCAAATAATTTTGAACAATTTTGTCACCAAAATCTGACATCCTCATTAATATGTCATACTGTGAAATCCTTCAATAATTATAAGAAATATACAATATTCCATTTAGGCAAGATAGCTAGTGTCAGAATGAATATCCTTCGGGGATTATATTTTTTTCCCCAAAAACTTTGCGAAAATTCATATCAAACAAAAATTACAAGAAATGCATTACATATTAGTGAATTGTGTATGCCAGGGATCGGCAACCTTTGGCATGCAGCCTGCCAAGGTAAGCCCCCTGGCGGGCTGGGCTGCTTTATTTACCTGGCGTGTCCGCAGGTTCGGCCGTTCACCAGTTCCACTGGCCACAGCTCTATGTTCCAGGTCAATGGGGGCTGCAGGAAGTGGCGGCTAGCACATCCCTCGGCCCACACCCGGGGAGCTTACCCTGGCAGGCCGCATGCCAAAGGTTGCCGATCCCTGGTATATGGGATAAACGGCATAGGGTAAAAGCTACACAGACACAACGATAAGGCAGGTGTGATTTTCCAAACAAAAAGGCCTACTGCTAGGTATGTCATCTTGAAACTATTTTTGATTTGTCACAAAGATGACCAAATAAACTCCAGATTGAAATAGACTACACGGAATGATCCATATCTAAAATGGAGATCAAGCCAGTACTAATTAAAAAGACAAGCCCCACAGTCTATCTAAGCATCTCTGGATCTAAACAACTTTAATAACTGGGAAAAAGCATTCAGGAAGCTCAGCTTTCTATGACTTCAAAGGAGGGATATCTAGATTTGAATGCAGTCACCAGCACATCTGAGCCAGCACTAGGAAGGAGTACTGAAATTTGCTGCTGATACGGATCAACTGGAAATTACTATCCTGCAGACAAGGGGGGAATCAGGGTGGGAACTGTACTCAGATGGTTGTATCTGAGGCACACCACTTCAAAACCTGGTGCTGTAATAACAAGCACAAGCTAGACTTTAAAAATCTGGAATCCCTTTACTAAAATACAGACTGTTACCTGTGACCAAACAGAAGCACCTATAGGTATACATTTTTTTATATATATATATTAACCAATTTGAATAAGCACCAGAAAGGGAAGAGATTTTGTGGTTTGGGATCAGTGCAGAAAGTGATCTACTGGAAGACTTACCAAAAAGACTGAAGAAAAGGAAAGAATCTAACATTTGTATTTGATTATTAAGATGCAGATGTACAAAACAGATGGATACTGAACTGAATGTGAATGACATCTATTGCATATACAATTTATAATGTTTTACCCTAGGAGATATCACCACATTGGGAGATAGGGAAGGGTGAGAGGGATTGTAAACCATTTCTATTATTTGTTTGTTTTATTATTGTGCATATATATGAAAAGACAAATGAAAGGTTTGGGGGGTTTGCTTTTTAAAGAGATGAAATTCAGACAACAGGGACTGGAATACCAGGAAACAACCACATCTCCAACCAAAGTCTCAAAGAAAGTCTAACCAAAAGAATAGCACATTTCCAACCTAACTTTAATGCTGCAGTACTTTAAATGAACAGATTCTGATTTTTAGAGTGAGCCTTCTTTCATTTAGAGTTCCACTAGATAGCAAGATACCTGCTGAGTTTCTGCCTTACTAACAATGTAGCTCTGATTCACCTTTGCCTTATTTAATTGTATGATGCTCCAAAGGCAGATTAAATTAACACTGAAACAGTTCTAAGGTTTGATTCAGTGCAGATTCAGTACTGTATAGTTCATTAGACAAATCATTTTCTGTATGGGGAAGACTAAATAATGCGTCAACCTATGAGCTAAAAATGTGTGAGATTAATGAGTCACAGTGCACATAAGAGCCACAACAGCTCCTTTACACAATACATATGTTATCACCAATTTATATACTTATTTAGATTTCACCTTTGCAAGTATTCCAAATGAATTTCTAAAACCATTTTGAAGGTCAGTTCGATTTAGTATACTGTTTTGTGTTACTGAATTATTTTTTAGAGCTTATACTGTAGGGGATGATTTTCAAATTAGTCCTTCATGATATTTACTGAAATAGATCCGATGAAGTGAGCTGTAGCTCACAAAAGCTTATGCTCAAATAAATTGGTTAGTCTCTAAGGTGCCACAAGTCCTCCTTTTCTTTTTGCGGATACAGACTAACACGGCTGCTACTCTGAAACCTGAAATAGATCAGTTAGGAAAAATATTTTTCTCTTAAAATCCTATCAAATATACAGAGAGTGTCCTCTCTTTTGTGAAAGGTTGTGAAAGACCCTGTCTTGTAAATCTTTCAGTACAAAGACCAAATAAAAAAAAACAAACCAACCACCTACTCTGGATTGTTTTCTATTCCCTGGGGTTGTATTAGGCTCCATACTAAGACGTACCTTTTGATGGAGAAGTTCTTTAGATGCTTAGCTGTATGCCATGTGACTGATGCAGTCAATGATTTTGCATCATCAATGGGGTATGCAGTACAAATGCACTATATTTTTGGTATCAACCATCCCTATTCCAGTCTCAATACAGCAAGCACATCTTTCTACAATGACTTTTCCTGGCTTCTGACATTACTGTCAAGAAAAGACTGCATATAAAAATTTCAATTTTGCAGAAAATATAATATGCCGAATTCTGAAATGCTGAGCATTAGTAAGGCTATGGGTTTGTCATGGAGGTTACGGATTCCATGACTTTCCATGACCACCATGACTTCCGCAGCGGCCAGTGAGCCTGGCTCAGGGGCAGCTCAGGCAGCCCCACACCGGTCTCACCGGCTGTTGATGGGGCAGTCTCGGGCCACCGTGCCCCCCGCCCTCCCTGAGCAGCAGCAGAGTTTGAGTGTTGGAGGGATCAAGGGGCTGGGGCACCATACTGGGTGAGGTGGCCTGTGGGTGGCACTTACCTGTCTCCAGAAGCAGTGAGTTGCCCCTTGCTCAGCTGCTAGGCGGAGCCATGGCCAAACAGCTCTGCACCCTGCCTCCGCCCAGAGCCCTGGTTTCACAGCTCCCATTGGCCAGGAACCATGGGCAATGGGAGCTGCGGGGGCTGTGCCTGCAGGTAAAGGCAGCCACGCATCTGCCTAGCAGCTGAGCAAGGGGAATGTTGCTGCTCCCGGAGAGCCCCCCCCCCATGTAAGCACCGCCCAGAGCGAGCCTCACTCCATCCCATTCCCCAACCCCCTGCCCACACCCAAACTCTGCTGCTGCTGGGAGGGAGGCGCAGCACCAGGTAGGGAGCCTGCCAGCCCTGCCAACCTCCCCACCCCCCCGGCACTACTGGGGGTTCCGGGCCATGCGCCGTCACCTGCGCCCCTTCCCCCAAGTACCCAGGCCACCCTCCCAAGTTTTAGTCACGGGTATTAGTAAAAGTAATGGACAGGTCACGGGCCATGAATTACTGTTTACTGGCTGTGACCTGTGCACGACTTTTACTATATACCCCTGACTAAAATATAGCCTTAAGCATTAGCAATTCCCACTGACATAAGTATCAACAAGGGCTGCTGGTACTCTGTACCTCTCAGGATTTGCCCATTATGTATTGCAAAATTTAATGTATTGGAAGTGTAGTTTTACCCAACTGTAAGACAGAGAGAGGAGAAGGACCATAAAAGTAGAGGCAAAGAGCATAGGCTCTAGAAATAGTGTAGGAGGAAGACACAATCTTAGAAGGAGACAGTAAAAATGCAATCAGGCAAATTTTACAACAGCAAATGAGAGCCAATGGCAGAGATATGTATTGCAACATTGATGACTAGTTCAAGTCCAAGAGATTTAGACTGTTAGATGGCAAGCATTTCTCCCCGCCACACACATATGACTTGAAGTGATTTAATAATAATAATTGTCATAAGCTAGCCAACAAAATGTCCTTGGAACATGTTAACAAACAGAAAAACTCCCCCTTGTTGGATCATTTTATTTTAATCCCCCCAAAATGGAGCTAATTTACCTAGTGTTGCCGATTGTTTCCATGCTCTCTTTGGAAGAATCCATCCCAAAGTCATTATAATGACAATGATTTTAAATACTTAAACATAAGAAAAATGGATTTACTTACCTGGAACATCCAAGAGAGTCTTTCTGGACAGTCTGATTCCTTCTAGCGACCTCACCAAGAACATTTTATTTCCTGTTCAAATAATCTTCGTATTTGCACACACTGTATCAGAAGACCGAAGTTAACAACAGCAATCATTTCCCAGAACATGAGTTGATTGGTTTAGGTATCCTGACTCCAAAGAATTAAGTGCCTTAAAAATAAGAACAGACGCCTTGAACATGAGATGGTAAAATGATATGGTATTTTAAAAACCATACAGTGAGGTATTATTTTTTTAAAAGTGTACCTGTGGGAAGGAGGTGAATTTTACAAAGAGGCCGTCTGACTACAAGAGCCAACACATCTGAAAAAATATTGTTTTGAGTGGTTGGGTTTTTTTTTTTTAATTGGGAGGTCAGATCCATGAAAGCTCAGTCACTTGCCTATCTAAATCACAGCAGGAAAATATCTAAGAAGTTTGTAGTGTCAGAACACAGATAACCATGAGGACAAGGCACACAGAGGTGGTCTTGAATCTTGCTAGTTCCTTCACCACTGAAGATCTGAAAACCAACAGGGTTAGCTTTAAAAAAATAAATCCAATAAAAATAAGATCCGACCGTATCATTTCATGTTCAATGATGACACAATAGACAAGTTCAGTATAATTTAAGGAGGAGAAAGTGTTAATCTGTAACAACTATCTGAAAGATTTTTCTAAAATTGTCCATGACCTAATACAATCAGACTTCATTTTTCTAAATGAGATGGGGACATGAACATAACTTAGATGGGGTTTTGGATAAGTGGAAGACTTTTCAATATCTTGCTACCCAGTGATGATATGGCAGAGCCAGGTTCTGTACACCTAAAAGGAAATTTTGCAGGAGCTCCAGGCTGAATGAGAAAGATGCCCTCTGAAGTTGCAGGTTGATTTCATAGGGTTTTTTGTGCAAACATAAGAAAATGCCCATCATTCCTCTGGCCAAATTCCCCTGATGCTGTTGAAATGGTTAATCAGCAAAATTCCAGAGCCCTCTATAAGTACCAACTAATAGTACTTTTTAAGGTCTTGAGCCTAACTAGGGACATCTATACTAGATTGCCTCAGTTCTAGGATCTCAGAAGCTGTAAATTCACTCATAAAAGTTCCAAGACACTTCCTGGCACAGCAAGGCTTCCCTCTGGGAGTACCACTGTCCTGCTCTGGGATGTTTTACAGGGTTATCACATCACCACCAAGCTTCTCACTTGCGAATTTCACCTCACGTAACTCCTTGCTTTGCTCCCTTATTCCAAGGACCCTTCTAAGGTCAGTGTTGGACTACCTAATCACCACAGCTCTGCTCCAGATTTGATTACATTCTTCATTTCAGGTAAACCAATGATAAGCTAATTCAGAGTTCTTTGCTGGAACCTTCAGCCAGGACCTAGAACAACGCCTACCACCAAGTAAAACTCAACTCCCTCTTTCATTGGTCTTTGAGCAACAGCTAGAATTTGAACAAACATTCCGTGGTTGCTCCTAGCTACCAAAAGGGCCTTTACAGGGTCCTCAGTTGTTTTATATCTGTTTCACGTCCAACTACAAGTTCTACTTTCCCTACGGCCCCATACATAAAATAATATTAACTGAATACATTTACCTAACATTCACCATCCGGGGAAAGACCTGTAATAGCTGTCACAGGATGACACTACTTCTTTTAGGTAAATAAGTGTCTTGGATATTTAAGTTTTAGTTAAATAAGGTTTGCTTTATTTCATATTTTAATTGCAGTTAACAAATTTTATGTGAGAAAAATAATTCATATATTTGTGTGGCTTTTTCATGAGATCATTTCAGTTGTCTGTAGATTAATTTTTAGATCTGGTGGGAACAGTATGTTATAAATTATTCCTTATGGATTTAGCCCTTCTTCTGATGAGCAAACATCAGTGCATAAACTTGCAAATGTAAGACCTGCCTGACCAGGATTTGGAAACTTTTCAATTTCATGAGCAGGTGTTACTGCACAGAAAGCGAGATGTGAGTACGGAGTCATACAAACGTGCAAATATACAAAAGGAGGCCACATTGACCATCTCTGAAAATCAGGCCCCTTCAAAATTCAAAAATTTAGTAAAATACATTTTTATTTATTTCTCTTCTTTTGTGTGTGGGGGTGGGAGGGGTGGGTGTTTGTCCCATCTACACTTACAGGGAAACCATATTTGAAAACCAAATTTAAATATGGTTCAAACACAGTTCCCACTAAACCAGGTATTCGTGTGTTTTAAAGGGCCAGGACGGATCAAACCAAAGCCATGATAGGACACTTGTTAAAAAAACAAAAAAAAACCAAAAACACAACAAAAACATATTTTAACTCACACCCTGAGAGGGCTACACCAGAGTCTCTTTCTTAATATTTTTCACAGCTACCATACCACCAATGCAGCTCAATCAGTGGTGACAATACAGAGCACTAATATAGAAAAGACACTGGTATTTCAACCATTGTGCAGTCCAAGAGAAGATTTAAATGACACAGTAGTTAGGAGAAAATCAGCCACCATTGCTCCACTTGTGAGACTGCCAGAGACAAAAATTTGTAAGAAAAGGAGTCCCATACAGATACAGACCTACATACATAGGCTGGGAAAAGGTTATTTCAAAACCGACAAACCATCTCATCTGCTAAGGAAATGAGATGTGAAAACAATTCCCTATTTCTGTGTGAGCACATTATGTGAAGAGTGCACATTCATATTTGGGCTAACTTATAGCAATGCAGTGAAGTTACATTTATCTGGTTTTCCCATCAGATGAAGATAACATGCAAAAATGATGATTTTTACTTTTCCATTAATAAACAAGTATTATAGAGAGAGAAACTTAATTATGCATTTTATTGTAAAGTGTCTCAAATGAATGCAGAGTTAGTCTTAAACTGTGAGTGGCACAAGAGGTTAAGGTGCATGTTACTGTGATTTTTAAAATATTGTCTCTAGGAATTTGCTAAATATTTTGACACACACACGCACACACACACACACAGTATATAACCAGGGGATTGGCCCACTGGTCTAATCATTACATCTGAAATACTTGGACTGATTTTGACCTCATATCAGTTTCACGTTGGTGTAACTGCACGGACTCTCGTGAAGTTACTACTGAGTTCCACTTACATACCTGAAACCAATACAGGGCACCAACTAACTAATATAATTATATGATCTCATCTTTATTACCCTCATATGTCCTCTCCCTTCCCTTATTGCATCTTGTTTCAAATTGGACTATAAGCTCCTCAGGCCAGAGAATGTATCTACCTAATACTTTGAACAATGCCTGCTATAATGAGACCCAGTCCACTTGGGGTCTCTGGACGCTACTTTAAAAATAATCTGAAAATAACAATATTCAGCGATGTCGAGACAGGTTAGTAACAACTACCATACCAAGGCCTTGCCAGGCTTGTGCCTTGGCCTGAAGATTGCTTAATAGTACTCTTTGACACCTTATTGGAATACTTCCTTGCCATTTTTTCAGGCTGACACACTTTGGGGGTTCACCTAGGCCAATAATGAGTTCTGTCACCACCGCCCCTGAAGCCCTGGGTGCCTCTGTGCTATGCAGCTTTGACTCAGAGCCCCCAACACCAGCATCATGCTCACAGCACAACGGTCTCACCATGGCTTCTACCAGCCCAGTTACTCCTTGCAGGGTGACCCCAACAATCCTTCCAGTTCCGAGTGTCTTTTGCAGTGTCCAGTCCCTCTCACGGGACACTTGCAGATGTAACACCAAGTTCACTGCATCCAAAGAGCCAGTACTCACAACAGTTTGTTAGCTAAGTTGGGGTAAGGGTTAAACACCATCTCAATACAGCAGTAAAACAAAGAATACTATTATTAACAAAGAACATAGATTTAAATTATTTCAAGAAAGAGTGAAAGAGATATGAAGGGGTTACCACAGAACAAAAATAACACACTTTTTAGCAAGATGTAGCTTGGCCTAACATTGTATCTTACTCACACCAAGTTGTCAGCATTCCCCAGTTAGTTTAGTCAGAGAGCCAGTACTTTGTTCTCCCAAGAGATGGATGCCCCAAAGACTTTCATCAGTTTGTTATATCCCCAAAGTTTATCTTTGCCTTCAAAGTTAGGAAGCCCTTCTGGGGGCTCAGGTTTCTGTGCTCACCAGGAAGACAAAGCCACGTTAATTTTTGATGTCTCCTGTGATTTACAATACAAATTATCTTGACATCTCCCATGCAAATGAATAGCTAATTTTCTCAGTTTCTGGTCATACCTGGCTTGATCTGCAACTGAGCCAAAGGGGTGTTTGCCTTTGGCTGGGCAAACCCTGTTTTGCCTACTTTGTCTATTTACAGACTGTACCACACAGTATCAGAGAATATCCATGATTTCTAATACAGTTTTGTTGCATACATTTTGCAGTGATATTAATGACCAACGTGGTGTTATTTTTCAAATGATATATTACAAGACACCTTTCAAATAAATAGCAGAATAAGGTATATTTGAGCTGGTTAGGCCAGCTGAGATTTACTAGTACATACCATGCAGCCCTTTGCCATCTGGCTTTAGGATGCTTTTAGGTCACACTGGCATGTAACCAGTTTATCAGTCAAAAATTAAGAGCAATCTAATCAAAAATTAAGTGCAATCTAAACATTTTTTCAATTTTGTCACATACCCGTACTGTATCCAGGCACTCCATCTCAGTCAGCACATAACACAGTTCAGTAGCAGTAGCATCCTAGAGTTGTATACAGCCTGTTGTGGCTGACCATCAATCCATGCTTACTGACACCTGCACTTACATCCAGTCATCCTTCATGGCATCACAGAAGGAAAGTACTAGTGTAACTCACAGTTTTCACTCTGATGAATGTTTGTTTTCTGCGTGGTGCTGCAATACCAGGTGCTTTTACTTTTCAGGAGCTGGGTTAAAGAGGCTAATCCGAAAACAAGAAGGATCATTTTGTGAAAAGTGTTGTAGTTCCACATTTGATTTTGTTTCACATTTAAATGAACTTGAGCTCTTAAAAAAAAAAGAAAGAAAAATGAGAACAACAAAAACCTACCCCAGAGTAGCCCAGTGGTTAGGGCACTCACCTACCACGGGGAGATCCACATTCAAGTCCTTGCACTATCTGATTTGGGGAAGAGACTTGAACCTAGATCTCCCAAATGAATGCCCTAGGCTCTTGCCCATTCTGGGATGTTGCTCTCTCTCATTTTGACCATCCTGGACCATTGACTCCAATACATTTCTGCCAAAAGTTCCAGTTCTCACAAACTGTCATTTGCTGATAGAGGGAAAAATTGCTAAAAGAATTCCCAACCAGCTCTACTGGATTGTGAATCCTATGTAAAAATCTTTTTATTTCTTAGATGAATTCAGAAGGCTACATTTCCCTGATAGCTTTTGCTTCCTCTGGCTCTGGGCCTACTCCCTGTTCACTAATACAATTTCCCAAGAAGTCAAATTGATTCTGATAAAAGAAGCACTTATGTATTGGCATTAGGCCTACACACACTATTATTTCAATACACTGAACTGTCTGGTCATACACCACTATATGTGAGTGACTATGACTTCCAGGTGCTGTAGTTGCTGTTATTTTCCTCTGGAAGAGGTAAAAGACCCTAGCAATATCTGCTGAAATATTATCATTCAAATGGTTACATTAAAATTATTAACTTGGTGCTTCATGAGCTGCAAAAAACCTGTGGCAGCAAAAAGTGTACCTGTTCATCCTGAAAGGATAAAGGACTTCTCAAAGTGTGTTTTGTTGCAAGTCAATACTTGAAGAAACTGCTCCATTTTTCTTAGACATTGTGAGCCTGGTTTTCAACAGAGCTGAGTATCCAAACATTCCACTGAAGTCTGAAAATCTGTCTTCACTCTTCAGCTTCTATTATCTTCTGTAACCCCACATTCAGTCTAACTTGTCTGTTCGGAAATGTCTAACTTGTCTTAGGAAATGCTGTAATTGAAATTCTTCTTGCCAGGTCTACATTGTAAGAAATTGAACTATCTTTGATTTAATCTTGAGTGGGAAATAACATACTAGTCCTATCTGTATTTCCCCCAAAACACAAGAAGAGACTTTCCAGTCGTGTATCATGCCAAATGCCACAGCCTTGTCACTCATAACAGGTTGTTAATTTGTGGACCACTGAAAACTTACAGCACAACTTTGAATTGGTATCTTTATACTTACTTTTGGCTAGAAACTTCCCATGCAGTTAACTTTTCCTCCTGAACAGTCTAAGAATGATTTAGTAAGAGAGACGGATTAATCAGATTCAATTATATCACACTTGTCATCAGTTCCTATATCAATTAAAATCTGACTTCAATGTAAATGTAAAATCTGACTTCACTTCTGATGACCAATTAGAACCATATGCCCAGGAAGTTATCCAAGACAGCTGCAATCTGCCTTTTTAACCCTGGAAGGAATAAAGTATGTGTCACTAGATGGTTCCTTAATAAATTTACTTTACATTTAATAAGTTCAGAATTATGTGGACTCTTTAAGGATCCTTCTAAAGTCAGATTAACTTTTAACTGAAAATTTGGGAGAGTTCTTTATTTAGAAGCCCAATTAAAAGTCGATATGGTCCCATTGACTCTTGCTAAACTCACAATTGTTTGCTGTTTCATAGCAATTCCTTGTAAATGCTTTTGTGGTTTTCCATGCTTTTTGGTTCCTCTGATAGGAAAAATACTCTCATGAATTAGGTTTCATTTTAGGTAAAATAATGATCAGAATTCTCTATTGCTATTTATAATAGTTTTCCTCAACATCAATGTGAAATAGGACAAATTTAAGTATTTCTCTGGTTCTCTGTGTTGGACATATATAATGGAGCTTATGTGTACTTCTTCTAGCCCACCAAATTCAGCTTCATAAAGCCCTTGTAACAGGTAAGAAGCATTGCCTTCAACGAACTTTCTCCTCTCTCTGTCCAGATAAAGCCGTAGCTCTAGTGAAATGAGATTCCAGCTCCTGAGGGATTAGACTTCTAATGGGAAACTTGTAGATATACCTCCTAAACTATTCAGAGACAGTGGACCTGGAAACTGGCAGCCTCATTTCATTGCTATAGAAACCAAAGCCTGTCAGAAGATCTAATGGGCCTTGTTCTTTAAGCCCCATGCATACATCTATGAAATACTAAGTATGTTCAGAACCTGATTTTGTGGTAGGAAAATAGCTGGAGTGGGTAACCTCTGGCCTCAAATGAAAAGAGGAGAGGAACAATGGAATTGTTCTAAAAGAAATTTAACCCCAATGGATTACCAGATAAGTGGGGTTGCCAGATAAGGCTGCCAGAGTAACCTTTAAATGAAGGTAATGTCTACAAAACAAAGGCTTTTAGGTTCAAATCTAGGAGATAGATGTTTGCACAAAACCATAGTAAAAGTAGTTTCAAAACCCAGGTAGATCTCCTAATAGGATTTTTAAAGGGAAACTAAGTAATCTACAATAAGAAGCTAATGTCCCAAGGTATCAATTTCTTGCTAGTTTTATTAAACCCCAGAGCTATGGAACTGGACACACAATGAGAAGCCACTTGCCCGTGGTGCTGGACTCCCAACACGTCGATGAAGAACCACTAAAAGAGACAGAAGAAAGTGTGTTTTGTATCAGAAATGTCTTGCTCTTCTGAACGGTCCTTGTAGGAAGTGTTCTCTGGTGGATAAGCTATGAAAAGGTTATCATAGAGGGTTTTCTTCTAGTATTTCAGTCCAGGGAGGAGCCTTTAAGATGATGGATACACCTGGAGGACACCTTGTAGGAACTGGATCTGTGAACATTATTAAAAACAGAAGGATCCCTTTATGTTTAGACAACATAAGAATGGCCATACTGGATCAGACCAAAGGTCCATCCAGCCCAGTATCCTGTCTACCAACAGTGGCCAATGCCAGGTGCCTAACAGGAATGAACCTAACAGATAATGATCAAGTGATCTCTCTCCTGCCATCCATCTCCACCCTCTGACAAACAGAGGCTAGGGACACCATTCCTACCAATCCTGGCAAATAGCCATTAATGGCCTTAACCTCCATGAATGTATCCAGTTCTCTTTTAAACCCTGTTATAGTCCTAGCCTTAACAACCTCCTCAGGCAAGGAGTTCCACAGGTTGACTGTGCCCTGTGTGAAGAACATCCTTTTATTATTAACCTGCTGCCCATTAATTTCATTTATATCTCTGAGCTCCTGATTGAGGGCATCTCCAAACAGATTACCCGCTTTGAAGAGAAGTGTGGTCATCCGAGACTTTGCTGAAACTCAAAGGACACAGCCATAGTACTCTAATCTATGGCATTAGTTGCTCAACACTACCCTGGATAGAATCATGCTGGAAGTTGGCTGACAGATCGATGAACCATCTATTCCATCATCATTTTTTGGTATGCAAAATCTAAGTATAATTGACAGACGTGCTAGGGCATTATAAGTCCTGCCAAAACACTGGGTTTATAAAGAGTGCACTGACAAAGAGGAATAATTTTAGAATTTTTGTAAGCATCCCATCAATTTTCTTGCCAGAAGGGTCTTGAGGGGATGCACTGCTTTCCAGAGTTCAAGCTTGAGACCACCAAATTCTCTCTCTCAGGAAGCTTAACCTTGCAAATTTTCCACTGTTTCAAGTATTGTATGAGGGATAAGTGGGCTATGAATATTTTGGTTGGAAATAATACCAGAAACAGGATAGGAAGGAATTTACTGCAGTGGAATCAGAGAAATGCTCCCATAAAGCTTCAAGATTGAATCAGAGGATGAAGAGGCTCAAGGAAAAAAGGCTGGGAGGACTTTGACTAACAGACAAGTTAGCAAATCCAAATCCTCTTTTAAAAAAAAATTCTCTCTTCAAATCAGGAATGTCGGGAAGAAAGCACATCATATTCAACAGTGGAATCAGAGGTTGGTCCAGAGCTGTAAGGCATGGAATCATCTAAATGGGTTTAAATTGCTGCAAAGGAAGTGTAGATTAGACATTACGAAAAACTTCCGAATCGTAGCTGTAGTTAAGCATGGGAACAAATAACCCGGGGAGATTGTGGAATCTCAGTCATTGGAGGTTTTTAAGAACAGATTAGATGAGCACCTGTCAGGGATGGTCTAGATAATACGTAGTCCTGCCTCAGTGCAGAGAACCGGCTACATGACCTATCAAGATCCCTTCCAGTTCTACTTTTCTATGATTCTATTTTTCTAAATGCAGGGTAGGAAAGGACTTAGAGAGAATCAAGAAGTCCAGCCCCCTGCACTGGGGTAGGAAAAAGTAAACCTGGACCATCCCTGACAGGTGTTTTTCCAACCTGTTCTTAAAACCTCCAAAGATGGGAAATCCAAAACCTCCCTTGGAAGCCTATTCCAGTGCTTAATTACCCTTATAGTTAGAAAGTTTTTCCTAATATCTAACCTGAATCTGTCTTGCTGCAGATTAAGCCTATTACTTCTTGTCTTATCTTCAGTGGACATGAAAAACAATTGGCCACCATCCTCTTTAGAATCAGCCCTCAACATATTTGAAGGCTGTAATTAGGTCCCTTCCCTGAGTGTTTTTATCTCAAGATTACACATGCTCCGTTTTTTTTAACCATTCCTCTTAGGTCAGATTTTCTAAGTCTTTTATCATGTTTGTTGACCTCCTCTAGTCTCTATCCAATTTTATCCACATCTTTCCTAAAGTGTTGCACCCAGAACTGGACACAGAACTCGTGCTCAGGCTTCACCAGTGCCAAGCGGAGTGGGACAATTACCTCCTATGTTTTACATGCGACACTCCTGTTAATTCACTCCAGAATGATATCAGCCTTTTATACAACTGCATTACATTGTTGACTCATATTCAATTTGTGACCTGCTAGAACCCCCAGATCCTTTTCAGCAGTACTACCCACCTTGCCAGTTAATCCCCATTTTGTAGTTATGCATATGATTTTTTCACTCTAAGTGAAATACTCTGCACTTGTTTTTATTGCTTTCAGAGAATAATGTTGCAGCTGTTTTCTTTAGCTGATGTCATTGCCATTTGATTCAATGGCATCTGTGGAAGGGAAGTAGTTAGACTGATTCTTGGGGGAATTCACCATTCACTTGGATAAACTTTTAAAAAAACATGTTCCCAATCCAGCCCTGAGAATGTGTGGAACCAGTCATCCCCAAGTTAGACAGCCATAGCTAGAAAGGACTCTGTCTTTGCTTTCATTTAAGGCCTTGTTCAAGATAGCATTGAAGCCTGTACCCAGAAACACAGTGAGCAAGCCTGGAGTAGAATTGGGCTTCTTAACTGTATTTTCCCACTAGTCTCCTTTTTTCTCTGCAGTATCAGATTATGCTTCCCAGACACACACAGGTCCATAACGGGGATATACAGGGGGCAATGCTGGTTCTCCTCACTGTCATATCCCAAGGCTCTTTCTAAACTCAAAACTACTTATCTTTTCAATTGCACATGAGGAAAGGCCACAATCTCAGTCCTCATGCTCACTCCATGCAAGGGCCTGGGTATTTATCTGCAGAGAGATCATTAGACCATTAATCTGCAGAGAGATCATCTGCAAAATCTTCAGAGAGACCATTAGAAAACAGCTTCTCCCCACTACAGCATTTAGGGCTAGACCCAAAGGTTCATGAAGTCAATGGAAAGATTTCATTGATTTTAATGGGCTTTGGATCAGGCCCTTAGTTTGCTGTCACAGATGCAATGAAATCAATAGGCCAAATTCATAGGTGATATGTAAGGTGGTGTAAGATAGATACCAGAAAGTGGATGTAAAATAATCTATATTGGTGTTAGTTACAACCAAGGGAATGGAAGTGAAGGATGGAAAGCACTAACAGTAGAGTATAACAATGAGTAAGGCCTAGTTGGGTACGTCACTTCTGAATATGGTCCATATTGTAGTGTCACAGATGTTGGATTCTGTGCACTCAGATAAGTTCAGATCTTTTTCTTTTACAGCATTTAAATGGAATGTAGAATGAGTGGTTTGAGTTACTCATTTATAAGCTATAACAACATTTTTCACATCTGTGTACACACATGGACCCACAAAACTTTAGTAATGTTTACAAGAATGAGCCCAATGCATCTTATACCTTTGATTTACACTACTTAAAAAAAATCAAGTCATGTGGAATTCCAGGACAAGCTGTATAACTCAAGGATGTGTGTAAAACAATTAAAATCCAATTAAGGAATCCACATTACATTTTTTGAAAATTATAGGTTTAACATCTTTTGTTAACTGTGCATTACAATTATTTAGAAACAAATGTAAGCCATTTAGCCTTGATATGTAATTAAGTTAAAAAAGTAACTTTTCATTTCTCCAGCAGAAATCCTTTTCTGGTTATTTTGTAAAGTTTAATCAGGTAGAGGAGCCACACAGACAATTTTCCCCCTTTCTTGACAAGCAGCAATCTATATTGTTTTAGTTTGACAGGCAGTGGTTTATATCTACATAATTTAAAACCAATTACTTATCTTTTCTTTCACATTATAAAGCATGCATTTCATTACATAATCTCTCCCAAGAAGAGTTCCATCAAACTAAATTACAGGATGGAAGTGGATTCAAGGAGCAGGATATGTAGGCATAAGTTTTAAAAACAAATACCAGGCAATTTGTACTTGTATTGAAATAGTAGACTTACCTAAGTTGAAGAGTAAATTTAAATCATTTTGCTGACTTCCGGGTCCATCTTTTTGGTAGCTTCAGAGCTCGGGGACGAGGGAGGGTTTGTGGCTGTCAATATATTAGTAAAATCATAATTTTTCCTACTTCCAGTGGGCTTTCTTGAAAATTTTTGCCAAAAATCTGCTTTGATCACTATGAGTAAAATTCACTCTTGTACAAAGGGACAGTACAAGGCCCATGGACTACTTTGAGCTTCAAAATAGACCCGGTGCTGTCTCTCTGGACAGAGGTGAATTTCCACATACTGTATGAGCACATCCATTTCTCATTGAAATTAACGGGATTTTTGCCACTGACTTCAATGGGAGTAGGATCAGACTCCAATGGATGTATTAATGCCTTTTAATACAGCTGGCTTGTTGATGTGATGTACACAAAGTTACTGAGTAACAATGGTGTACTTAACAAATTGTAGCCTAAAATACTAACTAGAAATGCAGTAAAAGCATCCAGCATGTTGTGGAAATGCGGGGTGCTGGTTAGTCAAAAATTCCAGTTAACTAAGAATTATACTTATACTTACCAATGGAGGGAGGGAGTTTGGGTGTAGGAGGGGACTCAGGGCTGGGGTGCGGGAGGAGGTGTGGGGCGTGGGCTCTGAGTGGGAGTTTGGGTGCAGGAAATGCGGCATGGGAAGGATCTCAGGGTGCCAGATCTGGGCGGCACTTGCCTCGAGCAGCTCCCCGGAAGCAGTGAAATGTCCATGCTGCTCCTAGGTGAAGGCACAGCCAGGCAGCTCAGCACGCTGCCCCGCCCCCGCAGCTCACATTGGTTGTGGTTCCCGACCAATGGGAGCTGCTGCGCCTGTGCTCAGGATGGGGCAAGGGCAGCCCATGGAGCTCCTGTGGTCGTTCCTCCGCCTAGGAGCAGCAGGGACATGTCGCTGCTTCCGGGTAGCCACGCAGAGCCAGGGAGGGAGCCTGGCAACCCTATTGAAGGTTTGTATCTGGAGATATCAGAAATGCTGGTTTCTAGAGCTTTCCGGTTGGTAAAGTGCCAGATAACACAGCTTTTACTGTAGTCTGAAATGTTAAAAAAAAAAAAACAGTGGGTTTCATCTGGTAAATGTGTGTTCAACAATTCTCTGAAGTTGCCCTGCAAGTCTGTTTGGGTAAATGAAAAGATAATTATTGCTCAGAAAGCCTATGTTAGAATTAGACAGCCTCACTATAAAACTGAATGCTAGATGATGGAATGAAAAGGAAGTACAGCCTGAGCCTCAGGATATCCAGTTCTTATGGCTGATTATTCGAATATATTTTGTTCAACCAATGCATCCTTTTCCCTGAAGAAAAAATACATTTCAAAACTTTTCTCTCCCCTAAAGCAACAAGAGTTTTCAGGACAGAAATTACCATCAAAGGCAATTGCTGCTTGTACTTATTTGTTTTAATTGTTTAGAAACTTGCAGTGCATGAAAATGAGACTGCTATCAAAACGTAGCCGCTTTCATGGTTTTGTATGTGTACTGCAGTAAAGGATTATAAGTACAGCAGAGTGTAAGTATATTACAGACTGCAAGTTGATCAGCTGGCATCATAAAGTTTTTTCTTGCAGAGCCAAACTTCACATTTTGGAGTGGGCCTGCAAAACAATTTTTTTTAACATCTTTCCCATAAAACCCCAAATCAACTCCTGTCTACCAAGATCGAACCACTATGCATGGGATATGAAGGGCATTTGTTGAACGTCAGCAAGATAAGTTTAGTCAGACTACCACAGAAATTAACTTACTATTTTTTTCACCAGAGAGAACTCTGAGCTAGAACATAACTTCTCTGCTACAAGACAAAAAAGCTTGTACATTTTCTCCACACAATTTTTTAGGAAATTATTTCATTGGAGAATTCGATTGAGTCAAAGCTCCAGGCCTCCTTATCTTGAAGAGTAGAATATACATTCTTGTGAATTGTAGACAATTTCCTTCTCTTTCCACCATCAGCAGCAGCTGGGTGGCATGTTTCACAGGCTCCAAGGGTCAGCTCTGAAGAGATGGAGGAATAGTGAATAACACTGTGACAAAATCAGTGTGACACACTTCCATGAAACCCTCTTTGGGCCACCAACAGTGTGTAGATCTGAGTCTAGCAACACTTAGCTCATCAGCATGAGCCTCCACCCTTTGAACTAGAGGAGGATCTTGTGTAGTTCACAGCTGTAGTAGATTCTTATCCCGAGTCAGACCAGTTCTATTTCCATCCCTGGTGATTATTTTACAATTTTAATGGCACTCTCCGCAGTGAAAAAGTCTACAACTGTTCCTTTTATTTTTCCTAAATGAAACCGGAGATATCACTGACATTTATGGTGTCTCCAAAATCACAGAGAGCTTTTGCCTGCAGGGTATCAGAGAGACTCAAGGTTGGCTATATTTAAGTAGATTACATGTAGTTCCATGGGTCCAATGTAAAGTTTTACGGAGCTTAAGGAGAATGGTGCCATCTGGCACAACCTAACAACTGAAAAATCCATTCAGCTGGATGGACAAGTAACCTTTAATAAATGCAAAAATCGAATGTATGGTGTCATTTATTTATTTATTGGGGAGCTGGGGGTATAGGACAGATTTGTTCAATCTTCCCCAGCACAATACTCCTACTATGTACAGTTCTGGTGTCCCCACTTCAAAAAAAAATGATGCAGAAAAAATTGAAAAAAGGAGTTCAAAAAAGAGCTACAAGAATTTGTGGAGGTCTGGAAAACATGCCTCACAGAGATTAAAGACATTATCTATTTAGTTTATTCAAGAGAAGGTTAAGAGGTGTACATGTACCTAGGTGGGGAAGAGATTGCTGATAGTAGATAGTTCTTAGGTCTAGCAGAAAAAGGCATGATAAGATCCAATGATCTAGAAGCTGAAGCTAGACACATTCCAGTAGAAACAAGGTGCAAATGTTTAATAATATGGAACAACAAATGGAACTTTAGAACAACTGATCTAGGGATGTGATGGATTTGCCATCACATGAAGTGTTTAAATAAAGACTGCAAAAAGAAAAGGAGGACTTGTGGCACCTTAGAGACTAACAAATTTTCTTTTTGCAGATACAGACTAACACGGCTGCTCCTGTGAAACCTAAATAAAGACTGGATATCTTCCTAAAATATATGCTGTAGCTCAAACAAGAGTTAGAGGATGCAGAAATTATTGAGTGAAGTTCTTTGGCCTGACTTATGCAAGACATTGGAATAGATTATTACAACAGTTTCTTCTTGCTTTTAAATCTATGAATCTAACTTTGTTATCCCCATTACTGTTCTCTAAACTGCCTAGAGCATGTCTACACTGAAGCTGGGAGTAAGTCTCCCAATCCAAGTAGACAGACTAGTGCTAGTGCACTAAAAATAGCAATATTGACATTCCAGCTTAGGGAAGTTTGAGCTCCTAAGACCACCTGACCCCATAGGTTGAGAACCTGAGCTCCAGCTGAAGCTGGAACATCCACATGGCTAATTTTATTGCACTAGCTCAAGCGCTGGTAGTTCTAACCTGAGTCCTGCTCGGGCAAGTCTGTCTACCCAGTCTGGGAGACTCAAGCCATAGTGCTCAAGGGAACATAGCAATTCAAACTAATGCACAAGAGGAAGATGTACCCACATGTAGACTGGAACCCAATGGGCCAGATGCTGGCATTATTCCATACAAGATCAGGTACTCAGCTGGTGTAAATGACTTCAGTGGAGCTATACTGATTTACACCAGCTGAAGATCTGGCCATTACACTCTTGTATTTGAATAGAAAGTGGCCCAATGTCTCCATAGTGTAGACTTCAATACTGTTCACAACGACTTGAAGAAGTATTTTGTATCAGGTAAAATGTAAAGGGAAAAGCCTCTAGAACAGGGGTTTCAAACTCAATTTACCTTAGGGCCAGTGCTAGTCCTCAAATCCTCCCAGCAGGCCAATAATGTCACTGAAGATGGCGTTCAGAAAAGAAAACACGTATATTGTATTTATTTCAAATTTCTTAGAAATAATAAAGTTGGCATACAACTTTATACAATTCTTCGCCTGCCAGAGAGTTTTTAGTGTTTGCCAGACATCTGGCAATGCTTCAGTTCTGTCCGCTTGTTGATGTTTGGCCTCAGTGACTGGGCAGTTGAAACCTTCAGGATTGCAGCAAGGTGTGGATCAGATAGTTGTGTTCGGTATTTTGACTTGTTTATATTCATTGTGGAAAAAAGTGACACTGACTCTGCCTGGCAGCCAGTGGTGGTATTTCTGTCCCTCTCCCCTAGCCAATGGGAGCTGCAGGGGGCGGCGCCTGCAGCAGACAGCCGGCAGCCTGGCTGCATCGGTCTCTCCTCTGTGGGCCGCAGTGGGGAGGTTCTCAGGCCGCAGATGGCCCACGGGCCGGGACTTTGAGACCCCTGCTCTAGAAGCTCTCAGTTATGCTCCTCTCCCAGGTTTTTGGCAAATGCCTTACTGCAATAACTGAAGACAAGAAATTACCACCACAGCACCACAAGATATTCATTAAATCAGACAATCAGATTTTATTCCTACTCCCTTACTTTGTCACATGGGGCTCAAATGATTCATAAAAAACCACAATAAGCAAAAGTGGCTGACTATGGGAGAGGAGAAGAGAGCAGAGAATATGAAATATGATTGATGAGAGAGACAGACTGGATAAGTGACTGCACACAGGATGCAGAAATGAAAAATATAACTTCAGCAGATTCAAGATTCAATGGTCTCCAGCATTACAATTGTTCATCAATACTGATCATTGTTATACATCAGGGACACAAGTGTCTGATAGGTGACCGTCAAAAGAGACTCCAGAGAAACATAAGAATGCTTCAGAGACCACATATTATATTGTAAAGGGATGGAATGCTACACCATTTTCTTTTTATTCTTTCCTCCCTCTCCAGCTTTTTTTCCCATCATATACAAAGGAGCTCTGGAGGCCTCTGTAATCCAGCATTGTTCATACTTGACATTTTAAATTCTAGCTGTTAAGGCTCTTTGGCAGTTGGCGTAAAGTGATGCTGTGCTTCAAATTTCTCTCTTTTTTCTATTATATTCATAAACACCAAATTCACAGACATAAGAACCTACAAGTTTGGGGTACTTAGGGAGTCAACAATAGATCTATCAATGGAACGACTGACAGATAGTGCTTGTCAAATATTAACTAATAATTGCCAATTCTATTTGTTTTTGTTTAGTTATTGTTTTTCTTAACTTCAGAAAGAAAATATCAGTAAGTAAAATTTTAACAAATAGCTCTCAGTTGTTTTTATTGACACAATTCTGGTATTATTTCCCTATATCAACAGCTTTATTTTTTGGTTGGCAGGTCATTAGTCAGAACTGATCTCTCCACCTGTTCATTTTAAACATTATCTATCAATATTGTCCTTGTGAAGAGGCAATAAACAATGAGGCACAAAGATGTGTCAACTGGAGCTGGCTGCAAATTTTGCATCAAAGCTACTTTTTTTATTAAAACTATATTAAAAACACCTCTGTGAAGATGACCCTTGAAATGGACTAAATCATATTCATTCAGTCAATCATTTGATCTGAGTAAGTGCTGGAATCAACCATGAACTAGATATGTGCACAGCAAGGCAGCTTTTGTAAAAGATACATTTCTACAACAACATGATGTTGCTTTAGCCTTTTTTAACCAAAAACATCTCAATTAGATTGAAGTCATCTGGCACTGCAGGTGCTCAGCAAGTATAGAAATATGACCCCATGTGTATATCAGAATTGCTCTCCTCCCATGGAAAAGTTACCACCTCAGAGGTGGAAGGCAGAAGCCAAATCATGCCAGACTAGCTTTTAGGAGGGGAAGTGGAATATAGTTTATCCATTGAAAATTATAGGGACATTTTAGGACATATAGGGAGAATATACTGTTCATAACTGGAACCTGACTCTTAAAAAAAAATCCCATGGTATTTTTATAAGTGACAAATGATTAGGGCTTTCCCTTTATGTTCATACAAAACAAATAATAAATAAAATCCTAAAAAATCTACTTTATACAAATCCTATTTTAATCAGACATCACTAGGATATATTCTCCTAACTCTTCATGTGCTCTTATAGGTAAACAATTTTCAGACAACAGATTCTGAGAAACCCCTTGGGTCCTATTTATGTCCATATGGATTGATTAATATAAGCCTATGTTATATTACATAAAATATCAGTATGTTTGAGCTAAACATTCCAAATATCTGTGTTAACAAAAATATATATTTAAAATATTACAAACAACTAATCAACATTTTAAAATGGAGGATTACAATACATTTTTGCCATTATATATAATCTGATACATTAGAGAGGGTCATTTGAACCTGAACTAGACAAAGCACTGCAGAATATAGCTAGAGTAGAAATTCCTATTCTGGCAGGGTTATAAGGGTATAACAGTAGTGGTAATTTTATTTATCTATTTCTTATCTTCTGTTGTATCCTAAGCAGTTTACAGCAAACCAAATATGAATTAATGGTCAGGTTGCACTCCCTGAACACAAGATGCAAAGGAATCCTGGTGCTTACCAGCAATGTTGGATACTCTAAAGGGAGCTAGCTGGGACTGGAGTAGGACAGTACCCATAGTTCTTCCCAAAACTAGCGAGTGATCCAAGGGAATGAAGACTGCTCTCTCTGAAAACTGGTCATCTGGCATGTACTCCCCTGGTGGTTGTTTTTTTTTTCCCCCATTGACTGTGCTCCATGACAAAATACTTCTGGGAAGAACCCCCTGCGTTTCCCCTTCATACCGCTAATCTGGTTTTGAAAGATATAACAGATGCATGAAGATTTAAGCAACTGAAAATCAATAAAAAGGCCATTAAACAAAATTAAGGCATGCACGCAACAGTCAAATCAAGAGCTCCTCAGTCCAGCCTACGCTGTGATGTTAATTACTTAGGCAACTGTGTTTACTTGCGGCAGAACATTCCTTAGCGTAAAAAAACCAACTATTCAGAAATCTCTAAGTTTGATAAATGTTTTATTTACAGGGTAAGGTGAGAGTGAGGCAGGAGCTGACACATCAACGTGTAAACAAAACATTTATCAAACTCACAGAGGGGTCTGAATAGCATTTGTTTCCAAGAAATTGCGTGCAGCAGGTAAATAGTGTTTATCGAACCTCTGCCTTATGTGCATTATACATGATGCTGAGCAACATCTTTCCAGATCCACACACCAGCTCTGGACTGTAATATTTTGCTCCTTGCATGTACGCTACTGTCACTGAGCCGGATTCTCCTTCACACTATGAATGGCCCCTTTACACCACTCAGGTAGTTTAAAGGTGCCTTAAAATGGATATAAATGGAATGTATAGCCACTTTAAGGCCTTTTTATACTGACAGAATAATGTAAAGGTGCCTTATTGTAAATGAGAATAAGGCCCACTGACATCAGTTTAGTCAGTGGAAGTTCCTGGGATGGAATCCTGGCACATTTAAAATCAATAGTAGTTTTGCAATTGACTTTAATGGGGCTAGGACTTAACCTTGTATATTTAGGGGCTGATCCTACTCCAATTAAAACCAAATTAAACGTTTGAGAGCGGGATTATATCCTAAGGGAAAATAGAACATTGGAGTCAAGATCAGTTATGTAGATCCAAGAGGATAATTTCCCTATATTGTGCCAAATTTTCAGTTACATTCTTCTGACTATGTCACTGTTTGTGTCCCATCCTGCTTGCTATGAGACGAAATACAAAAGGAGCATCATCGTCAGTGTTGTTTAGGATTTGCTGAGAAGCTAAAAGCAAGGGAATCCATGAAGAAAGGAGTGCCTCCAGCCCCGAGATGCTTAACTGGGATGGTCTGGAAGGCTCACTGAAATATCAGGGAGCCAACCCTTGTCCTAAGTACTTTATATTGACAACAAAGGGGACAGGTGGGAGTATAATATAGACTCCTTCTAGATGAAAATTTTGCAGATTTTTTCTGCATAACATCTTTAATATATGGCCTCTCTTAGTCATCCACACAGTAAGGGCTCTTATCATCTCATGTCTCAATTACTGCAACATCCTTTTCTCTGACCTTGACAAATGCAGTCTTGCTCTACTTGTATCCAGTTAGAATGCTATGGCAAAGGTCCTTCTCCTAGCCCAATCCTTTGACCATGTCCTCCCTTGTCTTTGCATCGCTCCACTGCCTCCCTCATCCATGTTGCAACAAACATAAGTGCTTGTCTTCACTTTCAAGGCTCATCATGCCTATCTCCAGTCTGCCTACCATCCCTGTTTCAGGATAGAAATGTCAACTCCCATCTCCAATAAGCCCATAATGTCAGCCTCCATTTCTCACTTGTTAAGTTTTCAAACAAACACATTCATGTTTTCTCATATGTTGCCCTTCATGCTTGGGAGGAACTTCCCATAAACATGTGCAAAGCCACCTCATTGCCCTCTTTCAAATCCTTCCTAAAAACTCTCCTTTTCCATGTTACCCACAAAAACTTGATGATGATTAGTCGACTGGTACATGGAGAACACTGCTTACCATGCTTACCAATATTGCCTCATTGTTTCTTTGTCTCTCTCTGTCTACAACCATCTGTTGTCTTTTACTCTTATTATGAGCTCTTTGGAGCAGGGACTGTCTCTTTGCTCTGTTTGTACAGTGCCTAACAATTTTCAAAACAGGTTAGGTGCTTAACTAGCCTTTTCTGTGCATTATTCAGTGTCTAAATGGAAATTTTAAGAGGTTTTCCACAGGATCTAGACACCTAAATGTGAATTTTGAATTGAGCAGTGAGGCACCTAGCAAGATTTATGCACTTGAAAGTTTGATGTGCTCAGGTAAGCCAGCTCATTTTACTAAATCCTTCCCAATTTAAGAGGAGGAGGGGTTTAAAAACAAACACTACCAAACCCAATTCCAACACAAGGTTTTGGTCTGCTTTTCCACTTTAGCTTTGGACCTCCCTTAGATCTCCCTAAAGTCCAGATACATTCATTGTTCCTACATCACATCCCTCCAGACCACATCCATTATCCCTATGTAAAAGCAGCAGCAGCTGACAGCTCTCTGGTGGCTGCAAGTTGGGAGAAGTCCTCTCAACAAAACAAAACAAAAATACAGCTTCTCCCCCACGAGAAGCAAAAGAGATGGGGTGCACGCCTGCAAGCCTGATAGAAGAGACTGGGACAAGGAGTTCCTCACCCAAGCCATGCAGAGGAACATTTTCTCTTGCAGCTTTGAGGCCCCCTTCCCTTTTCTCTTATTCCTTTGTGGTCCCATTTCTACCTTAAAACATGTTGTCATAGCATCCTTTCCTTCTGAACTTCATTGACTCCACAATACCATATACAGCAGCCTCCTTGAGCTCCCAGTTGCCTAGCCTTTCATGCAATAAATCAGTCAGAATGGGGAGACACAAAGTTCATACATCAGCGAAGTGTCAGAGAAGAAAAGCTGTCAGAGAACCAAAGCAGTGCAAAAGTCACCGTAAAACAAGACGGCTTTGCCATTTGATAAGCAAACTTTTAAGAACTGGTCAATCCGCAAAATGTTTCAGTTCATACCTGGCAGAGATCTAGACCTCCTTAATATTCTGCTTCATTCATTTGTAGGTAGAGATAGATTTGAAAAGCTTGACAGTAGAGAGCCATATTTTGGAACTTAAGTACAACTCAGTGCAATAAATATCTGGTATTAAAAATTATTTCAAAGTGCTCGGACAAACAATATTCCACTTTATGGTGCGCATGAGGATCTCTTGTTAAGACTATCTCGCATATTATGAAAGCTAAATCAACTAACATTCTAATTATATAACTAACATTTCATTAGCAGCAGATTTATACAAATCTTAATGTCTAGGTTTTGCTAATTTTGATAGGTTTTGTTCATTTTAATTTTGCTAAAATTTGCAATTGCGATTGGAATGACATATCAAAATGAATTGCAAATCATTACAGCTTCCCCATCCAATGAGTATTTCAGTTCCTCTTTAAAGCACTATTCGTTTTCTAAGAGTTTCATCTCAATGCTCGCTGAACACAATGGAATCTTGATTGGTTCCTGAGAGTCACTTTTGTTCCTGGTAGATTATTCCACTATGATAACAGGAATGTTATCTCCTTAAGAATGCATTGCACTGTCAACCCTAATAGCTTTCTAGTCTGCTTTGTCATTTTTGCACATGAATACACAGATTGCATTCTGAGACACTTCAGAATGCAATAAAATGGATGTGTTGCCAATATGTCATACATACAATGGTACCTTGCAGCTTGTGTCTTCCCTAGTCCCCATCCTGCTTTCATCTTGTGTGATCTATCTCAAAACATGTGTTGCATAATGGGGACTCCCAGGTCAGACTCAAGCTGCTCCTACTTTTACCCTATAATCTGTTTTGCTATGGTCTTAGCAGTAATTTTTCCTCCATGATTTTGTAAAACATATACTATTTTGTTTGGTGTAAATCTGAGCATCTATCCTTACAGGTTCTTGCTCCAAGTTCAAATGAATTTCAATTGAAGGCAGGCTAACAATGTACTCAGATGCTTTGGCTTGGCCTCAGGCTTTGTATCAGTTGAGGGGAGAAGGAGAGGCAGGGAGAGAATGTGTGTCCTTTTCTTTGTATTTGTAGCAGGAAATGAGGCAGGAGGGACCTGGTTAAATTTCTAGACAGAGATTTACCGTGAAGCAGAGAGTGAACAGAGCAACTTTAAGGAGACTATTCTAATAATAAAAAGAATGAGGAGTAGTTGTGGCACCTTAGAGACTAACAAATTTATTTGGGCATAAGCTTTCGTGGGCTAAAACCCACTTCATCGGATGCATGCAGTGGAAAATACAGTAGGTATATATACATGGCCATGTACGTTGGCCAAACCAGACAGTCTCTATGCAAAAGAATAAATGGACATAAATCAGACGTCAAGAATTATAACATTCAAAAACCAGTCGGAGAACACTACTTCAACCTCCCTAGACACTCAATTACAGACCTAAAAGTCACAATTATTCAACAAAAAAGCTTCAAAAACAGATTCCAATGAGAAACTGCCAAACGGCAATTAATTTGCAAACTGGACACCATTAAATTAGGCTTGAAAAAAGACTGGGAGTGGATGAGTCATTACACAAACTAAAAACTATTTCCCCATGCTAATTTTTCCCCTACTGTTACTCACACCTTCTTGTCAACTGTTTGAAATGGGCCATCCTGATTACCACTACAAAAGTATTTTTTCTCCTGCTGATAGCAGCCAACCTTAATTGATTAGTCTTGTTAGAGTTGGTATGGCAACACCCATTTTTTCATGTTCTATTTATCTATCTATATCTTTCTACTGTATTTTCCACTGCATGCATCCGATGAAGTGGGTTTTAGCCCACAAAAGCTTATGCCCAAATAAATTTGTTAGTCTCTAAGGTGCACAAGTACTCCTCGTTCTTTTTGCTGATACAGACTAACACGGCTATCACTCTGAAACCTATTCTAATAATGTTCCTTGCTCAATGTTGGAGGAAAGCAACTTTCTTTCATGCTTGTCACATGACTGAAGTAGCATGGTTTTGATTCCCTCCACAATCTGACATGTCCATTGCAGTATTGCAAACTAATAGTCTTTAGCATAGTGATGCATGAGGTCTAACCAGTGTCTTTTCCTCATTCACACCTAACCCAGGCCACTTGAGCTTATTTTGTGCCCCAAGACATGCAGACTAGCTTGCAAAAGGTGAATGATGTTTTCAAAAATGGATGCTTGGTGGAGGACAGACTGAAAGTCCAACCTTTTCTCTGGGATAGGCAGCATTAAGGATGGTGTAAAAGAAGGAGGAGACACACTGTGGTGGATGGGATCACTCAAGTCCTGTCCAGACCACGACTTGGGCTGCTTACAGAGTCCTTCCCCTTCTTGTGGCATACAAGAGATTCTTCAAACAAAACAAACGACATTTCCTTCCCCTCTTCTTCCCCCCGGGAGAGGGCAAATCAAAGACAAAGACTCTTAAGCACTCACTTGGTCACCCCTTTCAGGTTCAGCTTATCTGCAGGTTCTAGTCTCCTTGATCGGAGTCAGCCCCTCCTTTTGGTAATCCCCGCTTTATACCAGATCCATAACAGTCTTAGGGTTGGCAATGTCTGTGACTGTCTTCCTCTTTGCTGACCTCTCCCTGCAGCCAGCTGTCTCCCAGGCACAGCAGTCGTCCCCTAGTTACCGCCCCTTCCTGTGGCAGACTTTCCCTTTTAAGCTTCCTCCCTTTAGAGCAAGCTTAACTGATGCCTGGTTAGTGCTGGCTGAGCCCATAGGAACGCTTTAGTCTCCGCACTGCTAGAGTGAAGGTGTGCCCCCTCACACGTCTTAACAAATGCGCGAGGATCCCAATACCAAGGATCTTGAAGAATGCCAGTCTGTGCTGGCAATACAGATAACAGATTACAGAATACAGATAATCCTCCCCGTTCCCCCCTCACCCAAAATGTGAAAAGAGTGGAAGCTACAGAGTGACCGTAATAGTCCAAAGACTCCTCCCACTAAAGAGAGTGGGATTTGTGGATATTTCTACAGTGGAAATCAAGTAGGAGAAAAACAACTGGGGAGAGACGGCAGATGCAGCAGCTTTCTCAAACTGTCTTTATATATCATGAGGAAACAATGAGCAAGCAAACAGCTGTGTGTTGTTGTGCATTTTACCATTACCTTTGCTCTCACTTTACTCACCTTTACTACAGGATGAACACTTATTATTTTTGCAATATTTTCTAAGGACTAGAGAACTCGTTGGAGAAACTTCAGTGGAGCCATATTCCATTGGAATATCCATTTCCTTTGAAGTTGAAATGCTTCCTGATATTGGGTCAATTTTGCCTGAATTTCATATGGGGGGGGAGGAAAAATGGTTCCCACAGTTTTAAAAAATCCCATTTTGATTTTTCATTTTGAAACATCTTTTCATTTGGAAATATTGTATTATATATTTTAATACACCATTATTAAAAAGTCAAAAAAAAAGTGAAACATTTTAAACTATCCCAAAGGGGAACAATGAAATTTTCCTTCATAGAGAATTTGGATATTTTCAGTTTTCACTCTGATTTGGAATGAAGCCACCCTCAAAATCCTTCCTTAAAAAGACCTTATTCCTCTGCACAGCTCTAATGTTTAGTCCTGAGAAGGTATGTAGGTTAGCGGGTGGGGGGAGGGAGAAAAAGAGAGCTCAAGAGGCCTCCCCTTCTCCCACCCTTTAACTCTTGCCCAAGGAGTACTAACAGGCTCAATCCTTGAGCTTTCTTCATACAAGAACTGCTCAAGACTAGAACTGGTAGCTCCCAAATGGTGGGACAAGAGCAGGGATACTACTCTGTTCCTCCCAGCTGCATCAACTAGCAGAGGCAGATTAGTGTGAAGGGAAGCACATCATTCAGCCTTTCAAGGGATATAGCTGTAAGCTCTCTGACCCATGTTCCCCTGGAAGCATACAGCCCTCCTGACATACGATATTTCACCTCTACAAGATGAGAATCCATAGCCTCTACCAAAAAGAACTGAGAGTTTATAAGCAGAAATTTTACCCTTAATATATAATTCAACACCACTACAGCACTTTCCCCGTTCATAGGTGGCATGGATTTTGCAGGCTTTCCTTTTCACTGAACTTTGTTTCTGTTCAAGGAGCAGAGCAGGGAGGGGTTACCAAAGCATTAATTCCCAGGTCTGAAAATTGACTCTACACACCAAAAATACCTTTGTTCTGCTGGTGATCAGAAAAATCAAATGTTTGCATCTGCACAGACACCAATTTAAACACACAGTCAAACAAATTACACCTGAGTTAATGCAATATCTAACTCTGATCAAGTTTAGAACAGAAGGATGGCAGTGAATAAGAGGCATAGCTAAGTTTGCTTTATAGTGTAACACACACTTTGGAAATTGGAAGTCAGACAACTTCCAGGATGGCTTTCTAGGAGTATCTCCTTTGGGTCTAAAGTGTGTGTACCTTTTAAAAGTTATCAAAAAGTTCAATAATGTATTTGTCCAGAAGCTATGATGGCCTCTCCCTCATGGTACCACATGAGTATTTTAGAGAGAAAGGGAGGGAGAGAAGGAGGTCTTGGGAAAAAAAATAATTTGTGGTTGAGTTGTGTCTTTCAAAGGTGAAAAAAAGATTAGTTAGTGATTTTTTCTGAGTGATCTAAGACTTTGGGTGAGTCATCCCCAGTATCTGATCTCAGTGCAGCTTTATCATCTGTCACCTCCAATAAGTAAGTAAATCCAATTATTCATGTCTAAATATCTGTGACATCACAGCAGAATTTTCAGAAGCCTTCATAATCTATTTAACTTCAAGCACTCAGTACCTGGCATTACAGTGATCTGCCACATGCGATTCATCCATCTCCTCCTTGGTTGTCTCCTATTACAATAACCCTCCACCATACCTTCCCTAATAACTTTCTCAAGGTTATTTCCATCTCTGCACCTAATGTGACCAAAATATATAAGTTTGCAGCTGTTGATTTCCAACTTCAGGGTATGCTTTTCTCAAATAATATTTCTAACATAGGCATTCGTCATTTTTTCCCATCCAGTAGATAGGCAAGAGTCTCAGCCAGCACCATATTTCAAAAGCTTCAATTTTCTTCTTGCCAGCAACATGAACTTCCCACAATTTACATCCATGGAAAAAATTAGGTTTTTCACCAGTTGCAATTCTGTAACCATGTTATCTATTCCATATGTTCCCCACTCTTCATTTTCATAATAGCACACACCACTTCCTCTCAGAGGATTCATGGCTGCAGCTCCATATTCACTTTTCTGTCATCTTGTATTACAAGTGGCTCTAGTGAGACATATAGATTGACATGGTACCATTTCCACATGCATTTAATATCACCCCCCTCAGTGAGGACTCTGCCATCATGATCTTTGATTATGTTTGATGGCAGAGAACGCCTTTTGGTAAGAAGTTTAATCACTGTGAACATACTTTTTGTATTATTACAGTCTTTATAATTCTCAGTTCCATTCATTTTGTGCTTATATATTCACTTTTCTCTCATCTAGTCTGCCTTTGAGTCTGTCAGCTCTGTTCCTTATATTCTCTCCTATGTTCTTACATCTACAAACCGTTCTCTTTAACTTTGCATTGTTTTTCTACCAGTTCAATCACTTTCTCAGTTCAACATGATATGGCCCAACACTGACTTTTCAGAATGTGTATTTGGCAGTTTTGAGCATAATACTTTTCATTTTATTACAAAGTTCATGGAGATTGTTCGCCTCCTTCGTCTGTGCAAATACCTCAAACCCATTTGGGACAGAAATTCATGTATTCATGTATCACCCTTGTAGTGTAGGACTTGAATGTGAAAGTTGGAGCTGTAAGCTCTCACAAAATAATGGGGGGAAATGGTCTGGGTACACACAATGAGACAGAAAGACATTTAGAGGAATTCTGCTACTCTAATCTCTGGTCATTACAAACACCATCTTCACCCAATATCTTAGATGTTTATACACATTGAGGACACCTGAATGTATGACAAAGAACCATATTGACTATGTAATGATATAGCAATGCCAGAAATTGAGTGTCCAATAGACAAAGATTTTCCTGAGTGCAGACTGTGGGTCAAACCATCAGCTGTTAGCCTCAAATATAAAATTAAAACTTAAAAAGATATGATGTTTGACAGCTCCACTGCTTTTGGACTTGTCCACAATCACCTCCAATAGTTACCACTAAATAATGAGAATTATTTTTGTATTTAATTCAAAATAGACTGTAGCAAAGCCTGCCAATGACACTTTAGTCCCTGGCTATAAGAGGTCTCTCACTATGGGTCCAATCTAAATCCCAATGAAAGTTTACTGAAAACTTCCTATTGACTTTGGTGGGCTTTGGATCTGGGTCTATCTGGGGAAAGTGGATGATGGAGACACTGGTCTGTGTGTGGTGAGACAGGGATCTGGGGCAGATATACGAAGATATTTCAATAGGAGTTAGCTGCCTAACCTCTTTAGGAGTGTTTGTAAATAGAACTAGACATTTATTTGCATCTTTAGGTGCCTAAATATCTTCAAAAATCTGGAGTCATGCTCTTCAAAATCAAGGCTACAAATTCGGCTAAAAATAGTTAAGCTATTAAGTTTGTTTGCTCTAGTGTCAGAAAATTAAGCTGGACCTGTTAAACTTCTCTCTCTCTCTGTCTCAGAAGCTCAGACAGGGCTTCATCCATAACTCCTGAAGCACAATGTCACTGCTTTGTCCTTATGTTTCCCCACACTTTAACTCTCCTTACACAGTGCTGTTCCTTATATCAATAAATCATTAGCCACTTTTTTAAAATATAGTGTTTGAATCTTTGCAACATGTTTGTGATTTTTATTTTCATAGAAAAGAGGGTAGAGAACAATTCTCTCTGGAAGTCATCACCTGAACTTGCTTGTGCTGGTACAATAAAAAGAGGAGCAGCGCACCAGCAGCCACTTTTTCATTTTTTGTGACAATATTTGTCCTGCTGAAGGTTATAGGACTTTTTTTTTCCTTCAAAAAAAAAAAGCTTAACAAAAGGATTGTTCAATAACTCGGAGACAAGTTAAACACTAGTGAGGATACGGGGACTACATGACTGAGAAAAAAGGGTCCTTGTTCATGCTTCATTCATTCACAGTACCCATGCGGAACCCTAGAGCACACTTCAAGAGCATCCCAGCAGGGGAAGAGAACGTCACATCAGAAGGCAAACCTTGAACAGGGTCATAACCATAATCATAATAATAGCAGCACTAAGACTAATAAAAGATTATTGAAATTCTGAATCCCTGAGGCAGCATGCACTTTCAGTCTGTGAAGTCTTCATGGGCTAAACACACAAACCTTTGACCTTATTAATCATTAGTCTCTATAAAGTGCTGAGACAGTAAATGGCAATTTAGCTTTTTTTATGAGGTGCATACACGACCCAAATAGAGAAGAAAAAAATAATTTTAGATAGCTGGAAAGAGAACTGAGAGGGATATGCAATTAGAATCCAAGTGCTGCTGTAATCCAAAGTTTTTGTTTTAAGAAGAAAAGATTTCAGTGCTCTTATCAATTTAAGATGTCTATTTGCTGATACACTGGACAAGCTGAGCAACTAAGTTCATTTTCATATTGAAGTGGAACATCTCTAGGGAACAGGTAAGCACATTTCTGACACTATCAGGACAGCCAGAAGACAAATTTTCAACCAATACACATTTCATGTCAGTTTAGACAGATCTGTGAGAAAATGACCTACATAGCTGCCAGTCCTTTTAAAGGAAAAGATATAATAATCCTGACACTGCAAAGGCAAGGGAGAAAAGTAAGAGTAAATAAAATGCTCTTAGATTGATAGTTGGGAATTTTGCATTTTATCATTCCATTTGGTGTCAAAAAAATCCCAAACAAGACAAAGCTGACAATATAATTTATACATAGCAGCCAGATATCACATAGAGGGACATCCCATACATTTACCATATTATGGTCTTTCTCAGGAAGTACATCTGTGGTTTTTCAACTCCTACCACACTCTGTCCGGGGTCCTCTGCTTAGTGTCCCCGTCCGGTTCCCTTCGTTTGAGCCTTTGACCGCACTCCCGTCCCTGTTGTTCATTAGTTGCTCCCCATAATTACTTGATTTTCCAGGTCCTGTGGACCCCCCCGCCCCCTTAGGCTGAGGGGGGGGGATCCTTTAGCAGTGGGCGGGCTTCGCCCACCCACTTCCTGGATCCCAATAAGGGGACTAGTGGTAACAGGAACCCTAACAATGAGATGATCTCTCTTTTTCAAAACAGTGAAAAGCCTCTCTCATCAAGGAAAGACTATTAACATATTTTCTCTTTCTCCAAGGACTGTGAGACTGAATGGTATTCCTTCCTACCAGGAGAACGAACCACTCCTCTCATGATTAACATGCCATCCTACAGCTGAAATGAACTTTGCTTGGGGAGGATATGGGTGAAGTATAGTTGCTACAGCAACTATACCAAACTGTTGCTGCACTGATGGAATATTCCTTGGTGTTCCTGAAAGCATTTGTGCAGATAAAAGCATTGCTGCAACTAATCAGCAGACTCCACATTCGGAGATGGAATCACGAAGTATGTAGCATTGCAAACTACCACAGCTTAAACTTGAACTGTGATATCTGTGGTTCAGATTTAACGAATTAGCAGAGTCCACATCTGGTGATTGTACTCACTGAGAAGCACATCAGTTCCTATTTAAGCGGGGGAATAGTCCCACCACTGTGGGGAACTTTCCTCGCTTCTGCACTACCCCGGTGAAGTGGGCTAGGGCAAGGATCCGAGTCCTCGCTCCCACGTCCTTTACCCAGTGGCCTCCCTGCCCTTGAGGACTCCCCTTCCACTCTTCTGTCTGGCAGAGTCCTCGTAACTTCAACAAGGCTGGGCCCAGGATTCCTGGGGGGCTCGACCCCCAACCCTGCTGTGGTCACCTAGGACAGGCGCTAGGGTGTCCCCACTCCAGGGTACTCTCTCTGCACTGGGCACTTCCCTGACCCACTGACCAGTACATACCATTGAAAGCAAATGCAAGTTATTTAATCTACGATTAATTTTAAAAAGAATAAGGAATAATGGGAAAGGTTAAAGGAAACACATCACCCCGCTCTGTGGCAGGGAACATCACAAACAATGTCTCTGGAATGTCAGGGCAGTTCACAGTCTGTTCCTTGTAAGTCCCAGGCCTTTTTCTCAGGCCTGGCTGTGCTGTAGGGACGCTGTGGGTTGGACGCTCGCTCTGGTGGTGGCCACACGCTCTCAGGCTCTAAGTGGTAGGACCCTTCTTCCCAGTGTTGCCCCCGCCCTGTCGGGGTTACGATCCAAGCCTGGCCTGCAGAGCCCCTTGGCTGAGGCGTCTCTCTGTGCTGGGCCCGCTGCCCAGGGTCCCTCTCCCTCTCCCCAGCTGCTCACCGCACCCAGCTCCGGACTGCTCCAGCCCCAGCTCTACCACTCGGTCTCAGCGCTGCTGCTGCTGCTCTGCCTCCAGCTCCCTGGGCTGCTTCTCTGGCCCCTCTGGCTCTGGATGCTACAGCTCTGCTCCCAGGACAGGGTCTGCTCTCTCTGGGCTGCTTTTCTGGTCCCTCTGGATCTGGCACAGCTCTGCTCCCAGCTTAGCTTGGGCCCCTGCTTTCTCCTTAGCTTGGCCCCACTCTGTCTGACCCAGGCAAATCCAGCTCACACGGAGGACGGGACCTCCCTGGCCTCCTGACTCTCTGATTCGCCTGCCCGTCCTGTCATTCAGGGTGACCTGGAGCATTGGCCTCTCCCCATTGTTCCTGGGGGACTATCAGTCTCAGGGTCCTGATTTCCCATAGACCCTTCCGCCTTTTAGTATTGGGAGCTAGCAACTAAAACACCCCCACTGAATGTTAGTAAGGGGGTAACATTCCCCCTTACATTCCCCCTTGCTAAAATTCTACCACAGCCACAATATTCACACCATTCCATCCGGGCCCCATAGTAACACCATATACCCACATCATATCGTATATCAAAAACCCATTAACAATTATTAAAAGAACATTTAACATATTTAACATTCCACATCTACTTCTTCATACTATACATAACAATATTGATTAAAACACTACATAGAACCAATAACATAATTATCTCTAAGTCTAACAGGAAGTACACCCTTATTAGTCCTTTAGGACTTTCTTAAAACTGGTGGTTTGTTACTCATATTTTCTACTTCCCTGTTCTCGGGTAATACTGGGTCAGCTTGAGGGATTTGGCCATTTTCATTAGGGTTTGTGTTTGCCCCACTCTGTTCCCTCTGTATTCGGTTTGTGGGACTAGAACCACAGAATCATAGAATATCAGGGTTGGAAGGGACCTCAGGAGGTCATCTACTCCAACCCCCTGCTCAAAGCAGGACCAATCCCCAACTAAATCATCCCAGCCAGGGCTTTGTCAAGCCTGACCTTAAAAATATCTAAGGAAGGAGATTCCACCACCTCCCTAGGTAACGCATTCCAGTGTTTCACTACCCTCCTAGTGAAAAAGTTTTTTCCTAATATCCAACCTAAATCTCCCCCACTGCAACTTGAGACCATTACTCCTTGTTCTGTCATCAGCTACCACTGAGAACAGTCTAGATCCATCCTCTTTGGAACCCCCTTTCAGGTAGTTGAAAGCAGCTATCAAATCCCCCCTCATTCTTCTCTTCCGCAGACTAAACAATCCCAGTTCCCTCAGCCTCTCCTCATGAGTCATGTGTTCCAGTTCCCTAATCATTTTTGTTGCCCTCCGCTGGACTCTTTCCAATCCCCCCAGTTGGTTTCTGTCTCCTCAGGGCGTGCTGATCTATGCCTCCTATGGTCCCTGACTGGACTAAGACTAAAACTAATGTTTTAGCTGGTCCCTATGTACTACTCTCTCAGGACCTCCTCGTTCAGGCCAGATGGTGTAAACTGGTAGCTTGGGATTGTTGTGAGTGACTACAACGTGGGGATTTGACTCCCTCTTGTCCTGTATTTTATTATGCCCCCGATGTCTATGGTTACGAACTAGCACATGGTCACCAGTCCTGATGAGAGCCCCACTGGACTTGCGATCATAAGTCCTTTTCCTACTTTGGGCTGTCTTTTTAGTTGTATTGAGAGCAACTTCACAGGCTATTTTCAGCCTGTCATGGTGACCTTTGACCCAGTCATCCAAATTGGTCACCTCATCCTCCTCAGGGTCCTCTCTGTCCAGAATATCCAATGGCAACCTGGGATCCCTCCCGACCATGAGATAAAAAGGAGCGTAACCTGTCGATGAATGGACATGGCTGTTATAGGCCAACACCAGCTCAGGGAGATGTTCCTGCCAGGCTCGCTTCTCTTCAGGCAGGAGTGGTCTTAGCATGTCATGCATTGTCCGGTTAAACCTCTCGCACTGAGTGTTTCCTTGAGGGTGATAGGGTGGTGTTCGGCTTTTGGCTATGCCATACAGCTCACACAATTCAGATATCACCTCCTATTCGAAATTCCTCCCCTGATCTGAGTGTAACCATGCTGGACAACCGTTGTACACAAACCAGTGTTTTATGAGGACTTCAGCCATTGTCCGTGCCGTCTGGTTTCTACTTGGAACTGCGGCAGTGAATCGGGTGAATATGTCCGTGAGAACCAGTACATTCTCATACCCCTCTGAAGATCTCTCTAGCCATGTGTAGTCCATCGCTAGGACCTCCATTGCGGCAGTTACATTAGTACAGGTCAAAGGGGCTCGGTTGGGAGGAAACACATCCTTGGCTAGGGCACACCGTTTGCACTGATGGACCCATGCTTGCACGTCACTACCCATCGTGGGCCAGTAATAGTTTCTCCTCATCACTTCAACGATGCTGCTGTCTCCAAAATGCCCCCCATGATCATGCCTGGCTTCATAAACTTGACTGCATACTGACACAGGCACCACTAACTGCCACACTTCTTCGCCATCTTGGGGATGATATGTTACCTGGAACAGCACTCCACGGTGTAATCTAAGTCGTTCCCACTATCTGGCTAGCTTCTTAGACTGGGAGTATCTGGCCCCAAATCTCCGGTCTGGCCTTCTTCGGCTCGTGACTGCCACTAACACAAGTCCAACGTCACCTTCTCATTGCAGAGTCTGAATCTCCTCCCATAAGTATCCCGAGATCATTGCGCTCTCCCCTTTTACCAGGTTTTGTACTGAATCCTTTACCATCACTTTGTCCTTGGGCGTTGGATTCTCTAGCCACAAACACGTCCGCACAACATCTGCAGGAATGACTAGGAAGTCTTTCTCCAGATCCTCGCCCTCTTCTGATTCCTCCTCCAGAGGCAGTCTAGACAGGGTGTCAGCATTGACGTTCTGCCTTCCAGGTTTATACTGTACTTCAAAAGTGAACTCAGCGAGTTGGGCCACCCACCGGTGTTCAATTCCACCTAAATTAGCTGTTGCCAGATATCAGAGTGGATTGTGGTCTGACATTACCGTGAATTTAGAGTACACTAAATTTTTCAGTGATAGCCCACTTCAAGGCCAGCAGTTCTAGTTTAAAAGCACTGTAGTTCTTATCATTTCTTTCTGACCTCCTCAGCCCGCATATGCGATCACACACTCGGCCCCCTCTTGCTTCTGGCTGAGCACTGCACATAGGCCTTGCAGGCTTCCATCAGTTGTCACTATAAATGGCAGGCTAAAGTCAGGATATGCAAGGACAGGTGGTGACATCAGCCGATGTCTTAATTCGTCAAAAGCTGTCTGACAGGCATCATCCCACACAAAGCATTGGTCCTGTCCCTTCTTTTGGGCCGGTTGGCCCGCTAGTCCATATAGGGGTGCAACAATGTGTGCAAACTTTGGAGCAAATAATCTGTAATAGCTCATGAAACCTAGAGCCTGCCACACTTGCTTGGCATTCCTGGGGACCGGCCAATTTTCCAGCGTCCTGGTCTTCTCTTCATCTACCTGAATTCCATCCTTTGAAATCACATGGCCCAAGAATTTGACTTTTTCACATAGGAGGCAGGACTTGCTTGGCTCAGTTTCAATCTGTGTTCCTTCAATCGTGTGAAAACCAAGTCCAATTTTTCCATATAACTCTCGAAATCCTTGGAAAATACAATAACATCATCTAGGTATATCAGCAAAGTATCTAGGATATAGTCTCCCAATACCCCCTCCATTAGTGTCTGGAATGTAGCAGGTGCATTACACAAGCCAAATGGCATACGTGTCCATTCAAACAGCCCAAACGGAGTCGTCACTGCTGTCTTTTCCTGGTCTTGTTCTTCCACTGCAACCTGGAAATAACCAGAAGTTAAATTGAGGGTTGAAAACACTCTTCCTAATGCATCCAGTGACTCTTCCACCTGGGGTAGCAGGTAGGCATCTTTGTGCGTTCCTCATTCAGTTTCCTGTAGTCACAGCAAAATCGCACCCCACCATCTTTTTTTATTACAATCACCGCGGGTGATGCCATGGGGCTGTAGCTTTCTTTAAGGACATGTTGAGTCACTAGATCCTGGATGTGTTTTGTTACCTCCTGGAACACTCGTGGTGAAATCCATCGGTGTCTCTGTTTTATTGGAACAGCATCTCCAGTGGCTATTTGGTGTGTCACTGTGGTGGTGTAACAAAAGTCTCGCTCATCCCTGGAAAAGACATCTTGATGTTTCTCCAGTAGCGCCCACAAATGGCTGGCTTGTGTAGGGGTTAACTGTTGGAGGTCCACTTGGACTGGAATGGGTAGCTCTCCATTGGGTGCCACTTGTGATGTGATAGCCTGTGTTCCTTTTTCCACTTTTGTCACCCGTAGCTCATCCCCATTTTCTTCCAGGGCAACCCTCACTGGCGGCACCACTCCTTCAGGTCGGTGTACCTCTGCCACCCTGGTTCAGGGGTACAACTTTATGACCTTCTCACTTGAGTTTAATAGCCTGACTGGCACTTTTCCTTTACTGGCATGAGCAAGTACATTTGCAACTGGTAGCCCATTAGGGAGACTGGCCCCATGTGTTGGCTCGACAAGTACTCTGTATCCATCAAGGTCACTTGGCACCCGGCAGCACCCATCAATAATCTTCTCACTCCAGGGAGGTATAACCACTCTGTCTCCCTGCCACCTTAGCCAGTTTGTCCTGTGTGACCTAGGAAACATCCATGTCTCTCCACCTGGGCCAGTACCCGCTTCAGTGTAGCATCCTTCTTAAGCCGCCCATGACGGTTCATTTCCTGGGTTTCTTCTCCTACCAACAGTAATTCTTTCAGTTCTCTTATAATATTCATCCCAAGAATTCCCGGTACTCTGGTCTCCATTAAAGTTTTTTTCTGAAGCTGTGTTCTCTAGGATAAAGAAGCATTTCCCGAGGATCGTTTAACCCATGTACCCTACATCGTCTTCAAGGCACCATTAGCTGCTGTTAGCTGTACAAATCGGGTATTATGCATGGTCAGATCTCTCTCTTAAGTAGTTTCGGAAATAGGATTCAGAAATAGTGGTGACTTCTGAGCCAGTGTATCAAACAGCGGGTTCTCACCTCTGCTATGGTTATTTCCACTGTCAAGCAGTCCCCAAAAGCTCGGCCGCAGAAGTCGTCAAATACACTGACATCATCAGGGCCCTCTTCTTCACTGCTGACATGAGGCTCTTTTCCTAGGGACAGCCGTAGAAACCCTTCTGTCCCCACTCAACCTTCCCCTGACTGTGGGCTATTCCTTCCTGGTGTCTCTTGGATTTCAGGCACCTGGGACTCTGGTCTCCTTCTCCCTGATTCGCCTGCCCGCCCTGTCAATCAGGCTGACCTGGAGCATTGGCCTCTCCCCATTGTTCCTGGGGACTGTCAGTCTCAGGGTCCTGATGTCCCATAGACCCTTCCCCTTTTAGTACTGGGAGCTAGCAACTGAAACACCCTCACAGAATGTTAGTAAGGGGGCAACAGTCCCCTTACACCTAGCTAGAATATTTCTGCTCCACGGGTAGCTTCTATCAAGTCATTCAAACTGAAAACTATGGCTCAACAAATAAAAATAATGATAAACACATATCAGCCAGAAGTTGTTTTTTGCATATTGTACAAGATCTGCACAGATGATGATAACCTGGAAACCAGAGAAGATGAAAGGATGTTGCTACCTTTGTTATGAATTATCTGCACTTGGAGAATGAACATTAGTACAGCAGATACTAGCCCGCAATAGATCCCAGGATCAAGCATGTAGAGAGAAACTAGGTAAATTATTAGTGAATGGTATTATGCTGAAAACCCTGGAGGCTGATAGTTTTGTTTATTCACAAAACAGGTACAGTTTATCCACCCCACTCTATCAATGACAGTCAGATTTCACTAGGAGGCTTGTTCAGTACTTAGCCTCTCTGATGAGACTCCCAGCAAGATCAATCTTGCATACAAGGATATAACACGATTCAATGGCTGGAAGTGGAAGCTACACAAATTTAAATTAGAAACAAGACACACATTTTTAATAGTGGGGGTAATTAACCACTGGAACAATTTACCAAGGGTTGTGTTGGGTTCTCCATCATTGGAAACTTTTAACTCAAGTTTGCATGTTTTTCTTAAAGACATGCTATAGTTCCAACAGGAATTAATTCAGGGAAGTTTCATGGCCTGATTTACACAGGAGATCAGATATAATGCTGACACTGGCCCCTTATGGTCTTATAATCTATGAATATATGAATAATTTTCAGTGAATAATACATTCAATGAGTTTAGACTACTTCTGCTTGCACAATGTCAACAACCGGATTTCAATTACTTCTCATGTTTTCAGTTATTCAAATTTACTCAAACACATTTTTGTGAGTTAATTTTTATTCTGCATGATCAAACAATTTGTGTTTGAAATGAGTTGGGTTGGTTAGTTGCGATTAATAGCAATAAGTTAAATGATAGGTTTCAGAGTAACAGCTGTGTTAGTCTGTATTCGCAAAAAGAAAAGGAGTACTTGTGGCACCTTGGAGACTAACCAATTTATTTGAGCATAAGCTTTCGTGAGCTACAGCTCACTTCATCCGATGAAGTGAGCTGTAGCTCACGAAAGCTTATGCTCAAATAAATTGGTTAGTCTCCAAGGTGCCACAAGTACTCCTTTTCTTTTTAAGTTAAATTATGTTACTGTTCCTTGACTGGATGAGCATAGCTTTAATCAAGAAGAGAGTTTGAGATATCACGTGGTTCAGAATCCCTCAGTTTAGAATTAGGAAGAAGTTAAACATGATTAGGGTGTTTTTAAAATATAAAATCTTTTCTTTGCCACTCAGGTTTTACTCAAGGAATCATACATATAAAAAGTAGACTGCTATAAGATTTATTGATTGAATGCAAGTCTTAAATGTAATTTTCTCTCATTACATCCACAGAAGGTAAATGTTTCAAGGACATAGTCCCATGCGAGAAAGGGACAGATCTTTGTTTAGTTTATTTAATTGCTTATGTGGCAGGATTCCAGCAAGGTGTTTTAGGAAGCTGCTTTCCCTATTGTGTCAAGCAGTACCTTATCTCATTCCAGCCATAATATACCAGGCAAATAGTATTTACTGCTTGTCATTTTCTATCACCCTCACAGACATTAACCGAAATGGTTGTGTGGGCATGTGTTGTCTGATCATTGTCTGGCTCCTCTTAATTGCTTCTGTGCTAGGATTTGGGGCTGGGTTTTTGGAAACTTGTTCCCCTGCTGTGTCAAGCAATATTCCACTCCACATCAAAATATACCACTTTTGGCGAGACCACTTGACTGTGACTATAATTTTGTGATATGCACATTGGTAAGTAGATGGAGACAGCAGGCTCATTTAATGTAGGCCACTGAGCAGCCATTTATTTTGGTATCAATTTTCAGTCAATACCAACTACAAACCTTAACTACAATCAGATCAGTGACAAAGGTGAAAAGTATTTATGACATTGTCAATATTTCCAGATACACTGACAAGGATGCAGTACATCTTAAAAAATAGAATATCTATGGAAGCTCCTAACTGGTAGGTTCTCAGAACATTTGAAAAAAATCTTTTTGCTAGATCTGTAGCTTCACTTCTCCAGAAAGGAAGAATATCAAGCGTGAGCTTTGCTTCCTTTTCCCTAACATAACAGTAACAATGCTTAAATAAGAATTTCCAAAACAGGTATTTGCCTCCCTAAAATCCAAAAACACCTGAGGAATGTTGACTGGATTATCTGGTAGGAAAAAGGACAGTGTTTCCCAGACTTTTGAAAGATGATCCCTCTTCCACCCCTCTGGAAAAGTGAAACCAACTGTGTGCAACTTTCTTCCAAAAATGAGTTGTTAAAAGTCACAGGTAAGAGAATCCAAAGTTTTGAGAAACACTGAAATAGGAGATGCCTGCTACATTAAAAGTGTGTTTGGACAATAAAATGTACCTCTTTTGCAGATGAGGAGTAGGAGATCCCTGAAAGAATACATATGTAGGATTGTTGTCTCGTGGTTACAGTAAAAGATCTAGAAACTAGGAATTCTGGTTTATAATTCTGCCTCAGTCACCAATTCATTGTGTGACTTTGAGAATCTTTTGTGCCAGCATTCAAAATGTATATAGCAACCAGAACGCATGAAAAAAAAATTCAACTGAACAGTTTTCCACTGGAAAATTCAGTTTCTTTGAAATCTAAACATTTCATTGGATGATGTTGATGTTTATTAAATTTTCATTGGAAAAGTATTGAAATGAAGCATTGTGACTTTCTCATTTTGATAATGTAGAAATGTTTTAATATGTTTCATTTTGATAGGGTAAAATTGTTTCACTTGAACTATAATTTTGTTTAGACTTTTATGTTATATTATAAAAAAACTTCTTGATGTTTCCAGAACTTTGGGTTTTTTTAATTTGTTCTGGAAAAACATGTTTTTAAGTTTTGATTTTAGTTCTGATTCAGAATTTTCTTAAAAACGCTGGAATTTCCAGTTGGATAGAAATTCTGTTTTTCAACCATCTCTAATAGCAAAAGTGACAGGTATGCATGTGGCTTATTTATTATTTGTAGTAGAGCTTTGAGATCTTCAGATGGGAGTGGCTATAGAAAAGCAAAGTTTTTGTTTTGTTTTAAATAATCTTGTGGAAGCATTTAGAGCAGTTGAAGGCATTTCACCTATACCTGCAACTACATCTCTGCAAATCCAGTGTGCATATAGGACTCCATGATATGAATTAATTTTTCCATGAGCAGTTTCTACTCAGCCTCCCATCCATGTCACTTTCCTTGATGTATAGCTGTCTCCACAGAGAAGTAGTGGGTTTACTTTTAACAGACTCTTGCAGTGCTTTGTGCCATTAGTTACAGCAAAAATTCCCCTTCTGGCAGTCACAGCTTTTTGTCTTATTGAATCCTTCACTTAATCACAACCACGTTCCGTGAGGTTTAGAAGAGAGAGAATTTTTTTTGAAACCTGACCAGGAAGAAAATGATTCTGTTACTATGAATTTCTACTCTCTTTCCTTCATTAGTCATTACTACCATCCTGAGGGATAAAGACTGGGGGAAAAAACTGCATGGTCCTAAATGAGCTCTGCTTTAAGTAACAAAATAAATTATTAGTTATGTTTTAAATGATGGTCCCCAAATACCTTCTTCATTTGTGTTTAACAGGACGTAAATCCATATTAATTAATAACAGATTATTAAAATCTATCTGCTGAGGCTGGGGGGATGAAGAAGGAGATGTACTATATATCAGCTCCATGACGGTTAATTTTTCAACTGCCAGGTGTTAGTAATCAATTAGTATTTAATATATCATAACTGTTTTGTTAAATCTCAAGTGTTGGGTTTTGCTGAATTGTAAGTATATGTCATTTAACTGATACAGGGATTAATCATTCCCACTAACGTTTTATGTAACCTGGTCATCAAGAGCTATAATGATGTAGCTTGGACCATCTCCTGTGGCAGCCTATCCAACTGCCCAGAAGCTCTTAAAGTAAAATTTTTGGTGGCAGTATTTTTGCTTTTGTTTTTTGTTGTTTAACTTAGGTTTTCCTTCTTTTGCTTTAGGCCATTGCTCCTTATTCTGCCAACTTCTGAACGTGTAAATAATTCCCTTCCCACATTTATATTATTACCTGGAAGATACTTATAGATTCTGATCATGTCACTCGTGAGAACTCTTATTTCTAGAGTATATAAATTTTATTCCCTCAGTCTCTCTACATGTGTCTCATCTGCTAATCCTTTTATCATTTTTGTAGACTTTCTTTGTTGTTGCGCGTTTTTTTCCTATATCCTTACCAATCTGTCAGCCCAAAACTGCATGTAATATTCCAAGTGTTTATACCAGGAATATATATAATCCTCAATAATATGTATTTAATAATCAACTGACATTTATTTAACATGGGACCTTACCTTCCTCTCCAGTAGAGAAACCCATGTGAGGGTGGAGAAACTGTGTCCAAATAACTTGTAGATTACACTTGAAGAGTTCCAGCAAGAATCATCTCTCAAGTGGGAGGGATTTGAGGCACCTCAAAATAAGCAGGGACCTATTCATTTATTCCCCCCTCCTCTGTGGGAGGTGGAGAGTAGCATCAAGCACTAATTGTCTTTTTAAATGCAAAGCAAGTGCATATTTGAACACTAATCTAAAGTATTATCTACTTAGCTTAGTTCCCCTCTGTTTCCTAAACGTCACACTATGGAACAAATTGCATGTTTAAAAAGAAGTTACCTGTACTGTTAGCCTGGTTCAGAGAAGTAATGGTAGAAACAAATATTGTTTTACCAGTCTGGAATATATCATTTAGGACATCCTGTCTGCCTTGGTAATCTTCCTATGATTTTATTGAGAGGGATCTCAGAATGCAACTGAAGAATTAGAGTTAATGTCACAGTAATGGATGGTTTTTATTGGGAGGATTGCTGTAAAAATTTAAAGTACTAATTTATTGGCCTCTGTTACACCTGGTTCTGAAGAAGAAGAAGAAAAAAGACTTGTGTTCAGTGTTAAGGTGTTTGAGGATCACCCAAGAGTTCTATGAAGTGTATAGGAATACTTAGGCCTGGTCTATACTCGAGTTAGGACGATCTAAGGCAGCTTACGTTGACTTAAGTAAGTGTCTACACTACAATGGTGCTCCCGCCAAAGTAAATCACCCATTACATCTACTTAACTCCACCTCCACGAGAGGGGTAGCACTTCGGTCGATGTAGTTAGAGCGATGCAGTGTCTGCGTAGACACTGCAGTACTTGTATCGCCTATTGGCTGTCAGCCCTGGGTGGGCCTGACAGCCCAGAGTCCCATCACTGGAGCTGATATCCTGGTGCCCCACTTCTGCATCACAGTGAGAGATTATGGGGGTGGGGGGAAAAGGGCCTGGAGCACTGTTCCTGCGGTGGGCAGGCTTGTGTTCTCCTTCTCCCCTGCCCGAGTCCTTCACTGGGAGGCGGCAGCAGGGCTCTGCGCTGTCAGCCCCAGTGGTGGGGCTCTGGGCTGTCAGTGCCCCACAATGCACCACACTGTCAGTTACATTGGTGGGAGTGCTCCTGGGGAGGACATGCATTGCCAACAGAAGGAGTTAAAGGGGACATGAAAAACCCCAGTCATTACTAAGATGGCTGTATCTTGACTAATTTAGGTCGACTTAATTTTATAGTCGAGACAAGGTCTAGAAACGTAAGTGACTGTTTCATTGCCCTCTGACTGGGGATAGCTGAGTTCAGGAAGAGGGTCAAGACTCCAGGATCTAAAGAGTACATTTCAACATACATTGAAACCTATCACAGTGAAGATACATTCATTGGTTGAGTCAGTCAGGAGGCAGAGTAGCAGCCGATGAAGTGAGCTGTAGCTCACAAAAGCTTATGCTCAGATAAATTTGTTAGTCTCTAAGGTGCCACAAGTACTCCTTTTCTTTTTACACTATGATATTTACCCATCCATGCTGCTACTATTTCAGCTCCAGCAATGGCCAGAGTTCTCCGTGACTTCTAGCATTTGAAGCACCCATGTGTTCTAATCTCACTCAGATCAGGTATATGTGACAGAATGCTTTCTACTTTACGCAGTACAACCCCCGCTTCAACTGAAACAGGCCACTCTTGAGACATATTTCATTCTTCTCCCATGGAAAGGGATGAAGAGAATAAAACATCATGCCAGTGTCCTGAGGAGTAGCACTGACAAAGGGAATGGCTTCCCTTTCTTTCTGGTTGGCTGGTGGTAACTAGTCAGACAAGATAGAGAGAAAACAACAAGTGAGGAAAGAGGAAGGGTGAGACCTGAACATGATCCATATATTAGCATTTATCATTTGTTTTGTGAATTGTTATTTCAGCTTGATTGGTAGGTTTCATGCTGCTCAGAATAATGTAAAACCAATGTTTAGTGTGAATAAAAGGTTTTATACATTTACTTCCTCTGGCTACTCAGGCAAATGAGATGTTTCACATAACACGATTACTGAATTTACATAGAACTGATAGCTTCAGTACACAATACTGCATAATATTAACCCATTTTCAAATGGAATCTGGTAGCAATATGCTCTGCTGAACTAGCTGAATACATTACAAAAGTTAAAGATGTCGAGAGTTCTGGCTTAGCATATTGCTGTCCTGCAACGATTTGTACATTCCACAGGAAGGGGAGATACACTTAATTTATTTTTTCTTTCCTGGAAAAAGTTCTGCCCGAAATTTGTCTGTTCTAGAAAATATGTGCCCCACTCCTCCCCAAAAAAACAAAAAACACTTTCTTAGTACATATATTGCCTTCAATGGGCTAGTGGGATGAAATGAGCTTGTTAACCATTTTTAAAAAAAAAAATCCTAGACCTCTAAGTTGGCTCTCTCCTCTGGTTTGCATCATGCATCCTGTGTTACCTACGTTTGCCCTTTGTGGTGTAAACTCTTTGGGGCATGGACTATCTTTATGTTTGGTATAGCACCAAGCTCCTTTTCTGCATTCAAATAATAATCAAGGTATAGTATGACAGAGTGGGATATTTCTGTATTGAGTTGTCATTCCCATTTTGTATTGTAACCTCCCCTTTGTACTACGTGCTGAACAGATGTATAACTTTGCTCAAGGCAAGGTTAGTATAATACATTCTATTCAGCTAGCCTGCCCAGGAAAAAATTGCTTGACACTTAATTGAAGGAATGTCATAGAGAAGCCATCACAGAGCAATCTGGAGCTATCAGCTTTGATGGTCTCTCAATTGCTGGCTCAACCCGATGCAACAATGGATTTTCTATACATGAACACTAGCATGGCTGGTGGATCTGCAGTTTCTCAGCCTGGGCACATAACTATAAGGTGGATAGAAAGCTGGCTAGATCGTCGGGCTCAACGAGTAGTGATCAATGGCTCCATGTCTAGTTGGCAGCCGGTATCAAGCAGAGTGCCCCAAGGATCGGTCCTGGGGCCGGTTTTGTTCAATATTTTCATTAATGATTTGGAGGATGGTGTGGATTGCACCCTCAGCAAGTTTGCAGGGGACACTAAACTGGAAGGATTGGGATTTCCCCACAATCCTTCTCACTCCAAGCTCTTCCACTCTCTTCTGTAAGGCAGTTTGTTCTCTGTTTGCTTTTCACTACTCCCCCTTGCATATTGTTGGCAGCATGGGCAATCTTGTAAGGCATAGCTCTTCTAAATCTTCCAATGGGCAGCTCTATGTAAATTTCAGCTTTCTTTCATTTTGTTTTTAGGGAGTGACAAAAAAGCAGAATGAAATCCCACCAAACTCACAACATCAAATCCCTGTAATAAATTGCATAAGCATCTCTTATGCATGCAATTCTTCTTAAACTGGGCTTTTAGAAATATTTAAAGGGACAGTGGCAAGATTAAAATCTTGGTCTAAACCTCATGTTCTCAGTCAGAATGGTTGCAATTCCTACTGCCTTCAAATATGTCTAATCCTATGAGGCTTTGGGAAGCATCTATTCACCCTTTAAGAAAACCTAAATCTGAAGCCTAGAACTATTTGATAAAGTTCATTTCAGCAATTTTACCAAACACACCACACAGTAAATGAATGTAGATCTGTACGGGCAAGGCCCATTTTCTATGAGAAAAATACTGAGTACCAAAAATATCAGAATAGATTGGGTCCCCTATTTATAGGAGCATTCATCTCTGTGTCTCGGCTCTCTTTCTCTGTGTCTCTAGTAAGAAATGAGTTAATGTATGGGCCATATATCATTACTTAACATTGTAATACAAAAATGACAGTTAACATTTCACAATGATCTCAAAAAGTACTGTTCTTTTTCCCCCCATAGCCACTTTAATTGGAATGAGCAAACACATCCAGTGACACAGGCACAAAGCATCCACTCATTACTGCAAAGAATGGCAGCAGCTCCTTCATTGTCATTATTGCTCTCCACCTTTGATAAATTCCAAACCAAAACTAGGTGTTCCCATACCCTGCACAAAGAAACACTACTAACAACAAACCCTCATACAATGCAAATCCCCAGCTAACAGTGAGCAGAGAGCAACAGCCTTGAGGAGATGAAAGCCAAACGGAAGTGTATTAGCTCAGCTGGCAGTGTGGATGAGGGCCACAACTTGATCTGTGGTTATCTCAGCTTTGTTCTCAAACTCCAAATTATCCCAGTTTTCAGTGGGCACAGAAAGCTCAATTGTGTTTTTCTCTGGATAGAGATTCTTTTATGTGGCAACAGGCACGGAAACTTTTCCATGATCTGAGAGCCTACAAGCTCCTCAAGATTTTTTTCCCCCTAATAAAGCCACCCTTTATTGAATGAGGGCAGTGAAACATGCCAGCTCTTATTTACTAAATGGGACATACTCCAAAACCTACTGTTGAGGTTGGCACTTGAAACCCAGATCTTTGCGATAAAAAAGAGTCAAGCTTTAATAATAGTCCTCACTGATGCTTGCCTAAAAAAGCCACGCCACAGAAAAAAGCCATACCACACCATTGTGTGCATTGACTTGTGTTTGTTACATTCTAAATTATAGACCTCCTGCTTCCAAGTTCTTATTTTAATTGAGGTCGCCTAAGGCTTTCAAAATGCCCTTGGATTATTATTCATCAATATAAAAAAAATTTACCCACTTTTATGAAAAGGTGCCCCACAGGGGAATTTTTACCTTTAAGGATCATGCATAACATATCCAGCAATCTTGTCTTTAAAGTCTAGTCTGTCCATTTCTTTTACAACAGCTAATCTAAGATATTTTTGCTTCAAAAAGAGACAGACTTGGAACTACAATACCATAGAACTTTGCTCTTATAGAATGCCCTTTATCTAAGGATCTCAAGGTGCTTTAAAATAATTACGCATCACAACTGCTTGGTGAGTGGGATCTATTAATTAGTAGCCTCATGTAAACTCAGTCATAAAGTTAAGGGACCTGATTGTACACAATGCTTTGTCTCTGGGAAACTATTCAGTGCCCTGAATGTCTCTTGACTTTGGTGGGAATTGAAGACAGTCAGGATGGGATTTACAAGGAGTACTTAGGTGCTGCAATGATGAGTGCTGCAGCAGCTAACTTTTATATGCCTTGCCACCATGAGGCATGCACAACCCCAAGGCAGATGCAATACAATATACAATGCCTGGGGATAGTTAGGTGCCTAAGAACAGGATTCACAAAAGCCAGCGTGCTGAGCCACCTAAAGTAGCCAGTAGGAAATGCTGAGGACAGGGATGTGGCTTAAGCCCCAACAAGCCTCAGGTGCCTCTCTCCAGTCCAGCATCACAGCTGTGAGCTCTCTCTTGGAGTTTTTTCAAGAAACACTGAAGGGGAAGAGGAGGAGGAGAAGATCATGCCCCCCCCCATAACTTTTTTACCCCATAGTTAGAGCACTCACCCAGGTTGTGGAAGACGGTGGTTCAGCTTTTCCCTCAGTCTAATGTGAAGTAAGAAATGGAACTTTGGTCTTCCACCTCCCAAAAAAGTGCCCTAAACAGTGGGTGATGGGGGATTCTGGGGCAGGTCTCACTCTCTCTGTTGTGTATAAATGTTTTAATTTTCATTAGGCCAGAGAGAGAATAAAAATGACTCCTTAGCCCAGTGGTTAGGGTAGTCTCCTAGGCAGTGGGAGATCAAGTTCCCCTGCCCCATTGAATATTTAATTATTTATATATAATCTTCCTCTTAGAGTTTGCCAGCTCCTGGAATTCTGGACTGAGACTTTAGGGGCTCCAACCCTACGGAGTACAACAATAATGGCTCCAGAGACTCTGGAAATCATTGCCCAGTGTGACTGGAGTCTGGAGTGAGGACAGAATGGCTCAGAAACTCTGACGATGCCAGGGGGAGGCTTCTACATGGAGCAATATGGACAAGCTGTTTGCTGACTCAATGAGCCAGGTCTGTTCAGCCCCTTATAGTGGGAGGAGCAGCCTGAAAGAGAGACAGTTTTGAGCTGTGAGATTGAAGCTGAGAGAGAAACAGAACTGAGGGAGTCTCTGATAAATCCCCCTTCCCCACAAAGAGAGACTTTGATCTTCTAGGGATCTAGTGCATGAGTCAGGCAGTTCCAGCCCTGCAGATACCAGCCTCCAGAATAGCAGAGCTCTGATCCAATGCCAGTTACTGAAATGCAGATGAGACCTGCATAGGGCTCCAGACCAGGGAACCGGCAGAGGGCCCTGCCACACCTAGGGGCAAGGCCACTGTAAGAGGACCCTTTTGTGTTCAAGTAGGTCAACGTTCACTGTGCTGCCGCACTTATTTCCAGACTCATCCTCAGTATTCCATCTGCCTGGGAAGGTGCCAGGGATTGGGAAGTGTTGAGCAGCGAGAAATGTGTTGATTTGTTGATGTTTTAGTACTTATGAGTTCACCCCAACCCTTTCCTTTTCCCACTGAAGCCCCCCTGTATTATATTGTTATTTCTGGGTGAACCGTTCCTTTGATGGGGTTTGTGCTGAAGAAATGTATAGTTTCTTGTATTCCTTACCATCAGGGGTAGCATTATTCATTTTCCCAACAGACAGCACCCATTGTGTCCTGGGCATAGGAAAGACTCACTTAGGATAAAAGCACCAGGCATTGCACAAAAGAACCTAGGACCCAGCCCATGTGAGGAGAAGGGAGAAGCCACTCCAAGTAGCAAACACCAGAGAGAAGATGTGAGTTACACCTTGGGGGAGCGGCACATATATACTGTGGGAGACTTGATTGCAAAGCCCAGTTTCACATCAAGTGGTGGGGAGGGGAAGTGAACCCCAGTCTTCCACATCCTAGGTGACTGCCTAAACCACTAGGCTACAAGTTATAAGAAGTACCATCACCTTCTTCTCCTACTGCTGTTTTGTGTGGGTTTAGGTGTGCTCAGAACACACCTACAGGTCAGGTCCCACAGGCAAGATAAGTGGAGGAATGCCACTGGGGCTCCACTGGGGCTCAGATGCGAGTTAGGTATCAAACCGCTGGGTGGTGCCTGGTCTGAAGTAGGTTTGTGCATGCCCCGCCACTGAAATTTAGGCATCTTGGGAACTTTCACAGCAGAATTGCAGGTGTTTATAGGGCTAGATGGAAGCTGAGCAGATCTTTTGTGAGCGCCAAGAATTCAGGCACTTTGTCTCCCAGTTACCAGCTCTAACACTAGACTTTCTCACTTCTACTCAACCTACTGTGTGAAATGATTCTGCTGTCATGATTCCAAAATTCACTCACTCTACACGCTACATAACCAAATGATTTTGTTGTCACTTTGGTAGAAGAGTCTGCACTCCCTGTGGGTGAAAAGGTCAGCAGCTAACTCCATTTGTTATACCAGCTGGCTTCAGAAGACTCATTTACATTAGCCACAGATTGGCTTTTCCTTATTTGCAGCAAATAATTTTTCTCCTTATGCTGACCACCAAATGGCAGCTGAGATGCTTGTTGGAAAGAGTCAGATCCATTACCACCGAGGCATAGGCTTGTTACAAAAGCTGAAATTACAGTCTGCATGCAAACATCTGGTCACAACCCAGGAGGGATGCATCCCTGCTGGCCGTGAAAAAGTAAACCTTAAATAAGTATAAGTTAATTGCCTGTGGTAACATGGCATTATTGTAATCATTTATGTTCAAGCCTATGAGCAGGGTATTCATTAGGCATTTGAGGAGATTTAGCACATACATTACCAGACTGACTGGCTACAAAATACAGCAAAATATGCACTGCTGTTACAAGAATGAAATAAAGTATCTATGAATAAGATGATTGCATACTTCTATTAATACAACACACAGATAAAAGGATTCAGTGACATGGTATGTGTGTGTGAGTGAAGGCACATGTGCGTGTGTGCACTCACACACACACACACACACCATATGTGAATGTGCTACATCCCTGCCTCATTCTAGCATTCAAGACACCTCTTCCTGGGTTTTGGCATTATTAACAAAGTAACTCAACAAAACAACACATTCTACTGCAAACCTTCACCTCAAACTGTTTTTTCCTAGGGTCTCATGCTCATACTTCAACAAAGCTGCTCCCACTTCATCTCACCTACATCAAGGGAGAGTCACAGAATCAGCAGTCAATCATATATCGGTCACGGCAAGATTCAGAGACCCACTAACAGGGTGGGGCAACACCAGAATCCTGCCAGCTTGTTGGTAGGTTTATATAATATTGTTATAGGTTGGGTTAAACCTCATTGAAAGTGGCTCTTCATTCAGGAAAGTAACAAACAATCAAACCAAAACACAGACACATGTCACAGCCCAAAACACAAACACACGTGAGTCTGCTCAGGAATTAGAATTATGAGGGCAGAGGATTTTCACTGGACAGTGTTTGGTGGAGGTGGTTGTGTCTGTGGGGTGGAGAAGGAGAAACACCACTGAATCGGAAAATATAGCATGAAAGCACTAGACACAGCTTCAGAGCATATCCCTGAGAAAAGCCTAGAAAATATGCTTTGGGGGCTGAGTGCAGACTAAAGGCTGTGTGAACAACTAAATTACCTCTTGTTTGATTCTTCCTGTGTTCAGGGAAACAGGACTTTTCCACTTTATTTGCAAATAAACAGGATTGCATCAAAGATACCTGACTCCGTCATCAATTTGTCTTCCTAATGAAAACAATCCATAGGGCCCTGAACTTTGGCCAACCGCTTGGATCAAAAAGGGTTTTAGAGAGATAGATAGATAGATAAAAGTATGTATGTATTCAGGTCTCAAGAGACCATTGCCATGTGTTTAAAAAAATCAATTATAGTAGTATAAACAAAAGTAAGCTGAGCAAGTTACCCAAAATGAGGATGGAGAGAGAGAAAAAAAATCAACTGAGCCACAAATTCCAGTGCTTGATAAACAGATGACAACACACAGTGCACCCCTCTCAAAAAGCCTGAAGTGCCGGGGAAAGATATGGATTGTGCAGTGTGACTTGAAAGTCAACACATTTGGGCTACTTCAGACTAAGTTGGAGAGGAGTAACACCATCCTGAACCTTATTGGAGACTGCCCAGCCACCAATAAAGCCAGGGAGCCCCAGCAGCTGCTAAATTTAGCAGCTGTGAAACTGATAAGAAGGTCAATATCAATCAACAGCTGCCAGTCCTGGGGAGCACATTTACTTTCAGAAACACCATGTGTCAGTGTTTCTGAAGGAAAATTTTTCAGGATTTCTGGTTTGTGAGAAATTTTGATAGTTAAATTTGGGTACATTCCAAATCCATTTCAGCCAGCAATACCCAGCAGCAGCCTCTCTTTTCAGAGTGCTCTAGCTTGAATGCCTCCATTAATCTCAGCTGTGGCAGGATTGCAGATGAGAAGTGGTGTCTCAATTACGTAGGTCTCAAGCCATTTAGAGCTTTATAGACTGAAAAAGAATCACTGATAAGTGTTTTTGGTAGTGAGTGGTTTATGAAATGTTCATAGGCAGAATGCAGTCAAGTTAGAAACAGACCACAAACCACTGGAAGCTATGCTACAGAAACCATTGTGCAAAGCAACACTTAGACTTCAGAAATTATCATAAAATTGCAAATTGCTTGTTAAAAAATGTGAGATACAGGTCCACTAAGGAGTTTTTTTTATATTAGATACGCTTTCAAGAACACCAATAAATAGTGAAAGCAAATGGTGGCAGGAAGGAGAGTTTGAATAAAATATGACTCAAGTACTACCTATTTATGAAACAAAATTTGACATGCACAAACAAGACATGCATGGCCAACTGAAAAAGTCAAAGCACCTCATAAGCATAAAAAGTAACTGGGATTGTAGAAATAAAATTGTTCCATATAATGTTATTCTGTACAACAAACGTGTCATAACACCACACAGCATGAGTCAGAAATGCTAACCATAAACCATATTGACTATTTGCATACAGAAAAATGCAAGAAGTGTCCATATTGTCTGATTCTGGTCAGGCAGAAATGCTGTCATTGAAAATAAGGTAGCCATATATGAAATCTGCAATAAATATAAGAAACAATACCAAAGAATCACCGAAACCACATAAGATTCTGACTAGTCTTGTTTCATGTTTGGTACACAGACAGACATTTGAGTTATATGGGAAAACTGCCTCTTATTAGTGGACTTCTACTGTGATTTTGAACTAAGATGTTGCAGAATATCTCAAGTAGCATCATAGATGAGTGTAAATCATGGTTTGCTCACTAAAAGATTAACAACAGATATTTGGTCATAATTCAGTGGCTCATTCTGACAATTCTGTTACATATATTACTTCAAACTAGGGCTGTCAAGCAATTAAAAAAATTAATCACAATTAATCACACTGTTAAACCACAATAGACTACCATTTATTTAAATATTTGTGGATGTTTTCCACATTTTCAAATATATTGATTTCAGTTCCAACACAGAATACAAAGTGTACATTGCTCACTTTATATTTATTTTTGAATATAATATCTGTACTGTAAAAAACAAAAGAAATTGTATTTTTCAATTCACCTAATACAAGTACTGTAGTGCAATCTCAGTCATAAAAGTTGAACTTACAAATGTAGAATTAGGTATAAAAAGTAACTGCACTCAAAAATAAAACAATGTAAAACTTTAGAGCCTACAAGTCCACTCAGTCCAACTTCTTGTTCAGCCAAATGTTTTTTTACATTTGCAGGAGATAGTGCTGCCCACTTCTTGTTCACAATGTCACCTGAAAAGGAGAACAGATGTTCTCATGGCACTGTTGTAGCTGGCATCACGAGATATTTACATGCCAGATTCGCTAACAATTCATATGTCCCTTCATGCTTCAACCACCATTGCAGAGGACATGTGTCCATGCTGATCATGGGTTTTGCTCAGTAACAATCCAAAGCAGGGCAGACTGATGTATATTCATTTTCATCATCTGAACCAAATGCCACCAGCAGAAGGCTGATTTTCTTTTTTGGTGGTTTCCATATTGGAGTGTTGTTCTTTCAAGACGTCTTAAAGCTTGCTCCACACCTCATCCCTCTCGGATTTTGGAAGGCACTTCAGATTCTTAAACCTTGGGTCAAGTGCTGTAGTTATCTTTAGAAATGTCGCATTGGTACCTTCTTTGTGTTTTGTTAAATCTGCAGCAAAAGATTCTTAAAATGAACATCATGTGCTGAGTCATCCATCCGAGGCTACTATAACTTGAAATATATGGCAGAATGCAGGTAGAATAGAGCCGGAGACATACAATACGCTCCCAAGGAATTCAGTCAAAAATTTAATTAACGCTTTTTTTTTAAAAAAAAGCGTCATCAGCATGCAAACACGTCCTCCGGAATTGTGGCCGAAGCATGAAGGGGCATACAAATGTTTACCATATCTGGCACATAGATACCTTACTATGCCGGCTACAAAAGTCCCACGTAAATGCCTGTTCTACTTTCTAGTGACATTGGAAATAAGTGGGCAGCATTATCCCCCATAAATATAAACAAAGTTGTTTCTCTTAGCGATTGGCTGAATGAGAAGTAGGACTGAGTGGACTCAAGCTTTGCACTGTTTTGTTTGAGTGCAGTTATGTAACCAAAAAAAAAAAAAAAGTCTACAGTTGTAAGTTGCACTTTCATGATAAAGAGATTGCACTACAGTACTCGTATAAAGTGAATTGAAAAATACGGTTTCTTTTGTTTATCATTTTTACAGTGCAAATATTTGTAATAAAAATAATATAAATTGAGCAGTGTGCATTTTGTACTCTGTGTTGTAATTGAAATCAATACATTTGAAAATGTAGAAAAACATTCAAAATATTTAATAAATTTCAATCAGTATTCCATCGTTTAACAGTAAGATTAAAACTGTGATTAATAGCAATTACTTTTTTTTATAGTTAATTGTGTGAGTTAACTGCGATTAATCGACAGCCCTACTTCAAACATATAACTCAAACCTTTACTATACACAGTCAAATGGATTAGCAGAAAAATAAGAAAAAGCATTAGTGGATTCAAGAAATCCCTACTTAGAGTTATTAGAATCTCACAACATGCCTTACTATGCTTAATTAGTATCACCAATTTAAAGACACTCAGACAGAAGGACAAAAAAAATCACAATTGTCAATATGTATCAAGCTTCTTGAGCTAAAGACTATTAAACCTGATGTAGCTGCAAAAATAAATATACATCAAGAAATGAGAACACAAGAAATACAAGAATGCCCATAAACTTCCCCATTGCAAGGAGGAGAGCATATTAGATTACACATAAGATTGGAAGAATTAGATTTGTATTGGTTAATGTTGGTAATCGTTGACTTCGCCATACATACACACACACACGCACAAACAGATGAAAAAATTTCCATCAATTGTCAAAAACTGTACAGATAGGCCAAGTCAGATAAATGCTGCCTGAGAACTTATTAGAATTTGATTTAAGCATATTTGCTTTGTGTACATCAACATCACATGTCAAAAATGTATTTTAACGGTTATAAAGTTTTAACATTCTGCATCTCAATGTCTGTCATTAAATATTGTCTCCCCCCTCCCCCATAATTTCCCACAACTGTGAAGATTTAAATAAATAAAAACAGGAAAAAAATGCGTACAGTCCATAATTTTGCTCAACTGTGAAAATTTAAATTGACAATTCTAGAAAAAAAACCTTTAAAATAAACATTGATATCTCTCAAAATTATTAAATAAATAAAAACGCATATTCTGACAAGCCTAATTATAAACAGAAAATTATAGGCAACCGGCCAAGGTAATATTTATAGCTTCCTCATCATGACCACCTCTGAGGGTCAGTTCTAAAAGGTGAAATAAAAAATCTAAATAAAAGCAAAGAGGATACTCATTCTCCATTCTTAAAGAGACTCAGTGGGCTATTGGCAATGCACACCCAGTTATTGAGAATTAAAACCACCAGGAATGGCAAACAGAATCCACCTGGCAAATGCACCTCAGTGACCAAATAGACCACAAGAAGTGTCCACGTGATGAGAAAACCATGGAGGTTCAGAGAAAGTCTTACTGCTAGATATTCAATAAGATGCAGAATAATCCACTCATCTGTCAGGGGATTCAGTAGTCAACCCTGCCCTCCACCTATTGTCTCTTTTTAGTTGGTATTATGTTCTATTGGAATTTGATTATCAACAAAAGGGATGATGTCGGAGTAGGCCCTGGAACCAGTAGTTACTGACACTGTTATGTGACAGGTGTATTCATTTTTTGAAACCTTGGTCCATGTCAGGTGAAATGGATCAGTAAATGAACACCATTCTCCAATAAGCACCACAGACTTATTACATGGTCCCCCATTTTAGTACACAGTTTGTCTCACGGACATCTCCCCACTAGCGATGGTCAGAATGTTTAGAACATTAGTAAATTTCTGTGAAAAACCCAAATAAAATTCCACAAAAAATTGTTGTAAATTTGTCCCCGTTGGTTGACCAGCTTTGGTCTTCTCCTATTCAGAATTTCACTATCTTCCCTTTTAATTTGTGGCTGTAGAACTGTAGGCCTGGCTTGACATAAATAACTGCACATGGGGGAGTCTTCATTTTTTTGGAGACAGCTTTAGGGTGGTAAATAGGTCAGGAAGCTGCAAACAATGTCTAAAATAGCTAAATTAAAAGGTAACACCCTGGGAACCATTTACAAAGAGCAAAATAAAAATGGACAATATAAGCCAGAAACATAAGATGAGGTGAAGAGTCAGTCACACAGACAGTGTATGGACAAAGCATGCTGTACAGGATTGGTTCCTACAAAGTAATCAAGCCAATCCCAGAACATGTAATGCAATGTAATGTGTAAATCACTAACATGCAAACATAGTAATCCAGAAATCCAGGATTAAAACTGTAGCCACCTGAGCAGTACCAGCTCTTTTAAACGTAAAGTGCTGTAATACTCAAAATGTTATTCCATGGGTCCATGTCTGTTATTTCACAATGATTCAACAAAAAAAAATTTTCTTAATGGCCAAAGGTATTGACAGAGCCAAGAATCTGGAAAAAAAAATCCATCTGTGTTCTTTCTGGCTCACAAATCCCCACCTACAAGACAAATTCTGCAATCAAAACAGAATTCTACTGACAAGCAAGTCAGAAGAGAATCAAGCTCGTTCTCCCATAGATATATTGTCTTTGCAGGGCTCACAAGAGTAAATACACATTTTTGTCAGCAAACTAAATAGAGGAGGATTGAAACTAAACCCCCAAATGTTTGAACTTTAAAGATCCAACTTCAAATCTTGCAGAATCCAAATACAAATCTAGGACTTTGAGTACACAGGAAAGAGATCAACTGAAAGAGATATCAATTTCACAGTCACTTACCTGATCATGATCCCATTTTAACAGGACAAAAGCGAGCCGTGAGGCCAAAATATTTAAATTTAGCTGCCTAATATGAAGCACCAAAACCCCATATTTAGACAATTAACTAAAAGTTGCCTGATTTTTAGAGGTACTGAATAGCTAAAGGTCCCCTAAACTCAGTGAGAGCTGTGAGTGTTCAGCACAGTTGAAATTCAAACCAGCTTTATTTAGGCACCGAAATACAGTATAGCGGTAAGTGCCTAAATTTACGCATCTACATTTGATAATTTTGGCTTGAGCATGCAGTCAGACCTGCACCTATGAATGCTTTTCCACTTCAAAGCATCATAGAGCCATTTAGACTGTGTCTGAGGTCAGCTATCCAAGTGAAACATTAACAAATGGCAAGATGGGCAATAAGATTAGATACAGCTTTCTCCGAGCTGAGTCCAAATGACTTTTTCATTGACTGTCTATGAAAGTTGTCAGCAGTGTTGCATGAAGCAACATAAAAGTCCTGCAGCTTTTCTGCAAATCAATACAGAATATTTTAAGGCTTTTAGAATCTCGTAAAAAATCAGCTGAATTCTTGGAATGTTGCCATATGCACCATTCTATGAAGTATTTCCTCAAAGGATCTTTCTGAAATCCAAGAGATTCTCATGAAACCAATAGTATAATACCAGTATGATTTAAAGGCAACACACTGAGAAGATGTCGGACACAAAAAACAGGTTTAATTATAGTATTTAGGTGACGTTTAATGCATAGAGAATGACTGGCAGTCAAAGCAAAGTTTAAGGATTTTAACTTCGGCTGTAAAAGGACCAATATGTGCCTGCAATATTATTAAGAGCATTAATAATAATGTCTTCCAAACAGATAATAAAGTGAAATCCAGTGCATGCTAACAAAAGGCACCTGGTGTGAGGGGATTGTATTATATGCTAGAAATGCTCATTATAAAGGTATGGATTGTGCCAGAACAATAAAAACATTGCTACGCTGTGCTTGGGATTGGGATAAAAAACAAATCTGTCAGAGAGAGAGAGAGAGCCCCAGTTCTCCAAGAACATTGGTCTTTCTCCAAAAGAGAGCAGTCCTTTTACTAAAAAGTCATTTTCAGTGATCAAAAGTTTCTCCACTGCTGGAAAGGAACAGGGGATGGAAAAACTCTGCATGTTTCTTTTCTTGTGTCAGAGCTCTTTACCCAGACACTCTGTAACCCACAAACTTAATTCCTTCTTTACCTAGGCCAAAATATAGAATGGCTGTGGGCAGAAACCTGAGAACCTGTTTAGCAAGTATAAGCTTTCGTGAGCTACAGCTCACTTCCTCAGATGCATATCGTGGAAACTGCAGCAGGCTTTAACACTTCAATCTCTCTGGTCATGCAATCACAGACATGAAGGTCGCTATCTTAAAACAAAAAAACTTCAAATCCAGACTCCAGTGAGAAACTGCTGAATTGGAATTCATTTGCAAATTGGATACTATTAATTTAGGCTTAAATAGAGACTGGGAGTGGCTAAGTCATTATGCAAGGTAGCCTGTTTCCTCTTGTTTTTTCCTACCCCCCCCCCCCCCGATGTTCTGGTTTAACTTGGATTTAAACTTGAAGAGTGGTCAGTTTGGATGAGCTATTACCAGCAGGAGAGTGAGTTTGTGTGTGTATGGGGGTGGGGGGGGTGTGAGAAAACCTGGATTTGTGCAGGAAATAGCCCAACTTGATTGTCATGCACATTGTGTAAAGAGTTGTCACTTTGGATGGGCTATCACCAGCAGGAGAGTGAATTTGTGTGGGGGGTGGAGGGTGAGAAAACCTGGATTTGTGCTGGAAATGGCCCACCTGATGATCACTTTAGATAAGCTATTACCAGCAGGACAGTGGGGTGGGAGGAGGTATTGTTTCATATTCTCTGTGTATATATAAAGTCTGCTGCAGTTTCCACGATATGCATCTGAGGAAGTGAGCTGTAGCTCACGAAAGCTCATGCTCTAATAAATTGGTTAGTCTCTAAGGTGCCACAAGTACTCCTTTTCTTTTTGCCAATACAGACTAACAATGCTGTTACTCTGAAACCTGTTTAGCAAGTGATATCCCACACAAAACACACCATACCACGTTTCAGGGCACCCATACCATGTTCCACAGTGATCAAAGCAATGATCCAAGGATAGCCAGTATTTTCCCATTAACATGTTCAGTGTCATACAAATGAACTTTTATACTATTCTCGTAAATTTTCTTAAGCCATGTAAAACTCTGAAGCATACAGTATGTTTGGCCATTTCTACGTGCTTAACAATAAGCAGGAGCCTGGCTGTTGTTAGTGAGACTTCCTCCAACCACGTGGAATCCCTTACAGTCACACATATTGCTTGTCCTTAAATATGGATCAGCCTGGATTAGAGACTCAAAACACTAGATTCAGACCTTCTGTTATACAGGGTATTTACTCCTGTAACACTGGCAACAACTATACTGGAATATAATACAGTAAACAGTCCTGCACTGGCAGGGAGTGAGCTAGATGACCTAGTAGTTCATTTCCATCTCTGTCGTCTATGATTCATTATATTCCTGTTATTTAATTATTGCAGCCAGCATTGTAGGAATGACTTCATTTTTTTTCCCCAGCCAAAAGCAAACATTCACTGCTTGTTATGTCGACTCCTGAGGGGGGTGGTTTTTTTAAAGAGAAGCTTGATTTGATCCATAGTTTGCTTTAATATTTTACTTACGTGGTAATCTCTGAAACCACCAGAAGCCATAAAGACTAGGACTGATACTTAAGTACAGACTTACAAAAGGAAAGCTGTGGTCATTGAGTGTATTAGTAGTCATGGTTAGTAAACAACTCTGTCTGTGAAACACCTCTGCATCTTTTACACATTTTAAGTAAAGCCTTTCCCAATACAATAAGAAGTGTGCTAAGCAAACATGAAACAACATTTGGAAGAGATCTAAATAGAAAAACCAAATGACACATGATTTTAGAAAATAAATCAAAGGCCTTTTTATACTTTTAACTGTATAAAACATGAAAATGTTTATTTTTTTCTTTAAGAAAACAAAAAAAATGCAAATTTTGGAAAAAGCTGTCTGGGAAACATCCAGAGGCCAAAATGCTGCACATACTCATCAGCATGTAATGATGCTTACTCCTGGGCACTTCAGATTGGGCCCTGAAGCTACAACACTTGTATGCAAATAGGATAAGATTTTTTTTAAAAAATAGACACCATCTCTTGTATTAGTGATAGCTGCAGGCAAGGTTTGTTTTCCCTCACTGGTTTGCTTCAGGTGTGTCTCATGTCATGGTTAACTTCTTTAATGCAATGCCTGCAGATGAGGTTGTAAAAATCATTAGCCACGCTCGGCAGATGCTAGGTGCTGTTCCAATAACTTCTTTTCTTTAATTAAAATTCTAAATAAATCATGAGGTTTTGCAAACACAAACCTACCGTACTTGTGCAAGATGAAAGCTGTGCCGACTGCTGGCAGTCTTAATGGAATTCTAGCCTCTTGTTTCTTCTATTTTTTTCCCCCCGGGCCTTCACACAACATCCCCATATGCACTTCTTCGATGCTTAAAAATCATTATTGCTGAAGATCAATACCAGAAAACATCTGTGGCTCTTGCTGGTGAGCAAACAGATTTACTCTTTTCTACAACAAACGTGACTAAAAGCTCCCTGTAAGGAATAAAGGGAATATCCAGTATTTACTTTCCTATTGATTTTTCTTGATGTTCTTCTGAAATAGAAATTCAGGAATATTAAATTTACACTATGTTCAGAACATTTATTTGCAGTAAAACATGAATAATGGAATCTTCTTCCTCTTTGTTTCTATGGGAACAAGTCCAACTGAAATAAACAATTTTGCAAATAATATTTTATTATTTCTAATTATATTAATTATAATTTAATATAGCATATTAAAAATAATTTAGGTGATAATGAGAAACTTTTATACTGGTGCAAGCTTGGGAAAAAAATCAGACTTTTGAGCAAAAAGCAATTTATGTCGCCTGTAATTTTCAGTTTCCACTGCTATTAGTTCTAATTATTAAAGAGGTTTGCATTTGAAATCGTAATGGGCTGATGTTATATCAAGGCAATTAGGAAAAGTCACAGAGAAGCATTGGCAAGGCACATCCTTCATGTTGCTAGGCTTAGTGTTTCCCCCTCTGGCAGTGGGGGATAGGGGCCTAGAGTAAATCAGTCCCACTCCAGAGAGCTTTTATTCCTCATGTGCATTTTATTTTACAATATATTTTCCCTTGGGTCTCAGCTTAGCTCAAGGAGGACTCTTTGGTGAGCCCAAAGAAACAAATTCATAACAAAAAAGGAAATACCTTTCCTTGTCTTCCCTCTGGGGTGTTGCCATGTTATACCAGCTTCTCTTCTGGGTGCCCATCTGTCAAGGTTCCTTCCCCACTCTGAACTCTAGGGTACAGATGTGGGGACCTGCATGAAAACCTCCTAAGCTTACTTTTACCAGCTTAGGTTAAAACTTCCCCAAGGTACAAATTAATTTTACCCTTTGCCCTTGGAATTTCCACTGCCACCACCAAACTTTAACTGGGTTTACTGGGAAATGTATTTTGGACACATCTTTCCCTCCAAAATCCTCCCAACCCTTGCACCCCACTTCCTGGGAAAGGTTTGGTAAAAATCCTCACCAATTTGCATAGGTGACCACAGACCCAAACCCTTGGATCTTAAAACAATGAAAAAGCATTCAGTTTCCGTACAAGAAGACTTTTAATAGAAGTAAAGGAATCACCTCTGTAAAATCAGGATGGTAAATACCTTACAGGGTAATTAGATTCAAAACATAGAGAATCCCTCTAGGTAAAACCTTAAGTTACAAAAAAGACACACAGACAAGAATAGTCATTCTATTCAGCACAGTTTTTTTCTCAGCCATTTAAAGAAATCATAATCTAACACATACCTAGCTAGATTACTTACTAAAAGTTCTAAGACTCCATTCCTCTTCTGTCCCCGGCAAAAGCAGCATACAGACAGATGCAGACCCTTTGTTTTTCTCCCTCCTGCCAGCTTTTGAAAGTATCTTGTCTCCTCATTGGTCATTTTGGTCAGGTGCTAGCAAGTTACCTTTAGCTTCTTAACCCTTTACAGGTGAGAGAATTTTTCCTCTGGCCAGGAGGGATTTTAAAGGGGTTTACCCTTCCCTTTATATTTATGACACCATCCTTCCTTCCCCAAGCCTTTTCTCCCTGCTGCAGCTTCTCTCTCATCTCTCTCACCAGAAAAGGAGTTTTTAGAAGTCACAAGCAGCCCTTAATTGGACTCATGTGTCCCTAGTTATATTGTGGTAGCAGCCAAAAGCCCCAAACAGAATTTCTGTTTAAATAATTAAGATATGGAACCTGCAAACTGATTTGTTTGGTTTCAGAGAAGCAGCCATGTTAGTCTGTATTCGCAAAAAGAAAAGGAGTACTTGTGGCACCTTAGAGACTAACAAATTTATTTGAGCATAAGCTTTCATGAGCTACAGCTCACTTCATCGGATGCATCGAAAGCTTATGCTCAAATAAATTTGTTAGTCTCTAAGGTGCCACAAGTACTCCTTTTCTTTTTTTGATTTGTTTGGGGAGATCCTTATACTCTACATGAAATCACACTGAAGTCAATAAGGTTCCACATAGATCTTCCTTCATGGATCAGACTGCAGAATGGGGACCTATAACTGTGTTTGTTCTGCAATTATATTGTTTGGAAATTAATATAGTAATGCCAAACCATGACTGACCTTGGGAACTTGATTTTTTTTTTTTAAACAGAACTTGGATGGTAAGTGAGAAGAGACCTTATCTTGCTGGAGGAATTAAAGCTGACACTGAGAATTCCCTGGTTTCATCTTGTGTTACCACACTGTTGGTACTGAGATATAGCTTTCCATTTACTTCCCATGCATTGCAGGATCGAACTTAGCAGCAGCTTTCAAGGTACAAGAAATTGGTTCAGCTGTTTATCATCACATCCATCCACTTGTACGCAAATGTCAAAGTCAAGCAAGTTTCTTCACAAGATGAAAATCAAGCAATACATGACACTCCCATGACAATAAATGAAGCCTTACTCATCATATCCCAGCCTTCTCTTCAATTTCTGATTCCTGCAGTGAAGTCAAAACCCATATTAATGGCACCACAGACATTTTCTTGGAAATCATTTTGATGTCAGTAAGTCAACATTGTAACTTCACTGGAGGCGAAAATAAGAAGATGGATTGGAAATAGAAATGCTTTCCTACAAAAATACATTTCTGGGATGATTAGTAAAAATACCAAAGAAAAATATAAAGAATGATATGAAAAGTAAACATATACATTTAAATAGAATACATTATGACTCTGCATTAGATAAAACAGCACTGTTATGTTTGCATCCCAAATAGACCCACACAACCCCATTGTAGGTCAGCAGCAAAATTATATTTTTCAACAGAGCATAAGGATGGCCATACTGGGTCAGACCAAATATCCATCAAGCCCAGTATCCTGTCTTCCAACAGTGGCCAATTGCAGGTGCCCCAGAGGGAATGAACAGAACAGGTAATCATCAAGTGATCCAGCCCATTGCCCATTCACAGATTCTGGCAAATAGAGGCTAGAGACACCAGCCCAGTCCATCCTGGCTAATAGCCATTGATCGACCTATCCACCACCAATGTATCAGTTCTTTTTTGAACCCTGTTATAGTCTTGGCCTTCACAACATCCTCTGTCAAGGAGTTCCACAGGTTGAATGTGCGTTGTGTGAAAAAATACTTCATTTGGTTTGTTTTAAATCTGCTGCCTATTAATTTCATTTGGTGATCCTAGTTCTTGAGTTATGAGAAGAAGTAAATAACACTTTCTTATTTACTTTCTCCACACCAGGCATGATTTTATAGACCTCTATCATATTCCCCTCCTCCTCCCCGTTGTCTCTTTTCCAAGCTGAAAAGCCCCAGTTTTATTAATCTCTCCTCATATGGCAGCCGTTCCATACCCCTAATCATTTTTGTTGCCTATTTCTGAACCTTTTGCAATTCCAATATAGATCCAACAGGGCCAGGAGAGGGGTTATATTTTCATCCTGACACTTCGTCTGCATAAACATGACCTTATCACCTGGTCAGTTGGGAGGGTTCCACAATATTGGCAACATCTAGGTGGAGATGAAGAAGATTGACAAATGTCTCATTTAAATACTGGGCAGTGGTTGGAAAGGTCTGACAAAATGAGCAGAGGTGGTATAAAATAGGGCAATTTTTGGCTTCACTGCAGTGCTTCTGTTCACACTGTGTACTTCATTGTCTGAATACAGAGGACAAGGTAGCACATTATTGGGAATATGTCCCCTGCATGGTTTCTGATGTCCTCAGATGAAATTTTAAATGGTACTTATTTTCCGTGAATGGTAGGACAATAGTTCTCTTCATATGAGGTCCTGGGTTCTCAAGTTGAGTGAAGTTATTCTAGGTTAACAAGGTGATTCACAATAGTTCAGTAGAATATCATTTAATGGCTGCCAGGGTGCAGGAGAGGTGAGACTTCCTTATTTCTTTTGTCATCAGGGTGTAGGCTCACCACCATTCCTTTTACTACCAGAAAGAGCATACTTCTAGTTACCTTTACTAGTACACATTTTAATGATAAAGTAATGACTTTTTGAAAATGTTTGATACTGTGTTGTAGGCTTGGCAAAGTCATGGCGAAACCAGACTTTCATACATTCCTAATTTAATCATTTATAACAGCTGGGCTCACAATTCATTTGTTTCCAGGTACAAGTTGTTGAAAATTAAAATACTGGAGAATTTTGATTTTCAGAAACAACTCCTGCAAGAAATCATTCATACAAACAAAAGCCACCTTTAAAAAAGGCACTAAAATGTAAGTGAACTTTGTAACTCAACAGGATACTCAGACTGGAGAAAAGCCACTTAAAGCATCCATTTTTAAACAATTTAATAAGGCACTTGTCACCACAGCAGGAAAGAGACAGAAAAACACTTAAAGCAACTACCTTTAAAAGTAATTTATTTTAGAAATCATCATCTCGAGAGACATACAGGAAACAAAATGCAAACCAAGTAACTAAAAATAGTTTCATCTAAATCCCAGCAGTCAATATACAGTAGGACCGGGGACATTATTAAAGTTGTTACAGTGGAAAACAATATGAAAAAAGAATTTCTTAGAAGTTACTTTAAAAGCCACTTTAAAACTATGCAGGACCATCCTAGCCATGTTAAAAAGTAGGTAAAGTAATTCTTGAAAATACAAATCAGCAAGAAATAAAAACCTGTACCTTCTGTCATGGACTTGATTAGAAACAGGTCAGTCCTCTATTTGAGAAATTTACTAGGCAACTAGAAATTATCTTGGAAATACCATGAGTACTGGGGAGTACCGGAGGATTTAGAAAAACCCACTATATGTATAGTCTTGAAAAGGTACAAGAATGACGCTGGGAACTACCACTGACAAAATCTAATTTCTGGTTCCCAGTAAAATAATGGGATAAATTTAAGACAAAATAATGTTAGATGATAGAATCATAGACAATCAGAATGCAGAGCTGCCGACTCATGATTTTATCATGCATATCAGAATATTAGGTGTTTTCTTTAAAGAATCTCCTGGTCTCCTGCAGCAGTCTCAAGAAGTTTTGCTCATATTCAAAATGGCTGCAAATTCCCATTACTTTCAATTGGAGTAAAGCAACAGGCTGCCTTCAATTAAATGGTGACTGTGACTCAGGGCCACAATTTCCCTTCACCTTTGGAAGCGGCACTGAAACACTTTAGTCAAGATAACTGCCATCTATACTTATTTTAAATGTCAATAACACTTGATTGTCCCCCTGGGAGGATGGCAGCCCCCTCCCTGTGCACTATAATTTGGAAACTAGACAGGAGGCAGTGGGAAGGTAGAGAATGTGAAGGGGAGCTATAGAAAAGGGGTTCAAAAGGGAAAATGTGCTGGGTAGGAGTTTGTGAGGAGAAACAAAGGGAAAATATGCCAAGCAAGTGAATGTAGGGGAAGAGATGAGATAAGAGTCTGAGGGGTGCAGGAGACTGAATGGGGCTGGGAAATGAAGAAGGGAGGGTCACAGGAGCAGCTAGGAGAGGATACATGAGCCTATTTCTAGTCAAGTTTTGGTTCTGGGGTTTTTTTTTTGTAAAAATGGATCAATATTTAAGTCAGTCTAAAAGTCAAACCACAATTTTCTATTTTTCACATTTTGTTACAAATATATTGCACACTTCTTCTTGCAATGCAGTGTGAAGTAAAAAAAAAATAATGCTATATTAAACTGTGTATACCCAAGGCCTGATCCAAAAGTCTACTGAGGTCAATAGAAAGACTCCCTGATCTGAAATGAGCATTGTTTGAAGCTCCAAAGCATCAAAATATAGATGGAGAAAGGTGATAATCCGTATAAGTACTGCATTATTACAGTTCTGGAGAACAGGCATTATCTGCCTATGGAAAATTTCACATTTCAAAAAAAAAAATCATTCTAAATCAGAACTTACAGTCAGATATGCAAAATTCTCAACAGGAGGAATATTATCAAAAAATGCTATTTCAGGACAACTAAAGTAGAATTTTAATACAGTTCTGGTCTCAGCTCCCCAGCAAGCTACCTGGTGGCCCCTGAGGAGCTAAAGAATATAAGAACCAGGCTCCCCAGCAGGTGGTCTGCCTAGGAGCTAGGTAACCTAGGAGCCTGGGTTATCTAGCAGCCAACAAGAAGGCTACTTAGGGCCTGAGAGGTCAGGAGCCCAGGGAGCCCTCTAGGTCTGCTGCCAAGGACCTTGGGAGCCTGAGAATCCAGGACCTTAGAAGAAAATACAACTGTGGAAAAATGCTTTGACCAGCTGCCGAACTGCTGTTTGTATAGGGCATAAGAGCCTGTCTGCTGACTCTTCCAACCAATCAGGCAGCCTTTTATAGCCTCTGCAGATCCTGATTCCTGACAGATGGGCTTCCATGGAATTGAGGAGCCCTCTAGACAGTCTCTCAAGGAACCTGAAGCTCCAGCATTTGGGAGTCCTGGCTCTCACTTTCCCTGCTGAATAGCAATGGAGCCTGGGAACCCTGGGAATTGGGCAACCTGGAAAGACAGCTCCCCCCCCCCAGGGATTTGGGCAGCCTAAGGAGCCAGTTCCCTGTTTTCCATTGAAAGGTTCAATGGAACTGGTATGTTCTCAGCAGTGTTTTCTGACAGAAGACTGTTACAATGGAAAATTTCCAACTAGTTCTATGCATTTTTCCTATAACATCACCACCAGGAAAAAGTAAAGGAGTACTTAAAGATTAACAAATTTATTTGAGCATAAGCTTTCGTGAGCTACAGCTCACTTCATCGGATGCATGCAGTGGGGAGATTTTATATACACAGAGAACATGAAACAATGGGTGGTATCATACACACTGTAACGAGACTGATCAGGTAAGATGAGCTATTACCAGCAGGAGAGAAAAAAAACCTTTTGTAGTGATAATCAAGGTGGGCCATTTCCAGTAGTTGACAAGAACGTGTGAGGAACAGCGTGTGTGTGTGTGTGGGGGGGGAATAAACGAGGGGAAATAGTTTTACTTTGTGTAATGACAATGGTTGGAAATGCTGTCTTAAAATATACAGAAGAAGCCTATGACAGGGGTACTCTCTAAACATGTACCAAAGAAAGCAGAAGAGCTGTTACAAGTACAATTATGGGGATGGCAATGGGTTGTGGGCTAATACATCCTGTAGGGAGCCAGGGTGGCTCCCCTCCGAACCAGAGGGTAAAGAGCCACCCCCTGATCCTTAGTGGATGGGGCCAGGCCAAGCTTCCGCCAATCCCCGGAAGGGGAAGGGTGGGACAGGAAGTACAAAGGGCGGGGCCCTCTACCCAGTGAGGAGAGCACCAGGGAGGGAGACAGATACAGGCTGCTCCCTCGCGATCCTGCTGCTGACCCAGGCGAAGCCCTGGGCAAGGAGGAGCCTGACCGGGGGGAAGGCCTGTGGCAACCAGGGCTGCCGGCCGCTGAATACCCAGAGGACCTGGAGGGGCCTGACTGCAGCCCGGGCCAGCGTGAGTCCGATACCAAGGGGGAGCGGGACTGGCCCGCAGCGGAATACCTGGAGGAACCGGACCTGCCTGCAGCAGAATACCCGGAGGAGATGGAGGGACCGGAGCTGTTAGGGCTCCTGAGTTGGAACTCAGTGGAGTTGGGTGGGCCTGCGTTCCCCTACCCTGGCGCTCCCCTGCCTGAGGGGCGCGCTACTGACTCTGGCCGGCCAGATGATTTTTATTTTACTGAGAACAAGGTGTTCTGAGAACCAGAAAGTAAAACTGTGACAGGCAGTGAAACTAGGCAAGCTGATTGAAATGCAAAAAAGTAAATAGCACAAATGGTGAAGAGTTATTTGGGTTTTTGTGTTTGTTTTTAATTCCTTTTCATTTTAATTATACATCATCTCAAATCAAATCCCTGATCTTAATAGCTCCACTGTGCAGGAATTTAACTCCAGAATTGAATTCTACTCAGAATTCAACTTAAATTCTAAGATGTTTTCACTGTCACAGGCAGAAACTTCTTGATCTATTATTTTTCTATTTACAATATACTACTATATAGAAGTTCACTGCATAACCAGTTTTCCATTGGATGGCATATTCTAGCACTACCATCATACAAACTAGCTAACAGGTTTCATTTCTCACTCACTGTGATGGTACAAAGAATTTTTTGGAAGATACTGAATAACTGAAATATCTAAATTTACCTACCCTTGCTTACACATACTTCATTTAAAGACTGATTTTTGAGCATGTTATGAAACACAAAGAGGAAGGATAATACTGAGTTTAAAAAACAGACCTGGAATTTGAGAGATCTGAGTTATTGCGCTGAACTTGTTACCATCTTCCTGGAAGACCATTGGAAAGTCATTTATATTCTTTGTCCTTCAATTTTCCCATCTGTAAAATTGAGGCAACAGTGACTCTCAGTGATCCTGGGAGGTTTAAGTCATCAATATTTGCAAAGCACTTTGAGATTTCCAGGCAGGAGAAGTTATATTAATGCAAATTATTGTTATGAACCATAAGACCAATAGGTCATGGAAACCCAAGAACAATTACTTTAAAAATAAAGTCTCCAAAAGTTAAAACTCGGAATTCTTCAATGTGAAATTTGTCACTGAGGAAATCCCAACTTTGCTGTATTGCCATTTGGGCTTACTTAGACATTTGGGTATTAAAGCCATATGACAGGGACTAGAGTTTATTCCCATTTCCTTTCTTCTGGTGACTGCTTACCATCATTCTTCTCCATTAACAGTCAGTCCTTTGTCCCATCTTCACTTTACAGTGTCATATAATGTCTTAACTCCAGTTACAAAGGTAAGAAGAGTGTCACTGTCTAAGCTCTCATCTATATTTCTTTTCTTTTATGAATAAACCTTTAGATTCCAATTCTAAAGGATTGGCAACAGCATGATTTGTGGGTAAGTTCTGAATTGTATATTGACCTGGGTCTGGAGTTGATCCTTTGGGATCGAGAGAACCTTTTTTCTTTTAAAGAAAAGGAGTACCTGTGGCACCTTAGAGACTAACCAATTTATTTGAGCATAAGCTTTCTTGAGCTACAGCTCACTTCATCGGATGTATACTGTGGAAAGTGTAGGAGATCTTTTTATACACACACAAAGCCCTGGTCTACACTAGGACTTTAGGTCGAATTTAGCAGCATTAAATCGATGTAAACCTGCATCCGTTCACACGATGAAGCCCTTTATTTCGACTTAAAGGGCTCTTAAAATCGATTTCCTTACTCCACCCCTGACAAGTGGATTAGCGCTTAAATCGGCCTTGCCGGCTCGAATTTGGGGTACTGTGGACACAATTCGATGGTATTGGCCTCCGGGAGCTATCCCAGAGTGCTCCATTGTGACCGCTCTGGACAGCACTCTCAACTCAGATGCACTGGCCAGGTAGACAGGAAAAGAACCGTGAACTTTTAAATCTAATTTCCTGTTTGGCCAGCGTGGCAAGCTGCAGGTGACCATGCAGAGCTCATCAGCACAGGTGACCATGATGGAGTCCCAGAATCCCAAAAGAGCTCCAGCATGGACCGAACGGGAGGTACGGGATCTGATCGCTGTTTGGGGAGAGGAATCCGTGCGATCAGAACTCCGTTCCAGTTTTTTAAATGCCAAAACCTTTGTCAAAATCTCCCAGGGCATGAAGGACAGAGGCCATAACAGGGACCCGAAGCAGTGCCGCGTGAAACTGAAGGAGCTGAGGCAAGCCTACCAGAAAACCAGAGAGGCGAACGGCCGCTCCGGGTCAGAGCCCCAAACATGCCGCTTCTATGATGAGCTGCATGCCATTTTAGGGGTTCAGCCACCACTACCCCAGCCGTGTTGTTTGACTCCTTCAATGGAGATGGAGGCAATATGGAAGCAGGTTTTGGGGACGAAGAAGATAGCTCACAGCAAGCAAGCGGAGAAACCGGTTTTCCCGACAGCCAGGAACTGTTTCTCACCCTGGACCTGGAGCCAGTACCCCCGAACCCACCCAAGGCTGCCTCCTGGACCCAGCAGCCGGAGAAGGGACCTCTGGTGAGTGTACCTTTTAAAATACTATACATGGTTTAAAAGCAAGCATGTGAAAGGATTACTTTGCCCTGGCATTCGCGGTTTTCCTAGATGTACTCCTAAAACCTTTGCAAAAGGTTTCTGGGGAGGGCAGCCTTATTACGTCCTTCATGGTAGGACACTTTACCACTCCAGGCCAGTAACACGTACTCGGGAATCATTGTAGAACAAAGCATTGCAGTGTATGTTTGCTGGCATTCAAACAACATCCGTTCTTTATCTCTCTGTGTTATCCTCAGGAGAGTGAGATATCATTCATGGTCTCCTGGTTGAAATAGGGTGCTTTTCTTCAGGGGACACTCAGAGGAGCCCATTCCTGCTAGGCTGTTTGCCTGTGGCTAAACAGAAATGTTCCCTGCTGTTAGCCACAGGGAGGGGGGAAGGTTGAGGGGGTAGCCACGTGGTGGGGGGAGGCAAAATGCGACCTTGTAACGAAAGCACATGTACTATGTATGTAATGTTAACAGCAAGGTTTACCCTGAAAGAGTGTAGCCACTGTTTTATAAAATGTGTCTTTTTAAATACCGCTGTCCCTTTTTTTTTCTCCACCAGCTGCATGTGTTTCAATGATCACAGGATCTTCTCCTTCCCAGAGGCTAGTGAAGCTTAGAAAGAAAAAAAAAACGCACTCGCAATGAAATGTTCTCCGAGCTCATGCTGTCCTCCCACACTGACAGAGCACAGACGAATGCGTGGAGGCAAATAATGTCAGAGTGCAGAAAAGCACAAAATGACCGGGAGGAGAGGTGGCGGGCTGAAGCTCAAATGTGGCGGCAGCGTGATGAGAGGAGGCAGGATTCAATGCTGAGGCTGCTGGAGGACCAAACCAGTATGCTCCAGTGCATGGTTGAGCTGCAGCAAAGGCAACTGGAGCACAGACTGCCACTACAGCCCCTGTGTAACCAACCGCCCTCCTCCCCAAGTTCCATAGCCTCCTCACCCAGATGCCCAAGAATGCGGTGGGGGGGCCACCGGCCAACCAGTCACTCCGCCACAGAGGATTGCCCAAAAAAAAGAAGGCTGGCATTCAATAAATTTTAAAGTTGTAAACTTTTAAAGTGCTGTGCTTAAAGTTCTGTGTGGCATTTTCCCTCCCTCCTCCACCACCCCTCCTGGGCTACCTTGGTAGTCATCCCCCTATTTGTGTGATGAATGAATAAAGAATGCATGAATGTGAAGCAACAATGACTTTATTGCCTCTGCAAGCGGTGATCGAAGGGAGGAGGGAAGGGTGGTTAGCTTACAGGGAAGTAGAGTGAACCAAAGGGCGGGGGGTTTCATCAAGGAGAAACAAACAGAACTTTCACACCGTAGCCTGGCCAGTCATGAAACTGGTTTTCAAAGCTTCTCTGATGCTCCCTCCTGTGCTCTTCTAACCACCCTGGTGTCTGGCTGTGCGTAAACAGCAGCCAGGCGATTTGCCTCAACCTCCCACTCCGCCATAAACGTCTCCCCCTTACTCTCACAGATATTGTGGAACGCACAGCAAGCAGTAATAACAATGGGAATATTGGTTTCGCTGAGGTCTAAGTGAGTCAGTAAACTGCGCCAGCGCGCCTTTAAACGTCCAAATGCACATTCTACCACCATTCTGCACTTGCTCAGCCTGTAGTTGAACAGCTCCTGACTACTGTCCAGGCTGCCTGTGTACGGCTTCATGAGCCATGGCATCAAGGGGTAGGCTGGGTCCCCAAGGATAATTTCAACATCCCCAACAGTTATTTTCTGGTCTGGGAATAAAGTCCCTTCCTGCAGCTTTTGAAACAGACCAGAGTTCCTGAAGATGCGAGCGTCATGTACCTTTCCCGGCCATCCCACGTTGATGTTGGTGAAACGTCCCTTGTGATCCACCAGAGCTTGCAGCACTATTGAAAAGTACCCCTTGCGGTTTATGTACTCGGCGGCTTGGTGCTCCGGTGCCAAGATAGGGATATGGGTTCCGTCTATGGCCCCACCACAGTTAGGGAATCCCATTGCAGCAAAGCCATCCACTATGACCTGCACATTTCCCAGGGTCACTACCCTTGATATCAGCAGATCTTTGATTGTGTGGGCTACTTGCATCACAGCAGCCCCCACAGTAGATTTGCCCACTCCAAATTGATTCCCAACTGACCGGTAGCTGTCTGGCGTTGCAAGCTTCCACAGGGCTATCGCCACTTGCTTCTCGACTGTGAGGGCTGTTCTCATCTTGGTATTCATGCGCCTCAGGGCAGGGGAAAGCAAGTCACAAAGTTCCATGAAAGTACCCTTACGCATGCGAAAGTTTCGCAGCCACTGGGAATCGTCCCAGACCTGCAACACTATGCGGTCCCACCAGTCTGTGCTTGTTTCCCGAGCCCAGAATCGGCTTTCCACAGCATGAACCTGCCCCATTAGCACCATGATGCATGCATTGGCAGGGCCTATGCTTTCAGAGAAATCTGTGTCCATGTCCTGATCACTCACGTGACCGCGCTGATGTCGCCTCCTCGCCCAGTATCGCTTTGCCAGGTTCTGGTGCTGCATATACTGCTGGATAATGCGTGTGGTGTTTAATGTGCTCCTAATTGCCAAAGTGAGCTGAGCGGCCTCCATGCTTGCCTTGGTATGGCGTCCGCACAGAAAAAAGGCGCGGAATGATTGTCTGCCGTTGCTCTGATGGAGGGAGGGGCGACTGATGACACGGCTTACAGGGTTGGCTTCAGGGAGCTAAAATCAACAAAGGGGGTGTCTTTACACCAAGGAGTATTTCAGGCAGGACTTCACAGAGGGTTCCAATAAGAAATGGTGCACCTAAGTTATTGTTCTTATTGGAACAAGGAGGTTAGCCTGGCCTCTGATTGATACATGGCTAGATTTACCTCGCTGCACCTTCTCTGTGAGTGACTGCAGTGTGACCTAGAAGAATGAGTCCCCTAGACAGGGGAGGAGGCAAATGAGTACAAAACAAATCTGGTCTATTTCTTGTTTTGATCCACTCCATCTATCTTTTACATCTTTGGCTGGCAGCAGACGGTGCAGAAGGACTGCATGCCATCCACATCTCATGGCTGCTCGGCAGAAGATGATACAGTACAACTGCTAGCCATCCTCATCTCTTGCCTGCCCGGCAGAAGATGGTACAGTACGACTGCTAGCAATCCGTATCGCCTGCCTGCTCACCATAAGACGGTTCAATAGGACTGACTGCAGGATTAAAGAGAATGACCTGGTCAAGTCACTCCAAATTTAGTCCCTGCGCCCATGTCTGTCCAGGCGCTCCCAGACGACATGGCCAGGAGCACCTCGGACATGACGATGACGGCTACCAGTCATACTGTACCATCTGCTGCCACAAGGCAAGGGGTTGCTGCTACTGTGTAGCAATGCCATACCACGTTTGCCAGCACCCAGGAGACATAGGGTGACAGTTACCTGAGCGGGCTCCATGCTTGCTGTGGTATGGCGTCTGCACAGGACTCAGGAAAAAAGGCGCGAAACGATTGTCTGCCCTTGCTTTCATGGAGGGAGGGAGGGAAGGGGGGCCTGACGATATGTACCCAGAACCACCCGCGACAATGTTTTAGCCCCATCAGGCATTGGGATCTCAACCCAGAATTCCAATGGGCAGCGGAGACTGCGGGAACTGTGGGATAGCTATCCACAGTGCAACGCTCCTGAAGTCGACTCTAGCCTCGGTACTGTGGAAGCACTCCGCCGAGTTAATGCACTTAATGCACTTAGAGCATTAAGTGGACACACACACTCGAATATATAAAACCGATTTCTAAAAAAACGACTTCTATAAATTCGACCTTATTCCGTAGTGTAGACATACCCAAAGCATGAAAAAATACCTCCCCCCACCCCACTCTCCTGCTGGTAATAGCTTATCTAAAGTGATCACTCTCCTTATAATGGCCCAACTTGATTATCATACACATTGTAAGGAGAGTGGTCACTTTAGATAAGCTATTGCCAGCAGGAGAGTGGGGTGGGGGGGAGGTATTTTTTCATGCTTTGTGTGTATAAAAAGATCTCCTACACTTTCCACAGTATGCATCTGATGAAGTGAGCTGTAGCTCACGAAAGCTTATGCTCAAATAAATTGGTTAGTCTCTAAGGTGCCACAGGTACTCCTTTTCTTTTTGCAAATACAGACTAACACGGCTGTTACTCTGAAACCTTTTTTCTTTCACTGGGGGATTGTTTTTCATAACCATTTATTCCCCCTAATGAGTGGCACTGGTGGAGATACTGGGAAACTGGAGTGTCTAAGGGAATTGTTTGTGTGACTTGTGGTTAGCCAGTGGGGTGAGACCAGAGTCTGCTCTGTTTGGCTGGTTTGGTTTGCCTTAGAAGTGGAAAAACCCCAGCCTTGGGCTGTAACTGCCCTGCTTTAAGCAATGTGTCCTGAATTGGCACTCTCCGTTGAGTCCCGCCAGAACCAGCCCTCCTGTACTTTTTGCGGATACAGACTAACACGGCTGCTACTCTGAAAACTGCCTAAGTAGAGCTCTAACTCTTTTCCACAGTAATAGTGAGTGGGAAAGGGTGGAGAAGAGCAGGAGGAGGGTACGCATGTTAGAAAAATAGCTTCACCAATTACTGTAAAGATAATTCTTTTTTTGAATTTAAATTAGCTCCATTTTACAGATGGCATCGGGTGGAGTCTGCGTGGACTAAGCACAGCAAGATGTCATTAAATTGGTGTCTATCGAAATTTGAGTCCTGAATCTGTGCTGCAGTTTGATTTCTGAAGTGGGGGGGGGAAACAATTAATAATGTTCTGACTGATAACGTATCTTATTTGATTGAGTTCTCACAGCAGGCATTAAAACTTGACTTTGCCTGTCCTCTATTGCACACCTCCCTCGTGTCCGTTGTGGGAAGGGAGAGTACCATAAAGGCCTGTGGCAAGAGCACTGCAAAGACTTCTCTGGCACAGATTACAAGAGAAGAATTCTATGCAAAGCTATGCACAGTTTGATGAATTTATATTGGAAGAAAAAGAAGAAAATAAGACGTTCCTCCTCTTCATAGCCTTTTTTTCAATGTCTGACATTCCTGAAGAAGGCCTGTAGCATTCCAATAGCATTGGAAGCTACTTTGTTTTAGGAAGAGACATGCTTATTTTGAGCTAGATTTTTGCTTTCGACCTTGGGTAAAGGAAGACACATGGGTGCGCCAGCACAAGAGCAGTGCAGAGAACAGATCATGCCTCAGAGAGTACAAGCCCCCCTCTGTTTCCCCATGGCTCGAGGAGGAGGAGTAATTTGTGATTGGTTCATATTTGTAACAAGTTACTACAGCTGCTATGCCTCAATGCTGGCTGGTGCACTGAGAAATCAGAGCCATGCCCATCGCACCTGTTGAAATGGAGTAGGAGGCACGTAGCACTGGCTTACACTTGCACACCTATGTCTCTGTGGGAGAACACACACTGCCTCATAATCAAGCCTTTAGGAATACAGTAAAAAACTAAGGAATATTTTCCTTCACCCCAGGAACAATACTGTTTTTGGTGTCAAAGAAAATTCACTCCCATACAATATGGTTGCCAAAGCTGGTCCATGACTAATAGTGATCAGGGGAGCAAGCATTTTTTGATAGTCTGCAGGTTGTTGTGTGATCACATTAATCTTTCCTCCCTGTTTCCATCTTAAGAATTCATTAAAAGAAAACTAAAAAAATGATTAGATCTTTTTCTAATATCACTTTCACACATAAACAATTGGAGTTGCCATGACTGGGCATGGGAGGGTAGGTGTTTAAAAAAAATAAAAAAAATAAAACCCACTCTGTTCTTGTAAGACATGGTCTATGCTAGTGCCAAGCCCCCCCCCCCCGCCCCAAGAAACACTGTGCATGTGAAGTAGGAAAATGAGAATGGCAGTCACAATAGTTGAGAGCAAAGCTATTTCCTCATGAAACACACAGACAAAACTTGAAGACACACTATCATGCAGTGGAGCTTCTATTATCTGAACTCTAGTTAAATTAAACACGGTTTTTGGCAGGTTGGATATGTCACCCAAAGTTTAACTCCTGTCTAATTTATTTAATGCAATTCGAAGATGCACATTACAGTATACAAGCACCATTTTCTTTGGTGAAAACTTTCACATTTCCAATACATCTGGATTGTAGTGAATAGCTTTTGCCAGTAGGAAACACTGAAATAATTAAGATGTAGTTCCCAGAAAACTGCCACTGTCTAAGTATTGCTTTTACTCTTCTTCACAGTAACTGTGGGTAAGAAGAAAGATAGAGAAGAACAGGAGGCAAGCACCAAGCCACACGCTCCAATGGCTTCTCTCTGTGAATATAATGGCAGTAAAGTCAAGGTTACCAGGGACAATTCACAAATGGGTAAGAACAAACCGTGACCTTCAGATTACAGGCCTACAAGTTAGAAAAATAGCTGTCTTGCTTATAGGCTGAGACTCTTTCACGGGGAGTCGCTGAGGAACAAACAGCTATCCCCAAAATGACATTTTTTCAGTCAGTTCATACTGTTTTGACATTTCTTTTTTTGGTCAGATAACTAATTAAAGCCAACAGAAATTGCACTGCTAGAAGTCCTGGGAAAACTGCCCATAAAATCATATACTGACATAAGTGTCAGAACATGTTGTATAAGAAGTTAATGAAGATCTTCCATGAGCTATCATCCCTTTACCCAGATATTTCTCTTGTAGCCACTTCAGATGTAAGAGCCAAACATTTCTATAGAGCTAAATGCTCCAGGGCTCTATTCCCTTATCATTCATTGGTACAGTTCATCACACTGGTATGAAATAATTAGAATATAAGTCCTGCTTTAATGCATTGTATCAGTGCCTTATCATGTGGAGCAAATGGGACAGTGCTAATGGAATGTGTTAGAAACAATGAAAATGCTATCAAATATTAATAAGATATTTCTACAAGATCGTTATACCCAGGCACATTTCTGCTCTTTTGAGAGACTGAAAACTTGGCAAATTTCCTTTCATAAACCTCTCCCCATACATATGCCAGAGGTGTCCAGGTCATCATTCCTACACATAGAAAATACAATGCATTTGCCTATGTGTATTAATGTGGAGACTTTAGTCCATCCCTTGTACATAAAAAAAAAGTACATCTCTAGACTTACATCTACCGAAGAGATTTCTGAATAAATCAGGCCATGAACATGTAATTTACCAATATAAACAATATATCTGGGTACGTCTACACTGGGAAGTTTCTGTGCCACAAGTTATACCACTTTTATTAAAACGCTGAAATTAAACCACTTTTGCATGTCCACACTGTGCTCCTTGTGACGCTGAAGTGCATCCACATTAGCAGCTCTTGCAATGGCAAAGAGAGCAGTGCATTGTGGGTAGCTATCCCACTGTGCAATTGGCTGCAGGGTGCTTTGAAAAGGGTTTGCAATGCCTCAAGGGGCAGGCACAGAGTCACATGATGCTGGTTTACCAATCCCATTGTTCCATGGGAATCCTACTACATTGCCAGCTGCTTTTCAACCGAAGTGGAGCGGGGGAGTGTGTGTGTGTGTGTATATATATGAAGTGGGGAGGGGGGGACAGAGAGTGTGTCAGAATGCTGTCTTGTAAGTTCAGACAGAATGCAGGAAGCAACCAGTCCTGAGGCAGGGGGAGGGGGAAACCCTATCAGCCCCCACCTCCCTACACAGCAATCTCTCTCTCTCTCTCTCTCTCACACACACACACACACACACACCCCTCTGTGTTCAACAGCATGAGCATTCCACATTAATGGTTTGCTTTGAGTCCCGGAGCAGATCAGCACAGCACTCAAGGGCTGTCAGAAACGGTACTTTGAAAGGGGAGGGGCACATGTCTCCAGGGCAGCCGAGTTCAAAACAATGAGCAGAGTGGCCACTTGAGGGATTATGGGACAGCTCCAGAGGCCAATTACAGCACAGAAAGCAATCAAATGTCTACACTGGCAATAGAGTGCTGGAGCCTCTGTGCAAATAGCCTCGTTGAGCTGGGTTTTTTTGCAGTGCTGCAACTGAGGAATTTCTGCACACAAAGTGGCTTGGCAGTGTGTACACGTCTGCAGTTTGAGCGCAAAAAGCTGCTTTACTGCGCAGAAACTTGCCAGTGTAAACAAGCCCTCAGCTGCTGAAAGTTTTACACTCAGTGCAAAATTCAAGGCTTTTAGATGATAAATACCCTGCCTGTCATAGATGAGTGGTTACAGATCATTATTAGTCACAGATTCAAAGTATCCACTATCCAGTGCTAATCCTGAATACCTATGACTTTGGGCTTTCTTTCTGTAGATCTATGGGAGCTTGCAGAAAATGTGCCCGGTAAGAAATCACACCTTTAAAAGCCTCATAAGTCTTGGAAGAAATTAATTAAAGTCATTGGGGAAGAAAGGGTAGGGGGGAAAAAAACCTAGGACTGACAGAAATAAGTAAATACTAATCAGAGATCCATACATTAAATAATTCTTTTTTTAAAAATAGTGAACTTCAGTTAACTGAAAAACAAACCAAACTGGTTCACGTGGATAAGCTTGAGTTGTGTTATTTAAGGTGCTTCCAGCTCTCGTTTGTCTTTTTTTTTTAAAGCCAGTTTGGCAATAATGTAATTGATCCCTTGTCTGGCCTTTCAGGCAGTCAGTTCCTCCTCAAGGAAGTCAGGGCTGTAGTGTACTGCTAGTGTGCCAGGGGATACATGCTGGCTTTCCTTTTCACTGAGTCGTAGCCTGTCATCTTGAGCTGACATTACACATCACTCAGCATGGTTATACCCAAACAGCTAGTGCACAATACCAGGGTGTTTGTCACTGGGCTTGATTCAGTCCTAGGTAATACCAGGGTCTACCAGCATAACCCAGGGCAGGCGGCTTAACCATGCCTCTACTGATGAAAAGCCCACCTGAAGGGGGGACTGCAAGAGAGTAATAAGAGCTGAGCAAGTACTGCAAAAAAAGTTTCAATTTCAATGTTAGTGTGTGTTTATTTCAGTTGCCTTCATGCCCATTGTGGGTTTGCTTTCCTTGAACAGGCAAGTTGCCACGATTTAGGCCTGGTGGTTCCTGTTCAAGGCCAATGGGGGTTGCAGGAAGCAGCGGTCAGCACATCCCTCGGGCCGCACCACTTCCTGCAGCCCTGTTGGCCCTGGAGCAGCAAACCGCAGCCAGTGGGAGCGGCAATCGGCCGAACCTGCAAACGCTGCAGGTAAACAAACCGTCCTGGCCCGCCAGTGGATTTCCCTGACAGGCCGTGTGCCAAAGGTTGCCGATCCCTGATTTAGACCATATCTATATTAGAGACCTTACAGGGGTACTGCTGTACCGCTACAGCTGCACCGCTGTAAGATCTCCCATGTAACCACTCCTGTTGACATAATTAAACCATCCCCAATGAGCAGCGGTAGCTATGTCAGCAGGACAGTGTTTTCCGCCAACATAGCACCGTTCACACCGGCGCGTCTGTCGGTGTAATTTATGTCGCTCAGGGATGTGTTTTTTTCAGGTGCTTATGGGAAGCAAATTTTTAGTGCATACTGTCAGATATTCACACCAAAAGAGGTGTATTTTACAGAGTATAGGTCACTGCTTGACACATCACTGGGATAATAGTTTCCCAAACTATCTTCTAGAGCCTTGGCATAGAGGAAATTACACAGGGCAGACAAGGTCTGACCAGGGCCAGCTCTTGAATTTTTGCTGCCCCAAGCAAAAAAATTGTTGGTCGCCTCCGCTTTTTTTCATGCCCCCGCAGCCCCCAACTCCACCCCTTCCCAACCCCTTCCCCAAATCCCCGGCCCCGCCTCCTCCCCCGGGCGTGCCGCATTCCCCCCCCTTGCTTCCTGTGACTCCCTCCCTCCCCACAACCCCCCTGCCCTAGCTCACCTCTGCTCCGCCTGCTCCCCTGAGCACGCCACCGCTCCACTTCTCCCCCCTCCCTCTCAAGTGAGGGAGAGGCAGCGCATTCAGGGGAGCAGACAGAGCAGAGGTGAGCGAGGGTGGGGGGGAGCACAAGAAGTAGCGGGGGGGGGAAGTAGAGGGAACCGCTCCCCACCCCAGCTCACCTCTGCTCCTCTACCGCCGCCTTCCCCGAGCGCACCGCCGCTCGGCTTCTCCTCCCTCCCTCCCAGGCTTGCCACGCGAAACAGCTGTTTGGCGCGCTGCAAGCCTGGGAGGGAGTGGGGAGGAGCCGAGCGGTGGAGGCGGCGCACTCAGGGGAGCAGGCGGAGGCGAGCTGGGGCGGCGGGGGCACATTTCAAGGGGCGGCCTGGCCGGCGCCGGAATGCCGCCCCTAGAAATGTGCCGCCCCAAGCACCTGCTTGTTTTGCTGGTGCCTAGAGCCGGCCCTGGGTCTGACAGTAGTATTGGGGACTGTGCCTTTAGGGGCTCAGCTTCCCCGACCAGTCTGGGAAGGGTATTGTTAAGTTCTTGTTATGCAAGACACTGAACAAAGAAGATCTATTGCAAGCATATTAAGCACTGAGTGATCGCTAAACACGACATGGCACCAGGAGTGAAAAGGAACTAAGAAAAGACGCGGAGTGAAAGAACTGAGTAGATAAAAGCCCCAACAGACTGATTCTCTTGAAATGTGAAACATAACTGCAGAAGGTTTAAACAGTGCTTCACTCTGTATCTGCAAGCAATGGGTGCCTGCAAAAAGGAAGACAGTAGGAGGTAGCTTTATTTCTGACCATAGCTGGTTCTGAAGCACTTGATATGTTTTATGGGTTTCAGTTAACTCAGATAGAAGAGGCTAACTCTGAAACTATTACAGAAATTTGAGTAGTATTGCACTCCATGCAAAAATTAAACAAAGAGATTTTTTAAAACAGAGAGAGTACAAAAATAAGGTGAAACCATATTAGACTTTGTGACTCATCTAAGGCTGAAGAGCCAATCTTGTGATTTTGGGATAGGAGGCTGAGACCCTGATAAGAGACCAGAACATGATTGGCATCTGGAACAAAAACTCAGAGAGAGAGAAACTGACTGACTACTGGAAGAATCAGAATTAACCTTTGACAAAACAATTCGAATTTGCCAAGCAGAGGAAGTCACCCTTTCCAGAATCAAGTTTATGAAGGCTAGACAGTGCTCTAATGCTGCAGACATGATAAACAATCCAAACTACAACAGAAAAAGAGAGCTGAGGCACAAAGGTATGTGGAGCTCAAAACTGGAATCCAGTCAAAACAGCACACGGACCTCCACATGCTGTGGCAACTAATGCAAGGCAAGGCAATGCCCAGTATATGGGGAAAGGTGCAAGAAATGCAATGGATTATACCACTCTGCAAGAGTTTGCAAGCAGCAGATGAGCGTGGACAGCATGGACAAAGAGAATTATGGTGTACCACTACCTCAGATGAATTGCTCAGAGGAGCAATGGAAAATATTGCAAGAGATGATAAATGGATGATCAGCTGGAAAGTAAAATGGATATTTATTAATTTTATGTTGGACAATGTGCACAAGCCATGGGGGTGCCAGAATCAGTGTTTTTAACATGAAAGGAAAAACCACAGGTAATAGAAAGTAAACAGGTGAAACTCAGAGCTTACAGTGATGAGCTTGTGCTCACTAAAGGTGTATGTAAACTAAATATATGGGTAAATAATTTGAAAAAAGATACAATTTGTAATAGTACTACGGAAAAGAGCACCTATTATTGGGTTAGAGAAGATGTCAAGCCCTTGGTCTAATCAAAAGGGTGCACTCTTTTGAGGAGCTTTGGACCAAAACAATTGAAGAAGAGTTTGAGGACATCTTCCAAGGAATAGGGAAGCTCCCAACAGAGAATACAGTAGAGCTGAAAGAGTCCAACCACCCCACAATTTACTTTGCTAAGAAAGTTCTTCTGACCCTAAGGCAGAGGCTAAAAGAAGAGCTGGATACGTTCATTGCTGTGAGAATCACAGTAAGTAGAAGAACCAGCAGAGTGGGTACACACATTGGTCGCTGTAGAATCGAAGAAGACTCAACCCTTCACTTATATAGAGACCCAAAAGAATTAAATAAATATGTAAAAAGGGAATATTTTCCTCACTACCTACAAGGGGAGAAATTTTGGGGGAGATGGATGATGCCAAATATTTTTCTACACTTCATGCATCAGCAGGGTTCTGGCAAGTGCCCTTAGAAAAACAGAGCATGCGTTTGCACATGTTCAACACCTCCTTTTGAAGACACTGATTTTGGATTTTGATCAGGACCCAAAGTGTTTCACAGGAAATACAATAAAATTTTAATGGAATAGAAAGTACTGATGATTACATAGATTATGTTTATATCCATGGAAAAAGAACAGAAGAGCATGATCAAAGGCTCCACGCAGCTTTAGAATGAACCAGAACTGCTAAAGTTAAACAAACAAAAAAATGTAAAATCAGTGCAATGGAAATAACATACCTGGGCAAAAAGGTGTACAGGTAGATGATAGTAAGTCTGAAACCATTACCAACATGACCTCCCCAGTAGACATGGAAAAGGTACAAAAATGCCTTTGAATTGTGAATTATTTTGGAATTTGTTGCCTAATCCAGCTACCCAATCTAACAATCTGAGAGTGCTACTATGCAACAGGGATGCATTTGTGATGCAAATCTTAATAGTTTGAGAAACTTAATGTGTTCATTAAAAAGGCCCACACCTTGAGGTATTATGACAGTAAGTGCAAAACAAAATTGTTCACAGATGCCTCCAAGGAGATATTGGCTCAGTCCTCTTACAACAGTATGATCAAAACTGGAGATCAGAGGCTTATGCATCCGGGCACTTGCAAAAACTGAAAGTCAATGTCCTCAACTATAGGAGGTGGCTTTGGCCTTCATCCATGGGTAAAAAATTTTCAGGGGGAGGCCAGTGTTAGCTACAACTGACCGTAAACCACCTACTGCCATTGCCAGAAGGAGCCTGGCAAAATAGCTTCCCCTTCCTTCCCTCCCAAGAACACAGAAATTATATTTTCAGCTACTACTGTATGATTTGCAAATTGCACACAGTTGGGAGAGATCTGGCAGGTACAGACACACTCTCTAGAGCAGTGCAGTGGAACAAAGTCCAGAATTAGATTTTGTACATGTCCATCTGATAAAAAAAAACACACACAGATCTGCCCAGTTGCAAATGAAAGGTGGACTCTGCTTGCCAGTCTACTCACAGTGAGACCTGCATAATTAATTAAGGCTATTAGCACAGAGTGGCTAGGAGAGCATATCTCCAGACCACATTGTCAATTTAAAGGGGATTGGATTTGGTTTGAAGGTACCAGGATAGTGATCCCTATAATGTTTCAATTAGAAAAAAATATTAAAAAGCACACATGAAGGGATTGAAAAATTGAAGCTTCAAATGAACAGCAGTGGTGAAAGAGCTGTTTAGAATGGTCACATATGCCAAAAATACAGGCCAAATCAAACAAAGGACTCCATATTGGTGGCAGTGGAAGAATTACCCCTGGGAACAAAGTAGGCATAGATTTGTTTACATTATCTGAAAAAAACAAAACAAAAAAGTCTTATGTACTTATCCTAGACTATTTTTACTTCCCTAAGATAGTCTTACCAGAAGATACTACAGGTAAACAGGTGATTGTTCACATCAACACTATTTTTGATAGACATGGTATACCTGACATAGTAATGTCTGGCACTGGGCTACAGTTAAATGGACATGAGTTCAAGCGGTTTGCAGTGAAGTATGGATTTAGACATGTAACCCCCAGTCCCCCATTATCTCCAATTCAACAAATTGGTGGGAAATTGTGTCAAAATAACAAAGTCATTACTGAAAACGGTTGCAGAATCAGACTCTGATTCACATGTAGCACTGTTAAACTACAGAACAGCACCAATGAAGCATGGGTTGTCACCTGCTGACATTTGTTTAAGAGAAAAGTGAAAACATTTCTGCCCTGCTAGAAATGTATGTCAGAAGCACTAGGGCAGGGGTGGGCAAACTTTTTGGCTCGAGCACCACATCGGGGTTGCGAAACAGTACGGAGGGCCGGGTAGGGAAGGCTGTACCTCCCCAAACAGCCTGGTCCCTGCCCCCATCCGCCCCCTCCCACTTCCCGCCCCCTGACTGCCCCCCTCAGAAACCCCCCACTCATCCAACCCCCCCTGCTCCTTGTCCCCTGACCTCCCCCTCCCGGGACCCCCTGCCCCTAACCGTCCCAAGGGACCCCACCCCCTGCTCCCTGTCCTGACTGCCCCAACCCCTATCCACACCCCGCCCCCTGACAGGCCCCCCAACCCATCCAACCCCCCCCACTCCTTGTCCACTGACTGCCCCCTCCTGGGACCCCCATCCCTAACTTCCCCCCAGGACCCCACCCCCAATCCAACCCCCCCACTCCCTGTCTCCTGACCTTCCCCCCCCCAAACCTCCACCCCATCCAATCGGCCCCCTGTACCAACTGCCCCCGGGACCTCCTGCCCCTTATCCGACCCCCTCCCCCCACCCTTACCAGGCCGCTCAGAGCAGCAGGACAGGCTTATTGGAAAGGCTGGGAGATGGGTGGGTGCAAGCTGCGCTGCCTGCGCGGTGGCATAACTGGGGGGGGCAGTGGGGGAGGGGCCAGGGACTAGCCCCCCCCGGCCGGGAGCTCAGGGGCCAGGCACGATGGGCCTGCGGCTGTAGTTTTCCCACCTCTGCACTAGGGACTTGCGGATGTCCAGAGACAGATAAAGTGAAACATTAGTAGTTAGTTTAGTTATGAGGTTAGTTATAAGTATTTATAATAGTGTGTTACATTAAAGTTGGCTTTAAAGTATTGTTGTTATTAAGATTTGGTTCAGAGGGAAAGATGCAATACTGGGCACTGTGCCTTTAAAAGCTCAGCTTCTGAGACAGAGAATCCAGGCAGGGTGCCGTAAGGCTCTTGTTATGCTCAGCCAGTTGGATCTGGACAGAGAATAAAGCAGATCTTTTGCAAGCACTGAATCGGTGTTCAATTTGTAATGAAAGAGGTGCTGAGGCTCAAACAATTTTTTTACATTCATAACTGATGCAGCAAGCCCAGAGATGCCGGAGCTATGAACTGCCAAACCCTAGAGGTGCCAGGTCTCAGCCCTGGCACAAATTAAGCATGGTACTGAATGATCATAGAACACCATACCCTTCACCCGACTACACACTTCACAACTTAGACTATGCATAGACATTAGTTATATTATCTCAATGACTGTGGAGTTTCTGATACAATAATGCACTTGGCAGAATATATTTGGATGGGACATTACAAATTAAAACAGCAGAGTACTGTGTTACCAGAACCCCTTGTCAGAGACCTGGTACAGAGGCAGTTAAACAAACCATACAATGATCTGCCTGCACCTTCTGCAATGAGGTCTCTGCGCACACGCTACTTTGTGAGAATCTGATGAGAGAAAATTAAACTCTGCAATCAGCCAATAAATCTTACAGTAGCCTCATTTTTTTAAATAATGATGCCTGAGGCAAATCTTTTGTGGCCAAGAAAGGAAAAGAATTAGAACTTTCTAAAACTCCTGATCAGGCCCACCAATGGAGGGTGGGTGGGGGCATGGAAAGGGGGCAATTGCCCAGGGGTCCAGGAGATTTAAAAAGGCCTGGGGGCCCCTGGCCATCACTGCCAGCAGCACAGTGGGTCTAAAGCAAGCTTCCTGCCCGCCCTTGCTCTGCACTGCTCCTGGGAGCGGCTGGCACATCCCTGTGGCCCCTGGGGAGGGGGTCCCCATGCGTTGCCTCCTCCCTGAGCGCCAACCCCACAGCTCCCATTGGCCAGGAACTGCAGCCAATGGGAGCTGTGGGTGCGGTGCCAATGGGCAGCAGCGCATGGAGACCCCCTTGGCCTCCTGCCTAGGAGCTGCCAGAGGGGTGAGCTGGTCGCTTTTGGGAGTTGCCAGAGGTAAAGGCCAACCCCCCTGACCCTGTCCTGCACCTCAACCCCTGCCCCAGCCTACAGCCTACGCCCCCTCCTGTACCCAAACTTCCTCCCAGAGCCTGTATCCCTCTCCCACACCCAAAATCCCTCCCGGAGCCCAACCCCACACACCCAGACTCCCTCCCAGAACCTGACCCCTCACCCGCTCCTGCACCCAAACTCCCTCCCACAGCACTCACCCCCTACCGCACTCGAACTCCCTCCCAGAGCCTGCACCATGCCCCTGGTGAAAGTGAGTGAGGGTGCGGGGGAGCAAGCAACGGTGGCAGGGCCTCGGAGAAGGTGGGGGCAGGGGCGTGGTCTCAGAGAAGGGGCAGGGCAAGGGTCTTCGTGTTTGCGCGATTAGACAGTTGGCAACCCTACCAGGCGGGCATGAGGAAGCCCTGGCCATGCCGGAAGAGCGCACCCAGCAGCACAGCCAGCAGGTCGCTGGACGCCAGCCAGCACACGCACAGCACCGCCCAAATGTCAAGGGGCCGCGTCTGCGCAGGCGCGGCTTGTGCATCCACGGGGGCCCACTGACTGTTCTGCCCTGGCGCCCGGAATTGCTGTCAGTGGGCCTATCCCTGGTACTGCTGATCCTCTACAGCTTCCTAAACCACTACTCCTTCCTGAGAGATGCAGGGTCCCACTGTTTTCAAGCCCTCCACCACTGAGGGAACCAGATACACTAAATGCTGATATATGACTTACCAACACTCCTTGAATTTTAGGCACAGAGTACTGAATACTTGTAAGAAACTGCAGTGAATCCAGAGTGTAAAAAGCTTGCAAAAACTAAGTAATGAATGTGTTTTTTAGGAAATCACAATTTACTCATGAACATTCCTATCAACTCTGACTAAACCCACCCTGGATGCATCAGACCTGGCTGGCTACCATCCAGTATCAAACCTTCTATATTCCTGAGCAAGTTCATAGAAAAGCTAGCTAAAGGCTGCTTTCAGGCTCATCTAACCAAGACAATACCCCACACACGACACAATCTGGATTCAGGTTTAGACACACAACAGAAACAGGATTAGTGATGCTGACGGATGGTCCCTGGCTGTCATGGAATCATAGAAGATTAGGGTTAGAAGAGACCTCAGAAAGTCATCTAGTCCAATCCCTTGCTCAAAGCAGGACAAACCCCAACTAAATCATCCCAGCCAGGGCTTTGTCAAGCCAGGCCTTAAAAACCTCTAAGGATGGAGATTCCACCACCTCCCTAGGTAACCCATTCCAGTGCTTCACCACCCTCCTAGTGAAATAGTTTTTCCTAATAGCCAACCTAGACCTACCCCACTGCAACTTGAGACCATTGCTCCTTGTTCTGTCATCTGCCACCCCGAGAACAGACTAGCTCCATCTGCTTTGGAACCCGGCTTCAGGTAGTTGAAGGCTGCTATCAAATTCCCCCTCACTCTTCTCTTCTGCAGATTAATAAACCCAGTTCCGTCAGCCTTTCCTCGTAAGTCATGTGCCCCAGCCCCCTAATAATTTCTGTTGCCCCCTGCTGGACTCTCTCCAATTTGGCCGCATCCTTTCTGTAGTGGGGGGCCCAAACCTGGACACAATACTCCAGATGTGGCCTCACCACTGCCGAATAGAGGGGAATAATCTCTTCCCTCAATCTGTTGGCAATACTCCTACTAATGCAGCCAAATATGCCATTAGCCTTCTTGGCAACAAGGGCACACTGTTGACTTAAATCTAGCTTCTCGTTCACTGTAATCCCCAGGTCCTTTTCTGCAGAACTGCTGCTTAGCCAGTTGGTCCCCCGCCTGTAGAAGTGCATGGGATGCTTCCATCCTAAATACAGGACTCTGTACTTGTCCTTGTTGAACCTCATCAGATTTTTTTTGGCCCAATCCTCCAATGTGTCCAGGTCACTCTGGACCCTATCCCTACCCTCTAGTGTTATCTACCTCTCCCCTCAGCTTAGTGTCATCCACGAACTTGCTGAGGGCGCATTCCATCCCATCATCCAAAGCATTAATGAAGATGTTGAACAAATCCAGCCCCAGTAATGACCTCTGGGGCATTCCACTTGATACCAGCTGCCAGCTAGACATCGAGCGATTGATCACTACCCGTTGAGCCCAACAATCTAGCCAGCTTACAGTTCATTCATCTAATCCATAGTTTTTTTTAACTTGCTGGCAAGAATACTGTGGGAAACCATATCGAAAGCTTTGCTAAAGTCAAGATATATCAGGTCCACCGCTTTCCCCATATCCACAGTGCCAATTATCTCATCATAGAAGGCAATCAGTTTGGTCAAGCATGACTTGCCTTGGTGAATCCATGTTGACTCTCCTCCAAGTGCTTCAAAATGGATTCCTTGAGGACCCTCTCCATGATTTTTCCAGGGTCTGAGGTGAGGCTGCAGTTCCCCAGATTCTTCTTCTTCCCTTTTTTAAAGATGGGTACTATGCCTGCCTTTTTCTAATCATCCGGGACCTCCCCCAACTGCCATGAGTTTTCAAAGATAATGGCCAATGACTCTGCAATCACATCAGCCAACTCCCGCAGCACCCTCGGATGCATTAGATCCAGACCCATGGACTTGTGTATGTCCAGCTTTTCTGAATGATCCTTAACTTGTTTTTTCATCACTAAGGTCTGCTCACCTCCTCCCCATACTGTGCTGCCCAGTGCAGCAGGCTGGGAGCTGACGTTATCTTTGAAGATCAAAGCATAAAAGCATTGTGTACTTCAGCTTTTTCCACATCATCTGTAACTAGGTTGTCTCCCCCATTCAGTAAGGGTCTCACACTTTCCCTGACTTTCTTTTTGCTAACATACCTGAAAAAACCCTTCTTGTTACTCTTAATATCCATTGCTAGCTGCAATTCCAGTTGTGCTTTGGCCTTCCTGATTATACCCCTGCATGCTCGAGCAATATTTTTATACTCCTCCCTAGTCATCTGTCCAAGTTTCCACTTCTTGTAAGCTTCCTTTTGTGTTTAAGCTCACCAAAGATTTCTCTGGCCACCTGCCATATTTGCTATTCTTTCTACACATCAGGATGGTTTGTTCCTGCGCCCTCAATAAGGCTTCTTTAAAATACAGCCAGCTTTCCTGGACTCCTTTCCCCCTCATATCAGCCTCACAGGAGATCCTGCCTATCAGTTCCCTGAAAGGGTCAAAGGGGGAGGGATAGCTCAAGGGTTTGAGCATTGGCCTGCTAAACCCAGGGTTGTGAGTTCAATCCTTGAGGGGGCCATTTAGGGATCTGGGGCAAAAATTGGGGTTTGGTCCTGCTTTGAGCAGGGGAGTGGACTAGACCTCCTGAGGTCCCTTCCAACCCTGATATTCTATGATTCTATGATTCTGCTTTTCTGAAGTCCAGGTTCCGTATTTTGCTACTCTCCTTTCTTCCTTTTGTCAGGATCCTGAACTCAACCATCTTACAGTCACTGCTGCCCTGGTTGCCACCCACTTTTCTACTTCCTCTACCAATTCTTCCCTGTTTGTAAGCAGCAGGTCAAGAGGAGCACAGCCCCAGCTGGTTCCTCCACCACTTGCACCAGGAAGTTGTCCCCAACGCTCTCCAAAAACATTGTGTATTGTCTGTGCACCGCTGTATTGGTCTCCCAGAAGATGTCAGGGTGATTGAAGTCTCTCATTAGAACCAAGGCATGTGACCTGGAAACTTCAGTTAATTGTCCGAAGAAAACTTCGCCTACCTCATCCTCCCAGTCTGGTGGTCTATAGTAGATGCCCACCACAACATCACCCTTGTTGCTCTCGCCTCTAAACTTAACATAAAGACTCTCAAAGCTTTTCTCCAGTTTCATACTGGAGATCTGAGCAATCATACTCCTCTCTTACATACAGTGCAACTCCTCCACCTTTTCTCCCCCGCCTGTCCTTCCTGAACAGTTTATACCCATCCATGACAGTGCTCCAGTCATGTGAGTTACTGCACCAAGTCTCTGTTATTCCAATCACATCATAGTTCCTTGACTGTGCCAGGACTTCCAATTCTTCCTGCTTGTTTCCCAAACTTCTTGCAGATGGATGGCAGGCCAACATCCATTCTCATACTCCTGCACCTCTCTGCAGCAGTCAACGGCCCATCATGAGACAGCACTGTCCTATGTGAGACAGGTGGTTTTATGTTTTGTAGGGAGATCAGTTCTGATGGCTTTCAGGGAGTCAGCTGCAGTGGAACACTCATAGGGATAATCTCTCAAAGGAGGAGGAATGGTTACTTACCCATACAGCAATTGGAATTCTTTGAGATGTGCTCTCTGTGCATTCCACCGGAGGCTTGCAAGTACAAATCACTTGAAGAACTAAAGCTAACACAAAATGCAGCCGTGCATGCCTGCTCATTAAGGGGTTACATGAGCATCTCAGATCTGTCCTGCCCTGTCTACACTGGCCCTCTATAGAATATCATATCAAGTTCAAGATCTCATTCCTTATCTTCAAGGTTCTTAATGCCAGGATAGCCAAAACAAGGTCTAAATTTCCTGAGTGATGACCATGACTGACAACTCCACTCATCAAGTAAAATAGAACTGTCTACCTCCAGGGTTTAAAAAAAAGCTTACTTGTGCAGAAAACAAAGCATTTTTGGTGACTGGCCCAAGACTATTGAACCAAATCCCACAAGATCTAAGTACCACCACAAACCTCACTATCTTCCATTCCATGTTTAAGACATATGTATTTGACCTTCCCTTCTCTAAGAAAAGTACATAGCACAACACATGTAAATTTAAAAGGTGTTTTGATTTTTTTTAATCCACACATGATTATCCCCCTGGAAAAAGGAAGACAGAAAAGGAGGAAAGAACCATGTTGATTAGATTATTTGTTGTGAATTACTCACTCAGCTCTTCAATATTAGTTTTGTTTTCATATGATATAATGATTCCGTCTAGGGCATTTAAATAACTGAATAGGTTTTCTTACCATTCAACAATCATATGAGCAAGTGGCACCAAAGGATTATTTCTGATACTTCTGGCACCTTTAAATGATGATCTATGAAGTTCTACTTTGCAGGCAGTGTTCATTCTGGTCTGGAGTACTCCAGGAGACTTTCAGAAAATGGTGTTTTCAATGGGACTGCTCCCTTGAGAGAGGGTTTATTGGATTGGGCTCTAAATTAGAATTTTCTCATTGAAATGTTCTAAATATTCTTTGTTAAAAATAGCCAATAACATTTAATTGAAATTTCCAATAAAAAAAACAAACAAAAAAACCAACAGCAAATGGCAATGTGTGTTAAACAGAGCTGACTGGAGAATGCCAATTCCATTTCATGATAACTTTAAAGATTTTGACATTTGCTTTCATTGTTCATTGGAACCAAAACAAAACCTTTAGAAAATTCTCATGAGACTGAATTGTGTTGAAAGGTCAGGTGTTCCATTCGGGGATGGGGATGGGGACAGTTTACCTAACAATGGCCTGACCAAAGGTAGAAGAAGGCCAGAATTTTCTTTTTTCTAATTCTCAAAATAAAAGGAAAACACTTCCTGAATCCATTATATTAGCAATGCACAGACAAAAATATCAACCCTTAGGTATAATTATACTAACTGACTGAACACTCCTTCTGAGTATTGCAATTATTAAATGTTGAAAATTGATGGTCTGAGATAATAGTGATCACACTACTGTAAATAATCCTATTGACATCAGTGACAACCAGACATTGTAAGCAGTATGTTCAATAGTAAACGTTTACAGGATCAGACCCTAATTATATATTCTTAATGCTTTGCACTGTATTAATATTGATTTAATTTAATTTCTATTTTGCTTGAAAATAATAAAATATAATCACCACTTTCACACCACCCAGACCAAAAAATAATCAGTTTATCATTCAGAGTGAAAAAGGCAAGATTCAAACAGAAGCAGTAGCTCATTCTCAAGTATTTATAGAGTACCCGTCACCCTAGTATCAGATTTCTAGCAAAGACTTTAAGCTAGATTTCAAGATTTCAAGAACGATTTCAAGCTACGGTTTGAATGAAAACCATACATTGTATCTTATTCTGATTAAAAGCTGAAGCACAGTAAATCAGACACTGCTACTTATTAACTCCTTGGTGCCAGTGTCTAATATTTCCACCTAATTTGGAAATGGTCACTGACTAAAGTGATTTGGGTAAAGTTATACCTGAATAATTTGTGTGTTCTTTTACATTATTACCCTGGCTGCTGCCTGTTTAAAAAACAAAGTACATGGATAACTCAAATCGAGACAAAAAACAACTAAGTCTGATTGAGCACAAATGTCGTTTTAAACTGGATGTTAATCAAAGAAGGACTGGATCCTTGTCCCTTTGAAGTCAAAGGCAAAACTTCTATTGACTTCAGTCAGATCGGAAGCAGGTCTTCAGAAACAGTGTCCTCTTCCCTTTTCAGAATTCCATGTAGGTTATAAATCTTTGAACATGACAGATATGCGATATACAAGAAGCAGCCCTTTTTGTAACTCTTAAATCTGAATTTAAGGCATTTATGACAACTTTAAAGGCAAAGGATAACAAATGCATTAGAAAAATATACTAGAAATATTTTTCAAGGTAGCTAAGAAAATGCATGTTCTCTCATTTAGTCCTATAAAGTTACCTGGTCTATCCTCCTGCCAGAGTACGATTGTTGCCATTTACTGGGGAACAGTATATTGAAAGGCACACAAAGTTTTGGGCACTTGAATTGTCATCAGAGTTCTTTGTCAAAGGATCTGTATATAGTACAATACATCCTTGGCACTGAGGAACTGATCTCCATTGCCTTGAGCTTGGGTAGTCATTTACAGTGAGTACAACATGGGTCAAAATGACACCAAATTAGTCTCAAAAATGCATTTAAAAATATTTGATAGATTTAATGTCCTCAATTTTAGTCTGTCATGACTCAGAACAAAACTGGACTTACTTGACTGAAAACTTTCAAACTGTCTAGACTGACAGGAAACAAAGGGCACCCATAAACAAAATCCTACCAAGGAAGAAGGGCTGTTTCATTATTATGGACCTTAGATGTCAGATATTGTTTTGTTAGATATACATGGATTAGGTTAATAAAAGTAAAAATGTCAAGTTTAAAGATGGTCCTAAAGTGGAAAGGACAGAAAACCAAAAGGGGACATGTTTCCAAAAAAAAACTTAGATCATTCAAATGCTGCTTCTCATAAATGGCAAGTACAACTCACTACAGAGAAATGTACTGCAACTTTAAACAACAAGGAACAAGAAGGAACTGCTGTGGTCATGGGACATGCTGTACTTATCAAGAGGGGATGCTCTAGTTTTTGTTAAAAAAAAATCCCTAGGTCCTTTAAATCCAATGTGAAACTGCACTGCAGTAGGCAACAAGGATGCTGATAAGCATTTTGAGGGTTACAGTAAAAGGAATTCTAATTTTTTTTCAAGAAGCTAAAAACAAAATTAAAAACATGTATTGCACACAAGACTCATATTTCCAGCAAGTCATTAGGACGTGACAGGAAGCTAACCTATTTAGATGTTTTAGTCGTCAATTTCCAACAAAATTTGTCATTAAAAGACTTATTATAAATGCTAGACATGGACATATGACACCATATTTAAATGGTATTGATGCAATGCCTCTTTAGCTCTATGGTTCCACAATCAAGAACCTTCACTCTGCTGCTGCTGTAGCACAAGCATTCTTTTGGAAACACATTGAAACAAGAAACTAAGTTGCTGCTATTTCTGTTATGCCATTTATGTGTCATGCAAAATATATATATATATATATATCCAACCAACCATTAAATACGAGAGGAACAGCTCACCATAGCGTACACATCTATGAAACAGTGATTATACTCCCTCATATAGTACATCTACAACTGAAAATCACGGTCCATTGCTCTTCAAACAATGGTAAATCCACCGTTGCAGGATTGTTTTCACCTATGACTACCAATCAGTGGTTTAAACATGCCTGATAAAGAACAGGCCCGTGATGAGGGCAGCACAGGGTCACACTTCCGATGCAAGGGTCCTGGGAAGTATCATGCACAGTGCCTCCTGAGGCTCCCAGATGTGTAAAGACCGTGGATGTTCAAACTGTGGAACCCCTCCAGGAGATGCAGCATGCTCTCCTCCACAGCTGGCCAATTCCATGGCCCACACGGAGAGGGGCGGGGTTCTACCTAATGCCTGGGCTTGCAGGGGAGAGGGACACTAGCAGGCAGCAGGCTCCTTGCATAAGGTCTTCACATTTTAACTCATCCAGTGTAGAGATACATGAAAGTGGAGACTTCTTGTGCCCTCCTCTCTCTTCTGCAGCCACCCAGAGGCCAGCCACAATCTATCTACAGACTAGGAAATAAAAGGTGTTGTGACATCTTGAAAAAGTTGGAAGGGATAAGAAAAAAAAGACTCAAGAGGTTGAGAAACTGCTGAGATAATGAATGAAGTTAGTATTGATTTTTAGTAGTACTATAACTATAAAAAAAATACCACACAGAACTTTACAAGAACATATTTTATGAGTTCCAACCGAACATGCACAGAAATGCAGCAAAGCACGCCTAAATGGCTACATGACATGAAGAAATACATTGCTCTAAAGAGTAATATTCCCTGGACCACAAGGAAAAAGGCAATGAAAACCTGACCTCAACTGAATCCTTTTTTCTTATGCTAAACCAAGAAATTTCATGAAATAGCAGAATCCTCTTTTAAATAAAGATCTGTTAACTGAACAGTCCTGTTGAAGGGAGAGAATTTTGGTGCAACAAATTATCCGTTTGATAGGTTTCTACTATAGTTTCATCTTCAAAGAACACAGAAAGAAGAAAATCCAGCTAAGTGGATACAGAAAAACCTGCATAGCAAGACAGAGAATTACATTGATTTCAGTCTGATTGACAGCATCTATATTATTCAGAACATTATAGAATGGAACTAATTCAGCCCAGGAAGTGACTACTGAATGCTGAGATATCATTTAACAAAACATTAAGCAGGAAAGAATAAAACTGCTCTGCATGAAAGCTTCAGAATTAACCAAGACAAGTTCAAGAAAGAATTTAGTCATGAGATGAAATTGGAAAGACATTATGTATTATTAACAAATTGACTTTTTTCCCATTAAAATAAATGAAAAACTAACCTGATGATGTAGATGCAGCCTAATAAGTCAAGAAATTATAAAAGTAAAGTTATACTCCCAGGCAAAGCACTGTGCTACATGGAAATTAAGGCTGAAATTGTGTAACAGGAGTGTTGTAGTTGTAAAAAAAAATAAAATAAAATAAAAAAATCAAGCATTAGAAAAGCAGGAAATTATTAGTTAAGATTAAACTAAGGAGAACATCAGACATCTGGAAGTACAGAAATGCCCAGGTGAAGTTACCACCTTAATTCTGTTCTCTTAAAAATACCAGCTCCCCATCTTCCTTCCCTTCTTAGTTTGTATATGTATATAATGTGTGTGTGTTATATTTATGTATTATATCATATTATATTTATAATATATATTTATGTTTTTGAAAGCCATCTTAAAGTTGGCGAAGATGTACTTATACAGTTTTGCAAATTGGATTTTAGAAAATTTGGTTTTATACATGCACGCCTCTAATATGTAATGTGGTGTTTCATCACTGCACTTAATGCAGAGTGGGTAATGACTGCTTCCCATATGCTGGGCCTAATAAGAACTGGTGGACTATATATATTTTTCTGTGGACAGCTCAGCTTGTGCGCAGTTAGAGCTATTATGGATGGATAAGATTGTCTCAGTGGATTACTACTGGGGCAGAGTTAAGGTTGTTCTAGTGACCTTATATGTGCATTTTCGTACTGTATTTTCAAATGTTTGGTTTTTACTTCAGTTAAACTTAAAGTAGAGTTTCCTTCCTTTCCAAGGCTTCATATTTATTTTTTTTTTAAAAAGTAACATTCTTGTAAGGATTTGAACTCTCAATCCTCAGATTTTTTTTAATCTGAATTGCAATTTGACAAAGTTTTTTGCCATGGAATTTGCTTTTTTTGTTTTTGTTTTGTAATTATTGATTACTGAGTAACACACACCTCTACCTCTGTTCCCTACTCATTTCATGCTTACTAACTTACCCCACACTCACTTGTGCTCTCCAATGACTGATTATTGTGTCTGCAGAGTTACTAAACTCTAAGGGTATTCCCCTCACCTGGGACACAGGTGCAGAGTTCCACAGGACTTCAGTAACAACCAGTGTCAAAGGCTGAAAAAGAGTGATGGAGACCTACCAGTACTTAAAAAAAGATATTAAGACCACTATTCTCCCAGCTCTGCAATACTCCTTATGAGCACTTTAGAAAATCCTCATACTCTTTCAAGTTTCTAAAGTGCTATATACCCCTGGGATAGTGGCTTATAAAATAGAAACTGGAAAATAAATGGCTTGGGGGAACATCTGTCAATCTTTCTTACTTCTAAAGGTTACTGCTGGCCTTTGGTATCTGAATGCCAAAAATACGACAACTCAACATGGAAAGATTAGGAAGTGCCCATGCTAGTCAGGAGTCTCCAACATCCACAGAAGGAACAATGTAAAGATTGGAGCATAAGGAACTGATAAGGTCCAAGTGCTGTCTAAGGTATTGCTGATATATTGCTGAATTGCTCAGTGCTGTTATTGCTAAGAGGCAATTAAACACTCAGCAGCTGACAGCTTCCCTTGCTAGTGTTGAAGCGCCTCTGAAGGTCTGCAGGTAAGAAGCTCCATTCCTCTCCAAAAGTATAAGGATAGTACTGTCCCCTAGATGAAGCAAGAATAATTTTTCTGTAAGAACTAATGCAGCCTACACTGCACAATGTTTCCTATTCACTTCAGTTGTCCAAAATGCCCAATTCTGCAGGACTGCTTAGGCTGCTTCTTCCTCATAGGTGGAGGGGTACATATACGATTGGTGCAAGTCTGTACAGACCTGTAATTGAAGAGGGGTCAAGGCAGATCCATTTGTAAACATATGAGGTGGTGAGAAGCATCCCAAGGATTGACACTTTTTTTCTTTTAAAACTTTTTGTTGACTCCTAGCTTCAAACCAGCTCTTCAGATGAGGTTTATTTGAAAGATGTTGATGAGACGTAACGCATAGGGCCAGATCTGAAACACTGAAAAGTATATTAGAAATGTAATCAGTGATGAACTAGGCATACCTGAGTGGTACATTAGAAAATCCTAAAGGTGATCTGGGGCACTGTGAATCTTTAGGGAGTTTAAGGAAGGAGACAATGAGCTTTAAAAGTCCATTAGATTATTCCATTACAGTACCCCAGTGGACTCACCAACACACATACTCCCACCCAGAGAACTCCATATGCCAAATTTCTTTCCATACTAGAATAATGGAGTACTATTAAGCAAGATAAATCACTAAACTTCTAGAGGCTAAAGGAAAAAGAGTGACAAAATTAGTTAGATGATGAAGGAATCACAGGAGAAGCAATAGGTTTTGAAGTTACTGAAATGTTTGATATATATTTCATAAAACATCTTACTTGAAAAGCTAATTAAATATTAGCAATAATGTAGCAAGTTGTGGGAAGGTGTCCTGTGGGACACCATAGATCTCTTGTTTAGATTAGATCTTGCTTAATATTGTCATTAATTATCTGGAATAGTGAATAAACAACATGTTAATGAAACTAAATTGGGAGAAAATGCAAATCCAAGGCAATACAGAGTAATATTACAAAGAAAACTGGAGAGATCAGAAGCCTGAATGTAACAAAAAGAGAATAAATTTGAAAAAAAAAAATCCAGAACACAGATATTGAATGGGATCAGAAGCCTGAATGTAACAAAAAGAGAATAAATTTGAAAAAAAACTCCAGAACACAGATATTGAATGGGATCAGAAGCCTGAATGTAACAAAGAGAGAATAAATTTGAAAAAAAAAAAATCCAGAACACAGATATTGAATGGGAGAGAAAGATCTGGAAAGAAGTAATGATAGAAATGACCTAATGTATGGGTAATACTGGACAGCAATGTAGATACGAGTTTGCATTGAAATAACCTCTAAAAATGACCAGTGGAATTTTGGGCTGCAAACACTGAGCTATCATGTGTCAGAGCAGAGAAGCACTAGTCCATCTCTATAAGGGTATTGGCATAACCACACCTGGAATATTGCATTCAGTTCTGTGTATCACATTACCAGAAAAAGCCTGATAAATTAGATAATTCAGAGAAAAGGAACAAAAATTACCCAGAGGACCAGAGAAATTCCTTTCAAGTACTAAAGTTTAACACAACTAAATTGTGTGGCCTAAGACTGAATGGGACGTGGGGATGATAACAATCAACAAAACAGAGTTAGACCCAAGCCTCAAAGTTTGGATTTGGATCCAAATTTGTCCAAAGTATAGGACAAAGGGCTCATATTTTAAATTATGTGCTCTTTGAGGCATGGGCTATCATTTACTATATATTTATATAGCTCCGAAAACAAATGGACCCAACCTGATTGTCTCTAGTCGCTAAGTATTAAATAAAACAAACACATAAATCAGGTTCATCTTTACTACAGCTATTTGAAGGCTGAGAACACCAAAAAGGAAAGAGATTCCTTTGGGTTTCTACAAGGGAATATAACTAGAATAACTGGATGAAATTAAGAGTTACATTTTGGCTGTCAGGAAAAGTTTCCCAACAGTGAGATTTATTAGAGAGCTCATAGGGTTCACAGGAAGCTCCTTTGCTTAATATATTTAAAAGTAAACTGGATGAAACACTAGAAAAAATATTGGAGGATAAGAAGATTAACTGGATGACTAATAGTTTTTTTCTATATCTAACTACTTTGATAGAAGCCCTTATACCAGCACTAAATTATACGAGGTACTACAGTGATGGGAGCTATATAAGTACCCAGAAAGATGATGCAAGTAGGGTCTGAATGAATGCTTCCCTGACAGCTAGCTGGAGGGGGAGAGACTTTGGGTGTGTTTATGTAAATACATTTTGCTCCTGCCCTGCTTAGATATTTAGCAGACAGAGCAGTGTCAAAGTAAACAGTTTTGGTTGGTGTTGGGTTACAAATCTCTTTAGTACTGAATGCACGGGTAGTGAAATATGTTTACCAATGTTGTAATTATTACAGCAATACAGGGAAGCAGGACTGTGCTTAACCTGTCCCAAATGAGGGGGGTCACCTGCAGTTGAAAGAACCTTGTTAAGCCCTGTGAAAGAAAGAGGGGTGGGAACAGATGTCCCAGCCAGGAGATTGCAAACTCTCTCCACAGGTTCTCCCGAGACTGGTTTAACCTATTCCTCCCCCCTGTTCAAAGAAAGAGCTAAATAGGCTTCATTCTTTTGTTATTTTAAATGCTCAATCACTGAGACCTGAAATCACTTGAGATGGGGCAGTGTTTCTGCCCAGCCTGCAAAGAGCTGAAAATCACTAAGAGACTGATGTGCAGAGGTCACAGCAGAGAGGCAGGTGGCAGCAGAAGGTGACTGATGGTCAGCTGGCAAACAAGTGGCTGGTGAGCATAGTGAGAAGCCAGCAGGGCAGCTGGCAGAGAGGCACAGTGAGCAGCCAGCAGGTGAGTGCCCAAGCAGCGGAGCAAATAAGGTGCCTTCTTACCTCCACCCAGGGTGGGAGGCAAACTCTCCAGAGGACACTGCCCAACTTACTTGGGGGTAGGTCTTTTGCTCATGGTTTATGTTTATGAACCCTATTTGCGGTGTTTTCCCAAATTAACGCTGAGTTACTTACCCTCCTTTTGTTAAGTTTCTTTTCTACACTCAGGCTCTGTGTTTGTGAGTGGGGAAGTATTGCCTCTCAGAGGCACCCAAGGGTGATGTGTAATTTCCCCAGGTTACTGGGTGGGGGCTCGAGCCAGTTCTGTGTTGTATGAATGGAAAGAAACCCCTAGATATTGAACCCAGCCCTGGTTGCTGCTGGCTTTGCCTGGCAGAAGGGTTATAATTAGATGACTAATTTAGACAGATAGAGATGTTCAAACCATCTAAGGAGTGATCCAAGTATCTGGAATATTCAAACCAGGGCAAAAGGAAAACATAAGCATATAGGTGGTCTTATATTGCCCTTTTCTCCACTCTCTGGGTAAAATCCTGATAGTCTATCCTTGCTCAGGTTAAGATTTTGTCATGGTTATTTTTAGTAAAAGTCACAGACAGGCCGCACTCAATAAACAATAATTCACGGACATCTGAGCACCAGGGTTGGAGTTGCAGTCCAGGAAGGGGAAAGAGAGGGGCTGACAGCCTGAACCCCACCATCTGAGGGAGAGATAGGGCTGACAGATGAAGCCCCACCGCCCAGGGCTGAAGTCATAGAGGTCATGAAAGATCATGGAACATATGACAGACTCATAGCCTTAATCATTGCCAAGACAGCACAGGCCAACCCATTCAAGCTACCATCCACATATTCACTGAAATCCTGAAAGAGAATAATCCCTAAGGTCTCTGACAACAGTCCTGACACCAACTGGCTGATGATCTATCATTTGACCTAAAACAGGCTCTCTGTCATTCCCATAACTAGCTATGCGTCTCAGACAGTTCTGACAGACAATATTGCTAGTCAATAAAGGCTGCTGAACTTCAACACCCATATGTCCCTGGAACTGAAGTGTGGTTTATAAAAGAAGAACACTAGTTCATTTGTTCCTATTCAGCTGGATAAGAGTTATGTTGTTCATAAAGAAAATGATAATCTGTTATTTTCTATTATATTTGGTAATGGATGTGTAGAGAACAAATAACACAACATGAGGGGTGGTTTTTTGGTATTTCATTTGGATTCCATAATGCATAGTTTATGTTTTCATTATTTCTTCTCAGTTGTAACTCTTTGTGCAGCATCAAAAGTTTTCTCAAGAGGGTGGGCAAGGAGTTCTCTTTATAGGTACAATTATTAGGATATAACTGTAGTGTTCATGCTCTGTACAAAGTTTTCCTAAGGAGTCACAAATTGTGTGTGCAATAAATTTAAAAAAAAATATTTACTAGTATCAGCAAACATCCCACTCCACCCCAAAAATATCATGTGCCTATAAGTATGCTGCCCACTGCTCTGCAATATCTTTCCATAATGCTAATGATGTAACATTTCCAGGTTTCAGAGTAGCAGCCGTGTTAGTCTGTATTCGCAAAAAGAAAAGGAGTACTTGTGGCACCTTAGAGACTAACCAATTTATTTGAGCATAAGCTTTCGTGAGTAGCTCACGAAAGCTTATGCTCAAATAAATTGGTTAGTCTCTAAGGTGCCACAAGTACTCCTTTTCTTTCTGTAACATTTCCAGAGACAGTACTTGGAGATATCCTGTCTAAAAGGTCTGATTCTACCTCCATTACTCACATTGAGTGGCATCTTAGAGCACATCTACACAAACACTGCACAGCAATCTGGGGCATAAATCTACAATGCTCCAGCATGCTGCTCACTGACTGTCCATGTGGATCCTAATGCTGCACACAAAGTTTCCTAGGATGCACTGACATGTCAATGAACACTGTAGACTTATATCCCAGCAAGTGTGCATGTAGACATGTGCTTACTTATTCAAGCACTTCCATTGAAGTACTTGGGATTAATCTCATGAGTAAGGTGCTATTTAAGGCAAGGGTGACAGATTTAGGCCCAGTGGGAATATCTAACAAAACATATAGATTAGAAATTAAGGTGATAGGGCAATTTGACTTAAATTTTCCAAAGCGATTACTGATTTTGGTTACCTCAAAGAAGACTGATTTTCATAAAATGCTAAGCATGTCATCACCCCAGGTTGGGCACCCAAAAATCACTCATCGGTTTTGGAAAATTTAAGACAAGTTGCCTACCAACTTGGTATCTAAACTACATCTTTGGTGTCATTTTCAGGTACTGCCTCCAGGCCCAAATCTGCAACTCTTACCCTGAACAGCACATTACCCATCACTTACCCATGACTTCAGATGATTTTAAAAATATATATCCTTATAACTAACATTGGGATATGTAGCATTACTAAGAGGAAAGATTCATTCTAAATAAGTGTCCTGCATATTCATTCTGCTCTGCACTAAAGGTACTTATTATACCAATCTCAATAGTTTTATAAATTTCAAGTCATAACTGGGCTGAATTTGTCCCATACACCTGCGAGTTTAAAACAGACTTTGGATTTACAAGAACTGGAACCTCAAATAAGTCGTAAATTTTTAACGTTTACAGTAATTAACCATTGGAACAATTTATCAAAGGTTTGTGGTGGATTGTCCATCACTGGCCATTTTAAAATCAAGATTGGATGCTTTTCTAAAAGATAGCCTCTAGGAATTATTTTGGGAAAGTTCTATGGCAGGGAGTGGCAACCTTTGGCATGTAGCCCATCAGGGAAATCCGCTGGCGGGCTGGGATGGTTTGTTTACCAGTAGCGTCCGCAGGTTTGGCCGATCACAACTCCCACTGGCCGCAGTTCACTGTTCCAGGCCAATGGGGGCTGCAGGAAGCGGCATGGGCCGAAGGATGTGCTGGCCGCTGCTTCCCACAGCCCCCATTGACCTGGAACAGGAAACCGTGGCCAGTGGTAGTTGCGATCGGCCAAACCTGTGGATGCTGCAGGTAAACAAACCATCGCAGCCCGCCAGCGGATTTCCCTGACGGGCCACATGCCAAAGGTTGCCGATCCCTGTTCTATGGCCTTTGCTGCACAGGAGGTCAGACTAGATGATCACAGTGGTCCCTTCTGGCCTTGGAATCCATGAAATACAGCAACCTTTATAAGATCTGCCTGAGATGCCATATGTAAAAATGAACAATATGAAATCTAACAAACCATGGGAATGCAAAGTTAAAAATAAGTCTAATCTCTGTGGTGTCAAAGTTCATACAGTAGCTGCCTCATTTCACACATATTATTCTGCTTCACACATTATTTGATCGAAAATACTGAGCAAAACCAAAATGGAAAAACCTGGGATGAATCCATCCCATAGGGCACATTAATAGCTGTGAAGACACATGAAGGATAAAGTCCTTCCACAGTATAGTAAATATAAATAGAGCTGGTCAGCAAATTTACTATTCCCAGTAAAATTCACCCAGCTCCAAACTCTTACGTAAGGGGCAACACCTTGTGTAAGAGTTCAGAGCTAAATATTATTGCTGTAGAATTGGGCATTGCCTGCAGCACTGAGTTGCTGACCTTTGTGTTCCATCATGTCCTTACAGACAACAGTACAGTACCAGAGGCCTTTACCAGTCTCAATTTCACTTATTCTCAGATTCACATAATAGCTATTTGGGGCATTACTGAGCTACTGCCTAGGGGCTTCACCTGCTAAAATTGTACTAAAATGTCAATTTTGCTTCAAGTATTTGCTAAGAAGAGCTGGTATTTTCACAAGTTTGTGCGTGAATTTATTAAACGGAAATATGTGCCATCTCTTTTTGAAAACTGTAAGCTGATTTAATAAGTTTCATAGAATTTATAAATTTGCATCAGGATAAGGTTTTGGCATTTTTTGTGCTAAAATGTCAGATTTTACCATGCAAATATCTTTTCTCCCTCAAATAGCTGAAAACAACCAGAGTGTATTAACACTTAGTATGGTGCCAGGAGCTATAATGCATTTTGCCATGGCCATAACAAGAGTCAGCAAGTTGCTGATAAGGAATTTGATAAGGAATTTGGGAGTTCCCAGAAATACAATATGTGAACCAGGTAAATGGAAGTTTTGTTTATGAATGTTTTCTCTTTGCATTTGCATCCAACCTCTCTGTTTGGCTCATGAGAAAGATTCTTGAATATTTTTTCCCTGGACGTAAAGACAGTGATCTGTTGAAAAAAAAAATCTACTTTTCAGTTTAATCTAAAATTCAGTGTGAAACCAACTTAATTTTCCTTTCATAGTGGTTTTGCCAGCACTGAGAATTCTTTTGTAGAAACATACCTTGAGCTGAAATAATTTGTCATTTCTTCTTAATCCTCTATTATAAGCTCAATATTTTGTTCTCCTGCAGGACCAAGAATTGGTGATTTGTTCATTTTAATATGTCTTAGTGCAATGTCTTTCTGCTACCGTTACCCACATCAAAGGCACTATATAAACAAACAACGTAACTACATACAGTTAGAATCAACAATATAGATATTTACTGATAGAGATGGGAAAACAATGTTTTATTAATATTTGCATACATTTTAAATAAAACTCACACTGGGCCATATTTGCATCTTTTCAATACTTAGCTCTCCTCCAGTGTTTGAGCAGAGCATGAGTACACTCAGCAAGTGAACACTGCTTGAAAAGTGCTCGCAGTGCCCTTTTGGTAATCTCTACATGGATTTATGAAATAGTGCATGGAAGAGTGAAGAGACAAAGCACGAAATCAAGATGAAAAACTAGAGAAAGAGCATCAACAATGTAAATGTGGATGAGGGGAAATAACAGAATGGTAGGACTGGAAGGGACCTTGAGAGGTCATCAAGTCCTGTACATGCCACCACCATCAGGACAAGAAGGAATTTCAGGCAGATGGAGGTGCCAAGCAATCTTGCCATGTGCCTGGACTGTGACCATATATAGAGAGGAGATGAAATGCCTAGGAACCACTGACCAACCTGTCAAATACGCAGTAGTCAAAGCACCAGGATTGCTTATGACTAGTGCTGCCAGATACCACAAAAAGGAGGAGGGAGGGAATAGTATTGCCAACTCCGGGTGCTCACAAATCATGAGGTAAGGCCTCCAAAATCATGAAATTAACTTAATTATGTTTATCTGCTTTCTGGTGTTGGAGAAGCATGCAGGGTTAAGATATATAAGTTTTTCTCTGTAACCTTGAGGGCTACTATATATATATATATATTTTCCATACATATAAAAGCTGTGAAATTCATGAAATCATATGACTCCATGAGCTGGGACTAAGAAAAACACCAGATACTCATTAATGTTTAAAAAGAGAAGTGTTAAAAATGGTTGTTTAACCAGAATAATAAAAAGCAATGTGAAACCTTCTCTGGGCGCATTGCAATGCTGTCAGAAATGTTATAGTGTTTCTTCTCTTAATCACGTGTTTCCAACCCCAGGGGTGTCTTTTGTTGAACTGCAGGATTTGGGGGCAACAACAGTGGGGGGAGAGAAGGTAGGAGTAACTTGGGTTTGCACTCCTCCCCACACATCCTGCCACCTTAATGCAAAGCTTTAAACAAGGAGATGAAGCATCTTTCCCCCACAGTTTAACTGTATTTATTTTCTGTTGCCTGCCTGCAGCAGCACTAATGTTCCCAGACTTCCTGAGCCCATTTGTTTTCCAGCCACTGCCTTGCCCATGTGAAGCAGCACTAATGTATCTCAGAAGGTTTTGCTTCTGTCAGTGACAGAAGGAGAAGCATTCTAAACCTTCTGGGCTGTACCATCCTCGTAAGAACATTAGTTCAGATATAAGCACAGTACTTAAATATGCTTGGAAGTTCTGGGGGCACACATGCTACTGCGGGCACTTGGAACAGCATGCAACTCTCTCTGGATGAAAAGGGGCTCTGTGCGAGAGGGCAGGAGCAGTATTATGATACAGAGAGGGATAGCTATAGATTCACTGTCAGCTGGTTAGTGGATTAATTTTCCTGTTTTGTTTTTCATGTGTTGTCTTTGATACTATTGATCATGAGGCATTGCTGGGCCTGGACCAGGCTGCCTTTCAGTGACTTCATTGTTTTCTCACAGAGAGGTCACACTGGACAGTTGTAGACAGTTGCTCCATTTCCTGAAGGGCTTTCAGTGTGAACAAGATACGAGGAAAAGCACAATCAATTATAGGAAGGAGAAACAAGGTGAGTTAATTCGTAGAGCATAGAGCATGACCTGGGTAGGCAAATCAAAAGGAGCCAGAGTCAAAGTCTAAGCTGAACAGGGTCTTCGAGACCAGGATGACCAGTCTGAGTTTCATATAGGAAATAAGGAGCCAGTGAGAAGATTGGTAACATAGGCAGAGCAGAAGGCGAGGAGTGACAGCATATCGGACGGACTTGAAGGGTGAAAAGTGAGAATGGTAGGTAGGAAAGTATTAGCAATTGTTTAGTCTCTTCTTACAGATGGGGAAACTGAGGCAGGGAGGTAAAATGACTTGACCAAGGTGCCACTGCAGTTTCAGATCAGAAGTCACAGTCTGACCCACAAAGTTCAGATCTAGGACTGAATATCTCCACAGATGAAGGGGTATTTGTTCAGGACTGTATCTGGAAGGCAACAGTCCAATCCTGTGTTCAAACCGTGCATTCCTCTCATGAAAGTTGGTTAGTGCCTTTGTAATGGGCCATTTCAATTGGTTAGTCCCTCTCCAGTTTTTGTTTGTTTGATTGAAAAGCAGAAAAACTCCTGACGTAGAATGGAGTTTCATTTTTTTAACCCTTCGAGGCAAAATTCTACTCACATACACATCCAAAGAGAGTAAAATATCATGAGTTTATTTATTACAATCATCTCAGCAAGTGCAGCTGAGTAGCTTTTGTGTCAATTGTTTGTGGCGACTTTGCATATTTTCTGTGTGCATGAACAGGGTTACTCCAGTGCAAGAGGCCTTGAGAGTGAAGCTCCTGACATTCGGAGGGTAAAAGCTTTCCATTATTTCTTTTTAGTACCATGTGGGTTGAATTCTGTGCTTATACCTGAGCTAACAAAAAACATCATAGAAGAAGAAAACCAATTTCCCTGCTCTGTGAATTGAAATCTTCTCTTTTCTTTCAGTTCATTATAATTGCTGAGTAGCAACCCACCATCAGCCTTTCACTTTTTCCCCTCTTTAGGTAAAGTTCTTAAAAATCACTCATTACAGTAGTCTGCAAAGCTCACAGAGGTGGGTTTGCTGCCATTCAAGCTTTAGGAACATATTCTGATGTGGCTAAGGGTTTAATTTTTCTTGACTTTCATCAAGAGAAGAGGGGACATTGGATGGGAGCTGGAGAGAGAGATACCATTAAGAAATCAAGAAGTAACAGTGTGTCACTTCTCATGATATTTGGTGTTTTTCCTACTGCCCCATCTCCAGAAATCAGATCACTACATGAGAATCTTGGCTTTTTTTATACATGTTAATACTAAAGTACATTCCTTGCCCTCATCATTTTGGAAAAAAGCTTGAAGATATTAAACCCTAAAAGCTCAGAACCCAAATGGCAAATAAAAGCAACCCCAAACTGATTAATTTTTTAAAATATCATGATTTTGGGGAGACTGAGTCATGATTTTTGAGTGCCTGGATTGGAAATACTGAAATAATTTTCTTTCACAATAGGCTGACTCTTTAGCTTTGTGAGATCGCTATAAAAACCTAGCCTTCCAATGGCCTGAGATTTTGCTTGTGGTGTTACTTGCTGCATGGCATTTCTAGTGAGACCATTGAAGAGCAGCGCTTTTCATCGGTACAAGTAGAGTTGGCTGGGCATGGAGGGGAGCATATATTACAGCATTACAAAGGCAGTGATTCTGCTACATGCATATTCCCAGAGCCCAAGGAGAAAATCTGAGTTGGACAGAACTAATAGGGCTCCAGGTAAAGTGGAATCTCCCTCCACTTTCCTTTCAACTTCAGATTATAGTTTAAACATCCTATAGATGTGTAACTTCTGCCCTTTGTACCTTTTTGCTTTTATCTAATGAATCATCCTCACTTAAATAATTTGGAATCTGGTCTCCGGAATGTTTTTAACCAACCAGTGTACCAGTACCAAGTTGGCAGAGTGACATTTCCACTCTCCTGAAACAAGATTTGTCATTAATATCTCTGGAACTAAAATCCAAATATGTTTCATGTTATATAAGCTAACACACATATTATGTGAGTTTGTCCATAAAGTCTGCCCATTGCAGAGCTCTAAGTATCAGTATAATCTTTCCTTTTCATATAAGCTCATTTGCTCCAACGTATTAAAGGCATGAGAATGCCCATTAAAATCGGTGGAAGGACTCAACTTCAGCGGGTCTTGGAACAGTCCCTAAAAGAGAGAAACCTAAGAGAGTAAGTTTTTATTCATTTTTCAATTCATTTTCTCCAGTCAGATACAAACAACAGCTTATATATTGAATACTGAAAGAATGTTTAAAATGTAATTCACTTTCACAACTTACAGTATAGTGTTTACTCTTGGAACTCCTTTTAATTTGAACAATGAAAGTAGGCTTCAGTTTCCCTTTTGTAATTAGTTTTTATCAAATTCCCTTTCAGACTTTTAAGCACTAGAACAAATGCTCTGATATTTGGGTTTCAAATACTGCATGGGGAAGATGTATTTGTTAAAGCGGTTTCCACTGGAACAACAAAAATCTCATGGAAACATGTATATAGATTACTATTTTTGTTAAAAAAAATTCTAAAAAGCTTAAACTCTAGCTCAATTTTAATGAGTTGTTGACAGCAATAACACTTACAAGGAGAGATCAAAGAAATTTATAAAACTTAACCTGGGAATTTTGTTCAGATTTGATGAAAACTCAGTATTGTTTTGTTTTTTCCTGTCAGTATTCTGTAATCATTAACTAACCTAGTTGCAGGTTAAAAACATACCAATAGCAGAAAAACGGTTTCACAGCAGCTACAGAATCTAAACAGTAGACACAAGAAACCTGAGAAGAGCATCACCTGGCCAATTTACTTAATATAGTTGACTGTGAAGCTCAACTGGGAAAACAAAAAGAACAGACCAAAAACCCAGACAAAAAAAATGACAAGTCATGTCTTGCCTTCAGACCAATAAATCACTAAGTACCTAAATGATTGCTCCACAAGTAAAATTTGTCCCTCTTGACAAATTTAGTGCAGCCATGCTATAAAATCCTATTATAGTATGCCATGTATTAGTAATTTTATTTTGCTTTCTTCTCCCATGCTTCTGCACCAAACTGGTCAATGGCCTAACACAGTGCACAAAGCAAATCAAAATATAATGTGGTTCTACATAACATGTTTCATTTCTCCATTATCTAGAAGCACTTTGTGAAGTCAGTTAAATGCTGGCAACCGAGTGACTATGCCTAGTCAAACGAAACATCCATTATCCACTCAGCAATAGCTTATATTCAGCATAAGGGTGTTACAACGAGGGATCATAGAATCATAGAATATCAGGGTTGGAAGGGACCTCATGAGGTCATCTAGTCCAACCCCCTGCTCAAAGCAGGATCAATCCCCAATTAAATCATCCCAGCCAGGGCTTTGTCAAGCCTGACCTTAAAAACTTCTAAGGAAGGAGATTCTACCACCTCGCTAGGTAACGCATTCCAGTGTTTCACCACCCTCCTAGTGAAAAAGTTTTTCCTAATATCCAACCTAAACCTCCCCCACTGCAACTTGAGGCCATTACTCCTTGTCCTGTCCTCTTCTACCACTGAGAATAGTCTAGAACCATCCTCTCTAGAACCACCTCTCAGGTAGTTGAAAGCAGCTATCAAATCCCCCCTCATTCTTCTCTTCTGCAGACTAAACAATCCCAGTTCCCTCAGCCTCTCCTCATAAGTCAGGTGTTCCAGACCCCTAATCATTTTTGTTGCCCTTCGCTGGACTCTCTCCAATTTATCCACATCCTTCTTGTAGTGTGGGGCCCAAAACTGGACACAGTACTCCAGATGAGGCCTCACCAATGTCGAATAGAAGGAGACGATCACGATCTGCTCGCTATGCCCCTACTTATACATCCCAAAATGCCATTGGCCTTCTTGGCAACAAGGGCACACTGCTGACTCATATCCAGCTTCTCGTCCGCTGTCACCCCTAGGTCCTTTTCCGCAGAACTGCTGCCTAGCCATTCGGTCCCTAGTCTGTAGCTGTGCATTGGGTTCTTCTGTCCTAAGTGCAGGACCCTGCACTTATCCTTATTGAACCTCATCAGATTTCTTTTGGCCCAATCCTCCAATTTGTCTAGGTCCCTCTGTATCCTATCCCTGCCCTCCAGCGTATCTACCACTCCTCCCAGTTTAGGATGCTGAACTGATTTGGAAATTGAAACCCCCAGAGCCCAGTTATACCCCTTTCTAGAACCAAACAACCTTTTTAGAGATTCTGAAATGTATGGATATCGTTCTCCTCTCCTGTTGGCCAGAATGGGAAATGCCAAACTACAGTGAGAAGCTGCTCTTGAGAAATTTCCAGCTGGAATCAGAAACGTTAGAAATCTTGAGAAACAGCCTGTTCTTACATTCATTCCAGCCCAATCTCGCATACTCCAAGGATCTGATTCATATGTCATTTATGCTAGCATAAATCAGAAGTAACCCTAATGAAGTCAGTGGAGATTTCTCATTCTCACCCAGTGACTAATTACGGATACAAAGCGGAACAGATTCTACAGGCGAAACTGAAAAAAGACTAATTCCTGGGCTACATGGTAGCCTGGGTTGGGAGCACTCTCCCTTGATGAGGTAGATCCAAATCCAAATCCATTTATAAAGCTTATAGGAGAGGCACCTCCTCCTCTTCCTCCAGACATTTTGTGAATCTAGTCCTTTAACCAGATCCAGAAATAAAATGTTTTGGTTTGAACGAAACATCTCGTTTGACCCCAAAATGGGCATAAGAACATAGAACATAAGAAGGGCCATACTGGGTCAGAACAAAGGTCCATCTAGCCCCGTATCCTGTCTTCTGACAGTGGCCAATACTAGGTGCCCCAGAGGAAATGAACAGATCGGGTAATCAAGTGTTCCATTCCCTGTCGCTCATTCCCAGCTTCTGGCAAACAGAGGCAAGGGACACCATCCCTGCCCATCCTCATTAATAGCCATAGATGGACCTATCCTCCATGAATTTATCCAGTTCTTTTTTGAACTCTGTTATAATCTTCACCTTCACAACATCCTCTGGCAAAGAGTTCCACAGGTTGACTGTGCGTTGTGTGAAGAAATGCTTCCTTTTGGTTTAAACCTACTGCCTATTAATTTCATTTGGTGATCTCTAGTTCTTGTGTTATGAGGAGGAGTAAATAACACTTCCTTATTTACTTTCACCACACTGGCCTGATTATATAGACCTCAGCCATATCCCCACTTAGTCATCTCTTTTCCAAGCTGAAAAGTCCCAGTCTTATTAATCTCTCCTCATTCAGAAGCCATTCCATACCCTCATAATTTTTGTTGCCCTTTTCTGAACCTTTTCCAAGTCCAATATATCTTTTTTGAGATGGGCGACCACATCTGCATGCAGTATCAAGATGTGAGCATACCATGGATTTATATAGAGACAGTGTGATATTTTCTGTCTTCTTATCTATCCCTCTCTTCATGATGCTGAACATTCTGTTCGCTTTTTTGACTGCTGCTGCACATTGAGTAGATGTTTTCAGAGAACTATCCAAAATGACTCCAAGATCTCTTTCTTGAGTAGTAACAACAAATTTAGACCCCATCATTTTGTATGTACAGTTGGGATTATGTTTTACAATGTGCATTACTTTGCATTTATCGACATTGAATTTCATCTGCCATTTCATTGCCCAGTCACCCAGTTTTGAGAGATCCTTTTGTAGCATTTGCAGTCTGCCTAGGACTTAACTATCTTGACTAGTTTTGGATCATCTGCGGATTTTGCCACCTCACTGTTTACCAGATCATTTATGAATTTGTTGAATGGGACTGAACCTAGTACAGACCCCTGGGGGACACCATAGAATCATAGAATATCAGGGTCGGAAGGGACCTCAGGAGGTCATCTAGTCCAACCCCTTGCTCAAAGCAGGATCAATCCCCAATTAAATCATCCCGGCCAGGGCTTTGTCAAGCCTGACCTTAAAAACTTCTAAGGAAGGATATTCCACCACCTCCCTAGGTAATGCATTCCAGTGTTTCACCACCCTCCTAGTGAAAAAGTTTTTCCTAATATCCAACCTAAACCTCCCTCACTGCAACTTGAGACCATTACTCCTCATTCTGTCACCTGCTACCACTGAGAACAGTCTAGATCCATCCTCTTTGGAACCCCCTTTCAGGTAATTTAAAGCAGCTATCAAGTCCCCCCTCATTCTTCTCTTCCATAGACTAAACAATCCCAGTTCCCTCAGCCTCTCCTCATAAGTCATGTGTTCCAGTACCCTAATCATTTTTGTTGCCCTCTGCTGGACATTTTCCAATTTTTTCACATTGTTCTTGTAGTGTGGGGCCCAAAACTGGACACAGTACTCCAGATGAGGCCTCACCAATGTCGAATAGAGGAGAACGATCATGTCCCTCAATCTGCTGGCAATGCCCCTACTTATACAGCCCAAAATGTCGTTAGCCTTCTTGGCAACAAGGGCACACTGTTGACTCATATCCAGCTTCTCATCCACTGTAGACGGTCCTTTTCTGCAGAACTGCTGCCGAGCCATTCGGTCCCTAGTCTGTAGCGGTGCATGAGATTCTTCCGTCCTAAGTGCAGGACTCTGCACTTATCCTTGTTGAACCTCATCAGATTTCTTTTGGCCCAATCCTTTATCTAGGTCCCTCTGTATCCTATCCCTACCCTTGAGTGTATCTACCACTCCTCCCAGTTTAGTGTCATCTGCAAAGTTGCTGAGGGTGCAGTCCACGCCATCCTTCAGATCATTAATGAAGATATTGAATAAAACTGGCCCCAGGACCGACCCTTGGGGCACTCCGCCTGATACCAGTTACCAACTAGAAATTGAGCCATTGACCACTACCCATTGAGCCCGATGATCTAGCCAGCTTTCTATCCACCTTATAGTGCATTCATCCAGCCCATACTTCTTTAACTTGCTGGCAAGAATACTGTGGGAGACCGTGTCAAAAGCTTTGCTAAAGTCAAGGAACAACATGTCCACTGCTTTCCCCTCATCCACAGAGCCAGTTATCTCGTCATAGAAGGCAATTAGATTAGTCAGGCATGACTTGCCCTTGGTGAATCCATGCTGACTGTTCCTGATCACTTTCCTCTCCTCTAAGTGCTTCAGAATTGATTCCTTGAGGACCTGCTCCGTGATTTTTCCAGGGACTGAGGTGAGGCTGACTGGCCTGTAGTTCCCAGGATCCTCCTCCTTCCCTTTTTTAAAAACGGGCACTACATTAGCCTTTTTTCAGTCGTCCGGGACCTCCCCCGATCGCCATGAGTTTTCAAAGATAATGGCCAATGGCTCTGCAATCACATCCACCAACTCCTTTAGCACTCTCGGATGCAGTGCATTCGGCCCCATGGACTTGTGCTGATCCAGTTTTTCTAAATAGTCCCAAACCACTTCTTTCTCCACATAGGGCTGGTCACCTCTTCCCCATGCTGTGCTGCCCAGTGCAGTAGTCTGGGAGCTGACCTTGTTCGTGAAGACAGAGGCAAAAAAAGCATTGAGTACATTAGTTTTTCCCACATCCTCTGTCACTAGGTTGCCTCCTTCATTCAGTAAGGGGCCCACACTTTCCTTGACTTTCTTCTTGTTGCTAACATACCTGAAGAAACCCTTCTTGTTACTCTTAACATCTCTTGCTAGCTGCAACTCCAACTGTGATTTGGCCTTCCTGATTTCTCTCCTGCATGCCTGAGCCATATTTTTATGCTCTTCTCTGATCATTTGTCCAATCTTCCACTTCTTGTAAGCTTCTTTTTTGTGTTTAAGATGACAAAGGATTTCACTGTTAAGCCAAGCTGGTGGCCTGCCATATTTCCTATTCTTTCTACACATCGGGATGCTTTATCCCTGTAACCTCAATAAGGATTCTTTAAAATACAGCCAGCTCTCCTGGACTCCTTTCCCACTCATGTTATTCTCCCAGGGGATCTTGCCCATCAGTTCCCTGAGGGAGTCAAAGTCTGCTTTCCTGAAGTCCAGGGTCCGTATTCTGCTGCTCTCCTTTCTTCCTTGTGTCAGGATCCTGAACTCAACCATCTCATGATCACTGCCTCCCAGGTTCCCATCCACTTTTGCTTCCCCTACTCATTCTTCCCGGTTTGTGAGCAGCAGGTTAAGAAGAGCTCTGCCCCTAGTTGGTTCTTCCAGCACTTGCACCAGGAAATTGTCCCCTACACTTCCTGGATTGTCTGTCCACTGCTGTATTGCTCTCCCAGCGGCTATCAGGGTGATTGAAGTCTCCCATGAGAAACAGGGCCTGCGATCTAGTAACTTCTGTTAGTTTCCAGAAGAAAGCCTCATCCACTATTTACCTCTCTCCATTCTGAAAACTGACCATTTATTCCTACACTTTGTGTCCTGTCTTTTAACCGGTTACCAATCCACGAGAGAACCTTCCCTCTTATCTCATGATAGCTTACTTTGCTTAAGAGCCTTTAGAGACAGACCTTGTCAGTCAAAGGCTTTCTGAAAATCTAAGTACACTATATCCACTGGATCCCCTTTGTCCACATGCTTGTTGACCCCCATTAAAAAATTTAATAGATTGGTGAGGCAAGATTTCCCTTCCCAAGAACCAACGTGACTCTTCCCCAACAAATTATGTTCATTTTTGATTCACTCCAATTTTTAGAATTTTCAAATTCAATTCAACCCAAACTGATTGTTTTTCCCCATTTTTCAGAACTGCCAGTGAAACAAAGGGTCAATAATTGGCCCAGCTCTTGTGGCAAGTAATGTCTTGCTGATATTGTGCTAGTTACTGGGGGAGAGGGAGGGAACTGTAGACAAAGACACTTGGGGAGCCAAAATTTCACACTAAGGCAGGCACCCCATTTCTATGTGGGGGGAGGGGTGACATCAGCCACTGCCTGACTAGGTCTTTTCTGGTCCACAGCTACCAGTTCCCATCTGGTTTATTGCCAACACTCCACCAAATTACCTAAAGTCTGCACCTGCAAACTCCCATCTAGTTCGCTGATAGAATTCCGAGATGACTGGTTAAAGACTCTCTCAGGAAAGTGGAGATAAAAGTTCGAAAGGAATCCTTGCTCTCTCCCAATCCTATCCATCTTGGGCCTAACCAATTTAGGGAGAATGCCTTACATGTCAGGGTGGCCCACTTCCACTTTATATGATTGCCATAAATCCAAACACATGCACTTGTTTTCCCAATTTTCCCAGTTACAAATACATTTAACACAGTTCATGCATCTGGAGCACATGTAAACTCTGGATTTGGGGACTTTATGGAACTTGTCTGACATATATGCAAAATACACCTGTCAGCAGGTAGAATACCCCTAAGTTTTCCCCTTTTATCTACAGGAGGAGCCAGAAAGCAGCATATGTGAATTGACCTGGAAGAAGTAGGAACACAGTCAATTCTCTCTTTTCATCAATAGAGGGAGCCAAAGATTTTTTGCTTCTCAAGCCTTCTAGCCCTGGAATTTACACCTTTCCACCAAAATCTGTTTAATTCTATTATGGTTCTCTGAAGATTCCATTCATCATGAAATGCCTTTATATTCACTGAAGTCTGACTGTCAAATTTCTAGAGGGAATGAGAAATATAAACAGTTTATGCTAATGAAGACCAAACAGTAATTAGCAACAAACTCAAGAATCACCTTACCTCGCATTAGGTAGAACTTTCTCTTCTGGGTGAAATGACATGGAGTTTGCTATATCTGTTGTAAATGAGCAAGCAAACAGAACCAGTAACCCATTTGATTATAAAGCATAATCATTTGACCATCCATTTACAGCCTGTTATTGGCACTGACCTCAGAATGCTGAGAAAACATTCTCTAAAAGTAAGAGCTAAGTGAAGGATGATATGGCTGGTGCAAGCCAGATTATATACAGAATCTTAAAAGGCCTAAGAAAAATAAGTTAAAGTGATTGTTGCATTTCTTTCCCTCTAAACTATTCTACAACATATTCTGCAAAAAGCAATTTTATTTTTCAGCTCCTAGAGTAGTAACTTGCTAAGGCAGCTGTGTGAGAGAAGCTGCCCTTTCCCTGATTCTCTAAAGCCCAATCAAGCCATAACCAAGGGAAGAAGAAAGAGTAGCTAAGTATATGAATCACTTTTAACAAATGCATATATTTCTGTGCGGTAAGCAAGCCTGTACTATCCCATTCAGAAATGCCATCAATAAATTTCACAACATAAGACAGGCCATATTTACTGTATGTATCAACTGTGAAATGACCACCAAAGAGACTAGCAAACAATATTGCCTAGCAGAAGTTGGTCATCTTAACTAAAATCAAACAAAGTTGCACTAGAAACCTTGTGGATGACTTCATAGTGATTGCTTATGCCAAGTGTCTGTCCATAGTGCAGCTTTCACAAAAAATCAGTGATCTGATGTGCAACAAATATATAAACCACTAGCTAATATCTCACTATGACTATGGCTTACTGCATTCATTTAAAAGAAAACTGGTATAATAATTACTGCAGTACCCTTTGGAACTGATCTTTTTCATATTTTACTTCAACAAACAACCATTCAGTAAAATTACATGTGCAAATTAATATACAACCTACACAGCATCCTTATCCCATTATCAAGCTGAAACCACAATAATTTTGTTGCAGAGCTGCAAATGCATGCCACATTTTCTTTCCTCTTTTTTCAAATTGATTGTCCATGACTTCATGTATATGGCAAAGAAAATATATATACACAATTTCTCCAGAGGGTAACTTGGAAAACAAAATAGCCTACACCTTTATTATCTGAAACAAGAAATGCCAAGATGGTGGAAATCTAAAAACCCAAGGTTGCTGGAATAGCAAAAGCCATGCATGAATACATAGGCAAATATAGCACAGGGAAAAGCAATAGGTTCTTTCTGTCCTTATCCCAGTAAAATATAATCAAAAGACTGTGCTACTTTTACACATTTTAAAGAAAGTCACCAGAGAATTTAGGTTGTAAGATGTCTGCACAACATATGAAAAAAACTAAATAGAAAGTGCCATCAGGTTGTTAGCTAAATAAATGAGTTCTCTGTCAGAGCTGACAAAGGTCACAATGTAAATACACTGCAAGAATAACTTGGCCACCATTTGGCCAGCTGGTTTGATCAAATGATCAGTAATAACCAGATATCATTTCCTAAAGGTGAACAGATATAGCAGTTTTCAGAGTAACAGCCGTGTTAGTCTGTATTCGCAAAAAGACAAGGAGTACTTGTGGCACCTTAGAGGCTAACCAATTTATCTGAGCATAAGCTTTCGTGAGCTACAGCTCACTTCATTGGATGCATACTGTGGAAAGTACAGAAGATCTTTTTATACACACAAACCATGAAAAAATGGGTGTTTACCACTACAAAAGGTTTTCTCTCCCCCAACCCCACTTTCCTGCTGGTAATAGCTTATCTAACATACAGCAGTACCATTTTAGTTTTCATACCCACTGCAAGATCTCAAAATAAGAATTGCAAGCTACCATCTCATTTTAAATTATGATGATTGACCACAGTAATGTACAGTGATATGCAGAGCACTCATTATAATATTACATGAGGAGTCTGAAATTTACCTGCATCACTTCACCATTCTGGGTAGGTCTTTTAAAACAAAAGAACAGGGGAAGTCAGGCAGAATTGTTTTTCCCAAATGAATCTCACACCAGAAATAAAGTAAAACTAAACTTGTCTTTTTCACAAATCCACATTATGGCTTTCATCCAACACTGAGCGTATGCTTGACTTAAAGCTACTTGACAGGTGCTTAAAATATGCTTTACATGATTTGCTGGCACCAAGGCCTAAGTGAATTTATAGCATGGTCGGACATTTACTGAGTCCTCCAATTCTAATACTACCTCTTTGGACCAAAATAAATAGCTGATGCACAACCACCACCACACCATGTAGTTTCTGCACTTATTATAACTTGTTTGATTTCTATCCTGTTATTAGACAATTGCCCCCATCCCCATTTTGAGATCAAAAGCTTCTCTCACTGCTGCTACTGCTTCTCTCTCTAATGTGGCCAACAACTGTACTAGTGATGAACTGCGAGTTGACAGGCAAGTATGCCTCAATGAAAAGCAAAGGCCTGAACAAAAGGAATCAAGCTTGTCTAATATCAATCCTGTCAATACATCTGTCTGTCTGTAGGAAAGCTTTAAGCCCAGACTAATTGCTGACTACAAAGTAGCTACTGCTTTTTGTGCTGGAAGAGGACTGAATCATACACACTGACATAAATTCAACAGCAGCAGCAGCAGCAAACACTTCCATCAATAAAGTCCTCTCCTTTAATAAAGTTAAGATGGCAAGGTAACAGCAATGAACAGCGTTTGCAGATGTACCTCCCACTGAACAATAAACTTCTTTTTCTCCCATTCACAAAGACAAGGTAGCCAGCTTCAGGAGCCACTGGACGGAAATGCACAGCAAGTGGGTGACCTCGTTTGCGCCTGGCACAAAGGTCCCACAGCAACACTGACAGTGGAAGGACCATTTTGCAGTATTTGTTGTACTGCCTAATGCCCACAATGGCATCTGAATAGTGCAGAGGTTTTTACATAGTGAGGGACAATGGATCTGGTGATTCAGGCCAAGCAATCACATATCGTAAGTTGTCTCCATCATAACAGATGACTCTCATAAGTCAAGAGTGACTCTCATATGGCCTTGCTAAAATCCTCTAGACTCTGGTTCATATCCAGCCCTTGTTGTACACATTTTTAAAGGCTAAAGTGGATTTAATTTTTACTTTTGAAGTCTGAAAAACTATACCACTATTATTGAAGAGGAAATCTAGAACAGTGACAAAAGTATTGATGGGCAACTATAAACCTGCTCTATTTCTCCATTTACAGTTGCTCTGCCTTTTGAAACTTCCATTCCCTAATATTCTCTTTCAGAATCACAGCCTTGAATTTACTTTCAAGAATAGTTATCAGTACTAACATGAACAATAGCCAGAGAAAAAATAAGGAGGAGTTACATGAAGAATAAAACAGCATGCACATATGTCATAAATATAAAGGGAAGGGTAAACACCTTTAAAATCCCTCCTGGCCAGAGGAAAAATCCTTTCACCTGTAAAGGGTTAAGAAGCTAGGATAACCTCGCTGGCACCTGACCAAAATGACCAATGAGGAGACCAGATACTTTCAAAAGCTGGGGGGATGGAGAAAATTAAATCTCATGTCAAGGTTCCTTCTCCACTCTGAACTTTAGGGTACAGGTGTGGGGACCTGTATGAAAACCTCCTAAGCTTACTTTTACTAGCTTAGGTTAAAACTTCCCCAAGGTACAAACTATTTTACCCTTTGCCCTTCGACTTCCACTGCCACCACCAAACGTTTATCTGGGTTTATTTTATTAGGAAAGAGCCCGTTTTGGAAACGTCTTTCCCCCCAGAAACCTCCCAACCCTTGCACCCCACTTCCTGGGGAAGGTTTGGTAAAAATCATCACCAATTTGCATAGGTGACCACAGACCCAAACTCTTGGATCTTAAGAACAATGAAAAAAAGCATTCAGTTCTTGAAAAGAAGAATTTTAATAGAAGTAACAATAAAAAGAATCACCTCTGTAAAATCAGGATGGTAAATACCTTACAGAGTAATAAGATTCAAAACATAGAGAATCCCTCTAGGCAAAGCCTTAAGTTACAAAAAGACACAAACACAGGAATATCCATTCTATTCAGCACAGCTTATTTTCTCAGCCATTTAAAGAAACCATAATCTAACGCACATCTAGCTAGATTACTTACTAAATTCTAAAACTCCATTCCTGTTCTGTCCCTGGCAAAAGCATCACACAGACAGAGATTTTTTTTCTCCCTCCCCCCAGCTTTTGAAAGTATCTTGTCTCCTCATTGGTCATTTTGTTCAGGTGCCAGCGAGGTTATCCTAGCTTCTTAACCCTTTACAGGTGAAAGGATTTTTCCTCTAGCCAGGAGGGATTTTAAATTTATGACAACATATTATATTTATATATATGACAACATATTAAATTAAATTAAACAGAAGAACCCTGCCAAAACATAAGACTATATTGCACACACAATTCACCCCCTGGGGAAAAGGATGAGAGACAGAACGAAACACAAGTGGAGGATATTAGTCAGGTCACTCAGTGCACTGCATTGAAAGGTTCTCAAGCACTATAGTGCTGAGGGCACTATAAGAATATAGACAGAATAAAATATAAATTTATAACATAGAATAAGATGCAGCTATTTATGAAAGTGACCAGACTTCAGCAATATTGATGACAGAGCTGCTATTGCTAAACCAAATACATATTCAATACAAAACTTAAGACGGATTTTTACAGTGTCCAAAAATGTGCTGGGTGCTTTTCAGAAGAAATAGGAACACTTGTTCCATGACTTGTCATGTCAGGTCTGTGTAAACATTTCAAGTCATGATCACAGGAGACTGAGTGAGGAATGTTAATGGAACATTAGGGCAGAGGTGTCAGTCATCACAAAAGACAAGAAATTCAAGGTGTATGTTTTACATTGCAACATTTTTCTTCCATGTCACACACCCTGTATTGAATATACATGACAAAATTTACAACACAAATCCCAGCATGTTAATTTCTACATTTTAACAAGAAAACAAGAATAAAAAATGCTGCATGTGTCCAATATGGCCAAATCAAAGCACTTTTGAACAGTGGGAGTCTTTTCCTTGGCTTCAGTGAAAATTGGATCAGGCCATATGCACAAACCAATTTCTTTTGGACTGATATGGTCTGTGTGAGGATAGCTATGCATCTATAATTATATCAGGAATCTTCAGCCCTTTTTGAAAGGTAGCAGAAGACCACATCTGGAATTAGTCATTTAAACTCTGACAATTCAATCCTTTTCCAGGACTGATAGGATAACTAGTTTGCCTGCAGACAGTGGATTTTGTGACATGAACACCTGGGGCCTACACTGAGATCACCAGCCTGCTGCCAGAGGAGAATATTCAGGCACTACATACTCACCTAGATTGCCCACAAAGTAGTGAAAATGAAGGGAAAGGCTTCCATTACCAATCCTCTGTGCTTTGGTTACTGGAAATACCATATGTGTCTATGTATAAACAAAATTTATACATAGTACAGTAATTTACGGCAGACTAAGCATACAGTGTAAAACACATAAAATGGCAACAGCACCAATGGATGCAACATTAAGTATCACATTATTATGACAATGTGCAACCCTGCTCAAATAGTCTCACAACAAATCCCAGTCATTAATATTTCAGAAGCCCAAGAGGATGGCTACAATAGCACAAGGACAAAGTTGTAATACAGCAGCCTAATAACTTGGCTTTTAAAGAAAACTGCACTTGCAGAGGATAAACTAAATAATATTCACTAAAGCAAGTTCAACAGCTTGGCAGTAGCTGAAATATTGTTGCACTTTAGCTACACTGTGTGGGGGGGGGGATTGCCCCCCAGAATAAAAGTTTCTGAAAAGTTATTTGAATACCTTTAATTCCACATAGAATAGATTACTACTACACTACCCTAGGTACTAAAAGACAAAGGCATTTCCCAGTAAACAACGGTAATATAAAACACCTTTCAAGGTATCAGGGTAAAACTTTATTAGCACAGTACAAAGAAGATGGGAGGGAAAAGTGAGGGTGAGAATGTAGCAGAAAATAGCCAACTTCAATCTCCATAATTGTAAATAATAAGGAGGTCCACATAGTATACAGTATATCTGGGCTGCAATTTTGCACAAGCAATTATTTCAGCATATCATGCTAATTTCTTCCTTTTGCTTGAATTAAGAACCTCTTAGAGACTAGCTCACTTTGATCTTTTCTCTACCCAGCATCGCTTACAGCTGTATAATCCACTTCCTTCCAAACACACCCCCTCAATACTGAGTTCCCAAGCACATTCACACTTAGTGGGGCAGGACCCATGTTTTCATCTGCAACTGTAGAGTACCCAGTACAATGGTGCCTTTCGGCACTATCACAGTATAAATAAGAAGAAGTGTGGACACCAATTATCCAGATAAAGATTTCCAACTCAATTTCCTTTATTCATAGACTCCACATAGGAGAAAGCATTTAAAGGGACAGTATAGAATACAAATAAATAACAAAATTAGTTTGAGGGTTCAAAATGTGAAAAATCCATCACAAAGTTACTCACGGTGAAGGTATGTACAGTATGTAAATGAACTAAATCTAAAATAATGAGTCCCTCTCCGCTTGATTAAAATTTAAGTGCGAGTCATATTTTCCAATGTATGGTAGGTAAAGAACTACAATAAAGTTCATATAAAAATACACATGTGTAGCTCAAGAGTTATCTTTTGGGCTTATAGAATTCTGTGGACTTTAGGACAGTGGTGTGCTGTGAGAGGGTGAATTTTATAGAGATTTAGTTTGAAAACTTAGTCGTGAACCGTTTGAATTTAAAAACAAACGCAGGTTTTGTTTTCCTCCCCCTCTTTTCAGGAGAGGAATGGTGCTATTTTAAAATATTAAAATTACACTTGCCCTCCTCATCTCTTCCTCTGCTGCTTTTCCTGCCTCCCTTTTCTTGTCTCCTTTCCTTCATCAATTTCTTTTCCGTGTCTTGCCTCTCCTCCTTTTTCCCCTCTAACTTCCATTTGTTATTTTGTAGATTCCTAATAGAGCCTGTTATGTGTTAAAAAAGCACAAATAAGAAAAGGAGTACTTGTGGCACCTTAGAGACTAACAAATTTATTAGAACATAAGCTTTCATGAGCTACAGCTCACTTCATCAGATGCATACAGTGGAAAATATAGTGGGGAGATTTTATATACACAGAGAACATGAAACAATGGGCGTTACCATTAGTGTTACCAGAGCACTAATAGTTTCCCCCAAACGAACTAGAGAATTGCAGAATGAGGGTGGAGGAGAGGGCAGGAATAGAAAAGAAGCAGCTCATCACAGAAACTATGCTGACTTTTAACTGAACACTGCATCTTGCCCTGAATTCCAGGGTAATTAGTGTAGATACAGAATGATAGGAAATTATTAGCCCAGATTACATACATGCAGAATGCACTGTAAAGAGCTACATTTTGAGAACTGCAACATCATGGCGGTAGACACACTTACATCTGTGGGTGCATTGCTGTGCCCATAATTTTCACCCTGAAAGGGTGTATTTTCATCCAAAAGGCTAAAATTAGCATTTGCACTTGTATGATAACAGAACCATGGGTACAGCATATGAGTGCCACACCAAATCTGCAGAGGGCTGTTCAGCTGATTGCATCCTACACAGCAGGTTATGGTAATGACTTAATAAAAAAAAAAAAAAAAAAAAAGCAGCAGCAGCAGCCACCCAGAATCAAGGAAATAGTGCAAGACAGGTGACAATAGGATCCTCAGTTCGAAGTAACAATATTAGATCACAGAAGGCTCATCAATTGCCACTCATATGGTGTGGGGGTAGGCTACACTTGGACTTACATTTCCACCATCATGTCCCTTCAGGATGTGGTAGAAGCCACCAGTGCAGATGACACGTATTTATGGATGGCTTGGCATGCATCAGTATAACTATTCTGTGAGGGAGTGTGGAAATTTGGATCATGGATTGTGCTCAATCTCCTCAAGGGATGAACAGTGTCTCCCACTCCCTGGAAATATATTTTTCTTATGGAGTATTGTCTCTCAGTAGTTTCCTTGAGATTAATCATTTTAAAATTGCATGAGGAAAGCAGTATGCTCCAAGGGACTATCCCTGGTCTGACACACCCCAGCCAACTTGATGTGTTCTCCTTCTGTGACTGTTAAATTCATTACATGTTCCCAAGTATATGTCATTACATATATGACGAGCTGCCTTGCCTCACAGGCATCCTATCTGTTGATCCAGCGTAACCCCTTCACATTTCTACAGGTCTCCTCATTTCTTTTTGACATCTGCTTGATGTATGCCTATTGCTGAGCATCCCTGGGGGGCAGGTGATTGAAAAATCCCACCAGTATACCTTAGATTCTGTGTGTTTGCTTTGCCTGATTCCTTTCAGGGTGGTTCAAGATTTGTCCCTGGTTGTTCCTTTGCTCCTCTGACAAATTGTGCTAGGTAACCAGTGACCTGTAAAACCTGTAAAGAAAATATAGTCACCTTCTGTAGCATTCCTGGAGCCATTTGCTCTGTTTTTCCTCCTCTCATCCTAAGGATGGCCACATGACCCTGTAGTAATTCTAGCAGGCAGACAATGCTGCCAGCAGAAATCTGTCCCCAGCTGCAATGGGTAGCCTCATGAGTCAATGCAAGGTAGCTTTGGTCATACAATGGGAGCATTGCCAGATACAATTTGTGGTGCAGTTGTGGGGGGCTGCATGTGACTTGTTTCCATGTACGTCCTTTTGAATGTTCCACGGAGGTTACATTTGCAAGGTCATGCCCCAATTACAACTCTTTGTCCTTCTAGTCACTTATACCTGCTGAGCATTTTCGAAGGGGAAAAACAACTGTGGCACAACCCTCCTTGATACTATGGATATAAAAGTCTAGTTCAAAGGCACTAACTGTTTGAAGATTTAGCCCACAGTTCTATGATTTCATCCTTCATCAGATGACTAACCAGAATCCAAATCCTATGATTAACACTTTCAAGAAAAGCGGCTTTAAAAAAAAACAGGAAAAAAAATGACACTGAGCCAACATAATTGCCTATCAGGCTGTTGTGCAAAGATGTTGATCATTCTGCAGCATGAATAAGCATTTCAGCCCTGCTTCTACCAGGGGGTATTATTGGGCCCCAACAGTAAGCTTTAAAGGAAAAGAAAATTGCAGACAAGAGAATTAAGGAGAGAAAATTAGAGAGAAGGAAAACATCCTTCTAATCATTCTTTGATTCTTTATAATTATGATGTTAAATCATTCCTTCGGGGCGATTATGGTGGTAGCCATTTAACAGAGATGCCAGTAGATTAGGATCTTGATATGTTATTTCTAACTCAGTGCAAAATGGAGATGATAAACTATAATAAGTTGCTCTTTTTTCCCAACCTCTTTCTTTGTTTTTAGTGTGACAATACAATTACTGTAGAACATAGGGAAATGAGAAATTTGAAAAGGTTCCAAAAGAAGGAGGAACAGATTTACAGTAAATGAAAGAACAGATTCTCCTCGCCTCCTTGCCTCCGTTAATGATGCACTAATGTTCCCATGGGTTCATGTGCTTTTAAAGTAAAAACAGAGGTCTTTTAAATCTCTCTCAGGGACTTTAAAAACAAAAACAACAACAACAACAAAAAAACAGGGAACTAGATCTTGTTTTCAAATTCCAGAATCCCACTTGCAAGTGCTGCAGTCACAAAAAGATGAACCATTTCAAACTAAACAATCAAGCAAGGAGCAACCTATCCCCCAAGCCAGACATTTCAGAAGGTTTGAAAACGGTTAATTAACTTTTAAATTTTATTTTTGAGGATGTCTGTACCTTCCTGCAAGGGGGACTGCTGAAACTATACAAGAGGGGCTGTTCTTGCGGGAATTTCAAGGCATTTCTTGAGACAGTAATACTTGAAATACCACAAGTCTCTTCTTGTGAAATTTCAAGCCCAGTTTTGGTATGCCACAAGGTTAAGATAGTGTTACCAGACTGGGTCTACAGTTTCTAGTTTCTGAGGAGAATGTATTTGCCAAGTAACTTGGGAGTGGCCTCATTTTCAGAAGTGCTGAGCACATGCAACTCTTGCTAACCCCAAATTATGAGCAACAAAAACAATGGGGTACAATGGAAACTATTATGCAACCTTAACCTTAAAAGTTCTATGTGTGCCCACTAGAGTATTTCAAGTTCTATATAACAGAGCTTTGCAATACAGTCAGAATTTAGCATCTGTTTCATGTTGTTTTTTCCAGAGTTTTTCAACTTGGGTATTAAATATAAAAATTTGCTTTAGAACTCAACTTTTCAGTAAGGTTCAGAAAATAAAGAGTAAGATTTAAATAGTTGGTTTTCATCATGGCAAAAAAAAATTAAAAATTATCCCCAAAGTTCTCTACTAGATCTAGTGTTTAATAAATTAATTATCTGTAAAAGGGACTACTCATATACCTTACAAGATTCTAAAGTAATTGTGTCAACTCAGGAAAGGACTTCAGCATCACAGTAGGCAGTTCAATGAAGACCTCCATTCAATCTGCAGCTGCACTCCCCACCCCGCCCAGCCACCCCCCCCCCCAAAAAAAAAGCAGCAAGGAGGCTGTTAGGTTGTGTAAAGAATGGGATGGAGAACAATTTGGAAAAAATTATGAAGTCATTAAATAAACCAGTGGTATGGCTTTATCTGGAATAGTACGGTGTAACACATTTCAAAAAGGATGTGGCATAATTAGAAGGAGTCAGAAAAGGGCAATGAGAATGACTCAAGAGCATGGGAAAATTTCTATGGGAAGAGAAATTGGAAAGATTAACAATGATTACCTTAGGATACAAATAATAGGGGACATGATAAAGTACATAAAAGTGAACTGTATAGAGAAGGTAGATTTGGAGCTTCTATTCTCGCTGTTTCATAAAACAAGAAAGGGATGTTCAATGACATTAAAAGGTGGCCAAGTTAAAACTGAGAAAAGGAAATACTTTTTTACACAGTGTGTATTTAGATGGTCAAACTCATTGCCACAGGAAGTTTTTGAAGTCAAGAACTAAGCAAGATTCAAAAAGCAATTAAACATATATATGAATAATAAGAAAATCTACTGTTATAATTAATCATAAGAATTTGGAAAGAATATTAAACCTCAAGCTTCAAGGCTTAAACTAATCTCATAAGAATATCCAGACTGGGTCCATCTAGCCCAGTCTCCTGTCTTCTGATGGTGGCCAATGCCAGGTGCTTCAGAGGGAATGAACGGAACAGGCAATCATCAAGTGACCTTCTGGCAAACAGAGGCTAGGGACACTCAGACCATGGTTTTGCATCTCCATCTTTTAGAGACCAGAATAAGAGGTAATATGGGGGGGTAGATTATCCCACCTCTGCCTACTCATGGTTTCTTACACCTTCCTCTGAGGCATCTGGTGCTGGCCCCTGTAGGAGACAGGATAGTGGACTGGATGCACATTAGATCTAATCCAATATGGCAATTCCTGTGTATGTAAAGAGCCTAGGAGACCATTTCCTTCCCCAGTTTTTTTTTTAAATAAAGGGGCAGATGTAATTTTTTTTTACAGAAAATTTTCATTTTGATTAACATTTTCTGTTCTTTTGAATAAACAAAAATTGAAATCACTGTTCAAACACTAAGTGTTTAGTTTCCTTTTGCCAAACCAAACAAAAAACAAAAAACAAAAAACAAAACCCAACAACTTGTCACAGGAAAGTTGTCTTTTTCCCAAATTTTCAACTAAAAATAATTGGCATTTTCATCAATCTACACTTTATAAGGGTGCCTCTGCTCTTCCTTACACCTACCTTTTTAATTTCCTTAATACATGTACAGGACAGAGAGACAGACAGGGACCAAAAGAGAACAAATTATTAAAGGGAACAAACATACCGGCTGCCGCTTCCCACAGCTCCCATTGGCCTGGGGCGGCAAACCGCAGCCAGTGAGAGCCGCGATCGGCCGAACCTGCAGACGCGGCAGGCAAACAAACCGGTCTGGCACACCAGGGGCTTTCCCTGAACAAGCTGCATCCCAAGTTTGGGAAACACTGCCCTAGAAGATATGCTCTAGTTCAAACAGGAATTAATTCAGAGAAATTCTATGGCCTTTGTTATAGATGAAGTCAAAGTAAATGACCACAATGGTCCCTTCTAGCTTTACAATCTATGAAACTACATGTCTTGCATTCTGTCTATTTCTTAACCTTTAAAAACTCTTAATATGAAGTTAAAAGTTTAAACAGCACTGAGTTATGATCTATAAATCCAATTGAGCTTTGGCACATGAATCCTGCTGACTACGCCAATTGTCATGCTGTCTGGAGTGGCTCACAAGTGAGAATACCAACCTCAGGGCAGACTGTTAAGCAGCAAAGCAGAAACCCCAAATGGGTTGTGATTTTTATAATTCTATTTCACCCAATAACAAGTGTAAACTCCTCAGACACTACACAGCTTTAACATGGAGTCACAGACAGTCTCTTTGGACATTCTGATCCATCTTGACACCCAGGCAATCTTGACTGTGTGATAGATGGTCACTTTACACCAACAATCACAAAATATTCAGGTTACTCTCAGTCCCAAGGAACCAGTCACTTTACTGCATATTAATCTTACACCAAAGACAACTCTTGTAACCAATCCTCTAACAAACTAAGTAAAGGTTTATCAACTAGGAAAAAGAAATAAGAGTTATTTACAAAGGTTAAAATTTATAAACATACACACACAAATGAGTTGCAGTCTTAGGTTTCAGATGGTGACAGAGCTGTTGAAATATGCCAGCTCTGTATGTCCATTCGGGCTAACCCAAGTTAGTCCTGGGTATCTCTTGCTTATGTTTAGGAATCTTTGCCCCTTAAAGTTTTTTTTTATTCTGTTTGGACTCCGGTTCCTTTTGGTCAGGAATTTTTATCCTCATAGCCCTAGAGTCTTAAGCTGATGAGATCACCACTTCTGTACATAACCTCTTCATGGGTGGGTGCAGGGAGCAATCAGAGTTTCTGTTCTAGAATGGCCCATTTGGATTCAATAATTCTTCCCAATGGGCAGGAGATAACACCTTCTGTAGGAATCCAGCATGTTGCATTAGGTGAGGTTTTTTTTCCCAGTTTGGTGAGTTACAAGTTTTCAGAACAAACATTTTACATCTAGAGAACACACACTTAAATATTACCTTATAGCATAGGATACAGATATTAAAAGTAGGATTAATACATGCAACATTCTACAAGCATTCCATCAAGTCTAAACACTAAACAAACACTAACATCTGTTTTAACTATATTAACCCACAGGTATGCCAGACTGGTTTACAGTTATGCTTTGTCAATGTTCAGTCAGGCCGAAATCCTTGGCATTAACTGGCATCTGGTGTGCCAGCATCACAACTGGGTTAGTAATCTCTTCACTGGGATTAATTATTCTGTCTTCTTTGAAAGCCCTATTGTAACAGATGACTGAATAAAATATCTGTTTAATTCCTAGATACAATCTATTCCTTGAGGATGTAGTTATTTCATGATAACACACTTCTAGAATCTCCATAATGCTATTGGCAAAAGTTTTAATTAATGCAAAACGCGCATTAATTGTGTAGAGATAAGAAAGGACGGCTCCTATAGATATGAGCAAAGGGTCGATGCCTTTATGTCTAATGTGTGTCTTTTTCCACTCTCTATATGGTGTGTATTTCTGTAAAACCTAGGTATCACTAGATCTGGGTGCAAATCACATGAATCTGGTTAATAAGCGGCATCAAGATTCATGTGTGTGTGGTTTTCCTCTTTTCCCCCCGCCCCCAAACACAAGTATGGATATTTCATGATATTCTGAAACAAGTACATTGATCCTATCACTGTATTCACTAGACGAATCTTGTCCAAATCACCACTAATCATATATAGGAAAGTACAAAACATTAGAGCAAAACCTGGAAGTTTGGCCACTGTGTCACATTTAATTACCAAGAGTGCATTGCATCTTAAGATATCAGTCAAGTACATCTTCATGCAGTCATACAAAATAAATTAAATAAATTAGTGCTTTAGTGGTGCTGATAGGTTAAAAAACTGAGCAATATATCAGCCATTCTGGAATTTTAGAAGAAATTATTTTCTTCTATCTACTCTATCTAGCTGTAGTCCACTGAATCAGCCTCTAAAGGAGAAATGTCAAATTAAAACCCAATAAGGAAGAAAAACAAATTTGTGTACTGTTTTCACAGCAATATATTCAGTAGCATATTGCAAGACCTTATTACTTAAAGCAATGTTGTAGAATGCAAGCAACAAAGAACTTGAAGCAGATTCCACGGGAACTCAATCATAAAGTAATCTTTGACAAGGATAATAAAAACACAGTTACAGTAAACAAACTTCATGCTCAGTAATGCAAGATAAATCAGAGGGAGAAAAACGGAAGTAATGATTGCAAGAGCACAATTCAGTCATCATTTGTACAGAATGTAGAGGAATTAGCAGACAGACAATGAGGTAATAGAAATGTCACAATGACAGAAATAGAGGTCATTAAGACCTTTCTCTCTACCACAAACATTTCTGAAACTTCTGAAACATATACAAACTTGATAGAGTTGCAGAAGGAAAGCAAAGAGTTCATTCTTTATATTAGATGGAAAATTTCTCAAGCAACTTGTACTTGACTAATGATAATGATACAGTACTCCTAGGCTTTGACAGTTAAGGGCACATTGCTTTCTCTCATTACATTATGGAAGCTGTTGGCTGCAAATTCAGATTCCATGGAAGGTTCGATCTATCAGACCTTGCACATTGAAGCATTTTTAAAATGGTATTTACATCTAGGGAGTGTGACTAGGTAAATGTTAGAAAGGCAACAGAGTGACTTGTCCTTGGGCTGGAGAAACAATGGCCAAGCCAACCTTGATTACAGAATGAGCTTCACCAGAGGGGAATCAGACAATTTCTAATGAACAGTAGAAGGTGGCTGCTGTAATGGGGAAGCTCAGTAGGCTGTAGTGAGACATTTTAACCTTTTCTTACTGAAAATTTTGTCAAGATCGACATGTTCTTGTGAAACACTATGAATTCAATAAAACTGCAGTTTTAGTGGGAGACTGTTCTATTTTTGTCCAGCTCTAGTTATTAATAATTGTATTTAATTCTTAATCCTATATTCACAAATTGACCTTATTCACTATTTACCATGACTTATAATGGCAGTAAAGCTACAGGATTCCCTCACTGAAGATGGCCAACGATTCACTGAAGTTTGATGTGAAAGTGGAGCTGTTTCTAGTAAAGAGAATCATCTCCTATTCTTTAGGAATGAAATAAATGAAGCCAGGCTATCCTTATGCTCTATAGTTAGAAACTACACACAAAACCTTACCACCACAAAATCTTAGTTGTGACCTCATACTTCCTGCATTTAATCTCCGTTCACATATCAATGCTGAATATTTGCTAATGTTAGTGAAATTGTCATTAAGATTTTACATTCTACTGTGAGAGAGATGGATGTGTGGTTTGTTTCCTTATCTGTTGGAGTCAGAAGGAAAATTCATGTGAAGATGTGGAGTGAGTGACTGTCAGAATACATGCTACATGGACATTAGGGTATGACTAAGGGTATGTCTACACTTACAGCAGCATGTAGCATACATATCCTGCATGCTCCCCTAGCACAAGTATAAATAGTAGCATAGACTTAGGTGAGTAAAGACACACCAGAACCTTATGGTATGTACCCTACATGGCGCTCTACCTGTCAAGCAGTGCTTCCCCAATCTACACAGCTATTTTTAGCAGTGTACAGTCCCACTGACTCCCTGCTGTTGGAGCCTTTCCCCACCACAGTGAAAGATTTTGGTAGTGTGGAAAGACTCTGGCAGCAGGGAAAGACTCTGATAGCTCTCTGATGCCAGAGCCTTTCTCCACTGACCCCCTCCCCACTCCCATCAGATCCTTTCAGGGTCACAGACAGCTTCACACCACAGTGTGGATGCAGCCTGTTTTTCACTGTGGTGTGTAGCTACATGCACTCTACATGTCACCATAAGTGTAGAGAAGGCCTAAGAGGGGTCCTATAATTCAGCATTTCATTTCTTTGAAGGGTTTGCATTAGAGTGATGTCATACTTAACTAACCTTAATTCCTTTTACAAGTAGTGTTTGTTTATAGAATATTTATTGGAATATGGAACATCTCAAGCCCTGCTACTTCCTTTTCTTGAAGTTTCTTTGTTCTAATCCCATTTTATTTGTTTATTCACTTATTACGCAAAGCAAAAATGAGAGCAAGGTAAGCTTTAAAAAGCTGAGTTTGAATTTAAGTGTCTTCCACATTGTAACCAAGAGGTGTCTGAAACACCACAAAAGCATTTAAAATTGACAGTGAGGGGGGTCTGATGGCTACGTTCATTATATAATGTAAAAAGTGAAAAGCTAGTTAAGTGATGGATAAAAAGAATCGCTGACTATAAGGAAATGGTCAATAAGCTGGGAGTCTTTTCAAAGGCTATCAAGGGTCTCCCTATTAAAATAATCTTCTAATTCCATTCTGTAGATTAGTGGATATCTCATGGCACCCCTTGTGGCCTCAGGAAAGCCCTGCATGCAGCCTGTCAACTCAATTTTCCTTCTTGAATCCCCAAATAAACTCCACACAGGTTCTCTTTCCAGTTCAATCACAACAGACTACATAGGGTCTTATTTATTAACTTAACATTCAAAACTAAATACAAATGTCTTTCTTTCAGCCTTCAACTGTGGACATCCCAACCTTCCTTGGCCTTAGCAAGCTACCCCCAACCCTTCCTAGCTGGAGCAACTCTCCTGGTCTCAGGATCTTCTCTGCAGGAGACTTTCTCAGGCTATCAAAATTAGAGGCACCTGTGCTAAATTTGCATGGTCATAAATCACAAAGTTGCAAAGCAGGTTCTTTTTTTGGTTCTATAACAATTTCAAATCTGGGCACAAGTGAACAAAACAATCCATAAAGCATGGACATTTTGTCTTACGAGCATCAACAGTTTTCCCATCCAATACTTTTATTTTAGAAGTTATCTGCCAAGTTCCCTTCCAAATTGATCAATTTGCCACATTTTTTCAAAAATTACATTTTCTCCTGACATGATGTATTAAAAGCATGACACAGAAGTGTTGATGAAAGCCAGCTCTTTATTTTCTAGTCCATCACATGACGTGGGAAGAGCTACAAAATGGTATCCCACTCATTCCAGTGAGCTATTGTAAAGTTTTAATGGCAAACATCACACAGATGAAAATTAAGTGGCTGACCCCTAGAAAATATAAGAGGCCTACAACAACTAGAAAGCGTGGGAGACAACCAGCAAACACAGACGATCTACCTTACCTGAAGTGAGAGAAGCCTCTGTTTGTGGAGCGGAAGAACTATAGAATTCTAGTCTCATGTCTGTAGCTATATAATATGTCTAGTTACTACGAGAGTAATTATTACATTGAGCAATTATGCTGTCATTCCATTACAGTATTTCTGAAATAAAATGATAATTTACTAATTCACTGAATTAATATGAATTGTAATAGTGTACCTGTCTGGTGCCATTAAATGGGCAACATTTTTCTATCTCTGTCCCACCACACCACCCCTCAGTTAAGAAATCCCAAGTCCAAAGGATACATGATAGGGATGGGGAAAGTTCACTTTTGTGTACTTAGAGAAAGCACTGGTGGTTTTAAAATAGCAGAATTCACAATACAGAAAATGTATAAATAAACGTCTTGATGGCATGGTTCATATACAGAACAATGAAACAAAGTAACAATATAGGCATCTGCCCTGCCCAGTGATTAAATGACCCTTCTCCCCCAAAATTTGACCAGTATTAATTTTGGGGTTAGTGCAACATAATAGCTGCCAAGTGCAGTCAGCCCCATAACAACGAACAGTGGGGAAAAGAAAGAGTGGTTGAACTCCCTTCCTCACCCTAAACCAAATATTGATAAGGTGGTAAGAGGGATTCAGTGTCCTGATAACAGAGGTTTGTAAACAAATGTGAACATTTAAGACAAACACATTGCACAATGACCATTACAACTCAGCTGCCACTCTCCACAGCATAAACCCAACCCTTGAATGTATTAACCTAGTGGAGGTGCCATGTTATAATAGTCCATAATGGGTGAATAGTCACAGGAACAAATAATTAAAGACCATCAGCTACAGGGAACAAAACAGTCACAAAGCCACAGAGCCCCACAAGTATGTACTGGTGTTCACTCATGTGCTTTTCCAGCAGCTGCACAGGATGTGAAGGTGCCCCTTGACATAGGCAGATGTCATCCTCTGCCTCCCTGCTGTTGCAAAATGTGTGTACATATTTCATCCCTGATTTCTCTTGTCCTCTGGGAACCAGGACCAGCGTGCACATTGGTGGAATCTGGCTGCCTGTAGAGTTTGCAAACCAGACTTTTCCTGTGCCCACTCTGGAGAGAAGTGTTCCCTTTTACCCTCCCAAATGTTACACAGTGTGCAGCAGGAAATGATTGTGTGGATGGCATAGGCAGCACCAATGAGATTTCAGCCCACCAAACACACACACTGACCATTCTGCAGCTACTGACTTTGTAATTGAATTCCTTTTTTCTAGGAACTTTGATGTTGGGATATGGTTTCATCAGTCAAGTTAGGAGTGGGTATACAGGGTGCCTTTAAATAACAGTTGACACAGGCACACCATAGAATCACATCGTTTCTGAGGAATACAGTCTGTTCTTTCCCATTCAAGTACAATCCTGATCTCCTAAGAACCCTGGCATTATGAACCTTTCCAATGTTTCCCACATTGGTATTCATGAATCTGCCTTGTGGTCCATTAAGTCATGCAGAAGCAAAATGAGCAAATAGTAAACATTTCAGTTCACACACTTACTAACCCCTTTTGATGGGCACGTACTGGGATGTGGGTTTCTTCAATGGCCTCTGCACAGTTCAGTAACCCCATCCTCTGAAATCCAGCTATTACTTCTGCAACTTTGCTAATGTCAAACACCCATGGGTAGATCACTGTGTTAATTTCCTCACAAACCTGCACAGCCATGACCCCAACAGTGGACGTTCCAGCTCCAAAGTGGTTTGCAACTGATTCATAGCTGTCTGGTGTTGCCAGCTTCCATTGAGCAACAGTCACCTGCTTCTGCGTGGGTATAGAATCCTTGAATTGAGTGTTCTGATGCTGGAGGTGTGCTGCAAGGTCTTCACACAGCTTCATGAAGGTCTGTTTCCTCATTTGGAAGTTCTGAAGCCACTGCTGATCAACCCAGGTTGGTTTCCAAAATGATGTGATCCCACTCCACACCATGCTTGTTTTCCTGCAACAGTAGGGATAGTTCACCCATGGGCACACCATGGGAATACCAGTATGTGCCATATCTGTTACATGGGACACAGACACCAATTTTCCAAAGTGCTAGGGGGTGCCTGACCCCCTGTACTCCTCCCCTTCCCCCAAAACTAATAATTTTCCCAAAAAAGTTTTGGTTTGAACATATTGACATTTTCTGATCAATATTTTGTCAAAGTTTCCCAACCAAGGCTAGTCATACAGTGCATTTTGTTCTGTAACCACTGAATTGCAAATACCACTTGTCTTTGTCTGCAGTTCTTCAGTACATTACATTCTAAGGTAGCAGTCCACTTTATGTTTATCACAGTCATATATACAGTAAAATATTTTGCTAGTGACAAATGTAGCACATGAATCTTGTTAGAGTTTTAGAATAAATTATTTTCCCCCATCTATTGTATAGCTCTACAGCACTGAATCAGTTTTCTAATAGGACTTAAAATTCCACAGTTCATAAGATGAAGAGAAATATATTTGTGTGCTTGCAACTTAGCAGCATATTCAGAGCCACCTTGCAAAATATTATGATGCATTGTAATTTTACAAAAGGCAAGCTAGATCTTGCAGGATGTTTACTAAAATGCCTGACTTCATACTCACATTAAATCAATCCATCAGCCAGGGTAGAGAGGAAGAATAAACTTTGACAACATTGCAGAGGTAATAAATCCATTTATAGAACATATTCAGCCCTTATTCATGGTGGTCATGCTTCACCACTCTTGTCGTGAATCTTTGAGCCCTTTGTAAACTTTCTTCTGTGATGCTTTTATCTACGTGGTCACTTGCTGAAATGTGTCTAAATTTTACAGATGAAGATACCAAGCCTGATTCTCCACAGCCTGGCACCTTGTGAAGTCATTTTTATTTGTGCAAAGTGAGTGGAAGAAAAAAAATGATATTTTACACCTATTTTGGACAAATGTAAATCATTATATATGGTTGGGATTTTCAATGAAGCCAATGGATTTGGGTACCTGTGGAAATCCCTGGCTATATTTATAATAGGCATGTAAAGGTCTACTTCGTGTGTACATTTGCTGCACTCTTGCAAAGGGACTGGAAGCCCTGAGAAAAATAATCATGATTGAGCAAATATGCCAGAAGATTCTTGGATAACTGCTACATTGCTGGTCACTAAGGTTTTATCCAGATGGTCCTGGAAATAAACATATAGTTAAAACTCTCAAAACTGACAAAAAGAGCAAAGAAAACTATTGGGGGTTTGCTGCACAAGTTAGGGTGGTTCATGGAGCACGTGCTTAAAACTTCTAAGAACTCTCCTTGGGCTTGTATATTTTGTAGAGTTAACTCAATATATAACTCAAGTGTTGCTCCTAACTTGATTCCCATCAACACACAAAAACCTTTAACTTGAATGTTATAATGCTTTTATCTCAAGTCGGTTGGACTGTCAGGAGGTATAGATGACAGGCTGAGCTAACAAACTCATCAGCTACTAACACAACCACTCTGTGTAGCTTGAGTGTTATTTCATAGTGAGCCTAACTACAGTGAAAGTGGCCAAACTCAAGAGCTCTTAACTTTAGTGTCGATAATTTAACTCTACAGTGAGGAGAAACCCTCTGCATCTGCAGAGATTTCAGCTATTTGCCTGAGTTGCTGCAGACTGTTAGGAGACACACACATACACTGTGCTCTCAGGAAAAAATATTTTTTGCTCTTTCCTCGTTTTACTTATTCTAAAATACAGCCAAATGAAGACTGGAAGTGTTAGAAAGTCCATTTTGCATTTTTTAGGCATGGAAATTTCATAATATGGAGAAACAACAACAGAGAGGCTAGTTCTGATGTTTAAGAAGGTCTGTAAAAAAGGACTAAAAGATCGTCACCTTTAGGTTTCTGTTAGGACTGTCGATTAATCGCAGTTAACTGATGTGATTAACTCAAAAATTAATCACGATTAATCGCAGTTTTAATTACACTGTTAAAGAGAATACCAATTGAAATTTATGAAATATTTTGGATGTTTTTCTACATTTTCATATACATCTTGTATTCTGTGTTGTAATTGAAATCAAAGTGTATATTTTGGTTACAAATATTTGCACTGTAAAAATGATAAACAGACGAAATAGTATTTTTCAATTCACCTCATACAAGTACTGTAGAGCAATCTCTTTGTCCTGAAAGTGCAACTTACAAATGTAGATTTTTTTTGTTACACAGCTACACTAAAAAACAAAACAATGTAAAACTTCAGAGTCTACAAGTCCACTCAGTCCTACTTCTTGTTCAGCCAATCGCTAAGACAAACAAGTTTATTTACATTTACAGGAGATAATGCTGTCCTCTTTTTATTTACAATGTCACCAGAAAGTGAGAACAGGCATTTGCATGGCACTTTTGTAGGCAGCGTTGTAAGGTATTTACATGCCAGATACGCTAAACATTCGTATGCCCCTTCATGCTTCAACCACCGTTCCAGAGGACATACTTCCATGCGGATGATGTTCATTAAAAAAATGTGTTAATTAAATTTGTGACTGAACTCCAAGGGGGAGATGTACGTCCCCTGCTCTATTTTACCTGCATTCTGCCATATATTTCATGTTATGGCCATCTCGGATGATGACCCAGCACATGACGTTGTTTGTTTTAAGAGCACTTTCACTGCAGATTTGACAAAACACAAAGAAGGTACCAATGTGAGAATTGTAAAGATAGCTACAGCACTTGACCCAAGATTTAAGAATCCAAAGTGCCTTCCAAAATCTGAGAGGGACATGGTATGGATCATGCTTTCAGAAGTCTTAAAAAAGCAACACTTTGTTGCGAAAACTACAGAACCCGAACCACCAAAAAAGAAAAATCAAACCTTCTGCTGGTTGGCATCTGACTCAGAATACAAAAATGAACATGCGTTGGTCTACATTGCTTAGGATTGTTTTTGAGCAGCAGCATCAGCATGGATGCATGTCCCCTGGAATAGTAGTTGAAGCATGAAAGGACATGAATCTTTAGCACACCTGGCACATAAATATCTTTTGACGCCAGCTACAACAGTCCCATTAGAACACCTGTTCTCACTTTCAGGTGACACTAAACAAGAAGCGGGCAGCATTGTCGCCTACAAATGTAAACAAACTTGTTTGTCTGAGCAATTGGCTGAATAAGAAGTAGGACTGAGTGGACTTCCAAGCTCTAAAATTTTACACGGTTCTATTTTTGAATGCATTTTGTGTACATAATTTTTTTGTAAGTTCAACTTTCATGATAAAGAGACTGCACTACAGTACTTGAATTAGGTAAATTGAAAAATACTATTTCTTTTGTCTTTTTACAGTGCAAACATTTGTAATCAAAAATATGAAGTGAGTACTGTACACTTTTTATTCTGTGTTGTAATTGAAATCTATATATTTTAAAATGTAGAAAAGATCAAAAAATATTTAAATAAATGGCATTCTACTGTTGCTTAACTGTGCGATTAATTTTTTTTTAGTCACGCAATTAATTGTGATTAATTTTTTTAGTCACTTGACAGTCCTAGTTTCTATATATGGAAAAAATGCTCCAACCTTATAAGTGGCATGGTATTGAAAAGAACATAGACAGCAATTACTTGAATATGAATTGGTTGGTGCAAAAACTTATTAGCCATGATAGTTTCTGTTGAAACTCTGGTTAACTTTTAGCAAGTCTTGGAATTATTTTTGGATGCTCTGAACAGATCCAGATTTACACTTTCATTCAATTACAGGTTCTGTATACAATATGCTACAGACAGTTATCTGGCTTCTGCTCAACTTTCATTGCCTTTCCTGTGGAAACCAAAAACAAAACCAGCTAAACCAGATGATCATTAGCTAAAGAGCAATTCCACTTGGGGTCAGAAGATTGCCTGCTCACTTCTGACCTCACCTACCAAAAATATTTATGTCTACTGGAAGGAGTAGAATACATAGGGAAGGTAGAAAACATTGCTACAAAGAGAACTTCACCTATTGTTTGTTCTGCCATGAGGAGGAAGATCTTAAGAGGTCCTGCTCCTGAAGGAAGACCCAATAGTAAATCTGAACAGATAAAACATGAAAAGGGATCATATTGTTCACTGAGATTAAAGGCAGTAACAGGGACTGCTAGGATTTACAGAGAGTGTCAACTACAAATCAGTCCCTGGCAGGCCACTAGTGGAAAGGGTACCTCAGAGAGACACTGTCATCACAGAGTAGGAGGGTTTCCAAGAGTAACTTGGAATCTGGCATTTAGCTAAAGGCCTCCCACAGGAGAATGGTGTTGTTGCACATATTCTTCTGACCCCATAGACACAGACAGAAAAAAAATAACGGGTGCTTAGCACCCACTGGAAGCCAGTTCCCCTCCTCCCCACAGTGCCTCCCATCCACCGGCAGCCCCATTGATCAACTCCTCCTCCTCCCTCCCCGCACCTCCCGCCCACCGTGATCAACTGTTCCATGGCATGCAGGAGGCGCTAGTGGAGGGAGAGGAGTGGAGATGGGGCACACTTGGGGGAGGGGGCAGAACTGGGCAGGAAGAGGCAGGGCAGGGGGTGGGGCCTTGGGAGAAGGGGCCAGGTGGGGGCAGGGCCTGGGGCGGAGCAGAGGGGTTGAGCTCAGAGGAAGCTGGTGCCTGTGCCTAATGCAGAGATTTGCATAGATTATTTCAGTCAAACTCTGGTTTATAATTTTTACTTCATGCCCTGAAGGTTTCAACCTGAATCAAATACACAAATGGTATCCAACCCACATATGTGCGAGGTTCTCCCCCCTTCCTCCAGATGTGGATTCTCCTCTACTAGTGTCAGTGAAAGGGGCTTGTGATACTAAGCACCCCTGTATTCATACCTCATGCACTTCTGTAATAATCTGTGCAGAATAAGTCTTGTAAGGCATCATTTGAAAATTAACTCACTCGGCACTGATATTATTGTGCGATATATGTACATGTTGGGTAATAAGAGTATGACTATGTGCTGGAATTATAACTAAATTGTGTTCAAACCAGGTATGTTGGAGGAGTTGTTAAACAGGTATATCTTAAACAAAGGCATGTGTGTTTACCTCTATTTACATATAAGCAGTAAACAGACCCATCAAGGAGTGGAGGCAAACCTCACACTAATAAGTTGGGGAGAAGACAGCATGGCAGCTACACCCAGCAGGGGAGAAAAGCTTGGACTGGGTTTTACTTTTCAGAAGAATTAATTTAAAAGGTTTACTGCTCTATAAAGACAGTGGGGGCTGAACCGCCCGTGATAAGCAACTGAATCAACTGATTGTATACAGTATTACTGCTTTATAAAAGCATATAGAGTGAGGCCTTTTCTGAAAGCTAATGACACACTGGTGATTATATCATTGTGAGATGTATGTATCAACACCACATAAGGAATTATGGATGCTCATTGATATTAGGCTGTACAGTCTGCCCAATCAGGAGGGAATGTTACAGCCATCTACCTGTTTCCTATGTAATTAAGCATGGTGTAAAACAAACAATGGAGGCCCCATTTACATAGAACTCATGCTAGGAAATGGGAAGCCCACAGGAAGTGAAGAACAGCATCCTACCTCTTGAAACACAGTCATTGAAATTTGGAAGCAAGGACAGAAGCCATCTTTGGCATCCATCACTAGACAGACAAGTGAACAGAGGCCTTGAGATCTGAGAAAGATGGGTCTTTCAACCAAGGAGAGGGGTTTGAAGTCCCTGGAACTGAATATAGATGAGAAACCTGCTTAGGTAAAAGATCTTTCACCTAAGACAACAAGGAAAGCCTTGTACCTTGTACTTTTGTGGAAGGCCCTGACTGAGGGAAAGTCAGCCATGGCTGGGAAAAGGAATGAGTGGTGAGAGAAACCATCTTGTACAAAGCCTGTATCTTGTTAGATTATGTGTTAGACTATTAGATGTGCATTTTCACTTCTATATACTTGTAACCCTTTCTAACTTTATTCCTTTTACATCACCTAACCTATGTCCTATTGTTAATACATTTGTTTTATTTTACTATAAATCGACTTAGTGTGGGTGTTTAAAGGGAAGGGTGTATTCACCCTCAGTTAGGTTAATAAGATGTGATGTGGTTCTGTGTCATTAAAAGGAAGAAACAAACATTGTTATTTTTCTGAGCTGTCCAAGACAGGCTGGCCACTTCAGGGCACACAGTTCTGGGGAAATTCAGAACTAGGAGTGTGTTGGGGTCACCCTGCAAGTAGTAACCCAGGCTAGTGGGAGCCAGTGATAATGTAGACAGGGTGCTGGGGTCAGAGCTGCTGAACCAGGCTGTCTAGCACACAGACACTGAAGGTGTAACCTGCACAGGGATGCTGGAACTAGGGAGCAGCAGCACCCCCTGGCTTTAAGTAGTTTCCATAATATACAGAGTTTACAGTTTTGTTCAATGGCTTTCAGCACCCCGACTATAAAAATTGTTCCAACACCACTGAACCTGCATGCTGGTACCAAGGTTATGAGCAGCCCAGGTTGGGACCTACAACAGCAAAGCTTTGTGAGGCACCCACAGTTACAGAGCAGGCGGTGACACAACCTGGATTTGCCCCCTTGAACCATGACATCTTGTTACCTGCTAGGAGCCCTCTTAGACTGCTCTCCCCTGGATTGCTACCTCAATTAGCTCTCCCTTCCTGCATTGTAATAGGAAGTAAGGGGCACTGTTGCCAAGAGAGTTGGGAAGGAGGAGGTGACTATACTGCACTTGCTCTGAAACTCTGCCAAACAAAGAAGGCACAGAACACACAGAGGGTCTCTATTAGGGAAAGGGGGAACTTCAGGTAGTTCAGGTGAAATTCCCAAGCAGCCTGTGGCTGCTCATGAGCTTATGTGCAGCCACCAAAATCAGTATCCACTTATTATAGTCACATTAACTTTGAGAATATTGGAAATTCTCCTATAGTTTATCTTTAGTACACGGTACCAAGCAGCATCACCTGCTGCAGCCCAGAGAGCGCAGCCACACCGAGCCCACCTCTTTAAAATCTCACCTAGGAATTTAAATAAAAAGAGGATTGTTGATCCTCTTCTGTCTAGAGCTGGGTGAATAACTGATTTTTCAGTTTGCAGATGGAAGATTTGAGTCCTCATCTCCCACGTCCCAGATGAGTACCTTAATCACTTTAAATCATCCTTTTGTCCAGGAAGAGAGTCTTTTGTCAAGGGAAATCATGCCTCACCAATCTATCAGAATTCTTTGAGGGTGTCAACAAACATGGACAAGGCTGATCCAGTAGATACAGTGTATTTGGACTTTCAGAAAGCACTCAAAGGTTTTTAGCAAAGTAAGCGGCCATGGGATAAGAGGGAAAGTTCTCTCATGGATCAGTAACTGGTTAAAGATAGAAAACAATAGTCAGTTTTCAGAATGGAGAAAGGTAAATAGTGGTGTCCTCCCAGAGAGCTGTACTGAGGACCAGTGCTGTTCAACATATTCATAAATAATCTGGAAATAATAAATAAATAAATATTCATAATAATAATAAACAAACATATTCATAAATAATCTGGTTTCAGAGTAACAGCCGTGTTAGTCTGTATTCGCAAAAAGAAAAGGAGTACTTGTGGCACCTTAGAGACTAACCAATTTATTTGAGCATGAGCTTTCGTGAGCTACAGCTCACTTCATCGGATGCATGCCGTGGAAACTGTAGCAGACTTTATATATACACAGAGAATATGAAAAAATACCTCCTCTCACCCCACTGTCCAGCTGGTAATATAGTGAGTTTGTGTGTGTGGTTTTTGGGAGGGGGGTGAGGGGGTGAGAGAACCTGGCTTTGTGCAGGAAATGGCCCAACTTTATTATCATGCACATTGTGTAAAGAGTTGTCACTTTGGATGGGCTATCACCAGCAGGAGAGTGAATTTGTGTGGGGGGTGGAGGGTGAGAAAACCTGGATTTGTGCTGGAAATGGCCCACCTGATGATCACTTTAGATAAGCTATTACCAGCTGGACAGTGGGGTGGGAGGAGATATTTTTTCATATTCTCTGTGTATATATAAAGTCTGCTACAGTTTCCACGGCATGCATCCGATGAAGTGAGCTGTAGCTCACGAAAGCTCATGCTCAAATAAATTGGTTAGTCTCTAAGGTGCTACAAGTACTCCTTTTCTTTTTATAAATAATCTGGAGTGAGGTAACAACATTTGCAGATGATACAAAATTACTCAAGAAAATTATGTCCAAAGCAGACCGCAAGGAGTTACAAAGGGATCTCACTAAACTGAGTGACTGGGCAACAAAATGGCACATGTAATTAAATGTTGATAAATGCAAAGTAATGCACATTAGAAAACATAATCCCAACTATATATGCAAAATAATGGGGTCTAAATAGCTGGTACCACTCAAGATATCTTGGGGTCATCATGGATAGTTCTCTGAGAATATCCGCTCAGTGTGTTCCCATTAGGAAAGGGATAGATCAATGGTCTTCAAACTTTTTTTTTTTTTGGTGGACCACTTGAAAATTGCTGAGGGTCTCGGCAGACCACTTAATGATCTTTCCAAATGTTGTTTGTACCATTAGCTAACTATTGTAAAGCACTTTGAATAAAAACACTATATAAAAAAACCTTAATTAACTTTTTTGTTCTACAAATGAAAGCACACAACTCATGTTTTAATATCAGTACACTTACCTTTCTAATGCGATGGGTGTGCCCTCTCCCCCTCACTGCAGCAGCCCCAAGCTGGGGCTGGGAAGGAGCAGGATTTCTCCCCCGCCATGGCAGCCCCCAAGCTGGGGCTGGGAAAAGTCACCTCTTTCTCTGGCCGCCACAGCCCTCCATGTTCCAAATTCCCCCTCCCCCTTTTTTCACCCCACGGCCCCCTCCCACCTATCCCTTATTCCCCCCCAAGGCCACCACCTCACCTTACATGTGCGTCTTCTCCAGGGTCCAGGCACCTAATTAGTGGAGCCACGCTTGCACGACTCTACTAAATAGGTGGGTGGTCATTCATTCTTTTGTGCACAGCCGCTGAGGCGCATGCCTTAGAGGGAACTATCCATGGACCACCTGAATGGAGCTTGCAGACCACCAGTGGTCTGCAGACCAGTTTGAGAACCTCTGGGATAGATAATAAGACAGAAAATATCATAATGCTACTATATAAATCCATGGTATGCTAAAACCTTGAATGCTGTATGCTGTTCTGGTCATCCCATCTAAAAAAAGAAATTAGAATTCAAAAAGGTAAAGAGAAGGTCAACAAACATAATAAGGGATATGGAACAGCTTCCATATTAGGAGAGATTAAAAAGATTGGGATTTCTCAGCTTGGAAAAGAGACAACTAAGAGGAGATATGATCGAGGTCTATCAAATCATTCACTTTCTCCATACTATAAGGAAATCTTATTTACCCCCCTTCACATAACACAAGAACCAGGGGTCACCCAAGGAAATTAATAAGCAGCAGGTTTAAAACAAAAGGAAGTATTTCTTCACACCTTGTGGAACTTGTTGCCTGGGGATGTTGCGAAGGCCAAAACTATAAGTGAGTTCAAAAAAGAATTAGCTAAGTTCATGGAGGATAGGTCCATCAATGGCTATGTTACCTGTGATTTCTCAGAACCCAAAGCAGTGGTAACTTAACTGTTTCTCTCCAGGTGCTGTCAGGAATAAATCAACAGGGATATAACTCGAACCATCTGATAAATAATTGTCACAAGCAGGAGTGCTTTCACCTAAAACTACTTTTTGTTATTAGACCTCAAGCACATGCACACACATATACTGTTGTAGTAGGATTTAGAGCATTTCAAAACAAGTATATTTTCCTAGAGTTAAGAAATGGTTTTGAGGACTCATCAACCAGCCTTCCGTGGGGGGAGGAGGGGCATGTCTTTCAGCTGGCTGCTAGGGAACTTAGCTGTCAGATCCTTGCTGAAAAGGAAGCTTCCTGGGACTGCTCCAAAGCATATTATTTTGCCTAAACTTTTATAGCTAGCTTCAAAGAAAGAACATAACCTATAGTGGGTCACCAATTCTCCTAATTTCAGCAGAAACTACTCATCTCATATCATAAAAACATATCTAGTCATGACAATGTGTCGGGGCACTTAAAACCAAGGTCACTATTCTCTCATTCTCTTCCATACTAGTTAATTTTCTGCCCCATCCTCCCATTCTGATTAATAAATTGCAAGTATGCAGCTGTCCGACCTTGCCTCACAAAGGTCTAAGATTCTCCTAGCTATGTGATGTTTGGTTTTCAGCTCGCAGTGGCTGAACATACAAAATTGCTGACTGCAGTATTATCAAATTCTGGGGTACATGCAGGAATGTCAGATTCTGGGGTAACAACTATTATCCAAGATGATCAGGGATGCAACCCCAGGCTCTGGGTGTCCTAAGCCTCTTACTGCCAGAAGATGGGAGTGGACAACAGGGGAGGGAATCACACCATGATTGCCTGTTCTGTTCATTCCCTCTGAAGTATCTGGCATTGGCCACTTTTGGAAGACAGGATAGTGGGTTAGATGAACTATGGATCTGACCCAGTGTGGCCATTTTTGGACTTATGTTCTTGTGTACTCTCTCTCTCTGGCCCAATGAATATTGAACTATTTTATACAAAGTGGAACAGTTTCAATAGGAGAAACAGAGAGACCCACTCCAGTATAGCATATTGCCTGTTGGTTAGGATGTTCACATGCGAGGGGGTAGATCTAAGTTCAAGTCCCTGCTGCACAGTGGGGATTGAAACTTGGTCTCCCACATCTCAAGCAAGTGTTATAACCACTGCAATAAAGAGCTACAAAGTGGGACAGAAACACACACACAGTTTGTTAGCCTGGAAGAAGTTTTTCCCAGCCAAAACTAATCAGGTCAAATATGTGAATAGTTTCAGGTCAACAAACTGTATTTTTCAGCAAATAAACTAGTCATTCAAACAAATGTAATGCACTCTACTTCCATTTCCTTATATTTTTACATCTTTTCTAATTCTGAAAGAAAAAATATGGAGATAAATCAACATACCTTCACAAAGGTATTCCTTAAACTAACATGCCTATTAAAAAAATACGACTACCATGCAGTCTGGTTTCGCAGTCTGAATCAGGCAATCAGTGATGCACTTCCATTTACAGGTTTCAGAGTAGCAGCCGTGTTAGTCTGTATTCACAAAAAGAAAAGGAGGACTTGTGGCACCTTAGAGACTAACCGATTTATTAGAGCATAAGCTTTCGTGAGCTACAGCTCACTTCCTCAGATGTTTCAGTTTCCACGATATGCATCTGAGGAAGTGAGCTGTAGCTCACGAAAGCTTATGCTCTAATAAATCGGTTAGTCTCTAAGGTGCTACAAGTCCTCCTTTTCTTCCATTTACAGTTCATTGCAAAGGCTTTTAATTGATTTGGTGTTTTTATTAGTATACCCGATCCTGTTCTTACTGGCTTGTTTGTTTCTAGTTCAATAGGTATTGCAACATCAAATTCTTCTTACTTGAAGGTTGGTTTTCCTTGTGCTGTTTCTGTCCTGCTGTACTTAAAAAATAAAAAAAAAAGTGAATGGGTGGTATTTCCTTTCACTTCCAATTCCTGTATTCCAACATTCCCTTCCTGGGATATTTGAAATTGATGGCCATGTAATACACTTTACTATTCTTGGTGGGCTGTAAATGTCACTGGTTTCCTCCATATAAATTTGTCAATCTTAGTTTGTATTTCATCTGAGTGGTATTTTAGAGGTTGGAGAATTAACTTTTTCTATGTTCACCTACTGGTGGCATTCTTATGCTGTCATTTTAACTGAGTAGTGGGAACCCCTTGGCAAATCTAGTGCAGTTAAAAGTTTTGTCTGCTTTGATTCTTTCATATCTTTCTTTGGAAATTAGTGAATGGACCGAGTGTTAAAAGCTTGCTATGAACAGTAACAATGTTTTTGACTTTCTGCTCATCAGTATGTTGAATCCTTATGATGGTCTATTTTTAGGTATGGATCAGCACCTGTGATTAAGGTGTTCTTCTCCAGTGAAAATTAAGTGGTATCTCTCCACCTTTGCTCATGGCTTCTTTCTCTGGTATCTCCTTTGTCTGAGATGATTTATTCTATATGTTTTCCCATACATGGACAGATGTCACACTGCTCTAGGTAGTGCCACAACTATGTGCTTTCTTACTACTTCATTCTCCAATAACGAGTATCATCTGATACCAGGTAGTGCCTCAAGAATATGGCTTAACTTCTGTTGAAACCCCTCTGCAACTTGATGCATTTCCATAGGCATTCACATTACTGATTTATGGAACAACCATACCAGTTATTCCCTCTATTGGCAGAGGCTGCACCAAATACATTAAAAAACTCACAGATGCTCCTCCTTCCTCATGTTTTTTAAGATGATGCTGATACTCCTTAAACCAACAGCAGCCTTGTCTTATTCAGGGAGCATTTGCTGCTTTAGATATTTCTACTGCTCATGGTCCCACCCCTGCTTTTGACATCAGCAAATTCCTAAGTATCAGGTGGGTGCTGTACTGGCCACCATGAAAAACTCAAAATTTACAAAAAATTACTTACCATCCTATGGTATATGAGTTACAGTACTAGAGATTTTCACTATACTCAGAACAGTAATTAACTATCTGGCTTCTACTGCCAAATATATTCTTAATGGTAACCACTCAACCTGTAAAAAGCAAAGTAGTAGAGAGGAGCAGCCAGGGCCTAAAAGCACAAAAATAATTACACATATACTCTCTCTCCCTGGAATTGGCTGATTAGTCATTTTGTCCCACAGTTTTAGAAAAAAGCAACGAGTATAACACCAAAAACGTGAATATTAAGCAGGAGGAACTAGTTGTCACAATAACAAAAGATACCTTTTGTGAATAATACTTTTGTGGTATTTTTGGTACTTGTAAAAATGCATATACATGGATTATGATAAGCCTCTTATGTGAACATCTCTCTCTCTCTCTCTCTACATAGGAGATTTTGTGAGTTTCTATTTAGAAGGTAGAACAATGTAAACTCACTTTTACTATCTTAGAATTTTGCTATTCACATTATCTGTTATCCAAACATCCCCAGATTTTAACTCTCTCAATTCTGAGGGATTGGGGAGGTTTTTGTAGCTATTTTGCTTATCATCAACATAACTAAAACTCTTCAAAAATGAAATGATGAATGATTCCTGTTTAATTCTATCATGCAAGATTAATGGGCAACTGGTCAATAATCCATTCTTTCATTTTACTCTGCGTATTTTTAAGTGGAGGCAGCTGTGCTGGGGTTGGTTACAATGTGTTCCAACTTCAGTGAATCACTGATAATCTTTGCATAACCAGGGCCAAACTATTAATATATCTAATTAGAAATTCAGTCTGAACTTTGTCCCTTTGTAGAGAACATGGATTTTGAGCAGGAAAGCTACAGCCCTAACCTCAGTCTCAAAAATGAACAGGAAATAAGGAAATAAATCATTCCTGAAATGTTTACGGGGTGATTTTAATCTAGAAAGTGTGACCACTAGATTTGCTCCATAATGCGGAGGTTAAAAAAACAAACAAACAAACAAACAAACAAAAACAAACACGAAGTTGTTTTTAAACTGATAATGTATGGAAATTCCAAATACATCGTTGGAGGATGATGAATAAATAACTATTTCACAAGATAAAGAGGTGGGAGATTGGTAATATGTATTCCAATACACCAGGTACGTTTCTTTTTTAGGATTTTCTGCAGCACAGCATCTGATTCGTTTCACTTTTTTGGTTCATGATTACATGGTATGTGCTTTTCTTTTTAACAGGTTCATGACAACAATTCTGCTGTTTATTATGAATGAAGAGAGTTTCAGCACACAGATGACGATGTGAGAACAGTGAAAATGTGAAAATACTGTAGTTATGTAGGAAGCTGAATATTGTAGTAGAAATGACAATGGCCACCATAGGTAAGGTTTCATAACAGTTTCCATTGTAAATCCCTATTTTCTTTAAGAGCTACTTTTCAAAAACTTTTGCTTTCAAAGGTGAAATTTTCCAGGCTTATCTCCCACTGTAGGTGCTTTTGTTTGGAAAGGCTGAGCAAACCAATTAAGCTGCTTTTGAAAAGGGGAAGAGTGAAAAATATTCTTGTGACCTTCTCTGAACAGCTTGAGTAGAAACTAGATTTCAGTGGACCTATGCTGGTTTACATCAGCTTTCCCTGGACAAACAGAAAGAAGTTGTAAAGAAATAAATTCAAAAAAGGTTGTTTCCAGACTTGTAAATTCCTCCAAGTTTGAAGAAATGAAACAAGACATAAAAGAAAGGTAAAGAGCCCTTTAAAACTGAGATTGTATACCCCAAGAATGCTAATATGCCACATTTAGTAGAAAAACTGGACTATAGTTCCTAGGCACAACAGTAATACAAATAATAAGTATGATCACCTATCTCACTATGCTTGTATTTATAACTGAAAAATATTCAATATTCCAGTTCAAAGTTGCCCTTCATTTTAAAAAGTCTCCAGGAATTTTCTCCAACAATCTCTCTAACTTCTGTTGGTGAAAGAATCTTCTCCATTACTAATCCGGCCATTCAAATAACTTTCCTGTATTTTTCTGCCTCATGCATCATTGATTATTTTCAAATCTTATTTGGAAAACCACCTCTCTCTCTTAGTCTATGTATTTACATAATTCCACCATCCCTCTATTTCATATTTTATAGATAACTCTGCAATTGTATTATTTAATCCTGTAGCATGTCATGACAAACAGCCTGAACCTACTGCTCTTAATTAAATAAGCACTTCCTGTTGACTTCAATAAACTATTCAATAAAACTATTAATGTCAAGGCTGCAGAAGTTTAGGATGCCAGAGCTTCTGTGAAAGACAATATGGAAAATGAAGCTGCATTGTATTGCTTAAACTGATTCCTTCAATAATATCACTTCCATCTTGAGGTACAGGGTCCAGTGTCCATTTTTCCTGTCACTTCTTTTAGGTTGAATCCCTACCCTGTTCTCAACAAAGCACACATTACTACCCCTCCTAAGAGTTTAGTGTATAGACTCACTCTCTGTCTGGGGGTTGATTTAACTGACAATTCATTAACACAACATAAACTTCAACCTAAAATTCCTCAGAGACTTTGGCTGTCTTTGTGATTTCCACTGAGTTCTTCTCTCACTTGGCTCCCTAGTTCCATTTCCTGGGAGACCCACTCTCAGCTCCCTGAAATCCTGAATTAACAAGCTGCACATGCCACAATTAGTCAACACAACTCCAGCACCATTAGACAGGGTTCTAACACTTGGCCTTCTCTACACGCAAAAGTTGCTCTCATTTATTTACGTCATTCTAGAACCTCTCAAATCAATGACTGTCCATACAAAGTCTTTACACTAGTTTAACTACAACAGTTTTTAAATCAATTGAGCTAAATCAGTACATCTTGTGTGGACAGACTGGGCCTTAATGACAGGTTAGTGCAAGAGTCCTGCCACTCTGTTACAGAATCCCTTCCTGTTATTTCCTTGTATAGCAGTTTGTACTTCCTTTGAGTAACCATTAATAATTTTCCCTGTGTGTGTTGAATTTTTTCCACAAAATATTTCAATAAAAATAAATGTAAAAAGGATTGGAGGTTGATTGATTAAGAAGCAGAATTTTCAGTGCCTCAGCATTGGGGACTTATTTCCATTTTTGGCCTCCTTCATACTTTTGTTGGTTATAGAAACAGATGGTCATGTTTTATGCCCAAAAAGTGGAAAAATCCTATTTCACTGATTGACTCAATTAAACTGTGTTAGTCACTGTCCAAAAGGGTACCACTGCTTTTTCATTGGCCACTTTCAGAAGGTCTAGGTGCTTAAGGAGCAAGACTGGGATCCAGTGGATAGGAACAGATGGAAGTAATGAAACCTGGGGTCTAGACCAAGCTGAGACTTTGAAGCACAAGGAGATTAAAAGATGTATGCAGTTACCCAATCTGTAAAACAGAAATAATGCTTGCCATCTTTGAAAAATGCTTGGAAATCTATGTGTGAAAAGCACTATATCATGATTATATACAATTACTGCTTTAGAGGCCAGACAGCTGTTTCTTTCCAGTGCTATGATATATGCATTTTTCTCAGAAATACTTTAACAACCATCAGGGTTCTAAAGCCATTTTGGACAAGAAAATGGAATCAATTCATGAGTCTGAAAGTGGTTGGTGCCCTCTCAAATATATATATATATACATATATATACATACTGTGTTGATTTAATTGCTCACATATTTACTGGATCATGATCATTTCCAATATTGTTGGTCTGTATTCAGAGCCTTCCCCATTGAAATCTGCTTCTCATCAGACCTCCCATAATGTATTTGGTTTAGTTGGTGTACAAACCCATATTGTTAAGAAACCACATTTTTTAACATCTAGAGTGCTTAATGTTCTAGAGTTCTAAAGACTGTCTGTGCAGTGCCACAAGTCAATTGACATGTGAAGTCTTCAACACCAAAGGTGTGCATACGTTCACTGACAAACATGTCTGTATCATTGCCTTCACAGAAATCTCAGAGTAAATGAGAAATTATTAAATTTCATTAAACAAAAAAAATGGCCAGCTCTGCTTTGCAAAACATACACAATGCTAATTTAAATGAGGTCAACCAACAATGCTCAACCATGTAGTGCTCCATGCTGGTTATAGACTCCCCTGTGCCACAGAAATACTTAGGAGAGGAGTTTCATCTCCCTTCATATCACTGAAAGTATAAAAGGCAGTAAAGTGCGTGAGAATCTTGGTCTTAACATACACAATTATGTATACCGAGGTATGCATGCAATTGTTCACCTAATTTATATGCAGTTATGATCACAAAAGCAAATGTGGCAACTGCACACGCAGAAATCTAGATAGACATGGAATTGGACATTTTGCAAGCAGCTATCCAATTTTGTGTAGCTCTCATGGTACCCGTACATGCAAATTGGGTGGGCGATTACACATTTCCTCAGTTTTTTCCCCCTAGTCTTCTAAAACAGTCACAAAAATCTACAGCCTCATACACATTCACAAGTATGGCCTCTTTGGCTTTCTTCAAGAGCATCCCATGATGAGTTTGATGACACAATTGTTTTAGATTCCTTCACAATCCATGGCCATTCTATTTCAAGGTGCTTTTTTGGGGTCGGAGGGAGGAGAAGGGGATAAAGGAATATTGAACATTCAGCGAATTCTAAAGCCAATGTTTTTCCCTTTAGGGCTTGTAAAAATACCCAAGAGAGGAGACGTATGATACAACAGTTCCAAATTGACATGACTAAGGTGAAATATTGCCAGCTTTTCAGTGTTTTGCTTTAATTTGGGCAGTATATAATCCTTATCACTCCCTTTGAGTCACCAAAGCATATCTAGTTCTCAACATGACAGAGCACTGGGATTCAGCTAAGAAGAAAGAAAAGGAAAACAATAAAAACTTTTCCTGTCCATCTGAAGATAATGTTGGCAGAAAAGTGGCACTACTTTAGCAGATGAGATTCCCAGAAGATGCCATCTAGCAGAAAATGCTGAAGGAAACTGCCAAAAGAAATAAAGCACTGGACTATAAATTTAAAGTATCAACCAGACAGAAGAATCAAAAGGAATTGGAGAATTTATTAAGATTAACAAATATAAATGGAGAGACAGGAAGAGAACACCGTTTGCCTTCGATGGGAGAATGCCAACAACTCTTAAAAAAATAAGAGAAACTGCTTTTCCAACAATGTGATGATCCCGGGATTCAAAGTCAATGTAATAAGAGAAGAAAATGCTGGATCTTAGGGATACAACAAATCACTTAAAAGGGATGATTATATCACTGCTCTCACAAACCTGCAATATACATAGCAAGTTTTATAAAAGAAACCAAGAGTCAGGCATTGACTAGATCTATTACTGCAGTCTATATTGTTTTTCATCAACATACTCCAGAGAACAAAGATTTATCTACAAAGAAAGGTTGTAAGATACTCCTCTTTTGAAATCTCAGTCAAACTTTTGAAGGTGAAAGCATAATCCAATTTTAAAAAGTTAATTCCACACTGCAGGAATCTAGGTTGGAAACTGCTAACTAGCAAAAATTTGGTAAAAAGGGAAGTCATTCAGTTTTTGTTGTGGTAGATAACTAGCTCAAATTCTCTCTAAACAGAAATACTCCAGAAAACAGCAGCCTGAGGATCCCTAGTACTTATTTTTCAGAATCCAAAGAGTTTTAATTTTTTTATGAGTACAAATCTTTTGATGTTTAATATCAAGGCATTCATTCACTAGCAAAGAAGATAACCAAATATCTCCACCCAAATCCAAGATAAATATTTGGAAGATCTTAGACTATAACAATCACCTTGAATTCTGAAGGCCAACTGCACTGCCTCTAGGATGTCTCTGTTCATCACTGTTTCAGAGAGGCAAGTGACTCAAGACAATTTAAGAAATTAGATATCTAGTAGATTAGAAACCAATGATTTTATATCTTTTTCATACATCACACAGCACTTTCTAAATTATCAAATTCAATGGCTATGTATGCAAAGATCATAGCTCTTACATTCATCAAAATGGCACACAAGCAGTCCTGTTTTATTGAAAGAAGGAACACTGGCCAAGACAGCAGGTGTCTCCTTTGCTTTTTTCATAACGTTCCAGCGGCCAGATCCTCAACCTGTGTAAATAGAAACTTGTCTGTAATTACCTGAAAAGTTATTTTCTTCAAGTAATGAAGTCCACAGATCCATTACAATGGGTTCTTCAGCCTGCTTTCAGCTTGAGGGCAGAATCAGACGTGCCAGTCATTGGCAGCTGAGGAATGCCCTACCTCCTGCAATTATGTCCAGTCAAGACAACTTCCACAGCTAACATAATTCAATTCTACTTTCTTAAATTACAGGATTGTGTTAATATATTTTGAGGCAAAGCCACAACAATTTCTCCAACCTTAGAGCATGTGAAATTCTCCCTAATGAAAACAAACCCAATTCTTCAGATGTCCATTTCCATCTTTATTCTTGATGATCCACAGGGGCTGAATCTCTGAACCTTATTACACAAAAAAGGAAATTTTCAGGTAAGCAGACACATTTTTCTATTCTTCATCATGCTAAGGTCCACAGATCCATTACCGTGGGGATTTCATGGCTGTCTCTCTCCAAGGTGGAAAGCAAAATAACCATTTAAATATGGTAATTCAGAATGAAGCATACTGTGTATCTTCCCCTGGGCACTAAGGCATGGAGAATATTTCTGGGGAAAAAAAAGATTGACTAAACATTAAATAAGCTTAATATAGAATTAGGTTAACATGTACTGATGGCCTTGGAACCTCTGAGCTGATTTCAATGTGGAAGACATGATTTCTCTAACCTATGATAGTCAGTGCTCCTAATGACTGAACTTTGATACTTAACAGAAGGAACAATATTTGTTGAATTTACTTTGGGAATGAATGCTATAATTATTGTGAGGACTATTTGTCCGAAGTAAACTTTCTATACTGGGTCTCAAAGAAAGCTCCCAACTTCAAAAACTTGTCTTAATGGAGATATTAGCTATTGGAAGATCTACTTTAATAGACAAAGTAAAATAATACTTCCTTCTGGGGTTGTACCTTCATAGTTCTATATGGAATAGAATGGAGGTCATGCTGTATGACTTTGTTGGGCTGAAATAAGGGATGTTATCTTATACACCAACATCAAGGCCCTCCTGGTTCACTTGTCTAAAGCAGATTTTGCACCAGCCATAATTCTACTTGTTGACTTCTTTCTAGGGTCCATGACACTTCATCCAAGTATCCATTTTCAATCTGTCTAATCCTAGGGGAAAGTTTAGAGGGTTTTTTTTTTGCTTTGCTTTGCAATATCAGACATCTCTGTGCAGCATCAGTAGGTCTCATATGAACTCTGGTTCTTTGGAGCAAGTTTGTGTAGATCAGCATTCCGAATCAACAAGAATTGGATTTTTGTTTCTGTGACACCTCTTGTTTTCCTTCATGTCCATATTCACCTTCTGTTAACATTCTTCTGAGATGAGACCTTGCACTTAATAGTATTCTTATGCTCACCCCAGATCTATGATGAACTTCCTTGGCATCATGTGTCTATGTTGATCATTAATCCAAGATACTCCAGGAACCATATCACTGTGTACTCTTTCAACTTTCTCTTTGTACAGACCCCAATCAGAAACACTGTCCAGGAAGAGATAAAAATGAATAAACAAGATAAAGTCAGAATTAATACCACCATGATCCTGGAAAAGACCCTGGTAGTAACCGTCAGATCAAACAGTAATGAACAAAGTTTAGAAAAGAAAAAAGTTGCCACCCATAAAAAGACAGAAGAATTGTCTATGGAGTAGTAAATGGGGATGTGAAGATAAGCCTCCTTTAGGAGCTAAATGTTTCTGACAGAGCCCTGCACTGTTTGTTTCCAGTTCTCTGAGGCTAGAAGTTGGATAGGGAGCAGTTGGTATTGCTCCTATCTGAAGTGAAATTATGGATGACTGAATTCATGTCCTGGTACTTCCACGGATTACTAGAGACTGAGAATGGGACAAAGCTCTTTCCTGTTTCTCTTGCACATCTTCACAGAGTACCCCCTGGACAATGTCCAATGACCTCAGATTGACCAGAGCTAGAGGTAGCCATTTACTTCCAAATTGAAAGAACCTAGCACTACTCAGGGTTCTAACTCCAGACTGGGCTGGTGGGGGTCTCCTGAATTTGTTCTAACTACCCCCTGCAAAGTGGTATTTTCTTCTGCTGTACTCCACAGACTGCTTCAACTTGCCATATATAACCTTTATTACTTTATATATTTCTGACAGGCCAAATTCCCTGACCACCAGTGAATTTCAACTAAGCACTTCAGCCATTTCCAAGAACCAGGCTAGGGAAAGATACATTATTTTGCCTATTGTTATTGGGTACCCCCATGCTTTGGAGCAGGGACTGGAAATTTAGTAGGAGATGGCCAATTAAAATCCACTCATATCTGGCCAAGTGTAAGTCTGAAAAACTGCAGTTTACACATGCTCAGAAGAGACTTAATAGAGCTTTACAGCTAAAATCTCTGAAGATTCTGTCCTCACTGAGCATGCTCAGCTTCTCAACTGCTTGTGCTGACTAAACTGTACATGTGCTGCCCCCACAGAACAGCTGAGCTGAATTTTCACTGTAGTTGCTTCTCCATGAAAGAGTGAGGCTGGGCACTGGAAATGAGAGCAGGGAGACTGTCTTTACTGTGCTCTCAATTACACCACTTCTGGCATTCATGCACTGTGGAGGAGGAAGCTGTCTGATTTCAGTGCAGAGGGGACTAAAACATGACCAGGGGATTGGGCTGCCAACTTTCTAATGGCACAAACCAAAACACCCCTTCCCCAAGGCCCTGCCCCCACCCCTTCACCCCCCCTCCCTCCATCTATCACTCTCCCCCACCCTCACTCACTTTCACCGGGCTGGGGCAGGAGGCTGCGGTGTGGGAGGGGGTTTAGGGCCCAGCTGGGGGTGCAGGCTCCAGTTTGGGGCTGTGGATGAGGGGTTTGGGGTGCTGAGAAGGGCTCTGGGCTGGGACAGAGTGTGGGGGAGGCCCTCTGGCTGGGGGTGCGGATGAGGGGTTTGGAGTATGGAGAAGGGCTCAGGGCTGGGGCAGAGTGTGGGGTGTGGGAGGGGCCTCTGGCTGGGGATGCGGATGAGGGGTTTGGGGTGCAGGAGGGGGCTCAGGGCTGGGGCAGGGAGTTGGAGTAGGTGTGGGGTGCAGGCTCCAGGAGGGAGTTTGGATGTGGGAGGAGACTCTGGGCTGGGGCACGGAGTTGGGGTGCAGGGATACTAGTGGTGAGTGCAGCTCCCAGGAAGTGGCTGCCCAGTCTCTGCAGCCCCTAGGCGCATAGGCGGCCAGGGAGGCTCCGCACACTGCCTTCACGCCTGCAGGCACCAACCCCACAGCTCCCATTGGTCATGGTTCCCGGCCAACACAAGCTGTGGAACCAGCACTTGGGGCAAGGGCAGTGCATGGAGCCTTCCTGGCCGCTCATGGGCCTAGGGGCCACAGGGACCTGGTGGCCATTTCCAGGAGCTGCATGGAGCCAGGGAGCCTGTCCTAGCCCCTGGTCCCCCACTGCACCACCAATCCCAGCTATTTGGACTGGAAGGTAATATGAAAAGTGACTGTAATGAAATAAATCAAGAAAAACATATTATGTAATGGCTCATAGCCTTTCTGGAAACACTGACCATGAAATATACTTGATTTTAAAATAATTGGCCTTAAGAATCTAGGACAGCCAATCTGTGTCTTTAGTGATACAACAATCACATATTCAGACTAAAATTCTGTATTTACTCAAGTACCTTTCTTTCTTAATTATTGTATGAAGCGGGGAAAGCACTAACAATTGTTATTAAATCAAAACAAATTACAAAGTACATATGACAAAGCCATATTTATAAAAAAATAAATGTGCACACTGTTTATTCTTGATATATCAAGAAAACTCAGATAAGCAACCTGAGCTAAGAAGAGAAACAAGCCATAGGAAATGGGACAAAAATTACATACTCGTTATATCATGAGAATGAAGAAGTACCATGTAAAGCCAGGCCATATCACATAAATAGTAATATTGGACTGTACCTATCCCCAGCACTGCTTCTCTATACCCTTTAATAGAGTACCATTACACCGTGCTAGTCCACATTATCTGTCAATTGAACTCTAAAAATAAAGAGCAAGTAACTCAGTCCTCGGCCCTGGACTGGCCCCTTTCCTCTGATGGACAAAGAGGGCAGAAAGCTGGCAACTCCTACCTTTGGATTCCCCTTGCATAATAGGATTCACTGGGCAGTTAAACTGCCCAACACCACTCTCTCAGAACATGCCTGAGCAAGAAAGGATCAAAGCAGACTTCACTCTGACTATCCCTAGCTAGCCACTTGGGAGCCAAAGGAAGTAGGCTGACCCTAAACTACACTGAAATGGCCCCTAGCCATCCTCAAGGTCAGGAAGCCACAAATAGCTCCTCTTCAGATTCCTCCCCACATAATCATCAACTGCACCATGCAATTATGGGTACAACAGACAGTAATGAACTTGGGGTGTTTTTTCCCTCTTTCTTTCAAGAGCTACTATGTCTCATAACCCACTGTTCGAGCTCTCTAACCATCATTGTAATATCAGACATCTTGCAGCAGTGAGGCTCACAGGAGCCAGTGCTCTTGTGAATCAGTAAGTGCAAGCTTTAATTTGATGAGTCATAATATAAACATTTCTGGTTAGAATTGCTGGAACAAAAAAATAATTTCCTATTACGTTAATTCTCTACGAAATAATATTCCACATACTGTAGCCAGTTTTCATATTAGTTTCCTCCTCTTCTGTATAACATATCTATAAAACATGAAGTATAATTATACTACATGCTGAAAACTGACTCACTGGCTACAAAAATGGCTTCTTGAATTCCTATGTTTATTATCTCTCATGAGACTCCATATCCAATCCGCCCAGTTTAAGTATAGATTCCCCCCGTAACTGCCAGCCCTGCAAAATCATCTTGGGATCAGCAAGTCAAGCTTCATTTCTTTCTGGCTCAGATATCACCTGTAAAACGTTTGTTTGAGCTGAAACTTCATAAAAAATCCTCAAACCGAAAAAACCTAAATTATGTTAAACTGGAGTTAAGGCTCAGAGCACATGTCAGTATACAACATTACAAGAATCTTGTATTTATCCCCAAAATATGCATTACAAACTTAGAAATACAAAGGTAAGCTTAAACGTAAAAGAAACCCAAACGTATTAAGGTATGGAAATGTAGAGTTAGATGGCACCCAAAAAAACCTTAAATCTGCCTCTCAGGGACACGGTGAGAGAAAAATGTTAAAACCACCACTAATGCTTCTTCAAAAAAATCAGTTTAATATAGTTTGGGACCACAAACACTAGTTGCCTTAATCACAATCATCCAGTTATTGCACCCTGCAGTACATTATTGGCCTTGCATGAACAATGAAAGAAATCAGAAGTAAGGGAACAGAAGTTAACAACAGACAAAGACAATAGACAAAGCATGAATTCACAAGTGGCCTTGTAAAGAATATGTAGCTAGCAGATAAAGAAATAGTAAGAAGAAGAGTAATGTGTGATAAGCGTGCAGCTGCAGCTTCGCATACTAGCACAATTGGTAGTGCATAGTTAGCTCTTGATCTATACAGGGATTGATTCACAAAATTAGTAAGCCAATCGAAGTGTGTGATACAATTTACAGTGCAATGTACATGTGTCAGTCTGCTTTACAATATGTATATAATCGGATTTATAATTATGTACTTTGGAGTTTGTGGACAAAACCCACGCACCCTGCCCGATCACCCCATGTGTAGCCCGATCACCCCATGTGTAGCTTTATGAAATGCCGATAAAGAAACCTCACTGATGAGACCAGATTCAAACTGAGTTTTTGGATTCCAGAGAATTGGATATGGTGTTCTCCCAGAGCTGGATGAGGTGTTCTGGATAAACTGAGTGGAGAAAGTCTTGGAGGAAATCTCAATATACATCAGCCAAACTACAGAGTGATAACATCACTGAAAAAGATTAGCCCCATGTGCACCTGCTGTTGTAAGACCCATTTCTTTTCACCGACCTTCCTTCAATTCTGAAGTCTGAAAGTAGTCAAATGTCATTTCTCTTGGAAGACATTCACACAGGCTTATTTACTTCAGGAAGGAGGCTAAAATGAGGGATGGGAGATGCAATTTGATCTCTTATTGAGATCAATTCTATTTTCTTATTATATAGAGTACCTTGATACCACAGTAATGCATGTGCTAAAAATGCTTAGACAGACAGAAATACAAGTGGCTTCATGTTGCAAATGAGTTATGCATACAAACTTCATATTGCTTTTTTAAAAGACCATACATTTCAAGCCAAGAAATAGAAATCTTATCTAAAATCCAGAAGATAAGGATATCTGTGGACAAAATGGATAAAAGAAAAACTAGAAAACTAAAACTATTTCTTTCTGAGTTCCCAGGCCAACAGTCACTGAGTTCTGTGGAAATGCACTGCTTTTCTCCTAGCAGAAAGAGCATTACCCTGCAGAGACTGAGTGATCTAGGAGTGGCCTCCAAAGGAAATTCAGTTCAATTCTCCATAACATTTTAATATCAAGGATATTAATATACAAGATAAGAATATTAATACACCAGACTCCTGGCATATTTTTGCTAAGCAGCAGTGCATGCAGCACCAGGCAAACATAACAGAAGAGACAGATGAAGTCACCTTGGTCAACAAAATCAGAACAGGTAAACCTTGTATCAGATAGACCGAATGTAAATCCTTCAGAAAAGTATTTTTCCCTCCTTTGACTTATGGTGCCGTATTAGTAAATGAAGAATGTCAGATTGGTCTAAAACCTATTATCCACTATATTATATTTTACCACATTATTAAAACAAATGCATCATAAAGGTGCTATATTTCTGCTAAATCTACAAGGGCAGACAAAAATAAAGTTCTTCAGCCCCTTGGCATACAAAAGTATTCACGGAAATAGCATCAACAAAACTCCATTTGTAGATATATCCATGTTTATTTTAGCAGCTAATCTCCCTCTTTGACATAACCACCCCTTCTTAAGTTAAAATAAAACAGCAGCAGTACTGAGTGAAGATTTACCAAGGTTTCTTTTCAAAGGGTTGCTTTTTTTATTATAATCATAGCAGACTACTTTGCATTTCATTGTAGGTTATTATGCCATGGGAGTGAAACTAGTCAGTTGTCACCCTCACAATGTCAGCAGAGTCTGGAAACGTTCACGCTGTTATCTAGCAATTTTTCACATCATTGTTAGAGCTCAGTGAGCACAGACATTTTTGTGAAGTCTTCAGAACTCCAATTTAAATTCCTGGTGCAAGGCACTCATGACAAACTAGAAATCATGGTCTTCACTGATTTTTCAAACGTATGTGATTCATTCTCCTAAATATTACATATTGTGGGAGATTTCCTTTCATTTTACTATAGCCCCGGTCAAGGAACTTGGGGATGTGTTGATTTAGTTGGGATCCTGCTAGCATCTCTGAGACACCAGATGGTAAACTTGGCCAACACTGAAGCAAAATGTAGTTTTGAGAAAAGAAGAAAATATTGTGCACTGTACCAGTGCTCAGAAAGACTATTACTTTTATAAAATATTTATATGTCAGACCCTTTGTTACTAATAACTATTTACCATTTAACTCAACTAAAACTAAAATTGCCAAGGGTTGTTTTCTCCCAAGGAACATGCCTCACAGGTGAAGATTATTTTTTTTAATAAGTTTTCAAATATATTGGGAGAAACAGATTCTAAACTATCACATGGTGGCATAAAACTGCAAGAGCTTTGCTGTCATATACCATATTTGTACACTTCCATATACATATTTGTACACTTACTACTTCTATATTCTGTAACAAATCTTTTTTATATTGCTCCTTTATTAGGCATCCCTTTCCTCTCCCCCCGCCCCAATAGCTGACTGATAAAAACCATTGAGTTGTTGGGACATCACCATTGTTTAGCTGACTGAAAATGCTGTAACAAAATACACATCTACTTTCACGTATTTTTAGATCAGTGTCATGGGGTTTCTATGGTAGCATGCAAAATTATGTGACGTTAAATAAACAGTATTCTTTATAAGAGAATAAATTTGTTGCAGTTCATGCAATTGTTATTTCTTTTTAGAAAGCATATTATACACATAAAGGATTATAAATATATCATAAAGGATATAATTTTTTTCTTCCCCCAAAATGCTAAAAAATCGTAAATATTTTGACTTAGTCACCATGCCCCTATAGTTTCAAACATTTTACATATCTGAGCGACTTCTCCCCCAATGTAGGCCATTCCTCCTAAAAATGGACTACACAAAGCATTTGAAATTATACTACAGGAGACAGTCCATTATATTTCTCTCTCTCTAACTTCTGATTGTATTCTTTCTTCCACCTCTGGAAGCCCATGGGAGGCTGACCAACAGAGGTTTACACTTCGTTGACCTGTTCATCACAATCTCAGGTAGATTAGAGGAACATTATTATTTCAGAAAATCTGCAGTACACAAAGATTTGTGGAGGCTACTAACCTTAAACCGGTTTCAGAGTAACAGCCGTGTTAGAGTGTATTTGCAAAAAGAAAAGGAGTACTTGTGGCACCTTAGAGCCTAACCAATTTATTTGACAGGTTTCAGTTGATTATCATACACATTGTAAGGAGAGTGATCACTTTAGATAAGCTATTACCAGCAGGAGAGTGGGGTGGGAGGAGGTATTGTTTCATGGTCTCTGCGTATATAATGTCTTCTGCAGTTTCCACAGTATGCATCAGATGAAGTGAGCTGTAGCTCACGAAAGCTTATGTTCAAATAAATTGGTTAGTTTCTAAGGTGCCACAAGTACTCCTTTTCTTTTAATCTTAAACCGCTAATGTTCAGCGCAGCATAATACACTATAATCTCAGCTCCAGAACAATACACTATAATATCCAGATAAAGCCAGCAATTCAGTTTATACTGCTGCAATTGCACTGTTTTAAACATTAATTCAAATTCAAATTGTACTTGACAATGGCATATTATACTGGAGAAGCGTTGCTATAGTTAAAGTTGCATCATGACTTGTGCTTAAAAGTCAACCCTGCTAAATCCTCTAAAATCAAAATGCTTAATTAAATTGCTTTGAAATTTGGCGTGCCTCAGGATAGTACAGGACAGGGTTAGTGAACCGAATTTGGGGCCATTTGAGCTGGGGTTGTGGAAATATAAGCCCTGAAAAAGTATCTATTTTGCAAAAAGTTTCTAGATATTTTTTGTTTTGTTTTTTCTCAGAGCTAGAGATTAAACTATTCATGTGATACAGGTCAAAAAAATAACTGTTGACACAAAGTTAAAGTTGCATGGTGGTGTCATCCCCTGGCAGAATGCGGAGTTGAACAAAATTTCTGAAAACCAGGAAATGCAGTTAAGATTGTCCATGCAACATTAACTCTGCCTTCTTTCAGACATGCCCCGATGCATCCCTTTACAGTGCCATTCCAAAGATGCTGAAATATGAAACCTTAACCGTGTGTTTCCTGGTTCTAAGAAGTTGGAATTTTGCTCAGCTCAGTATTCTGCAAGAGGACAACATACCACCAAACATCCTTAATTGCACATTGGCATTTTTTCCACCATTTAATCTTCACAGGCATGTCAGACTTGGACAGAATCATTTGCACATTCTTGGCCGAGAATCCTGTCTTTAATATTCACGATTTAGAAACGTATGGGCTCCCTTGGCACCTTACACCCAGGCCCATCTGTTCAGATAGCATGAAGTCTGCTCACAAGTTGGTCAGATGGTTGCTCTAGGGCAGTATTTCTCAATGATCGGTCCATGGACCGGCACCAGTACCTGAGAGCTCCCTGACAGAGTTTAGGAAGGAAGCTGCTGGTCCCCGGTATCAAAAAAGTTGAGAAACTCTGTGTTAGAGTATGCGTGGCATGCAGTGCTAGGTTTAGATGAGCGGCCTGCATAATACTGCAAGTGCCTTATTTGCAGCAGGAAGCCTTCCATCTGTACCAGCACCAAAGCATTAGCACCACAAGCCTCCTTATTCTTGATAGAAGCTGCCTGCATGTAGGTGCCATAAAAAAGGGAACATTAGATGCCTCCTCTTGAAGATGGGAGGAAAGGGGGCAAATGAGAAATGGAGAAGAGTTTGACAAAACACAGAATCTCAGTTCCATAAAATATCCATTCCTTGGCTGCCTGGGTAAATCTCAGGGTATAAAGCAGGGGTCGGCAACTGACGGCACACGAGCCGATTTTTAATGGCACTCTGCTGCCTTCTGGGTCCCAGTCGCCGGCCCTGCTCAGTCCACTGCCGAACCTAGGCCAGGACCCCAGCAGGCAGGAGCGTGCCATTAAAAATCCTGCCTGCCCCGGCCCGTTCTTCTCCGCACGCCCCCCGGGGCAGGGTGAAGAAGCTTGGTCCTGCCGGAAGCTGCTGCAGGGCAGGCAAGGTCCTCCCTCCCCCGCCTCTTCCCCCAGCATGCTGGGTGCCTGCCCCTTCTCCTCTCCCACCCTGCTGCCGATCAGCTGATGGCCCTTGCGAGAGAGGGGGAGAAGCGGAGCCGCAGCGCACTCGCTGCTCCGGGCAAAAGACGGAGAAGAGGTGGGGACCGGTCCGTGGGGACGGGGGGTGGAATCAGGGCATATCCCCTCCAGCCCCGTGCTGTGAGCTGCTCAGGGCAAGGGGCTGGGCGCACCCCCACAACTCCAGCCCACGCCCCCAGGCCCCTGCCCTGACTCCTGCATCCTCCTCACACGCCCCCAGCCCCCCCCACACACACACCCCACATCCTGACTCTTGCACCCCCCACATTCCCACCCCGAGCACGAAACAGGAGCTCCTGCACCCCCCCCCCACACACACACATTCCCACCTGCACTCCTCGTACCAAATGGGAGCTGTCCAGGTAAGCACTCCACCCCAAAACCTCCTGCCCCAACCCTGAGCCCCCTCCCTCATTCTAGCTCCTAGCCAGACCCTACACCCCAACCCCCAACCTGCTCCTTCACCCCTAGCCCTGTGCTCAGTGCACTCCCACCCCCAGCTCAGTGCAGAGAGAGAGGAAGAGAATGGGCTAGAACCAGGGAGAAGGTAGGTACCCACTCTGTGTGGGCAGAGTCGGGATCCCAGACTGGCAGCAGGCTGAGTGGGGACAGCAGCCGGAACCCTGGCTGGCAGGAGCCAGCGGACTGAACCCCAGACCAACACTGGGCTGAGTGGCAGCGGGCTGAGCCGCTCAACCCACTGCCAGCCTGGGGTCCCAGCCCTGCTCAGCCCACTCTCAGTCTGGGGTACCAGCCCTGCTCAGCCCACTGCCAGTCTGGGGTTCTGGCTGCCAGCCCCTTGCCAGCCAGGGTCCCGGCCACAGGCCTCGCTCAGCCTGCTCCGGCCTAGGTGAACGGAACCCCAGGCTGGCAGTGGGCTGAGCAGGCTGGCTGCATAAGATCAGCATTTTAATTTAATTTTAAATGAAGCTTCTTAAACGTTTTGAAAACCTTGTTTACTTTACATACGACAATAGTTTAGTTATAGAATATATAGACTTATAGAGAGAGACCTTCTAAAAAACGTTAAAATGTATTACTGGGACGCGAAACCTTAAATTAAAGTGAATAAATGAAGACTCGGCACACCACTTCTGAAAGGTTGCCGACCCCTAGTATAAAGTGACACAAAGGAAGGTTCAGAACCACGACTCAGTTAATTTAAACAAAGCTCATGGCCGAAACACTGTAATACCTAGAAAGGTCGAGTTAAGTTAATACAATGGAAGGCAATGCCCTTTCATATTGGCCAAAGGAAATTGAGATTTTACTTCTGGTCACTGTAGCTAGGAAGTTGCATGGAGGGGAGTCTAAGGGTATATTCACACGGCAATCTGAGGTTTGCAATTCTGGTAGACATACATGCAATAATGTTACCTATGCTACAATGTCTAAAAATAGCATTGTAGGTGCAGCAGTGTAGGCTTCAGCAATGTAAGTAGGTACCCAGGGTCTCCATCACGCTTGTACAGCCACGTGGCCATCCCATGCCACCACCACATCCACACACTGCTATTTTTAGCCATGCTATCACTGGTAAAAATCAGGTAGGTAATCTACCCAAGCTGCAATCAGGCCTCATACTCCAGCATAGACATATGCTAAGTGACAGTAACAGCTCAGAAGAGAGATCATCTTTCACGTAGCTACAGTCAGTCCCTGGACAGAGGTAGAGCAACATAGAAGTGCACTACAGCATTCAGAGTTTAGATATTTAAACGCTTTTTAACACTGTCTGGCTCATAGAACAGGATGAACTATCCACAAGAGTTACTCCCTGGAAGCACCCTTCAAGCATATTAGCTGAATGACAGGGTCACATAGTGAGGTTAGCTCAGGCGATTTAGATTCTCTAGAAAAAAAGACTTATGTCCTCCAATGTATTGTATGCACAATTGGATAAGGTCAGATTTCAACTTCCCCATAATAGTGCCATGCTGAAGAAAGGGTTTATTCTTTCCTCAGTCTGATCAGGTGCTTTGGCAGACAGATAGGTAAGACTGGTGAAGGGACAATTTGTTTTTCTATCTGTCTCGGTTTAGCATCCCTTCTGATGCTACCAGAAAAGTTGTATAGGAAAGACTACTATCTGTATGCATTAAGACTGCATGCAACTCTGATTGGTCCTAGCCTGTGAACAGGAGTAAGAGACACTTGTTAGCTTTTACTGTTGCCGTTACTTTTCTATTGATTGAAATATGATGGCTGAGGAGTATCAGACTATTCATACCACCCTGTTCTTTATTTTTGTAAGAATCTAATCCACTAATATTTTCACAAAGAAAGGCAACAAGTTCAGATCCTGTGATTCATTGCACCATATTATTCATTTCTCACAAGTATTTAGACACCCACCCCCAGTCATGAAAATGTTTGTTAATCCCAGAAGAATGCACTAATTTCACCACCGATGATTATTAGTCCAATAATACCTAAATGGAGATAACTAACCATACAAAATAAGCCCTTAGTAGCAAATAAGTGGAAGCAGACACTTGACAGATTTTCTTTAGTTTGAAGATTATTCATCCTAACTATTTGGGGAATAAAAATAAACAACAACAACGTTTTGGGGGTTCACAGACAATTTGCTAACCAAAAATGTGCTAAATGTGAAGGTAATATAATTTGGAATGAATACTTTGACATTCTCGAATATACAGCTTTTTATATATATACAAATTAGCTACTCAATTATATTTTAGAAGGCATAAAATTAGGAGACAAGGTTTTATAATGAAAGTCAACTAACAGGCCCAGCCAAAATTATAATGGGTCCAAGGAAGGTCAGTTCTTAGTGAAACCTGGTGATCTGTCAAAGTCTGATAGAACGACTGCTGCTCGCATAATAGAAAATATTTCCTACAATAATTTGTTTAAATTCTTTAAGTCCGTGGTCCCCAAACTGAGGGGCACAGAGATAGGTTCAGGAAGCCCCCACGGGACCCAAGCCAGCCCCCAAGAGAGGGCAGGGAGGGAGTGTCATCCAGCCCCGCTCTGCCCCCAGCTCTGCTCCAGCCAAGGCTCCACTCCCAGCCCCGACCCCAGCCTTAGCCCTTTGCTCCTGGCTTGGCTGCAGTTCTGCTTCCGGTCCTGTCCCTGCCCAGCTGTGACTCCGGCCCCAGCCTTGACCCCATCCCTGACTTTGGCCCTGCTCCCAACCATGGCTGGGGGAGAGGGTACACACAGATGGTAAGGGAGAGGCATAAATTAAAAAGTTTGAGGACCACTGCTTTAAGTAGTTCATGTTTGCAGGGTGTTTGTAGCCATGTTGGTCCCAGGACAATAGAGAGACAAGGTGGCGGAGATATCATCTTTTATTGGACCAACTTCTGTTGGTGAAAGAAGCAAGCTTCTTACTCAGAGCTCTTCTTCAGGCCTGGGAAAGATACTCAGTGCCACAGCTAAATAAAGGTGGGAAGATAACATACGTTGCAAGAGAGAATTAAAGTGAAGTGAGTAGTGAACAGCTGTAGTCATAGGACAAAGGAGGATTAGTAGGTTACAGATTGTTATAATGATCCATAAATCCAGTATCTTTATTAAGTCCATGATTTTTGGTGTTTATCAAAGTTATGAATTTAAGCTCCCAGGCTCATCTTTTGAAGATGTTGTGCTGGTGTGAGTGTGTTCTAGAGAGAGTCTGATGGATGGGTGGTGATGGATGAAGTTGTGTTGGAAATCTGAGGTAGTTTAGGTTGTCTTTCCAGAGGATAAAAATATCATTGATGTATCTCAGGAATCCACTTATTTCATCGTGCATTTGTCCAGAAATTCTTCCTCAAGGTGGGCCATGAAGTGGTTGCCATATTGGGGAGCTATTCTAATATGCCCCTAATGTCCAGTTATCTGTAGGGTTCCATTGCTAAAGATATATACAAGAAACCCACGTATCACCATACTTACCTTCACAGATACAGACCACCCCATACGCACCCCCAGATCATATTATTCATTGTTCACAAGTACTTGGACACAAAATAAATGAGTCTTTATCCCAGCTAGGCTACGCTCTCAGCCCCTCAGAGGTTATTCACCCACCTGCCCTCTAGGTTCAGCACTCAGACTCTACCTTCCACTCAGGTGTGGGAGACACCCTGCCATGGCCTGGTTTAAGCATTAGCTGGTCTCCAATGAACCCAAATAGTCCAGTGTTGGGCCTGCCTTCTATCCAGGGAGAGCCCAACTGGTCACAGTCCTACTCATTTGCTGGCTCCAGCCAGGCATGTCTCCCCAAATAACAGCTAGTAGTTTGCCTTCCTTCCTGGCCAGCCTCAGCTGAGCCAGCTCTCCCCTTTTCAGCCGTTCAGGCAGATGGCTATCACTACAGTTCATTAATCCTTTCTAGATTAGTGTGGGATTGGTATGCCCCTATAAGAGAAGTTTTTGAAAGAACATCCAGTCTGAGAATTGAAACAAGGCTATGATTTATCTGTAGGGTTGCCAACTTTCTAGTTGCACAAAACCAGACACCCTAGCCTCAGCCTTGCCCCAAGGCTCTGCCCCACCTACTACATTGCCCCTCCCTTGGTGGCTCGCTCTCCCACACCCTCACTCACTTTCACTGGGCTGGAGCAGGGGTTTGGGATGTGGGCTCTCACTGGGGGCGTGGGCTCCAGGTGGGGCCAGAAATGAGGGGTTAAGGGTGCAGCAGGGGACTCCTGGCTGGGGCGTGTGAGGGGGTGAGGACTGTGGTTGGGGGTGCAGGTTCTGTGGTTGGAGATGTAGGAGGGGGCTCCAGGCTGGGGCCAAGGGATTCACAGTGTTGAAGGGGCTGCAGGTTGAGGCAGGGTGTTGGGGTGTGGGAGAGGGTGAGGACTCTAACTAGGGGTGTGGGCTCCAGGGTGGGGCCAGAAATGAGGGGTTCAGGATGCAGAAGGGGGTTCTGGGCTGGGGCAGGGAGTTGGGGTGCCAGAGGCAGTGAGGCTGGGGGTGCAGGGTTTGGGGTGCAGGAGGAGGCTCCAAGCTGTGGGGTGGGGCTGAGGGATTTGGAGTGCAGGAGGGGGCTGCAGGTTGAGACAGGGGGTTGGAGTGCAGGAGGGGGTGAGGGCTCTGAGGCGGGGTGCTGGCTCTGAAGTGGGGCCGGAGGGGGCTCCAGACTGGGGGGGTGGGGCCTAGGGATTTGGAGTGCAGGAGGGGGCTATGGGTTGAGGCAGGAGGTTGGGGTGCAGGAGGGGGTGAGGGCTCTGAGGCGGGGTGCTGGCTCTGAAGTGGGGCCGGAGGGGGCTCCAGACTGGGGGGGTGGGGCCTAGGGATTTGGGGTGCAGGAGGGGGCTATGGGTTGAGGCAGGAGGTTGGGGTGCAGGAGGGGGTGAGGGCTCTGGGTGGGGCCGGAGATGAGGGGTTTGGGGTGCAGGAGGGTGCTCTGGGTTTGTGGGGGCTCAGGGCTGGGGCAGGGGGTGGGGACTCGGATTTACCTCGGGCAGCTCGCAGTCAGTGGTGCAGCAGGGAGACTAAGGTCAGCTGCCTGCCTATCCTAGCAGCATGCTGAATGCACCCCGGAAGCAGCCAGCAGGTCCGGGTCCTAGTGGGGGGGGCCAGGAGGCTCCATGTACCGCTCTTGCCCACAGGTACGCCCCCCACCCCACGTCCCCCAGCTCCCATTGGCTGGTTCCTGCACGTAATATTACTTATTTACTAAGTATGGTGTGTTCAGTACTATAAAATAGAGAAATACTGTCCCTGCTGCAAAGAACTGACTTTCTAAATTGGGCAAACAGTTAATTGCAGACACACAAGATACAGTTTGCAACATTAAGATGTCAGCATGTACCTACACTCCAGATAGCAATATCTGAAACACCATAATTTTTCACATTATTTAAAAATACAAATTAACTGCATCATGGCAGATGTGGAGCAGCTGTGTAATAACGTTATGAATAGTACATATAACCTCATTATTGAGATAGACTATCTAACTATATTGTGTTAGTAGAATGTTTGTTATATGCCTGTGTTGTTTTAATTCAGTGGGAGCTGTTGCCAGGAAGAAACAATAAGAACATGTCAGCAAAGACCTGAAAAACATTCGGAAAGCACTTACCATCTGAGGTTTCCATATCTTATTTCCAACAAAGGTGCAAGACTTGTTTTCCAAGTGCTGAGAGCTAACAGATCAAAAGGCTATAAACAGTTAAGAAGTGGCTTAGTCCTCGGGTAACCAGATAGCAAGTGTGAAAAAATCAGGGCCATTTTTTTTTGGTGGGGGTGGGGGGAGAGAGAAGGGTGAGATGAATATAGTTGTGTATATAAGATAAAGCCCCTAATATCAGGATGTGTCTGGTCACCCTTCTTGGTCCCTTTAATGGGTCTGATCAAAAGACTGAGCAGGATTTAAAGATATACTCCCTGAAGTAGAGTATGAGAACTAGTTAATGAGTTAAGGGAAAAGAAGACCATGTAGACCCTGGAGGCTTTGAAGTGTCTGTAGGAAGGGCTTGTCTGCACAGTAGGATAATGTGCTTTTTAGGGCATGATTTCGAAAGCACATGAACACGTTGTGAATTAATGAGTCCATGCAGGTCCTGCTGGTGTGCTCTAACAGTTCCCTAGTACACTTAACTTAGTATCGTTTCAAACAGCACAACATTAAAGTGCATCAGTAGAGTCTCTATGGAACAATTAATACACAAAGTTAGTAGGCTTTAGAAAGCACACCCCCACAGAGCTCATTACCCCCTAGTGTAGACAACCCCTAAGACCTGCCAGGATCCCCCTGGGGAAGATAGACACCTTGTAAGACATGATTGATAAACATGTGGCGAGGTGGGACTCACCCCTGCGGCGCCTCCTGCTGGTCATCCAGGGAATTAGCATTTCCTGCCTCCGGAGTGCCCTCTGCAGGCTGGTGCCCCGCTTGCCACTGGGCCCCGAGTCCCTCCCAGACCCCAGTGCCCCTTTCATGCTGGGGTGCTTCCCCCTGGCAGTACCCCCACAGATCTGGGTCTCCCCCCTCCCAGGGAACCCCACCCTCTATCCCCACCTCGCCTCAGTCTTTGGCTACTGCCAGTCACCATCTAGGCCCCGCTCCCTGGGGTGGACTGCAGTATAATTGCCACTCACCATCGGCAAGGAGGTTCTGGACCTCCTACTTCTGCCTACCCTTGGGCTGCCCTCTGCAACCCCAGTACCCCTTTCCTAGGCCTTCATCAAGGCCTGCAGCCTGGGGGTTTCTCAGGCCAGACCTCCCCAGGTCCTCTGGCCTTTCCCCAGCCCTGCTCTACTTTAGGTACCCTGCTCAGCTCCCAGCAGTCAGGTCCCACCCTCTCAACATCTAGAGAGAGAGACACTGTGTCCTCCTGGTCCACTGCCCTCTTATAAAGGCCAGCTGGGCCCTTATTGGGGCATGGCCACAGCTATGGTGGTTTCCCCAATCAGCCAAGGCTTGCTGCTTTCCCTAGCAGCAGCCCTCTTGCAGCCTCAGCCCTCTCCCAGGGCTGATTTCAAGCCCTTCAGGGCAGGAGCAGGGGACCACCCCGCTACAACATTCTTACAGTTTATTTATTGTTTTAAAAATCTTTCTCTGAAAGGCTTTGGCTCTAAGTAAGCAATCCTTTGTTTTAAGGAGGCTGGTGAGTGGATACTACTGGTCACAGCTCCGGGGGGCAGGGGGGAGATAATTGTGGGTACTGGACTTAAGTGAGGCTAGGAAGTACACCAGGGAACTACAGCCCAAGGCACAGCCTGAGAGTGGGAGAATCATGTGATTCCACTCAAAAAAAAAAAAAAAAAAAAGAGGTGACAGCTTGAAGCCTGACACCGGAAAGGGGCCAAGGAGGGGTTAGAAGTGCTGTTAGCCTGGTAACTCTGACAGCCATAACCTTCTGTTCTATTTAGAGTCGTATATTGTGTCCGTCACTGTAATATTTGACTGCCAGCAATTAAATGTGACTTTTAAAAAGGCAATTACTGTACCTGAAGAACAGATACTGGAAAGTGGAGGGGTTTTGTTTTTTTCAGAGGAGAATTATTCTTCAAAGGCTTTGCTGAAGAAAAGAAGATCTGCTTGAGACATTTCAGTGAAGACAGGGTTGTCCATTAAGTATACACTCAGAAGGGAGTGTTCCCAGAATAGGAACCACATGGGAAAAAGCATGATGATGAATATGGAAGAGTGACAGGGCCATGCTCTGTCCCTGTCCTCCAATTCCCCAGAAACTGCTCTGACCCACTTTCTTCTTGCGTGCAGGCTGTATTTTATTCTAAACCCATCTATCAACAGCAGTACAGTGCAACATCACAGTTTTAATTTCTACTTCTTTCAGCCTTTCTTTACTAGGGCCCTGTCAAGGTTCCTCCCCCACTCTGAACTCTAGGGTACAGATGTGGGGACCTGCATGAAAAACCTCCTACGCTTATCTTTACCAGCTTAGGTCAAAACTTCCCCAAGGTACAAAATATTACACCCGTTATCCTTGGACTGGCCGCTACCACCACCAAACTAATACTGGTTACTGGGGAAGAGCTGTTTGGACGCGTCCTTCCCCCCAAAATACTTCCCAAAACCTTGCACCCCACTTCCTGGACAAGGTTTGGTAAAAAGCCTCACCAATTTGCCTAGGTGACTACAGACCCAGACCCTTGGATCTTAAGAACAATGAACAATCCTCCCAACACTTGCACCCCCCCTTTCCTGGGAAATGTTGGATAAAAAGCCTCACCAATGTGCAGAGGTGACCACAGACCCAAACCCTTGGATCTGAGAACAATGAAAAAGCATTCAGTGTTTTACAAGAAGACTTTTAATAAAAAATAGAAGTAAATAGAAATAAAGAAATCCCCCCTGTAAAATCAGGATGGTAGATATCTTACAGGGTAATTAGATTCAAAAACATAGAGAACCCCTCTAGGCAAAACCTTAAGTTACAAAACAGATACACAGACAGAAATAGTTATTCTATTCAGCACAATTCTTTTCTCAGCCATTTAAAGAAATCATAATCTAACACATACCTAGCTAGATTACTTACTAAAAGTTCTAAGACTCCATTCCTGGTCTGTCCCTGGCCAAGACGACTACAGACAGACACAGACCCTTTGTTTCTCTCCCTCCTCCCAGCTTTTGAAAGTATCTTGTCTCCTCATTGGTCATTTTGGTCAGGTGCCAGCGAGGTTACCTTTAGCTTCTTAACCCTTTACAGGTGAGAGGAGCTTTCCCCTGGCCAGGAGGGATTTCAAAGGGGTTTACCCTTCCCTTTATATTTATGACAGGCCCTAAGAGGAAAGGAGGTCTCTTCTCTCTAGGGAGCTTCTTGACTCCCAGCTCAGCTAACCCTGTCCTTCTCTTCTGTAACACTTCCTTCCTGGCATTGTCTCAGGTTGGTCAGCTGAGGGCTAACTAATTCCTTACCTACCCTTCTGACTCACTATTTACTCAATCAGCCATTACTGGGGGAACTAAATGAGGCTACAGTAATCAGAGTGCTGACCCACCTATCAGATCTCAACACAGGGTGATAGCCATAAAAGGAGCAATTGTGTGTTGTGGGAGTTTGTGGGGTGTGTTTAGAAGGGAGGACAAACCCAACTAAGTTGGCTGTAGCCCCAGCGTTGACACAATTCTGCCATAAACCCTGATGACACTGAAATCCCAGTACAAGAGAGACCAAATTGCTGGTAGCCAAAGAAATCTGGCCGATACAAAAGCTGCTGGTCCCCATATTCTCTGCATGATCTAGAGATGGATTTTTTATTTGGCTAGATATTTTCTCCAGGTTTCTCCTGCTATCCACATGTGAGGGACCATGAGCAAAGAACAGTGCACATGAAAGAGCAGCAAACAAAAGTGAGTAAAAAAATCCAGTTGCTCAAAACATTACTTGCTTAAACATAGTGGGCCTCATTCTCCACTCTGCTATACTAATTTTGCACTAGAGTGACTATACTGACTTAAGTGGAGTCACACTGGCATAAAATCGGCATAAGAGAGTTGCAAACCAGGGCCCATGTCTACAGCACTTCTTGACTCCACATCTCTGCTCCAGGCTACACTGGATTGTCTGTTTGTCCTGCATTCTCAGGGGAATAGGGAGGGCCTGTCCCAATCATATAGAAGCTGAGAATCAGAGAAGTAAAAAAGCATTCAGTACACATATTGCAGAAAAAAATCACGCACTATCAAATGGGTGGTTAGACCACATGAAACAACTTCATCAAACAATGAATCTTATCAACCTTTGCAGCATGTTCATTGTCAATAAGTGCCATTTCACACTACCAGATAAAGCATGAGGGAGGAAAAGTCTAACTCAAAGCATGTCTATTTTGACTGAAAAGGAGGTTCTCTAAAATAAGCATGGTGACACATTGATCTTTCAGTAGAGTGCAGTTTCAGCTTCAAAGCATGTCACATTCCCAAAGCTCAGAATGCACAGCCAGCTGGCACTGCACCTGTGAAATGAGATGTGCATAAAATCCTATCTACATATAAAGAATTAAATGTAATAAGGAGCAGAGAATAAAAGATTTGTAGTAAATCTACCTTTAAAACTGGAGCCTAATCAAAATATTTTAGCCACTGCTCTGGATCCAAACTGTCAAGCATTTTAAAGACTCTAGCTCTACCAGATGTAATCTATAAGAAAAGTAGACAAGCGCTATACTATAATAGGTCATTGTTCTGAGATAGGACCAATAGTGCCTGCCCAATCTAAAACGAAACAACCATCATCTCCACTCATCCCTTCAAAGACAAAGCAGATGATGCCCAACTGCTGTTTTAGAATCACACTTTCATTAGAATATTCTCAACAGGCTCTATCTAAATATACTAGCAAAGAAACAGAAAAGCATATAATGAGATGCAATTCAGGAATGTAAAATTTGGGCTGAATTATTTGGGAAGAACTTCCTTAGTGCAAGTTTTATTAGGCTGTGGAACAGCATCCAAAGGGAAGTGGCAGAAGCCCCATTGTTTAGGTCAGCTAGACCTGGACAGAATAAAATGCTAGAAGCGTACCATAACAACAATTCTATATTGGCTGGTGCTGCAGGTGTGTGGAGCTACACTGAATGACATGATATTAACTTCTATGATGCCCACAGATTGCACCAGTATGCTGAATGCTGCTCTACACAGATTAAATAAAACTTGCTGCTATAGACCTCAGGACTCAGCCCCACAGCCAAAGTCTTCCCAGCGCTTTGTCCCTCATTTGAAGCACCACGAAGAAAAACAGGGCCCAACTGTCCAAAGTAACAATAAAGTACTACCGGCATAGAGCCCTTCAACAGTAAAGAGGGAAGGTGCTTCATGAGAGAAAGTCAGATTGTCACAACACCAACCGAAACAAAACAAACATTTCTTCAAGTTGGTCACCAGGGCTGATTGCCTAATGCATGGTGCTTTTGAGTCAATCCTGTTACACAGGAGTCTGCTAAACTGGGCCAGCGTAACCTGCCACGGAAAGGAAATCACTAATGCTTCTGTGGATGAGGTATTTCAAAATTGAATAACTATGTAATAATAAGTTTCAGAGTGGTAGCCGTGTTAGTATGTATCAGCAAAAACAACGAGGAGTCCTTGTGGCACTTTAGAGACTAACAAATTTATTTGGGCATAAGCTTTCGTGGGCTAGAACCCACTTCATCAGATGCATGGAGTGAAAAATACAGGAGCAGGTATAGATACATGAAAAGTCGTGTGTTGCCTTCCCAAGTGTGAGGTCAGTCTAACGAGACAATTCAATTGACAATTCAAATGATGCGCTGGAGAGGTTTTAGTTGGGGGCTGTAGGTGACAGCTAATGGTGTTCTGTTACTTTCTTTATTGAGCCTGTGGTATAGGGTGGTGTTTATGTGACCATCGCTTATTACAGCTGTAGTGTCTAGGAAGTGGACCTCTTGTGTGGACTGGTCCAGGCTGAGGTTGATGGTGGGATGGAAATTGTTGAAATCTTGGTGGAATTCCTCAAGAGCCTCCTTCCCATGGGTCCAGATGATGAAGATGTCATCAGTGTAGAGCAAGTAGAGTAGGGGCATAAGGGGACAAGAGCTGAGGAAGCATTGTTCCAAGTCAGCCATAAAAATGTTGGCATACTGTGGGGCCATGTGGGTACCCATAGCAATCCCACTGACTTGAAGGTATAAATTGTCTCTAAATCTGAAATAGTTGTGGGTGAGGACAAAGTCACAAAATTCAGCCACCAGGTTTGCCGTGATGGTATTGGGGATGCTATTCCTGATGGCTTGTAGTCCATCTTTGTCCACTTCCTAGACACTACAGTGCTAATAAACGATGGTCACATAAACACCACCCTATACCAGAAACCTACTGACTGCTATATTTACCCACATGCCTCCAGCTTCATCCAGACCACATGACACGATCCATTGTCTGCAGCCAAGCTCTAAGATACAACCACATGTTCTCCTACCCCTCAGACAGAGACAAACACCTAAAGGATCTCTATCAAGCATTCTTAAAACTACAATACCCACCTGGTGAAGTGAAGAAACAGATTAACAGAGCCAGAAGGCTACCCAGAAATCACCTACTACAAGACAGGCCCAATAAAGAAAATAACAGAATGCCACTAGCTGTCACCTTCAGCCCCCAACTAAAATCTCTCCAGTGCATTATCAAGGATCTTCAACCTATCCTGAAGGACGATCCCTCACTCTCACAGACCTTGTGGAACAGGCCAATCCTTACTTACAGACAACCCCCCAACCTGAAGCAAATACTCACCAGCAACCAAACCCTACAACAAACCCCGTTGCCAACTCTGTCCACATATCTATTCAAGGGACACCATCATAGGACCTAACCACATCAGCCACATCATCAGGGGCTCATTCACCTGCTTATCTACCAATTTCATATATGCCATCATGTGCCAGCAATGCCCCTCTGCCATGTACATTGGCCAAACTGGATAGTCTCTATGCAAAAGAATAAATGGACACAAATCTGACTTCAGAAATCATAACATTCAAAAACCAGTAGGAGAACACTTCAATTTCCCTGGTCACTCAACAACAGACCTAAAAGTGGCAATTCTTCAACAAAAAAACTTCAAAAACAGACTCCAAAGTGAAACTGCAGAACTGGAATTAATTTGCAAACGGGACACCATCAGATTAGGCCTGAATAAAGACTGGGAGTGGTTGGGTCATTACAAAACCTAAACCTAATTTTCCCAATACTAATTTCCCCCTACTGTTACTCACACCTTCTTGCCAACTGTCTGAAATGGGCCACTCTCATTATCACTTCAAAAATGTTATTCTTCCTCCCTTGGTATCCTGCTGTCAATTGAATTGTCTCATTAGACTGACCTCACACCTGGTAAAGCAACTCACCTCTTTTCATGTATCTATACCTGCTCCTGTATTTTTCACTCCATGCATCTGGTGAAGTGGGTTCTAGCCCACGAAAGCTTATGCCCAAACACATTTGTTAGTCTCTAAAGTGCCACAAGGACTCCTCACTGTTTATGTAGTAATAATCCACAGAGGGAGGAGCTGGGACCTTATTAAGATAAGTCCTCCTCTTCCCAGGGCCTATCAGCATTGTGTGGCAATGGAAACAAATATATTTATAAGAAGAATTTCTGCTAGGTGGACAATTTTTTTGATGAACAGCACATTTGGATATGGAGACCTGACCAGCATGTATACTCATCAGGAAGCTGATAATCCTCTCAATAATATCTGATGAATAGAGTTTTGTGTCAAAGATATATGATTAGTATCCTAGTAGGGACTGAGTTGATCATTCAATTTATGAGAGGAACCTACTTATACATGGATTTATAAATCTGAAACCATGCAGAAAGTTTCTTATATGCCACAGCAACATCCATTCCCTAATAAACTCAGTGCATGGTGTTAGATTATTTATCCCCAAACAAACAAGGAGAAAAAGAGTTTTGATAAAACAGAGCTAATAGATAAGAGAAGCCTTTCTACCATACTCAAGTTTTAAAGCATTTGTCTTCGAATAAGGCTTGGGGCTGGAGTACTTTAAGTTGAATGGAATTGTGTGCAAATGCCCACATCAATAAAAAATGGTTTGTACAATGTTAAACACAGTTCTTGGAGGTAAGCTAATTAGTAAACCTGAGAGTTTTAAACCTCTCAAATGTCTGTCTTGGTTCAAAGACGGCATCTACTAATGAAGTCCCCAGTGGGTTATGAGTCTAGATTTGGCAGCATGCATACTGCTATAGCTGAATTTCAATGATGTAGATACACAGGCAGCAATATGGAAAGTTGTGTTTAAGGGGGAAAAGGGGTCAGAGCATTTATAATATTTGGGGCAACTAGTATTTCTCTTCTCATTTATTAGTTACAGTTCAAGGTGTATGGTGAAGTAGTACAATCTAAATGTCTTATTAACTGTGAGGAAAACAACAAGACAGACACATTTATGGATGACTGGTTTTAGGCCATATTTGAAAAATGTTTTAGCTATACAAAATGTAACAAGATTTAGACCAATGAAAGCAGTATAACTGAATACATATGCAGTATTGGAAGCGGAAAAAATCCCTCTTTTGACAATACTTTCTGTAAAACAAACTATGTGCATTTACTCTTTGCTGAAACTGTTTAGCATAAAGTTCCTGGGTTTATGATTAAACTCAGATTAGAATTTCAAATGTAATAAAAATCATAACTGGAGTAAATATTTAATTTAGAGCTCTGTACAGATTTCATAATGGTCTTAATCTTGACAATGGGAGAAGGATTGTATCTGAAACGGTGTTACTCACGGCTTATTACGAAAACATGATTTATTACAATGCAACCAGAGAAGCTGGCTATATGAGACACATTATCTAATAAGCATCATACTTTCATATGTAACTATGATTTCTCCTCTCTCTCTAACTATGCAACCTGCAGATTAAACTGAGTTGGCTTCAGGGGATAATTGACACAAATCACAGCTACTAAAAGATACTGGCTCCTTAGAACTTGTCACAGTGCAAAGGGACAGAAAGAGTGTGTGTGTAAAGCAGGCCTGGAAAACAAAATAGCGGAAGATATCATTTCAGAGGATAAGAAAAATCAGGATTTTTAAAGCAGCCACCTAGGACAACAAGACAGTTGGGAGGAAGGAAAAAGGCACAATGGAGAGTGCATCTCCCAAAAATGGGCAGACAAGCAGCAAGATCAATAAGTTCAGGTACATATGTGAAAAGAGAATTATGTTATTTTCTTCCCTAGAAAGAATACTTTAAGTGCACTTAATTCAGACTATATTCCTCTTCTGAGTCAAAGCCTTACGCCCTTTTTTGACATGTGGCTTTGTAGAAAGGGAGGAAGTAAAGCACTCCCAGGCTACTTCAGAGAGAATCACAGGGCTACAAATGACAGAAAATACATCAAAGGTGTGATGACATTCTCTCCCACCTTCCTTTACCATTCCTGCTTCTTAGATAAAGCACAGCTGAGATTTTGTTGTGATAGCAGAACACTTTTTTCCTGTTGAACTCTAACTTAAGCCTGCCTTGCTGACACATCTATTCTTTTATTTGCCAGATGGGACTAGCTTCAAAGGAACACTTATGTTTATTCAATCTGCAGCTTCATGCAGTTTTATTGGTATTTAGTGAATAGTTTAATCTAGGGGTGGCAGGAAAACACTTAGAAAAAAGTGTTGAAGTCATCTGGGAGAGGGGAAAAAAGCAGGGATATTAAATTTCTTTTAGAAATGCAGGAGCAAGGGGAGGGAGCTTAAATGATAAATCACATTTTCTTTCCCTAATCAGGCAATATTGGAAGAAGGAAAGGGAAGAAGGATAAGCGCCAGGATAGGTAGTTGTTTGAGCAGCACTGTGGGTTTCAATTAGATATGTACGTGAAATGAGAGGCAAGTGTGGGAAGAGGAGAGCCTGCAACAGCGAAAGATGACCAGCTGCCTGTGAGGAAAGGAGACTCTGAACAGAAAAAGTTTTGGCAATAGAAAAAGGATTCATGACAGGAAAAGAGAAGGAGTTGGAAAGAAAAACATACACACAGTGGTACAGGGACAGAGAGAGACTGATAGAAGACAGACAACTTTTTGGCTACATTATCTTTCAATTAAAAAAGATTATAGGATAAAAAGAAATACTCCAGAGGAAAGCATGAAGGTAGTTTATTGTCCCAGCAAATATAGGTCAAATTATGGATCAAATATAGGTCAAATTATGTGAATCTCTGATTCACATTTCAGAGTAACAGCCGTGTTAGTCTGTATTCGCAAAAAGAAAAGGAGTACTTGTGGCACCTTAGAGACTAACCAATTTATTTGAGCATAAGCTTTCGTGAGCTACAGCTAAGGTGGCACAGGTACTCCTTTTCTTTTTGATTCACATTTGTGAGCAGCTACTCATACAAAGTAGCAACCAGTGGGTGTGGGTTAGCTCAAAAAGAAAGCTCCAAATGAGGTAAAGGTAATATTTATCGAAGTTCAGCAAGAATTCCATACTAAACAAGGGTCAACACATGAACTCTGGTGACATGAAACTGCTCTGTCCCCCAGGAATAGCAACCCATAGGGCCAGCACAAATTAGCATATTCTCACATACAGAGGAGATACAGAACACATCAAAGCTTTATTGGACAGCTTGCATTTCTTACTCCTATATTCATTTTTGTTGTTGTTGTGGATCCTGTTCCTTTCAAAAAAGGAAAGATATGGTGCACAAGATTGATCCCCATCCTTTCCACAAGCCATATTTCTATTTCTAACAGAAAGACTGTCACAGGGCATCCCTCCACCTATCCTGTGAGTATTTCAACCTACCGCTAATGATCTCCTAGCCGCAAACACATACAGACTGTTTCCCTTTCACTACATCTGTACTCAATCTTCAGTTTCAAAGTATAACAACGTACCACAGGTATACAGCAGCTCTCTCTCCTACCTCAAACTCACCCTCTGATCTCTCTCTATTTCCTGTTCCTTTCAAAGATACATCCTCCCATTTACTGAGCCAATTGCCTTATTATCCCAGTAATTGCCCCCCAAGTGTCAGTGATCCCCACCAGAAACTGGTTAATTGACTTCAATTAAACCCACAGTCTTCCTAGTGCTGCAACAACCTCAGTGTCCAGGATGCTACAAGTTTCCCTGTCTCAAAGACACAAATGTGAGCACAACTTCTGTGCACCACTTACTTGACCCTTTTACTCAAGACTGAAGCCTGGGAAGGGAGGGGAAACTTTTATCATGGATCTTGTATATTTTCCACCCATTTGAGTGTCATCTGATCATTTTCTTTCCAGGACATTTTAGAACAACATTCTGCAGCCCATTTTTGGACATACAAAGCCTCAACGTCTGCATGCAAAATTCACAGTTGCAATAGGGATCTAATGACCTCACTTAGATTTGCTAATACAGTTTGCATGCAGAAGACTGAGGTTTTGCATGCATAAAAATGTGGCTGTAAAATTTACACTTGAAGCATTAGAGGCTATTTAGAAAAATGGCCCCAAATTCCAGCAGCGAGATTAGACCAGGGATCTCAAACACAAATCACCACGAGGGCCATATGAGGACTAGTACATTGGCCCGAGGACTGCATCACTGACACCTTTTCATACAAAGATCCAACCCACCCCCCATCTGCCCCCACTCCACCCCTTCCATGAGGCCCCACTCTGCCCCGCCTCTTCCCACCCCTTCCTCAAAGTCCCCACCCCAACTCTGCCCCCTCCCTGGTCCTATTCCAACCCCTTCCCCAAATCCCGGCCCCGCCTCTTCTCCGCCTCCTCCCCTGAGCGCGTCACATTGTTGCTCCTCCCCGTTCCCTCCTGGAAAGTCCTAAGCGCCGCCAAACAGCTGTTTGGCAGCAGGAAGCGCTGGGAGGTAGGCAGAGGAGTGGGGATGGCACACTTTGGGGGGCGGGGGGAGCTATGGCAGGCCGCAGGAAATAACTCTGCGGGCTGCATGCGTGTTTGAAACCCCTAGATTAGACAGACAGACCCTGCCCACTCATTGATGCTGGCTTTTCAGCATCAGAAAAAGCAGAAAAAGCAAAGATCATCTTCATATCATTCAATATTCATTGATTCATCCAATCTACATGGTCATACATTTGAGGGTCAAATAAATCCCTTATGTAACTCCACTGATCAGTGATCTAGGAATGAATAATTTTTAACACTGTCCTCATTTTATTGAATCCCAAGAACATTTCCAGTTTTTAAAAAAATATATGTTTCTTTAAAACAGGTTTACTTTTGAACTGTAAACATCTACAGATTCTCCAGGCCTTATTTTATTTTGAACTTTTGCATAGCACTCATTAGATTACAGCTAGTCTGAAATCAGTTTTCAACTATACTAACACATTTCTGTTTCCCTGCCAAAGCACCCTCAGAAATTCAAAGCCTTATTAGAACCTTCTGACTAGTTAATCATCAAAGCTTGGCATCATTATTATTATCATCTAAGTAAAATATCTAATTTAGAGTTTTACTGCACACCATAAAGTTTCTTCTGTTACAAGTTTATACAAAAATCACTATCCAGACTTCATCTAATTGCACATCTCAAAGTATAGCTCTGTTATTAATTAGCATAAACAAAAACTATGTTGAAGTAATATCAGTGACCTCACCGAAGAGTTTGCCCACAAAAAGAACACTGTAGTTATAGAAATAGCTTTCAAAGAAATAGCTCTCAGCCTGTGCTTTTTAATAGCAATCTTTCTGCTAACACCCTGAAACACCTGCATGTTTTCTTGCAAACATACCCTGAAGATTTTACACACACTCACACACACACACCCCATTTAAATATTATAACTATAATTTGTTTCAAGAAGAGAAAAGAACAGTGTATCTCACAGAAACTGAAGCTGAGCCAAACAGGAACTTTAATAAAAATTCCAGGACTGGAAGACATGTGAGCAGGAGAAAAACCATGCTGTCCACATGCATATCTCTTTTCAATGTGACACAACCCTTTCTGGATAATGGTAAATGTCTTCATGAGCTTCACTGACAGTGTTGGGGTTCCAACACGATAGAAGTAAATACAGTTAAGACCGCCATAATGAATTGAGCTACTCAGCAGTATTTATCATAGATACCGATGCACAATATATACAATCGCCATTCCATTATTCAGAGACTCAGGTCAGAGGAGTGGACTGACTGGCCACTCACTGAAGATCTTGGAGAAGAGAAGGCATCAGTTGGCTGCCCCTGAAGACATTAAAAAGTTCTTAGAAGGTCGCCAGGCTTCCTTCTCCAGAAAGATAGATCTACAGTTTTTGCCGCCCCAAGCAGTGAAAAAAACTGCCGCAACGGATGGCAAAAGGAAGAAACTGCTGCTGATTTGCCACTGTGGCGGGCGGAACAGAGAAGCTGCCGCCAATTTGCCGCCACGGCCACAGCAACTGCTACCCCTTTCTAACTGCCGCCCCAAGCACTTGCTTGGAACGCTGGTGCCTGGAGCCGGCCCTGTATAGAAGGGGGAAAGGCCCAAGCCAATTTGGGAGGAAGGGACTTGTAGAGAGGTAACTAAGCCTAGACCCGATCCATACTAGGTTAATGCGAACCTCACCTATGTTCACTTTCATATAAATTATAAATGATGGAACTTTTCTAGACCAAAAAACACGTGGTAACCTCCCAACACTGTGATGTTACAATGAAACATGAAGAAAACATTTTTAATTGCAGAGGCACTTGGCACCATAACATGACAACACTATTAATGCAATGTAAACATGGACTGTAACGATGTAACGGGAAAACATCGCAGTACCCTAAAATTAGTTTTTGGAATGGTTCCTCAAAACACAAGACACATGGCAATCTGAACAAGTACTTCACGTCACAAAAAGGAACAAGACAAACATAAAAAAGACAAGGACTCTTCCCTGAGGAGGTTGTAACCTAAAGTCAGAATTAAACGGAGAGAGGAAGACTATCAAAAAATAAAGGGAAGGGTAACCACCTTTCTATATACAGAACTATAAAATCCCTCCTGGCCAGAGGCAAAACCCTTTCACCTGTAAAGGGTTAAGCAGCTAAGATAACCTCGCTGGCACCTGACCAAAATGACCAATGAGGAGACAAGATACTTTCAAAGCTGGAGGGGGGGGAACAAAGGGTTGGTCTGTCTGTGTGATGCTTTTGCCGGGAACAGATCAGGAATGCAGTCTCAGAAACTCTGTTAAGTTAGTAAGTAATCTAGCTAGAAATGCATTAAATTTCTTTTTGTTTAATGGCTGGTAAAATACACTGTGCTGAATGGAATGTATCTTCCTGTTTTTGTGTCTTTTTGTAACTTAAGGTTTTGCCTAGAGGTATTCTCTGTGTTTTGAATCTGATTACCCTGTAAGGTATTTACCATCCTGATTTTACAGAGGTGATCCTTTTACCTTTTCTTTAATTAAAATTCTTCTTTTAAGAACCTGATTGATTTTTCATTGGTCTTAAGATCCAAGAGTTTGGGTCTGTGTTCACCTGTACAAATTGATGAGAATTCTTATCAAGCCTTCTGCAGGAAAGGGGGTGTAGGGCTTGGGGGGATATTTTGAGGGAATATGTCTCCAAGTGAGCTCTTTCCCTGTTCTTTGTTTAACACACTTGGTGGTGGCAGCATAGGGTTCAAGGACAAGGCAAAGTTTGTACCTTGGGGAAGTTTTTAACCTAAGCTGGTAAGAATAAGCTTAGGGGGTCTTTCATGCAGGTACCCACATCTGTACCCTAGAGTTCAGAGTGGGGAAGGAACCTTGACAAAGACAAAATAAACAAAGTGTTGATCATGGGACTGTGCCCATTTCCTATGGTGGGAGGTTCCTATTGTGACTTTCTAGTTATGTGTTTAATTTTCTTTTTAACACAATTTATAAAGGAATGAGCTCTGTTGTGATGGAAGGGTCAAAACAACGATAGCCTGGGCCCAGCATACCTAAAAGATCTAAAACTCCAGGATGACGACCGTTGTCAACCATTCTCTTCTTCATCCAGAACAGAACTTTCTATCAACAGGGTAAAGCTTGTCTGTGTAGGGGACAAAGTTTTCCCATGGGCCAGCCCAAGATTGTGGAATGAATTCCCACAAGAACTGAAGACCCTCACAAACCTCCAAGTGCAAGAGGCATTTCTTTGACCCTGATCTTCTCTAACACACACACAGCAGTATGTATATTTTAAAAAAAAGTTCTACCAAACATAACACTATACAGAGCAACTCTGAGGAGATGAGACAGAACAAACCACATGTCAAATGTTGGAAATGTCATTTGATGATGGATGATCACCCGTTACCAAGTATGATCATCTTCTATGGGAGTTATGGGTCCTCAGGTGGCTAAAAAGGCAAATCCTTGAACCACAAGTTCTATTACAATGAGGGCAGATGTTTTCAGGCTCAGAAGGAGGCTATTGATCATGACTGGGAGCCAGTCTCTCCTTCCTCCTGCACCTCTTGTCCTCTTCAGCTTGTCGGCGAGCAAGTTCAAAATGCAGGGGACCATCACATAGGACTTCACTCCATTTTAAGTGATCCTGGGCAAGTGTCTCCCAAGGGTTAATGTCAATATTACACATTTTTAGTTTGTCCTTCAGCAAGTCCTTATAACACTTCCATTGTCTACCCATGTAATGGTACCCTTCTTTCAGCTGAGAGAAAAGGACCTGTTTTGGGGGGCGATGGTCTGGCATCCAGACAACATGACCAGTCCAGCGGAATTGTTGACAGATATTCATTGCCTCGATGCTGGTGGTCTTTGCCTCTTCTAGAACACAAATATTGGTGCACCTGTCTTTCCATTTGATCTTCAGAATCTTACGAAGGCAGCGTTGATGATGCCTCTCAAGGACTTTCAAGTGTTGTCTATAGGTTGTCCAAGTTTCAGACCCATACAACAGTGTTGGGAGAATAACGGCTTGATAAACAAGAAGCTTGGTGTCTGTTCAAATGTCATGATCTTCAAAAAACCTGTGTTGTACATGAGAAAAAGCTACACTGGCACAGCTCAGGCAATGTTGAATTTCTGCCTTGGATGAAAGATGACTTTCAAGGTAGAGGAAGCGATTGACATTCTCCAGTGCTACTCCATTGATTTTGATAGATGGGGCATGTAATACCTCATTTGGAGAGGGCTGATAGAGCACTTTAGTCTTCTTGATATAAAGAGTGAAACCAAGACATTAGTAAGCATTGGCAAATACATTCAAGATAGTTTGAAGATCTTTCTCAGAGTGGGCAAAGATTGCATTGTCATCAGCATCGTGAAGTTCCACGATAGATGTTGTGGAAGTCTTACTCTTGGCTTTCAGCCTGCTAACCCTGAACAGCTTTCCATCCATTCTGTAAATGATTTCAATGCCAGCTGTAAATTTCCCAGCAATTAGGTAAAGAAGGACAGCAATAAAAAATGCAAACAAGGTTAGAGCGATGATACAGCCCTGTTTGACTCCTGTTTGTACTTTGAAAGTTTCACTCTGGGAGCCAGTGCTGCTCAGAACAGTCGCTTTTATGTTATCATGAAGCAATTTTAGGACATTAATGTATTTATCAGGACATCCAATCTTAGGAAGTACAGTCCAGAGGGCACGGAGATTCACTGAATCAAAGGCTTTAGTTAGATCAACAAAAGCCATGTATAGTAGTCAGTTTTGCTCCCGACACTTTTCTTGCAGCTGCCATGCCGTGAAGATCATATCCGCCATTCCGCAACATGGTCAGAAACCACTCTGACTCAGGTAAAGTTTCTTCAGACAGGTGCAGGTGGTGGGTTTCAAAGATCCATGCCAGAACTTTGCCTGCAATAGCTAGGAAGGAGATACCACAATAATTTCCACAATCCACTTTATCCCCTTTCTTGAAGAGGGTGACAATCAGGTCATCCCTCATTTCACTGGGTATCTCCTCCTTTATCCAGATTTTAAGGATAAGCATGTAAAGCTGCCGAATTAGCTCTGGTCCACTGTCTTCAAAGATTTCAGTGGGGATCCCATCTAGACCTGCTGCCTTGTTGTTCTTCATCTGCTTGGTGGCATTGTGTATCTCATACAAATTGGACGGGTCTCCGAGCTCATCCCTAAATGGTCGTTGAGGGATTTGCTCAAGGACTTCATCTGCAACCACAGAATTATGGTTAAGGAGATCTTCAAAATGTTCTTTCCAGCGAGAATTGATGGCTTCACTGTCCTTCAGAAGTGTGATTCCATCCTTAGAGCAAAGAGGATTCATGCCATGACTAATTGGCCCATAAGCCTTGGTGGCACTAAAGAAACCACATGTATTGTGGATGTCCACGAGATGTTGGAGTTCTTGCGCTTCCTCAGTCCACCATTTGTTCTTGAGTTCTCTGGTTTTACTTTGTACTTCTGCCCTCGCCTTGGCATGGGCTTCTCTCTTTATATTACAATTTATGTTGTTCTGCCAAGCACAAAATGCCACTCTCTTCTCATTGATGAGTGGCTCAATTTCAGCATCATTCTCACCAAACCAGTCCTGATGTTTTCTGGTTTGGTAGCCTATGGTTTCCTCACAGGCATTGATGATTACTGTGTTCAACTGGCTCCAATGTTCCTCAATTTCTTCCGGAAACACTGGTTGGAGCTTTTCTTCTAAGACTGCTTGGAAGTGGTCATGCCTAATAGAGTCCTTCAAATCTTGAACCTTCAACTTGCGCCTGACCTCCTTCTTTTTCAGCCTCCATTTGGGAGTGATCTTAATTTTCATTGTGGATCGAATAAGGCGATGATCAGTCCAACAGTCATCAACACTTGTCATTGCTTTTGTGAGAAGTACGTCACTACGATATTGGGCACGGACTATGACTTATTTGAGGAGATGCCAGTGCTTTGACCGTGGATGTCTCCAAGATGTTTTGAACTTTTCCTTTTTGTCAGAAAAGAGTGCTCATAATAATAAGTTCACTTGAACTGCTTTTGCCAACTCCTTCTTTCCCGATGGTTCCTTTCCACAGGTCCAAGTCTTGTCCAACACGTGCATTGAAATCTCCCAGAAGGATGACCTTGTCTTCTGTGGGGGTCTCCAATAAAATGGTTTCCAACCAAGAATAAAAATGTTCCTTTACTTTCTCATCAGCATCCAGTGTTGTTGTATAGGCACTCACAATATTTCCCAATTGATTTTTTGTGAGCCTCAAACTGGACTGTCAAACCTCTCATTGACGCCAACTGCTACCTCAGAGAGCCACCTTAGGAGCTTGTTCTTTATAGCACAGCCCACTCCATGCAATCAGGGTTCATCTGTAGATTTTCCCTTCCAGAAGTAGGTGTATCCTCCTTTCTCCTCCCTCACCTGTCCTTCATCAGCTCTTCTAGTTTCAGACAAAGCAGCACTACTGATGTTAAACTGACTCAATTCATGAGCAATAATGGCTGTACATCGCTCTGGTCAGTCACTGTTTGAGTTGTCTGTCAGAATCCATATGTTCCAAGTTCCAAAGTTGAAAATTTCTTACATTTTCGACCGCTGAGGTGGTGATCCTGCTGGATGTGGCTATCCAGCCAGGAAAAAAACAGAGGCAAGACTATTTTACGGTACCTTTTCTAAACCCCCCTCCCCACCATGTGGGGTGAGTAGAGTGGATCGTAAAAAGGACTGCTCAATCATGCATGAAGCTGCCAAGATGCTCGACCCATCTTAATCCTTGAGCAAGACAACTATCACACCCCCACCGCCTGTGTGTCGGTCTGTGATTAGGAATTTCCAGATTTCACTGTCCTGTTCCCATCACCACTCGCCCATCACCACCGGACTTTTGACTTGTGCAAATGTTATTTTTCCAAAAACTGGAGGTGCCTGTGTGGAACTTCTTTTAAAGTGGGGAGACTCGTGCACAACAGTCACCACACTATCCTTGACACATAAAGGACTTGAAACCAATAGCATAGACACCATGACAATTGGAGATCCTCTATCTGCTGCAGGCTTCATCCACCTTCACAGTCATTGTAACATTACACAACAGTTTCACCTCCATTGTGCAGTTATCCTCCATCTGCTCTGCCGTTAGGGACTTCTTGGATCATGCTTTGTCTGGAACCTCGCCCTTGACCGCTCTGCCACAGGTGGCCCTAAGGGAGTACATGACTCCAGGCAGCATCAGTCTTGGGGTCACTGAGACATGCAACCCTCTTCACCACTAAAAGGTGTAATTTAATGCACTACTGGAAGGTGCTTGGATACTATGGTGCTGAGGATAGGGAAAGGTAAGGTCTGCTCTTGTCTAGGTCCAGTACCAATGGGCTCAGAAGAGGGAAGTCTTCCTGGGTCCCATCAGCCAGACATAGTGGTGGTTGGAATACGAGGCTCCTGGTCAGAGAGAGAAAAGCAAGGGAAAGAAGGCGGCTCTTGAGTCCTGAATATTTCTGAAAGGCCTTCTAGTTTCCTCTGCATATATTTTTGTATTGGTTTATATCTGCTTAAAGCATTTTCCCACTGTAGTAGGAATGCCCTCCTCAGGTAAATTAGACCCACATAGTGAGGTCCTTACTGGGCTTCAAAGAATCTTTTGCTCTTCTTCCCTTGGGCTTATGTTATCTATAAAAAAATTTCTTTTTACATCCTTCTGGTAATGGCAGGAAAGCTTTATCAAAGCTGGTCTTACAGCATAGCTTAAAGTTGTTAAAACTCTGGATTTATCTAATTTCATTCCAAAACTGGCCAAGAACACTATCTCCAGCTCATAGGCATTTTTTCTTTGGTATCATACATTGCATTGTACCAGAAGAATACAACTAGGTCACAGAGGATGATGTGGTTGCTGGTAGAGGGATCCTGACTCACCAATGGACTTGAACAATTTCCTTGAACAATTTAAAGAACTCAAGCAGATTATTCTGGAAGTTTACAAATAAAATTCATTTTACACCAATCTCTTATGTGCCAAGTTCTTGTGAGCGAAATAAAAATCCTTGGAAACACTATTTATCATCAGCTCAAACCTATTTTTTCATAACTCCATTTGTCCTCATCTTCCTGTAGGAGGTATTCATATTTTCTGCCCCAAGATGGATACTACAATATAGGATGGATTCCATTCCAACACACAGTAGATTGTTTTTGTATGCCTCACACTGTAAATATAGTATTCTCCCTTCCTTTCACCTTTTCAGTTTATTTCATTTATTAATTTTCTTTTATCTTTATTCTCCTTGCTCCAGTTTTGTAGTGCTCATTATAAACATTTATGAAGGTTTAGTTCTGGGAAATGTGCATATCCATCTGTTATTAGATTATGTAAACTCAGATCGATCAGTGTATGCCATTAAAATCTTCACATAGCTGTTAGCACAAAATGACTAGGGAAGTTTTTCATTACTACTCACTGCTCCATTATCTCTATGCAGATTTTATCTTTCTGCATAGTAACATTTATTTTCACAAAAATTAACAAGTAGACAAACCAGAAAATGGAAACAATGACATCACCACTTTCTGATGTGGCTTTGGTGTAAGAATGCATTATTCTGCAGTAAGAGTACTATCATAAAGCAACACAATAAAGTACCTTTCTTCACTCCATGCAAAACTGCAGACTAAAGGTCCTTTGGCGGTTTCATTTTATGGAGCAGTAAATAAACCTAATTAAAGGAAATCTCTTGTTCAGATTACCCAGCCTTTTAGAAATGACAAGCCCTAAAACTGTCAAACCATGTAAGTCATGGTTTCTCTGTTAATTTAAAAATTATGTATAATGTTCTTGTCAAAACATGTCCCTCTACAACCTGAATTATTATTATGGGCTTAGAAAGCAACATGATGTTTAACATGTACAAAGAAAATGGAGGGAAAATTAGACTGTCTTTTTAGTGGTAAACAACATTAAAAGAGGGACCATAAAGAGGCTAAACTATTGGGAAACAGAGTTCAATTAGGTGGCACAGTAGATTAGTTCACTACGCTTTCATACCTGCAGAGCTAAGTTCAAACTTTAGTTTACGCTATAAATAAAAATAAGAACTACCACCACATCTTTATCCATCACATAAACATTCCAACACACAACAACAGTTAACCATGCTCTGAATTGGAGAAAACTACAAAGAGGGTAAAGAATGTTGTACAGTAGTTGCCAATTAAAAGTCAGAACTTGGCAACAATTGCCACATGAACTGAGATACCAGTGTTTTTCCATGCAAGTGTAAGACTAGGAAATAGCAGTAGCAACTTTGTGGTATCTACAAACAAATATTCTCTTTTTAATGGCTACTTCCATGCACAGCTGCATGGGAAGCGCTTGCAATCATCTCACACTATGCCTACCTGTTGCTAGTCTTATCAGTCATCCTCTTTCATGAGCATAAAATTCAACAACAAACATTTAATAAAACCTATTCAGCTTGGAATCTGTTTGACACAGCAACACAAGATCTATCACAGACAGTTACATTGAGTCATAAAAATAGAAGATAGGAACAATCTACGTCTACCAGTACCTGCTCCCTTGTATGGCATATGCCCACCTGAACTTGCTGAAGAAGTTAAACTCCCCACACCACCAGCCAGACCCTCCAGGTACGGTCTCAGACAGGGAGACGTGGACACCTTATATCAAACCTCATTTGTGAATCTTTTTATGGAAACAAAGTCTGCACCAGCATTTTCTTACCATATTTGTTTTTTCTAATATAGTGTTAGAAATCCAATATAAATCAGATATGCACCAGCTGTTTTCCCACTGTATCATGATAACCTCATACTTTGCACTGCCCCCGTTTTAGTGAAAAAGGACTGATGCAGGATTTGTGTCCCTTTTCTGAGTGTTGCATACAAAGAAATCTGTTAAAACCCGTCCTTAATATTTGATACAAATATTTTAAAAATCTATTTTCCAGACCAGAAATCATAGATTTTGCTGAGTTTCTAATTAATTATTTGAAAGCACTAATAATTATATTATTCTTAAATGATAAGCAGAATAGCCTAGCAAAATTCAAACACCTTCCACTTATTGTGTCGCTGAGCCGCATTAGATGAGGTAATTCTTATCTCTTACTCTCTGCATACCCGCACATTGCAGACAGTAGCAATTCTATTCTGATGTTGTTCTTTGGCAATTCCTTTTAAGTAAGATTTTTTTTCCGGGAACCACAAATTATCATTATTTTTAGTTAGTTTTGAAACTGATACAGGATTTTGTTCCCATTCATTTTCAGAGTGAGTCACACCTAATGACCCAGAAGTTAAAAGGAAACCTCTGAAACAGACTCATGCTTCGAGAGAGCTACCAGGGTTAGAAATGGTTAGGAGGACTGAAGAGATACACATGCTGGGCAAAGTTCTAATAAAAAGGCCCATGGAGATCACAATTTATAGCATTAGTCATTTACCTGCTATTGGATAATATAAAATTACACAAGTAGAAAAGCTGTTTTGATTAATTATCTGAACAATTTCCAAATAGATGCCAAAGCTCAAGCATTCACCAAGCAAAAACAAAAACCCTATAGATTCAGGGTCTATTTTCAAAATTAGGAGTGTGCAATTTTTACACTTTCCCATGCATGTCAGGTAACTGATATGACAAAGCTCTGAGCCTGTATTGGTGGGTCCCGCGCTTCCAGGCAGATTCAGTGGTTTCAGAAGCTCGCTAAGACCCTCAATATGAACTCCCTTTTCCAGTATAGCGGCAAAGGTCACAGCTTATTGAGCTACTTTCATCACAGGCCAGTATGGGAGGTGGGAAGGTGGAATACCCACAGTCTCTGTTGCTCCTTAGACCTCAGTAGGCACAGTTTGGCCTCCCGCCTGGACCAAAGTCTGCTTCCCCTCTAAAGGGGATCTCTGTAGAGCATGGCGGGGGGGAACCCGGGCCCACCCTCTACTCCGGATTCCAGCCCAGGGACCCTAATGGTAGCAGCTGTTGGCAGTTTTCCCTTCACCACTGATGCTGCTTTGATTCCCTGGGCCACTTTCCCATGGTCTCTTTTTTCCAAGCTTCACCCTTACCTCAGGATTCAGCAATGCTTCCTCTCCTCCAGCTCCTTTCACCTGGGCTTCTCTCAAGAGAAGCTGGAAAGGAGAGCTTTTAAGCAGTATGAGTGTGACCTTAACTGGTTCCAGCTGTCTCCATTAGCCTAACTGCCTTAACTAATCCTTTGCCAGTTAATTGAGGTCAGGTGCCAGCATTAGCCTAACGACCTTAACTGGTTAAATTGTCATTGGGGTCTTGACTGGCCTGGAGTAGCCTTTGTTTGGCTATCCAGGGAACAGGGACCTGCTCATTCTGAGGCTGATATACCTGCCTTCCACTCCTCTCTTATATCCTTCTGGTCTGAGTCTGTCACACTGACTATACATCTAGACACTTGCCTGAACATCTGTATGTATAATTACTTGATCTGATGCACCATTGCAGTAGTTTCACACAGAGTAGATGCACAGTTGTACACGGCTAATTTTGAACTTCAGGATGACTGTCTCCTTTCAAGCATTGACCGATTTCACAAGAATTACCATAACAGCCTGCTTCTCCATTTCTGAAAGGTCTCTAGCAATGAGATGCTCTATAGTTGTTCCACTACTTTGCTCCTTTTGCTTTTGTTCTTCTGTGCAAGAGGGGAGCTGCAAAGTGGCAAGAAAAGAAAAGAAGCAAAGCAGTTGATTATGTTTACCAGACTATGAACTAAGAGGAAAACTCTTCAATTTTTTGACCCCATTAGGCTCAACTTTTCTATCTCCTATTAGATTTTATAATCTGATTACTTCACTTTAAAAAAAGCTGTCAAGTTGTGTTCACCTTATTCCATTTTTGCCCAGCAGGGCATATTAGCAGAGCAATATAACAATGGCCCTTTCCCTTTAGTAGGGCTTAACTTTCTCACCCCAGCCTTGCCAACCCAAGGAGAAAGAGGACAAATTTAAGAACTTAGCTCTAGCCTCTGCATGGCAGCACAGACCACCACCACTACCAGGGCCATTGTGTTTGCACAGGGAACATTTTATACATATTATATATGATAAAAATAGAACAGATTCAGGAAAGAGAAAATATTTGCTGGGATAGTGGGAGGAAGGATACCTCTTCTCCAGATACGTGGGGGAACCCTCCTCTATTTCACAGCTTCCTATGGTTTCATACTGGAAGGAAAAGATTTGAGACAGATACAGATCCCTACTTTGTAAAGGCCTCTAATGATGAGGCAAGACTATGAAAGATTAGCATCTAAAGAGTCAAATCCCTGTTGCCTACAGGAACAAACAAATGAAAGGCCTGCCCCTCCCTGACAATTATACCATCCTCAGATCTTTCTAACCCCATCACAGTGGGCTTCCAGTGACATTTTATGGCCTGTATGTCTCTAAGGAAAAGAAAGTTAAATGCCTCACCTTCATTAGGTGTCATCGTCACCATCAACATCTCTCAGAGATTTAAAATGTGTCTAGATTCCTCAAGTTAAGAGCTGTTTAAAAAGAGAGAGTGTGAGAAATGAGGCTGGACAACATCCCATAGCAGCAATTTAAGTTTTTTCTAAATGCACAGAAAGCAATTCAAACTAATTTCTTAGATGTTTTACATGATAAGGATGATTTACTTCTTCCCAGATAGATCACTTGAGATGTCTGTTCTTGGGAGAAGAATGGAATATTTTAATTCTTGATTAGGATGTTCCTCCCATGAGGTTCTAAAGACCTTAGTATAGGAAGAAATCATGCTCCTTTGGGGTCTTTTTATTACGTGTTCTGTTGCAATAATGCATCCTGCATTCTTATTTCCTCAGCACTGCATGTCCATCTGTATTCTAGTGCTTCCGTATGTGGGACAATAGTGCTGTTCTTAACATCGCTTGCATTATCAACAAAGCAATCCGATAGTCCCCTTCTCTTATTTCTGGGATTCCTTCCCGATAAAGTTTGCACCACAATATTATCTCTCTTTTACAAGGCATATGTTCAGAAATATTAATTTTGCAGCTTATTTTTCCCTTTATTATTGCAGTACTCCATGTAAATTTGGAAATGTCTTAAAACTCTACAACTCAAAACCAAGCCCATTAAAAGAAAACAAATCAACAACAAAGTCATGAAGTTATATTTAATGTGAGTTAGGGTAAGCAGCTTTTTTCTTCGTATTATTTCTTTTAGCAACACATTCAATATTTCTGGTTAGAGTAGCAAACTGTAGCTAAAATACAATGCCCATATGTATTAGGAGAAGGAATGTTAAGAACAGATCACCTTCAAAATAGCCCAGATAACTATATTCAAGATCCTGGGACATAAATGAAATAAATGTGTTCATTGTTATGTAACAGTAGTTTCAGGAATAATCTTGAAAGTGCAGCAGCATGTCCAATTATAATACTAGGGCAGCTTCCAGTTTAATAATCTTTATTTTAGAAGTCTGTCAAAATACTTACTGCAAGTGTATTACACTACATATTCCCAAACAATCAATCAAAATTAATTAATTTATGGGGCCTAACACAATCAGGCCCCAACCTGATTGAATCCGGCAGGTGCTATTGCAATAATAATGTGGTCCAAATGCATTTCTTGGCAATGCAATCAGTATAAATCCAAGTAATCACCAGTTAAATCAACAGTATAATCCATTCTAGCCTCCATTCACAAGTTTTACCACCTCCACATAATCCCGAAACATACTCTGTCTCCTTTGGGTCAGTATCCCATGGCTTTATACTAAAATCCAGTAAAAAATCCCATTTAATTCTAGCACTTAATTTAAAAATAAAGGCAGTAATTCTAACATTTAATAATTTTCTTCTTCTGATCACCCATAAAATCTTATATTATTCATTCTTTGTCTGTTTTGTAAATTATCACATTTTGTGCACAATTGTCTCTCTTGCTTCAATAAAAACGATCAATACTTTTTCCACTCTTTCCCTCTCCCTCCCCATTTGCTGCTCCAGTTATTCTGCCCCCTCATCTGTTTTTATTAAGCTTTGTTTTATTTCAGAGATTGCATTCTCAAGATTAGCAAATGATGAGGCTGGCTCTTGTCTCATTTCTCATCTAAATGAGGTGACAGCTTGGGTGAATGCTGGTGTGGACCACTGTGCGCGCTCTCTGGCATTTTTCAGGTGCTCTGTCTTGTCACTATCTGGGATTTAACAGTATGTCCATTAATGGTGGTGTTTTCTTAATCATATTCAAATCTTGGCTTTCCTCCAAGTCTAGATGACAACACGTCCTTAAAGGAAATGTAAAGCTTTGCTGGGTAAAATTCACCATTGCAATCAATCAGTTATATAGGAGTGAGATAATTTCAAAAAGGGATACAACTTTTCCCAAATGACCATCTTTCATATTACAAACACCAGAAGGCCCTCTTTCCTGCACTTAACCAGTGCATTACAGCCCTCTAGATTCAAAACTGATAGAGCTAAATCCTGACCAAGGACACAGCCTTTTGCACTGCTCCAATGGTGCAAAGTTGCCACATGATCTATCCTAACCAGGCAACGGAGTTCCCCCTGGTTTGGGGAACCCCTAGGCAGCATAGAGTTGTCATAGCCATGCCATCATCGCCCTGCCTGGCACACTGCATCATAGGCAGTATTTCAGGACACAGCAGGAATGCTTCTGTGCTCCAGCTACTCCTCACTTACATAACGGCCCTGTGACTACTCTAACTTGTGTTGGTGTGTGAATAAGCCCTCAGCAGCCCCAGGTATTGGGGAAGCATGAAGGTGATAGACTCTTTTCCATGACCCCTAAAGTCTGCACCAGCTGCAGATTTGCCAGATCCAAGGATTAAACTCACAACCCTGCAAGTCCATATGTCTCACAAGCCTTAATTATGAACATACTATAGTAAAAGCCTTAGAGTTATGAAGCACTGTCCACGTAGAAGAAACGGATAAAGGTAGAAATTAACAGGTTGAAGACCCAGAAGTTTTATTTGACCAACCTGTTTAAAAAATAAGGGAGGGAGAGCATGAGAGCAAATATCACCAGCCCTGATTTCTCAGTGTCATCTAAAGACTTGAGATTTCAAGTTTTAGCTTTCTTAATTTCTCATTTCTGTATTGCATGGGTTTGTTTTCATCTCTGTTTGTTCTCTTTATAGGAACTTTTTGCAAAGAAGTCATTGGGCCAAAGTCTTTTAGTGAGGTTGTACCAGTCTAACTTAGGGCAGAATTGGGCCTGCTGGTTCCTGATCATTCATTATTTTCCTCTTGCATTGTTGGTTCAATCTTTACTCTGAAACAAGAAGGGAAACAGTACAATGTATCTAATCTTCTGTGGAACAGTTCCAGATTTCTAGCAATCATTTCTTTGAAGTCTGTTTCCTGATCCATGCTCAATTTATAAACAGTAGGATGCGGATGTGCACTGGGTGATAGCAGTAGAAAGGGGTGCAAGAGGTTTCTTTAGATGCAGCTGAAGAGCTGTTAGGCATGGCTTCCCAAAGCTTCAAGTTAAAAATGATAGAAGAGAAAAAAGTTTCACCAGGTACAACACATAATGTTCATATGGTCTGAAGCAGCAGGGGAAAATATTCCCTCACCATAAATTCTTAAAAAACAAAACAAAACAAAAAAACCTGTACAAAAAGAGAAAGCAGGCCCTGAGAGTAGTTAATGGATCAAAGGGCTCAAATACACCACACCATGTCCAAAATACATGCCTTAGGGAAGGAGAGAACAACAATCAGTGGCAGGCTTACTTGCATCTCTCCAATTACTGTTCCAGGCAGCTTCTTTATCAAGTTGTCCCTTTATCCACTAGATCACAGATTGATTAATACCCATAGGAATACAATGTTTCTTGTTCGCAGATGCTGTAGTTAAAGTTGCAAAATGTTTCCATTATAAACATAAAAACTCCTGTTTTCTATTGTTCATAATTTGAGATTAAATTACAGTTTATTCCAGTTTAGACTAGTGTAAAACCAACATAAAGAGCTGAAACTTACTTTGGTACCTTAATTTTGCCTTCTCTGAAGTCAGCATCCATTGCTTTGTTACTTATTATAACGGAGTTCTTCCTAGCACAAAGGCTTCCCCGCCTTTCTTCTTTCTCCCACCCCTTTTTACTTCCAGCGTCTCCATGTTGTACCACTAGGGGATGCTGTGGAGAGTACTGCTTGCATCTCCAACTGCTCAGACAACTGCCATAGGTGAAATGACAAAACTATATATTATGACTAACAGGCATGGTGAAAGTGAAACCACCTAAAGGCAGGATCCCTTATTCTTATTTATTTGTTATCCAGACAATGGAAATGCAAAGTTAAAGCAAAGCAAGGTCCCAGAAAGGAGGAAACCTAAGATTCCACCATCTCTGCAGAAATGCTCCTTACACAAGGAAAGGATACACTGAGCTCTTCCCCAGCCAATCAGATTGATTCCAATCTGTCACAACAGGTAAGAGAAAATTCTTGCACTTGCCTTTGGACCATCCTTCTACCCAGTCTTCCATTAAGTTTTCTAATGCTGTGGAGCTTTGCATAAAATAGCATTAAGCTCTTAAAAACACAAATAAAAATTCCTCACCTGACCAAGATTAGTCATTTACTCACCATTGGTGAAATCCTGATCTCACTGAAGTCAATGGAAAGACTCCCACTGACTTCAGTGCGGCCGGGATTTCACCCCATGATCCTCATTTTCCTAAAAAAATGAGGATATTGATTACACCAATGCTCATGTAGATTTATTACATTCAATTTGATATCATCCACAATTATTATTGATATTTAACATCACATGGGGGGGGCTATGTATTTTACTCTTTAATCAATCTCCATCGCTATACTGCAGGAAAATAAAGAAACTTTTTAAAAAAACCCCACCAACCAAACACTATTAAGAGATTTAGGGTACTTTAAATGCAGAGAAATAAAGAAAAACAAAATAGACAGATGAAGTTTTGAGAGCCCACACACTTGCGCGCACACATACGTGAGAGTGGATGAGGTCCAGTGGTTAGGGCTGTAGCTTGGCACTCAGAAGACCCAGGTTCAGTTTCTGTTTCTACCACAGACGTCCTCTGTGGCTTTGGGTAAATCACTTCAGCGAGGCCTACTCTGCCCCGTAGTTTGGACTATGGAGGTGTGAATAGCGGTGCTCAAGGTGCTGCACTATATCTTTTCACTTTGGCGCTGCAGATCTGAACGAAAAGGTTCCTAGTTCTCTTTAATGTAATCCTGTTTGAAGAGCATTTTTAGTTCACACCCACAGTGTCCACAGGGCGGAGTTACTGTGCAGTGCCCTGGTGTGCACTGCTAGTCACATCCCCACAGTCCTGAACTGCAGGGCAGAGTAGACAAGCCCTCTGTCTCAGTTCTCCATCTGTACAATGAGGATAATAGCACTTCTCTACCTCACAAGGGTGTAGTGAGGCACAATGGGGGCCATTGAAGTACCTTATATCACTGGTTCCCTAACTGTTTACTAAAGCAACCCACCAAGAACATTTTGTCTTTTTTTCCCCTGCAACCTACCATTACATATGCGCATTCTCCACCCTGGCACAACAACCCTAATCCCAGTTTGCTGTGGAGAGGAGGCCCTGGGGGTGAAATGGGAGGAATGGAGAATGATCCCACCCTTCACGCACCTTGCAGCAGTGGCTCCTGTCCCATGAAGCTAGGCCTGGCTCCCTGCTCCAGACATTGCTACCTAGTGCACGGGGTTTCAGCACCACTTAGGTTTGACCTGGCTGCCCCTTCATTATAACAGAGGGGCAGCTGGGTCAAATATGAGGGGGCAGGACTGTGACCTGGAGAAAAGGGTATCTATAGTATCTATGTGAGAAACAAATCATTAATAATGGACTCTTCAGTCCAGCAGAGAAAGGTAATAACATGATCGAATGGCTGGAAGGTGAAGCTAGACAAATACAGAATGGCAATAAAGGCAAATTTTTAACAGTGAGGATAATTAACTAAACAATTTAACAAGGGTAGTGGTGGATTCTCCATCACTGACAATTTTTAAATCAAGATTGGATGTTTTTCGAAAAAATCTGCTCTAGGAATTGTTTGAGAGAAGTTCTATGGCCTGTGTTATACAGGAGGTCAGTCTAGATGTTCACAATGGTCCTTCCTGGCCTTGGAATCTGTGAAACATGAATGCTACTCAGGTTTGGTCCAGTCAGCCCTTGAGGAGCAGTTGGGCCAAACCTGAGTGGCACTGCAAAGTGTGCCAGGTCACAACACCTAGAGTGGGGAACTGAACCCAGCCCCACATGTCAAGAGCTGCTATTGCTGGATGAGAGTGGGACAGGTTCATTCTCCAACACACCCACACTGGACCAAGAGAACTATATGTTTGCCTAGGCCAGAGCCCAATGATGGTATAATCCCACCCTGGATGTGGCAACCCATCTAGAACCTTCCCGCGACCCACAATTTGGGAAACATTTTCTTTGACAGATATACAATACAAATGTACAAACAAGACAGCTTTCCTCAACATAATGCAGCGGGTCTGAATGTCAACTCCCCTAGAAAAAAGTAAAAAGGTACTAAATTTATGTAAACTCCAAAGTGCTATTACTGGAGAAACGTTATTTGCCTAATGCAGAACATTATAAATTAAAGGAAGATGGACTGGTTAAGATGTTTTCCTTACACAAAGAATAAAGATGCAATACATAAAATTGTCCTCATTTCTTCTACAGAACCAGATAATGAAGAAGTTTCACAACTCTTAGGAAGTATGCGCCCATTGTGAATTCAAAATATGCAGTTTCTTGGGAAAAAAATGTAACAACAGACATCTATTTTATTTGGGGAGGAGTCTTTAATCAAGTAAAAAGACAAATTTAAACACAAAAGATGACCAACCAATATTAATGAAGACAAATAATCACAGCAACTACATTCTACCAAACCTAATAACAATCAGGGAAAGGATATTAGGAGACACTTGAACATTTAAAAATCCTCAAGAAAAGATTATGCATACTATTCAGTAGCTCATAATTCTCACTGGAATACATCATTTTGTAATACTTCAAGTTCAAAGCTGAAGAATAAAGGAATGCAAATATCTGAAATTTCTGATCTCACTCCTGTATCTTTAAGCATAATAAATTAACACACAATACAAAAATTATTCTTTAGTGGGACAAAAAGAAAGTCAATAATTTGCAAAGGAGGCGATAAAATTATTGGTACAGTAATGATAAAGAAAGCATTAAAAGTTATACTCTGAACAACTTAAAATGGCTCTCGGGGTTGAACTCACTACTCTATATCGCACACAAAAAGTTAAGATCATTAAATAAAAAGAACTGAATACAATATCCCAACAGCAAAATTACACCCTTTAAGCTATGCTGAAGTATTCTGGTACCATGTGTTCTGCATTTTAACCATGTGCAGAAATTCTACCCATATCAATGGAAGTTTCTCATGAATAACAAAACAAGTAGTCCAAAATAAATAAATCCTTCAGTTAGAGATCCACAATTTGGCTCAAAGAGAAAATTTTTCTATAACATTTTAATAAAACTAAAGTATACAGATTACTTAAAGGATTGCTCTTTCTACAAGCTGAACTCACGTTCAAGTCCATAGGAATTTTGTCTGATTAAAGCATGCCAATCCAGCCCCCAGCCAAGAGTGAACTGCCATTTAGGTATGACAAACAAAGATAACCACACCAAAGGCTCTTAAGCAAACTGGACAGTCATGGGATAAGAGGGAAGATCCTCCCACAGGTCAATAACTGGTTAAAAGATGGGAAATAAAGGTAAGGAATAAACAATTAGTTTTCACAATGGAGATAGGTTAATAGCAGGGTCCCCTAAGGATCTGTACTGGAACAGTGCTGTTCACCATATGTATAAACGACCTGAAAAAAGGGATAAACAGCGAGGCAGCAAAATTTGCAGATGATACAAGATTACTCAAGAGAGTTAAGTCCAAAGCTGACTGCCACGAGTTACAATGAGATCTCACAAAACTGGGAGACCGGGCAGCAAAAGGGCAGAGGAAATTCAATATTGATAGGTGCAAAGTAATGCAAATTAGAAAATATCATCCCAATAAATACAAAATGATGGGGTCCACATTTGGTGTTACCACTTAAGAAAGAGATCTTGGAGTCATGGTGGATAGTTCTCTGAAAATATCTACTCCATGTTCAGCAGCAATCAAAAAAGGCCAACAGAATGTTAGGAATCATTAGGAAAGGGATAGATAAGATTGAAAATATCATGCCACTATATACATTCATGGTACACCCACACTTTGAATACTTTGAGCAGTTCTGGTTGCCCCATCTCAAGAAAGATATGGAAGAGATCAAGAAAGAACAGAGAAGGGCAACAAAAGTGATTATGGGTATGGAATAGCTTCCTTATGAGGAGAGATTTAAAAGACTGGGACTTTTCAGCTTAGAAAAGAGACAACTGAGGAGGCATATGACAGAAGTCTATAAAATCACAAATGGTATAAAGTGAATAAGGAAGTATTATTTACCCTTTCACATCACACAAGAACAAGGGATCACCCAATGAAATTAATAGGTAGCAGGTTTAAAAACAAAAACACAAGGAAGAGCTTGTTCACACAACTCAGGCAGCCTGTGGAACTCATTGTCAGGGGATCCTGTGAAAGCCAAATGCATAACAGAGTTTTAAAAAATTAGATAAATTCATGGAAGTTAGCCACTGATGGACTGTTAGTCAAGAGGTTCAGGGACACAACCCCATGCTCTGAGTGTAGTGAAATCTCTGACTATCAGAAGTTGGAACTGGACAACAGGGTATGGATCACTTGATAATTGCCCTCATCTGTTCATTCCCTCTGAAGCACCTGGCATTGGCCACTGTCAGAAGACAGGATACTGGGCTAGATGAAAAATTGGTTTGACCCAGTATTGCCATTCTTAGCTTAAATTTAGAAGCAAGTCAAATAGATACCTTAACAACCAATTAAAGAAACAAGAATTTTCCAGAGCCCTGACAAATATACAATACCCTAAAATGTTAGAAATGAAAGAGGATGTTAGACAGTAGATGCATTTGCCACATTTTAATAGCCTTTATATTCAGAAGATAATGAAAAAAAGATGACAATTTTTTCAATAATTTACATAGAATTGCCATGGTAAGAAAGGATCAGGTGGAATACTTAATAGTCCCTATTTCATTGAAAGAGGTAAGATTTGTTGTAAAGGTGCTCCAGAACTATAGAAGCCCTGGTCACAGATGGGTATATGACATTTTATAAACTTAAAGAAATTGTTGCCCCTAGACTAACAGATGCTACGAGTAATATATTGGAAACAAAAATAGTCTCTAGCTGATGGCAAGTAAGTAACCATCATCTCAGAAACAGCAAAGGAAGACATGTATTTTGTACCTATTGTAGATTTATTTCACCATTGGTTAGTCACTTGAGAATTCTGAACTTCAAATGGAGTTTGCTGACTTGCTTCTGGACCCCAAAGGGTTTAAAAAAAAACTGTTCAAGTCAGCTGTTTTGGGTAATGGCTTGTTAGCCTCATACAAGGAGGTCCTATCAGGTTCTAATCAGGAACCCGTGTTATTCACCATGTACAAAAAGTGTTTGAAGGTTAGGTAGAGTGCGCTTTTTATGCCTTCACTATGTGGATGACAACCAACTGCAGATCTCAGTTTTATCAGCTCTAAGTTGCATGTGAACAACTTACAGAGTCTTTGAGAAACCTAGGAGTCAGGAGGCCTGCGTTCTGTTTCCAGCTATGTAATTGATTTGCTTTTGGTGGATCACTTAACCCCTCTTTAACCATCTGTAAAATGGGGATAACAAAGTTTACCCACTTTTAAATCCTGGGATGGAAAACAATATACACTCTGAGTGCTAAGTATCATTATTTCTATTAATTTCCCTTCAGAGAGGTGTCCTTTTATTTGCTTTATCAATTGAGGCATTGCCTGTTACATTTTACCTCCAAGCTGACTGCACATCAGTCATGGATGAAGAGATTCAATCTGTGTACATATAGAGAGTCTCACTCACCTACAGCTGCTTAGTCTGACATGAGATATTTCAAGTCACAGTTTCCTCTTCATCCTTCCATTGGATGGTAGGAGTTGTATTTCCAGCCACACAGTCCTGAGGATCTGCCATTAGCTGTTGGAGGCACTGATCATCTATATGAAAGCACTTTATCTCTCCACTGCCCTCTCTGCCTCACCCCCTTCATCCAGGGGGTTCTTGCAACAGCCATGTTGACAGGGGCTCCATGTACTGCAGCTTTCTTTAAAATTTCCCATGTGAAAAGTCATCCACAATACAGAGGAGGAACCTGTGCAAACTCAGATTTGTCCCGTTGAAGTTAGTGCAGACTCAGATTTATCCCATTGACATGAGGGGCTATTGGGGATAGGTAACTCAGTCCAACCTCCATTCACCTAGGGATACAAATCCCCTCAATGAGGAAGGGCAGTTTCCTCTGGAGTCTGCTCTCCTTTTCTATACCTCCCCCACTGAGAACATGGTTTCTATTTGCAGAAGTGGGCCTGGGGTCCATTGTTTATATGACATGGGATCCTTCAGCATAAATATAAGATATTGAATTCCTACTGAGAAAAATACTTGCAAACACATTACGAATGGAACAAGATGCTACAAAAGCCGTCCCCCACAGAACAATATATCCAGCAAATACAAAGGCAGAAGGCTTCCCACAAATAAGGTAGATATACAACCAGCAGTATAAAAATGCAAGTTATTACAGAAAAAGATATGAAACAACAAATATTTCCAGAAACTACAGTGATATATTATACTTCAATACATCACAAACTCCCTGAGCAGCTGGAAAGTCCAAATAATGTTTCAGCAAAACACAACAAAACAAAATTGGTATTCTTATGAACACAAAGTAAAAGCAAAAGATACACAGGTGAAAAGCACAACATTTCCAATTCCAGAAGAAAAACAGATTTTCCTCTGCTATCAGTAGGTTCTCCATCTGAACACCTTTTATTCTGCCCTTGGCAACTCTGACCTAAATGACCTATTTTGAGACTAAGCCCTGTATTTCCTGCAGGAAGCCCCTTGGATCTTGCTTCTTTAAAGGGACAGTCTTTCCTTTTCACTGTGAATTGTTGGCTGCTGTCTGTCCTTAGTTTGTGGCTACCATATAGAGAACACAATTCCTCAGAAATCTACCATTCAAAAGGTGTACCTTGACTAGCGAATACCTTTATGGGGTAGTCCTAGAGTTAGACAAAGTAGCACCAAAAGGCATTCACGATCATTCTGGCCATGATCTCCACAAGAGGTATGGCAACAATGTAGAGATTCATGAAGGTCAGAATGTAGAATATCCACCTTCCTATAGTTCATAGTCATGAAGATGGGGTGGGCTACCTGTTGAGAATATTAACTCAACATGGTCCCAGGCCTCCTTACCTACACTCCCCAAATCTTGTTTGTGGTATCACTCGTAACGTGGGGGCACCCTAGAGTTGGTAGAGCAATTCTGACAACAGACTACGTACATGGGCAAACCTCCTCCCAGCCTCTGACTAAGCACCAACCTCCCATGATGAAACAGGAGTTAACTCCTATGAATGGATATTACACTTAATAAAGCAACACCTTTATTTAAGCAGGGACAAACCCTCAGTGAGTATCAGAGACATTTCAAAGGAAGGGAGCCTCTTTAATGAGTCACACACATTCCACAGCAATAGTACAATATACCCTATCCCTACTGCCTAAATATATAATTAATGTCTTCTAACCTGACAAAGAATCCAAACAAGCCCCAGCATCTCAGTCCTAGACAAAGATACCTTCCATCCCCCTTGTTTTGATTTCTGATGCTGAAGCATAATGCAAGCTTGGAGTATTGAGTCCTTGCTTCTACTACATGGATCAGCTCCATTCTCCATGGATGTTGGGCTTCCCTCTTGGGTCTAAACTTGGGTCATCACCTCAAGCATGGCTGCCTCCTGTGTTGCTCTCTGCCCTCTTCACTCACAGCCCCAAATCAAAAATTGCCTGCCTCTATGGTAGAGCCTTTCCAGCTCTCTGTTGTGCCAGCTTATTGGCCCAGAGCCTCCGCTACCATCCTCCTCCTCCTCCAACAAGCATAGTCTGAGGACTGTTGTACCATCCAGCATGACTACAGATGATGGCATCATACCAGACATTGTAGAGTGAAATTCCCATATCTGGTTCTGTCTGTTGAATCTGTGACTCTCTGGGAGGGGTCCACAGGTGATACCAGGTAGGATCAGGGTATGCATTCCATTCATGTGTCGATGAAGAGTTTGAAGGCATGGTGTGCTGGGGTGTTTTTGTCCATCCTGGCAACATGGCCAAAGAGCATGCAATGCCACTTTTGAACATAGAGAGGAATTGGTGGAAAGCCAGATTTCTGTGAGATTATGGAATTCTGCACAAATTCAAGCCGCTTTATGGAATGCCTCCAACTGCTCAAAGTTTTCCTGTAAGAATGTCCAGGTTTCTGCCCTGTATAAGAGGACAAGCAGTACACACGTCTGAACTTTATCTCAGCACAGAGATTTTTTAATCCATAGGAAATACGAACTTCATGCTAGAGGCAGCAAGACCGAATTGTTAGAGGACAACTGTGTTTGCAACTGTCAAGGTTCCTTCCCCACTCTGAACTCTGGGGTATGGATGTGGGGACCTGCATGAAAGACCCCCTAAGCTTATTCTTACCAGCTTAGGTTAAAAACGTCCCCAAGGTACAAACTTTGCCTTGTCCTTGAACCCTATGCTGCCACCACCAAGTGTGTTAAACAAAGAACAGGGAAAGAGCCCACTTGGAGACATATTCCCCCCAAAATATCCCCCAAGCCCTACACCCCCTTTCCTGGGGAAGGCTTGAAAAAAATCCTCACCAATTTGCATAGGTGAACACAGATCCAAACCCTTGGATCTTAAGAACAATGAAAAATCAATCAGGTTCTTAAAAGAAGAATTTTAATTAAAGAAAAGGTAAAAGAATCACCTCTGTAAAATCAGGATGGTAAATACTTTACAGGGTAATCAGATTCAAAACATAGAGAATGCCTCTAGGCAAAACCTTAAGTTACAAAAAGACACAAAAACAGGAAGATACATTCAATTCAGCACAGTGTATCTTACCAGCCATTAAACAAAAGGAAATCTAACACATTTCTAGCTAGATTACTTACTAACTTAACAGAAGTTCTGAAGAGCATCCCTGACCTGGTCCTGGCAAAAGCATCACACAGACAGACAGACCCTTTGTTCCCCCCACCCCTCCAGCTTTGAAAGTATCTTGTCTCCTCATTGGTCATTTTGGTCAGGTGCCAGCGAGGTTATCTTAGCTTCTTAACCCTTTACAGGTGAAGGGGTTTTGCCTTTGGTATAGTTCTGTATACAGAAAGGTGGTTACCCTTCCCTTTATATTTATGACAGCAACCTAGTTAGACGAATTTGTCAATGCTCTCCATAGTGCTCGACTCCACCTATACCAGGGATTCGGGTGGCCCAGCTCCAGGGTTCTGGATCTGTCTTCTGCCAAAGATATTCAACCCTGTAGTGTGGGTGGCATCTTGGAAACCTTGAAGGGCAGGACTGAAATTCTCTGGTTCTCCAAAAGCAAGGCAGCTTTGTTGGCATAGTCTTGGTTGGTGAACACTTCTTAACAATCTTGATTAAACACGTGGAGCGGCAACTCCTTATATCCATCGACAGCTCAACATAATAGTGCCAGGGCGAGAACACATCCCTGCCGCACACCTGAGGTCACACAGAAACAAAATGAAAGCCATGGATCAATGTGCCTTCTTACACCAATACCAGTGTGAAGGTAGCATGCCAGATTTAGCAAAACAGAAATTTAGGACTGGAAGGGACCTCAATAGCTCATTTAGTCCAGTCTTCTGCACTGAGTCAGGGCTAAGTATTATCTAGACACTCCCAGGACAAGTGTTTGTCTAACCTGTTTTTAAAAAAAGTCCTCTACATCAGGGGTTCTCAAACTGGGGATCGGGACCCCTCAGGGGGTTGCGAGGTTATTACATGGGGGTGGGGTCATGAGCTGTCAGCCTCCACCCCAAACCCTGCTTTGCAGCCAGCATTTATAATGGTGTTAAATGTATTAAAAAGTGTTTTTAATTTTTAAGGGGGGGGGGTCACACTCAGAGGCTTGCTATGTGAAAGGGGTCACCAGTACAAAAGTTTGAGAACCACTGCTCTACATCTCCCCAGTCTCATGGAGGCTGAGTGAAATGAAGGAGCAACCAGCTATGACAGGCCATGATAGAAGCACCAGGATTGAAGCCCCAGTTATTACTAGCTCCAGGAGGAGGGATGTGTTTAGCATGCATATGATGGGCATGTCCCAAACCCCACTCAGTGAAGGTACAGCCATGATGGCTCCGACTCTTCTAAAATTCAAACTAGACTTCAGAAGGGCATTTCAATTAGTGGCAATGCTCAGTGGTACTGGGTACAAGACTGCCCTTGTCAAAGAACTCATCTACTACTAGGTCATAATTGCCAACATCAGAGGTTCACTCATCACAAAGTTATCAAGTCAATGTGGAGAGAGCAACCTTCCTCCACTCTGGTGGTCCACACTGTACTCAAGATGTGGCTCTTGTTATTCGATGACCTCTAGCACAGACCGTAACCACGTGTAACCCCATCTCCTCAGGCTTATTTTATGCTCAGCTTCAATACCACCATGGACACTTACTGGTCATTGTGGTCTGTGCCAAAAGATGACATGCCACCTGCAGAAAAAGATGCATTCTGTCACCACTGACAGCACAATTTAGTCGAGTCTGCCACATGACACACTGCTAGTGCTTGAAAATTTCAATGCTGCGGCTGGCTGTGATCAAACTGGGCATAAAACCATGACAGGTCCCTTTGGGTTTGGATTCCCAGAATGACACCACCACTCAGCTTCTGGCAATGTGTGCCACCGATGACTTGTCTGTCATGGGCTCCTGGCTTAGGCACCTTAACGACCATTGCTGGACATAGATTTGAAATGATGGATATGCCATGAAAGGAACTGACCTCATCCTTGTCCGAAATTACTCCACAGTGAAATCTCACCACATCTCTGGCGCAGAAGCACCAGCAAACTCCGATTATAGACTAGTTGCCACTCAGCTCTCACTTCATCTTCTCGCAAGTCAGACATCCATCAACAGTGTGATGTCCAGCATTTATTTGAGAATCCAGTTGAAGCTGTGAAATACAAATCCTGTTGAAGATCACATATGTAATCTTGGTAGCCTCTCAGGTGATGGGGAACTCAACTGGAGTGGTATACATAATGCTACATCACATGTCACTGCTGAAACAATCTGCTTCAGATGGTCATGCAAGAAAACTTGGCTTTCTGAAGAGACCTTTGATGTAATAGTGAAAAGGGCAGACACATGCAAGCAGGTGGATGTTCAAGAACATAAATGGTTCAAAGGCAAGTTCTGGTCCATGGCAAAAAGTGACAGTGAGATCTACATCAAGTCCCTGGCTGACAAAACAGAGAACATGCTAAATCACAACAATCTGCATCCTGCCTACAGAGCTGTCATGCACTTAGCAGCCACAAATTGCTTTTAACATTCCTATCACAAAACCAGATGGCGCTCTTTGCTCTTCAGTGGATGAGGTCCTGGACAGACAGAAAACGTTATGAAAGCATGCTGCACCATGCATCTGCTTATGACTATCCAGAGCTATGTTACCTAACAAAACATATAGCTACAGACCCAGGGACAAACACTCAGCCTCCCTCACTTGAGGCAGCCTAAAGGGTCATCCAAAAGTTATGGAATGGACATTGTTAGGGGGTTATTCCTTCACCCTCTCACTTCCCTGGTCCTTCTCACATGAACAGAGAGCAACAATACCCGAAATCCAAAGGTGCAAACAATTTGATGTTTATTGGGATGAACTTCCAGCAAGTTAAATCCAAGTTCCTTTTTTTAAATTTTTGAATCCCAACTTACTTCCTGTTTACTAATTTATATAGTAATATTCTTAGCTATACCTTAACCAATCATTTTACTAAAATTTACCTAACCAATCCTAACACATTGTAACATGATTATTTAACCAATTATTATCCCACCACCTTAATTAGTTTACAGCCAGCAAAATTAATTATACAGCAGACAGAAACAATTACAGAATCAGACAGAGATTATACAGACAAACAATAGGGAAATGGGGACTACAATGATAAAACAACAAAGAAATGAGGATTTCACATCCCAGCTATTGATCAGTTAGTTCTTGCCAGACAGGATGCTATCAAACTAAGTTTCCTTTTACATCTTCTAGGCACTTCCCTTTCTCTGGAGGCGACAGGCATTATCAGGACAGGATTGTATTCCTAACAGCCCAATAGCACCTTATTTCAGTGTGACTAGTTTTGAATGTGTGGATGTGTCCGGTCCCTTCCCAGCTTATGGCTGCCTCTGCGGCTTAGCCAGAGGCCTTTAGCCTAAGAACAGGACCTCAGGCTGTCACAGTGAGAAACGGCCTTATACAGTCAGACAGTGATTTTGAGTCTTTCTTTTTGCCTCTATAACTAGCTAAATGATAAACATATACCTACATTCTTAAAGTATAGGCCTTTTACAGACAGGCCTGAATATCTATATCCTAACACTCCACCACCACCCCCTTTTTCTTTTTTCTTTTGGGATCCTCCTATCCAGTATCCCTGGAAAAGCTTAGGACATATGGTGACACGTTTCCTGATAGGGCCAGGCATCAAGGTGGAAGGTGTTGATATTCGATTTTTCCCAACTGCCCCTTGAGTAGCATAGTGCCCTGTACCTTCTCTCGTACGGGCAAACCACACCTATTCCAATTAGTGTTCCAAACTTCCCGTTAGAGTGGGCCCAAGAAGGTTGGGTCCGGGTTGCCCAGTACACTGTGGTGGGGGAAGGGCTTACTACATTACTTATAGGTTATAATTAGTGGCTGTTTTCTAGGGGGTTATGTCCCCCTTGATCATTTCTGTATGCAACATAACACACACATACTGTTAATAATACACCAGTTGCTATGATAATGAATAGCAAAATGTATCTCACTTCACCCAAAAATTTCCTTTTCCTAGAATGAAAGTCCACAGATCCATGGCAATGGTTTGTACTCCTCCTTGCAGCATATTGGAAGCAGAATCAGACACATCAGGGAAGGCAAGGAAGTGGCCACACCTCTTAAGATACAGTCAGTTTAAGAAATAGCTCTGTGAAGCAGATGAGGAAGTAATTCCTTTAACCATTAATGAGAAGAGCAAGAAATTCATATAAACACTGAAGTTGTTCTACAAAAGGAAAAAGTTCCACATAGCTACTGGAGGACAAAGAGAGAAAAGAGGAAGAGAGGTACAATGGCATAAACTTTTCCTCAGATACTCTGATACTTGTGCTGTATAGAATGAATCCACAGACTTTCCTACTAAGAGAAAGGAAAATTTTGGTTAAGATATTTTCCCGTTCTTCACAGGAAAAGTCCACAGATACAAAACAAATAATACAACTTCCAATAGCTGTGTATAGCCAGTGAGGGAATCAAGGAATTAATTAACTATACACGATGTAAAGAGACAGACAGACTTTATTTAAAATGTAGAAAAGCACAGAGTGCAGAACCCTTCTTCCAAAGGCAGGAACTGATGAAGTTTGCATGGTTTAATTTGTAAAACAATGAAGATGGGGACAGATGACCAGATGTCCAGTTTGTACAATCTCTGTAGGTTGCACAGGACTCTTCAGACCAGGGGGCTGGCATGGCTCTGAGTGAATGAGAATGAACATTCAAGGCAAAATTAAGGCTTCTACTTTTGTATGTCTCAGAAATGCACCATTTTTGCCATCTATTAACTGAAGCCCTAACTGGGGTGTATTGTGCTTTTATGTTTTGGTTTGTATTTTGGTGTGTGGGTGAAGGGGGAGGTCTTTTGATGATGGCATAGAACAAAAAGAACTAGAGATTTTCTGAATTGTTTAAGGTGTTCAGTGTAGCATTTTAAAGGTCTCCTTACATACAGGATATGCCAGAGCTTTTCAGAGCATGTATTGCATGTGGACAAAAAGATGGAAGAATGAATTCTTGTGATCTGTGGGGGACAGTGTATATTTTAGGGATAAAGGCTGTATTAGCTCTTACCACAATTATTCCCTCATATGGTGCAATACTTATTCCAACCGATAAGACCCCAACTCCAAAACTCTCCTCACCCCAGTGATTGCAACCAAGACGACACTCTTCAAAAAAAGATTGCTCCTTGTTTTTTGGTCTCTCTTCCATCAGTTCTCTCCTCTTGACCTTTCGACCTTGCTGCTAACTCCATCCCTCCACTGTTTCTCCCAAGAGTCTGTCACTGCACTTTGGATAACTGATTAGCTTCCTGCTGCTAAAGAAATTCATATGTTCTTGACAACAATCCGAGTCACAGAAGCCACCTAATAGGGGTTCATATCACTTGATAGCACAGCAACTGGTATGCAATGAAAATCAAACCCTTCAGTTTTCAAGTTTTACAGAATTATTCACTCTTAACTGTAGCATACAGGGCCTTTTCCTCTTTTCTGTGGCATCTTCAAAGACTCAAGTATGTCAATTAATTTAAAATCAAGACCCAGGAAATCTGTGAACACTTTCCAGTTCCTGCTGAGTCCTCACTAGATGACCAGTGAACCAGGAGGTGTTCCAGCAGCAGAGCATGGGAGGTGGTGGGAGGGTTGACAGGCATCAGCACATCAGGCGCAGTAACAAGGGGAAGACTGTAAAGGGAAACATTCATATCAGTGTCAGATGAGTCACCAGGGTGCCAGGCCATAACAAAAAGACACGTTAGAAACTGTCTGGGCTAGACAAGTACAAAGAAGCCTCTTCTGGGGATGACAGGAAACCAGCTTCTTTTGGAGCATCAAGTGTGAGGAGAAAAAGAATTAGAGAATGAAAAGAGAAGCTGTCTCATCTCTCCCTTGTTTAGTAAAAAAAAAAGGGGGGGGGAATAAACCCATTGGAACATATTTTAACAAATTGGTAAATGAAAGAATCCGATGAGCACTCTTCAACTGACATTATCTGTGTCAGATCAGTGACAATGTAACTTGATAGCCTCTTCTCACAGAAAGGGAGCAGGAAAGAACTATCATTGATTTATTAAAGCTGAACTGTCAGTACTGTAAAAGTCATAAAGGGGTGTGCACACTTGTATTGAGATCAGAAAAGTGTAAAGACTGGAGGAAGTCATCCACAGTCATTTTCACTACCTTTGCATTGCATGGCAATTCAACCACATTCACAAGCTTTTTCTTTCACTACCATGTCAACGTTCATGTGAACACAATCATTTGCATTGATGTTTGGTGAGGAGCCTCTCTGCATATTATTCACCCATGATTATGCAGGTTCTTGCCAGAACTAATCATGCACCTACCCAATACATATACTGGTTTGAGAGGCTTTGGAGAGGAAGGAAAAAATGGGGAGGGTTAAAAACAAATAAAATGTGGCTAAATAGCTTGTGAGAAGGAAGGGAGACAGGGGAAGGATGAAATAATAAGCAGTACAAAAAGACAAAGTTCCTCGTGCCTGGAGACACTTGGCTCATGTTCCACCCTATGCAGTACAAGGTGTCTACAGCATGTCCAAGCACAGAGACCTGGAATTATCTTCTAGACCTCTGCTAGCAGCTGCAATGCAAACAGTATTATCATCCTTTTCAGACATCACAGGGACAGATGTTTCAAGCAGCCAGCATCATGCCAAGAATGTGTTGAACTGGAGGAATTTATACTAACAAAAGCTCACAAATTACATTAGTTCTCTGCCATCATGAGTAGCAGTGTCATCCTCCTTGATCATCCACTGTACAAGATGTCACCTCACAAACTTCAGTCCCAATCCTGCTCCTATTGGGGTCAGTAGGAGCTTTGCAAGTGATTTCAGTGGGAACAGGATTGAGCCTCTAACACACCAGTGTTGAATGGAGATATATCATTGGTTGCCAACGTTCTGATTGCAGAAAACCAGATATCCTAGCCCCTTCCTGTCCTCTGAGGCTCCACCCCTTCTCCAAGTCCCCCCCCCCGCTCACTCCATACCCCCTCTCTCTGTTGCTTGCTTTCCTCCATCCTCGCTCACTTGCTCTGTGATGGTGCCCCCCATAAGGCTTTATGAAAATATACTTATGAATGTATATGACATAACTAGAATGTGTTTTATGCTACATATGCCATGTAACATATTTCTGTAAAGGTTATGATCTACTGAATCTATAAATCATATTTGTATGCATGTATCGTTTTTGTATTCGAAGTTATGAATATTGGCTGCATACTTGTTTGATTCTGAGTAGGTTTTAGTGAAGCAGTTGATCAGCTTCCTGAGAAAAGACTATTCTCAGTAAGTACCCAATCAAGAAGCCCTTAAGCCAACAATGAACTTGGAGATGCCAATCCACATCTGGGCTTTCCCAGGAATGTAGCTTGGCTGGTAAGGAACTCAGTCATGTATGGACATATGACTTCCCAGGTGATTCCAAAACTCCATTTTGTAGTTGGACTGTGCATAGGAGAGAGGAGTGGGTCTCCACCCACAAGAGAAAGTCTATTTAAACCCTTGGGAGATCCCTCCATTTTGTCTTCAGCTGGCTAAAGAGAGAGTCTCTCCACCCCCAAAGATACCGGATAGAAACTGGAACTACAGAGGGTGAGTGATTGCTGGACCCAGACTAGAAGGAGACTAGTCTGTAAAAGGAAGCTTACTGGAACTGGTGAGGTTTTTATCTGTATTCAGTTTGATTAGACATAGCCTTCCGTGTTTTATTTTATTTTGCTTGGTTATTCACTTCGTTCTGTCTGTTACTACTTGGAACCACTTAAATCTGTGGAATAAAACAAGTCCTCCGTCTGTGTTTGTCAGCAACAAGTCAGAGACCCTTTATTATGAGCAATTGCAAGGGAAGACTGCGGTCAGACAGGGGGTCCCCCATCCTTAGGCAGATCTTCACCAGATAAACAATTAGTGCAACATTTATACCTTTTGTTACATACAATAATGATCAACAGCAGTGTCTTGTTTATACATATTCCTTCCTGATATCTTACCTTTCTCAGCAGTTCCTGCTACAGTCTGCGTTCCATTCTTATCTAACACAAGGTCAAAACAGCATCTCTTACAGTTTTCCCACTCGCTTCCCACTTGCCCAGGCCCTGCCTTAAAGTCTCACATTATTAGAGTTAGCCTGATTCTTGCTCAATTCCTAAGAAAACTAAGATGTCTGCATCCAAATTCCCTTTATCCACTTCCACAGACCCTACTTTCTGTATAAACCTTATACAGGGTAAAATAGATTTATTCAGAGTTTGGACCCCACTGGGAGTTGGGCATCTGAGAGTCAAGGACAGGAACACTTCTGTAAGCTGCTTTCTGATAAGCCAACAGCTCTTAGGGAACATGGTTCAGACCTGGGTCTGGGTTTGCAGCAGGCTAGCAGGTCTGGCTCAAACCAGGCAGGGTGTTGAAGTCCCAAGCTGGGAGGGAAGGGAAAGCAGGGGCAGAAGTAGTCTTGGCACATCAGGTGGCAATTCCCAGGGGGGTTCTCTGATCCAACCCATCACACTCTCGTTTTCACTGGGCTGGGGCTGGAGGGAGGGAGGGGGTAAGGGATCTGGCTGGGGGTGTGGGCTTCAGAATGGGGCCAGGGATAAGGGGTTTGGGATGCAGGAGGGGGCTCCAGGCTGGGGGAGGGGGCTCTGGGCTGGGACAGAGAGTTGGAGTGTGGCAGGGGGTGAGGGCTCTGGGGTACAGGAGGGGGCTCTGGGCTGGGACAGGGTAGTAAGATGTGTGAAAGCTCCCTCTGAGGATGCAGGAGGGGGCTCTGGGCTAGGGTTGAGGGGTTTGGAGTGTGGTGGGGGCTCAGGACTGGAGCAGGGGGTTGGAGTGCAGGAGGAGGCTCAGGGCTGGGGCAGGGGCAGAGTAGGAGATTGGAGGTGAGGGCTCTGGGCAGCACTTGCCTCAGACGGCTCCCAGAAGTGGCCGTCATGTTCCTCTGGCTCCTAGGCGCTGGGGCGGCCCGGTGGCTCCAGGAGCTGTCCCTGTCCTCATGTGCCGCCCCCTGCCCCCTGCCCCAGCTCCCATTGGCCACATTTCCTGGCCAATGGAAGCTGAAGAGCTGGCACTCAGGGCAGCACCTGCAGCATGGGCAGCACACAGAGCCCCCGTGGCTGCCCCTGTGCCTACGAGCCAGAGGAACATGCTAGCTGCTTCTGGGAGCCACGCAGAGTCATCCGCTGTGGCCAACCAGACTTTTAGCAGCCCAGTCATCCGTGCTGACCGGAGCCCCTAGAGTCCCTTTTCGACGAGGCGTTCCAGTCAAAAACTGGACACCTGGCAACCCTACTGATATATAAATTCGGGTCCATAAACCAATGTGCCCATAAACTTTCTCTTTTTCCTCCTCACACCTACAGTATGTGAGTTACCCAAGCACCATCTGACAATCATAATGAGCTGGGACTATAGGGGAAATACCATTTGTCAGGGTTCCCTCCCCACTCTGAACTCTACGGTACAGATGTGGGGACCCACATGAAAGACCCCCTAAGCTTATTTCCACCAGCTTAGGTTAAAAATTCCCCAAGGCAAAAGTCTCTGTCCTTGGACTGAGGTATACTGCCACCACCAAGTGATTTAGACAAAGAATCAGGGAAAGGACCACTTGGAATTCCTATTCCCACAAAATATCCCCCCAACCCTACACCCCCTTTCCTGGGGAGGCTTGAAAAATAAACAAGGTGAGCACAAACCAGACCCTTGGGTTTGTAGGACACTAAAAACCAAATCAGATTCTTAAAAAACAGAACTTTATTATAAAGGGGGGGGGAGTAAAAGAAGCACCTCTGTAAAATCAGGATGGAAGGTAATTTTACAAGACAATCAGATTCAAAACACAGAGGATTTCCCTCTAAGCAAAACTTAAAAGTTACAAAAAAAACCAGGGATAAACCTCCCTCTAGCACAGGGAAAATTCACAAGCTAAAACAAAAGATAAACTAACACATTTCCTTGCTTTATTTACAATTTTTGTAATCTAGATGCTTAGTTCAAGTAGGGCTTTGGGAGATGTATTTTCCCTGTCCTGATTCCTCGGTGACCCGGAGAGAACCAACAAAAAGAACAAAGCAAAAACCTTCCCCCATAGATTTGAAAGTATCTTCTCCCCTTATTGGTCCTTTTGGTCAGGTGCCAAATGGGTTACCTGAGCTGCTTAACCCTTTACAGGTAAGGAGAGATTTTATGATACCCTTAGCAGTATGTTTATGACACCATTCTAGAATATAGAGCTAATAAATTACAATATAGTGATCTGTATAATAGAATCATAGAAGATTAGGGTTGGAAGAGACCTCAGGAGGTCATCTAGTGTGCATCTGTATTTATATGAAGCCCCCTGTATTTTTCAGAAGTGATTCTTCCATACCAGAGGCAATATGGCATAGCCTTTTAAGCCAGGCAAACATCCAGAACTATTTTACAGCACAGAAGAGATCACATATGCTGAAAAAAATATGTAAAAGAAACTAGAGATAATGAGAAATAAATATATTGTAAAACAGGACCACTCCTGCCCATTCCTTTGCATAAAGAGACAGTTACAACTGTTGCATACTCAAATCCAACTAAACAAAAACTAAAAGGAGGGGAGGAAGAGAAAAACAAACTTTTTGACTGACATGTCTGCAAGGGTGTCTTTTGTGCCATTGGACAACTGCCAGTTCCCAAATGCTGAGAGTAGGGAGTCCTGATCTTATGTTCAGGGTGTGTGTGTGTGTGTGGCCCCAATTTATTCACTTAATTGAAATGGTCTTCGGAATAAAAGTTAGCATAAGCTCTGTTTTTAAATAAGGCAATCGTTGGCAGGTTGGTTTGGTTTTCTTTACATGCAGTACATTATGGAACACATATTATTAGCACTCAAGCTCCTCTGTAAGTCCTGCTGCTACTAGAAGCCATGTGCTCTCACACACAGTATGTTGTGGAAGCAGCAGTTACTCATTTTAAGGAACGCCAGCCTCTACACAGACAATCCAGGAACTTTGGAAAATGTAGGGGACAATTTCCTGGTGCAAGTGCTGGAGGAACCAACTAGGGGCAGAGCTCTTCTTGACCTGCTGCTCACAAACCAGGAAGAATTAGTAGGGGAAGCAAAAGTGGATGGGAACCTGGGAGGCAGTGACCATGAGATGGTCGAGTTCAGGATCCTGACACAAGGAAGAAAGAAAAGCAGCAGAATATGGACCCTGGACTTCAGAAAAGCAGACTTTGACTCCCTCAGGGAACTGATGGGCAAGATCCCCTGGGAGAAGAACATGAGGGGGAAAGGAGTCCAGGAGAGCTGGCTGTATTTTAAAGAATTCTTATTGAGGTTACAGGGACAAACCATCCTGATGTGTCGAAAGAATAGTAAATATGGCAGGCAACCAGCTTGGCTTAACAGTGAAATCCTTGCTGATCTTAAATACAAAAAAGAAGCTTACAAGAAGTGGAAGATTGGACAAATGACCAAGGATGAGTATAAAAATATTGCTCGGGCATGCAGGAGTGAAATCAGGAAGGCCAAATCACACCTGGAGTTGCAGCTAGCAAGAGATGTTAAAAGTAACAAGAAGGGTTTCTTCAGGTATGTTAGCAACAAGAAGAAAGTCAAGGAAAGTGTGGGCCCCTTATTGAATGAGGGAGGCAACCTAGTGATGGAGGATGTGGAAAAAGCTAATGTACTCAATGCTTTTTTTGCCTCCGTCTTCACGAACAAGGTCAGCTCCCAGACTGCTGCACCGGGCATCACAGCATGGGGCAGAGGTGACCAGCCCTCTGTGGAGAAAGAAGTGGTTCAGAACTATTTAGAAAAGCTGGACGTGCACAAGTCCATGGGGCCGGATGCGTTGCATCCGAGAGTGCTAAAGGAGTTGGCGGATGTGATTGCAGAGCCATTGGCCATTGTCTTTGAAAACTCATGGCGATCGGGGGAAGTCCTGGATGACTGGAAAAAGGCTAATGTAGTGCCCATCTTTAAAAAAGGGGAAGGAGGAGGATCCTGGGAACTACAGGCCAGTCAGTCTCACCTCAGTCCCTGGAAAAATCATGGAGCAGGTCCTCAAGGAATCAATTCTGAAGCACTTAGAGGAGAGGAAAGTGATCAGGAATAGCCAGCATGGATTCACCAAGGGCAAGTCATCCCTGACTAATCTAATTGCCTTCTATGATGAGATAACTGGCTCTGTGGATGAAGGGAAAGCAGTGGATGTACTGTTCCTTGACTTTTGCAAAGCTTTTGACACGGTCTCCCACAGTATTCTTGCCAGCAAGTTAAAGAAGTATGGGCTGGATGAATGGACTATAAGGTGGATAGAAAGCTGGCTAGATTGTCGGGCTCAACGGGTAGTGATCAATAGCTCCATGTCTAGTTGGCAGCCGGTATCAAGTGGAGTGCCCCAAGGGTCAGTCCTGGGGCCAGTTTTGTTCAATATCTTCATAAATGATCTGGAGGATAGTGTGGATTGCACCCTCAGCAAGTTTGCAGATGACACTAAACTAGGAGGAAAGGTAAATACGCTGGAGGGTAGGGATAGGATACAGAGGGACCTAGACAAATTGGAGGATTGGGCCAAAAGAAATCTGATAAGGTTCAACAAGGACAAGTGCAGAGAGGAAGAATCCAATGCACCGCTACAGACTAGGGACCAAATGGCTCAGCAGCAGTTCTGCAGAAAAGGACCTAGGGGTTACAGTGGACAAGAAGTTGGATATGAGTCAACAGTGTGCCCTTGTTGCCAAGAAGGCCAATGGCATTTGGGAATGTATAAGTAGGGGCATTGCCAGCAGATCGAGGGATGTGATCGTTCCCCTCTATTCGACATTGGTGAGGCCTCATCTGGAGTACTGTGTCCAGCTTTGGGCCCCACACTACAAGAAGGATGTGGAAAAATTGGAAAGAGTCCAGCGGAGGGCAACAAAAATGATTAGGGTACTGGAACACATGACTTATGAGGAGAGGGTGAGGGAACTGGGGATGTTTAGTCTACGAAAGAGAAGAATGAGGGGGGATTTGAAAGTTGCTTTCAACTACCTGAAAGGGGGTTCCAAAGAGGATGGCTCTAGACTGTTCTCAGTGGTGGAAGATGACAGAACAAGGAGTAATGGTCTCAAGTTGCAGTGGGGGAGATTTAGGTTGGATATTAGGAAAAACTTTTTCACTAGGAGGGTGGTGAAACACTGGAATGCGTTACCTAGGGAGGTGGTGGAATCTCCTTCCTTAGAGGTTTTTAAGGTCAGGCTTGACAAAGCCCTGGCTGGGATGATTTAATTGGGGATCGGTCCTGCTTTGAGCAGGGGGTTGGACTAGATGACCTCCTGAGGTCCCTTCCAACCCTGATATTCTCTGATTCTATGATTTGCCTGAGGAGTGGCAAATAGGTCTGTCCACGACTATAGCGCTCACCATGCTAAAACGCCATTCAGAGTAAACATTTGAGGGAGAACAGCCTAGATGTTGTTCATCTATATGAAATGTGCCCATCAACAGATCCCTCCAAATGCCAGTACAGCACAGGGCTGAGGTATGGGCAGACAACAATGACATCCATCAACATTCCATGAAGCCCTATCTTCAGCTAAACCCTTGTGGAGCTCTGGGGCAATTCTGGAAAGGCCAAAGTCCTCCAGGCTCTCTCAAAGGGACCTTCCCCATATCAGAACTGTCCCTCTCAGGCTGCTGCTGCATTTCTTTCCATACAAGATGCTGCTGCCACAAATATAGATCAGGACCCTGCCAAAAGCACTCAAGCCACTGTCAATCAGTCTTTGCTTCCAGTGGTTTATGTCAGTCAGTAGGAAGGAAAAATCGCAACTTTAAATTCTGGTTCCATACGGGTGGCCACAATCAAATGCTCTTGCACATTTCTCTGGGGTGGCAGTCACCTCTCAGTGCACAAGACATTTTTTGTGCCAGCCAGAGGTACATCCACTGTTGTTTCCCTCACTATACTGTCCAGCCATACAGTTTCCTTTCCCCCACCAAACGGGCAGATGAATGGAATGAGCTGGCTAATACCAGTGGCCTCACCAGCAACAATCTTTGGAGTATTAAAGGGCTTCAGGATGCCTCACACACACTTCTCATAAGCAGCCAGTCTGATGCTTCAGAGAGCAAGCTGCTTTCTTTCTCCACTTGAGTGAAGCTTTGTAGGTGTAAGCAGAGTCAGGATGAGCTCCACCCTGACATCTGGTGGTGAGGTGTGGCAAGTTGTGGAAAAGAACTTCAGGGGCTGATCTCATTTGCATAGGCACACCCACCCCGCCTAGATTGAGGCCATAGCTGCCCAAATGGTCACTTTGGCTGCTGTGGGATCCCCAGTGTCTCTGTTATTGGGGCAGGAAGAATAAATTGTTATTACCCTGATTATGGGAATCAAGGACAGTGGAACTGCACTTGCCTTTTGTTATGATGGAGGGACTCGCCATCAACTGACTAGCACTCGCTCGGCAAGGGATATGGGTTCCAAAACTCAATGAATTGAGAGAGGTTGGGAACAGGTATTAATACTTGGTGGCATGGGCCCCCTAGTGAGGGCCTTACATGCCAGTTGCACTTCCTCCTCTCTCCACTGTGGAATATCAGAGCTAATTTTGATTCTATCAGGAGTCTAGTTACAGGCTGCTGAGCTGAATTCACTTTGGGCTAATGGTGCACCAGCACTGAGGCTCCCCTACTACAAGCTGAAATCATAAAAGAGCTAAGCTTACTAAGAGCTGAAATCACTGAGTGTTGTATTAAGTAGTGGGGGAGCCTGAAAATATATGGTGGAGCAGTTTGCAGGATGGCGAGCAGAGCGGCTGGTGGAGAAGAGCAGTTTGCGGGACGGGGAGCGGAGCCGTTCGTGAGACGGCGAGCGGAGTCCTGTGGAGCTGTGGAGTAGTCAGCTTCAGGTCATGTAAGGTGCCCCTTACCTCTTTCCCTCCCCCCACCAACCACATTTTTACCCAGACTGGGGAGGAAAACTTTGCAGATAAACTTTTGGACTCTGGGGCTGCCCTGACCAGGGACAGAGATTTTTGGGTCATTGGACTTTTGGGACTTTGGGTGATTTGGGGTTGCTGGACTCAAGAACTAAAGGGAAAGGACATGCCCCAATTTGCTTGGGGTGGGTTTTTTGCTCATGGGTTGTGTTATGAATCCTGTTCCTGGTGTTTCCCCAACATAATGCCACATTGTTTCTCTCTGTTATTAAAAGGCTTTTTGTTACACTCAGACTATGTGCTTGCGAGAGGGGTGTTAGGATATAGATATTCAGGCCTGTCTGTAAAGGCCTGTACTTTAAGAATTTAGGTGTATTATCATCACTTGGCTAGTTAGAGGTATAAAAGAAAGAATCAAAATCACTGTCTGCCAGTGTAAGGTCCTTCTCTTAAAGTGACAGTCTCAGGCCCTGTTTTTAGGCTAAGGCCTTTGGCTAAGCGACAGAGGCAGCCATAAGCTGGGAAGCAACCGGTCACATCCTCACATTCCAAACTAGTCACATTGAAAGAAGGTGCTATTGGGCTGTTAGGAATACAATCCTATCCTGACAGTGCCTATCACCTCCAGAGAAAGGGAAGTGCCTAGAAGATGTAAAAGGAAATTGAGGTTGATAGTTTTCTGTCTGGTAAGAACTCACTTATCAATAGACACAGCTGGGAAACTCTTATGTCTTTATAGATGTAGTTGTGAAATCCTCACTTCTGTATTGTTTTGTCATTATAGTTCCCACTTTGCTATTGTTTATTGGCATGCTCTCTGTCTGGTTCTGTGATTGTTTCTGTCTGCTGTATAATTAATTTTGCTGGGTGTAAACTAATTAAGGTGGTGGGATATAACTGGTTAGCTAATCATGTTACAGTATGTTAGGATTGGTTAGTTAAATTTCAGTAGAATGATTGGTTAAGGTATAGCTAAGAATATTACTATATAAATTAGGGGCAAACAGGAAGTAAGTTGGGATTCAAAAATAAGGAAAAAGGAACTTGTATTTAAGCTTGCTGGAAGTTCACCCCAATAAACATTGAATTGTTTGCACCTTCGGACTTCGGGTATTGTTGCTCTCTGTTCATGCGAAAAGGACCAGGGAAGTGGGAGAGTGAAGGAATAAGCCCCCTAACAAGGGGAAGTATTGCCTCTTGGAGGCGCCCAGCGGGGCTGGTATATATTTGTCCCAGGTCACTGGGTGGGGGCTCGAGCCGGTTTTGCACTGGGTTGTTGGAATAGCACCCCTAGATACTGAACCCAGCCCTTGTTCCTGCCAACTCTGACAGGCAGAAGGGTTACATAGGTAAACACCCAGCATGGCAGCATTCTGCTGGATTCAGTATTCTGGTGGATTGTCTATCACGGGCAAATTTTTAAATCAAGATATGATTTTTTTCCCCTAAAAGATATGCTCTTGTTCAAACAAGAATTATTTCTGGGAAGATCTATGGCCGCAGTCATGTAGGAGATCAGGGTAGATGATCACAGTGGTCCCTTCTGGTTTTAGAATCTATTAATTATTTTGTGAGGAAAGGGTCAAGACTGCAGGCGAAGAAGAAAAATTTGGCCTGTCTGTCCATTGCTGATACCTGACTTTGTGGAAACAAGAACCCTCCATTCAGCTGAGGAACAGTCATGCAAAGTGGAGCCTTGCATACATATGATCAGTAACTCTGGAAAGTATGCTGTGTTGCTGGTGTAGCTGAAGTTTGACACTGCAAAGAGAAACTGGGGCAGCCCTAGCCAGCAGCCAGGTGGATCCCAGGCAGGAATAGTTCATAGTACAGAACTAGTTAGACAAAGAGCTGAGATTGGTGTACTCTTTGCTCAAATAGACAATTTCTGTATTACAGGTGGCCACTGCATAGTGTTATACTCAGGCTGTCAACTACTAATTATATCGGACATCTTTAAATATGAGTGTGTGTACAAGTGTGTAAAAAAATATAAAGTAAAATCCCTTACACTCATTATAGGGAACAGTTTCCAAGGCATATGGAAAATATAAGTGTCCAGGAAAATAAACACTGGTGCTAAATAATTAACTTGAGAGATAAAATACAATTTTAAAGATCCCATTAAAAGGAAAATCCTGATGCACCATTGACTACAGAGCTGTTATCAGTGCCTCCACAATAAAAGACCAGATGCTCTAGAAGAGCAGACATTCAGGGCCTGAGCCATAACTCTCCCGGGTATGTGCACTGGAAAGCAAAAATCATACAGACCTGTGACATGGCCAGCTAATTAAGGCTGTCCAAAACAATCCTATGCGTGGCAAATACCAACCCTGAAATAATGTAAAGGAATGCCACCGAGTTTATTCCACAAAAGGTCTAGTGAAACCTGCTTTGCTTTCCTAAAGTTATGCTTCCCTGTATTGGGTCTCTTCAGGTTTGCCTTTTCAACCCATCAAGAGAGCTGTCAAGTAGCATTTGGCCACATCTTGAGGAACCCAAAGTCTCCCTTTTTAATATGGAGAAGGCGTCACTCTAAATTTCACTGTGCCTGGTAACAATAATCCAGATGACACAGAGCATTGCTGGGGCAGGAGAGCTGGAATGTATTATGGATTTTTAACGTTTGCTACTTTTTCTCGGTTGATCTTGCAAATTATCTTTTGGAAACATTCACTTAAAAGCTTTTTAAACTTTTAAGGATTTTTGATGAGTCTGACAGTCTGATCATGTTCTGTGCTTCTGTAGTCTAAGTCTCTTATGTTTCTTACTCTTATTTATGTTGGGCTCATGTAAGCAGCTAGATTAATGAATCACAGAATGAAGCTACAGTGTGTCATCACACTCTACCGCTTGCAGAGAGTACAGTGCTATTTTTCTACAGTTCTGCTACTACTAATTTAACATGACATTATATGAAGCTACTCTCCAGCACTTTTCAGTAAAGTTTCTAAAAGTATAACCAAACCTGACCTTCCCTTGCACTCTGCATGCCCTTAAGGGATCATGAATATCTTCAAGAGGCCATTTTCTGCTTAATTCTGTCTTTTCCCCAACTCTGATTACCGTGTCAGGGACGCAGTGTTATGACAACCTACTATGACCAGGGCTTACTCATAATATCTCGAATAAACAAACAAACCATATGGTTATTGATCAAACAGTATATTTCTGAGAATTGTTGATCTTTTGAGCTGCATGTGTTGCAATTTGTGTTTTGGCATCCACTGATTCAACCTTGAGGTGTACCGGAGTGCAGAGGCCTTAATCGACAACTTTCAATATGGCAGTACTACTCAGGATCTGATCAATCCCATTAAGGTTAAAAATTCCAAGGTATTGCTCTCCAAGGTATATAGGCAACATTAGGCATTGCAATATCTTCTTAAACTCATTCCTCAAATTCTCCTATTGAATAATGGAGATCGGAAGAAGATCTTTCCCTAAAAGAAGCTTAACAATTCTTTTTATATCTTCGTCTTTCATTTATTGAATAAAGCCCCTAGATTGGATCACAGAGATCTAAACCCCGTGAACACTATTTCCTATTTGATTATAAATCACCAGGAAAGGTATTAATGATATTAGGAGATGCTCTGAATTAATAGGATATAATACAAGCTAAGTACCTTTCATAGGCATCCTTCAACCTTTGTGTGTTATCTAAAAAAGCCGTACCCTTATACAATGACTACAACTGTTGGGCTATGCAACCTTAACAACAAATTCAAGGCAACAACTTCCCTTAAAACACTTTGTACCTTAACAAATGTTTTTGTACAGCCACACTGCAGTGAGGTGTTAGCTTCAGACACCAATAGGGAGTCCTCCAAATTTTGAAGAGGCAACAATTTTTCCTCTATTGGAACCATTCTCACAAGTTTCATGACAACCTTCCCTCTGGTCAGGGAGGGCAAAACACAGCTTCCTCTTGAGCCCATCAGTGGTATTCTGAACTCTCCAGTGAGATTAATGCAGACCACCACCTGGCCTCTCTTCCAAGGCTGGGCAAAAATTTTCCATCAAATCAGTTTTCAACAGAAAAAGCACTATAGCAAAGGTTCTCAAACGGTGATCTGTGGTCCGTGAGCTCCATTCAGGTGGTCCACAGATAGTTCCCTCTAAGCTTCACACCTGGGTGTCCACACACAATAGAATGAACGGCCACCTACCTAATTAGTGCAGCTGCAAAGCATGGATCCACTAATTAGGTGCCTGGACCCTTGAGAAGACTCACATGTAAGGTGAGGTGGTGGCCTTAGGGGGGGTAGGTGAGAGGGGGGAGTGCAGTGAGAAGAGGATGTGGGGGAAATTTGGGACATGCATGGCCAGTGAAAAAGGCAACTTTCCCCAGCTCTAGGGCTGTTGCTACTGGGGAGAGACCCCAACCTCCTTCCCAGCCCCAGCTTGGGGGCTGCCATGGCAGGGGAGAAAGGGCACATCTATCACGTTATAAAGGCAAGACTACGGATACTAAAATGAATGGTGTGCTTTTATTTGTAGAACAAATAAAGATTATTAAGGTTTTCTGGTTTTTTTTGTGTTTTTTTAAATATAATGCTTTTATCCAAAGTGCTTTACAATAGTTATCTAATGGTACAAACAACATTTGGAAAGATCATTAAGTGGTCCGCCGAGCCCCTCAGCAATTTTCAAGTGGTCCATGAATAAAACAGTTTGAGAACCACTGCACTACAGCATCTCAGGTGGTTTAATGCAAAACAACTTAATGTTTCTTTTTGTTTCAGCGAATCAGTTACTTAGATTTGGATTAACCAGACAAATTATTTTATTTTCCCCAACAAAAACTTTTGGTTTTCAGCCAAGATTTTCTGTGTTTTTGATGAAAAGCCGAAGTTTTCTGTGGAAAGTTGTTGGGGGAAAAAAATATTTTTCTTGGTCAAAATTTTCCACAGGAAAAAAAGTAATCCTTATGTTGACCAACTCTACTCACAGCATCATGTGCTGAATGCAAACTAAGAAGTGAGTTCCTAACCTTCACATGGTAGGTGTACTGTATTACTGCTAAACAATACAGCCAATCTGTCAGCAGAACTTCCTATTGCATATCCACAAAGGCATTTAAGGCAGAATTTTCAAAAGATCTCAGCATGCAAAATGAGGGCCATACTTTCATAAAATTTCAGCATGTCAAGTGTTGACCACTTTTGAAAAATCTGCCCCTGAGAGTGGGTGCCGAGTACTTGAAAATCTAGTCCCCTAGTCCCTTGAATCATATACCCCCACTTTTTGCTGTAGCCATTAGAAATTCATCAGCACTGTAATGGCAGCTCCGTAACAACTGCCAGCCTGTACAGGCATAAAATGACTAATGGAGAAGCACATGAAATAGGCTACTTTCATGCTGGAGATGTTCATGCTGTAGAAATCCCTGCAGCTGCTTAAAAGTGCATTAGGTTGAGCCCCTGTCATAAATATAAAGGGAAGGGTAAACCCCTTTAAAATCCCTCCTGGACAGAGGAAAAATCCTCTCACCTGTAAAGGGTTAAGAAGCTAAAGGTAACCTCTCTGGCACCTGACCAAAATGACCAATGAGGAGACAAGATACTTTCAAAAGCTGGGAGGAGGGAGAGAAACAAAGGGTCTCTGTCTGTCGGTACTCTGCTTTTGCCGGGGATAGAACAGGAATGGAGTCTTAGAACTTTTAGTAAGTAATCTAGCTAGGTATGTGTTAGATTATGATTTCTTTAAATGGCTGAGAAAAGAACTGTGCTGAATAGAATGACTATTTCTGTCTGTGTGTCTTTTTGTAACTTAGAGAATCCCTCTAGGCAAAACCTTATGTTTTGAATGTAATTACCCTGTAAGGGATCTACCATCCTGATTTTACAGAGGTGATTCCTTTACTTCTATTTACTTCTATTTTTATTAAAAGTCTTCTTGTAAGAAAACTGAATGCTTTTTCATTGTTCTCAGATCCAAGGGTTTGGGTCTGTGGTCACCTATGCAAATTGGTGAGGATTTTTACCAAACCTGTCCCAGGAAGTGGGGTGCAAGGGTTGGGAGGATTCTGGGGGGAAAGACGTGTCCAAACTATGTTTCCCAGGAAACCCAGTTAGAGTTTGGTGGTGGCAGTGGATATTCCAAGGACAAAGGATAAAATTGATTTGTACCTTGGAGAAGTTTTAACCTAAGCTGGTAAAAGTAAGCTTAGGGGGTTTTCATGCAGGTCCCCACATCTGTACCCTAGAGTTCAGAGTGGGGGAGGAACCTTGACAGCCCCATAATTCTTCAAAGTTATCATAGAATAGTAGAAGATTAGGTTTGGAAGGGACCTCAGGAGGTCATCTAGTCCAACCCCCTGCTCAAAGCAGGACCAACCACAACTAAATCATCCCAGCCAAGGACTTTATCAAGACAGGCCTTAAAAACCTCTAAGGATGGAGATTCCACCACCTACCTAGGTAACCCATTCCAGTGCTTCACCACCCTCCTAGTGAAATAGCTTTCCCTAATATCCAACCTAGACCCCCCCCCCACTGCAACTTGAGACCATTACTCCTTCTTCTGTCACCTGCCACCCTTGAGAACAGCCTAGCTCCATGCTCTTTGGAACCGCCCTTCAGGTAGTTGAAGGCGGCTATCAAATCCCCTCTCACTCTTCTGCAGACTAAACAAGCCCAGTTCCTTCAGCCTCTCCTCATAAAGTCACGTGCCCCAGCCCCCTAATCATATTTGTTGCCCTTCGCTGGGCTCTTTCCAATTTGCCCACATCCTTTCTGTAATAGGGGGCCCAAAACTGAACGCAGTACTCCAGATGTGGCCTCTCCAGTACCAAATAGAGGGGAATAATCACTTCCCTCATTCTGCTGGCAATGCTCCTACTAACATAGCCCAATATGTCGTTAGCCGTTTTGGCCACAAGGGCACACTGCTGACTCTCATCCAGCTTCTCATCCACTGTAATCCCCAGGTCCTTTTCTGCAAAACTTCTGAATAGCCAGACGGTCCCCAGCCTGTAGCAGTGCATGGGATTCTTCCATCCTAAATGCAAGACTCTGCACTTGTCCTTGTTGAACCTCAGATTTCTTTTGGCCCAATCCTCCAATTTGTCTGGTCATTCTGGACCCTATCCCTACCCTGCAGTGTATCTACCTCTCCCCACAGCTTAATGTCATCCATGAACTTGCTGAGGGTGCAATCCAGATAATTAATGAAGATGTTGAATAGAACCGGCCCCAGGACTGACCCGTGGGGCACTCCACTTGATACTAGCTGCCAACTAGACATCGAGCCGTTGATTACTACCCATTGATCCTGATCATCTAGACATCTTTCTATCCACCTTACAGTCCATTCATCCAATCCATACTTCTTTAACTTGCTGACAAAAATACTGTGGGAAACCACAACAAAAGCTTTGCTAAAGTAAAGATATATCATGTCTACTGCTTTCCCCATATCCAGAGAGCCAGTTATCTCATCATAGAAGGCAGTCAGGTTGGTCATAGAATCATAGAATATCAGGGTTGGAAGGGACCTCAGGAGGTCATCTAGTCCAACCCTCTACTCAAAGCAGGACCAATCCCCAATTTTTGCCCCAGATCCCTAAATGACCCCCTCAAGGATTGAACTCTCACCCCTGGGTTTAGCAGGCCAATACTCAAACCACTGAGCTATCCCTCCCCCCAAAGTAAGGCATGACTTGCCCTTGGTGAATCCTTGTTAACTGTTCCTGATCACCTTCCTGCCTTCCAAGTGCTTCAAAATGGATTCCTTGAGGACCTGCTCCATGATTTTTCCAGGGACTGAGGTGAGGCTGCAGTTCCCCAGATTCTCCTTCTTCCCTTTTTAAAAAATGGCCACTGTATTTGCCTTTTTCTAATCATCTGGGACTTCTCCCAATCACCACGAGTTTTCAAAGATAATGGCTCTGCAATCACATCAACCAACTCCCTCAGCACCCTCAGATGCATTGTGCCCAGCCCCATGGAGTTGTGCATGTCCAGCTTTTCTAAATAGTCCTTAGCCTGTTCTTTCACCACTGAGGACTGCTCACCTCCTCCTCGTTCTGTGCTGCTCAGTGAGCAGTCTGGGAGCTTACCTTGTCTGTGAAGGCTGAGGTAAAAGCAGCATTGAATACTTCAGCTTTTTCCACATCATCTGTCACTAGGCTGCCTCCTCCATTCAGTAAGGGTCCCACACTTCCCCTGACCACCTTCTTGTTGTTAACATACCTGTAGAAACCTTTCTTGTTACCCTTCACATGCCTTGCTAGCTGCAACTCCAATTGTACTTTGGCCTTCCTAATTACACTCCTGCATGCTCGAGCAATATTTTTATATTCCTCCCCAGTCATCTGTCCAAGTTTCCACTTCTTGTAAGGCAACTGTAACCCTTCTGCCCATCAGAGTTGGCAGCAACAAGGGCTGGGTTCAGTATCTAGGGGCTTCGTTTCAATAACGCAATGCAAAACCGGCTCGAGCCCCCACCCAGTGACCTGGGACAATTACATATCACCCCCCTGGGTGCCTCTAAGAGGCAATACTTCCCCTCTTGCAAGCACAGTGTCTGAGTGTAACCAAAGCCTTTTAATAAAGGAGGGAAACAATACAGCATTATGTTGGGGAAACACTACAAATAGGATTCATAACACAATCCATGAGCAAAAGACCCACTGCCAAGTAAGTTTGGCAGTGTCCTTTTCCCCTCAGAGTCTTAAGTCCAGCAACCCAAAAGTCACCCCCACCCCACAGTTTCTGTCTTTGGTCAGTGCACCCCCAGAGTTCAGAAGTTCATCTGCAGAGTTTACCTCCCAGCCTGGGTGGAAGGGGGGAAGGTATGGGGGGCGTCTTACATGCTCCGCTAGTCGGGTTGATGGCCGATTGCCAAGCCTCTCCATGGGGTTCTGCTGCAGTCTTCACCACCAGCTGTACCTCTCCACCAGCCATGCTGCTATCTGCGCCTCTCTGCTAGCTGCTCACCAACTTGTCTTCAGCCCCTACCCCAACACAGCTCTCAGTGATTTCAGTTCTTAGTAACTCCAGCTCTTTAGTGATTTTAGTTGTTAGTGGGGGGGAGGGGCCTCAGTGCTGGTGCACTCAGAACCACTAGCCCAAAGTAGGTCTAATACTTAGCAATCAGTGATTTCAGCTCTACAGCTAACAAGAGTCCTAACTGAGTCAAAATTAGCTCTCTTATTATAGTGGAGAGGACAAAGTGGTGTTTCAGGCCCTCAGCCAGGGCCCATACTACCAGGTACATATACCTATCCCCAGCCTCTCTCCATTCACTGAACTTTGGAACCCATGTCGCTTGCCTAGCAAGTGCTACTTAGTTGAGGACGAGTCCCTCCGTCATAAAATTCCAAGTACAGTTCTACTGTCCTTGATCCACATAACAAGGATAATACCACTTTATTACTCCTGCCCCAATAACAAAGAGACTGGGGATCCCACAGCAGCCAAAGTGACCATTTGGGCAAGCAGTCCACCATGCTAGGCAGGGTGGGTGTGCCCATGCAAACAAGATCAGCCCCTGAAGTCCTTTTCCACAGCTCACCACCAGATGTCAGGGTAGAGCTCATTCTGACTCTGCTTACACAACCATAATTTTTTTTCTGCTTCATCTCTACAGAAAATTCTGAAGGTGCTCTACACTTTCCTAATGTGGCTAGTCTGTTATAGATTATGGGGCCAAAGCACTAATAATATGATGTATCATGAAAAGGGGTTTCCCTATGAGTTTGTGGCTGAGAATAAATTTGACTAAAAGACCTTGAAGTAATTGAAGTATTAAGTGATCAACTTACCAGACAATGCTGCACCCCTTTGCCCAAGGGGTGCTGCAGGTACCTGGGGGGCACCATGGGTACTTGGGGGTGGCCTGAGGGGGCAGCACAAGTGCTTGGGGGGGCAGCACGGGTGCTCGTGGAGGGAGTTGGCAAGGCTGCGGCAGGTTACCTACCCAGCTCCTGGGAAGTGGCGATGTCCAGCTCCTAGCTCCACGTGCTGCCTCCGCTCTGCCCCAAGGCCCAGTTCTGCAGCTCCCATTGGTTGGGAACTGCAGCCAATGGGAGCTGTAGGGGCGATGCCTGTGGGTAGAGGCAGCACGTGGAGCTAGGGGCTGAGGGAGGGGAGTTCCTGTCGCCCTTCTGGGGAGCCCCCCCCCCCAAGGTAGGCACCACCCTACACCCCAAGCCCCAGCCCTGAGCCCCTCCACACACTGTAACTCCTGCTGCTGGTGGGTGGGGGGCCCAAGACTGTCCCAGCAGCAGCCAGTGTGACTGGCCATGGGGCTGCCCGAGCTGCTCAGGCGACTCCCGGGCCAGCCCCATGGGCTACTGCAAAAGTCACAGAGGTCATGGGAAGTCACGGAATCCGTGACTTCCCATGACCTCTGTGACAAACACGAAGCCTTAATTATAAATGATAACCAGCTCTTCTCCCCTGGATGCAGATGGGGGAAATCCCACTTGTTGCTGTTATGCAACTGCTGTTTTTTGTTTCCTGCTTGTTCCAGTAAGTATTCGTTATTTAAAGTTTTCTTTAACAGTTTGAGAAATGTAATTTCCCAACCCATGGAGCAAGTAATGATTGTATGATCTACGTGCAAAAAAAACCTTTTTTTAAACAAGCAAAGTCTCAAAAACCAAAGCACATACGAACAGCAATGATATTTTTAATTAGAATTCTTTCTTACGGAGTGTTGAAGGGAAAATTAATATAATGGATTAACTCAGATGTACTAAACTGTAAATAGTAGGCAACAACCTACCTCTAGGGGATTGAAAATTTCCATTTGTTTGCAATTCTGCTTTCTCATTTACCTGAATGAATGTGGGTACCAAGTCACCAATCCAAGTTTTTTCCTGCTGATAGCAAGCTATTTATAACCATTTGTTTTAAACTCAGAGGAACTTAATAGTTAAAAAAAAAGTCTGTTCTTGCTGCATTTTCTTCCAAGTTTTAAGAAAATTAGCCTGTAGATGTTTAGCCGATGCTTTATTTTCCTATTAATCCAACTCCATTGGATTACTGGGACATCACTCAAATGGGGCCCAATCCCAAGAGGCATCATGCATACTCATCTCCCATGGAAGCCAAGCGTGCACAGTACCCTGTAAGACTGGATCAGTAATGCAGAATGAATGCTAGAGCCTGACGAAGAGGTTTTGCAAGATTACAAGTCAGAAGCCCATACACTTTGGGAAGAGCAGGGGAGTTTTCTATAAACCTTTAATGCTGACCCTGGGTAGTTAAGAACTAATTTTTCTTTTTAATTTGAACTTGCAAGTTAGTGAGATGAGAGGAACCATTTCTAAGAAATGTACATATTATTGTGATGAGATACTATATGCTTCTGAGATCCAAATGGCACACATTTGTAAAAGCTCATTTTGTACTGGAACAATCAGGTTACACGATATGTCCATCAAGAACAATAAGTTAGTAAGTAAGCCTCAGCAAAATATAAGCAAGTGGGTTATAGAGAAACAAGAAGAGGGAAGAGCCTTTTTGGAATCATGCCGGACTACTTTTGACTGGCTCGCTTTCATTCAGTACAGTTCAACCCCTAAGTGGGGGAAGATGGTGGAGAGCTTGAACAGACATGATGCAAAACATGAAAATGACTAGCATTTTGTCAGGAACTCCTTGAAACTAAGCCTTCTGATTTAAAATCATCCTACAGTTAAGCAAGTCTAAAGTTAAGATGACTACCGTCCAGCAATTCTCAGTCAGAGCCCCACCTCCACATACTCTTTATCACCAACCCCAGCATGCACAGTATCTGGAAGTCTGTCAAACCCTGCTCATATGTGTAGGACAAATTAAAGCAAATGAAATAGTTTCAGCCACTGAAGTTATGAAGAAACCATATCCTCTGAAGTAGCTGCTCTCTCTAAACTCAAGTACAAGTAATCCTAAGAACCATTTTTGCCTTGAGGAATTCAAGGATGTTTTATGAAAAAAATCCCTCGTCTCAACCTAGTGCTTAATTGTACATAAAAATGGATGCTGAGTGATCCCACGTGAGTCACTTTGCAATTACTCTCAGACTTAGTTTTTGGACAGACATTTTGCACTGTTTGTGAAAATTGCCAGTCATTTGTATATTAGCTCTATCATTATGAAACTTCATAACCATCCTTCAAGAAGAAAAATCCCTATAGATCATACATACAATTTTGCTAATTGAAGAAACCATTAAACTACAGACAAGGAGTCTGCAAAATAATGTAAAATATTTCTAAGGGAATGAAGAAGGTTTACACAGCCCATTAGGACTTGTCCTCTTTTAGTGCCTCAGTACACACGAGGGTAACTAATGTTCATTTGCATCATCCCAATATTTTCTGCTTGAACAACTGTGCCTGGTGTGTTATTTCATACTTTTATTATTCGCAGCATGAAAAATTCTTTTTTTTGTATCTGTTGATACTTAATTTGCATCATTGGTGCTGAACTGGAAAGAGCAGTTCAGATGGGTATTTTGGGCCAATTAAATTTGTATTGACTTCTATTAAATATTTTGATTGTCACTTTTCCAAACTATATTAATTTTGTTTTAGGACCTTTTAACCATAAAAATCAATTTTGTTTCCCCCCCCTCCTTGTATCAAATGGTGGCTGGGGGAGGGAAGATACACTACAGCCAGTGACCGGATTACATATTTAAAAGTAAAAGAGCCAGGGAAAGTAGAAATTAATAATTTAATATTTATACTGGAGGACCACCCAGAAGCCCCAATAAGAGTTGGGCCCCATTTTCTTGGCACTGTAGAAGCACATTGGAGGACAAGCTCCTTGCAGTATAAACGCGTATCACTGCAAACACTTATGCACGTGAGTAACTTTACGTACAAAAGTGGTTCCATTTAACTCATTGGAACTACTCACATCTGCAAAGTTAACGGAGCTACTCAGTTATGTGAAATTAGTTGCGTAATTGCTTACAGGATTGAGGGCTAAAAACAACATCTTACAGTTCTCATACTAACATTAATTTGCCCACATTGCATATACTGTATATTTTGGTATACATTTAATAATGTATACATGTAATTATAAATGATTGTGTAAAATGGGCAAGTAAATATGACCATGAGAAACTAGCCTTCGCATCATTGGACTTAGCATTTAACTATATTACAAGCTAATTGCTGCATTAAAAGAGGCGTGGAGGCACAGGGGTGGGTGGTATTTAAAGCTGCCTCTCTAAAAACAAATATAAATTTCCCTCCCTGTGGAAAAGTCCTACAGAATTCAATAGGGACATATACTGCAAGTTTGGGGAGACAGAAACTGTTGCTTACTATAGATTTATACAGCTACTACCACAATGTAGCCCTGACCTTAGTGGGGTCTGTGACACTCTCTCAGGGAGCCCAGAACTATGGGTCACCTTATTATCCCCCTGACTCCACGAGACAGCGAGAGAGAGAGATTCACTAGTGCTAACTTGGATGTCAGTTCCATATCATCCCAGTCTGTTAGCCACCCCACCAACCTTCTCAGAACTCTGCCTGCCCTTATTTTGCCTTATAGGTACAGTAATACTTGGTGCACCCCAGTTCCCAAGCCCACTGGAAGAGCATTCCCCTGGAGTATTACTTGTCAGTGGACCCTCACAGAAATTATCAAGTTTGCTATCTCCAAAGAGACAGTGTACACACCAGTTTATTTGATTCAACTAAGAATTCACACTTTGCTTATTACAACACTGAGATCTACTTATGATAAAACAAAAGTTTACAAATAAAACAAAAATATGACACAAAAAACTAAACATAACTTTAGCAAAATACTATCCTTTAACTGAGGGCACATAAACTGCTTTAAAAACTTTCTGTAGATCTTGCTGCTTTTCAACTAATTAGGATTCAGATTTTCATGATTCCCCCACACCCTATCAGGGGCAGGGCTGGATTTAGGGGCAGGTGACCTCCTAGGGTGCCAGGCTCATGTTGTTTTTGTTGGTAGCGACAAAAGGGGCAATAGAATGTTTGAAGTAAAAAGTTTCAGGTATTCTGTATGTGGATTCATTTTTCACTAACCTCTTAGAATGTTCTGGACCTTTGTAGAATCTCATGGAACCTTCCAGACTTTGAGAACTACATTTTCCTTGAACATCCTAGAATGTTGTCAGCCATGCCCTCACGGGTATATAACACATACTTGAACAATTGTACAGACCTTCACCAGATGCTGACACACAGGGAATGTTCTGATATCAATGATAAAGACCTCTATGTCTAATTGGATGGCATCGGTCACATTTTGCAATATGGGAAGGACTCTCCACTCCAAGTTCTCCAATTCATTCATGATGTAGAGCTAACAGACACTTTTCCTAATGTGCAGATAGCTTTGAGGATTCTGCTCATGCCGCCGGTCACAGTCACAAGCGCAGCTTTTCAATGCTCAGGCTCATTAAAACAGATCTTCAGTCGAAGATGGCTGACAAGAGACTGACATCGCTTGCTATTTTATTACTTGAAAATGCTATTGGCCAGTCTTTGGTGCTCTCTGATGCCGTGCTTCAGTTCACGAGGGCAAAGGTGAGAAAAGTGACCTTTTGAACTAAAGGACAAGGGTTAACATTTTAAGGCTGTCACCTACTGTAACACTATTTAATATTGGTCCACCCAGTGTTGGTGCACAGTTCAATTTCTTGATGTTAGTACATTTCAGTTATTCTTTAAATTAAAAAGTTTCTATACACTTTGAGGAAAACAATTTTTTTATTTGCTTATATATGGCATGATAAATACAGATTTACAGATCCTAGCATGTAAATTTATTGTTTTATATGACAGGGATAAATCATGTATTCAAATCATGCATCAAGGTCATGAAATGGGCTACAAAAGTATTAAAAAGTGAAGTATTCAAAAGAAGATGCTCCTTGCCTGGCGCCATTTGGTCTAGGGTCTCCTCAATAGAAGGATAAAAAGTATAATCTCCCCACACTCATTGTTTTGACCCCAGAGACAAGACAACCTCCTCGAGCTTTGGTCTCCCATACTGATTTCACATCTCCCAGCCACCTGTTTCCCCGAGGACAATCAACACTCCTGTGTGTGGGAGAAATGTGTTTATCAACCGCACCTGGTTACATAAACATATTTTAGTACACACCTATACTTCTTGCATGACATCCGTACATACATCTTGCAATGCTGATGGCAACCAGTATGATACAAGCTTTCAATTTGATATCTCACACCACCCTCTTTATAGATAAATACCATGACCACAATGTGCTCGGTACAATGCGGTCGTCAGGCCTGAGAGACGTTGCAGTTACATGACAGTGAATGCTTTGCCGATTGGCACTGAGGTGCTCATAGGGTCACAGGGTCTTCACACACGACTGTAATACAAACACGTATCAATAAGAAGAAAAAATAGGCTCTGAAGTTAAACTCAGGATGCTGAGAACCTTTCCTGCGGAAAATGGGAATTTGTGCTCAGCATCTGATAGGAACCTCTCACAGGTCCCAGTTTTCAGAGGTGTTGCCGAGTGCGCACCCACAAGTTCTATGGGCTCTCACAGAATGTGTAGGTACTCAGCCCCTTGGAAAAAAAATCCCGTCCTAGCAGCACCCGGCCCTGTGTGCAAGTGATGGCACTTGTGCTTGCAAACTTACTGGCACAGATACAGAGGCTGTTTTGTGAAGTGTTGATCCTTGGATGTGAAGAGACAGTGACTGTTTTTGCCTAACTGGCTAGCAATCGTGTCTTAGATTGTTCATGTTCCTGGAAAACACTGCACCTATTCAGCTGAAAGTTGCTCTTAAGGAAAAGCAGTATGTGTAGTTACAGATTCTTTTAACCTGTGGTGTAACATGTATTTAACTTCAACTGTACAGACTAAGCCTAGAGTTCAAACTGTGATTATCTTGTAGATTACATTGTGACGACATTCTGAGTCATATAGCCTTTAATGGGAAAACAATATTACTTGATAGTGTCCCTACTTGGTTTCAAAGTACAGAATATTTTATGGATTCTCAAACCCACTGCATTTGTTCTCTTACTGCTTGGTATATGGGGATAAATATTTCTGCATTTATCTGGAGTTTCTTCTGTTTATCCTCAGATTGTGAAACACTATACATGCACTGGTTTCATAAACATAGGTAGATAGCTTCAGTTGCTAAGATGTACAATATATGCCTGCTTAGAGATTCATTCATCAGGGCTTCATGTTACTGCAAATATTGCAAAATTTTACTCACCAGTCCAGAGACCAAGTTCTTTTTCATGAACAATGGAACAGAGTCAAGCAGCATGACTCTGCCAGTGGCTCAAAGAATGACTCCATTTTTTTGGAGCCAATCCATAACACTGGATTCCAAGGCTTATGTTATGTCACATCATGCCATTCCCCCCTTCCTTTAAATCAAGGTTATGCCTCTGTTTTAAATGTATGTTAATTCGCAAGACTTCCATAGATTTCCTATCCATACCTCTCAACTACCTTTAATTATAAATTATGTCCCTCACCCCAGGGTATTTTATTTGTCATCCCGTAAGTGTGCACATTCCTAGGTACATTACAGCACACATACACATCCATAAATCAACACAACTCTACTTCGTGCCTACTTTCTTAATTTACAAACTGTCTAAGACTCTAAAGCAAACCTCAGACACGTTGGCTAGAAAACAGTTGTTGCAGGCATGATAAAGGATCACAGAATCTTCATACAGTTAGAAAGGTTAAAAGGCGATTTGCTTGATTGGACATAGTTTTTGCCAGTGCTGTTTGCACTGCAGTCTAACATCAACCGTTCCAAAGATAAACGTTTCATCTAACTAAATGAATAAAGTTTAGTGAAAGGTTTAGAAAGCTGACCTTTTCCTACTGCTCCAGTTATCACAATGACAGCAAGGCAGCTCAACACAGTAAGGTAAGAGAGAAAAGCAGCAGCATGATAGTTGATTAGGATGCATTATAACAATAAAAAGCACAAACCAATGCTGGCATTACTGGTCCAAGTTCAAAGGGACGCAGAGGCTGCTGACACCTATGTAAGGGAGCTCCACAGCAGCATAACTGATTCCAAGAATGGTCAACTGGCAGATTTGGAAAGTGCCTAGTATGTTGTGGGCACTATCCAAAACAAACACTAAAAGATTAAGGGAATGAGGTAGTTCCATGTTCAGGAAGAATGGTCCAGTGGTTTAGATGCCAGCCAAGGACTGAAGGTATTCAGGTTCAATTCCCTCCTCCCACACCACCAGACTCCCTGTGGGACATGTGATAAGTCATTTAGCCCCACATCCAAAGAGTTAGGCATTACAATGTCTAACTTTAGATACCTAGAAAAATCACTCAACAACACTGTGATCCACAAAGCCTGAGTTAGATACCTAGACTCCCCTATAATGAATGGAGAGAGGCAGGCACCCTGGAATGCAAAGCACAAAAAGCCAGCACACTAGGCAGGGAGATGCCGACAAGCTAGCTAGTGGGAGATGCCAACAAAAGGGGTGTGTCCTAAGCCCCGCCACATCACAGAGTTAGGCACCGGGCTAGAAGGAGGAACCTTTCTCCTGGTGTCAGTTGCCTTAGGCATCCTAAGCGTTCTCTCAAGAAACCACTTCACTCCACTCAGAACAGCTGGGGGAGGTGGTGGTAGTGATAGCCACTCTATAGCTTTGAGCATTTACATAGGATGGGGGAGTGAATACTTCAATACTCCCCTCTCTGCCACAGGGGGAGAAAGGAGTCTCCCTCCTCTCAGGAGATTGCTCTAACTACTGAGCTACAGGATAGTCTAATGTGGGACTGCTTCAGTCACTCCTGTTGAAGCTGTTCCACTGTGGATAAATTAAAGAGTCAGTGAGCCAGAGAGAGAGAGAGAGAGAGAGAGAGACAGACAGACAATAATATGACTCTATAGCCTATGGTTAGGCTGTTGAAGGGGACCCAATCCAATAGACAACCTTTGAGCATGCCTTCTGGATTGGGCCCCACAACTCAATTAGGCAAAGCAGCACTAATCTTCCCCTAGTTCATGGATCACCCTGGTCCTTAGGCAGAAGATAATCAGTGCTCAGACACCTGGAATGAGGCAGCTGTGAGCATGCCAAGAAGCAGAAATTTGGGAGCCTACAGAACTTTTACAGCAGAAATTTAGGTACCAAGTGTGTTAGACACCTACACAAGTTTTGTGGGTTGCTGTGGTGCCTAAATCTGGGGCAAAGGCACCTACGTTCCTTTGTGGATCTGGGCCTTAGTCTCTGTGCCTCAGTTCCCCATCTGTAAAATGGAGATAATGTACTTCGCTATCTCACAGGGGTGTTGTGAGGATAAACACACTGAAGATTGTCAGGTGCTCAGATACTATGGTAATGGGGCCATGGAGGTACCATAGACAGACAGTGATTGGAGGAGGAGAGGTATTATCCAAAATAAGCAAGCTTCTTCTCTTCTCCACTAGTCATCTGCTGGCCACTGCCTCTCATGCATGCCCGTAAGCACAACCACAGCTCCATTGGGTGGCACCCCAGCAGTCTATGGTGTTGAGGGGGAAAACAAAAGAATCCAGGAATCCCAGAGAACATTGGGTAGGTAGGTCCAGATATGTTATTCATTATTTGTAATATCATAGCACCTAGGAGCCTTAGTCATGGGCCATGACTTTGCAGTGTTAGAAACTTTAAAAATAGAAAAAAAAAAAAGAAGCTCGGCCTCGACACACTTACTATCTAAGTACAAGACAACAAACAAGATGGATACAGACAGGCTAGGAAATACAAGGAAACATTGAGACAATATTTTTCCGCATGATAGACTGGTGTGGAGACTACTGCCTAACCATTGCTAATATTTTTGTAGGCATCACAGCAAAGGAGAGTTTTAAGGAGGGATTTGAAGGTGGATAATGAGGTACCTTTGCAGATGTTTAGGGTGAGTGTTTCTCTAGTGTGACGGGCAGCACAGGAGAAAGTGCTTGTTTGAAAATTTAGCAAGTGAGCAATGGAGGCTGGTATCATGGGCCAATCAGAGGTGAGCATCAATAGAGACCGTTATGGTTGGGATTAACTAAAGACCCTTGAAAGTGAAGACAAGCAATTTATGTTTGATGCAAAAGAGAAGTGGGAGCCAGTGGAGGGATGCAAAAAGATGGGTGACATGATCAAAGTGACAGGCAAGAAAAATATTTGCTGTAGCATTCTGAATGGGTATGAATAGGGAAAGATTGCACTGGTCAAGACCAGACAGAAGGCTGGTGAAATAATTGACACGCGAAAAGATGAGAGCTTGAAGACTTTTAGTGGTGTGGAGGAGAAGAAAAGCTGTAACTTAGATGTGTTACATGGAAATAATCAGCAAGATTTCGAGAGAGCCTGAATGTGAGAACCAAGAAAGAGGTCCAAGGTTGTGGTGCTCTGAGGTGTCCATTTCTCAATTGCCAGGGCAGGGCTGCCCCACAACATTTTGGCACCTGAGGCAGGGAGCTCAAATGATGCCCCCATGCCCCCTTGCTTGGGCCAAAACTTTGATAGGTATCAATACTGCCTTCTTCCTGTTCTACACCTCTCATGGTACTGCTCTGCTACCTACCCCAATAAAGGAGAACTAACAACTTAAAATGCCTTGTTCAAAAAGTTTAACTTAACACTTAACTTTCAAATGCCTGAACAGCAAATGTAACTTTTCTTGTCTGCATAGTAAACACTGGCATTTTTATCTGTTTGAATAATAAAAGTGGTGCTTTCCGTTCCTTCTTGGTTGCAAAGATTTGAACTGCTTCCTGAAGGTCCACAGTCTGGGCCAGCTTATGCTTTATTGAGATGGTTGCAAGGCTGACCAGCCTCTCCTGTGTCATTGTGTAGCACAGATGTGGTTGGAGAAGCTGCGTTCTCCACTGGCAACTGTTTCAGGAAGTGTTAGAAGTATGCGCAGAGCAACAGAAGCATTTGGAAAGAGGGTGGCCATCTTATTTGTGCACATATATTCCAGAACAGCCTTTGGAGTTGATCCTGCTGAAATATATCTTGAAAGGGCTTTCAGTTCATCACTCACATGATATTGTGCATGTCATCATGTGTCAACACTGTCTCTAGTGCCCTGCATTGCTGGTGTAGGTCTTCTTCAGGTATAGGGAGGAGTTTTGGAATATCATACAACATCCCAAATATACTGCTGTGTTCCTTGAGCTGCATGAAGTGTTCAACTGGACTGTATTGCACAGTCTAGCACCTGGTTAAAGAATTCAACTTTGAATTGTTGTTTGGGGTCTCTTATGGGATTATCCCCTGCCTCATAATCAAAATGTTGTCTTCTTCAGTGACTCTTGTATTCTTGAATGGGTGGGAAAATAGCTTCAGTGTGAAGTTCCTCTGCCAACATCTGTGCACTCTTCAGAACGTTTGGAAATCCCTCATTTGACCAGTACGACTGTAGGTATGACTTTGCTTTGTCCAGTTGTTCCGTTTCTCCAGATATATCAAGATCAACACCTTGAAATAAAATGTTATAAGCAAGAGACTCCGAACAGTATGTCATGCCACAACACTAAGCCACACAGAAATTTGAAGTTGTATGTGTTTCTGGTGATTCCATTTCCCTCTGCCACTGTTCTCCCACGAACACTTCCTGTCATAACATTATCCGCCATAATAGCAACTATGCATCATCTATCTTCCCAATTTGGTGTTTGATAGGCTTTATCGCCTCCACTCAACTTGCCCATCATGTGGCACTCAGTAGTTTCAATGTCAGAGAGGATGTTCCCAGATGTTGCTTCAAAATTTGCCATCGATGAGTTGAATCAGAGAAAAATACATAGATGCTTTGAATTACATTAAAAAATTCAGCAGACTCTCTAGAAGCTGATGCTGCATCACTGACCACCAAGTTCAATGAATGAGAACTGCATGCGACAAAAAAAGCTCGAGGGTTTAACTCTCAGATTCGTGTTTGCACTCCTCTGTTATATCCTCTCATGTTGGTACCATTATCGTAGCCCTCACCTCTCATGTCAGCTATTGCAATTCCCATATCTTCCAGTTTTTTAAGAAGTACAATTGTCATACCAGCTCCTGTAGTATCATCAATGTCAATAAAATCTAGAAAATTCCCTCTGACAGTCACCATTGCAGGGACATTTTCACTAGGTTCTGCTGTGGTTACAAAACACACTGTTAAAGTCATTTGTTCCGTGTGGCTGATGTCAGCTGTGCAGTCCAGAACAACAGAGTAATATCTTGCTGACTTCAGATCTGCCACAATCTTCTGTTTGACTTTTGTCGCCAGGAACTGTATGATCTCATTTTGAATTGTTTTTCCAAGGTAGTGGTGTGTGTACATTTCTTGGGTGGTGATTCTTCTTAGATGCTCCTGGGAGTACAGCATCGAACTCAGCCATCAGCTCCACAATTTTAAGGAAGTTTCCATTGTTTAGCACATACAGCTGATCTGAAGTGCCATGCAGTCCTAGGTTTTAGGTAGCAAGCACTCTCACAGTGGCAATGAGCCTTTTCAGAACATTTTGCCAGTAAAGAGACTGATGCAATCTTCTCTTGATGCTGATCCTCTATGGTGGCCTTTAACCTTAATCTCATATCAAGCTCTTTCCACCTATGGAATGCTCTCTGGTGATTTGCTGCCTTCTCATGGCATGCCAGATTTCTAGCCAAATTTTTCCAGTCCTTTGTTCCTGTAGAACCCAATGTGGCTGGAACATTAGACTAAAAGAGTTTGCAACAAAAACAGTACGCAGCATTCTGGGGTTTTGAGTACATAAGCCATGGCCTCTCCACTTTGTCACCACTGGGGATTTCACGCCAGTAATGTGTTGGGTGGAAACGTCTATTTTCATTGTCTTTGGGGAACATGAAGTTTTTCGCTTGCTGTGGCCCATGCAGTACAACGGAGTCCCTCAGACTACTGCTCAAGTGGGTCCACAGTCCTGGATCATCTAGACTTAAGGAACTAAACTCAGCAGCAGCTGTTTCTTGTGCCTCCATCACACTCTTCTCTGATCTACACTTTTCTTCAGAATGTGCATGATTACATCCATTTGAAATGGAGATATGGATGCTGCAGTAGCTGCCAGGTCACCTGCACTCTGACTAACTGGAAGATCAGGCATCTCCTCACCACTCACATCCTCACTGGGGCCGGAAGGCTCACTGTGAACATTTGTGTCTATGTATCTCAGGAGAGCTCCTTCCTGCTTAGATAGAAAGCAAAGGAAGCTTTTCTTTCTTTTTCTGAATGCTGCCCCAGAGGGGTGTTTTCTTCTTTCACTCATGATTGCTGTTCTGTGCCAGCTATAGTGGCTCTCAACACACAATTGAAGGGGACAAATAAGCAGGCTGGTAGCAGGGCCTGAGTGAGGGAAGATATCAGCGTCTTAAGGGCCTAACTGGCTCCTACTACTTCAGCTGACTGCCCATTCTCCTCAAGTGGGTTCAAGGAAGCAACAGGAAACAGGAAGCTCCCTGAGAAGCTGGTGTTAATCAGTCTAGGCTCCTGGGGTTGCTAGAGAGGTACATAAGAGGCTCCTCCTCCTCTCTCTCCCTGCAGCTCCTGCTGCTTTCTGTTATTCCCACTCACCTTTTCTCCTGCCTGCCTGTTATGTCTCTTGTGCCCTCCTTCCTCCAGCACAGCACTCCACCATCTCTGTGCATCTAGAGCAGAGAGAATACATATGCACCAGCAGCAGACAATTTTCTACACTCTGGGTCCTAGTGTCGCCCCCTCTACCCCCTACAGTCTGGCACTTGAGGCGGCGGCCTCAGTTCACCTTACGGTAAGGAAAATGAAACGCCTTCAGGCCTGATTAGTCCCCTAATGTTCAGCTGACCACTCTAACAGCATGCCTGTGAGATCTGGGGGGCATTTGGCTTCCTCAGTGGCTCCAGGCCTCTCAATCAGCTTAAGCAAAACTCCAGTGCTTTTACAACTTGGGTACCATCACTTCACAGCAAGCAAGCAGTGGGAAGGAGGAGGAGAAGGGTAAAAGGTAGAATCAGACGGGAACAGAACTGAACTGTTACAAAGCAGCAATACTGCTGGTACACAAAGAGACCTTACCTCTTAAGAGCTTGCCAGTGCTCCACGGGCACAGAGCAGTTTGCTCAGAGTGCTGTAGGCTGGCTTCGTACCCTTAGGGGAGCAGGGTGAGGGTGTGGCCTTATATCAATACCATCGTGTGATTTGCTTGTTCAGGATCTGCTTTTGAGTAGGTTTGAAGTAAATATTTTACTGATTTCCCATTTTGTTTCAATACAGCATTTTTCTATACTGGTCTAAACTGCTGTGCAGCATTGTATGCTGAAGTTGTCATAATCTACCCCAAAGGGAAAGAGAGCTGCATTTCACCGGTGGGTTATATAAAGGATGTACACCAATAAGGAAAGCAAGCCTCTGTGTGTGTGTGTGGGGGGGGAGTCCTTCAAGGGAAAAAAAGTATTATGTAAGTGTAATTCACCATGAATTATATTATCTTTATCCATTAAATGATCTTCTCCTAGCCAGAAAATGGCTGACTACAACTCTGAACTCTACAGACTGCTAGACTGGTTAAGGCGACCAATGGTCCATGTTTACCAGCATCACCTCACCTCAGCTCTGCTGAGCCAACTGTTTTATCCTCTTATGAAGCTGAACCATGGGACCCCATCAGCCTAGAGCATGTGTCCACAACATCAGTGTTCTACAGTCTGCCCAGCACCTCCAGCTGACTCAACTGCTCAGCAGAGCAAGATCTCTGCCTGCCCCGCTGAGCTTGAGAACAGATGGGAGGAAACAAGCAGCAGCTCTTCTTGTTGAGTCCATCACACCCCAGTGCATGTCCTTCAGCTGCTCATGGTTCTGATCTGTAATCTGGATAAAGGAAGGCATGAGGAGAAAGGAGAGGGTTATGCATTTGGGACCATAAGAATAAGATGAAGTAGGGATTGGGAGGAAGAGAGAAAAATGTTTTGAAACCAAAGTGAGCTTTATAAGAAGCTTTTAATACCACCAGCAAGATTCAGTTTTATCATATTACTGTAATTCACAACAGTAAGACATGAAAAACTGCAAGATTTTATGGAAATATAGCAGTAAAATTCCTTCCTCTGCTAATTAGACTGCAGCCATGCAGACAGCTGTCAGTCAAGTACAGGAAAACAGAGTGAGAGAAGACTTGTTATGCTGGTTTTAAACTACAGTGAAGAGGACAGAAGAACTTTCACTCTTCTCAAATGATCTGATGGGTACTTCCAACATACAAAGTGAAGTGCCAGGTTCTGTAGCAAGCCTTTGAATGCAAAGTGGGGCCAAGGAAGGGTGTAGAACACAAGACACTTTCCCTCCCTTGCACCTTTCACACAGGGGGTGACCTCTGTTGCAGTCTCTGCACTGTCCTGAGCACTGTGATTGCACTCTGGTAGCATGCCCTGTAACGTAAACCATACCAAAAAGGGGCTAGGACAATATAGGGCCGTGGTTCCTTCCCTTTCCTATATCTCAGCTCCACAGGAGAACACATGGGGCTACCCCAATGGCATGTACCCCCTCTCTCTACACCTGAGAGCTCCAGGAACTGTGTGTGGTCTTCCCACAGGACCAGGCAATTCCACATCTTCCCAATGCAAGGCTGTGGCTAACAGAGGGAAGACGGAGATGTTCTGAAAACAAAGGCTGGTGATGAACATATTAACAAACAAAAGTGTCTTTCCCAATCTTTCTGTTTGTGTAACAAGCAAAATCACAGAGCCCTGCTGGAGGGAAAATGCCAAGGACTAGGGAAATGGCACCCACATCCCCTTTTGGGGGGGATTTCCTTGGGATGATCTGGGCTACTGTAGCTAACATTATCCCTCTACACTCCTCTGTCCCTCCATTCCATCCCATAGCTCCAAATCTCAAAGCCATCTCCTTCCCACATGTCCCACACCATCTCACACTCAAACTCTGCCTTATATAAATAAAACACTATGAACAGCTGAATTTTGTAAACAACTCTAAAACCCCCAAAGATTTTATTTGAGGTAGGACACTTGACAAGTGAATGTCAGAGGTGGCCTCTGACAAAAAATAGTGTGACAGTAAAGGCGTTAATCAAGACTCTTTCAAATGCAATCCACAGTAGTAATTCAGAAAATGGCTCTCATTTCACTAATCTCCAGCATGGAGCTCCCCCATTATTTCTGTGACTGTCTCTTAAAGGAGGAGAGTTATAAAAGTGTGATGTCTCATGAGAGCACTTATAATACATCTTTACTAACTCGTCTTTTAAACAGGAAGGAAAAAAACCCATTATGAAAACTGCTTAAGGCAAAATGCTACCTGACTTTAGATTCGAACTTTTCACTTATTAGGAAAGATGTAGAAGTGTCTTCAGGTGCTGATGTTGCTTTTTCTGAGCACTGGAAGTGGAGAAGCCATTCCAGGGGAAACAAGCTTCCACTTTGGCATTGCTAATTTTAAAACACAGTGTCGTGTATACAAAGTCACACCTGTAGCATGATCTACAGGATACGTATTATTTATATTGGTTACTTAACAATTCCTAATTATCACTCTGAGGTTTGACAGGTTCTTGTCCCAAGATCAGGGTCAGTATTATTAAAGGTACCATATAGTTGGGAACTCCAATGTGCACAGTTGCAACACTCACACTATAGGAACTCCTCTATATTTACAATAATGTATTAATACATTTAGGCCTGGTCTACACTACAAAGTTAGGCGGACATAACCCACACTGGGTTGATTTAATCATGTATGTGTCTACACTACTGAGTCCCCTTTGCTGACCTAAGTGGCCTGTAAACTCGACTTGTGTACTCCACCACCATGAGAGGTGTACATCCATAGGTTGACATAGGGATAATGTAGACACTGCAATTTGAATGAAGTGGCCTCCAGGAGATGTCCCACAGTGCTCCGCTGTGACTGCTCTGAAGAACACTTTCAACTCCACTGCACATCAGCCAGGTACACAGGAAACAGCTGCTCCCCTGTTAAAGCCCCAGGAACTTTTGAAGTTTCATTCCCTGTTTGATCTGCGTGTAGAGCTCACCAGCACAGCTGATCATCAAGAGCAAGGCTGCAAACGTGCTCCAGCGTGGAGTACACAGGAGGTGGTGCTTCTTATTGCTGTGTGAGAAGAAGAGTCAGTGCAGGCAGAGCTCCGATCCAGCAGAAGAAAAGCTGACCTCTATGCCAAGATTGTGCAAGGCATGGGACATGGAGAAGGGCTACACCAGGGACATACAGCAGTGCTGCGTGAAAATAAAGGAGCTTCATCAAGCGTAGCAGAAGACAAGGGAGGCAAACAGTCACTCTGGTTCTGCCCCACAGACATGCCGCTTTTATGAGGAGCTGCATGCGATTCTCAGCAGCGACCCCACCACTACCCCAAAACGCTCAATAGATACCTCCCAGGAGCCCCAGGCAACCTCGAGCAACAACAAGGAGGACATTGATGAGAAAGAGGCGGCAGCAGCGGGGGAAAATGTGAGGCAGGCTTGTAGAGGATCTATTCTCCCCGACAACCAAGAATGGTTTTTAACCCTGGAGCCCATCCCTTCACAGGACCAGTTGGCAGCAGAGCATGATGTCGGGGAAGGCACCTCTGGTGAGTACACATTTCCAGTCACACTGTAGGGGTTACATGCTATTATTTTTTATGTTTAATATGAACAAAAAAGTAAGTGTAGTGGGTATCTGTGGCCAGTCCAGTTATGCAAAGGGTGCTCTCCAAAACAGACTGTTTATGTGCTACAGGGATGGCCCGGGAATCCTTCATGGAGATGTCTAAGAAGCTTTCATGGAGGTACTCTGCAATCCTTTGCAGAAGGTTTCTGGAAAGGGCTGCCTTATTTCGTCCACCATCGTAGGACACTTTCCCGCACCACTCCAGTATTAACCTTGCTGGCATCATTGCAGCACATAGCATTGCAGCATAAGGACCAGGTCTGTACCCAGATGCTTGCAGCATCTGCTCCCTTGCCGCCTCTGTTACTCTCAGGAGAGTGATATCGCATAGAGTCACCTAGGGGAAACAGGGAAAGTTTTCAATGCTCGCCCTTAAACCGCAAACAGTTCAACAAGTAATCTGCCCCCATTTGGTGAAACATGGGTGTCACAACCACACTTCCCTTCCAACCACAACCATGGCGTGTTTGGGGATCACCCTGTATTGCAAGCAGCACTGGGGGAAAAAAAAAGGGGGGGTGGCTTCCTGTTTGTCTCCCTTGCTCCCCCACCTGGTGCCGCTTTTGTAACAGCTATTTGGGGAGCTTTACACTGGTGCCTGTCCTCAAGGTTGGTAGGGGAAAGAGAGCTTTTCCTCAAGTTCTAACCGATGATCCCAAGGATGTCTTCACAAAAGCAGCAGCACAAGGCCTCTCGCCTATGCCTGGTGGCCTTATTCACCATGGCTGGAGCAGCAAACAGACTCTTGCAATAGTCCGTGGTTGTGATTACGTTGTGGCTTGCAGTGAAGTGTATTGAGGGGTGGGGGGGTTTTTTAGTAAAACAAAACAAAACAAACAACCAAAAAAAACTTTGCACCAGAAACAACATATGTACTGTCAATGCTACCCTTGTGCTTTGCATTCCTTGCAGCTGAAATCTTGTCCATCAGCACATCCTCCACACCGGGACAGAGACTTTCCCTGATTAGAAGGCAGAAAAAGAAGGCTCAGAATGACATGTTCAGTGAGTTAATGTGCGCCTCTGAGAATGACAAGATGCAGCTCAGAGCATGGAGGATTACACTGTCCAAGAACTCGGACATGGACAGGGAGGACAGGAGCGCATGCAGGAAACAAGAGCATGCCAAGCAGGAAGAGATGCTGCGGATTATGAAGGAGCAATCAGACATGTTCAGGTGTCCGGCTGAGGTTTAAGAAAGGCAGCTGGATGCTTGAGTCCCTCTGCAGTCTATGCTGAACCTGCTGCCATAATCACCCAGTTCTACATCCTCCTCCCGCAATGTCCTACAAGGCAGTGAGAGAAGGGGAAAGTTCAGTATCCCCTGCACTCAACACCAGGGGAGGGTACAAGGACCAGAACGCGCCCATTCCCACACCTTTGATGGTTATTGCACTGCATCTGTAAGCAAGCTTTCCTTGTTTCTCCTCCCCCCCCACCCCCTGTGTTATCAGCTCTTTGCCCCAGGTTATCTTACTTTTCTTTGCTGTCTCTGTGTGTGTGCATGCATAACAAAAACAATGGATTGAGGAGAGAAGGCTTTTTATTCATTCAACACATGGTGGCTGGTTGGGGTGGAATTTATAGGGGAGAAAATGCAATGGAGGGGACAGTTTGATAAGGAACAACACAGATAAGGGTCACATTACTCTGGCTCACTGAGGAGACGCAGAGCCCCTTGATGTGCTCTTCTCATTGCCCTAGTGTCTAGCGACTCAGAGTTGGCTGCCAGGCGATCTGCCTCAACCCTCCACCCCAGCAGAAACTTTTCTCCCTTTGTTTTTGGATATTATGGAACACACAGCAGGCAGCAATAACTATGGGGAATACTGCTTTCACTGAGGTCTACTCTAGTAAGCAACCACCACCAGTGACCTTTTAAATGTCCAAAGGCACATCCCACCACCATTCTGTACTTGCTCAGCCTATGATTGAGCCGGTCCTTACTGTGGTCCAGGCTGCCTGTGTACGGCTTCATGAGCCATCGGAGAAAGGGATAAGGGCTGGGTCTCCCAGGATCATGAGTGGCATTTCAACATCACCAGTGGTTATTCTGCAGTCTGGAAAGAAAGTTCCTGCTTGCAGCTTTCTGAACAGATCTGTGTTCCTAGAGATGTACACATCATGCACCTTTCCCGACTATCATACGTTGATGTCAGTGAAACAGTCCCTGTGATCCACCAGTGTTTGTAACACCATTGAGAAGTACCCCTTTTGGTTTATGTACTCTTTGGCAAGGTGTTTTGGTGACAAGTTAGGGATATACATTCCTTCTATCATCCCACTGCAGTTAGAGAACCCCACTGTAGCAAAACCATCCACTGTGTCCTGCACCTTGCCCAGAGTCACTACCCTTCTTAGCAGAAGTCTGTTGATGGCCCTGAAAACTTGGATCACAACAGATCCCATGATAGATTTACCTACTCCAAATTGATGCCCCACTGACTGGTAGCAGTCTGGCATTGCAAGCTGCCATAGAGCTATCACCACTCGCTTCTCCACTGTCATAGCAGTTCTCATTTTAATACTGCTGCACTTCAGGACTGGGGAAAGCTCTTCATACCATTTCTGGAAAGTGGCCTTATGCATCTGAAAGATCTGCAGCCACTGCTCATCATCCCATAGCTGCATCACAATGCAGTCCCACCAGTCACCGCTTGTTCCCAGGCTCAGAAATGGCATTCAGCTGTGTCAAGGTGATGCGTAACTGTCATCAGCAACTGCTAATTGCTCAACTCTGTGTCTTCCAGCAGAGCTATTTGCATGGCATCACATTTTTCTGTGCAGCAGCTCCGGTTATGTAAATATTGCAGGATAAGGTGCAAAGTGTTTGTAATGCTGACAACAACAGTGTACAGCTGAGTGGGGTCCATGCTTATCATGCTATGGCATCTGCATGAGTAACCCAGGCTTACAAAAAAGGCACGAAAAAGGCTTGGTTTGTTTCCCGTTAATTTGAGGGAGGAAGGGAAGTGCAACATGGGAGACTAATGCCATGCTCCCATAAGCACCCACGCTAATGTTTTGGTCCCATAAGGTATTGCAAGCCCAACCCAAAATTCCACTTGGCTACATGCACTGTGAAATTGCTACCCGCAGTGCAGTGCTCTGGGTGTCAATGGAACCCTGCTCACGAGAAAGCACTCTGCCGACACAATGAGCATAGTGTGGACAAGCAAAATCAACATGCTTAAATCGGAGGCTCGATGTCAACTTACATGAAGTCGATTCAATTTCGTAGTGTAGACATGACCTTAGCAAAGTCACAAACACTACAACCAGTAAGGAAGAGAGAGATAATACGAAGTGTACATCTGAACATCTCACCATCCCTGGCAGAACAACCTGAAATGTTGCCATTATCTTCCTCATCACCATCAGTGGTCATCATTCTGGCACCTCCTAAGAGCTACCTTTCTTTCTCCTACTGCCCATAGGCTGGGATGAAACTTTTAGAACATGTTATGCTGATACCACTATGTCTAATGCATATTCAGCAGGGGTTTCTCCCCTCATCCTTGTCTGTATTTTCTCACCCTACTAATGTTGGAGTGTCCTTCTCCTATAGATTAATATATCAATTATCTCAACTTATAAGTCAGTTCATTGCCATTCTTGCGATCAGTCATCTGTGGATGTTGACTCATATTCCTGTGGTTGTTAGGTTTCATTATGGTAAATTATGACAAAATCCCCCCTTGCACATTCTATTTTCAGTTCCCCAGAACTTGGGGGTGACCGTTAGGTCATTTATCTGCGCCAAAGTTCATAAGCCTCAAGCCTTAGGCTAACTGCTGAAGCTAATGTCTTACAGGATACGGGCCTGTAGGTTCCTTGCATTACTGCTGAATATAATGAAGGCAAGGCAGTGAATATAATAAAGGCCAGCTAGTCCTATGAACTACACATCAAACAGGTACAGTTCCAAGATATAAATTACCAACTCACAATATGCACACACTTACTAGAGCTAGTTGAACAGTGAACAAGAGATCCTGATTCACAATATTTAAGCATATATAAGCAAGAGTTACGTTGATAGGTACTAGTCAAGAGTATACAAATAGTGTGTACACATGAAAAGTTTAATGAATCATCATCCTGCATCCACAACATTAATGAATAATGTACTTCTGCAATAAACAAGTTGATTATCCAACCAGGGAGCAGAAACAGTATCATGTGATCTGAGGGACCAGTCATACAGGAACTGTTAGCTTGGAACATAGGAATTGCCATAGTGCATGAGAGAAGTGATACATCTAGTCCAGTAGCCTCTCCCTGCTTGTGGTCAGTACTAGAAAGGTGCAAGAAATACTGTAGTTAAGGAATAACCTCAACCCCAATAACTCTGAACAGGGACTGCTTTATGCCCTGACTCATAAGAGCCATTCCAAAATGCTTTTTTTTTTCCCAATCCTTACTATAAAAACCTTTGATAGTCCTGTTCTCCATATAAAACTTCTAGTCCTTTGAGTTTTGCTAAACTCTTCAGGGTAGGGAACATATCTTACTCTGTTCAGTGCTGTGGACATTTATAGTGCTAGTGATTTCAACAGGACTACTTGGAAAGTAAGTTACTACTAACTCATTGTGAGTAAAGGTGGGAGAATCTGTCCCTATATGAGCTTTAACATTGCCAGGTGGAACTGTACACCCTTAAGTATAGATTTGAAAAATATAAACCACAGAGCTCAGGAGGGCAGACATTACAATATGCAGAAATTTAGCATAGAAGAGTAGAAATATTTCTAAAGCAGTTCACAAGGATTCAAGCACATAATTCCCATTGATCTAAATGGAAACGGCGCAGCTTAAGAACTGCAGCACTTTGAAAATTTAGCCCTCCAAGATCAGACTAAAGAGCGTTGATGTGAAGTGGAGAGGCACAGACTGGACTCTATTGAATGGGGAGTTAACACCAATTCACCTTCATTTTCTACTTGCACAGATGCTCAGGGGAAAGGCTACTAAAATGGATGCTCATTATTTATATTATGACAGCACCTAGTGGCCCCAACCGAGATTGAGGCCTCACTGTATGAGAGACTGTGCAGACAAATAAGAGAGGGAATATCTAACTCAAGGCATTAACAGTCTAAATAGGCAAGACAGGCAAAGGGCAAGAGGTGAAATGACTTGCCAAAGGTCATCCACCAGGTTAGTGGCAAAACTGGGAACAGAACCTAGGTTTCCTGACGACCAATCCAATAGAATTTCAAAAAGAGGAAAATTCATACACTACTGAATTTGTTTCTAAATTTGACCAGTTCCCAAAAACCACCCTCAAGAAACTGATATCTGAAGGGCCATTCCTTGCCCTTTTGCTGACTGCAGAACCAAAAGGTAAGGCAATTAAGATTCCATGACACAAGTCAAAGTAAACAGTCTAGAATTTTTAGAGCTCTCAGAAGACACAAAATGTTAAGAAATACCAACATAAATGCCCCTGATGTACAAAGGAAACGGTGTAACCGTTGTTTTCTAGCCAGTGCATCAAAATACACAGTAAAAACATTTAATACTTTCTCTGATCATGTGGAGGCTGAGGAACTTACTGGATATCACTTTAAAAAAGAAAAACAAATACCTGAACACCTAGGATAGAATTTTCCACTGTGTAGCAATTGAGTTTTAAAAAAGCATTGATATGAACAACTCCAAAAAAGAACAGCAATTTTGTAATTTGCAGTAAATTGATAAAAGGCTGGATTCTAATCTCAGGTGCGTGGCACAGGCATACACAGCAACAGACTTGAAAAAACACAACACGTGCTATGGAGACGCAAAGAGTAGAAAGTGTCAAACATGGTCTATAGCATCTATTGTACCAAGTAAGCTACCCACCAAGGTACCTGCAGTTACACTTCTGTCCTGCATCAAGATGTTAACAACTTCATTGGCATGCCACAGCATAAAAAGCCAGAAGCTTGGAAATTAAATTCTGCTTCCCTGAAGTTAAACACAGATGCATTTAGGCAAGGGACAGAAATATGTGCTCACTTTGAGAGACACGAAGGAACCCAAACCATGATTCAGTTCCTCTGACTCCCTTAGTTATTTAAAGCAGGTGGCAAGTTGTAAGTATTTGCAGTACTCAGGACTTTTCCTATAGCAAGTACAGGGCAGCCCAATAACATGCTGCAAACACTGATGGAATCAGATGTACTTTTCTTAGTTACAGCTGGTAAGTTTTCAAGGGCCACTATTCTTCAGCCACTGGTTTCAAGTCCCTACACGAAAACCTGATACCTGCCTTGTAATGTATAGGTAGAGAAGGTTTATCATCCCATAGTATTATTTTCTATCATGGGCTATTTTCCACCTCTTAACACATGAAGCAAAGAAACTATATTTAATTAAAATGTAGTGAACAGAAAGTGCAATGGGATGGATTATTACTTCATTTGTGTCACTATCTAACTGACATCAACCAATAAGCTTTGAGTATGTTGTCACAGTTCAGGGTAACTGCACATGTATTCCTCCTCTATGGTCCACCAAGAGCACCCACTCTCAGGCTTCTGGCTCGCCAGCTATTACCTCTCTTGGGTAGAGATCTGCGTCTCTCCCTCCTAACAAGGGTCTTGTTCAGGCTGCACAACTCCCTGCCTACACTGCAAAGTCAGACCGCCTAAAGCCAGGCCTGCTTTACTTTTCTCTTCAGAGACAGTCAGCAGTGTAATTGCCACAATTGTTTCCACCCAGCTTTTTCTAAGCAAACTCATTTATTCTTCAGGTAAAAGCATTACAGAGAAAATATTAAAAACAATACAAGAACCTATATGCATACTAACAAGCTTGCCAGAGGTCACCCCATGACTCCAACAAGGGCCCGGAGAACAGTTCCTCAAACCCCACTAAGGTTTTTTTTCCTGTGAGCAGAAATTCATAACAGCTGTTAGCTCAGAACAAGTAACCCCAATGAATCAGTGAGTTACTCCTTCAAGCCATTTGGGTCTTTTGGTCCTGGGAATAGGTAATTCATAGACAAAAGTCCCCTCCCCAGGGCAAAGCTTCAAAAGATCAGGTGCAGAAGTGGGAATTTGTATCCCCTCCACACAAGTATTTCCAAGGAAACCTACTCAACTAACAGTCCATTCTTGATCTTAGCCCATTGTTTAAGAGAGTCTTTCAATGCTCATAACACTTTGCAAGGTTTACATTAGTCATGTCTCCCAGACAAATTTCATATAACCCCACAATACCACAAACATTTGAATTTTTAATACAAGCTACTAAAATACTTGAACTTAATTCAATAAGGTTTCACATAATTCAATAAGGTTTGTCCAGGATATTGCAGGCAATTGCCATATCTGTCAAAATATTGCTGGAGGGAAATATATATTCCACAGTGAGGCCCCAATTCACCAAGGTACTTAAACACATGAGTAGTTCCACTAACTTCTCAGCACATGCTCATTATTAGGCATATGCTTAAATTCATCAGGGTCTTAATGTGCCTTTTTGTTGTTTTATACAGTACATTGGTTGGGAAGTATATTTTATTCTGACTAGAATGTTGTTCATCTCTTGACAATTCAGTTTTTAAGACAATATATTAAGTCTGCAGAGACTTCACAGCATTATATTGAAATAATAAAGAGAGTGAGCTGAGCTTCAAAATAGAACATTTATCCCCAACCCAGTAATTTACTCACGAGTAATTTTTTATCCTATTTACTGATATTTAAGATGTGTTTGAATAGGTGATTTCCTTCCTTATGGCCCAGCTTCTTTTTCTGTTAATCCTAAAATGAAAACAATTTTTTTTTCTGAGGCAGCACAGCTCCATGCCTGGCAAATGAACCTAATGTTACAAATTTATCATTAAGATTACACTGAAAGATCAACAGCAGCAGAGAAGATGAACACTGGGAAGAAGAGACCCTTATTAAAGTACAAATACTTTGGATAATTAGCAAACCTGGTGGTAAAGTAATTTGACCAGTGGAGAAATTTAAGTTTAAATCTCATATGTTTAAGTTATTTCAAAAAGTAAACAAAATCTGAAAGTTATAAAGCCAAATCTTGCTTTATACTTTTTACTCCAGCATAATAGGGAGTCCACTCAGTTCGATTGTTCTGGATTTATACCTAGATAATAAAAAGCAGAATTTAGCTTGTATGTTTACACTCACTTTTCCTGGTGTTGGCAGTAAGGATGGTTGTGTACATTTAATTTTTTTTCTGATTGCATTGCATTTTTTTGTATTTTTCTTGAAAAATTAAATAATTTTTAATTTAAAATCTGTTTTTAAAAAAGAATTTGATAGGTGAGGACAGATGCGCAGTGTCATCCATAGATTTTCACCACAACTTAAACCACTACCACCCATCCATCAAACTCTCTCTAGAACAATCCTACACTACCATCAACTTTCCAGACACCACAGTCAGCTTCAACTACAAAACCCTATAAACAAGAAACCCATGGATCACCACACTTTTTTTTTTTTTTTGAAGATAACAGTAGCCACACCTAACACACCAAGAAATCTGTTATCTACAGCCAGCCATTCGAATACCACAGACTATGCTATGCTCAGAAGAGGAAAGTCCAGGATCATCAAAGAAGGACAACTGCACTTGAGAAGCAGATTGCATCATGGAACAGACTACCCAAATACTCTGAGAGAACCTGCTTTAATATGCGGGGGGAGGGAGAACTCCGACTGCACACCCCAATGGTCACCTACCCCCACAGTGGTACCCATATGAGGTTTCATTAAACTATTATGCCCACACTCATTGGGGACCACTTCCTGAAATAAATCTTTCCTGAAAACCCTCTTCTGGCCTTCAATTTTACCAACTTCACCAAGCTCATCATCAGAAGCAAGCTCCCCACAGACCAGAACACACCAACTCAAAGCAGCACCAGACCCTGCCATAAGAGTTGCAAAACCTATAAACGTATTTCCACTGCTACAATGATCAATACTTCCGCCCACAAACACACCTTTCAAGATCCACTGGTCCGTCACATGTGGTGTACCTCATCCAGTGCACTAAATGCCCCCAACAACACTATGCTCTTGAATAAACTCAGAGAAAAATGATAAAGACAAACACCATATCACCTGGTGGGTGACATGTTTCACGAATATGATCAATCCATAACCAACCTCTCAGTCCTTGTCCTCAAAGGAAACCTACACAAAACCTTCAAAAGAGGAGCCTTGGAGCTTAAAATTCATGATTTTTAGTGTCTAGCAAAGATATGGTCTTAAAACACTGGATTTATGGCTTATTACAACAATCTGTAAACCACAAACCCCCTTTTGTCCTATGACTGCAGAGGTGTTAATTGGCCACTTGACCTTGAATGGTCTCTTGCAGTAGATGATAATAACTACACAGGCTGAACAATCTGTTCCACTTTGTTCTTAGCTGTCACACTCTGAGTACCTCTCCCAGACCAGGAGAAGAGCCTTGTAGCTTAAAAGCTCATCTCTCTCATCAACAATAGTTGGTCCAAAGATATTACCTCATCCACCTTGTACCTACAAGACTACTGTCATTGAGAGGTAGTATGGTCATCCTTAAAAGCATGCTAATTATTAAATAGCAAAATAGTACTCCTCATTATTGCAGCATTCCCTCAGTATTCCCCATAGTCAGTATACGGGAATATTGAAGTAACCTTTTTATAGTTATCAGAGACAAAAATAGCAGATTTTTAATGTCAAGTAACATACAGTATGGACAAACAAATTAAATAGTATGCAAAATATACACTGTATCCTAAGGATATTGCCATAATGGAAATCACAGTCTATTATGGAATACAGCAGAAATAGCACTCTACTGCCAACACATTAACACAAGAGATCAGACACTAGGGAATAAAAGACTCATCAGTATGTCCTAAAGGTCAGACACATTAGCCTTGCACACACATTTGTAATTTACCATATTCACGTTTTTAGGGTAACATTACATATTATTCTTCACTAATATTGAAAATTGCAATCTTCAGCTGTCCTCTTTATGTCCCAAATGCAAAGTAGAAAATGGATCTTAGTCATATGTCATATATTTTCTGAAAGCTTAGAAATGTTTCAACCCAGTACACAGGCTTGAGAGTAGCCCAGGAATCAGTTAAAATAAGAGGAATTCCAGGAGAAACCCAACCTTTAACCTAAGTATTCAGTTACCACCACCACCACATCATGACTATACAAGCATTCACTTTTCCCAGATATGAGATAAAGTTTAAACAAACACAAACACACACACCCCACAGAACATTTGCCCTAAACTGGAAATGATCCTAAAATAAAACTTTTGGCAGATCCAGAATTGTTCAGATACCTTTTTTTAAAAGTTGCTAGTTTTACAGGGACCTTATCCATAAAGCTGATTAGGAATTTTTGTTTGGAAATTCCAATTTGTCAAATGTGAAATCTTTAGAGTAAAAAAAATTCATTGAAACAGATACTTTCCAATGACTTTTTTTTTTAAGTTGAAATTGTCAGAACATTTCATTTTAAAATTTTTGGTTTTCTGATTCAAACTGACATTTTGTTTTGAAATTTAAGCAAATTACAGTGGAAAGGGGGGGGGGCATTCTGATTGATCCATACCCACTTTTTTTCCAGATTTTTGGATTGGAAAATTTTTTGAGATTTAAAATTTGTGTCTGTCTGTCTATTGATACTTCAAAACTTTTCATGGGATGGGAAAACTTTTTTGACCAGCTTTTCCTGTCAGTACCAAATGTGGTAAACCCAGGACAAACAACTACAAAAGGGGGGTAGTTAATTAGTCCCAGGGGTTTAAAAGGCTCCTCCCTATTCACTGAGGAGAGAGAACCAGGTGGCAATAAGGTTCAGCTGGAAAAGGGGTTGCTAGGGAACCAATTAAACCTTTTTAAACCCTCCCCTGGGTGGTAGGAGGGGGAGAGTGAGGGGAGCAGGGAAGTTGCCAGTAGGCTGTTTGCAGCAACACACCAAACCTTCCCAGTAGGGAGGCTGCACTCGCTCCCCAGAAGGGAAGGAAAACAAGCACAAGGGACTGAGTGAGCAGAGTAGCAGCAGGACCCCATGCCACCTATAAGGATTTGCCTTGCCCCAAACCTGAGTCTCCAAGGCTAAAAAGGACTGAGCCTACTGAGTTGAACAAGGTATTTTGCCACACAAAGTACCATTCTTGGGAGGTTTTGTGGTATTTCAGGCCCACTGAAAATCAGAAAGTGTCTGAAATCCTGTGCACAAGAGAACCTGTGCAAGAGATTTCTGATTTCTATTTTCAGCTACGTTTTCTAAGCAGCTTGCCAATCCTAGGCAGAATAGGAAGAGAAGATGGTTGTGATAACCCTTCTGTAGAGCAACATGTTGCTAACCTGATATTATCAATGTGCTAATAAAGAGCGGGGTTTACATATTCATAGCAGCTTTAAAAAGCCAGAAGACACTGAAAAATATCCTTCTCCAAAACACTTGAAAAGGGGATTTTTTGGTACAGGGTCTGCTCTGATTTTAACTTGTGGACCCTTTCCTCATACAGTAAATTGGGGGTGTTTAGTCACTATGGGTATGTCTACACTGGAATGTAAGCCCAGGATTAAGAGAATTCAAGTTAGCAGACCCTGAGTTTGTTTACCTAGGGCTTGAGGGGCTACACTCTTTTGTACCCCCAGGCTACGAATTATTGAACCCTGAGTACCAACCTGGGGCTCAAGTATCTACCCTGCATTATGTGGGCCTGAGTCCAGCCACCCATATCCCAGACTTTGTAGCAGCCTCCCAAAATGTGAGCACCCTAGCCCTTTGTTTGTGGTGCACTCTGGGAAAATGTGAGTGTCCACCAAACTTGATTATCCAGAGGACAAAGAAATTTCACCTATAGGATTGTGGGCTACTTTTGGTAAACTTCCAAAGCAAGTCCAGTGGGGCTGCATCTACACTGAAAAGCAATAGGGTTTGAAGCCTAGGTCTCAGATTGATGCAGGTTCCACTTCTATAGGATCCTTGGACCCCGTTTCTGCGCCCTGGATTTGTTATTTGTGTGTAGATGGAAAGGGTGATAGGCTTGAGCCTGAGTTCAAACCCTGGGCTTGCATTGCAATGTAGAGAGTACCCTGTGTTTTCTTTGTTGGGGGGCTATAGTAAAGCATATTCACACCCCATAGAATGCCCCAAGAAGGCCAGAGTTATGGGTGTTTTATCATCAGGGGACCAAAATCCAATTCCGAAACCAACTTTTAGCATGGGTTTCCAAAACACAGAAACCACTTTCAATCTTTCATACTGTAGACAGTGTGCAGTTCTGCCAAAAACGTACATACATCATGTGTTATGGTTTTTCCCCCCAGTTCATCATATTCACAACGGAATATAGTTAAGGTTAGTATTATGACTGTACTTAATTTTGTGGCCCAAGCCAGTAAATATTAACCAAACATTCCTTCCATATAGGGAAAAATATCCACAGTAACTTGTCGAAGTGGAGGGGACATTTACAAAAACATGTGCAAAAGTATGCTAGCATCCCACTCATCCACAAAGTCCAATTCCTCTTAATTTAAAATATGCCAATGTCATTTTCTACAGATTGTTAATCTCAGTACAGCAAAATGTTCATCAAATCACTGTCAACTTTCACTGAATATACTGGGCTGGACATGGGCATTAAGGAGAATATGCCTTTTCCTGTTGAAGAGTCTCCAACGAAAGGTGTCTATGCACCAGAAACGAAGATGGGAGAAACTGTCAGCAAAGAAAGAAAAAGGCTATGTAAGCCCCAGCTAGCATCATCCACAGTGGCTATGTCTCATTCTCAGACATAGATGGTATAGGGGGTCCACGGTCATTCCTCCCCATCAGTCTCAGAGGGAGGCCATGCCTCCTCACTATCCTGTGTCTGTAAAGACAATGCTCAATGGAGAATTAGCAATCTCAGGGCTCTGGGACTCTGGCAGGACAAAGTAACAAACCATTTGAAGGGCTCTGGCCTTCGGGGCAGGGTAGAATGACAAGCAGTGTGACACTGTGCCTCAAAGAAGCACCCTGGCACCCCCATATTCACCACTATCATATAATTGTCATTTTTGTACAAAGTATGTCTTATGGGGTATCATTTTAAAAGACTTTATCTTTTGAATATCAATATCCTGTTGAATTGTATGGGAAGTTATGAAGTTTTGCTATGTGTGTTACTGAAATATGATGGTTCACAACCAGACTTTCAGGTACAACAATGGAGCAGCCAGACAGCGTGGCTGGCCCAATCAGAGGAATCCATACTACAAAGGGCTACCCCAGGAACTGCATATAGTGGAAACCAATCAGAGATGTGACGTATACAGTGGAGATGGCTTGATTCACATCATAGCAAAGGATTTTTCCAGCAAGCTGGAAGAAACTTTAAAAGGGGGAAGTGACATCATCACTTGGCCTCATTCCTCCCCCAACTCAACACCTGGAAACATGTCTGGAGAACAAAGACTCAACTGGACAGGTGGTTCCAGACTGGAAAGGAGAATCCCAAGTCTGCAAATTAAGGAACAATACCGTCAGGGTGAGACACTGCTTGATTCAAATCCTATCTAATTTATAGAACTCAGATTGAGGTTTTACTTTCATATCTTGGGTAATCAGCTTTGATCTGTATGCTTACTACTTATAATCACTTAAAAAATCTATCTTCTTTCTGTGGTTAATAAAGATGTTTTATTTTTTACCTAAAAAGGTGTGTTTTGGTTGAAGTGCTTGGCGTACAAAAGCTGGTGCATGTCAATTTTCCTCTGTAGAAGTGGCAGATTGAGTAATGAACTTACACTGGTCAGGCTTCTGGGGTCTTAGTCTGGGGGAATTGGCTGGAGTCTCTCTAGTGTCAGCTTATGAGTGGCTAGGAGAAGCATTCATGTAATTCAGCTGAATGTGTCCCTGACTGTGAATGTTTGTGTGACTACAGGACCTGGAGAGGTTTTCAGCTTGTCACAGCATGACAGTGTGAGAGAGCCTAGGTTGGTAAGCCAGAGGGCTCGGCGGTACCTAGTTCCAGGGTATCACAAACAGTTTAAAGGGCTCTGGCCTTCAGGCAGACAGCAGAAAAAGGCAGGCCTCTTGGCCTGGGGTGGGGTGGCCACAGGGAATAGGGGACCCAGGCCCACCATACTGCACTGGGTTCCAGCCCAGGGCCTAGCAGTTGCAGATTGTTCCACCCCTGGGTCAGTGGAGATCTCACTGAAACATGCTTACGCTATTGTCTGGTGTCCCTGGGATACTTCTTACTGCCCCTTGGAATGTACCTCTGTCTCCCTGGGGTACATGGCCATTGACAGTTCCAGCAGCTCCTCCAGGTACTGGTCAGTCAGCAGTACCAGCACCTCCTCTGAGCCCTCAGCGTGGCAGAGCTTGGTCTCAGGTGCAGGGCTCAGCGGCAGGTGAGACATGCCTGCTTCCTCTCCAGCTCTCCCACAACTTAGCTGCAGGGCCTTTCTTTTAAACTTCCTGCCCCACCCATCTGTTCCAGCAGGGGGCATGGCTTGCCTGGCTCACTAGGGAGTGGAAAGTGGTTCCTCCCCTTCAGTCTTAGAGGGAGACCACGCCTCCTTGCTACAGGTGGTTACAGAAGACTTCGTGCACGTTCCTAACAAATACTGCAGTACAACTGGGTATTGAGGGCTTTAACATGGATTATTAACAGCAGAAATATTGTAGGCAACAAGGAGGACATCAGTGAATTGAAAATCTGTCCACTGAGGCACGTAGTAGGGTAGTAGTAGTGATGAATGGCAAAGCAGTGACAATGTGTTATTCCCCAAACCAGGAAAGGAAGCACAAGCACTACTGAAAGGAAGTTTTAAAAGCCAAAATATAGCAGACTCCTGCAGTTAAACAGAACAATCATACTATTTAGCATTTCCTATAGTGCTTTACTAATTAATTCGCTGTCACAATCCATATGACGTGGCTAAGTATTGTCCCATTTTAACAACTGAGGTCAGTAGGGCCTGATTAGAGAGGTACAGAAAAATTAGTGGGGCTGATTTCACAATTTCCAGAGGTGTCACATAAGAGTTGCAGAGGCTTTGTGTGATGACATGGGAAAACATCTATTTCTTACAAATTGTGTGTGTGTATGTGTGTGTCTCCCTGTTCTGTTGTGTATTGCTGTCTGCCTGAATGCACAGAGTTAAATCAATGGAGGCTGTAAAGGCACTGATACAGAACCAAGCAGGAAAGGTAAAACAGTAACAGATAAGACAGCCTCTCAGGTACCAGTTTCAAGAGAGTTAAGAGAACACTGGCTTTGTCATCAACTGGGTGGGGGAGAAATTATCTAGTGACTAATTTTAATTTTAATTTAATTTTCCTGATATCTGATGGGAGAGCAATACAGCGGTGCATAGACAATCCAGGAAGTTTTTGGAAAGCGTAGGGGACAATTTCCTGGCGCAAGTGCTAGAGGAGCCAACTAGGGGGGGCGCTTTTCTTGACCTGCTGCTCACAAACTGGGTAGAATTAGTGGGGGAAGCAAAAGTGGATGGGAATCTGGGAGGCAGTGACCATGAGTTGGTTGAGTTCAGGATCCTAACGCAGGGAAGAAAGGTAAGCAGTAGGATACGGACCCTGGACTTCAGGAAAGCAGACTTCGACTCCCTCAGGGAATGGATGGCCAGGATCCCCAGGAGGACTAACTTGAAGGGGAAAGGAGTCCAGGAGAGCTGGCTGTATTTCAAGGAATCCCTGTTGAGGTTACACGGACAAACCATCCCAATGAGTCGAAAGAATAGTAAATATGGCAGGCGACCAGCTTGGCTTAATGGTGAAATCCTAGCAGATCTTAAACATAAAAAAGAAGCTTACAAGAAGTGGAAGGTTGGACATATGACCAGGGAAGAGTATAAAAATATTACTCGGGCATGTAGGAATGATATCAGGAGGGCCAAATCGCACCTGGAGCTGCAGCTAGCCAGAGAAGTCAAGAGTAACAAGAAGGGTTTCTTCGGGTATGTTGGCAACAAGAAGAAAGCCAAGGAAAGTGTGGGCCCCTTACTGAATGAGGGAGGCAACCTAGTGACAGAGGATGTGGAAAAAGCTAATGTACTCAATGCTTTTTTTGCCTCTGTCTTCACTAACAAGGTCAGCTCCCAGACTGCTGCACTGGGCATCACAAAATGGGGAAGAGATGGCCAGCCCTCTGTGGAGATAGAGGTGGTTAGGGACTATTTAGAAAAGCTGGATGTGCACAAGTCCATGGGGCCGGACGAGTTGCATCCGAGAGTGCTGAAGGAATTGGCGGCTGTGATTGCAGAGCCATTGGCCATTATCTTTGAAAACTCGTGGCGAACCGGGGAAGTCCCGGATGACTGGAAAAAGGCTAATGTAGTGCCAATCTTTAAAAAAGGGAAGGAGGATGATCCTGGGAACTACAGGCCAGTCAGCCTCACCTCAGTCCCTGGAAAAATCATGGAGCAGGTCCTCAAAGAATCAATCCTGAAGCACTTGCATGAGAGGAAAGTGATCAGGAACAGCCAGCATGGATTCACCAAGGGAAGGTCATGCCTGACTAATCTAATCGCCTTTTATGATGAGATTACTGGTTCTGTGGATGAAGGGAAAGCAGTGGATGTATTGTTTCTTGACTTTAGCAAAGCTTTTGACACGGTCTCCCACAGTATTCTTGTCAGCAAGTTAAGGAAGTATGGGCTGGATGAATGCACTATAAGGTGGGTAGAAAGCTGGCTAGATTGTCGGGCTCAACGGGTAGTGATCAATGGCTCCATGTCTAGTTGGCAGCCGGTATCAAGTGGAGTGCCCCAAGGGTCGGTCCTGGGGCCGGTTTTGTTCAATATCTTCATAAATGATCTGGAGGATGGTGTGGATTGCACTCTCAGCAAATTTGCGGATGATACTAAACTGGGAGGAGTGGTAGATACGCTGTAGGGGAGGGATAGGATACAGAGGGACCTAGACAAATTGGAGGATTGGGCCAAAAGAAATCTGATGAGGTTCAATAAGGATAAGTGCAGGGTCCTGCACTTAGGACGGAAGAACTCAATGCACAGCTACAGACTAGGGACCGAATGGCTAGGCAGCAGTTCTGCGGAAAAGGACCTAGGGGTGACAGTGGACGAGAAGCTGGATATGAGTCAGCAGTGTGCCCTTGTTGCCAAGAAGGCCAATGGCATTTTGGGATGTATAAGTAGGGGCATAGCGAGCAGATCGAGGGACGTGATCGTTCCCCTCTATTCAACATTGGTGAGGCCTCATCTGGAGTACTGTGTCCAGTTTTGGGCCCCACACTTCAAGAAGGATGTGGATAAATTGGAGAGAGTCCAGCGAAGGGCAACAAAAATGATTAGGGGACTGGAATACATGAGTTATGAGGAGAGGCTGAGGGAGCTGGGATTGTTTAGCCTGCAGAAGAGAAGAATGAGGGGGGATTTGATAGCTGCTTTCAACTACCTGAAAGGGGGTTCCAAAGAGGATGGCTCTAGACTGTTCTCAATGGTAGCAGATGACAGAACGAGGAGTAATGGTCTCAAGTTGCAGTGGGGGAGGTTTCGATTGGATATTAGGAAAAACTTTTTCACTAAGAGGGTGGTGAAACACTGGAATGCGTTACCTAGGGAGGTGGTAGAATCTCCTTCCTTAGAGGTTTTTAAGGTCAGGCTTGACAAAGCCCTGGCTGGGATGATTTAACTGGGAATTGGTCCTGCTTCGAGCAGGGGGTTGGACTAGATGACCTTCTGGGGTCCCTTCCAACCCTGATATTCTATGATTCTATGATTCCATCCAGGCTGTGATGTTTACTCTTCCCAAGGCTAATTCTGGGATCAAAACATCACAGGACCCTGACTAGTTAAAGTGCCTCTGGCACAAGGGCAGGGAAAAGTGGCCAGAGAAGCTAATCAGGATGTGTCCGTGAAGAAGCTGACGGAGACAGAGCATGCCTGTATTGCAATCAGAGTTGTGTTTGCTGCTCAGGTGGGCATTGTGATACTACACCGCATATTCTTCATAGTGATATGATATGATTATGGCATAATTATGATCATCGAATCATAGGTTCATAGGACTGGAAGGGACTTTGAGAGGTCATCTATTCCTGCCATGAGTGTAGGGGACTGGACTAAGTAGACCATTCCTGACAGGTGTTTGTCTAACCTGCTCTTAAAAGTGTCCAGTGATGGAGATTCCACAACTTCCCTAGGCAATTTATTCCAGTGCTTAACCACTCTGACAGTTAGGAAGTTTTTCCTATGTCCAACCTAAACCTCCCTTGCTGCAATTTAAGCCCATTGCTTCTTGTCCCATCCTCAGAGGTTAAGAACAATTTTTCCTCCCTCCTCCTTGTAACAACCTTTTAAGTACTTAAACTGTTATGTCCCCCTCAGGGCAGATCTACGCTCATCTCCAGAGTGATCAATCCAGCATCGACAGGGGAGCGTCAGCAGTCTATCGACCACAGTGAAGACACCACAATAAGTAGCTCTAAGTACGTTGACCTCAGCTACACTATTTTTGTAGCTGAAGGTGCATAACTTAGACCAACTTAGCTCGCCTCCCAGTGTAGACCAGGCCTCAGTCTTCTCTTTTCCAGGCTAAACAACCCCCCTCCTTTTTTTCCCCTCCAATCTTCCCTCACAGGTCATGTTTTCTAGACCGTTAATCATTTTTGTTGCTCTTCTCTGGACTCTCTCCAATTTGTCCACATCCTTCCTGAAATGTGATGCCCAGAACTGGACACAATAGTCCAGCTGAGGCCTAATCAGTGCAGAGTAGAGTGGAAGAATCACATCTCATGTCTTGCTTACAACACTCCTGCTAATACATCCCAGAATGATGTTTGCTCCCCCTCCCACCAACAGTGTTACACCGTTTACTCATTTAGCTTGTGGTCCACTATGACCCCCAGATTCCTTTCCACAGTACTCCTTCCTTGGCAGTTATTTTCCATTTTGTATGCGTCCAACTGATTGTTATGTCCTAAATGGAGTACTTTGCATTTGTCCTTAAATTTCATCCTATTTACTTCAGCCCATTTCTCCAGTTTGTCCAGACGATTTAGAATTTTAATCCTATCCTCCAAAGCACTTGCAACCCCTCCCAGCTTGGTATCACCTGCAAACTTTTATAAATGTACTCTCTATGGAGCAAGTCCTCAATGAATCAGTTCTGAAGCACTTAGAGGAAAGTGATCAGGAACAGTCAGCATGGATTCACCAAGGACAAGTCATGCCTAACTAATCTAATTGCCTTCTATGACGAGATAAATGGCTCTGTGGATGAGGGGAAAGCATGGACGTGTTATTCCTTGACTTTAGCAAAGCTTTTGACATGGTCTCCCACAGTATTCTTGCCAGCAAGTTAAAGAACTATGGGCTGGATGAATGGACTATAAGGTGGATAGAAAGCTGGCTAGATCGTTGGGCTCAACGGGTAGTGATCAATGGCTCCATGTCTAGTTGGCAGCCGGTATCAAGCGGCGTGCCCCAAGGGTCGGTCCTCGGGCCAGTTTTGTTCAATATCTTCATAAATGATCTGGAGGATGTGTGGACTGCACCCTCAGCAAGTTTGCAGAGGACACTAAACTGGGAGGAGTGGTAGATACACTCGAGGGTAGGGATAGGATACAGAGGGACCTAGACAAATTAGAGGATTGGGCCAAAAGAAATCTGATGAGGTTCAACGAGGACAAGTGCAGAGTCCTGCACTTAGGACAGAAGAATCCCATGCACCACTACAGCCTAGGGACCGAATGGCTAGGCAGAAGTTCTGCAGAAAAGGACCGAGGGGTTACAGTGGACAAGAAGCTGGATATGAGTCAGTAGTGTGCCCTTGTTGCCAAGAAGGCTAACGGCATTTGGGCTGTATAGGTAGGGGCATTGCCAGCAGCTCAAGGGATGTGATCGTTCCCCTCCGGTCGACACTGGTGAGGCTTCACCTGGAGTATTGTACCCAGTTTTGGGCCCCACAGTACAAGAAGAATGTGGAAAAATTGGAAAACATCCAGCAGAGGGAAATAAAAATGATTAGGGGACTGGAATACATGACTTATGAGGAGAGGCTGAGGGAACTTATGCAGAAGAGAAGAATGAGGGGGGATTTGAGAGCTGCTTTCAACTACCTGAAAGGGGGTTCCAAAGAGGATGGATCTAGACTGTTCTCAGTGCTAGCAAATGATAGAACAAGGAGTAATGGTCTCAAGTTGCAATGGGGGAGGTTTAGATTGGATATTAGGAAAATCTTTTTCACTAGAAGGATGGTGAAGCACTGGAATGTGTTACCTAGGGAGGTGGTGGAATCTCCTTCCTTGGAGGTTTTTAAGGTCAGGCTTGACAAAACCCTGGCCGGGATGATTTAATTGGGGATTGGTCCTGCTTTGAACAGGGGGTTGGATTAGATGACCTCCTCAGGTCAACCCTGATAGTCTATGATTCTATGCCATTATCTAAATCATTGATGAAACTACTGAATAGAACTGGACCCAGAACGAATCCCTGCTGGACCCCACTCGTTATGTCCTTCCAGAATGACTGGAAACCACTGATAATTACTTTCTGGGAATGGTTTTCCAACCAGTTTTGCACCCACCTTAGTGTAGCTCCATCTAGGTTGGATTTCCCTAGTTTATGAGAAGATCATGCAAGACAGTATCAAAAGCTTTAATGAAGTCAAGATATACCACATACCACTTCCCCCACCCCCATCCACAGGGCTTGTTACCCTGTCAAAGAAAGCTATCAGATTGGTTTGACATGATTTGTTCTTGACAAATCCATGCTGACTATTACTTTTTACTTCATTATCATCCTCTAGATGTTTGCAAATTGATTGCTTAATTATTTGCTCCATTATCTTTCCGAGTACAGAAAGCTGACTGGTCTATAATTCCCTGGGTTGTCCTTACTTCCCTTTTTATAGATGGGCACTATATTTGCCCTTTTCCAGTCTTCTGGAATCTCTCCCATCTTCCATAACTTTTCAAAGATAATTGCTAATGGCTCAGATATCTCCTCAGTCAGCTCCTTGAGTATTCTAGGATGCATTTCATCAGGCCCTGGCAGGGGTGAAAGTAACTTAAAGGACTTACTGGTACACCAGAGTCCTGAGTGAAGGCATGGCCTCAAGCAGAAGAGGCAATTTAAAGGCCCCGAGGCTCTGGCTGGGAGCCCTGGGGCCTTTAAATCACCCCAGAGCTACCAGCTGCAGAGGCGGCTGGGAGCCCCGGGGCTCAGGGGTGAATTAAAGGGCCTGGAACTCTGTTCACCGCAGAGCTCTGGGCATTTTAAATCCCTGCTGGAGCCTGGCTGCCAGAGCCCCAGCAGCCAGGCTCAGGCAGGGATTTAAAGGGCCCAGTGCTCCAGCCACTGCGGGGAGTCCCCGCCTGAGCCCTGCTGCGAGAGCTCCGGTAGCACTTTAAAGGGCCCAGGGCTCCCCGCAGTGGCAGGAGTACCAGGCCTTTAAAATCACCACCAGAGAAGCCGGTCCTGTCCGGCACAGCGTACTGGCTCTTGCCAGTACGCCATACCAGACCGGCGTACTTTCACCTCTGGGCCCTGGTGACTTGAAGACATCTAAATTTGTCTAAGTAATTTTAACTTCTTTCCCTGTTTTAGTCTCTTCTGATCCTACCTCATTTTCCACTGGTATTCACTATGTTAGACATCCAATCACCCCCAACCTTCCTGGTGAAAACTGAAACAAAGAAGTCATTATGCACCTCTGCCATTTCCACATTTTCTATTATTATTTTTCCCTCTTCCTTGACTAATGGTCAATTTATTACAAGATGGGTAATGTAAAGTATTATTGGAAAAGTTATGATTTGCTGAATATGATTATCCTATTTGTGCATGTATCATTTTTGTATCTGAAGTTATGAATATTGACTATATCTATTTCAAATGTGGTTTAACCCTGGGTAACATCCACTAGGCAAAAAGGCTTTAGTCTAGCCAGCTGGTTGTGAAGGGTCTATTCAGGGTAATGGGACATTAGGAAAAACAATAGGCCTTAGAAGAAGTTTATCCCCCACCTGGTGAGCCTCCCTGAGAATGCTACAAACAGCCTGTAAGTAATGGCTGCTATCATTCAGCAAGGGCATGTGACCAGATCACATAACACTGAACTCCATTTTGTTACCTGTATTTTTCCACAAACTGGCTGGGAATTGAGTTTGGAACTAAGGGTTCCCGCCCTATGTTAAAGCTATATAAGGTGGGGTATGACATCATCTAGGGGCCTCACTCCCCATACAAGAGAATTCCTGGAAACGCCTCAGGAACAAAGACTGAACTGGCAGAAGTGCTGGTCCCAGGCTATAGGAATTTCTAGCCTGTGTATGGAAACCTGGTGGACTACTTGTATCATCAACCAGGGTGAGAAATTGCTAATTCAGATCCAATCTTTCTAGTATTTTAGGCTTAGTTGGCAGTTTTGTTTATTAGGTAGTTTGCTTTGATCTGTTTGCTATCACTTACAATCCCTTAGAAATCTATCTTTAGTTAAACATGATTTTTGCTTTATCTACATCAGTGTGCCCTCAAGTGAAGCGTCTGGGAAAAATCTCAGATTGGTTAACACAAGTTTGTTGCATATTCCTCTCCACATTGAGGGAGAGGCAAACTGGATAATAAATTCTTACTGGTCAGGGTTTCCACCAGGAAAGGACTCTATAGCTCTGGGGTCTTAGGCTGGGGATTCTTTTGGCTGTAGCCTCTCTATTGTTGTTGGTTCATGCAGTGACTGGCCGCTGCATGCAACTGCAGCTGAATATGTCCTGCATATGTGAATGCTGGTCGGAGTGTAGGATGGAGCAGTCTCTAGCTTGTCAAAGCAGCACAGTACTAAGAGGGAGCCCAGGCTGGTGAGTCAGAGGGCTCAGTAGTACTGTACTTCAGTTCCAGACTGCACCCCAAGGGTGACAACCCATCACAGGCATACCCATACTAGCTTTTACCTACCTAGCATAGCTAAAAATAGCTGTGAAAATGCAGTGACGCAGGCTGTACAAGCATGCTGGTGACCCTAGGGACCTACTCATGTCCCTGGCTTGCAGTGAGGTCCATGCAGCTATTTTTAGTCATGCTGGTTAAATTAAAAGTAGCAAGGATATTGTTGGATCATATTAAAGAAGTTCTGTATTAAAATCACAAATGAGTTTGATTCCCCAGAGTTTAAATTCCAGGGTATTACTAATTAAGAGGTCTCTTGGTTTTTGGTACTGTTTCTCTCCCTCTATGTGTGAAACTTGCAAGCTGCTAATTGTGTTAGTACATTCTAAGACAGAGTCTATTCTCAAAGCAATTCACAGAGAGACTCAAAGCAATACTCTAACAACAGAAACAGCACCCAGAGACTCCCCACCCTTTTGTTGTATTAACAATTGTGATTAAAATAGAGATAGAGGATGTATGTGGATGGATGCTTGGTGTGGATAATAACTGAATGATCAGGGAGGTGCCAGCCTAAGAATCCAGTGTCCATCGGCTGAAGAAGGCATCAAGTGGAAATAACCAGAGGACCCCCCGGTGGGCAGACTGGAATCCACCCAACAGCCTCAAGGATGGGAGAACCAAAGAACAAGATAACATCTTGGAGCCGTCAGGAATGTGCTATCTGCTGACTGATTCAGCAACAGCATGATGAAGCAATTCCCATAGACTGGCATAGGAAGAAATTCCTATAAAAATAGACTCTAAAAAGTGAGAACTTTGGGGTCTGATTCTGCAAACCAACTTCCAGGAGCATCAGATGAGCATCTGACAAGGCCCTGCTCCCTCCTCATGTCCAGGCCACCTGGCCAGTGGCTTGGCATGAGCAACTCTAAGGCTGGTAACTATGATAACAACCTTGCAGAACCTGTGTGGGGGGGGGTGTGTTTGTATGAATGAATGTGAGAATAAATATGAGATTGAATGGAATGTTATAGCTATAACTAACTGCTTACTATGATTCTTTCTGTATTCACAATAAATGTGGTATTTTGCCTTTTTCCCTTTAATAAGATCCTGCTGGTTTTTATTTTATTGGTATAACAATATGCCGATCTGAGCTGCAATCACCTCCAATTATAGTGTGGAAACACTCTAAGACGCAGAGGGAGAAGGCTGCAAGCAGTATAGGCTGGGTCTCTCAACTCAGAAATGGAGAAATAAGCCAGACCACCTGAGCTATGGCTAGAGAGGTTACAATTAAGTACGAGAACATGCATGTAGGTCTCTTAAATTCACTTCTCTCAGCACTGCACATCTTTGGGACAGAACATATCATGCTTTGTCTGAAGGATGCAGTCTGTTTCACTGCAAAGGTGTGCTGTCACAGCTTCCAAAAGAAAAACCCTGATTGGATCTAACTCAAGCTGGACCTGCTGAATTAGTCATGGTTGGTTGCCAGGGGCTGTTATCTAGAGACCCACTTAAAGTGGTTGGGTCAGTTTCTCACCCCAAGAGAGAAGTGGAGGCAGAATTCTGTTACCTGAAAGGGGGCTTGCACTTGGGAAACTAGGACAGGATCTCACCTGGGTCAGCCCAACTACTGAATGACACTTAGCACTTCTGAAAAATCAAGCCCTCGTATGACTTGCCCAAAGACACGTGGCAGAGCTGGGAACTGAAGTTAAGTTGTTCGAGTCCCAATCCACCTCACCATCTTTCAGCTTCGGGGCTGATGGATAATCTTTCAATTTTTAATAAAAGTGGCAATTAAACATTTGGCTTAATTACTTACGTAGTGTACTAACTAAATCACTATTGCTCAATAGCAACTCCAGCTGAATTAAACAATCCCTTCTCCTCCCAGCATACCAATACACACAGTAAACAATCACTAGACATTTTGTGTCTAGTTAAGTGACCTCTGATTGTGTCTGTATGACACTACTACCGATACCTATCCTGCAGGATGTCACTTTTTTCATTCTAGTGTCCTTTATTTTATTACATGTTTTTTCTAGTAAGACCTTTTCATGATGGATCTGTTTAATCTGTATTAGACCCTCACTGTTCACTTAAATAAGATTTGGGGGCCAAATGCACCCACGACGCAACTAGGCTGACTACAGTAGAGTGATCCCAGGAGTTAATTTAGCCATCTACAATCAGAAGTAGTAACTTTTCCTGCACGTTTCCTTAAACCCACCGTACATTTTCACAGCATTCATAATAAGTCAGTAATTGCAGCTTCTCTCGTTTGTCTTCAGAGAGTTCACCTGTATGTGGAAGCACATGTTTTGGGTTTGGACACTTCCATTAGTTTCAGGAAATATCAATAGTAATTACATTGGAATCTGGGAACCAGTTAATTGGGCTTAAACATTTGGCCAAATCTAAACCCAACCTAGTTTTGAGCCATGCCTGGGTAGAATCTCTGGTACGGAAGTAAGGAAACATGTTAGCTAAATTTATGATTTCTGCCTCCCTCATTCTGAGTTGTCTCAAAGGTTGCACAATTTATGAAGAGGAGTGTGAAATCACCCATAACTATAATCTTGTTACGCTCTCATGCCTTTCTCATTTCACCACATATTTCACTTGCCTGTCTCTTTTGTCCTGGAAGTCTATATCATATTCATCCCTATTATCTTTGTCGGGCCTCTTATTCAGGAGTAGACTACCAGCTAGCTCATTACACAAATTTTAAATTTAAGCAATTTTCTTTTTCCATTTATTTTCTCCATGTAATGCAAAGCCACAGACACATCACAACCCTAAATCCTTTTGTTCCCCCTTGTCTATTTTTTCCATAGGTATCATTTCCTTTTCTATTCCAGATCCTATCCCATCCTCAGAGACTGTATCTGTGAAACTTAGCATCCTAAGAAATATTTTCCATGTCTGACCACAAACATCATGAACTCCTTTTCACCGAGTCACACTACTCTGCACAGGGCTGGCTTGAGGAATTTGCAGAAGATTCTTTGTGATACATCCAAAATTAACAGACTCATTGATAAATGTGTATTGCAAATTGGGAGGAATGGGAAGAGGGTATCTTTAGATCCTCTTTTCCCTCCAGCTTCCTGATGCAGAAGAGAAATCCAAGTAATTGTAATTTTTGCCTAGTTGCCAAAATTTGAGAGACATTTGTTCAAATAAGCTGTAGATCTGAGGACATCAGACGGTTGTTTGTTCATTCTGATGCACTATAGGATATATTGTCTTTTACAAACATTAGCCATTTAACCATCCTGTAAGGTAGATACATATTATCCCTATTTTACAGATTTGGGAATTAAGCCAAAAAGATCATTTGACTTGTTGAGAACTAAAGGAGGAGTCAATATTAGGGCAGGATTAGAATCCAGAATCTAGTCCACACTGCATCAGGCTATTGAGCTGTCTCTCTTTGTGGACAGAGATCACTGGCTAATCAGCAATGCTGGCTCAGCTATAGGCAGCTAGCTAGAAAGGAGCCATGGGTGCCTTCAAGCATCTGCCAATGCAGTTGCCTTTACAATTACAAACTTGATCTGGATTGCGCCAAAAATCAAACTTGTTTTTCATGGACTCCTAAAGGACATTTGCAGGAAGACTAAATAACCTGTGACCTTTATGAAAATTCAGTTTCCAAATTTCAACTCTGGCAATGGGTTTACCTTGGTTTATATATTTGAGGCTGCTTTGCAAGGTAAAGAACTAAAGAATTACTTTTTTGGAAAATGAAAGCGGAGATTTCCCTTTAAATTTTTATGTCCCTCCTACCTCTATCCTGGAGGAAGGAACAGCTTCTAAAGCTTGGCAAATGTTGCAAAAAAGTATTTGCAAACATTCTTTTGACTAAAAATCACAATTTGCTTTGACATTCATAAACCCTTTAATTCACTTTGCATATATATTTTTGACAGCAAAATTTTGTTTGCAATAATGTTTGCATAAAGGGAAAGTGCCAAATAGTCAAATATACTCATACAAATCTGAATTAGTATGCTAATACTTGTACAAATATAAATGGTGTGACATGATCATGTAGCTGTCACAAAATTTTGTGGAAAATATCCAGTAACAAAGAAAAATACCATGTGACTTCAGTAACAAAATCATATTGCAACTGACAGATTGCAGTACAAATAGCAAGTGCTTACAGAAATATTTGTGGGAAATAGTTTACAAGCAATCCATAGGCTGAAATATTGTTTGCATAAGCCATTTGTCACATAATTTTGAGTAACTAACAAAAAGTAAAAAAAAGTCTGGTTCAGATAATTTACTAACAAAAAGTGAATTGAGTTAATCAAATAAATAGTTTGCTGCAAACACTTTGTTCAGCTATTTGTGCCTTGATTTACTTTTGACACATATGCTGAGAATTTCATACATATTGATTTTCATTTCCCTCTTTTTCCTCCAATTGCGTTGTTTTATGTAGGTTTTAGGCTGTGGTTCATTTTCACCTTCCCAGCACAATAATTTGGGGGTGACAGGAATTGTATTCTCTTAATGTAGGTTTCCTCTTTCAGCTTACAAGTCAAAGATATAATACAGCACCACGTTAACACTCTTCATTGCATTTCTACCACAGTTCAAATGAACCCATCCTTTTTATTCTCTAGAAGCCAACTACAGGATTATTGCAGTCTACAATCGCTTTTTATGCCCTAGGGATCCTTTTTCTTGTTTGGACTAGGATAATATAGATAAATTGCATCTGTTTGAACATGGTTCTGATTAATACTGTGTCAGACATCCTGGAAATACTTAGCTTTCAGTTCAGGTTTCTTGTTACCTAGTTAATTAGGGTTGTGTGTGCGTGCGCTCACAGGTGCCAATAAGGGATTATTAACTAAAGCAAATGAAGAGAATCACCCACTGAAAGATTGCTGGGCGTGCCCTTGGCGGGGATTACACCCTCTGTTTCTCCTTTTGAGTCTGTACAGTGATGGCAGCACTTTTCTGTGATACATTTTCAAGGAGTAAATCATGTCTGTGCCCACTGATGTGGAAATTGTTACATTGGCACCAGGGGCAATGATGGAAGGATAGTTAAAAATAATTAGGAAGAAAAAGTTTGCATGGGGCCAAGTGCTTGGATTGGGTCAGCTGGTATAAGGGATTAGATAGGTACACAGTAACACACCATTGCTGTAAAAGTAGCCATTAAAAAAACTGGGACAGGGGGAGGTGTTGAAGGAATAATTAGCAAGGATTCCCTTTCTTTTGTTCTCTTGCTAGACTAACTCCCACAACCTGAAGAGTTTACTCCAAGACAAGTGGCTTAGTACAAGATCTCAGGCAGACTGCCTGTACCTGGCATAGGTTGCAAACTTAGCACAGATAAAAGGAAAGAAGAAAAACAGGGCAGACTCTCCACGCACAAATGCCCCAGTGGAGAGTGCCCCAGGAGATCACCCCATCACCTTTCAATAAGATGATTTTTCTCCTCCCTCATTTCAATGGATTTATTATAATAATGAAAGGGAAGGTGAACAGCAAAGCAGGATTTCATAATTTGTGGTTTGTCATGATTTCTTAGACAAACTGTCATGAAAGATAAATTACACCATATCTATAAGCGATACTAGCATTAAAGCTTGCTTTTAGCCAGCTAAGTCTTCTTAGTATCAACTAACTTTTAATTGGACAAGACAGCTCGCTACATTATCGGGTAACTCCCTACTTCTGGACTTGAGCTATACGTACTGCGGAATTGCTGTTCTGTAGTAAATAAATCCTAGATTCAAGCACAGGAAGAACCTCTAGGGCAATAATGGTCTTGTGTTTTCCCCTCTCCTGACAGCTACAATAAAGAAAATAAATCAGGATCTCTCTCTTCAGCGTACCCATTTTTAACCTACTGGCCCTTACTACTAGAAATTTGCTGACCTACACTTTAGCTCCTGCATGAGCATAGGTGGAAGTACCCATTACAATTTCTCTGATGACATGAAATTGATTACAAGTCTTGACCTATGCTGCAGACAAATATTTTGGAGACTATTCTCAGCTTATTTCATGGTAGTTTCAGCTCAGAGCCTGCCACCTTTTCCTACGAATATATAGATCTCTTGTTCACTGTAGCAGCGCAATTTCTTATGCACATTCTTAGAGCCATATACTCCAAGACCAGACGGCACCATTGTAATAATCTAGTCTGACCTGTATAACACAAGCCACAGAATTTCCCCAAAATAATTCCTAGAGCAGATCTTTTAGAAAGAGCCACTCTGGATTTAAAAATTGCTAGCGATGGAAATCCACCACAACTTCTTGGTAAACTGTTCAAATGGTTAATTACCCTCACTGTTAAGAAAAATGTACATCCTATTTCCACTCTGAATTTATCTAGTTTCAACTTCCACCCACTGGACAAAGTTATACCTTTCTCTGCTAGACTGAAGAGCCCACTATCAGACATTTGTTCTCCATGTAGGTACGTCTAGATCAATCAAGTTACCCTTAGCCTTCTCTTTGTTAAGATAAGTAGACGGGTGTCCTGGCACCTATAAGGCATGTTTTCTAATCCTTTAATCAATCATTCTCATGGCTCTTCTTGAGCTCTCTAATTTATCAACATCCTTCTTGAACTGTGAGCACCAGCACTGGATTCAGCAGCAGTCATTCCAGTGCCAAATACAGAGGTAAAACAACCTTTCTACTTCTACTCAAGATTCCCCTGCCATGCATCCAGTGATGGTATTAACCCTTTGGGCCACAGTGCCACAGAGGGAGCTCATGTTCAGCTGATTATCTACTATAACCCCCAACGTTTTTCAGAGGCACTGCTTCCCAGGATAGAGCCCCCACCCAGTATGTATGACCTAAATTCTTTGTTCCTAGAAGTATCGATTTACATTTAGATGAATTAAAAGACACTGTTTGCTTGTGCCCCCATCTTACCAAGTGATCCAGATTGCGCTGTCAGGGACCTGTCCCCACTCCTCCAATTTCTGGTCATCTGCAAACTTATCAGTGATGATTTTAGGTTTTCCTCCAGGTTATGGATAAAAAAAGTTAGTGTAAGGCCAAAGACTGATCCCTATAGAATCCCACTAGAAACACACCCACTGATTATTTCCCATTTACAATTACATTTTGAGACCTATCAGTTACCCAGCTTTTGACCATTTAATGTGTGCCTTGTTAATTTTGTAACTCAGTATTGAAAGCCATGCAGAGAGCCATGCCGAAAGATTCATTCCAGTCCTGCATAATTTCTGCTTGATAGCAGACAGGAAGGCAGTTTCCAGGACTTCCAGGTTCCTCAGTTGCAATAGTTCTATCCTCGCTTTTAACAATTCTATACATAAGTGATGAGGGGACGGTTAACCACAATGGTGACTAAAATGCACCGTATTGTTCAGTGGTATTTATAACAGTTTCTCAAGTTTCAAACTTTACCAGCTGGAGAATCTTTTCTAAGATTGGTATTCACTTTTCAATCAGTGGCAAATGTCTGCTTCTTACCAGTAGTAGCAGACATCTTTTCCACATTAGTTATGCTACCTTACTCTCCCGCTTTGATCCGTCTGCTGTTACAAATGTTATAAAATGTAGAAGCTAGACAGGTAGCCAAAAGCCAAAAAAGTGCATAGTCATGTACATGATACAAGTTCATGTCTTAAACTTAATCCCTCTCTCCTTCGCCATGGGAAATAAAAGGAATGTGAGTAGTAGTGCACTAAGCTTCAAAGCCTTGTCCACACTAGATATTTGTGGCATAATAACCACGGTGTGGTCTCCCTAGCCTACCAGGAATACCATACACATCCATGTACAAAATTATTAGCAACAGCTGAGAAGTGATCACATCACCACATGGATTGCACTCTATCCAAGCAAGGTAAACTGCCTCTTTAATCTCCATCAGTGCCAGCCCAGCTTTAACAAGCATTGTCTTAGCAAACAAGTTTTCCAGAAGGCCTCACTTCACAGTTGCCAACTTTCACGTGGTAAATAAGCACCCTGACTTTCACAATAAGCCAAAAGTCAAGCTAACCCCATTTCAAAACATGGCCAAAACAAGCCAACCCCAAAGAACCCCAACACTGATTGTGACAAGATCCCCCCTGTATGCAGTCTGGGACTGTGGTGGGCCCGTTGTGCACCCCTGACTCTTCCCCCCACATCCTTGCCCCTGCTTGCAGGGAGCCAATAAAAAAAAAAGCAGCAACAAGCTACAAGCCAAAAACTAGCCAACAAGCAACTCACCAGCCAATTAAGCCAAAAGCAAGCCCAATTTCTGTGTGTGTGTGTGTGTGTGTGTGAGGGGAGGTGGGGGATTGTTTTGTTTTTGGTGCAGGTTTGGCATGTCTGCCTCACTTCTTAAAATAAATACATCAAGTCAGGCTGCACACTCAGATGTCACTGGACATGTCTATTAGTTAACATCCATTTCTTTGCATTCATTGTTGTCTTGGCTTCACTAGGAAAATTTTGCAAAAACTCCCACTGCTGCTCATACCAATTCAGCTCCATTTGTGCTAGCAATGTTATGTGGGGAGCCATAGTGCAGATAGAAGGAGAGCTGCCACCACCAAGCTTTGGCATCTAAACCTGCGCACAGCTGATCTAATCCACGTGGGGCTTACAAAAAACAGCAACCCCTTCATACTAGACTCCAGTAGAACTGAGTGGATGTTAGCAAAAAGTGACATTTTTTGCAAGGCTGGTAGATAAGTCTTGAATTGTACCAAGCCACTTTTGAAGAAACTCTCCAAAGTCATCATATGAGCATCCTGACAGCTGGCCAGAGGCAGACATCTTACTGCTTGAGAACATCTGGGATTTTGCATGTATTCCCTGAAGACATCTGCTCAGCAAAACTCTACTTCAACTAACTCAGAGGTGGTTGAGGCAGACAGAACCTCACTAAACTGCAGCCACTAGTGTTGCTCTCTGGCTGTCCGCAGGTAACGTTTGAATATCCTCAGCTGCCTCCTGAGACACTGACAATTTTCCAAACAATGAGCAGAAATCTCTGAGCAAATAGCAAGTTCTAGCAATCCAGCCTGGTCTCCATTTTGACAGTAGTTTCAGAAAAGATTGAGCATCATAGGAGTTTGATCCCCTCATCCATATTCCCACAGGAGCTTTCTAAATCGTACACAAGCCACTAGTTCAGAGAACTGTGCCAGGAACTGTGGGATAGGTACCCAAGAAGCAGTGCCCCTGTAACTTCTGACTAGAGCTCTGTGAAGCCACAGGACAGAGATGCAGCCAAAACAAGATGCCAAATTGGGCTTACTGCACAGCTATTTGCTCAAGTGCAATCCCACTGGTGCAGTTTGCATAATTCTCTAGTGGAAGGTAGAGGAAAACAGAGCCTTGTGCTGTTCTCCCTTAGGAACTCCCTTAGTGGAGCTGTATTTAGACTCCTACCAGAGTAACGACTGCTGTGACATGGGGTTTTTTTGAGGGAAAGAGGGAGTAACAAATGGAGAAAAATTGAAACATACCATGTTCAAAGTTCCTAAGGTGTGAGAGACTGGTAGAAAAAAAGCAAAAAAAGATTTAGAGTTTGACTGGACAATATTAAGAAAGCTTTGGCTTCTACTTGAAAACCAGAACCTCTGCACAAAGTTCCCAGTAAACTCTTTGGATCTGTCTACACTACGGAATTAGGCCGAATTTATAGAACTCTATTTTTTAGGAAGCGATTTTATACAGTTGATTGTGCATGTCCCCATGAAGTGCATTAAGTTGGCAGAGTGCATCACAGTACTGTGGTTAGCGTTGACTTTCGGAGCATTGCACTGTGGGTAGCTATCCCACAGTTCCCACAGTCTCCACCACCCATTGGAATTCTGGGTTAAGCTCCCAATGCCTGATGGGGCAAAAACATTGTCGCGGGTGGTTTTGGGTACATGTTGTCCGTCACCCCTCCCTCCGTGAAACCAACAGCAGACAATCGTTTCGTGCCTTTTCTCTGTGCGGACGCCATACTGCTTTCAGCAGACGGTGCAGTAGGACTGCTAACCATAGTCATCCAACCACCGCTTCCGCTGCCACTCTGCTCTCCTGCTCGTCTCGATAGCGAATTTCTCCATGTTGGCTGTCATGGGCTCCTGCTTCTGCTGCAACTCTGCTCTCATGAATCCACCTCACGGGTCCTCTTGTCGTTCTCTATAAATATCTATTCTCATGGCATCCGTCGTCAGCCACTGCTTCCACTGCAACTCTGCTCTTCTGCAGATGCCATACCGTGGCAAGCCTGGAGCCCACTCAGATCACCACTGCAGTTATGAGCATTGTAAACACCTCATGCATTATCCTGCAGTATGTTCAGAACCAGAATCTGCAAAGGCAGGTGACAGCAGCACGGTGACAAGAGTGATGAGGACATGGACACAGACTTCTCTTAAAGTATGGGTCCTGGCAATTTGGACATCCTGATGGCAATGGGGCAGGCTCATGTTGTGGAATGCCGATTCTGGGCCCAGGAAACAAGCACAGACTGGTGGGACTGCACAGTGTTGCAGGTCTGGGATGATTCCCAGTGGCTGCGAAACTTTCGCATGCGTAAGGACACTTTCATGGAACTTTGAGACTTGCTTTCCCCTGCCCTAAAGCGCAAGAATACCAAGATGAGAGCAGGCCTCACAGTTCACAAGAGAGTGGCGATAGCCCTCTGGAAGCTTGCAACGCCAGACAGCTACCGGTCAGTCGGCAATCAATTTGGAGTGGGCAAATCTACTATGGGGGCTGCTGTGATGCAAGTAGCCAACACAATCACTGAGCGTGCAGGTCATAGTGGATGGCTTTGCTGCAATGGGATCCCCTAACTGTGGTGGGGCGATACACGGAACTCACATCCCTATCTTGGGACTGGACCACCTTGGCAGCCAGTACATAAACCGAAAGGGGTACTTTTCAGTGGTGCTCCAAAGCACTGGTGGATCACAAGGGACATTTCACCAACATCAACGTGGGATGGTCGGTAAAGGTACTTGACGCTCACATCTTCAGGAACTCTGGTCTGTCTGAACAGCTGCAGGAAGGGACTTACTTCCCAGACCAGAAAATAACTGTTGGGGATGTTGAAAGGCCTATAGTTATCCTTGGAGACCCAGCCTACCCCTTAATGCCATGGCTCATGAAGCTATACACAGGCACCCTGGACAGTAGTCAGGAGCTGTTCGACTACAGGCTGAGCAAGTGCAGAATGGTGGTACAATGTGCATTTGGACGTTTAAAAGCACGCTGGCGCAGTTTACTGACTCGGTTAGACCTCAGCAAAACCAATATTCCCATTGTTATTACTGCTTGCTGTGTGCTCTACAATATCTGTGAGAGTAAGGGGGAGATGTTTATGGCAGGGTGGGAGGTTGAGGCAAATCGCCTGGCCACTGATTACGTGCAGCCAGACTCCAGGGCAATTAGAAGAGCACAGCAGGGCGCACTGCACATCAGAGCAGCTTTGAAAACCAGTTTCATGACTGGCCAGGCTACGGTGTGACAGTTCTGTTTGTTTCTCCTTGATGAAAACCCACCCCCTTCACTCACTCTACTTCCCTGTAAGCCAACCGACCTCCCCCTTCGATCACCACTTGTAGAGACAATAAAGTCATTGCTTCAAATTCATGCATTCTTTATTAATTTGTCACACAAATAGGGGGATAACTGCCAAGGTAGCCCAGGAGGGGTGAGGAGGGGAGACCAGGCCACACTGCACTTCAAAACATATTGAATGCCAGTCTTCTGTTGCTTGGGCAGTCCTCTGGGGTGGAGTGGTTGGGTGCCCGGAGCCCCCTGCATTCTTGGGCGTCTGGGTGAGGAGGCTATGGAACTTGGGGAGGAGGGCAGGTGGTTACACAGGGGCTGCAGCGGCGATCTGTGCTCCTGCTGCCTTTCCTGCAGCTCAACGATGTGCCGGAGCCTATCAGTTTGATCCTCCAGTAGCCTCAGCATTGCATCCTGCTTCTTCTCATCATGCTGCTGCCACCTCTCCTCGCTTTCATTTTGTGCTTTCCTGGACTCTGACATTGCTTGCCTCCATCCATTTTGCTGAGCTCTTTCAGTGCGGGAGGACTGCATGAGCTCAGAGAACATTTCATTGCAAGTGAGTTTTTTTCACCTTCTTATCTGTGCTAGCCTCTGGGATGGAGATGATAGGGGGAGCGTTGAAACATTTGCAGCTGCGGGAGGAAAAAAAGGGAGAGTAGTATTTCAAAAGACACTTTAGAGAACAATGGGTTAGGGTTAGGGTCTTTCACAGTGAACCAAGCTGTTAACATTACATAGCAGATGTGCTTTCAGTACAAGGTCGCACTTTGCCTCATATTGAGGACCTGCCGGTTTGGTGTGAGAGATCACACACGCAGGGCCGGGCAACAGAATTCGGCTTGCAGGCAGCCATGGTAACCCACAGTCTTTTGGCTTCTTTAACCTTCATAACATGTGGGAATGGTTTCAAACAGCAGCGCCCTCATTTCCCATACCAAGCACCTGTTGGATTGGCCATTTAAAATAGGTTGGCCATTTAAAAGGAGGGGCTGCGGTTTTCAGGTTAACATGCAGCACTAAACCCAACTAAACCCCCCCTCCCCCACCAAATTCTCTGGGATGAGTGCTTCACCCCTCCTCCCACTGCATGGCTAACAGCGGGGATGATTTCTTTTCAGGCACAGGCAAACAGCCCAGCAGGAATGGCCATCTCTGAATGTACCGTGACTAAAATTCCCCTATTTCAACTAGGTGACCATGAATGATATCACTCTCCTGAGGATAACACAGAGAGATAAAGAACAGATGTTGCTTGAATGCCAGCAAATACCGGGACCATACGCTGCCATGCTTTGTTATGCAATGATGCCAGACTACATGTTACTGGCCTGGCGTGGTAAAGTGTCCTACCATGGGCAGCCTTATTCCGAATAAGGCTGCCCTCCCCAGAAACCTTTTGCGAAGGCTTTGGGAGTACCTCCAGGAGAGGTTCATTAAGATGTCTCTGGAGGATTTCTGCTCCATCCCCAGACCCATTAACAGACTTTTCCAGTAGCTGTATGGGCTGTGAATGCATCCCAAGTCTTCAGGGCAAATTAAACATTAAACACGCTTGCTTTTAAACCATGTATTATATTTACAAAAGGTACACTCACCAGAGCTGCCTTCAAGGTCCGGGAGCCTGCCTTGGGAGGGTATTGGATCCAGGGTGATAAACAGTTCCTGGCAGTCAGGGAGAACAGTTTCATCCTCCTCCTCCTCATCATCCCCTAAATCCTCATCCCTGTTGCATGAGACTCCCCCGTGCAGGAGTTCACTTACAGGGGTGGGGAATGGTAGGGACACCCCCTTTTTTCAAATATTTTGGCATTTCGTCTCTTGGAACAGAGTTCTGATAGCACGGATTCATCTCCCCATACAGCGATCAGATCCCGTACCTCCCGTTCGGTCCATGCTGAAGCTTTTTTGCGATTCTGGGACTCCATGGTCACCTCTGCTGATGAGCTCTGCATGGTCACCTGTGCCACGCTGGTCAAATAGGAAATGAAATTCAAAAGTCCTCGGGGATTTTCCTGTGTACCTGGCTAGTGCATCTGAGTTGAGAGTGCTGTCCAGAGCGGTCACAATGGAGCACTCTGGGATAGCTCCTGGAGGCCAATACCATCGAATTGCATCCACACTACCCCAAATTCGACTCAGCGATGTCGCTAATCCCCTCGTCGGGGAGGAGTACAGAAATCAATTTTAAGAGCCCTTTAAGTCAACAAAAATGGCTTTGTCATGTGGACAGGTGCAGGGTTAAATCGATCTAATGCTTCTAAATTCGACCTAAACTCATAGTGTAGACCAGGGCTTTGACAGTGAATAATCTGCACTTATAGTATCCACTGAAGCAGTAAACCCAAAAACCCACGGCAAGATTTCTTAACACAGAATTTAAAAAAAAATAAAAAGGGGAGGTTGAGGGGGGAGGGGGAGAAAAAGAGAACTGATGTTCAGCCCAGAAGAATGAAGTCCTGTGTTTATTCATTGTGCAGGTAAAGCAATACTAGCTGTTCACTCTGACCTGCCAAAGTACTTCAACCCTGATCTGGGGGAACCACGGATATGGATAACAAGGTAGTGATGTCTCCATTCCCAATCAATCATTCTTTCCCACTCCTGCAAGCAGACTAAAGGGTGCTGGAGGCAGACAGAATTCCTACCCTACTCCTAATAGTACACATATGCTAAATAGGATCCGAACTCATCCCTTTCCTGAAGTTTGACATTGTTAACTTACACAACAATCAGATCTTAGCAAAGCTGAGAGGGAAGCTCAGGCTGTTTTATTCTTCTGAAGGACCTATGTCCTCATCTCTAGCTTCCTGTCCCTCAGAATTGTTTTAAACACTTACAGTGGAGCTTGTAGGACCCATCTGATCCAGTTCCCAGAGTGAATCATCTTCATTCATGTGCAAAATCCTATCACCTGTTTCCCTTTTACAGCTTCCAGCTGTGTTGGTGGTTTTGAGATGCAGACACTTTCCTACTGAGAACTAAACTACCAACTGCTTTTCAAATAGGCAGATATTCATCAGTTAATACCTTATGATGACTACTAAGATGAACCAGATCAAACTGGTAACCTCAAGTGAAAAGCTGTGTATTCCACCATGATCAATCCCCCAAACCATCTGGCCTCCTGAGAGAGCTCTAGCAATGCCAAATCTTTCAGAAAGCTGCCAGAGGTAGACGTAAACACGGGTGTGGCATCATTGCCAGCTCATACACGTATTGTTTCCAATGAACTGCATACCTTTCTGGCTTGTTCCGTGGGCCATTTGAAGATTGAGGGAATAATGTGAAACAGACCTGACAGCTGAGGTGTTCAAAGAATTTTGGTGCCCATTTATCCAGCTCTCCTAGACTCCTTTTAAAATCACAGCTGGCATGTTTAAATGAGAATCAGTTCCCTGAACAGGGGAAATGTGAAATACAAGAATTAATTTGATGGGGGGAGATGGACCAACAAATGCAAGCAGTGTGAAATCTTTGTGGCAATCCTGGGACTCAGTGGTATAGCATGCTGGTCACGCATCTCACTTGTTATTAATGAGGAGACACCACACAATATACAAAATTACAAAAAGAAAGCCAATTTGAAATTCTGTGTAGATTTATTTTTGGGTACTGACACCCCTGTGAAAGTACCCTGTTGTGACATAAGCAGGATCATATTTACCCCTGCTTGCTGTTAGCAGTTATACTGCCTCCTTTTAAGATTGTTTTTATCTACAGCCATAACTGCCATCCTGCACAGGTGAAATCAAAGACATCTATTTTGTGTTTAACATCTCTTGGGGGTGGGGGGGGGAAATCAATGTATTAGAATAATTTGCTAAATAACTTTTCACTATCTAGGTGAAACAGTCCTAGAGGGCCAGCCTCTTCACCTGGCATGTTCAGAAACTAATTGAAAATTACTATGCCTGTGATCTGGAAGCCAGCCATTGAGTACACCCTGGTCTAGGAGCTCTGAGCGCAAATGTGATCAGCCATGCCAGCACTGATTATGGAGAGGTTCCTAGAGGACAACTGTGCCTGTTATATAGTGCTAATCAGCATTTTGATAAAAAGTGACAAATCATGGAACAGTGTTTGCAAGCTCATGCAATTTGTCAGGTATTAGGACTGATTACCTCATGTGGTGCAGAACATGAGCAATCCTAAGCAGCAGCAATGAATGTAACTGAGTTTAACAGAAATTCTTTCAATTTACTGCTCCATAAAAAGGATCTGTAGATTAATTGCAGGATCACAGATTTCCTGCATGTGTTGAAAAAAAAGATGTGCCTGCCCTGCCCCAACCCGTTAATTTTTCTACAGGAGAGTTTCAGAGACCCATAGACTTTCAGGTCAGAAGGGACCATTGTGATCATCGAGTCTAACCTCCTGCACATTGCAAGCCACAGAACCTCACCCACTCCTGAAATAGACCCCTAACCTCTGGCTGAGTTACTGAAGTCCTCAAATCATGGTTTAAAGACTTCAAGTTATAGAGAATTCACCATTTACACTAGTTTAAAACTGCAAGTGACCCATGCTGCAGAGGAAGACAAAAATCCCCCAGGATCTCTGCCAATCTGACCTGGGGGAAAATTCCTTCCCTACCCCAATATGGCAATCTGTTGGAACCTGAACATTTCAGCAAGACCGAACAGCTGGGAAAGAATTATCTGTAATAACTCAGAGCCCTCCCCATCTACTGTACCATCTCCAGCAGTTGGGGATTTTTGCTACTGGCAGTGGCCAATGGGCCACCTGCCAGCATAGGCAGTCCCATCATATCATGCCCTCCATAAACTTATCAAGCTCAGTCTTAAAGCCAGTTAGGTTTTTTGCCCCCACTGCTCCCTTTGGAAGGTTGTTCCAGAACTTCACTCCTCTGATTGTTAGAAACATTCATCTAATTTCAAGCCTAAACTTGTTGATGGCCAGTTTATATCCATTTGTCCACATTGCTACTTAGCTTAAATAACTCCTCTCCCACCCTGGTATTTATCTCTGATGTATTTAGAGAGCAATCGTATCTCCCCTCAGCCTTCTTTTTCTTAGGCTAAACAAGCCAAGCTCTTTGCGTCTCCTCTCATAATCTATGTTTTCCATTCCTGGCATCATCCTAGTAGCCTGTCTCTGCACCTGTTCCAGTTTAAATTAGTCTTTCTTGAACATGGGAGACCAGGACTGCACACAGTATTCCAGATAAGGTCTCACGAGTGCCTGGTATAACAGTACTAACACTTCCCTGTCTCACACCTGGTGCATCCTAGGACTGCATTAGCCTTTTGCACAGCCTCATTGCATTGGCAGCTCAGTTCTCCTGTGATCAACCAATGCACCCAGGCCTTTTTTCTCTTCTGTCTCTTCCAACTGATAAGTCCCTAGTTTATAGCAAAAATTCTTGTTGTTAGTCCCTCTGTGCATGACCTTCCACTTTGCAGTATTAAATTCCATCCCATTTCTATTACTCCAGATTACAAGGTCCTCCAGATCTTCTTGTATGATATTCCGGTCCTCTGCCATATTGGCAATACCTCCCAATTTTGTTTCATCTGAAAATGTTATTAGCACACTCCCACTTTTTGAGCCAAGATCAATCTTATTTAACATTTTTATTACTGGCCCCAAGACTGATCTGAGAAACTCCACTAGTGACCTTCTCTAGCCTGACAGTTCACCTTTCAGTATGACTTCTTGTAGTCTCCCCTTTAACCAGTTCCTTATCCACCTTTCAATTCTCATATTAATCTGCATTCAGCCTAACTGTGTTTTTAAAATGATCCCTTTCCCTCACACTAGCGTAGATATAGTAGAACCAGGGATGAAAGTAAGTTAGAGGACTTACCGGTACGCCAGAGTCCTGAGCAAGTGGCGTGGCCTCAACTGGAAGAGGCATGGCCTTAAATCCCCGGGCCCTTCAAATCTTGATTTAAAGGGCCGGGGCTCCAGCTGCTGTAGTGGTAGCTGGGAGCCCAGGGCCCTTTAAATCACCCCCAAGCTACCAGCTGCAGAGGTGGCTGAGAACCCGGGGCTCGGGGGTGATTTAAAGGGCCCAGGGCTCCAGCTGCCACTACCGCAGCGGAGCCCCAGGCCCTTTAAATCACTGAGGAGCCCTGGGGGCTCCCGGCTGCCACCGCTACCCCGGGGCTCTGGGCTCTGGCAGAGCTTTAAAGGGCCTGGGGCTCCATTGTGGTAGCAGCTGCTGGAGCCCCGAGCCCCGCTGCAGCAGTGGCCGGGCTCCATCGGGTATTTAAAGGGCTCCAGGGCTCCAGCCACCGCTACCGCCCCGGCCCTTGAAATGCCCACCAGAGTCCCACCGCCGCTACCCCAGGGCTTCGGCAGCAGGGCTCCGGCAGGGACTTAAAGGGCCGGGGCAGAAGCGGTGGCTGGAGCTCCGGGGCTCTTTAAATCCCTGCCACTGCTACCCTGGGGCTCGGGCAGCAGGGCTCAGGCTGGGATTTAAAAGGCCCAGGAGGGGGGGTAGTGGTGGCTGGAGCTTCGGGGCCCTTTAAATCCCCACCAGAGCCCCTCCAACGCTACCCCAGGGCTCGGGCAGCAGGGCTCAGGCAGGGATTTAAAGGGCCCTGGTGGGGTAGCGGCGGCTGGAGCTCTGGGGCCCTTTAAATCCCCACTGCAGCCCTGCTGCCGCTACCCCAGGGCTTTAAATTGCCCTCTCGGAAAGCCGGTCCTGGTACAGCGCACCGGCTCTTGCCGGAACGCCATACCGGGGCGTACCGGCTTACTTTCACCTCTGAGTGGAACCCACATAACGTGAAAGTATATTTACAAAGATGTAGATCAAAAGTCTCACTGTTTCAATGCATTATAACGGTGGTGGGCAACCCACTTCCCACAGCTCCCATTGGCCAGGAACAGTGAATGGCTGCCACTGGAAGCTGTGGGTGGCTGTGCCTGTGAATGGTCAATGTAAACAAACTGTCTCGTTGTCCTCCAGCGGATTACCCTGGTGGGCCATGTGCAGCCCGCAGGCCACAGGTTGCCCACCACTGCATTATAATGTACAAACTGCAGTTTCAGGTATAGCAAGTCTTCACTGATAGAGCCAGGTTCCATCCTCAGAAGCGCACACACCTATTACTGAAGTAAATGGGAGTCAGATATGATCACTGAAAGATATAATTTGGTCCATTGTGAAGTCGCTTTGAGAAAAAGAACTTCCTTAAGAGGATTCAACATTATTCACTTTTCTTTGAATTATACAGTATTTCCCAAAAATATAAACCTCAATTCACATGGAAAGTAGAAAAAGATTTAAAAATAAATATATAGAGCTATAAGCTGATGTAATAAGACAATAAAAGTGTGGGGGGGGGAAGAGTCAAGTCTTCTGGGATGAATTATGTTAGATTGGCAATCTGCAGGAAACTGTCACTGCCAGCCAACTTTCCTTTACTATAGCATCCTGTATTTTTCTTCTCCTGGTGCATCTTGGCCCTATGCATAGAGATTCAATAAACCAAAGAAAAGTACTTGTACTGAAATATGAGGAGCACTCAGCTCTATTTTGCACAGGGACATACTATACTGTGCCCCTAAAAACAAGTGGTTATTAAAATAATCTCAAATTAATGTGTTCATGCAAAAAGTCAACTGTATATATTGGTATGTGTAATATTGTGATGTAGATTCTGCATCTGCTTTTGCTTGTAACCATTCATTTAAAGCATTAATATTGTGTTGAGGAGATGGTATTTGGTGCTGTGGTTGAATTAGATTTAGGGTAGGGTTCAGGTTCAAGGCTGAACCAGAGCTAAGGCTCAAGTATGACTGTAACAAGAAGCAGGAGCTTATCTCCTGAAATTTCAGTTCAACATAGTTATGGCTCATTGCTCTGGCTGTTTCTACTTGTGGCTGTGGTGGTAGTTATTTGCTGGTATAAGCTCAGGGAGCAAGGTCCCAAAACCAAGTCTGTGACTAGATGCAGCAGTAGTACTTGTTAATGCTACTGAGGAAGCTCAAAGAAGCCTAGAGGGTACCCTAGCACCCTGATGAGGATGTGAAGCCAAAACCAGAATGAGGAGGGCAGAGAGAGCAAAAACAGGAGGAGGGCTGGGGGGGGAGAGAAGGGAGGGAAACAACAGGGGAGGATGTGCAAAACTGTGTGGAAGACAAAGAAGGAGGCAGAAATGAAGTCAGCGAAATGGGATAGCAATCTGGTCTGATGAATCTGCTGAACAGATCTGTAACACATCTCACCCCGCCACAGCCAGCAGGAGAGGGGGAGCAGACCTAGTTCCCTCTCCAGGCCAGCAGACATGCACTGCAAAAACAGTCTATTTCATGGAGGGCACTTGCTTAATAGAGACCTAGCAGCAGACAGCCTGTGAGAGAAGAGACATTACCCAGCAGGGGAGCAGGCTGTGACTGGCAAATGTTACAGCAGAATACAGGATTGAACATAGCAACAAAGACTGGGGATAGAAAGCCCTACCGCTAGAAAGCTGAATAGAGGGAGGCCTGAAGGGGACTCATAGGAGCACAGAGACAGCTGCCCACTGAGGGGCCAGAAGGGGCAGTAACTGGAAATAAACTTTGGCAACCAAGGAACCTCTGTCACAGAGGGATTACTCTAGAAAAAACTGGACCATGTATTAAGTCAGGCATAAAGCATGAACAGGGACTATGGGTGGATCTTATTGTCCACACATGGGCCAGTCTGCCAGCAGGAGACTTGAAAAAACACTACATCTGATGGCAAATGGTCAATGTGGAGAGACCCACAACTAAACAGACTAAACAGGGGCCAGTGGGGCCTACAGGCTGATCCCTAATTGCCTACTAAAGGGGGATGGACTAGAATCCTAGTATCCCAGGCACTAGGTTATAAACACTTTTTGTTCTGTGTTTATACACAATGGGGTCCTGAGCCATGACAGGGCTATGTGCTATGATAAAAATGAATAAATAAATAGTAGTGATAGGCCTGAGGAGCTGCACAGGGTATAGTCACTCTCTTTTGTTGCAATTTGCAACCTTTCCTTTTAGCCAGTCCTAGTAAAGAATGTTTGTGTCTGAGCCAGGGGTACGAGTGTGCTTATTGAGAACACAATAAAGCCTATCAATTTAAGTCATGTCAGTGTTTGCTTATGAGACATGGTGAACCTGGCACACTAACAAGTATCTGAAAGAGTTTGTTGTTCTACAGTGCTCCAGTGACCCCTATGGGTGGGGACAATTATACTGGGAAGGAGCAGTTTTAAAAAAAAAATAAGGCGTGGGGTGGGGGAGGGTAGACACAGACACAAAGGGTATATCTACACTGCAATTAGAAACCCGTGGCTGGCCCATGCCAGCTGGCTCAGGCTATGGTGTAGTTTAGACTTCTGAGCTTGAGCCCAGACTCTGGGACCCTGTGCGGTGGAACAGTCCCAGAGCCCAGAAGTCTACATTGCAGTGAAACAGACCCACAGTCTAAGACCCATAAGACCAAGTCCGCTGGTATGGGCCAGCCACGAGTTTTTAATTGCAGTGTAGACATACTCAAGAGAGACAAATCAAGGAAATTGCAGAAGAAAGGGTGGGAGAAAAACAAAACCACTAAGAACAAAGATGAGGGCATCAAATGGATGCAGAGACAAAGTGAGATAGGGCTAGAGAGCTACTGCTTATGGGTGGAAGATATTCCTGATTCTTCTTTTTGCATGCAGCCCTGATTATTACTTTCCATGAATCTGAAAGGTCACCACAGCATTATATTTAACAGGAAAGTCTGTCTGAAAATAGCACATAATTGGATTATACAACAAGAGCCCAATCTGACAAGGTGTTGACTACCTCCAGGGAGTTGAGAAGTTGAAAAGAAGATTCTGAATGAAGGATGAAATCCAGGATATTGAGTGCCTCTTGGAGGAATTCAACATCTTAAATGCCCAGGTCCAAAAAGCTGTCACACAGATGAAAGAAGAAAAAGTAGCAGGAACTATAGTGTCAGTCATTTAGAATGGCAGAAACACATCTCAAATAAATTGGTTAGTCTCTAAGGGGCCACAAGTACTCCTTTTCTTTTTGCGAATACAGACTAACACGGCTGCTACTCTGAAACACCACAAAATTTGTTTGATTAGTAAACAGTAAACATGTACCTGTGTTTTGAGTTTCTTCAGGTCTTCGTATTGCTTGTGTGGCAAGTTTTAGAAACAACAATTGATGGCAACAACAATTTTAACAATTGTAAACATGTTTACATGAATATTAATCGGAGGGCAGAGAGTCAAGCACTGTGGCTCAATTTTGTGAGAACTAACATTTTAGCTTGTGTAACTACAAATAAGATTAATTGAACCTCAGGCTTCAAGGCATAATCCAATTGCCTCGGGTAGTTAGGAAGTTTGCAGCGCTGTACATCCCCAATGTAAAGCATTGTACAACAAGCTAGGTGTACAATAGATGATTTTCCCTTTTTCTGAAGCATTCCCTTCTTCTGAATACCAGTGTTTCCCCTACTTTGTTCCTGTAATATGAACTGTTAAACATGTTCGCACACTCAAAAAAAGGACAGTTTTGCTACTAATCTTGCATCCATTCCCCTAATATTCTATGGGTGATGTTAGGAAACTGAATTCTACATTTTGGGAGATGCTCTGCATATGTGGAGCTTCCTGTTAGTTCACTTGAACACCCAATAATAGTGCAGATGCTAAACTGAAGTTTATCTGTATTGTTTTGCTCTTGAAATCTTGGGAGATTTACAGATTTCCTGGTTTCGATCAGGTCAGAAATACTGAGGCAAACACTAAGTTTCTGTTGGGAAATGTTGGTCACTCCAAACATAAATGCTTTGATTTTTTAAAATCTCTTTTTGAACTTTAAATGTGTGTTCAGTTCAGACTTTCAAAGATTCAAGTTAAATGTTGTCTTATCCAAATGGGTTCACTCCTTCCTAGTACTAGGACTGACAAAACATGCAGCTCTTTTTTCATTGCAAGCTCCCATTAACTAAGTAACAGGCTGCAGAATCTGGCCCACTGCTATCACAGGGCTATTGCTTCACCACATTCTGTTATTACTTGGTTAAAAGATAAGGAGCTCTAACCAGCATTTTTTAAAACTATTTGTATCTAACAGAACATATCACACGTCAGCTTATATCAGCCAGTTGTAATAGGTAAACTCCCTCTCCTTTTAGCTGCCCTCAAACACAAGCCCATCTCTTTCTCATAAAGTGTAAAGTCTTCCATGGATTTTGGACAGCAGCAGAGAATTTTTGGTAGTGATAGAAAAACTCTGCAATAAGTCATGTTATCTTTGCTCCATAATTTACAAATAAATAAGTACAAACAAGAAAATAAATAGGGAAGCCTGCCTTCCATGGTTACAAATAAAGAACAAGATAAAGCTTGAAAATATTTACTACTAATCATGGAAAATCATGTTAGAGGATCACAGTCACTGTGAAACAGGTGAATGGATACAAGCCAATCACAAACGCCATGCTATTCAAAACCCTGCTTCCAGAGAAATTCTCATTCCAAAATATATGGCTCCAAACTCTCTTGTTCCCTATCTGGCAAACTCCAGAACAAAGGCCTCAAAAAAGCTCCTTATGCTCAAAGACCTCCCTACTTGGCTCTCAAGAGGATGAATCAAAAGGATGCATAGGAAATCTAGCAGCTTCCTGGATGCCACCACTGAATAGAAATTTCCATCATGAGGCATCCTGGCCTGGAGACATTAAAAAGCACTAGACCCATCACTTCCCAGTAAAGCTGAAAAATAACTGAAATTTCAAGCGACTCGTACCTTTTGTACCTCACGTAGGGCCGAATACAAAAAAACATCGTTGAAGTAAAAGACTACCACAGACTTCAGTAGGCTTTGGCTCAGGCCCTTAAAACGTAAAAGTAACCGAAGACGATCAGAGCACTATCAAAAAATAAAAGGGGAGGGGGCGGGGGTAAGTAAATCAAGTCAATGTTCTAATTTGTCATGATTATTAAAATGCAAGTGTGTCAATCAATTGTTCTAAAGGGAAAACATCTCACTCCTTTTTCTTAAGCTTGGCATCGTAGTGAGTTTCAGAACTAGCCGTTGTGGGACGGAAATAAAAAACAAGTCAGGGCTAGATATATGGTGGAAATGAAGCAGCGAGGCTCGAATTGGTAGGGACTTTGTAAGGAAAGTTGTTTATTAAAAGCCATGGGGGAGGCAACAATGCCAGAAAGCAGCCAGCATGCAGTCAGGCAGCAGCAGCAAGACAGAGGGATCAGACAGAAGCAACTGGGAGCCCAAGAGGATGGGGAAGAATTGGACACTCTGATTTTGGAAAACAGAGCTACTGTGCTCTGGATCACCGACCTGTTCAATATGCCACACTGATGCACTAAAAGGGGATTTCTTTAAATGCTATTCCATTCACTAGGAAATTAGGGGGACCCACAAATACTTTGTATCAACAAACTGCGCTTCGTCACCTTCCACAATAATTATTAGCCCCTGGGCAAGAAACCTAACAGTGGTGATTTCTAACACTATTGCAATGTTTAGTCCATTTTGCCTGTATGTTCTACCAGACTTGCATACTAATATCTTACAGAGACCATTCTGCCTTTATCAGTTACCTCAGCAAACACTTCCTAATGGTATTTCCACTGGTTGGGATCTGACATTTTTCAAACACATGCATATGAAAACTGGGATCTTCCTCCACAGCAGCTCTCTGTAAATTTGCACAGCAGGGAGGGTAAATACTGAAAATATGTGCCAAAATAAATGTAAGCTTTAGCCCTGCCACTGTAGAAGAAATTATTCAATACTGTGATCAATAGAAATTTGTTACAAACATAAGCTGATTTTTAAATCAGAATAAGCATTTACAGAGAGCTAAGGGAGTGAACAACAAATACAGAAAAAGAGCCATTAAATTATTCTGTTAAACTAGAATAATGTTTGACATTAAGGATTTGCCTTCTCCAAATATTTGGGAGATGTGCCCTGACTAAAATACAGAAAGGATAGCTAAACTCTTAAATCACCACATCAGTGAATAGAGACAGTAGTTTAAAGAGTCGTTGCTATGATATATGGGGATGTTTAAAGTCTGGGGTAACAGCAGAGCTTTAACAAATGCTCCTGTTAAAGACACTCTAGCAACTTAAAATACGTATTTTAAGCAATAACAAGAGGCTATGTCCAAACGAGTCCAAATATATATAGGGCTTTTTTTTCAAAAAGCTCTATTTTAAGACTGTTCTGATTACCAGATTTCTGTGTCCTAGTTCCCAATCCACTGTTATTTTAAAGATAAGATCATTCCTACTTTACCTATCAAAAGATAACACTGTGTGCTGTACCATGAAAACAAAGTGGATATATTCTCCTGTGGCAATAGCAAAATCAACTTCCCTTCTCATGTTTTACTAGTAACCAGTAATCAGCTTCACTTCACATCAAAATTTAGATCAGTATTTTATGTACACTTGATTAAAATCATACAAATATAGTAGGAGAGAGGGAAAGCAAAAGTGGCAAAAGGATATCCATTCATCATGTTTTCGGGGTGGAGTTGTTTCCATGGCAGTAAGGGCTCTTTTGCTAACTAACCACATCTCCTCATTTTGTTTTTTACTTATAAGCTTTGCTGTGATGTTCATCACCATAGTATCTGAACATCTCACAAACATTAATTAAATTTCCATCTGCCTTTCTAGGCAAGGACAACCATGATACAAAGATACAGAAAAGGGCAACAAAATGATTTGGGATATGGAACAGCTTCCATATGAGGAGCAATTAACAAGACTGCGACTTTTCTTGACTTTAGCAAAGCTTTTGACACGGTCTCCCATAGTATTCTTGCCACCAAGTTAAGGAAGTATGGGCTGGACGAATGCACTATAAGGTGGGTAGAAAGCTGGCTAGATTGTCGGGCTCAACGGGTAGTGATCAATGGCTCCATGTCTAGTTGGCAGCCGGTATCAAGTGGAGTGCCCCAAGGGTCGGTCCTGGGGCCGGTTTTATTCAATATCTTCATAAATGATCTGGAGGATGGTGTGGATTGCACTCTCAGCAAATTTGCGGATGATACTAAACTGGGAGGAGTGGTAGATACGCTGGAGGGGAGGGATAGGATACAGAAGGACCTAGACCAATTGGAAGATTGGGCCAAAAGGAATCTGATGAGGTTCAATAAGGATAAGTGCAGGGTCCTGCACTTAGGATGGAAGAACCCAATGCACAGCTACAGACTAGGGACCGAATGGCTAGGCAGCAGTTCTGCGGAAAAGGACCTAGGGGTGACAGTGGACGAGAAGCTGGATATGAGTCAGCAGTGTGCCCTTGTTGCCAAGAAGGCCAATGGCATTTTGGGATGTATAAGTAGGGGCATTGCCAGCAGATCGAGGGACGTGATCGTTCCCCTCTATTCGACATTGGTGAGGCCTCATCTGGAGTACTGTGTCCAGTTTTGGGCCCCACACTTCAAGAAGGATGTGGATAAATTGGAGACAGTGCAGCGAAGGGCAACAAAAATGATTAGGGGACTGGAACACATGACTTATGAGGAGAGGCTGAGGGAACTGGGATTGTTTAGCCTGCAGAAGAGAAGAATGAGGGGGGATTTGATAGCTGCTTTCAACTACCTGAAAGGGGGTTCCAAAGAGGATGGCTCTAGACTGTTCTCAATGGTAGCAGATGACAGAACGAGGAGTAATGGTCTCAAGTTGCAGTGGGGGAGGTTTCGATTGGATATTAGGAAAAACTTTTTCACTAAGAGGGTGGTGAAACACTGGAATGAGTTACCTAGGGAGGTGGTAGAATCTCCTTCCTTAGAGGTTTTTAAGGTCAGGCTTGACAAAGCCCTGGCTGGGATGATTTAACTGGGAATTGGTCCTGCTTTGAGCAGGGGTTGGACTAGATGACCTTCTGGGGTCCCTTCCAACCCTGATATTCTATGATTCTATGATTCTATGGATTTTCAGCTTGGAAAAGAGATGGCTAAGGGAGGATATGATAGAGGTCTACAAAATCATGACGGATGTGGAGAAAGTAAATAAAGGAAGTGTTATTTACTCCTTCTCATAACACAACAATGAAAGAATTACCAAATGAAATTAATAGGCAGCACTTTTAAAAAACAAACTAAAGGAAGTATTTTTCACACAACACACAGGCCAAGACTATAACAGGGTTCAAAAAAGAACTAGATGAATTCATGGAGGATAGGTCCATCAATGGCTGTTAGCCAGGATGGGCAGGGATGGTGTCCCTAACCTCTGTTGGCCACAAGCTGGGAATAGGCAACAGGAGAAGGCTCACTTGATGATTACCTGTTCTGTTCATTCCCTCTGAAGCACCTGGCATTGGCCACTTTCAGATAACAGGATACTAGGCTAGATGGTCTGACCCAGTATGGCCATTCTTATTATTTCAATTATTTCTAACCATCAACTACATAAAGGTTTTATGGGTACTAGGCTGAATTGGAAGTAACAATGTACTTTTCCTTTACTTACTCCGAATCTTACGTGACACATACAATAGATAAAAGCGTGTTTGCTGAATTTGACTAATTAATGAACTTTGGAAATTAAAAAAAAAAGGAGTCCTACTTTATTATACTCAGTGAGCCAAAGTTTTCTGTTTCATGCAACTCCACTGAATCCAAGGGGGCTGCACAAATGTCAGTGGGGGAAACATGGTATAAGTGTGCACATAGGGCCAACGTAAGAAGATGTAGGATATTCTCTCTCTCAACATAAAATAGAAGTCAACAAGAGCCTGATCAGTAGCATCAATTATATTCAAAATGGCAAGCTGGATAATAAGCGTCCTAATAGCTTTTCAATTTAGGAATCAGTCATTTAAAACATACATGTTGCAATGCAATAATATCAATGGTAGGCAAATGTCATGTGACAGAGCAATAGGGAGCTATTCTGCTCAGTTACTACATCTGCTTCCATTGCTCTTGGAATGCAGTTGTTCTTTAGACCAAGGGGTATGGGGAGATGATCCCATCTATACACTTGCTCCACCAAATTACTGAATTAATTTCAGCATGCTGAAAGGCAGCTATGGCCTGGGTCAAAACAAGGCCAACCGTAGGTACAAAGGAGGAAAGACGGGATTCAGCATCCCCCTCCTCAAAAGAGCTTTCTGCTCCCTTTCCCTCACCCAGCTTATCAAACTGTACAGTCTTCTCTCAACATTTCTCCCAAAGGCAGCTCCTGTCTCTGCTCAGCTGGGTGTGTAAGGAGAAACTTTTGTTAACCCAGTAACATGCCTAAACCACTGCCCACAGCTGGAATACCAGCTATTATGCTTATTGCTGAAAGCAGCTAAAATGAGGCCTTTCTGAAGCCTTAGCACAACTAACTGACCAGGAGGGGAGGGGGGAGTGATTGACCACGAAGAGTAAACATGACCCTGCACCCTCCTGACTTGAGCTTTTTCCAAAGCATGCAGTTTTGCAAGATGGAAAGTCTGGCAATAGTTAACTATTGCTATGTGAAATACAACTGGATAACTGATGGGAAATTCCCTGCCTGACAGACTGGAAAATTCCACACTTAGCTTGTTCATCAAAAAAATATTTAACTGCTGAGCAGAAGCTATGTAATACTAACAAATCAGGTATAAAAAAAAAAGAAAGAAATCTGGGCTCAGTGGACATTTGAATGCCTCTCAACTTCTCCTGCAGACAGAAAGTTGGCCACTGGACATCTGCAGTTATCTGCTGGAGACCTCCTCAAGACCCTAGGTAAATATGAATCTGGGGGTAATTTGAGGTGCCCTACTAACCTGTTGCAGACATGTGCAAGTGCTGGAGACTAAATAATGTAGAAGCTTTGAGTGAACGCACTTTTGTTTGCATCAACTATTTATTGGCCTGAGGCCGTGTCCCCATGGATTTATTTCCTGGGATCACCTCGCGAAGAGTAAAGTTACCAAGAGTATGGAGTTCAGGAAAACCCCAGGTAACAGGTGAAGCAACAGTGGAGGGGTGGGGGTAAGAAGGGAGGTTTGTGGATAGACACTGTTTGGACAACAAAGTGATTTAGGACAGGCCTGTTGATAAGTGAGCAAGACTGACCCAGTATGCTAAATAGCGAGCACTATGCAGTTGCCTACTTAGACCCAGCCTAATGCTACATCTAATTCAAAACACTGGAAGGGAAAGCCCTTTTGCTTTGGACCTCAGAGCAATGGGAAATAGCTTTCTGGAAGTGGAACTCGACATCAGAAATACCACAAGCTAGCATGAACCACTTATGCACATTACTTATGGTAACCAGAGCAGTGGTTCTCAAACTAGGGCCGCCACTTGTTCAGGGAAAGCCCCTGGCAGGCCAGGCTGGTTTGTTTACCTGCCGCGACCACAGGTTCCGCCGATCGCAGCATCCACTGTCCGCGGATCGCCACTCCAGGCCAATGGGGGCTGCGGGAAGCGGCACAGGCCGAGGGATGTGCTGGCTGCCCTTCCTGCAGCCCCCATTGGCCTGGGGCGGCGAACTGCAGCCAGCGGGAGCTGCAATCAGTGGAACCTGTGGTCGCGGCAAGTAAACAAACCGGCCTGGCCTGCCAGGGGCTCTCCCTGAACAAGCAGCGGCCCTAGTTTGAGAACCACTGGACTAGAGCTCCTCTGTGACCCTTTACAACCCTCAACAAATTCAGATAGAATGGGCGATTCCCCCTCAATATAATTTTGATTCACAACCTATAGCTTATATTGGCAATCAAATGCCTAGAATCTGCAACAGTAACAGCACATTCGTAGTTGACTGTGGGCGTTGATTGCCCAAACCCAGATTCTGGTTAGCCAGCTGGGGCTTACACTGTTATTTATATTACTATTGTATCATAAATAGCCCAAGGCCCCACTGAGGATTGTAGTCCCATAGTGCTAGACATGACCCCTGCCATAAAGAGTATACACAGCAACGTACAGCAAGTGGATGCAGAAAACAGCAAAAGCGAAGTGAAAAGGGAGACCAAAGGTAATGAGGCACCAGCAATGAACTTTACTGTAGTAGCAACAAGCCACACAGGCATGAGAGTTATTTGAGTATTGTCAGGCTTCTTAGGCCAATGAAGACTAAGACCAAAGGTGGTCTTAGTCTCACAACTCTTCAGAAGCTTGCTCCAAGTAGCCCCCTAATGCACAGCTCCTTCTATGCTGCTGAGGGCTAGGTCTCACAATTTATTCTGTTTATAAGAGACAGAATTGACTAGATGACTTTTTTCTATGCCATAAACCAATTGCTCTGAGGTACAAACCACATAACAGAGGTTATTTTACCTCTATATTTGGCATGGGAGTGACTGCTACTGGAATACTATGTCCATTTCTGGTGCTCACAATTCAAGAAGGATATTGATACATTGGAGAGAGTTCATAGTTGAGCCACAAGAACGATTAAAGGACTAGAAAGCCTGCCTTATAGTGACAGACTGAATAGATTGAGCTCTTTGAGTCTAACAAAGAAGGTTAACGGGTGACTTGATTACAGTCTATAACTACGTGGGGAACAAATATTTAATAATGGGCTTTTCAATCTAATAGAGGATATTACCTGATCAGAGGGCTGGAAGTGAAGCTAGACAAACTGGAAATGAGGCTTACATGTACATTGGTCAAACTGGACAGTCTCTACGTAAAAGAATAAATGGACACAAATCAGATGTCAAGAATTATAACATTCATAAACCAGTCGGAGTACACTTCAATCTCTCTGGTCACGCGATTACAGACATGAAAGTTGCGATATTACAACAAAAAGCTTCAAATCCAGACTCCAGCGGGAGACTGCTGAATTGGAATTCATTTGCAAATTGGATACAATTAACTTAGGCTTGAATAGAGACTGGGAGTGGCTAAGTCATTATGCAAGGTAACCTATTTCCCCTTGTTTTTTCCTACCCCCCCCCCCCCCGTCAGACGTTCTTGTTAAACCCTGGATTTGTGCTGGAAATGGCCCACCTTGATTATCATACACATTGTAAGGAGAGTGGTCACTTTAGATAAGCTATTACCTGCAGGAGAGTGGGGTGGGGGGAGGTATTTTTTCATGCTTTGTGTGTATAAAAAGATCTTCTACACTTTCCACAGTATGCATCCAATGAAGTGAGCTGTAGCTCACGAAAGCTTATGCTCAAATAAATTGGTTAATCTCTAAGGTGCCAAAAGTACTCCTGTTCTTTTTGCGAATACAGACTAACCCAGCTGTTACTCTGAAACATTTCTAATGATGAAAGTAAATAACAGGTACAATTAACCAAGGGTCCTGGTGGATTCTCCATCACAGACAATTTGATGTTTTTCTAAAAGATCGGCTCTAGGAATTATTTCGGGGCGGTTCTATGGCCTGTGCTCTGCAGAGGGTGGTCCCTTCAGGGCTCATAATCTATGAGTCTAGTGAGAGACAGAGACGACCTTTGGTCTCATGGTCTCTCCAATACAGCAGAAGTGTGCCTCAGCAGCCCAACACCACACAGGTGCTTTTATGCTGCTAATAGCCAGGTCTGGCAACAAAAACAGAGAGGTAGAACTCATCAGATTGACTTTCTATATGCCACACACCAATTTCTGGGAGGCATAAACCACCTTCTTATATAGGCTTTGTTTTCCTTTCTGACAATCTCCTGCCATTTTTGATTATGGTCTACTTTGGAATGGCCTATTAAAGGTTCCATACTGCATACTGTCACCAATCTGTATGTGAACTTATGTCAAGAGAAGCATGAAAATCCTTTCAAACCAGATATTTATGCAAAACAGAGATGAGAACATTATAGTCATAGGAACTGTCAAACAGTGGGTTTCTTTTTAAGGGCTCTTATTTCAAGTATTTGTCAGTCGTGCTTTGTGAGCATTCCCCATTTCAATATGGATTTATCTTCGGCTGGAATATGATCAGAATTGACCTCACAAATGTTACTTAGCCATGTGAGCTGTATTCATACACAGTGTGCTGTATCAGCTTGTTTCTGTATGTGTGCCACAAGCTGGATGCAATATACAAGTCCTCTTTGCACTTGCATTTGTGGAGAATCTATATTCAAATATTTTACTTATTCATACTAATGGAATATACAAGTAACAAAATATACAAACATACATAGAAATGGGCACGCATGCTCGCACGCACACACACACGTTGTATATGCCACCCTCTCTGCCCAGGAACACTTCCACTTGGCATAGGGTCAATCTTCTGGTACTCTAGGCTCAGTGACAACCCCTAATAAGTTTAACACTGCCAGCCAGGGTGAATTGAGGAATTGTATCTGGGCCCCATACTAGTTCTTATCCCCTCTACCTGCCTTGGGCATTAGTTAATGGGCTTTAGTCTGCATGGTTATCCAGATCAGACAGCTAATCAGACTTAAGGTTACTCCTTGTATCTCTAAACTGCATCAATGTTATTCCCACAGTTTACCTGAAATTTATTCTATTTCTTCACTTTGACATTCAGAGCACTGGGCAGTAATTAAACTGTCAATTACCCATCTCAGAACTCTGTGATACTTTATTTTAATGAAATGGTCACATTCCCCTCAACCATGCAGTTTTAAATCAGCCTTAGACACTGGCCAATTCAGAATGCTGTTCCTACCCTTGTAGGGAGGGGGCGGGGTAGAGGTGAGAGGCATCCACCACACTTTGTGTGATCTACACTATAGGAAGGGCCCAGCTCATTTCCAAAGTCACCACCACTCTTTCAGGACTGGGTAGTGCCTCATCCCATTTTGGCTTAATCTCTGCTTTGAGTCCCAGCCTGATCAACCCAGTGCTTAGAGCTACTGTCAATCCTGGAGTTATGAATTTGGCTTGATGACTTCCCTTATTATGTTAAGACATTAACAGGTCAGTGGCCGTTCATCTTTAGCAAGTGGTACGGCAGGAGGACTGAGCACCTGATGCCAATACTCAAGGCCCAGAAAAGGTATTGGAGGATATAGACAATGGAATGATGACCAAGGAATTTGGAATCCACTAAAAAAATGACTTAACTATATTAACAAACTCATGGTTTTAGGAAAGAGGTTCTGGCAGGCCCATTTAGAGATGTCAATAAAATGTCCACAAAAACAAATATTTTGGTGATTTCATTAATCTTGGTTCAAATGCTGCTTTCTTACAGCCAGCATAATATAAGACAGCAAGTACTTGATCCATATGGCAGAGTAATGGGAAAATTGCCACTCAGACTTAGAAAATGAGTCTATTTATTGCCAACCATTTTTCTAGTAGCAATCTGGCAATATCTGAAAATTTTATGGGGGCTTTATCTCATAGAAAAATGCTTGTTGAATCACAGAAGCTGTCAATACAGTTAATCTCTGATGAAACACTCTTTTCAAAGAGTTACATGGTTGTTTTCAATGATAATTTTGTTACTGCTCTATAGAATAATCCCAAATGTTTCAGTCATGCTACAGTACTTAGTATTTCCCAATATGATCTCATCCCTTTCTTCTGGTAAAATATGAGTGAAGGAGCAGCTTTCTCTCTATACACACACTGTTATGGTGGTGAACCGCTACTAATAAAATATGCAGGGTAAAAGCTACATGTAACATACCTTAACATGAACTAATCTTGTATCACAAAGCTATAAGGAGCTGTTTCTTTTAATAGCTCTACCATTTAAAATCTTCACCTTCGCACAGAATACTGCAGCACTTCTAACCTTTAATCTTTATGAATGCAACAACACTAATACTGCCAGTAAGCTAAACAAGCTGCTGCCAGTTTAGGAACAGAAATCAGAAAAGGACAAACACCTACAATGTTTGATCAAAGGGGTGGGAGATTGTATTTTCAGATTTTCCAACATTTAAAGACTGATAATGACCTATTTGGTCAGATCCCTTCTACCAATGCAGTTTTGTCCCTTGCAATGGATGAGCTATTGGCCCAGTCTAATTTCAAGCCATGTAAGTGATGGCACTTCCACCACATCCCTGGGGAAACTATTCAGCAGTTTAATAGAACTCACTGTTAGGAATATCTGTTTCCAGATATTCATGCTCAATTTTCTTTTCCTCTGTTTCAGCATATTAGTCGTAGTTAATCTCTTCTCTCTATTCTTTTAAGGTGTTAATACATAACAGGAATACAATTATGACTATGTAGAGAATATCTCTCACCCCCTCAGCCATACCATAAAAACAATTAGAAGTTCCTTCACACTGTATAATAATCAGTATAAACTATCACAATACTGGAGCTAATTGAGTTATTCATTGCGAGTAAGTTATGAGGAACTTAGCTCATTTTTTCTGTTCACATATTTGCAAATTCATCATGAATTCTGCAGCTCTATTGGTTATTCATAAGTATTTGTCAAGGTCAAATAAAATTCAGTTTATGAATTGTTCACAAACTCTTCAGATTGACCATTCAGTATTGGTTATTTAGCACTTGTAGTGTGTGATTGGTTGTCTGAGTCACATACTATTTCTGCTCCAAGTGAATGATAGACTTTATAATGAAGAATAGCAAACAGTGAACAGAGAATATGGAACAACATTCTTGTGGAACACATTTATAGATGAGTTATGGTTCAAGCTAAAAATTAATGAAAAAAATGATTGTTATCTGGATACTCATGACTGATCCAAAGACTGGTAGCCAAATGAATGTGTCAAACTTTGTTGATAAAAATATTCTCAAAATCACTTTTTATATCACTGGACCAGCTCTGTACAGAGCAGTGAAACCTCTTTAGAAATTTTCCATACCCTTAGTTATATTACACACACTGAAATACATGAGAGCTCTTCTAAATTAATAGATCAGAAAGGAACAATGGTACAAAGATAAACAATGCATCCAAAGGTATGAATCAAGATATAATGCAGAGTTCATGATTCCTAATAAAGAAATAGCTATGGCAAATAGATATAACTCTAATGCACTAACCTATGAAATCAGGTTATATGTTCGAAGGGACAATCAACAAAGGGTACAATTTTCAAAAGCACCTAAGTGAGTTAGGAGCCTAAGCCCCATTGATTTAATATTATTTGGGAGCCTAAATTACATTTGAAAATGGAACTTAAGTGCCTTTGAAAATTTTATCTGACATCTCAATTATTGTAAAATAAATTTAAAATTAGTTTCAGAAACCACACCTACCTCCAAGACCCTCTACCAGTTGAGATTTTACAAAGACCTGTTCAATTTTTTATGTTTTTTGTTTTCCTCTTTGCAATGTGAAAGACCCACACTAAGAGGAAATTAACTATGTAGAGGGAAACATGGAACTGATTCTACAATATAATGGAGAAAAATATTTTTCCTCTCAGCTCTTTCAGTTGTAGTAAACTTAAGTAAATACTTAGAAGTGCGATTTAACTTGCAGTGTTCCTTTAAGTTTCTATTTTACAGTACTGTACAGAAAGATGAAGCATCATGCTGAAGAAATGGAAGAGGAATGCAGTAATGTTCTTTGTAGTTCTTCGGCTGTATGCTTGCCATTGTCTGCATAGCAGTCATTTGTTCTGTAAGTCTCTCTCTTTTTCCTCTTTAATTTATTTATATACATTGTGTGCATCTGATTTGTGCCTTTTTCCTCCTGAAGTAACATACAGTAAACTGATGTGCCTACAGTACCTCTATTTGTTTGTTTCCTAAGGAATACAACTATTTTGAGAAAATTGAGAGTAAACTATTAGTTTTCTATAGCCATTAATATGCTGTTGATATAACTACCACCACAGTATATGTCGAATATAACAGTTGCCTTTTTCTTTAATTGCATCCCCAGACTGGGCTTAAACAGAAGAAATTCCTTCAAAGTAATGTTTATTTCATTAAACTAAATTTAAAAAAAAAAAAAAAAGCACCCACTGTTTTGGAACAGTGACATCAAGGTCTAAAACTCCATGACTTCCACTCATACTGTGCATTAAATATTGTGTTTATTTTGTTTTTTCTCAGTTGAAAAAGTGCACTAATAACCTGCAGTTACTGAATGCACATCAGTTACTGGAGCCTGAACTGTGGAATAACCAGAGATTATTGTGTTCTTAACACAATGCATCTTTTCTGTGATTGAGAAAAACACACACACACACACACACCACTCTCCTTTCCTTAATGCCCATTTGTAATTGTATCCCAGAGGTGTGTGCAAATGTGAAGTGATCAAAAATAAAATGGGGGTTTAATAAATCTCAGTAAGGAGCAGTACAGAAAGCAGCACTGTTTATTCAGAAAAAAATTGCTAGAAAATTGCTCATTTTCAACTCACAAAAAACTAGTTTTACTAATATATCCTTGACCCTCTGGATTATGAATGGTAATTAAGTTCCCTATCAGAAAGTCCTGCTGTACGTCAATTTTTTTCTGTTGACTGGCTTCATATTCCTGCCTGGCTCTATATCCTGGGAATTTTAGCTTACATTTTTATTGTGTGTCTACTCTTTTTACATCCCACTCAAAAGCTGCTCTTGCTCCTAGATGGACGGACATGATCTAAAGGAGCATCATTTCTAAATCAACAGTTCTCAAACTTCATTGCACTGAGATCCCCTTCTGACAACAAAAAGTACTACATGACCCCAGGGCCCTGTATTACTCTAGAAGAGTTAATATTTTAAATTTAAAAATGCATTAAAAGGATGAATCTACAAAAAACTATCCACTAAATATTTAAACTCACAATACAATTGCAAGACAATCTTTCTATCCCAGCAGTAAAATAAATAAAAAAAAATAAAATAAAATAAATATGTACCTAATGGGAGTGGTGAGCTTGTATTGATGAACACAAATCCTTGAAGTGGGGCTCTCTGTAACTGAGGTAAAGACTTGTCATCTTCATCAGTGATTGTATGTGTTTTTCAGGAAAGTCAGTGCTGAAAAGCTAGCTTCACACAGGCGGCATGAGTGGTCAGTGCTGCAGACGACAGCTCTGTATATACTTCTCACACACAAATCCAGAAGTTAGCAAGAAGTTGTTCAGAAAAATCTCAGCATCAATGTCACATCCATTAATGCATTTTTCACTGTAAGTTGCAGTTGCCAACTTTCATGCAATAAATAAGCACCCTGACTGTCACAATAAGCCAAAAATCAAGCTAATCCCTTTCAAAACAAGGCCAAAATAAGCCAATCCCTAAGAACCCCAACACTCTATGTGATTAGTTCCCCACGGCGTGCAGTCTGGGACTGTGATGGGTCCGCTGTGCACCCCGACTCTCCCTCCGCCTTGTCCCTGCTTGCTCCCGCTTACCGGGAGCCAATAATAAAAAAAAAAAAAAAAAAAAAACATGCAACAAGCTACAAGCCAAAAACTAGCCAACAAGCAACTCACAAGCCCCCAAAAAAGCCCAATTTCTGTGTTGTTTTAGCAGGTTTGGCATGTCTGCTCTAAGTGCCATAACAGCATTTGCAGTCGTTCTGCATTAAAGGGATTTCCAATCCACGCCACTGTTTTCCGATCCTCTTCAGGAAATGCTTCCAAAACTGCAGTTTAAGGCTTTCCAGGTGGCTGATGATAATGGCCTACAAGTCGTGCTTCGGGCAAGGCATTTTCATTCAAAAATAAAATCAGTTTTAAAAAAAAATGCTTCGAAATTGCCAATGTCCACACGAGCATACCACAAAGTTTCTTGATCCAACTTTAAATTTTGTCAGTGACAGAAAAGATAGAAGTGTCTTGCCCTTGAAAGTATTTAAAACATTTAGACATTCAAAAATGTCTGCCAAGTAAGCTAGCAAAGGAAGCCACTTGGTATCTGCAAACTTCCGCCAGCAGGGAATCTTTGTCTGAAAGAAAAATTCTCACTTCCTCTCCGAGCTCAAACAAACGACTGAGAACCTTTCCTGGAGACAACCAGCAAACTTGTGTGGTAAAGTGATGGTGTTCAGCTCCCATCTCATCACACAAAACTCCAAACAGACACACTTGTTGAGCTACACTTGATGAAGATGACTGTGTGAATAGGTGCCCCCCCTTTTTTTTGGCTTGCCTGTGTAGAATACCATGAGTCCAAACTGCTTGCGGTGCAACAGCCTGCACCCGGGTGACTAGCCCGCTGTTTTTTTTCCAGTCATTGCATGAGCACCATTAATGCAAATTTCTACACAGCACTGCCATTTCAAGCCAGAATGAGAGGGGAAAAAAGCTTACCACAGCTCTTTGCACTTTTGGAATGGCCAGCAGAACAGATATTCCTCTTGGAATTTTACATGTCAGCATCTGAGCAGCACCCAACACATTTGTCATTTTGTCAAGTTGAATGGGACGGGGGGAAAAGGACTTTGCTTGATTTTGGTGATGACTTGTTCAGTCACGTCATTTGCCATACTGTGAATACCCTTGGCAAAAAGGTCGTTAGATACAGGAATCGAATCAAGTAGAGTTCCTGGACCTTGCCCCAACATAATCAAATCCATTTCCTTGGTACATGGAATACTCCTGAGGGCATTCTGCATCAAAAAAATTAAAAAGTCTGCAATATTCTGCAAATTTTATTTGTCAATAAAAAAATGCAGAGCCTCCAGCATGGCAGTGGGGAGCACAGGCCACTGGCTCCATGAAAGTGAGAGAACATCCTGTAGCTTCCCCACCCCTGGGACACAAACTTAGTGGTGAGGCTGTACCTGACCCTGACACAGCACAAGGCCTGAGTCTGCCCAGAAACATCCTGGGGCCCTGCCCCTCTGCACCAGGAGCAGGGCAGGCAGCATCCAAGTGTGGAGAGGCTCAGGGTGGAGGGATCCAGGTGTAGGGTGAGATGGTTCTATGTGGGACAATGTAGTTGCAGACAGCTCAGTGAGGGGGGATCTAGGTTTGGGGGAGGATCTGGATGCACCGAGGCTCATCAGGGGGTTCCAGGTGCAGGGGCTTCCAGGTGAAAGTGGTTGGAGCTCAGCAGACAGGTCTGGGTGCAGCTAGCGGGGGGTCAGTGGTGTGGGGTCTGGATGTGGGGGCTCAGGGTGGTGCAAGGATGGGGCTCATCAGGGTGGGGGTTTGAGTGCAAGGAGCTCAGTGTGGGGTGGTCAGGGTGTAGGGGGCTCCAGATGCAGGGGTTGAGATTCAATGGGTTGTAGTTTGGGTATGGAGGGCTAGGGAGGTTCTTGGTGTATGAGGTGAGGCTTGGCGGGGGTGTCAGAGTATGGGAGGTCTGGATGCATGGGGGTTGGGCAGTTGGGCTCCCCCATACCAGTGACCTCTCCTCCCCTGGAGCTGAGGAGTGATAGGAGCAGGAAGCAGAGGAGGATGCTGAGCTTTCTGCAGCTGGGAGATGTTTCTGGGGGAAGGTCTGACACAGCCCAAGCCACTCCTTGTGCTGGAAGAGGAAGTCCCATCCTCTCCTGCCTCCAGCCCAGCCAGGACTAGTAGCTGATCCTGGCTGAAGGTAGGAGCCACTGGCTGGGGTGTCCCCAGCCCTGTGGTGATTTATCGCTCAGCGAGCTGCTGTGGGTGCCTGAAACATTGCACCTGCATAGCTAGGGAACAGTGCATGACTGATCTTGCAGCTTTCCTTTGCTTCCCTGTCAGAAAGTCATTTTTCTGCAGGGAAGCAAAGAAATCTGTGGGTGACATGAATTCTGCACCCCGACTAAATCTTGCACTAGGGCCCCAGGAGCAGCTACCAGGAGCCGACAGCTGGCCCCTGCTCCAGCAGCAGGAGCTGACTGTCCCCTGCCACCCGCTGCTCCAAGGCTCCTGGGGAAATTGCTGCTCTGACGGCCTCCAGGACTGCCCCGGGGCCACTGCTGCTCCGGGGCCAGCCATACTGGCTGCTGCTTGGGCAGCTCCCAGGGCCTGCTGGTCCTGGGGCTGCCCAAACAGCAGTCAGTGCAGCTGGCCTCAGGGCTAGGGATCAGAGCTGGGATCAGCCACACCAGCTGCTGCAAAAGTCAGTGAGGTCCTGGAGGAAATCCATGACTTCTGTGACAGACTCACAGCCTTACTCATGGGCTCTCTCATTTGCTGGAGCCGCCATTTTCAGTACTGTTTTCTGGCCCTTTAGCTCTCAGCTGTCACTGGAAAAAAAAAATCGACTGGTTTTCTTTGAAGAGAGCTGTGCCGTGTCTTCAAGTGCCACAACATCTTTGATGGTTTTAAGCTCTCCCTTTGCCAGTACTTCACCACATGCTATGGCCACAGGCCCTCCTCAAAACCAGTCTCTGTAAATCCATATTCCAAATTGTATTTGTGGTTTCTTGGGTTGTTTTTTTTTTGTTTTTTTTTTTAAACTGTTGCTTAGATCCTCATGGTCAGCTCTTCTTTTGCCACACGTGGCAATCGACCCCTCTTCATTACACCACATTTCTTCAGAAAATGGGCCATTGCTAAACTTATTTCGACAACAACTTTTAAAACTGGCTTTAACCACAAGGTGCTAAGTAGGTTGCTAGGTAACTATTTCAGACAGCTCCAACAGGCATGTGCCTGAGAAGAGGAAATGACGCATTATAAAATAAAATAGCTGTAATTTAACAGAACTACTTTTATTATTATTTGTCTTTGCCTAGGTGACCCCATTAAAACCAACTCAGTTTGAGAACCACTGTCCTAGATCACTCTCAGTGGTACTTCATGACAGCACTGAAAAATATGCAAAACAGAAGCAAGGGCAACAGTTTTCTTAGAGACAGGTCTCATTTCAGCTATTCACCCAGCGTGCGCACACACACACACACACAAAGGAGTCTCACATCCTGCTATTGAGAGCCCGGGATAAAGGCATTTCTACAATTGCTTTTTAAATGGGCTTGTGACATTGACTGTCTCTACTTGGAGAATGTGGAACTCACGTCTGTTTGAGGAACAGTCAACAAAATACATTACAGCAGTTCATGAACTACTGATTACAGCTTAACTGAGCATAAGCCAGAAGCTATTGATGAATCAATTAAGATCTGGCTGATCAAATGCTTTAAAGAGTTTTTTAAAATTTATTTGAAGAGACATTTAAGCTGTGCTTTACCCCTCTCTGCCTTATATAAACTTGTTTAAAGATGGAGTGGCTGGGAAAGTGGGAGAGTATTAAAGGACCAAAAGCAGCACTGAATGCCAAGCTCATGCAGTGCAAGGGCCAAATGAGAGTAGCCTATCCCGAATCCTCTGTCCCTCTGCCCTGTTGTCTGCCGTTTGGGATTCCAACCCTTTATTCCTTCACTTTCGGGGTTCTCTCTTTCTGCTCCCTTCCTCTAGATCGGTGTCGGCAACCTACGGCACACGAGATGATTTTGAATGGCATGCTGCTGCCTGCCGGGTCCCAGCCACCAGCCCCGCTCAGCCCACTGCCAAACCCAGGCCGGGACCCCCACAGGCAGCAGCGTGCCATTAAAAAGTCTGGGGCAGGGTGAAGAAGCTTGATCCTGCTGGCTGCTGCTGCAGGGCAGGCAAGCTCCCCCTTCCCCTGCCTCTTCCCCCAGCGTGAGGGGTTCCTGCCCCTCCTCCTCTCCCTCCCTGCAGCAGATCAGCTGATGGCCCTTGTGCCGGAGTGGGAAAAGCAGAGCTGCAGCACACTCGCTGCTCCAGGGAGGAGGCGGAGAAGGGGTGGGGACAGGGCCTTGGGGAAGGGGGTGGAATCAGGGCATAACCCTCCAGCCCCCTGCCTTGAGCCACTCAGGGCAGGGGGCTGGAAGCACCCGCACGACCCCAGCCCACACCCCAGCCCTCTGCCCTGACCCCCCCTCACACCCAGCCTCCTGCCCTGACTCCTGCACCCTCCTCACATGCCCCCACCACCCCCACCCCCCATGCCCTGACTCTTGCACCCCCCACATTCCCAACCCCACCCTGAGCACCAAACAGGAGCTCCTGCACCCCCCAACATTCCCATCTGCACCCCTTGCACCAAATGGGAGTTGCCCAGGTAAGCACTCCACCCCCAAACCTCCTGCCCCAACCCTGAGCTCCATTCTAGCTCCTGGCCAGACCCTACACCCCAAACCCCAGCCTGCTCCTTCACCCCCAGCCCTGTGCTCAGTGCACTCCCACCCTCAGCTCAGTGCAGAGAGAGAGGAAGAGAATGGGCTAGAACCAGAGAGAAGGTAGGTACCCACTCTGTGTGGGCAGGGCCGGGATCCCAGACCGGCAGTGGGCTGAGCGGGGCCGGCAGCTGGGACCCTGGCTGGCAGGAGCCGGCAGACGGAACCCCAGACCAGCAGTGGGCTGAGTGGCAGCAAGCTGAGCCGCTCAGCCCGCTGCCAGTCTGGAGTTCTAGCTACCGGCCCCTTGCCAGCCGGGGTCCGGGCCGCTTGCCCTGCTCAGCCTGCTGCCAATCTAGGTGAATGGAACCCCAGGCTGGCAGCGGGCTGAGTGGGCCAGTGGCATAAGATCAGCATTTTAATTTAAATTTTAAATGAAGCATCTTAAACATTTTGAAAACCTTGTTTACTTTACATACAACAATAGTTTAGTTACATAATATATAGATTTATAGAGAGACCTTCTAAAAACATTAAAATGCATTACTGGCACACGAAACCTTAAAGTGAATAAATGAAGACTTGGCACACCACTTCTGAAAGGTTGCCGACCTCTGCTCTAGATCTAGTCCTCCTTCACTGATTTTTATCCCTGCTCCTCTCCCTGCTGTTCAGCCATTCTTCCTTTTCATAAATCCCCTTTTTCAGCTTTGATTCCATTTGTCTGGACTTCTCACCCTTCTTTCTCCCTGTTAAAACTCGACCAGACCCATGGTCCAAGTAGACCACTATCTTGTACCCGATGCTTCACAGAAAGTATGATAATCCCCCAAGATGGACAAATGTGGACTAACTTGCTGTGATGTAACGGACAAAACCCAGGGCAAGGAGGAGTTAAAGGTTTGAAGCTGGCCCTGCCCTGGAATACCTGCCAGCAATATCAAGTCCAGAGAGAGGGCCCTCTGTGTGGAGGGAATAAAAAGGATGACTCAGACACCTCCTTAGAGGGAAGGACCTCATTCACCTCTTGACCACGGTGTTGATCTGTGGCAATGAGTTCTGCCTGGTTTTGTATTTTAAACACAGGGAAAACTGGTACATACACGTTTACTTTCTCTGTACCATTCGGCATGCCTCTGCTGCATCCCCCATATGCCTCCTTTCTAGTTTAAGAAGAAAAAAAATACCTTTTTATAATTTAGATTTATAAAACAGAAAAGAAAGTATACTGCCCCAATCTTAATCTTTCTACACACAGTAATTCCTGTGTTTATCACCTGTCTCTGGACACCCACCACTCCCTTCTGATTCTGCTATCCCTTTTTGAAGATGGGTGTCCAGAAATGAACCCAACTGCAACTGAGGGCATACAATGAGATCATTATTTCTTCAGTAGTTTCTATCCTATTCTCTGTGCAACCTAAGGTTTTCTTTTTGACCACTGCTGCAAACTGAAAAGACATTTTCGCTGAGTGGTCCACAGTGACAAAAAGGTCTTTGACTAAGACAAGCAGGTGAATGATGACAAACACATGGCACACTGCAACTTCATTAATTATACCTTGGGGAGGGACACTATGGTGCCCATCTCTGGTTTTCTCCTATCAGTCATTTAACTGATTCCACTATGACTTACAGCAAAACCACCACCACCTCCTCCTCCTCCGGATAGACCTCTTCCCGCCCCCAGCATAAGGGAGGTGGATTGACAGACCACAAGGCTGGTTGAGGAGGAGCTTCAGTCTGCAGAGAATTCAAGCTCCTCCCCTCTGCAAGCACAAGGTCCAACTGCCCAGTCCTGGTTCTCATTTACTTCCTGCAGTTGACCCTTTCAGCTTTAACCCACACTGGACACCAGCCACTCGGAGTACCAGCAATTAGCATGGATGCACCCCATACCCACCATGCCTGGCACCCATCTCCTGACCTAATCATTAAAGTCAAGAAGCCAAATCTCAACCCCAGCTTTGTACAGATGAATTTCATTCTCCTTAAAGAGCAATGGGCCATCATATCAGATATTGTTCTGTGTTAGCACCGCCACCCCTCTTCCCACTATCCTGGCTAAATCATGGTTCATACTTTTAATTCCTCTGTTGACACAGGTTGGCTCAATGGCCCCCTGACCAAATTCATCTTGCAAACATCTCTGACTGAACTAATGAGAGCAGTGTCCCATTTCAGGGTAACTGCACCTATATCCCCCCTTCCTCCCCCTCTGCTTCCCCTACGGCCCAGCAAGGGCACCCACTTTTAGGCTTCCCCAGTCACCACGTCTCTTGGGCAGAGACCAACATCTCCCTCCTTCCTTACCAGGGTTTTTCCAGGCTGCACACTTTCCTGCCTACGCTACAATACCCCATCAATTCAGACAGCCTCAACAAGCTAATGTCTGCACTTCACTTTCTTTGTAGAGGCTATAAACAATGTAACTGCTCACAGTTGGTTTCCCCACCACCCTTTCTAAGCAAAGACTTTTTTTATGATGAAAGCATTAGAGAGAAAACCTTAAAAACAATAAAAACCTGCAGCTTTTTTGCTCAAAACAAGAACACAAGTAAGTAAGTCAGCCTCTCCTTTATACAGCTTTGGGCTTTGATCTACAGATGCTGGGAATAGACACTCTTCAGACAACGGTTCTCTCCTCAAGGTGTAGCTTCAAAAAGTTGGGTCCACAGATGGCAATTTGCCTTCATCTCCTCCCCCCAGGTATTTCCTAGGAAGCCCATTTAACTTTGTGTCCCAAAAGTTCCTTCTTGTTTGACGCATTTAAAATAGTATTTTGAAGCTCATTACACATGCCTGCATTTACATTCCCCACATCTCCCCCCTAGAGAAATTACAGCCAATCCCACAATACATAAACATTGTATTTAATATAATGGAGTCCAGAGGTACTGAATTAAATTTAAGCACATTTTTTCAATGATATCGTAGGAAAATGCCCTGTCACAGGTCAGGCCACAACTGCGTAATCAGCTCCACATCCCTCTATATCCCAATCCATAAATTTTACCCAATGCAGTGCTCATAACCATTTTCCCTAGGTGAGTAATCAGGACATTAAGTGGCTATAGGTTGGCCGTCAATTAGCACTGTGGCCAATTCATGCCCTGTCTGCCACACCACTGAAGACAGACCAGAGCTGAGCTTTAAGGCTGTCTTCAGCTGGCTGACACACAGCCACAATTTCTTAATCAACCCAACCTCAACAAGCAGCATCAATAAGTGCTGGGACCAGCTCATGCCAGTCTACCATATTAAAAGAGGATCCCACACCCTGCCTCTCCATCTGAACTCCTGCTAACCTTCTGAATGCATACAGCTTTGGGTCTTGAAACCCAGAAGTGATCCACCTGCTGACCTGACTGCCTTTTTGTGGACCCAATGCACTATGAAGTGCCTGCAAATCAGAACGTCTGCTATGCTTTGGATAGCCTCCAGAATCCAGAAAGGGTTAGTTACACTCAGGGTCAGCAACCTTTCCTCTGGGGCAGACAAGTCCTATATTTTACTTCCAGCACCCTATGGCCCGAATCTTACAAGAGTCAAAATCCTCCAATGCTGCTGATGTTGCTGCTCCAATCCTGAAAGAATGAGTTCCAGAGCTAGCCCGGTTGAGAATGCAATAGGCCAATGCTTTTTTTCATACCTCAGTGAACTGGTTTCTTGTCAGGAAAGAGTATGTATAAACAGCAGCCCCAGCTCCTGGTTCCATATAGCTAGGATAGCTTTGACTGCCCTTATGGAGCACAGGCATATATCACACATGCCTGCTACAACACCATGGCCACTTTCCCACTCTGGTATGTTTTAGAGTACCTTAAGTGCAGTGACACTGCACTGGATGACAACCATATCTCCAATAATTCAGCTACCCATCTGGACCTGCCCATGACTGTGGTAGGCTCCAACTCACTTACCTTCAAGGCCCCAAAAGTGGTCACCACAAAAAGGCGCCTTAAACAAAATGGCCTCAATCCCACAACTGTATATCTTGGGCAGAGCATTTAATAGCCCTATAATTTCTCTGGTTATGGGATTCCTGTCATCCCTCCTGTATCAGTCACCTCTGGACCATCCCTACAAGAGCTTTTGCCCTGATATCTCTATATGGGTATGGGAAATGTATTAGCCTGTCCTTTTGGTGTAGGCTAACTAGTTGACAAGATATAGTGAAGGGAGCTAACCTGTGATGCACCAACACTGCATACCCTAGGTCACATATCCTGGAGTCCTTCCCAAGCTCTAAGTTCTGTGAGCTCAGTAAAGCAGTCTTTACAGACCCTGAACATCCTCAGAGCAACTGTGTTCAGCTAGACCTGTGGCTGTCAGAAGCCAGGGTTCCACAGTTGGTTCAGCATCACTTGTGGATTTCTGCTGGCCAACAAGATGAACTCCCAGAATCTGTTGTCCGCCAGCCACAAGGTGAACAGTCCCAGACGAGGTTGTGGTTTCTGTCAGCTGAGATCTCCCTGTCCTAGTCTGCCCCTCAATCTGGATAGGGTGGGGGCTTTCCTCAGTTCCCTTCCTCAGCATTGGTGTCTTGCCAGTGGTCCCCTGTCCTCTTTAAGGTCCAGTGGAAATCTTTCCCCACTTGGAGCAGCGATTTGAGGTCCATGATTCCCTAGGAAAGCTATATAAAGGAATCCATCCGTGAGACCACCACTCTCAATGCTTCCATGTCAGCCGGACTGGGATCCTCCAGAGTACGAGAGGAGATAAGTCCTCTATGGTCTAAGTCAGAAGGAGGTAAGGGAGCCAGGCCCAGCGCTGTCCCCACAATGGCTCCACCATGTGGATCCCAGCACCATCCCCCACCAGCCAAGGGTGGCGGGAGGGGACCCATTATCTTGCCAGGTTCCAGTCTAAAGTCTCTGGGAGCATGTTCATGAAGTTGCCCATGCCACACCAGCAGCAGACACCACCACATGTGTCCTGTTGGGGGGGGGGAGGTGGGGAAGAGAGGAGCAGCAGCACCCCACATGGGCCTGACAGCAGGACCCAGGAGCCTGTCTCTGCACCCTCTTTCCTGCACGTAGGGAGAGGGCAGCCACATCTTACTCAGTCCCTGCAGATTCCGCCAAGTTGATTATATTCCTTTTTGGCTCAGGAAGCAAGCTATGTCAGCCCACCCCCTTCCTCCCAAACAGAACTCCTACAACAGGCTGTGCCTCCAGCTTGGGAAACTTGGCTGTGAAGCCCCTGGCGGTACAAAGACCTCTCCAGTGGTGTGCATCCCCATAAGCAGGGAGGGAGTCCTAGAGATGCTACCTTTCTTTCTTGCACTGCTTCTCCTAGGTACAGAAGACCCCTCAATTCTGTCTTGTCCTGGCATCTGGGGCTGTGAACCCAAATGAGCCCAAGTGTCGGTTTTGTTACCATGATTCTTCCAGCATTACCCACATGTTGTCCTGCTCCAGGCTTAATTAGGGAAACGGGGCACAGCACAGCATGCTCACCTAAGGTAACAAAACATACATTTCTAGCATCAGAGGGGTAGCCATGTTAGTCTAGATCTGTAAAAGCAAAGAGTCCTGTGGCACCTTATAGATTAACAGACGTATTGGAGCATAAGTTTTCGGGGGTGAATACCCACTTTGTTGGATACATGTAGTGGAAGTTTCCAGAGGCAGGTATAAAGATGCAAGCAAGAATCAGGCTAGGGATAACAAGGTTAGTTCAATCAGGGAAGATGAGGCCCTCTTCTAGCAGTTGAGATGTGAACACCAAGAGAGGAGAAACTGCTTTTGTAGTTGGCTAGCCATTCACAGTCTTTGTTTAATCCTGAGCTGATGGCGTCAAATTTGCAAATGAACTGAAGTTCAGCAGTTTCTCTTTGAAGTTTGGTCCTGAAGTTTTTTTTTGCTGCAGGGTGGCTACCTTTAATTCTGCTATTGTGCGTCCAGGGAGGTTGAAGTGTTCTACAGGTTCTATATTGCCATTCCTACTACCTGATTTGTGTCCATTTATCCTTTTACATAGGGACTGTCCAGTTTGGCCAATGTACATAGCAGAGGGCCATTGCTGGCACATGATGGTGTATATTACATTGGTGGATGTGCAGGTGAATAAAGCGGTGACAGTGTGGCTGATCTGGTTAGGTCATGTGATGGTGTCGCTGGTGTGGATATGTGGGCAGAGTTGGCATCAAGGTTGTTGCATGGATTGATTCCTGAGTTAGAGTTAAATACATTTCTAGTACTTCCCAAACAAAGGAATTATTTCTGAATAGGATGCCTACTTATCCCATTGACCAATGGCCACAGATTCAGACAACTACTGTTGGTATTCATAAGTCATAGCAGATCCATGAGCATCAATGGACTTGTACATTTCTGCTGCTACCTCCACTTTTAGAGGCATCCTAAATTTTCTATCAAAAGTCCTCTTTCTCCCATCTCATTCTGTAATGCTTGATTTATGTGTTCCCAATTAATGGCTTAAACACAAGGGGAAAAAACCAAAGAATTCTTGAAGATTTGAGCCTCCAAAGGTGTAACAAGATCATTTAATTTAGTGGAGGACTGTGAATGACACCATGAGTGATAAAACTAGTGTTGGGTTTTTTTGTTTGTTTGTTTTTAAACACACCATTTAAAAGAAAGATCGTTAAAGCAAACAGGCGTTACAGGATAACCATACACTGCATTGTACCCCCATTCTAAATGGAATGATGCATCTGGGGCAACCAGTGCCCAGACAGGAAAAATGGGCATAATCCTTTCTCTAACAGTAACCTTGATGGTGGATGGTCATGCCACTCTAAAATTACTGTGCTAGCCCTTTTATAATCACTTACAATAACACCTCTAATAGGGTCAGCACCAGTCTCTTGTGAGTAGCCCCTTCCTGATCAAGTGTAAGCCTGCTTTCCTTTCAGTTCTTACAACCGGGCAGCACCTGCCTCTTGCAAGCATCCCCCAGCTGATGGTTCTTTCAGCAGGTCTTCAGGGATTCATTGCTCCAGCCGAGTCTCACAGACTGTCAACTTTTCCAGGGTGAACAGTGTCTAGTTCTTACTCATGGCCCTGTTATGGGTACATAGCACAAAGGCTTCCTCATCAGCAGCACTGCCTTCTTTAACAGACCAACAGCTTTAACCAGATCAACAGGGCTCATCGCAGTATCCTTGCCTGGTCTGGCTAGATTCTGGGCTCACTGAATTCTGCCTGCACTCTTCCACCTAGCACCCGGGTCTTCAGCAGCCTTCCCTGGGCTCAGTCCTGCCTGCAGTGAGCTGTCCACGGTCCTGCTACTCTTCCAGGCACCAGATCCTCCCTCTTTGAGCTCCAGGAAGCAACTGAGTGCTCTGCTGCTTCATTTTATATGGCCCCTCTGGCCCCTGATTGATTGTTCCAGCAGCCCCTCTGATAGGCTCCATGGAGAGCTTCTTTTCTGGGGCGGGCTGAGGTAAGGCTGTGAGGCCTCCATCAGGGGCCTCCAGACCTCCTCCACCCAGTCACAGCCCCTTAATTAGCATTAAATCCACCTTTTACAATATCTATATTTCCACTGCTGTAATTAAATATTTTCTACTTTCTTATGGGCTATTTAACATTAAGCATGATCTTAACTAACATCGGAGTCAGTGCCATACGGATAACTCATTACAGACAGCAGTTTCCAAAATATTAACAATTTATGTAAGACACTTGTAAAAAACCAGTTAGAACCAAAAAAGGTTTGCAACGTGACCAGAGGTGATGCTTTAATTTGCTTCTGAATGGCCTCTTTTGACTTCGCTCATATTTTACCAGGCCTTGCTTGACGTTTGACAAGTCTATTTCTAGGAATAGATTTTTTTTTGCCTACTTAAAGTCCAGCACATTTCTCTGTAACATAAGCAACCATCTCTATAGGCTATAGCTTTTAAAGAGACCACATCAGAACTGTAAGGTCAAGAGTTTCTTATATTGCAACTTCAACATGTCAGCCTTTTGTCTTTAATTGGAGATCCTGATGGAGAGTTTTCAGACACTGTGCTCCCACCATTCGGCCTTCCTCCCAGATTTTCATAAGAGCGGTTCGTGGATCTCTGGAGAGCAAAGATGTATTTTATCCTTCATATTCTTCTCTTGAAGACAAACAAACAAGGTACTGTGACCCAGGGTGCTTGGGGTAGCCCTCACTGAAAATGCCAAGGTCAGGGCAGGCTACAAAAGGGAGAGCAGACACTCCCAAAACTGGTGGGTAACACTGAAGATAAACTCACCAACCAGTTACAAATTGCACTTCTGATCCCCCACAATGGTGAGCAAGAAGCTAAAAAAAGAAAATCACACAGCCCCCTTATTGGGAGCCAGAGAACTGGAATGCAATCAGCATGTAGGTCCAATACAGTGAAAAGTTACTTCAAAAAAAAAATTCTGTTCACTGTACAAAATGTTCTTCTGAACCCCAAAGGGCCACCCACATTGCCAGGTCAATATTAGATTGGATCTTACCCCAAAATACCATGCTGCTGACCCATCCTTTAGTGTCGGAAACTAAAGGTTTATTAGAGAGAAAGAGAAAGAAAGAAAAGGAAGAGGGTTGTTATCTGAGTGTTTTATCATTTACATACAGAGATTCAAAGTCCATTTATCAGGTTCTTAACAATATTGGTGAGTTTGCTGGCTTGAAAGTCCATCTGAAATACATTCACCCCTTGGATGGGTCATTCAGTCCTTTGTTCAGAGCTTCAATTTGTAGAAAAGTTACTCCAGAGGTAGGAAGGAAGGAAGACAAAATGGCAAAAGGAATATAAAAGGCAGCTGTATCATCTCCATGTGGCTTGTACTTCCTGTTTCCCAAACACACGCTTCACAGCACACGGCATGGAAAAGCCTTAGGGCATGGCTGCACTTGCAGATGTAGAGCGCTTTGAATTAAACCCGCCCTCGGAGAACGCAGTAGGGAAAGCACTGCAGTCTGTCCACACTGACAGCTTCAAGTGCACTGGCATGGCCACATTTGAAGCGGCATTGGGAGCGCTACATTGTGGGCAGCTATCCCAGCATGCAAGTGACTGCAACGTGCTTTTCAAATGAGGGGGTGGGGTGGAGTGTGTATGTGAGTGAGAGAGAGTGGGTTTTGGTGGGGCTGAGAGCATGTCAGCATGCTGTCTTGCAAGTTCAGACAGCAGCAGACCCTCTTCACCCCCACACAGCATTCCACACTAATGGCTTGCTTTGTGTCAGAGCAGATAAGCAGCCGGCTGTCAGAAACAGAGCTTTCAAAGGCATATCCGCATTCCTGCAGCGATTCAAAAACAATGACAAGAGTGGCCACTTGACTTAAGGGGATTATGGGACGTTTCCGGAGGCTGATCAGAGCCCAGTACTGCAACACCTTGTTCACACTGGTGCCGCGGCGCTCCAGCAGGGGCACAGCAAACGTTATTCCACTCAACAGCGTGGAGTACCAGCAGCGCTGTAGCTGTGGAGTCAGAGCACTCTGCATGCCTTACCAGAGTGGAGGGGTAGTGAGCTAGTGTGCCCGTGGCTCCTTTATTGCGCTGTAACTCACAAGTGTAGCCAAGCCCTTGGAGTTCTCTGTCCACAGGCATACCACATGCCTTGCTGACTCATAAGGTGTTTCCCCTAGTTCCTTTCAATGTGTTCATTGTTCAGTTCATGACCCTTGATGGGCCCTTGAACAGGCTAGGCAGTGCTGATGTCAATCTGTCTGTGGGTGTCACCCAGAAACACAGGACAGGTTTGGAAATACAGATATACCCTACATATCTATAACTCACAATACAAAGGTGATACAAACAAAAACAGGATCATCATACTTGGCAAATCATAACATTTTCAGACACCTTACATGACATATATGGTCATATTCCTTGCAATTTTATAATATTGGTGTCAACAATATCATAAACAGTCACCAATATTCCATAGAGCCTCACGGGTACAAAAGCAAATTAAGGAAATGAAAAGACACAAAGACAGCTCTGGGCAATAGAATGAACACTGTCCTTTGACAGCAGTAAAAATATTAGTAGTAACAAAAGGGAAAAGTTTCAAAGTGATCTAAATTCTGTCCTCAAATTTATATTCATGTCTCACTGAAAGTCAATAGGAGCTCTGCATGAATACCCAGCCCCCACAATTTGACCAAACACACTATAATTAGGAGTTAAAAAAAATCAGTGAATGAGTACAGTAAATCAACTCCCAATCTTGAAATACCTAAATTCAGTGTATTAAAAAAATAGGGACAGTCACAAGATTTTATAGATAATCATACATCATATCCACATTTTTCCTCCAGCCTATCCCGTAGCTACTATTGTTTTCCAAGGAGTTCCGATGCCTGCTTTCCATTATAATGGTCACCCCCTCCACCAATTCTGCATCTCAGCTTGTCTGACACTTCCTCCTGGACTTCTCATCAGCTTAAATTTAACAAGCTAACACAGAATTTCTAATTTTCCCTCTGAAACCCTGCCAATGTTCTCTGTCACTGATGATAATCCCACCATCCCCCATCACTATTGCTACTGCTACTACAAAGATGCTTATAATGCCCTCATCGCCACAGTATTTGTAAACCTTCCAGTCGTACATCAAGCAACATGACTACCTTCTGTCACATGTGGTTTGTTTTCTCTCTCATCCTCTTCCCAGAGGAAAAGTTATGCCATGTACTGTGTTGTGTTGGTAGGATTTTTATCACTCAGGCATTTCACCTAGGGATCACGTTCAACTCCCTCTCTCTTCCCCAAAGTTTCTGGGCTGTATCCAAAACTTGCCACTTGTCCTCGAGGACATTTCTGAGAGCCATCCTTTACTTTCTGTTCAGCCAGCCAAAACCCTTATCTGGTTCCAACTGTATTTCCTTACAGTAACCTTATCTAGTCTCTCTAATGCACATCTCTCTCCACTTCAGACAAAATATTAGCTGCTAAAATCATTCTTTCCCATCATTTTAATTAAAACACCCTTTCCTTATCTATGAAGTTCTCCACTGGCCACACGTTTCATGACATCAAGATTCTTAACACCTTCAAGGTCCTCCACAACTCTGTCCCTCCTTATTTGCCCACCACTCATGTCTTGCCACATTGTTCCCTGCCCCTTCCACTCTGACAAAAATGCCAGCCCAGGCACCCATTTGTTCAAGAAGCTGAACATCTTTATGCCTTCTGCTTTGTGGCTCCTTCAGCATGCCAGCCCTGAAATGAACCTTTAGCCCATCAGTGCTTCACAATATACCAAAGCTAAAGCTTGGCAAGGTCATTGAGATATTGGTGCCAGAGAAGAGAGTATTTCTGCTACTATAAATCCAAGCAGCTATCAACAATACAGACAAGAACATACTAACTTAAGAATCATGAACACCAGGGAAAATAAAAATCAGAGTTAGGGTGAGGAACAATAGCTCCAATTGCCAGTCAGCTTTCTTCTCCTGCTTCCTACCATATCCAAATACCTAACTATCATTGAACAAGAGCTGAGTGTATAAGCAGAGGAGTAATTGAACTTCATTGTTCCTCTACATATGCTTCATGGGAGTCCTTTCTGCCTCAGGCATAAGAAGCTGAACTGAATACTCAGAACAGCTATGGAGAAGACGATCCCACTAATGAAATAAACAGCAAAAATAGTATTGTACAATTAACCTAACCTCATTATCCATCAGTAACTCAGCAAGTGTGGACTTAGAATGCATCTTCAGTGCTGCTCTTAATGCTTCTCTTGGCTATGCAATGTTTGTGGTCACTGCAGTCATAAAAAATGGCTGCTGCTCTTGTTTCTGAGCATCAGCCTGACAATCTTTTCAAATCTCCATGGAAGACCCTTTCCAATGTGAACAAATGATTATGATGATCCAAGCTGGCAGCAAGACAGCAGTAATAGTAAATAGTTTAACTATGATACAGGGTGGTGCTGAAATATAGCAGCTACAAAAATAAACTTCATTGAATGACATGCCATAGTAGTGGAAAAAAAGATTTTTATGACAGCTTGCAGAACAAGCACAACAACTCAAGATCTTATTCCGCATTTTCATTGTAAACTCTTATTTTCATTCATCTGTAAATATTTGCTCTGTGTTGAAGATTAGCATTTACTGTAAATTCTCATCCCAGGAATAGCTTTGAAAAGATGCATTTAATTGTTTTGATCATTTAAATGATGCAAGTTAACACAAAATATACATAATGTACCTAAAAGGCTTTGTTAGCACCGCCATGTTACTCATGAGTGGCAAAACCCTCAGTGAATGACACAGGTCATCCTAAATACCAATTAAGCTGCTATGCCACAAGGCAACAGCATGTATACACAACATGATTTACAAGAAAACTCTTTCAGAAGTGTTGGAAAGGGTTTGTTTGTTTGTTTTTTTGTTTTTTGGTGGGGGCGGGGGGAGAGTTAATGTTTCACACAAAATACAAGGAGTACTTGTGGTACCTTAGAGACTAACAAATTTATCTGAGCATAAGCTTTCGTGGGCTAAAACCCACTTCATCGGATGTGATGTGATACATCCGATGAAGTGAGCTGTAGCTCACGAAACTTATGCTCAAATAAATTTGTTAGTCTCTAAGGTGCCACAAGTACTCCTGTTGGTTTTGCGGATACAGACTAACATGGCTGCTACTCTGAAACCTGACACAAAATATAGCATCACTACCTGTAAAGCCCAGTTTCCTTTGTACCTGGAGTCTAACTGTACAAACCACAGAAGCAGAGGAATATGGCACCTAACAGATCTTAAACACATCTAAAATAACTTTTCCATAGATAAGGTGACAACTTGAGTCAGATAACCTGGGACCAATCAGGGGCAGAAGCAAGTTCTTCACATCCCACTGGAAGTCTCAGCTTTCTGAGCTACAAAGCTGGTGGCCTGAATCTTCTGGTCCACATGATTTGAACTTTGATGCAGGTCCTGCATGGAGGGCTAATGGGGCTTTATACCACCTCTGTATTTCTGCAATCCTGTGGCTGGCCAGGAGCTTGTTAAGCCCCTGAGCATCTTACAGCAACTTTTGAGCAATTTTAAGTTGCAAAAAATCATCTTGTTGGGCCCTAGGCAGTCAAGGGCAATTAGGGACTGCCAGACCATGGGCGAACAGCCTCTGCAATGGTTGATTACCACCAGGGCATTCCTTTTAAACTGTGGAAAACTACAGGTAGCCATAAGCCACCTTTACACTGAAACAATCTGGAACAGCCCAAGGAAGCCAGAGGCTCCGATTCCCCCATTTCTAGCTCCGATTTTCCATCAGATATCACACCACAAACTTGCCACTGGTCCATGACTGACTAATGTCCATACTGCACCCCAGAACAATATAAATGGAGAGGAAAGCCCACACTTGCGGAGTAAAGAGAAAAGATGTATCATGCTTCTATTTTATTTTTAACTTGCTTGGGTGATTAAAGCGGTTCACAGCTTTTGGAATGCAATCCTGGAAGATACAGTTTTGTGAGAAGAGAGCAGATGGGGAGGTGGGGGTCAAACAAGCAAATTAAATGCAGTTTATCACATGAGAATTTAGTTGATCACATGGATATCACCATCAAATGTGTGTATATTTTGTTTAGTATAATATTGGGATAGGGTGTACAGACTCCACACTGGGCCAAGACAGGAAGGAGTTGACCACCTGCCATGGACCCAGGTACTTAAGCCATCCTTAACCTGCAACCCCCACCAAAGCCTTCAATCCTGGAAGGAACTGTACCTAATAACTAAAGAGGGAGGAGTCAGGCTTAAACTAAAACAGTCCAAACAGAAAGAGAACACCTCTCTAGCTATGGCTGGGGAGCACCCAGGCACTGAGTTCTAGAGGTAACCAGAGAAAGATTTTAAAAAATGCTGATTTACCCTTGAGGAAAAGGAGGTTGTTTCCTCTGTTGCTATGAACTTTCCCCTTCCATGATCAACAGAGGGAGTACTAAGGTGCCTCCCGAAGATAAAGGAAGGTCCAGTTCATGAACTATTCCACAAGTAAATGATCCTGAACAGCATAATACCTAAGGACAAGAATACTGGGTTTGCGCTGTCTTTTTATGACCCCAATAAAACAATGATCTCTCACTTCATGCAGAATGCCATATCATTGTTTAGATCCCATGGGTGGCCAATTTATGCAGCAGTAGTCCTGCTTCTCACAGTTACCGAGAGAGAGGTATGTACAAAATGAAAAATACACACACACACCCATACATCTAATCTGTGCATCTAGTCTATGATCTGTATGCTAACATTCTTATGAAAAAATATTTATTGCTACATGAAATACCTTTTATATAATAATTCGTCCATATTATTAAGCTTCCTTCCATCACAAAAAAGTCTAATCCATGATTTTTTGTAAAACGACTCTTCAGGCCATTTTAAAAAACAGCAGGCTTTCTATTAATATATTATTTATTGAATGTTATATGAAAACCACTACTTTTTTAAAACAGAACATTGTAGGCTATTATTTTTATTTAGGCAGTGAGAAAAAAAGTTTAAAGGGACACTGTCCACTTAAAATTTGGTCAGTTTCATTTAAAAATGTGGAATGAGAACCAGTTTTAGGTACCATACCTCTTCCCTATCTCACCCTGCCAATTTATGTGTCTTTTCCAATCAGATTTTTCCATTTTATTTTTTTAATATATATTGTTCTCACCTATTATGAGAAAGAACCTTAAAAACAAAAAGGGAAACTGATTATGGCTCTCATCCCATGATGAGCTTTGCAGACAGAGTCTTATGCCTGAGCAGTGCTCATTGGAGAATCAGTCTAGCTCACCCTACAAGGGAAATAGTGAAACTGATTACACTCAAACTGCTGTGGAATACACTAAACAAACTCATAGGCAAAACGTAGAAAAAACTCCCCTCTAATCATGTTCAGTCATAAAACCTAAGCAATACCTGTATCAATAGCAGGTAAAAATATTCCAGACGCAAGTGTGACTTTCAAATTGATGGTTCCTCTCTTTCATATCACTATTGGGTTGTTTATAAAAAGAGGTATTTGCATAGAGCAATAACTACTTTCCATAAGAATATTAGTATACAGAGATTATAGGCCACGTCCATAAAATAGTTGCCCAGGTGACACATTGGCATGATAGGAACTGAAGTAGTTTGTTCTCCTGCCAGCGATCCCTAGACAAGTGTGAGCAATGCCTCACTTGCACTGTGGGTATGAGGAAATGGTAAGCCTATGGTCCATACTGTTGCTGAAGGGGTTAAACTAGGAGCTCAGGGTGCCCACAATCTAAGTGGCACTCTGGAGGAGTGTGTGAAAACAATTGCGGGGCTTGGGAGATATCAGACACCAGTTTCAGGATCTACAGCAGCAAGGTGGTGGCACCCAACATCACTAGGAAGGGAGTCAGACAAGATCTGAGCCCAGGCCCAGAACACATGGGGAAAGATTTCATCCCTGCTTCAAGAAGCATGATAGGAATTAGACAAAGAATGCAGTCATTCCAGATTGCAATGAAATAAGATCTGAAGTACAGTTAAACTACTTTTCCCACTAATACTTCATGAGAATGCTTAAAATGGTTTCCAATATTGTGGGTGGCTCTTTTGACCCTTTCCATATCAGGTATTAGAACCTTATATAAAGATGCTTATTTGGGGTTGGTACAGCCCATTAACTCCAGCTGGTATAAAGAACAAAGGAGGCTCTACAGCAAAATCCTAGGGCAACCAAGCTAAAGGAGGACGATTAGCCTGAGGTTATTTTCAGTTATAGCGCCCGATTTACCAGTAAAGCTAAACCCCAGGTAGGGGTGAATTTGGACACAATGGCCACTCCTAGACTAAACAAAAAGTCTACATTTTTCTATACCACTTAGCAGATTCTAACACTAGTATAGACAGGGTTCTACACCCTTAAAAGCATGTTAGTTCATCACACTCAACTCTGAAGGGAGCCTAGGATTGAGCAAAATCAACTAACCTTCTTCAAGGTGTTAACCCTTGCCTGCATTAGTGTTTTTAAACACATGAGTTACAACATGTTCACTACCACGTTTAAAATACAACTGATTTTCCTTGTCTAGACAGAGTCTAACTCGGGGTCTGTATGTTCTGTTGGGGACAATGTAGAGTCCCAGTCCATTAACAAATACTTAACAGGAGCAAGTGTCAAAAACAGCTTACAAAGGAAAGTGCACATGAGATCTTATACATCAGGATAGATTCTTTTAATGCTGCAACACCTGTTTAAACACACTAAAGTTTCAGCATTGTTTCTTAAGGCTGGTCTATACAGTGCAGCAAAGCACACCAGAGGGATATAAATTGTAGAGTGCTCTGAAGAATGGTGCTCTAGCTGCCTGTGGACAGACTCTAGTGTGTGTTAATGTAGTACTGTTTCATACAGGACTGCATCAATGAGCACTATGTACCTTTTAGAGCAGGTCAGCAGGGTCTATATGGGGCAGTTAGAAGGCAACACTTCAGAGCACTTCGCAATTTACTGCCCTCTAGGGTGCACTGCCATGCCATGTAGACAACCCCTTTTCTCAGGATACACATGCGAGAGCGCATTTTTAGTTTAGCTATGTTGCTTGGGGAGAGGTTTATGCTAAGTAGAAAAATACCCTAATCTTTTCCACATGGAGAGTTGTAACTATACTGGTATAATTGGTAAAAAAACTTTCCCATGTAGACAAGGCCTAAGAAAGGATAGGCATATTATAAAGCAGTTTCCAAGACAGGCCAATGAATGGGAGTTTCAATCTACAGCATTTGCACAGCGTTTCCCAAAATAACACAAATATTTTATTCAAGAGTCATCTTCATAGGTATGCTATGCTGTCCACAAGGGAAACAACTCCAGGTTGCACAATCTGTTTGTGCAACTTGACTAACTACGTGAAGTAAAATATAAATTGTCTCTCCAACCGTTCATTACCAAACATATCTACAGGCCTGAGTATCCTAATTCTGACTTTGCTCTCAGTGGTATGCAATATCAGTCTTCAAACTTTCATATATATTTAAAAGCCAGAAGGAATCATTAGGACCATCTGTTCTGGCTTCACGGTGTCTCACCCAGGAATTCCTGCAGGGGAGACAATTCTTCTTCATTATGTAAGTGAACACTATTGAGCACAGTAACTTGTGAATAACTTTTGTTGTTCTTAAGAAAGCTGAATTCAATCACAACCTAATGTAGTACTTTCCAGGTCAGTCACACTGAATTTTGGTAGAGCACTTCTGCCGCCCCCTCCCTTAATCAGAAAGCCAGGAAGTCCATAAAAGCATTTGTGTATAAAATGCTGCTATCTCCGAAACTATGGTTATGAGTGCTATAGAAATAGCTGCAAATGAAGGTAATTAAACAAAAACAAGACAAAGCTTGGAAGCGTGCCTTTGGTGACATTTTGTGTTTCCTTTCTGAGAAAGTGCTCAACTTGCAAGTGGAGCTCCATTCAGTAAGCTGAAATCCACCAAAAATATAACTTGCAAAACAAAGAAAATGCTAAATGGCTAATTTCTTTAAAATCTGTTTTTAATCCTAAGAATTCTGGGTGGGAGACTAAAGAGGAACCTCTCTCACTCTTCAGTTTCCTGTGCCTTCCTGCTGCTCTTTATAAGGAATTCACCTGATCCCTGTCACAGGTGGCTCATTCAGTAATCAGGGTTGGCCAACCTTAGGCCCTCCAGCCCTTAAGGTCAAGCCACCATGTTATAATATTAACAGAAATTCAATATTTATGACCTAGGTAGGTACTGAAAATCTCAATAGTTTAAAGAAACAGAAATATTCTGTGATCTTTATATAAAACATAGAAAAGTTCTCACACATACACACAAAGACACTATTGTATTTAATGCAAGCAAGAAATAACTATTCAACTTTAAAAAAAAATCCTTTCTAGGCACCTTGAAAGGACAAATACTTTGTTTGGTTTGAAGTAGAGGTAAGCAAATTATTTATGTCAGTCTAAACAGAGTGGCACATAAATCCATGCTTCTGTAGCTTCTGCCCAGACTGAACTGACTGCAGGCAATCAAAACTTCTCAAGGAAGGTTAGTTTCATTTGGATTAACACACATTTTTAGCATGTAATAATTCACAATATGGATAGATCTCACACTGGGATTTACAGGATGCCTTTTAATGAAAGGGATCTGGGTTGCAATGAAGCCACAAGAATTTCTGGTTAAAATATAATTTAAAGTTGACTATTTCAAAGCCAAAGTTTCAATATTTTGCTAGTGGAGGAGGGGTGGGGGCTGCAGAAGCAATAGTTTCCTATGGTGGGCGCTATTTCATGAAAACACTGATGTAAGTCTGTGCTTACATCCCATTGATTTCAATTGAATTTAAGCACAGACTTACAGTCAGGAATGTGATAAAGAGCTTTCCTAAATTAGGGCCTTGGTTAGGGAGTAAGTACTTTGACATGCTCAACAGTAACTCCTACATCAAATTACATCTCACTCATTTCTCCTTAGACAGAATAATAATACCAGATCATGGTACCGTTAGCAGATGGATGGAGTTTAAATGGGAAATGATTTAGGGATTACAGGGTTGTCAGAGCCCTGAAAAAGATGAAAAAAATATAGGTTTCTTTTTGTTATCATGGAAGAAAATGATCTTTTGATGGTGGCACTGGATTAGACTTGATAGATTTGGGTTCTCCTCTGGCTCTGCAACAGAATCTTTTTGATCTTAGACATGTCATTAAATCATTGTGTGTCGCAGTTTCCAATCTTCTGCTTCTTTGGTCTATCCTTTTCTCCCAACTTTTTCCTCTCTGGCTATTTTGAATGAGAGCTCTTCTGGGCAGAAGCTGTCTTACTATGCATTTGTACAGCACCTAGCAGAGGGAGCCTGAATATTGGTTGAGGCATCTAGGAGCTACTGTCATATAAATAAATAAGAAAGGTGTAGCAATTTAGCAGAGTTTTAAAAGTGACATTAACTTTAAATGTAGTTTTATGTTTATACTGCTAGCATGAAATGGGCCATAAATGAATATTTTCAGTATGCAACCTTCATTACGTATCTGAGTATACATGTAACCCTTCTACCAGGTGGAGTCAGCAGCAACAAGGGCCGAGTTCAATATCTAAGGGTCACCCTTATCAGTACAAAAGAGAATAGCCTTGAGCCCACCCCCACTAATCTGTGAAAAATTAGCACTATCCCTAGCTTCCCCACTAGCAAGCACTGAGTCTGTGCTTAACAAGAGAACTTTTATTAGATGGGAAAGGGAATTAATCTGGGAAAACACCACAACCACATTCAAAAGCATGTATTCATAAGCAAACCCAGCCTCACAGTGTGATGGACAGTGCCCTTTGCCTCAGTTTCCCCACTTGCTGTGGGAAAGTCCAATGAACAAGTGTCCTTTTTAACACATCACTTCCCTCTCCCCCCACTGCAACCCACTCACAGTTGGCTGTTCTTGGTTAGGTAAGACCCAGAGTGCAGAAGGGTGGTCACAGGGTTTAGGTTCCCCTCCAGGGGCAGCGGGGGGAATCGAGTAATGTCTCTGCTGCTGCCACTGTTTCTCTACCACCACTCGCTACTGCTGCTGCTTCTCAGCCGCTGCTGGTCACCACTGGCTGCTGTCTCTCAGCTGCCACTCTCCACTGCCACCACAGGCCACGCTGTTTCCGCTAGCACTACTGCTGGCCACGGTCTCTCAGCTGCCACTAGATGCTGATGTTTGATGCTCCTGCAGTGTTAGGCTCTTAGGCCCTGCAACTTAACCCGGCCCTTAGTAATCTCAGCTCTCATTGATTCCAGCAGGCAGTGGGGAACCTCACAGCCAGTGCAGCCTCTGTGCTCACTGTCCCCACACACAAGGCTTAAGGCTCAGCCCCTGGATCTGCTCAGAAGGGATGGCCGCTCCAGGACTCAACTGAAAACAAGGACTCTCAACCGAGTCTAATCAGCCTTATCATTTAAATACTGGAGGCCAGGTCAAACGGCATGCGTGCTGCTTAAAGAGTCCTAAGCGCACCCCTCCCCCCCAAAAAAGCCAAACTCCTGTCCCCACCCACTCATCTTCACTGGGATTTGGCATCCCTACCCCCTGCTAAGCAAGTGAGGCTCTGTTTAGGGTGATCCCCCTCAACCAGGGCATGCTAAGCACAGCTCCGCTGCCCTTTACTTGTACAGTAAGGACAACATTTCATGATCCCAACATTCAAATACTAGAGTGATTTGGACCCCTAACCAGCCAAAACTGATCATTTAGGTAAAGCTCCATCTAAGCATATAGGCAGAGCAGGCGTGTCTATGCAAAGACCATCTGCTCCTGAAGTCTATTTTCCCAGCTCACCACTAGATGTCAGAGGAGAGCTCATTCAGACCCTGCTTACATACAAGACACATGCATTTTTCCTATAAGTACCTCAAACAAAAATGCAAATTCTGTATGAATCTTGTATGGCCATAAGATTTCAGACACTTTTAGACCCTGATTCTGAACTGCAATAAATGTGGACAGACCTCTCTATCCACATAGAGCCCAGTGACTTCAACAGGGCTCCTAGTGAGTGTGTCCACATCCACTACAGCATAGGCTTAGGTCCTCAAGTTTGCGTTTAGCTGCAGATCAAGTCATTATTATAGCCTTCCATTTAGGAGTCTACAGTCATTAATAAAGTCCTGTTTGCATGCACAATGAAAATGATAACAGTGCTATTGTTCTCTGAAAGGTGACTAAAATGTGGTATTTCATGCTCAGCATCTTAGTGTTTTTCAGATCAGAATTTACTCACCTTACAAATGAAAATTGTTGTTTCACAACTGCTAGCTCTGGAAACTTCAGGTGGCATCTGAAAGTCAAGTTGGGATTTTTTTTTAAATATAACCACACACCACTGAGATTCAGCAGGCTAAATTCTGCTCTGAATTACAGCTGTGAAACCCCGTTATCTTCAAAGTTTGTCCTCATTTCCCCCTCCCCCCCCACACACAATTGGCCCTATGAGTGGCATTTAGTTAAAAATTGTTCGTAATACATGACCCAGAGGAGAATCCCTCTCACCTTCCTGTAGCTATTGGCCTCTGCAGTGCTAGCAGGAGTAAAGTAGTAATAAAAACTTTTTATCTTGCTTATGTTAGTAAGAAAAAAAACTCTCAACACACAGAGGAAGTATATCTGAGCAATAAAGTCATTTTTACAGTTATGTCACAGAGCAGAACTGCTGTTTAAGCAACTGTCAAGAGACTGACAAAAGTTAATTGCATAATGGAGATGGCCTCCTAAAATGATTTAAAATAAGCATTTGGGGATACTTTGGTGGTGGTGTCTTAAATAAAAGGCTGCCTAATACTTATGGTCTGATCCAGATCTCACTGTATACAAAGTAAAGGGGAAAATGTTAGGGCTCGTTCATCTGTAACCAACATTTCTGAGAAACAGAGTGAAGCACAGTGTAACCTTGACACTTGCCACATGTTGGCGGTGAGATAACAGCTCATTTCAAGTCTGTAGCGAGGCATGAGGGAGCTATAGTGATTTCCCCACAAAACCCACATGTGTGCTATACCATTTGAAGTTGTTGCCTAAGGGCCTGCAGTGCTCCTTCCTGATGTTTGTTGTACATCTCATTTTTTATGAAAATCTGCTAGTTACTCTCCATAAGTCCCTAGTTTATGGAGAAACTCTTTAGCCTGCATGGCCTTTCTAATACTGAAGCATGTAAACTGATAGCCAGATTTCTTCTCTATCAATGACAATCATATTCCTTTGAAGTTACATTCTGTTGGGAGACACATGCAGGGATCAATATTTGGATCTTTATCGGTTTATTTCCCCACTGTGCTTTGTGTGGGGGAGATGCGGTCAACTGCTTTCTGTTTTACAGGATTTCATATAGGTCTAGAATCATAGCGCTGGAGCATAACCTCTCTGTTTACCTCTTTTTGATTCCCCGACTGTTAACCAGTATGCAGGGTTTTGAGAGCAGTTTACATAAGGGGAGAAACTAACGGTGCAATCCTGTCTATTTACCTTTAAAAAAAATAAAAAGCCCATTTCTCTGACCACAGCAAGAATTAAACAGCAGGAGACAGTTTCTTTGCTCACAGTTCCAATCCTCTTCCCAGCCAGCACTCTGCCCCCCCCCACAAAAATCTCTCTACATTTTCTCAAGGTCACAGTACAAGTGCTTCTCTGGCTAACTATCAGGCTTCCTTCCTGCCTTCTGTGGTTGCTTCTGATTTTTCTCTCATACGCACAGAATTCCCTCCAATGAGACCCAACACCCTGCATTTTTATTTAGATGCCAGTCAAAACCCTCTGCCGACATAGCTCAGATTCCCAACCAGGCTTACACTTGGCCTGTGCTTTAGGCAGTGGCTCCTATTGTCCCAGCTATTTTTCTATAAACAAATGTAACTGCTTTTCACCTTTATCCTGAATTAAGGGCAGCTGTTATGCCCAGTAGCTTCAATGAAGTCTCAACCAACCTCCAGTATAGCAACATTAAGGTTGATGGAAGAGTGAACTCAGCACTAGAGCACCTCCTCATGGCTGGCATAGGTAGCACACTTTCTTCTTTCTAGTGCCCCTTGCTGAAGGTCACTCCAGCCCCAAGTGGTGTCTCTTCCCATAACTCAGCTGTCTGTCTAGGTCACATTTAAGTCTACCCCTTCTAGGGTGAAAAAGGCCAACAGAAAAACCTAATGTCATTACAAGAAATGACCTCTCAGCCCCCACTCTGGGACCCATTATCTTCATAACCCTCCCCCAGTGCTCTCTATCATCTCAGTCCACTTCTCTTGCCCGTCTTATGAGTGGCGGGTAGGGGAATCTGGGTTCTCTGGCTTGCTGTCCAGGGACCCTATAACCAGTAGCCAAGGTCTGCTCCATTTGACTTCTAGCTGAGGCCTTCCTGGACTCCTTCCTACTGCAGCCTTTTACCATGATTCACCCTTCTCTCAGGGCCAGGAGTCACAGGACTCTTCCATAGAATCCTCCAATAATTCCCAAATATTAAACCCACTCCTACCCTGCACAGGCTTGACTTCATCACGCACTACTCCTCTCTTAAATGCTTTCCAGAGCTCTCCTCTTGCAAGTGCAGTGCCTGCCCTTCTTTAAAGGCATGCAAACAGAGGCTTCTCTACCCAAGTCCCTGCTATCTGCCTCCTTGCCACCTATCAGCTTTCTCTATTCAAGCAAAGATCCCAGGGCTTCCTATTCCTATAGGTTTCCTCCTTAATCATCCTGGTCTTCCCATGCTCTAAACTCAAAGAGTGATTACATAGTTTCTTCCCTGCAAACTCCATGCAATGGGTATTTCACCTGTTCAAACTAACTATCCCAGCTGTAATCCAGTCATCTTTAATTAAGCCTGTCCACCACCACCAGGTGCAGACAGGTAGCATGTTTGGCCTCTCAAGCCCCCATTAATCATTTCAACACCTGTGTGGAGCATACATCCCATCATAAGCTTATGTTAGTAGTGTATATTAAATTTTTTTAAAAAGATACTTGATTACCTTTCTTTTCCAATTTGGAGTTCATAAATTAACTCCATTCTTATCCCACATTCTTCTGCCTTGGCACTGGTTCATATATGACGAGAAATCTCAAGCCCTGCATTAAGCCCTCATTGCCTTCTAAATCGTGCAAGGTCCCCAGCAGTCTGGTCCTGATCCAGCAAAGTCTGTAAGGACTTCCGTGGGACTCACATGCTTGGAGGGAAGCATGTGCTTAAGTGCTTTGCTGAATAAGGGCCAGAGTGTTTAGCACCTTTTGGGATTCCTAAAGTGCCCAGTTGCATGATTTTTTTTTACTAAGATGCACCAATGCCAGCACAACAGTTTTAGATAAGACTATCCTGACAATCTCAACTGAACGCTTTTCTTTTTCAGTTCAAGGCAGCTTGTTATTTTCAACCATAATTTAATTTGATTGTTTGGATTTTATTAGTCAGGTGAAACTGGACATGTCTCCCATGCCAAAAACAAATAAGGCCACCTGGTTTATCACTGTACCTCCCTTTCTGCTGATCAGACTGCCATTTCACACAGTGCTGAAATCTTTTAAGATCCATCAGAGCGTGCCAAACCTCAGTTCACCAGCATGCATTCTCAAAACACTGCAGCATAGATTGAAATGGGGGCACCTAACCACATCAATAACAGAGGCTTTGACATGAGACACCTTAACTGCTCATTGTTTAGCATGTCAACAAGTAGTATAGGTTAATAAATGAATACTGAGCACAAGGCACTGCAAAGCTTTTTCAGCGTATTACCAGTGTCGTATGTCTGTCTACAGCAAGCAGCAACAACCCCTGCCCCGTGGACCCAGCCGACTCCCGGCCCCTTCACCGTGAGCCAGCTACGCGAGCTGCAGCTGGTCCGGTTCCAGACCGCGCCAAGGAAACATCTATACACGCTCGTGCTCCACACCCTTCACGTCCTCACCCACGCATCCCGCCCTGACACAAAGTGGCGGGACCTCCTGCCACCTCTAGAGGGTGAGGAGCCCTGGTGGGCCAGCCTATATTCCACCTTGGTCCCGAGGCCCGATGGGGATATCAGTTGGTAGCTCCTTCACAGGGCCATGAGCACAGGCGTGTACTTGGCGCAGTTTACCCCAATCCCGGACACCTGCTGCTTTTGCGGCATGAGGGAAACCCTGGCGCACGTCTACCTGGAGTGTGCCAGGCTGCAGCCCCTATTCTGGCTCCTCACAAATATTTTGTTAAGATTTTGGTTGCACTTTTCCCCTCACCTCCTTATCTATGCACTCCCTGTCCGTGGCCCCACTAAGTCGCGGGACATCCTGGTCAACCTCTTCCTGGCCATGGCTAAAGTGGCCATCTATAAAACCAGGGTGAGGAGGTTGGCCAATGGAGTCTCCTGTGACTGCGGGGCCTATTTCCGATCCTTTGTCCGTTCACGTCTCCGGGCAGAGTTCCTCTGGGCGGCGTCCACTGACTCCCTTGACGCCTTTGAGGAGCAGTGGGCACTGTCCAGGGTTCTCTACTTGGTGGCCCAGTCTGGTTCCCTTCATTTGACCCTTTGACCACACTCCTGTCCCTGTTGTTCATTATTTGTCCCCCATAATTATTTGGTTTTCCAGGTCCTGTGGACCCCCCCTCAGGCTGGGGGGGGATCCTTTAGCAGTGGGCGGGCTTTGCCCACCCACTTCCTGGATCCCAATAAGGCAAGCAGCAACTATGATGTTGTAACAGGGTGCTGGTGCAAAAGCACCTAATTAGCCCTGCCTGGTCAGCTCCAATCAAGAGAAATAGATGGGGGCTGATAGAAAAGGCCTGATGCCGGCCTGAGGATTGGCAACACCCGCTGGCCTGACAAGCCAAGGGCTATAAAGGCTGGGAGGGAGGTAGAAGGTAGTCAGGGAGAAGTTACCCTGTTACAGATATCAGTAACAAATTCACTTTTACTGTGTGTGTTCTAAGGCTAGATGTCTTTCACTTGGGTATATTCAAGTGGTTTCTAGGTCAGAACTACTAACAGCTGAAATGTTTTCCAGGGACAATGTCCCAGTAAACTGGGAGGCCATTAATCCCCCTGTGAAGTTACTGATATAACCTGTAACCATACAGATCATTGTTGCAACCACTATTATACATTTGCAGCAAATATTGTATAAAGGTTGTTGTGTAAGGTGCCTCTGGAAAGGTTATGATTTGCTGGTTATGATTATGCTATCTGTATATGTATTGTTTTTGTAGCTGAAGTTATGAATATTGGCTACGTACTTGTATCTCAATGTGTTTTTGATTCTGAGTAGCCTCAGTGAAGCATTTGGTCAGCTTCTTGAGAAAGGACTATTCTCAGTAAGTGCTCAATCAAGAAACACTTAACTGACAATGGACTTTGGGAGATGCCAATCCACATCTGAGCTTTCCTGGGAACATTCAAACTAACATGTAAACAAGGGCGACAGCCTGTAAAGAACTGAGTCATGCATGGACATGTGACTCCAAACTCCATCTTGCTGCTGTGATCTTCCACAAGGCACAGAATATAAAAGGCCCTGAAAACCCCTCCATCTTGTCTTCAATCCTGCTTCTTACTTCTGGAGGGACTTTACTACAAACTGAAGCTCTAAACAAAGGACTGAATGACCCATCCCAGCTGTGGATGTACTCCAGAGACTTGATTTGAACCTGCAGTTTATTCTATCACTGCTATAAGCCTGAACCAAGAACTTTGCCATTACTGTATGTAATTGATTCCATTTAACTAATTCTAGCTCTCCTCTTTTTCCTTTTACTAATAAACCTTTAGATTTTAGTTTCTAAAGGATTGGTAATAGTATCATTTGTGGGTAAGGTCTCATTTGTATATTGAGCTCGCTCCTTGGGGAGTGGGAGAATTTTTTCTTTTAGTGGAGTATTGGTTTTCATAACAACTTGTCCCCATAATGAGTGGCACAGGTGGTGATACTGGGAAACTGGAGTGTCTAAGGGAATTGCTTGTATGACTTATGGTTAGCCAGTGGGGTAAAACCAACATTCTCGCTGGCTGGTTTGGTGTGCCTTAGAAGTGGAAAAACCCTACCCGTGGGCTGTAACTGCCCTGCTCTAAGCAATTTGTCCTAAATTGACACACTCAGTTGTGTCCCACCAGAGGCAGCATTGTTACACCCCCCAACCTTTTACATTCTGGTGATTTTTAGGTTGCTGTTATTATGAATGGCTTCATAATCAGGGCCTTAGAATGGACTCTTCTGTTTAGACCCTACAGTCACATAACCACAACATCCTATAGTATGTTCCCCTACCTACAAACACATTGAGTAACGTAATTAAAGGCCATAGGAATATGAAGGTTTTTTTAAAAGCCATGTTTTCCCCTGCTGCATTGAGTTTCTCATACTTTAGTATGAATCTCTTTTCCTTTTTAATTCTTGTTCTGCTCCTAGAACCACATAAAAGTAAAATGAGCAAACAAATAAAAACTCACCCTTAAAAAGAAAACTCAAGAGCATACACAAATTTGCAATTACACTGCACAATAAAAGATATTCCCTTATCTGCCTTGTCTCTTAGCACTGCACAGTTAGATAACATTTAGTAATGGGAGAACCTCTAAACACTTGTCACTCAGATAAGCAATCAGAAATTCAGGTGCTTGTTTGAACCTATGTAGGTTCCATAAAATGGCCCATGAACATATGCTTACAGAGAAGTCCAATACCCAGCAACCTACCTTGGACATGGCACCAAATTCTACCAGGAAGCACCAGTGAAATTTTGTCCAAAATAGCTGATATCAACCATGAGCACATGGTCTCACAACATCTCCACTATTGTAGGCTGGAATGTTATGGGGTCAGGTGTTTTTGTGGGGTGATGGCCTAAACCAGGAACAGAAAATGTGGTTTTGGACCCATCCCAGAAACAAACCTTCAATGATGTGTTCAGCTCCTAAGATTCAAGTATGAATCTCCTCCAAACTGAAAGGGATTCAGAATGGAGATTCCAGTGATTTGCAGTCTCTAATCACACCACCTACATTACAGTATAGTTTTGCACCTTAATCCTTGATATAAGAATTTCAGACATCCTAATAGCTGGGCTGCAGAGTCTATATTTCCCTATTACACCTGAAACAAATTTTTTTAACATGTTGCCCCTTCGACTAAGCAGCAGTGGCCAAAATTTGGGGCCTTGGCATCCATTTGAATTAGAAATCAGTGTCACAGAGTCAGGGTAAATTCCTGGAATAATCTGTTTATTTCCAAAATATACCCCAAGTCCTGTTTCTCTGAACAGTACTATGAACACACAGCACATGGGTTTTTGCAGAAATCCCAAATCAGACAATGCAGCCTTGCACCAATAAACACCTGTGTCCGCCGCTGTTTCCTTTCAGGGTCACCCTGCAATTGCTTCTGACACCCAACATAGCATGGAACCAGTACCTAGCCCCCGCATTTAGAATCTCTAAAAAGGCTCCATAAAGCTCCATATTCCTTAGCTTGGGCTACATGGCTGGCCAGTTAAACCTGAGTCATGAATTTCACAATACCCCTTTACTGACCCTCTGGCTAGTTACCTCTTCACCCTTTCAATCGAGAGTTTCCTACCTTAACCCTTAGTGGCACCCCATTGCAAGCTTTATGTCCTATAACAATCAATCTACGGCCTTCATCTTCACATGATAATTTTATTCATTTTGAAATTGAAAGGCACACTGCCACGTAGTTCATGCTCCATTAAAATACCTATGAAGTGAATGGTTTACAAAACCTAACAGGGATAGAAATGTATACAGGATATTTTATTAAAAGTGTCTGAGAACTAGACACAGGTAAAATGGAAGGAAATTCCAACCCTCTGAAGTTCAAGACAGTTGGAAAAGTTGCCGTTGGCTTGGTCTCTCTGTCGTGAAAACCATGTTTTTTGCAGATTCAAAGATTCATCCGCAGTGTTGGAAATCCAAGCACAACATTTTTTATCTCGTGCAGGAGAACCGAGAAAGTGAAATGGATTAAACAGATCCCTATGGTCACTGTTATTTATACAAACTCATTGGTTTGCATAGCACTTTACAGACATCGAAAACAAGATTGCTGCCTTGAAGATCTTGCAGCCAAAGAGATAAAACACTGACAAAGGAGTGGGGAAAGGCTACCACATGAGAGCAAAGTGGCTGAAAGTTTGCCACTGCCTTGTTACTTCCAAGGATGGTTTTTTGTTTTCTAACTCAAACTGCAATAGCCAATTGAGTAAACTACCACTGAGGCAAAGAGACACTGCAAGGTTAAGCCAGAAGAGTACCCCAAATATCTGTTCCCTAAAACTTAATGCAGAGTCAAAGGAGAGACAGAAAAGAAGGAGCTATTCTAGCTGGGGCTGTGCCTATGGCCCCAGCTCCTGGAGTCATCTGACTATATCAGAACCCCAGCTTTCATACAGGGAAAAAATGTTTCTGACCCTTGTGGTTGTGAAAAAGAGCTTTTTAAAATGTAAACCCAGTATAAACAATGCAGAGATGTCTGCCAGTGTCTGCAGATCACCTGAATGGTCTACAGGTAGGGGGATAAAGAGGCCCCATGCTGCTGCCCTTTTCTGAGTGGTGGCAGATGTGCAGTATTGCAGTCCCCATGTAATAAAAGGAAAACTAAAAATACCAATTTAACATTCCTTTGTGTATTTTTTTCTTGTCCTTCATGTATGGATGGTGTTGGTATCCCCTTGATACCAGCTGACCAGAGAAGACTAATGGTTTAAAACAAATAAAGAAAAAAGCTATCAGAGGGGAATGAGAGGAGGAAAAGAAAGTGAAGGGAGGGTTTGGCAAGCTGAAGCCAAAAGGAGGAGGAGTGGGAGGTCCATAAAATATTACTAATCTGAAAGCTCTGGACAAGGTAATGAAAGTCAGAGCTAGAATGTTGCATTTTTTAAAGTGCTGGATTGGTAGTGAATCAAACTTTTGTTATACATAACTTTCTAAAACCACATTATTTACAAAATAAAGCATTTCCCTGTCTCTTTCTCTCATCAGTGAACTGAGATTATTATTATTTATTTATATTGTCATAGAGCTTAAAAGTCCCAGTCATGGATCAAGACCCATTGTGCTAGCTGTGTACAGAAAACAAAGACAGTTCCCATACAGTTCTTCTGAAAGGTGGCTTTGTAAAAATGAGATCCCTATGTGTATGTAGAGTTTTATCTAGTGACTTTTCTGCCTGAAAATAAGGTTCTTGGATTTTTTAAATCATTTACTCTCGTGTTAGCACTGTAGAACCAACACATCTATGAGAGAGCATTGTATTCCTTCTTTCACCAATACTAGAAGTGTTAGCTAAATTTAAGTTGCCAAATCTGGGGAATAATAAGGTCACAGAGGTGTAAATGAAGACTGCATTTTGTCTACAAAATCCGTATTATTGATGTTGAAGGATGAGCTAGAAGATGGCTTCTGGGGGCAAGGACTATTAAATGAGATTACTCACATGATTAAAAAGAACGAGGAGTACTTGTGGCACCTTAGAGACTAACAAATTTATCTGAGCATAAGCATTCGTGGGCTAAAGCCCACTTCATCAGATGCATGCAGTGGCAAATACAGTAGGAAAACATATATATACACAGAGAACATGAAAAAATGGGGGTTGCCATACCAACTCTAACAAGAGTCATCGATTAAGGTGGGCTATTATCAGCAGGAGAAAAAAAACTTTTGTAGTGATAATCAGGATGGCCCATTTCAAACAGTTGACAAGAAGGTGTGAGTAACAGTATGGGGAAAATTAGCATGGGGAAATGACTCATCCACTCCCAGTCTTTATTCAAGCCTAATTTAATGGTGTCCAGTCTGCAAATTAATTCCAGTTCTGCAGTTTCTCATTGGAGTCTGTTTTTGAAGTTTTTTTGTTGAAGAATTGTGACTTTTAGGTCTGTAATTGAGTGTCTAGGGAGGTTGAAGTGTTCTCCGACTGGTTTTTGAATGTTATAATTCTTGACATCTGATTTGTGTCCATTTATTCTTCTGCATAGAGACTGTCCAGTTTGGCCAATGTACATGGCAGAGGGGCATTAGTCTTTGCATGATTGGGCCCAATCCTCATATTGTACGGTGATGAGTCAGCATCGGTGCTTACCAAACAATAAATAATAATTCAATCTGTTCTTCAGAACCCACATCAGATAACGAGGTCTGGCCATTAGAAAATCCTTTTATTCTTGAAAACTGATCAAATTATATCTGAAAATCACTGACACAAACAGGGAACTCTACAATGCCATTTTCACAGACACTATTTTGAATTAACTCAAACTATTTTCATTGTTCCAACTGACTTAAATGACAAAAGTAGAAACATGCGAAAAAGGATGAAGAGTCACTTGTTTATATCATTACTTCCACAATTTAGGTATTATCAATAAAACAGTATTTTAAAACAGGATCTTCATCTGTACTCTATTGCTTTAATGATACGGTCCTTTCCTTATTACATTCACATTCTTTGTTCAGAAATTGATCAGAAATATTCAGGGTGCTGTCTTGAAACTATAAAAATAATTACTTTCTTGTAGGCTTTCTTAAGCTACTCCCAGAGGGGATATCATACGTGCAGCTGTCAGCTGCAAAGCTCTGTCCTCTCCCGCAGAGCTTTGTCCTCTGTATTTACGTTATGCTGCATCTTGAATACATTCTTCACCATTACAAGACACACATAAGCCATGGCTTCAGTCTTGAAAACATAAACAAAGCAGAGACTACACAGCAGCTAGCTACTCATTATGACTCACATTGCCATTACAGAAATCTCCCAAACCCGGGCAACATTACATATACAGCTAAGGGTGATGTTTTTTCACCCATGTTACTCAGTTACTATGAAAGTTTGTGAGACTTCTGCCTGAAACCGTTTAAATATAAAACTTTTCCTTCCACAACTCATTCAGCTGAATGGAATTTTTCCTACCATGTGACTGAACATATTTGTCTTTGGAAGTTAGGGAGCATTTAATGGGCTAGGGAGCATTTAATCATCATCATTGTGATGACTTGGGGTTCAACGCAGACCAGCAAGGGGTTGTGTCACTCACTGCCTGCCCCACAACTCTGCGTGCTTTAAATGCTCTGCTGCTGTGGCTCACAGCCCTGACATCACATACAAACAGGCAGGTTACACCCTGACTTACATCTCCCAGTTGCTTTTTGAACAGCAACCACAATATTCTCCCAGTACTGAATTTCCCCTAAACTGTCTGCCAAAGTGACAATCTGCTTAAATTCCCAGAACTGCAAGTTATAGCAGGGCCAGGTCCCAAGTACCCTCTGTTACTCCTCTCAGCCTCAACCAAAGAGAGTTTTGCTATTACTAAGTTGTGTGACACTCCCTGACGTATCAGCTTGAATGCCTTGCCAGCATACTCTTCAAAACTCTGCCAATTCAAACCTTGCCTTGCAGCTAAAACTGAACCCCAACTCCTGAGTTTCCCAGAGACATCTCCCTGAATCATCCAGCCATCTCCTGGAACACTCACAGAAGTTCATTGCTCCTTTACAGAAACAATACAATTCATCTCATTAATTTAACTGGGGCTAACAATCATGGTGCTGACTTCATTTATAGTGAAAGTAAAACAAGTTTATGAAACAAATAGTGATACCAAGTATAAGGAATAAAGATAGAAAGAGTTACTTGCAAACAAAAGTAACAATATGTTTCCAAGACTAATACTTAATTTCAGCAAGTTACCATCTTTGCCTAAATCAGTGGTTCCCAAACTTGTTCCGCCACTTCTGCAGGGAAAGCCCCTGCCAGGCCAGGCGGGTTTGTTTACCGGCTGCGTCCACAGGTTCAGCCAATTGCAGCTCCCAGTGGCCGGGGTTCACTGCTCTAGGCCAATGGAGGCTGCTAGAAGCGGCGTGGGCCGAGGGATGTACTGGCCGCCACTTCCTGCAGCCCCCATTGGCCTGGAACAGCGAACCGTGGCCAGTGGGAGCTGCAATTGGCTGAACCTGTGGACGCAGCCGGTAAACAAACCCGCCCGGCCCGGCAGGGGCTTTCCCTGGACAAGCGGCAGAACAAGTTTTGGAGCCACTGGCCTAAATAATTTTCTCACCTATACTCAGTTCCCAGAGATATCAACCCCCTTGGCTGAAGAATCCAACATTCTGTGATTTCGAGAACTCCAGCCCCTTGAATCCACCAGGCGATAGATACCAAATTGGCTTTCTTTTTGCTTATATCTCCCAAAGTTCATTGACCCTGTTACAAGAAACCGGAAAGCTTCCTGCTGTTCCTCCCTCCCTCCTAACTTCCCATTCCACTGTTGATTCATATGTAAATGTACCTTTCACAGTTTTGATTCCATAATGCTTAATTTACACTGGAGACAGGTAGATAGCTACCTTCCCTCCTGTCTGGAAGAAAACCTGTTTCTCCGTGTTTGGTCACAGAATGTAAAGAATGTAAAATGTAATATCAGTGAATATTACAGGCTTGACAAAGCCCTGGCTGGGATGATTTAACTGGGAATTGGTCCTGCTTCGAGCAGGGGGTTGGACTAGATGACCTTCTGGGGTCCCTTCCAACCCTGATATTCTATGATTCTATGATTCATAATTCCTCAAGTAGTGTTAATCCATACATTTCACAATGATATTAATCATCAGTGTCACATCAGTGTCATTATTCCATGCACTTTTATAATACAGTAATATTGTATATACTCAGTTGATTCAACTGCTTATCATTTGAGGTTCAGAACCCTTGTCTTTATAGCCCAATAAAACTTGGAAATGTGCTCTTTGAAAAGTAAGCGCAGACCAACCTTCTCTCTTCTTCTGGGGTGTAGATGCCAGACTGTGTTCCCAAAGTTCACTGGCCCTGCTTCAAGAGGAAGGAAGGCTTCCTGGCAGTGCAGTCTCCATCCCCCATGAAGATAGTTAAGTATTCATCTTTCCCCACTTGCCCTCCTGACCATTTTGTTTACTTTGCATGTAAATGTCCTTCACTGTCTTTTGCTGACAACCAGACTGGTCAGACAAGCAAATACACGTTCCTTTGTATCAGGAAAACTGGGCTTATACAGTGCTTGCCAAATATATTATCAGACATAATTCTAGCACATATTTATAGCTCTTTATACATATCTTGCACATACATCACACAATGATTTTCAAGACCAGTGTGTTACCAGTTTGCATATGATACCTTGTATAACACCTTTCAGATATGGATTATGACAACAGTGTGTTAGGTGTAGTGAGTATGTCAGGGTTCCAACAACCCTCCTGCCTCTCCAATCTACCAACAGAAGAAAGCTTCCCGCAGAGTAGGACACACCAACTCAAAGCGGCACCAGACCCTGCCAGAACAAGAGATGCAAAACCTGCAGACATTTCTTCACTGCTACAATGATCAACAACCCCCACAACACACTTTTCAAGATCCATGAGTCCTACACATGCCTACCACAACAAGTGTACCTCATCCAGTGTACCAAATTCCCCAACAGCAACTATGTGGGTGAAACCAGACTATCACTATGCTTTCAAATGAACTGACACAGGAACATGATAAAAGACAAAAATCCCTTATCACCTGTGGGTGAACACTTTTCACAAAGTGATCACTCTATATCTGAATTATCAGTCAGGAAATTATCAAAGGAAACCTGCACCACAATTTCAAGAGACAAGCCTGGGAGCTTACATTCATAACTTTGCTAGACACTAAAAAACGTGGACTGAACAGAGACACTGAATTTATGGCTTATTACAACAATCAGTAACCCACTCACACCCCCACCAGCTGCTTTCCTCATCCCCTTACTTTCCTCCCTGTGGCCAGAGGGGTGTTAACAGGCCACTCGCCTTGAATGGTCCCTTGAAATATGTGTTAACTATGTATGCTAAACACACAGTTAAGGAGAACACAGAGTTCTCCTGTCAGCATAATTAAACCACCCCCAATGAATGGCGGTAGTTATGTCGGTGGCAGAGCGTCTCCCACCAACATAGTACTGTCCACACTGGCACTTTTGTCAATGAAACATCAGTTTTGGGGTGTGTTTTTCACACCCCCAACCAACAAAAGCCTTAGGAAGTTTCCCAGACGTGAAGAAGAGCTCTGTGTAAGCTCAAATCCTTGTCTTTCCAACCAACAGAAGTGGATTCAATAAAAGATATTACCTCACACACCTTGTCTCTCTAATATCCTGGGACCAACTCAGCTACAACAACACTGCCTATAAGAGTTGCTGACACAGAGTAGTGAACCTTCAATGGGCCTCTGTATCACAATCATATATAAATACATTGTTCGTCATCCTGCCAAATGGACCATGCTGGAAAACCTCTTTTATATCTAAGGTAGTATTGCAGAATGTCATTACGTTAAAGTTATTCCACTCTTCCAGCTGTTGAAAATATATTGTACAAAATCAGGGGAACCAAGGCCTCAGATATGTTCTACTTTATACCAGAAATGGGTGACAATTAATATACTAGTCCCTTTGTTCTTTTCTTCTGCACCATGATGGTGGTTTCCTAATATGAAGTCATAATTCCCAGTTACTCTGGAGCTCCTAAAATGTCCAGTGAACCCTGTTTTAATACAGTAATCAAGGGACCAAGAATAATCAATTGCTTGCAGAGTTGGTCTTCTAATAACAGTGGAGCAAAATGGTGGGCAATCAACTAGATAAACAAAAAAGTTGATTAAATATCAACAATAATAAACTAGCCCCAAGAAAAGGGACTTGACCTGAACTCTAGTCTGAAGCTTTATTTATCCTTCCCTGCCTGGTGTATCTGTCAACTGGCACATAGAGACATTATTTATGACATCAACAGTAGTAAACAGGACTAAAGTCAAAGAGGTTAACTGATTTCATCTTGGTTTATTTCTTTTTCCCTCCTGATCAGAACTACTGTTTAAATATTTTCAGTAAGATTATGTGAAGAACTCAGAAATACCCAGTGTTAATAAGAAATAAGGACAATGGTCAAAGTATTTTCCATTTGAAAAATCTTTTATTCCCCTCATGGTATATAATAAGCCCTTGGAAGTTTGATTCTGAAAACTGTCTCTTCACCAGTTTTGCTCTTATCTAACATGCATGCATTCATTTGTTACTGTAGTTGCTGTTGCTGTTATGTGTAATTTGCAACTTCTGAACAGGGCTACTTATTTAAGAAACACACTGAAACTTGCTATGTTTTTTTTTTTTAATTAAAAATCTTTTGAACTCTAAAACCAAATACAAGAGTTAAAAAAGAGGTTAAATTTCAAGGTTTCTTGCCATGACAGAATCTATCCAGATAAAAATTGTCATATTCAAGACAATTCACAATTCCTAAGGGGCAAAGTGCTTTTTTGCACTCACTGTGTGAACTGTAAGAATGTTGTGCCTAGCAAAATTTGTGCAAGTTTCCTTTAAACAATACTTAATTCCTTAAGCCACATGAATACCTCTATCCTATCCTGCTATCTGAAAGTCATATTTTAACTTAACCATGTAAATCCAGTTATGGTACATCTAGACTATGAGCTAGAAGTGTGAATCCCCTGCTTGTGTACACATACTTGCACTAGGAGTATAGGAGCATAGAAAGTGACAGTAGAGGCAGGATTTAGCCATGCCAAATACATACCCAGAGGGATTCAGGCGGGTTTGTGCTTGATATGGCTCAGCCATGCCTCAGCTGCTGCTGCCCATGCTACTGAGGCCACACTGCTATTTATATTCATGTTAGCTCAATGAGAGATGGTGCAAGTATGTGTATGAGAGCAGGGGAATCACACTCATAGCTCACAGTGTAGACGTAGCCCATGTAATAATAATATTTAACATTTATGTAGCACAATTCATCGGTATATCTCAAATTGTTTTTATAGAATGTCAATTACTCCCATTTTACAGATGGGGAAACTGTCACAGAAACTGCATGTTGTGATGTATGTTGTTTGAGACAAGGGCTGTCTTTTAGCATGTGTTTGATACCTAGCTTAGTGGGTCCCCCAATATCAGCCAGAATATATAAGCACTACCATAGCACAAATATTTAATAATGAATAATAAAGTGAGCTAATGTTAGAGCTGGAAACAGAAGCCAAGCTCAGTGCTACCTCCACTGCACTATGATGCTTCCCATTCAGCCTATCTATAGTACAAAATGAAACAAAAAGGTATGCTGAACACACAAAAAACAACAAAGATGGGACATCTTGAGCATGTGGACTAGCTCAGGAACTGTCTGTAAAGGAGAAGATTAGTTAGTTGAGAGTGATAGCAAGCCAGCATCTTTCTAGAGGGAATATGTGATGATGTGATGTGGTCATCCCAAATGCATTGCAATAAAAACTTTATAGCACACCACACTTTGCACAGTGCTATAAAGTTTTCATCGCCACACATTGGGATGACTGCTTTACTCAGGAGTGCTGGAGACATGAGTGAATTATGCAACTCTTTTCCAGACAAGTAGCATTGACAATAAAAAATGTAGAGCACTCCACACATTTCATGTATAATTAATATGGGCGATTGTGTGTGTGTGTCCCCTTTTTCAGCCTTCCTTTACTTTTTCCCCATTTTGAAGTCCTTGATTAATCTAGAAGCAATGCTGCATTAGGCTGGGCGGAGCTCACTTACATCTACATGTGCCATATAGAGTCAGTTTATGGAATGGCTTTTGAAAAAAGTTTGTACAGTTAAATGTAAAGGTTTTTGTTTAAATGGTTTATGACATACAGAAAAGTATGTGATTACACATGTGTATAATATATTCATGTAAAGGAGGGAGATAAGGAAGACAAATCTGGCCTTGATCCAGCAATGAGGTCTGTTCAGACCCCTGCACCTCTGGGGAATCCATTGCAGAACTGGAGCCCAAATCACTGCATGTATGTTTTTTCAATAATCGGTGTACTTTGTTTTATTTTTATAAAATGCTCTGGGGCCAATGAACAACAAGCTTTCTGGTTTAAAACTGCCTCTCCTACAAATACTGTCCCACCAGCTGTGTTTCTGCATCACTGCATTGTCCCCCAAGGCAATGTCACCAAACAGGCATTTTCTGAAATCACTGTTGAAAAGAAAGCCCTATTAAACTACACTCAGGAACTGATCTCATTTAGTAAGAAGGGAATCTTGAGCAGTTTGGAGCAATCTTCAAAGAACCAGATGAGATGTTAGCCAATTTGGAAGTCACCATGGAAGGACTTGAAACGATTATTTGAATCAAGCAAAATTAAATCTCTGGAATTCAAAGCAGATATGATCTGTTGAAATGACTTGATCTCTTTGCTTATATAACATATTATGTTTGTCCTTTCTGTTTCTAATGTAATTGTCTTGCACCTTTGAGGGCAGAATTAAAGCCGGAATTTGCTTATGTACCTGTCTCAAGATTTAGGCAATTTGGCAGAGGTCCAATCAGATTATGGTAACCCATCTGTCCATGCTGAATGGGGGAAGTCAGCAGCCAGACAAAGTTTACTGGGATCTTCGTTCTGAAATTGGGTTTACTTTATTTTTAAGAGACTTTTAATACACCTCTCAGGGTACCTGGGCCCAAATTACAAGCATGGGTTGGGAGTATATTTTGTATGGCCTACAATTCTTTGTCATGTCATTGGTTTGGCTGCCACTGAAGATATATGTCCTCAGCTTCTCCAAAAACCGTAAGCTTATTTCCCAGTTGGGAGTCCGGTATTACTTTTATTATTTCTGGGTCTTGGGCTATCTTTCAGTTTTGCTTTGTAAGAAATAGTATCTTCCCAACAGACATGACAAAATACAAATGATTGTCAATGGGTACTGCATAGCTTTTTTGCACATTGCTCATGGAGTTGTGTATTTTGCTACTGCAATAAATAAAGTGCAGAAAAGCTCAAGCAACAAAGTGGTGATTAAATCTAAAGGAAATGAGTGGGGAGGAGTGAACAGACCAAATAATAGGTAGTGTACACAGTGACAGCGTTATACGCAAATACAAAAAAGAGGCTTCAGTTAGTGAAAATAGAAAGAACTAGAAAATAAGGAAGAATAAGAATACATATAAGGAACTGAGCAAGAGCTACACTCACAAAATATGAGAGAAATGAAAGTTAGTTAAGAATATATAGTATGTTGAGTGGATTTATTCTCCTTTAAAGTACAGTTCTCTTTTAAAAAAGACTATGTAAAAATGGCTTTATTAGACTACATAGACCTGCTCCCTGTGTACATTGTATTTTTTAGTGATTCTCATGCATCAACAGAACTGTTCAATAAGTTCTAGTCACTTCTGCAAAACTATTGACAAAGCTGGAACTGTACAGGCATCGCTGAAGGCCTGATGTGAAGACAGTAGGGTTGCACAGGTGTAACTGAGGGCCTAACTTAGCCAGCAGAAGCACTGTTACTGGTGATGACGTGTAAGAAGGAAAGAATCCAGCTTGACTCTGAGCCCAGGTTGAGTTTGCATGTCAGAAAAAATCATCTTTTTCATTGTAAATGAACACATTTGATATGGAAATCACCAAGAGAAGCTAAGCATGGAATCCCATGATGCCATTTTTAGCATCACTCCTCAGAGCACTTTAAACTGCTGCCAGAGAACCAACGTTTTTGGAGGATCCAGTGATGCCCCTGCCTGATGCTCCTGGCTTACTGCTGGAATTTGTCAATGTCTCTAAAAGACCAAAAGAGACAAACAAACAAAAAAGAATCCAGAAGAAAGGAAAGAAGGGATGAAAATTTCTTTGCCATCTGACCCATAACATGATCCAAGAGAGATTTTCAGTGTTTTACTTTGCAAAGTGAAGTCAGTGAAGTTCAGAACCAACACATTAATAACGCTTATCTCACAAAATGTAGTCAGAGCTATGATTAAAAACATATTTGTGCATCGGTATGAAGCCAGCCCTTCACCTTAGACATTTTCCCCTATGGTAACAGCTTGCATGCCACATCGACAGCATGTACAGAAAAGTAAGTTAGAGAACAGCAGATAATATTTGTCACAAATGTGATGGTGCTACTTAATATTTTTTAATCCTGGATAAGGATCTTTCACTAGCATGGTGTTCCTGTTCCATACATGGAAATGTGTAGGAGAAGCACAGCCTGGGTCAAAAAAGAAGTGGTCCTTTCTGCGAGTCTTCTAACAGCTTCCGCTTAAAGACTGTTAAGAGACAAGGTCAGAGGAAGTAACCTTAATGGTTCTAGCCTGACCTCCTCTGCAGCACCCAAACCAGTTTGAACAGGGTGGGTCAGGGCCCAAGGACACAAGGTAGAAAACCCAGGAAGCAAAAAGAGGATGATTGATTTAAGGACACAGTTTCACTCCAGACAGCTACAAAAGGTGCAGTTTTTACCCCTGAGTAACTAATGGACATGAGCTATCACAAGACAAAAACACAGTGAAGAAAAGGCATTTTGGTTTTCCACAAAGAAAACAAGGTAAGGTCAATTGTGACAATACTGTAACCGACGCCTGTGCTATAGTGTTGCTGTAGCATTGTGTGAATGTTGTGGATGCCTGGTAGCATACTTTGTATACTACCAGCTTGTAGGCAAGTGCTGCAGGTGTTCCAAGCACTAGGCTCTACAGGCTGTAGTGTGGTGGCCCCCATTAATACTCACAGATTCTGTCAAAGTATCAGCAAATTGCTTTATGAGGGCTGCCAAAAATAAAAGGTTCAAATACTCTGTGCTCATTACTACGTATTTATCAATACAGTAGCTCAACATGAAGCATCCTGGGCTTGATGCTGTGTAATTAACATTTAAAAGCTTGGACTGGGAAATTTCAAATACTGTACAATAGACCCAGCGGATTAAACATAACATTTTAAAAGGCTTAATGTTTCCCATAAAGGGGAAGCGTTAAGTAACGTGATTATTCTAGCACTGATTTCTGTCACTAGAGTGCTGATGAAAATTGGGGCACTCACTCAACAGTGGGATTCCCGATGCTTGATACAAGCTTTCATTGCAGTTCAAGGCTCATGCTAGCTAGGTTCTGATGAAGAACTCCACCATCCCATTAAACTAATTTCATTGTTTAGCAGGCAAAATCCAGACAGATTATGTTACAATTTCTCAGGCTCTTCTTTACCTTTATAAATGGGGTTATCAGATATTACCTTTGCATCTCAAAGATACACATTTTGAAAAGACAGTTATAATAAAGGATGGGTGAATCTCATGGAATTCAGACATTTGGAAAATTCTGAAATTCTTTTGGGAGTGGGTTGTAAATCTTGTAATTTAAACCAAGGGTTTTTAATTTACCCAAACAAAAACAAATACAAACAATTGTCTTTCTAGTTAGGAAGCTTGTGCTATGTTTTAGGGACAAAAGAATCATCATTCCTCAAAAAAAAAATCCAAAACCACCACTCTGTCACAAGTGGGTCTATTAGACAGTACATAATGTGTGTTATATTTTCTGATTACATATATTAGAGAATTGGAAGAGATCAATTATGAAGAAGGATTAAGAAAGTTAATTATCTATTGATTGGCTAAGTGATGACAGTGACAGGGTGTAATTGTATCTTAATATTAATTGAGATTAATTAAAACTGAAAATTCAAATCCTGGTTTGGGTTCAGATTTGGAACCTTCCCAAAGTTCAGAGGTGGTTGTTTTGAAGTTCCAATTCTTGCCTGTCTCTATTTCGGAGGGCATGGAGAAGAAAGAGAAATTATTTAGGATAGTTCAAGGGTTCATAGTTAATACTAGTGGGATGAAATGAAGAAAAGGAAAAGTGAAAGCGATCATAAAAATTTTCCTGACACTGAGGCATATTAGCCTGTGGAACTGTCTCCCAAAGAGAACGGGTGGAAGCCCCATTGCTTGAGACAGCTAAGCTGACAAAACTCTACTAAATGTTCAAAAGATAACAATCCTACATGGCAATGAAGACAGACAACAAGACCTAAGAGGTTTTTCCATCTCCACATTCATGGGCCAAATTTTCTCCTCCCTAAACCAGTATAAATCTAGAGAAATTCCAGAATCATGCTGGTGTCATTGAGGAGCGAGGGACAGATTGTGCCTTTTTGATCTGCACTCCTCTCCCCACACAGAAGAATGAGGATCAGCTGCCTTCACAGTAGTATGTTCCTGTCCCTTTTCCTGGACCCCCTAGAGACATCCCCACAGGCTGGAGATCTCATGAGAGAAGGGAGCAGAGAAGTAGATGAGCTGAGGGAGGAGTGGAGGGCAGAAGCAGAACTGGCAGGTATGTGTACTGTCCCCCTTTCATGCAGTGGGGATTACCCTAGAAATGCAATACAGCCAGTGGCTATATTAGATTCCACAGCTTTCCCCTCATGATACAATAAGCACTGGAGGGCCCGAGGATCAGCCAGGGCCTGGTAAATCCTTGGCACAGAGCTACCGAAGATGTATGGTGTGCCCCTGCAAATCACTGATATCCACATGCATTTCAAGCTATTCACAGATTTTCTTTTATTCCACAAAATAACCCCAACACCCAGTGAAGTAATGTAAAGGAACTTCAGAGAGTTCCCACATCCCTCGGTGGGTATTACCATGTAAGCATACTTTCTGGCAGCTCTCTGATGCCAATATTTAAAGGAAGATGTCAAGTCTTGTATTTCAAATTAACGCATGATAGAATTAAAGGAATCATCTTCTCTTGTGTTAAGAAGCTATTGAGCACTGTAATGGTGTACTGGCCTTGAAGGTCAGAAGAGGTAGTTTGAGAGGCCAGTTACCCCATTCCATATGTCCTGCAAAAGCAGATGAAAGACAGAAAAAAATAACTGAAACAGTCATAGGGAGAGAGGAAGATGGTCCTGGGGAACAGCTAATGTTTGGGAGAAAGAACATATAGGGCTATCCCAGACCTTATTTCCTTATTTCCTTTATTTATTTAGTTCCTTGGGACTAGGGGGTGAGGTGAACCTTTCCTCTCTGCCAGCCAGCATAGACAAAGGTTATTAGACCCACCTGGGGAGGATCAAGAGACTGATTAGCTGACTGGGCAGGTGACTTGAAAGGAGGCTCCAAAATCAGTCAAGGAGGAACTTGCTGAGAGGAAGAACTGATCCTGCATACAATCCCTGCAAGGAAGGGTATAACAGATAGGACTTGAGGGGAGAGTTTGTGGGCCAGGGAAGCCAGGATTTGAAGCACACTCTTCCCAGAAGGAGGGCTGTGGGACCCTGAACCTAAGGATACATCCACAAAACAACCACCAAACCACAGCAGTGAGTCTCAGAGCCTGGGTCAACTGACTCGGGCTTGTGCTACAGGACTAAAACTAACAGAGTAGAAGTTCCTATTTAGGCTGGAGTCCAGGCTCTTAGCTCTCCTCCCTGCTGGATTTCAGAGCACAGGCTCCAGCCCAAGAGGGAATGTCTACCCTGCTATTTTTAGCTCCATAGCATGATCCCACATCAGCTGACCCAGGCTCTGAAACCTGCTACTGTGGGGGTGGTGTTTTTTGTTTTGTTTTGTTTTTGCTATGTAGATGTACCCTAAGAGGTGGCCAAAAGGGGCTATTCTGGGTGCTGGATGATGTTTTAAAAGTTAGACATTAGGAGAAAGGGAATGTTGTTTTAAAGGCTCTTGGTATGAGTGGATTACCCTAACGGTGGGAGTCCTGCAGTGCCATCCTATGCCACTGAGGGGTTCCTGGAGATAGTGTTCCAGTTACAGTCACCTATGTATTAAGCCACTCTCTCATTAGACTCTTCAGGAAAATTACTGCATTTGTTGAATGTATGAAATGTTTCACAGAAGCAACTTGGTACTAGGCATAGAACAGGACAATAGAGAATTGAACTGAATTTTTTTTTCTTTAGTGCCTGTCATATGTGTAGTATATCAAAGCACCTTATGAAATAAGGAACCAAATAATAAGTGGCACAGTGATCATAGGAAAGTAGTCCACATATAAGACCCTATTATTAGACAGAAAATACTAGCCAGGGGTATGTCTACACTACGAAATTAGGTCGAATTTATAGAAGTCGGTTTTTTTGAAATCGGTTTTATATATTCGAGTCTGTGTGTCCCCACAGAAAATGCTCTAAGTGCATTAAGTGCATTAACTCGGCGGAGCGCTTCCACAGTACCGAGGCAAGCGTCGACTTCTGGAGCGTTGCACTGTGGGTAGCTATCCCACAGTTCCCGCAGTCTCCGCTGCCCATTGGAATTCTGGGTTGATATCCCAATGCCTGATGGGGCTAAAACATTGTCGCGGGTGGTTCTGGGTACATATCGTCAGGACCCCATTCCCACCCTCCCTCCCCCCGTGAAAGCAAGGGCAGACAATCATTTCGCGCCTTTTTTGTCTGCTGCCAGCCAAAGATGTAAAGGATCGATGGAGTGGGTCAGAACAAGAAATAGACCAGATTTGTTTTGGACTCATTTTCCTCCTCCCCTGTCTAGATCACACTGCAGTCAGTCACAGAGAAGGCGCAGCGAGGTTAATCTAGCCATGTATCAATCAGAGGCCAGGCTAACCTCCTTGTTCCAATAACAACGATAACTTTGGTGCACCATTTCTTATTGGAACCCTCCGTGCAGTCCTGCCTGAAATACTCCTTGATGTACAGGCACACCCTTTGTTGATTTTAGCTCCCTGAAGCCAACCCTGTAAGCCGTGTCGTCAGTCGCCCCTCCCTCCGTCAGAGCAACGGCAGACAATCGTTCCGCGCCTTCTTTCTGTGCGGACGCCATACCAAGGCAAGCATGGAGGCCGCTGAGCTCATTTTGGCAATTAGGAGCACATCAACCACCACACGCATTATCCAGCAGTATATGCAGCACCAGAACATGGCAACGCGATACCGGGCGAGGAGGCGACGTCAGCGCGGTCCCGTGAGTGATCAGGACATGGACACAGATTTCTCTGAAAGCATGGGCCCTGCCAATGCATGCATCATGGTGCTAATGGGGCAGGTTCATGCTGTGGAACGCCGATTCTGGGCTCGGGAAACAAGCACAGACTGGTGGGACCGCATAGTGTTGCAGGTCTGGGACGATTCCCAGTGGCTGCGAAACTTTCGCATGCGTAAGGGCACTTTCATGGAACTTTGTGACTTGCTTTCCCCTGCCCTGAAGCGCATGAATACCAGGATGAGAGCAGCCCTCACAGTTGAGAAGCGAGTGGCGATAGCCCTGTGGAAGCTTGCAATGCCAGACAGCTACCGGTCAGTTGGGAATCAATTTGGAGTGGGCAAATCTACTGTGGGGGCTGCTGTGATGCAAGTAGCTCACGCAATCAAAGATCTGCTGATATCAAGGGTAGTGACCCTGGGAAATGTGCAGGTCATAGTGGATGGCTTTGCTGCAATGGGATTCCCTAACTGTGGTGGGGCTATAGACGGAACCCATATCCCTATCTTGGCACCAGAGCACCAAGCTGCTGAGTACATAAACCGCAAGGGGTACTTTTCGATAGTGCTGCAAGCTCTGGTGGATCACAAGGGACGTTTCACCAACATCAACGTGGGATGGCCGGGAAAGGTGCATGACGCTCGCATCTTCAGGAACTCTGGTCTGTTTCAAAAGCTGCAGGAAGGGACTTTCTTCCCAGACCAGAAAATAACTGTTGGGGATGTTGAAATGCCTATATGTATCCTTGGGGACCCAGCCTACCCCTTAATGCCATGGCTCATGAAGCCGTACACAGGCAGCCTGGACAGTAGTCAGGAGCTGTTCAACTACAGGCTGAGCAAGTGCAGAATGGTGGTAGAATGTGCATTTGGACGTTTAAAGGCGCGCTGGCGCAGTTTACTGACTCGCTTAGACCTCAGCGAAACCAATATTCCCACTGTTATTACTGCTTGCTGTGTGCTCCACAATATCTGTGAGAGTAAGGGGGAGACGTTTATGGCGGGGTGGGAGATTGAGGCAAATCGCCTGGCTGCTGGTTATGCGCAGCCAGACACCAGGGCGGTTAGAAGAGCTCAGGAGGGCGCGGTACGCATCAGAGAAGCTTTGAAAACCAGTTTCATGACTGGCCAGGCTACAGTGTGAAAGTTCTGTTTGTTTCTCCTTGATGAAACCCCCCGCCCCTTGGTTCACTCTACTTCCCTGTAAGCTAACCACCGTCCCCTCCTCCCTTTAATCACCGCTTGCAGAGGCAATAAAGTCATTGTTGCTTCACAGTCATGCATTTGTTATTCATTCATCACACAAATAGGGGGATGACTACCAAGGTATCCCAGGAGGGGTGGTGGAGGAGGGAAGGAAAATGCCACACAGCACTTTAAGCACAGCACTTTAAAAGTTTACAACTTTAAAATTTATTGAATGACAGCCTTCTTTTTTTTGGGCAATCCTCTGTTGTGGAGTCGCTGGTTGGCCGGAGGCCCCCCCACCGCGTTCTTGGGCGTCTGGGTGTGGAGGCTATGGAACTTGGGGAGGAGGGCGGTTGGTTACAGAGGGGCAGCAGTGGCAGTCTGTGCTCCAGCTGCCTTTGCTGCAGCTCAACCATACACTGGAGCATTCTGGTTTGGTCCTGCAGCAGCCTCAGCATTGAATCCTGCCTCCTCTCATCACGCTGCCACCACATTTGAGCTTCAGCCCTGTCTTCAGCCCGCCACTTACTCTCTTCAGCCCGCCACTTACTCTCTTCAGCCCTCCACCTCTCCTCCCGGTCATTTTGTGCTTTCCTGCACTCTGACATTATTTGCCTCCACGCATTCGTCTGTGCTCTGTCAGTGTGGGAGGACAGCATTAGCTCGGAGAACATTTCATCTCGAGTGCGTTTTTTTTTCTTTCTAAGCTTCACTAGCCTCTGGGAAGGAGAAGATCCTGTGATCATTGAAACACATCCAGCTGGTGGAGAAAAAAAAAGGGACAGCTGTATTTAAAAAGACACATTTTATAAAACAGTCGCTACACTCTTTCAGGGTAAACCTTGCTGTTAACATTACATACATAGCACATGTGCTTTCGTTACAAGGTCGCATTTTGCCTCCTCCCACCGCGTGACTACCCCCTCAACCCTCCCCCCTCCCCGTGGCTAACAGCGGGGAACATTTCTGTTCAGCCACAGGCAAACAGCCCAGCAGGAATGTGTCCCTGAAGAAAAGCACCCTATTTCAACCAGGTGACCATGAATTATATCTCACTCTCCTGAGGATAACACAGAGAGAGAAAGAACGGATTTTGGCTGAATGCCAGCAAACATACACTGCAATGCTTTGTTCTACAGTGATTCCCGAGTATGTGTTACTGGCCTGGAGTGATAAAAGTGTCCTACCATGAAGGACGAAATAAGGCTGCCCTCCCCAGAAACCTTTTGCAAAGGCTTTAGGACTACATCTAGGAGAACCGCAAATGCCAGGGCAAAGTAATCCTTTCACATGCTTGCTTTTAAACCATGTATAGTATTTTAAAAGGTACACTCACCAGAGGTCCCTTCTCCGCCTGCTGGGTCCAGGAGGCAGCCTTGGGTGGGTTCGGGGGGTACTGGCTCCAGGTCTAGGGTGAGAAACAGTTCCTGGCTGTCGGGAAAACCGGTTTCTCCGCTTGCTTGCTGTGAGCTATCTACAACCTCCTCCTCATCATCATCTTCTTCGTCCCCAAAACCTGCTTCCGTATTGCCTCCATCTCCATTGAAGGAGTCAAACAACACGGCTGGGGTAGTGGTGGCTGAACCCCCTAAAATGGCATGCAGCTCATCATAGAAGCGGCATGTTTGGGGCTCTGACCCAGAGCGGCTGTTCGCCTCTCTGGTTTTCTGGTAGGCTTGCCTCAGCTCCTTCAGTTTCACGCGGCACTGCTTCGAGTCCCTGTTATGGCCTCTGTCCTTCATGCCCTGGGAGATTTTCACAAAGGTTTTGGCATTTCGAAAACTGGAACGGAGTTCTGATAGCACGGATTCCTCTCCCCAAACAGCGATCAGATCCCGTACCTCCCGTTCGGTCCATGCTGGAGCTCTTTTGCGATTCTGGGACTCCATCATGGTCACCTGTGCTGATGAGCTCTGCATGGTCACCTGCAGCTTGCCACGCTGGCCAAACAGGAAATGAGATTCAAAAGTTCGCGGTTCTTTTCCTGTCTACCTGGCCAGTGCATCTGAGTTGAGAGTGCTGTCCAGAGCGGTCAGAATGGAGCACTCTGGGATAGCTCCCGGAGGCCAATACCATCGAATTGTGTCCACAGTACCCCAAATTCGAGCTGGGAACGTCGATTTAAGCGCTAATCCACTTGTCAGGGGTGGAGTAAGGAAATCGATTTAAAGAGCCCTTTAAGTCGAAATAAAGGGCTTCACTGTGTGGACGGGTGCAGGTTTAAATCGATTTAACGCTGCTAAATTCGACCTAAAGTCCTAGTGTAGACCAGGGCCAGGATACGTGCTATCCTCTTATTCTACTGGACTGTGCCAGGAAATCCCTAACTTCTTCCCAATCCCTAACTTCTCAATTGCAAATGAGGAGATGGGGCCACATCTTAATGTCTTGGACAAAAGACAATACCTAAAACCAAACCTCCACAGCACAAAAGATAGTTCTGATTCTCACAAACAGATCTCTATTTCAATCCCTACATGTACAGTGGGAGCTGGAGGTTTGAGCCCTTTCTATAGATGAAACAAACTGCAAAATGTATATCTGACCCATCACAGTGAAAGGCAGCAGCTGTACAATTTGTATCTAGATTCTAAAACCCCCAAATTCAGAGCTGTTCAGATCTGGGTTATCTATATTTGGGGTTATCTCTAATTAGCAGTAGTATCACATGCCAATGATGCCAGCATTGGCTAATAGGTATGAGATGAGGTCTCTTCCTGTGATTGTGTGTGTGAAAAATTACAGCTAGTAGATTATTTCTGCAATGGTACTTCAGCCCAGCAGGCTGGTATAGATCTTACTGTATCTGGAGACGTGTCTTCAAAAATCTTAACAATAGGAGAGAGAAACTGACCTTAAAGATTCTCTTTCTTATGAATAATAACTCTCTCTGTAGTTTCTTAAAATTCTACTTTAAAAGATTAGAGAGATGGACTCAAACCCGTATTGCAAGTACAGAATTATGGGAAACTGATTCTGATTGACAGTCCATTCAACATCCAAACATCTAACCATATGTATTTTAAAAGATCAAATAGAATTAGAGAGAGATATCGCTGAAGAGACGACAATTCTAGGTTAGCTGTCCACAGGGATTTTTGTCTCTGTTTGCCCCCTTGTGATCCCCAATTCCTTTTATATCAGGTATATTCTCTTTCTAACTAGGAATTCTAGTGGATTCCTTGCCGGCACAGAAAAGAGCAGCAACATGAGATAGCATTGTCTGTGTCCCTGAATCTCAGAGATAATATTCTTTGAAAGTTCTCATCAGAGAAAGAGCTCTTGGAAATTGCTACATTCTGGGGTGCAATCCAGACCAGTGAGGGGTTGTGTCTGCCCCACAATCTTGGGTCCTCACAATGCTCTACAGTTGTAGCTCCCAACCTGTGCCACTCACAAACAGCCTACCAACATACAGTTCACACCATGAGTGTCTGTGTACAGCTACAGCCCTGGTCCAGCAGCTCTGACCCAAGCAGCCTGTAAGCAACAATCTAGCCAAACTCTGGCTAATACCAGCCTGTGTTACTATTTGCAGGGTGACCCCAACATACTCCCAATCCTGAATTTTCCCAAAACTTGTGTTCTGTATTGTCCAGCCCTCTCCTGGACAGTTCAGATATTAAAGGTCCATTGCCCCTGTAAAGAGTCAATATTCAACAGTTTGCTACTTTAATTGGGGTTACCAAACAGTTAAATTTAACACAACACTGAATTAGTTTGGATTAAAAATAAAATGTTTATTTAACAAAAAGTGAGAGAGACTTTAAGTGAGTATAATTATAAGATATTAATGTCAGAAATGGTTATAAGAGAAATAAAGATAAAACACTTTCTAGTAACTAGACTTCGTTCAACGTAAAATCCTTACCACACGATCCTAGCAACATAGCTGACCAAATTCTTTGGTCAGGGTCTACCCCCAAAGTCAAAGGGCTGGTTCCTTTGTCTTCTTGCATGAAAGAAAGAGACAGAAGTAGGAAGAAGTGACTTGGAATATTTTGTCCCTCACTTTTATCGTCTAGTCCCCCTTTGAAGTGCCTTCTTTTGAGTATTACCCCTCAGAGCAAAGTTTATTCAAATAGTAAAGAAGGTGACATGGTGGCTGGTGGTGAAGGTGGCTCTGTGTTCTTTCTTATCCTCTGTGTATGCTGAAATGCAAATTTGCCTTGTCTCCTGCCATTTCTCCCTCTTGCTGTCTCAAGGACTCTGTTTACTACTTATATGTAAATTGAGCTAAATAACATAGACCTGTTTAACAACTTTTGCCTAGTTAGGTCTATGTAGATTTGAACGTGTGTTAACATCATATAAGGTTTCAGAGTAGCAGCCGTGTTAGTCTGTATTCGCAAAAAGAAAAGGAGTACTTGTGGCACCTTAGAGACGAACACATTTATTTGAGCATAAGCTTTTGTGAGCTACAGCTCACTTCATCGAATGCATCCGATGAAATGAGCTGTAGCTTACGAAAGCTTATGCTCAAATAAATTTGTTAGTCTCTAAGGTGCCACAAGTACTCCTCATCATATAAGGGGAATTCCTACCTTTATATATAATGTTGCTACATATGTTTCACCATGATATTATTGACCAGCGAGTTATTGGTTTTCAAATGATACCTCACCAGGTATATTTTGTACAAAGATTATTACAATAGTGTGTAAGGTGTGAATGCAAGGGTGCTTTTGGTCACAGAAATCTGTACACATATCACAGTTTATACTATTAGGCCTATGTAAAGGGCAAGATACCTTAATCAGTTACTCAGAAAATGTTACTGGTACAAGGTAAGTAAGCATGAACAAAATGAAAACTGGCCCAAAACATCTACTAAACAAAATCATGTTTTTATTCTGATTTTCATGCACAATTTGTTCCATGGTTCTTTTCTTTCCCAAGCCATATGACCCCTCTCACTGCAAGAGATACAGCAAGATCTTACAGCCAACCCAGCTGCTGCAGCCAAAATGGGGAGGGTGCCATACAGCCATCTCCAAAAGAATATTCTCCTACTTCTGCAGGAGGATTTTGCATAAGAAAGAGATACTGGCCTTCCACAAATACCCCCAGTTAATGGAGGAAGAATGCAATAAGCACTAAAAAGATAGTTCAAAAGAGAACAGGGATAGGGCCCCACCTCCACAGTTCTGATATCTCAGACAGCCACACATCTTCTGACTAATTTTTGCCAGATGTCTGTTTACCAAAATATTTGCATTGTGAGTCTGAGGTCTGAATCACCTTAGTTTGCATCAAAGGAGATTCAGGTTAGATATTAGGAAAAAATTTCTAACTATAAGGATAGTTTAGCACTGGAACGGGTTGTGACAGAATACATCATGTGTGCACACCCTACACACTATTGTAATAATTTTTGTACAGGTCATGCCTTATGAGGTATCATTTGAAAACTCATAACTTGCTAATCACTAATATCATGGTAAAGTGCATATAACAACATTATATGTAAAATTATGAACGTAAACTGAAATCATGACTGAAGTGTGTTTCCCAGTTGAGTCTGGAGAGTGGCTAAAACAGTTTCTGAAGGGCAAGCTGGCACCCCAACCAGGTGTTAACAAAGCTAATGGGTGGCCATTCTCTGGCAAGACAGGGAGGCAGAGACAAAGATCTACATCAAAAAAACAGCAATACGTTTTTTCCAACTCATAGACTTTAAAGCCAGAAGGATCATTGTGATCACTTAGTCCAACTTCCTGCACATTGCAGGCCACAGAACCTTGCCCATGCACTCCTGTAGTGGAGCCATAACCTCTGGCTGAGTTACTGACGTCCTCAAATCGTGATTTAAAGACTTCAAGTTACAAAGAATCCACCATTTACTCTAGTTTAAACCTGCACATGACCTGTGCCCCATGCAGCAGAGGAAGGCAATAAACCCCCAGGGTCTCTGCAAATCTGACCCAGGGGAAAATTCCTTCCTGACCCCCAATATGGTGATCAGTTGGACCCTGAACATTTTGGCAAGACCCAACAGCCAGACACCAGGCAAGAATTATTTACAGTAACTCAGAACCCTCCCCATCTAGTGTCCCATCACCAGCTGTTGTAAACATTTGCTACTAGCAGTCCCAGAGTGTCTACCTGCCATTGTAGGCAGTTTCATCTTACCATCTCCTCCATAAACTTAATCTTGAAGCCAATTAGGATTTTTGTCCCCATGGCTCCCCATGGAGGGCTGTTCCAGAACTTCACTCCTCTGATGGTTAGAAACCTTCATCTAATTTCAAGCCTAAACTTGTTGATGGCCAGTTTATAGCCATTTGTTCTTGTGTCAATATTGGCACTTAACTTAAATAATTCCTCTCCCTCCCTGCTATTTACTCCTCTGAGATATTTATAGAGACCAATCATATTTCCACACAGCCTTCTTTTGGTTAGACTAAACAAGCCAAACTCTTTGCGTCTCCTCTCACAATGTAGGTTTTCCATTCCTTGGATCATCCTAGTAGCCCGTCTCTGTACCTGTTCCAGTTTGAATTCATCTTTCTTAAACCTGGGAGACAAAATTGTACACAGTATTCCAGATGAGGTCTCACCAGTGCCTTCTATAATCGTACTAACAGTCTGTCTGTCTCTACTGGAAATACCTTGTCTGATGCATTCTAAGACTTCATTAGCCTTTTTCATAGCTACATCACATTGGCGGCTCATAGTCATCCTTTGATCACCAATACACCAGGTCTTTCTCCTCTTCTGTCCCTTCCAACTGATATGTCCCCAGTTTATAGAAAAAATTCTTGTGGTTAGTTCCTAAATGCATGACCTTACACTTTGCCCTATAAAATGTCATTCTATTTCTATTACTCCAGTTTTCAAGGTCCTCCAGATCTTCTTGTATGATATTCCGGTACTCTTCCATATCGGCTATACCTCCCAACTTTGTGTCCTCAGCAAATGCTATTAGTGCACTCTCACTTTTTGTGTAAGGTCAGTAATAAAAATGTTAAATAAGATTGGTCCCAAGACCAATCCCTGAGAAACTCTACTGGTAACCTCCCTCCAGCCTGACAGTTTACCTTTCAGCATGACCCGTCTCCCCTTTAACCAGTTCCTTATCCATCTTTCAGTTCTCATATTAATCCTCATTTTCTCCAATTTAACTAATAATTAACCATGTGGAACTGTATCAAATACATTACTGAACTTCAGATAAATTGGATCGTCTGCATTTCCTTTGTCTGGAAAATCAGTTATCTTTTCAAAGAAGGAGATCAGATTGGTCTGGCACAATCTACCTTTTGTAAAACTATGTTGTATTTTATCCCAATTACTGTTTAACTATGTTCTATTTAAAAATAGGTTAAAAGACCTTACATACAATTGAGGTCAAACTAATAGGTCCGTAGTTTCCTGGATCAGTTTTTTTCCCCCTTTCTTAAAAATAGGTACTATATTAGCAATTCCCCAGTCATATGATATGACCCCTGAATTAACAGATTCATTAAAAATGAATTGGTATTGGAATTGCAATTTCATTTACCAGTTTCTTTAATATTCTTGGATGGAGATTATCCGGTGGACCTAATTTGGTCCCATTAAGGTGCTTGAGTTTGATTTCCATCTTGGATATGGTAATTTCTACTTCCATATGCTCATTTCCATTAGCCAACCTGCCACTAAATCTAAGTTCCTCATTACCCTATTAAAAATTCAGGCAAAGTATTCATTTAGGTGTTGGGCCATGCCTAGATTATCTTTAATCTCCACCCCATCCTCAGTGTTTAGCAGTCCCACTTCTTCTTTCCTTGTTTTCTTTTTTTATTTATATGGCTATAGTACCATTTACTGTCGGCTTTAATTTCCTTTGCAAGGTCCAACCCTTCTTGGTTTTTGGAAGTTCTCCCTTTTCCTTATACTTTCTGATGTCTAAGAGGTAGCTTTCCTTGCTGATCTGTCCCATCTTCTATTCCTTGTAGGCTGTCTGCTTTTTCTTTTTGAGATGCTTGCTCATCCAGCTTGATCTCCAACCCTTCCCTATGGATTTTTACCCTTGTTTGGAACACAGGCTCCAAATAGTTTCTGCAACTTTGATTTATAGTAATTCCAAGCCTCCTCCACTTTTACATCTTTGGGTTATTCCATTCAGTCCATTTCCCGGACTAATTCCCTTAATTTTTTGAAGTTTGCCCTTTAGAAATTAAGGACCCTTGTTGCAGATCTACTTTTGTTTCTCCTTCCATTTAGTTTAAACTGATTTAGCTTATGATCACTGTTAGAGAGCTTATTCCTTCACTCTCCCATTTCCCTGGTCCTTCTCGCATGAACAGAGAGCAACAATACCCGAAGTCCGAAGGTGCAAACAATTCAATGTTTATTGGGGTGAACTTCCAGCAAGCTTAAATAATAGTTCCTTTTTCCTTATTTTCGAATCCCAACTTACTTCCTGTTTGCCCCTAATTTATATAGTAATATTCTTAGCTATACCTTAACCAATCATTCTACTGAAATTTAACTAACCAATCCTAACATATTGTAACATGATTAGCTAACCAATTATATCCCCACCACAATAATTAGATTACACCCAGCAAAATTAATTATACAGCAGACAGAAACAATCACAGAACCAGACAGAGATTATACAGACAAACAAAGTGGGAACAAAATAGCAAAGTGGGAACTATAATGGCAAAACAATACAGAAGTGAGGATTTCACATCCCAGCTATTGATAAGTGAGTTCTTGCCAGACAGGATGCTATCAAACTAAGTTTCCTTTTACATTTTCTAGGCACTTCCCTTTCTCTGGAGGTGATAGGAATACAATCCTGTCCTGATAGTGCCTGACAGCCCAATAGCACCTTATTTCAATGTGACTAGTTTGGAATGTGAGGATGTGACTGTTTGCTTCCTAGTTTATGGCTGCCTCTGCTGCTTAGCCAAAGGCCTTAGCCTAAGAACAGGGCCTCAGACTGTCACAGTAAGAGAAGGACCTTACACTGGCAGACAGTGATTTTGATTCTTTCTTTTATACCTCTAACTAGCCAAGTGATAAAAATACACCTAAATTCTTAAAGTACAGGCCTTTACAGACAGGCCTGAATATCTATATCGTAACAATCACTAGAACCAAGGTTGTCCCCTACAACCAGTTCTTGTATGAGATCGTCACTACACACCAATACTAAATCTAAAATGGCATCATCTCTTGTAGGTTCAGTGACAGTTTGGTGAAGAAATCTGTCAGCTATCTCATCTAGGAAGATCTGGACCCTACTGTTATGAGTAGCACTTGTCTTCCAGTGTATATCTGGGAAGTTAAAGTCTCCCATAATCACACACTTCCCAATAATATTTGTTTCGTTAAAAACATTAAAGAGCTCTCAATCAATATCAAGATCGGATGGGGGGAGGGTCTGTAGCATACCCCAAGCACTATCCCAGGGGAGCCTCCGGTAGCTTTCTTCCCCAACTTGATTTTGTCCCATTCCATCACTTCTAATTTCTTTACAGTTTACCTCATCATTAATATACAATACTATTCCACCACCTTTACCTTTATTTCTGTCTTTCCTGAACAGCACATACCCTTCAATACCTGTACTCCAGTCATGATTACTATTCCACCATATTTCTGTTATCCCTATAATATCTGGGATCACTTCCTGCACAAATAGTTGTAGTTCCTCAATTTTGTTACCCAGGCCCCTTGCACTGGTGTACAAATATCTTAGTTGTTACTTGGCTTTACCCAGATTCCTCACTCGACTGGGTACATTCATTCTACTGCCAATATTGCCTAACAGACTGCTAGTGTCATTGGTATTAGCACGATCTTTCTTCTTAATGTCCATTCTCGTACCCGCTGTTGTTCCTTTCTCAATTGCTGTATTCTCTCTTTCTTGATTTTCCTCCCAGTTAATATTAGAATCAGGTGTGAAGATTACAGGAGCATTTCCCAACTGTCTCCCCCAAGTTCCTAGTTTAAAGCTCTTTTAAACAGTTGTGCCAACTTGCTACCTCCTAGTCCCCAGCTGGAAGTGCTTTCCAAAGAGGAATAAGAGACTACAGAAAGAAGAAGCAAACATTCCAACACACCCCTGTCTCTCCCTGTCAGTCTCATTAATAGACTCCTATCAGACTTTCCCTGAATTCGCCTATTGTTTTCACAACTCTCCATGGACATACCACAACCAACAGGAGTCCCTCAACTTCTGACCCAAATTCTCAGTAGCTCTCCCCATTACCCCTGTATCTCCTTGCTCCTGAAAGGAAAATTTTGTCTGACCCACACAACACATACACATCCATCCCAAACCATTAAATCCTTTAAACAATAAATTGTATTAAAATTCAGAGCAATGTATTGTGACAGGATAGGGAAAGGGCTCAAAGCTGAGGCTGTGTAAAATAATAACCAATTTTAAAAAAATGCCCAAAACTTAATACAAATCCAAAGCTGTTCTGTAGTTCAAAAAATTGGTTAGCTCTTTACAATTTTTATTTTTCATTTCCTCTTGTGACAGGGTGGACTAGGCCCTGAGGCCCCCTACTGGGGGCCTTGTGGCCTTTCCATACCCCTCTCCAGAAAAGGGTAGTGGAGAGGTCCTCTGAGCTGCCTAGAGCAGCTGTGTGGGAAGTAGCCAATTCGGGCCCAGCAGACTAGTATAAGAAGAGCTTCAGGGCCACAGCAAGTTCAGTTCCTTGCTTGAGCTGGGGGAAAATGGATGGTACTTTGGGTTGGCTGCTGGGACTCCACTAGGACAAGGCCCTGAGGTAAAGGTGAAGAATGTGCTGGAGCCATAGGGAAGTGGCCCAGGGAATTAGAGTAGCAATGCAGTTTATTTAAAGGGAGATGGTGGATGGCTGCTATGTATAGGGTCCCTGGGCTAGGACCTGGAGTAGAGGGTGGGCCTGGGTCCCCCCTGCCAGCCACTGAAGGTGGCCTGGACTTTAAGGCACCCCTGAAGGGGGCCTGAACTGTCATGGCCCAGCTGAAGAGCTGGGGCCAGAAAGGTCCTGAGAGGGTAAAGACATTGTCTTCAGGGAAGGAGCCCTGGGGCACTGCTCTATTCCAGAGCAGGGCAGCTTGTGGGAGACATTACAGAGGGCACTCAGAGAGGCCCCTGTTGGACTTGTACCCTGAAAGGGGTTTGCTTTGCTTTTATCTCTGAGACAGTGTATGACATGGCTGGAGGGCTGAGTCAGTGAAGGCCCACCACAAACAGGGAGAGAGAGAGTAAAGGCACATGTACTTTGCCAGGGAGTGCTCACGAGAGGTGAGTGCAACCCTGTTACATCTCTATATTTTATTTCCTCTGTATCCTCATGCAGGATAGGTTCATCAGTGATGGTCAGGGATGCAACCCCATGCTCTGTATGTTCCTAAGACTCTGACTGCCAGGTGCTGGGACTGGATGACAGGGGCTGGGTCACTTGATGATTGTTCTGTTCATTCCCTTTGAAGCATCTGGCATGACCGGATACTAGACTAGATGGACCATTGGTCTGATACAGTATGGCCATTCTTATGTACTTCTGGTTCTGGATGAGGCCACAAGATAATAGCTAAAATAGTCAGTGGTTGTTCTAGCAATATGTTCAACACACTTGGAAAATGAAAGTACGTTCAATCTAAGGACTCAGTAAATTTGGATAGTTGGAATGTGCATTCATGCTCTTAAGTGCTTTTCCAAATTGAACCTCTAAAACTTTTGAGGTTTGCACTTTACTAAAACAGACCCTTTAAAATTTTACCAAATCCACAGTAAACTGTCGTCTACTTTTTTCCTTTTCTCATCATTGTTCAAGGTAATATTTGTATCACCTTTAAAACCAGCTGTCCTGTTTGATTCCTTGAACAATGTCACAACTTGATGTAGGAGATTAATATACTGTAAAATATTAATAAAATAAATCCTTGTTTCTGCAAAGTCAAATATTCCACACCATAAAGACATTTAGACTTCAATCCTGCAAGCACTTACACATGTGAGTAACTTTAGTCAGTGAGACGATTCATGTGATTAAAATTACTCACATGTGTTTACAAGATCAGGCTGTTAGGCTCCATGCAGTAATGTGTTCCTAATAGAGATTTCTATACATAAAGTGAAATCCAAACCCCATAGAAGTCAGTGAAGGTTTTGCCATTGACTTCTATGAGGCCAAGATTTCACCCATATTATTTACCATGTATATGTTATGGTATCTTTAATGATTAATAATACATTTTCCCTAAAAACATAAGTGTACACTTGTTTTGACTCTTTGCTTAGTATTAAGCACAAAATTTATCATCACACACTGCCCTTGTTTTAATCAAGGTAATTTCTGTCCAAGCACTAGACTTCCAGTAAAAGAAAACATCCCTGGTCTGGAAATAAAGAAAAAAAAGGGGAGACATCCAAACCAGGCAATTAGAGATGAATTTTTAGACCTGCGCGCATCTGCACGCATCTTTTCCCTCTGGTGTTATCTGGGCCAGTGATCTGCTAGGTCACTCCAATCCTTGGCTCTGGGAGAATCCCCCTTACCCTGCTCTGCTGTGAGAATCCTCACTCCTGAGCTGTTCATGCACAGCCTCTGGCATGTAAGCTGCTCCTTGGATTGTGCAAGCAAATGACACTAGCCAATATCTCTGTTCCCAGACACAACCCTAGGAACCTCCGTCTTGCAGTGTCCAGTTATGGCTGCTGGATGCTGCAAGCTTATATCAGTTTGTCAATTTAACAAAGAAATTGATATGTACCAGGCTTGTTATCCCAAGGGGAACCTCTGGTACACTTCAAACCAAACACACTGCTTCAGGTAGAACAAACAAACAAATGTATTAATTATAAAGATTGATTTATAATCACTTAAAATCTAAACATAACCAGTCAGATTTGGTCAAATGAAATAAAAGCAAAACACATTCTAAGCTGATCTTCACATCTTCAATGTCTTTACAAACTTAGATGCTTCTCACCACAAGCTGGCTGGTTGCTCTTCAGGCAGGCTCTCCCCTTTGATCAGTGCTTCAGTTGCTTGGTGTGGTGTCTGTAGATGTAGGTGGGAAAGAGAGGGAGCATGGCAAATGTCTCTCCCTTTTATCATGTCCTTTCTTCCTTCTTGGTTTTGCCCCTCACCCTTCAGAGTCAGGTGAGCATTACCTCATCGCAGTTCCAAACTAACCAAAAGAAGAGGCATGATTCCCTCGAGAGTTTAACAGCTTCTTTTGTTGCTGCCTAGGCCAGCGTCCTTTATCATAGAATAACAGGGTTGGAAGGGACCTCAGGAGGTCATCTAGTCCAACCCCCTGCTCAAAGCAGGACCAATCCCCAATTTTTGCCCCAGATCCCAAATGGCCCCCTCAAGGATTGAACTCACAACCCTGGGTTTAGCAGGCCAATGCTCAAACCACTGAGCTATCCCTCCCCCTTTGTTCCTGTGAGGCTGGGCTGGGTTTGTCCCATTCCTGCCCTGATGAGGTGTGATCTGTCTCTCTGTTCTTGGAGAGTTTTTGCCTGGGCTTACTTTAAGCCACGAGGATACATTTTCAGCCTCATAACTATATACATGAAATTATAACCTGTAACATTACTGTAACAACCATGCTCAGTGTATCATGAGCCTTCCAAAGACACCCAACATGCCAAACTTTGCATTGGATACCACACAATCATTTTATAGAGATGAACATGGGAGTGTAGGGTGTTCCCCCAAGGTGTAGGAGACCTCGAACCTACATCTTGAACCTACATCTATCAAAGACTATTAACAAAACAGTGAAGCACTTTGACCAGTCTTGTCTTTCCTAGCCTTCTTTTGACTCTGTCTTTCCATACACCGCTGGCTGAACTACTTCCTATCCATTGTCTTGTCCTATTATTTTACCTTTGTAATTATAATGCCCCGCTTAATTACCCAAATCCCACTTATCCAATTGTTTCACCTTAGTATAGTATCTTATCATCCTAATTCTATCCCTCTGTATTTATTTACTTACCATCTCCTATCAGATTTTCTGCTTTTTATCATAATGGCCTGTTTCACTGGCTTTTATCATGTCACACTTTTTTTTTTACATACCCTTCACATATATTTGTTGCCATCTCTTTTTTGTACCTTGCATACATATGGTATTAAAATGAGAAAAATCTCAAGGACAAATATATTTTACAGCAAGTGATTCTCCAGCTAGTTACTTCTGCTGAGGCAACTTAATAATTATTGGTATTTCTACAGCACCAGAAGTATTTTGAGCACCATACAAAACATGAAGGAAGATTTGTCCCCTGGCCTGAGGCATTAATATCTAAGCCAGACATCAACAGTGCAGTCCAAATGAATTAAACATTCACAATAATATATATTAAGTAACCCATACACAAAAATCAAATGGTTATGAACCTTGGGAGTCTCCTAAATTGGCAGTTTGTTCCTGGACAAAAATCTACAAAAAGGTGAAACTTTGCTCATAAACATGTTTTGTTTCCTGTTTTTTACTGCAAAGGTTTCACACTCACATTTCATTGTTCATCTTCTGCCATCCAAGTCTTGAGGACTAGAGGGAGGGCAAAGTCTTCTCCATTAACATTTTTAATTTTCCATATTGCAATGAAATATAACTATTTTTATTTGCATACATACTGAATTTTTTGCTGGGAATCTCTGGTTGGTTTAATGGTACCATTCAAACTGGCAGTGATGTTCCTGTATCTGGATGTACGTATCAGATTGGTGTATGCAAACTATTGGCTCTGCAGTGGAAAGATCTCTTCTGCATCTGAGTTCAAAGGGGTTCATGATGGCTACCCCACATCCATTTTCCCTGGGTATATCCTTCTGAGACAAGTAGTATCTGTCTGTTTGAAGATGCACTGTATCTCCTCATTCTTATTTAACATCTCTTACCCTTCTATCCCATCTTTAGGTAAGCACTGGAATAAATTGCTTAGTGAGGTTGTGGAATCTCTGTCATTGGAGTTCTTAAGAGCAGGTTAGACAAACACCTGCCAGGGATGGTCTAAATAATACTTAGTCCTACCATGAGTGCAGGGGAATGGACTCCCGAGGTCCCTTTCAGTCCTATGATTCTGTAAGTAGAAATTAGAAGAGTTGGCGGGGTCAGGAGGAGAAGCATCCATGTAGATTTTTCTCTTGCATTCTATTTCAGACGTCTTTCCTGCTTAAAAAGGGCACTTTAGGTTGCTAAATTATTGTTTCATATAAATTCTTGACAGACCTGTATTCAGAGCCCTGAGGGCAGCTGTTAGAGTGTTTCCCCAGCCCTTTAATTTTGGTTACTGTTTGTGTCTGACAATGACAGCTTTGAAACCCTTTTCCAAAAAAAATCCTGAAAAGTAGATAATCTGAACATTAAAAAAGGATTTACAGCCTCCTGTTAAACCAGTGGGGTTTGGAATCAGTTTGCATATATGTCTATGCAAAGATAAATGGAAGAAATATGTTATCTGAATTTAACAGAGCCAAGACTATCTGAAAGTCTGTATATGGCCAGACGAGTCTCTAGGGCAGAGGTGGGCAAACTACAGCCCGCGGGACCCTCCTGCCCAGCCCCTGAGCTCCTGGCCTGGGAGGCTAGCCCCTGTCCCCTCCCCCACTGCCCCCCTTCCCCACAGCCTCAGCGTGCCGCACCACCGGCGCAACACTCTGGGCGTCCGGGCAGCGCAGTCACAGAGCCGTGGCCTGACCCAGTGTGCTGCACGGTGCGGCTGTAGCACCGCCAGCGACCGGTGCTCCAGGCAGTGCGGTAAGGGGGCAGGGAGGTTGGAGAGAGGGCAGGGGAGTTGTGGGGGGGGTCAGGGAGCTGGGGTGTGGATAGGGGTTGGGGCGGTCAGAGGGCGGGGAACAGGGGGTTGGATGGGGCAGGGGTCCTGGGAGGGGCAGTCAGGAAGGAGCGGGGGTTGGATGGGGTGGTGGGGGACAGTCAGGGGCAGGGGTTCCAGGGGTGGTCCGGGACAAGAAGAAGGGATGATTGGATGGGGCAGGAGTCCTGGGGGGGGCAGTCAGGAAGGAGTGGGGGTTGGATGGGGCAGCAGGGGTCAGTCAGGGGCAGGGGTTCCGGGGGCAGTCAGGGAGAAAGGGTGGTTGCATGGGGCAGGGGTCCTGGTGGGCAAGTCAGGAATGAGGGGGGGGGTTGGATGGGGTGGCAGGGGGCAGTCAGGGGTGGGGGGTCCGGGGGGGATAGGGTGCAGGGAGTGGTGGATGGGGTAGGAGTCCCGGGAGGGCAGTCAGAGGACTGCTGCTTGAAGTCCATGGTTGTTGGTTTTTTAAATGAAAAAAAAAATTGTCATGAAATTGTTCACTCATGTTGGAAATTACTGTCTGACAAATATTTCCACTTATCTGATAGCTCAAGCTCTTGGAAAGCTTGAGCTCCCAATGGAAAAGACTTAATATTTTATGTGTAAAGATAACACCATTCCTGTTCAGAAAATGTCCCTATATAATTAACAAAATCTTAATGGGCTACATTGTCTAGTTTCTGCATAGAAAACCCCAGTAAATAAATAAGTTGTTTGCAGAGTCCACACTGAGCATTTTCAAACTGTACCTGATGAGGTTAATGGTTGTCAGAAATCCACACAAAATAAATATTTTTTTTTATTGCAGTAAAGCCTATAGACCAATCAGAGACCAGGACCCATTGTATTAAGCACTGTACACATAATGAAAAGACAAGCCCTGACCAAAAAGAGCTTTTTTTGGACTTTTTGTTTGTTTAAATGGATTGATTCTAGTGACTTTTTATTTTAAATATAAACCACTTTATATTAATCAGATTTTCAATAGACAAAAAAGAACAGAATACAGATGAAAGACAAATACAAAATCGCTAATTAGGGGTGTTTGATTAAATTGAAAAGTAGGTATTTTTTCCTCACCCAGTAAATATGGAATTGTGTATGTATCAAAAAGAATAAATTATGGTGTGGTATAAGGATTTATAAGCAGTGTGAATGGGGGAGGGGGAGTAAAGCAAACAGATATTTATACAGGTAATCTGAAACCAGTACTAATAATGAGTGGAGCTAGGTAGAGCAGAACAAAAGTGTAGCCATGGCACCTCCTTCACCAAACCAAGGAAAGCCCTGTCCTCCTTAAGAGGAGGGACTAGCAGTCACTGTGGCTGTCTTTTTCAAATGGGGTGCAGGGGTGGAAGGTTCTTTATGCTCTTTCCCTCCACGCCCACACAGAGCAAGTCAAAATCTGGTCCTAAATGACTTGCCCAAGATGAAACAAGGGATCCAGAAAGTCAGGTTTATAATTTGAGAGCTAATAACTTCAGGCCTTTGTCTTAATCCACTAAACAGTGCTGCCACTCAGCTCAAATACTGACATTCACACTGTGTACTTTCTGGTTGCGTTGCTATGATGAGTGGAACAGACAATTCAGGACCAAGAGGGAGATCCTGTAGGTGTGACAGACCCATATCCTGATTTCCTTAACCACAGTCTGCTTGCAAGGTAGAGAGCAAGATCCCTGAGATCTTCCCTCAGGATGTGTAAGAAAGTAGGGCAGCTGACCCCAGTTTTCAAAAGTACATACTGACTACCTAGTAAGGGAGCTATTGCAGTGTGGAGAAAACTGCTCTCCACTGCCTAAAGAATTACACCAAACACATGTGCTTTTATCTAATAATTTTGTGTTCTGACCCTTGTTTTGAATACACAGCCAAAGTGACTTTCACTTTGACTATGAAAAAACAAGGCCTTTTTCCCAAAAGGGGGACAGGGAGAGATGGGAGGTTGTACTTGAAAAGGGTCTTCTGTTTGTTACAGACTGTGGAACCGGGCTCTCCTATGGTTGCCAAACATAAAAAGGAAAAATGTTGGAGCTACTTTGCAACATATGTTATATTTTTGTCATTTGCAGCATAAAGACAGACAAAGTCAAGAAGAATGTGGTGCGTAAGTGAAATTGGCATTTGTAGTATGCAAAGAAGAGAAATCTAATGAAAATAAATTGTTTTCCCAAAACCCTAGTCAGTGAAATTTAAGTAAATCATACTATAAAGGGAAAGGATTTCTGAAAACTAGGGTTATTAAAAGATAAAAACTTACATGTATTTTCATGTAAAAATTTGAAGTCTTGTCCTCATTCTTGTTATTCGTATGCCTAGTTTAAACATTCCTGAATCTAAGGCCACGTCTACACTACCCCCAGGATCGGCGGGTAGTGATCAATCTATTGGGGATCGATTTATCGCATCTAGTGTAGACGCGATAAATCGATCCCCGATCGCTCTGCCATCGACTCCGGAACTCCACCACTGCAAGAGGCGGAAGCGGAGTCAACGGGGGAGCAGTGGCCGTCGATCCCGCGCCGCGAGGACGCGAAGTAAGTGATTCTAAGTCAATCTAAAATACGTTGACTTCAGCTACGCTATTCTTGTAGCTGAAGTTGCGTATCTTAGATCGATCCCCACCCCTAGTGTAGACCAGGCATTACAAACTAATTTAGCTACAATGCAGCAGGACTAGTGCTGGAGTAATAGAATATTGATTGCACAGTGTTCAGAGACAAAAAGCTCATGCTGCTGTACTTTCTATACATTCATGATGTTGCATCAAGAGATACAGGTCAATATTCTTTGCCAAGTATACCCAACCACCTCCCTACCTACTGGTGATTTGATTATGAAATATAGAATTTTTGGAGGGGTATGACACAGTCAATCTTGCATTAAACTGAAATGTCAGTAATGGAACTGACCTGAAGGGAGGAGGGGGCAAAAAATCCTAAATGTTCAAACACATTGCAAGTGTTTGTGATTCATTTAACTTTATTTCCTCAACAGTTATTAATATAAAGAAAATGTTTCATAGAGTTGATGGAAACTTATGTAAAGGTGAGATGATGGGCCTGAGCGGCAGAATTCACATGCTGATAGACACTAGCCCAAAACTTTTATGTGTGTGTTTAGAAATGAAACTTCGTTGGAAGCCCATCTTTAATATGAAGAGAACCATATTCTAATTTCTAGCTGAAAATAGAAATGAATAATACTCTGCACTAATACACAACAATGCCTTCGAAAATACTTTTAAAAAATCTAATCAATCAGAACATGGGGCAGATTGAGGCTAAAGGGGCCTGAAACTCTGTCTTCCTCCCATTCTCAATTCCTACTTATTCCTCTAACATTAGACAGCCTAGCCTTCCCGAGCAGGTGACTAGCCAGCAACAATCAACCCTGCTCTGCATTACTGCCTGTTGTTCAGCTTCATGCCTCCGTCTCATTGCTGAGTCCAGGCTCCTTCTCACAGATCCTCTCCTTTTAATAAACCCTGGGGTTTTCAGGCTCTCTGTGAATATCTCTCCCTATTTTACAAGCACTTTAAGCCTACCTTTAATTAGTGAAGGTGTGACACAATGCCTGAAACTAATATCATTTGAATGTCGGGGGGGGGTCTGAAGGCTCCTCTTCCAGCCTAAGGGAAGGGGCTACTGAACCGGGGCTCAAGCAAGTGCAGGGGACAACAAATGACAAACAGGAACAGGAGTCAGGATCACAGAAGTGAGCTGTAGCTCATGAAAGCTTATGCTCAAATAAATTGGTTAGTCTCCAAGGTGCCACTAGTACTCCTTTTTGGTTCAAAATCAGAGATCCTTAGGGGGACACAGAGCAGAGAACCTCAGACAGCACCCACTGCTCCTCAAAGGTGTCTAGGGAGCCAGCAGACAAGGCCCAGAGGAACTCTGTCCAGACACCTGACCAAATGGAGGAGCTGAAATGGGCTCCCCTGTCACAAAGCACCTCCCCATCCAGCATCCTCCTCCTGGTTTTATAGATGGCCACCTTGGCCAGCACAAGGAGGAGTTTGATGAGGTCTCGTGACTTTGTGGAGCCACAGACAGAGTGTGCATATATGAGGAGTGTGCATATATGTGCTGGTAAAAGTGCAGCCAGAACCTAGTAAGAAGGTCTTGGAGGACCCAGAAAAGGGGCTACAACGTGCACCAAGGTCTCCCGAATGCCGCACAAGGGACAGGTGTTGGGGAGAGGGGTGAACTGCACCAAGTACACACGTGTGCTCACGTTTCCATGAAGGAACCACCAGCTGAAATTTCCAGAGGGCTGTGGGATCAAGGTGGAATACAGGCTGGTCCACTGGGATTCCTCACCCTCCACGGTGGAAGGAGGTCCTGCCACTTAGTGTCAGGGCAAGACACGAGGGTGAGAAAATAGAATGTGTCGAGCACAAGTGTGTACAGGTCTTCTGAGGCATCTTTTGAAAATGAACTCACTGCAGATCACAAAGCCAGCTTGGGTGGCTGGAGGAAGGGGGCTTGATGTGCCTGAAGCTAAGAGGTTAGTCAGGGTGACTCGTGGGAGGTGTGTGAAGGGCCAAGTGCACCTCCAGCAGGCTCAAGTGCCCCCAGACAGGGAGAGGAAGGTGTGGGGCCAGAGCCTCTCCTCTTCCAGCCACACTGCCTGGGACACTGCCCACCGCAGCGCAGCGGCTGACTGGGAGAGCACCTGACTGGGGGAGCACCCACGCTCAGCTTCTGGGGACAGTGGCTGAGCGACCTGGAGCCCCATCCCTCTGGCATGCTCAGAGTCAGCTCCTGGCCCCAGGTCCCTGCCCAGGTTTCTCATCTGGGGACAGGAGCTGACTCTGAGCATGCTGGGGAGAGTCGGGGGGGGGGGCTCTGACTCGCTCAGCTGCTGTCCCAGAAGCCAAGCCTGGGCAGGAGGCAGCCTGCTGCTGCTGCAGCCAGGCACTCTCCCAGGCAGCTGCTGTGCTGCACTGGGCAGCATCCAGGAGTGGATCCAAGGCCTGGCTGCCCGGAAGAGCAGCCGAACATGCCAGTGGGAGCCAGCACAGCAGGAGGACAGAGGGCCCACTCCCCCCAGTCCAGTAATATGGGATGGGAAGGGGACGGGGAAAGCATGGGGATCCCAGGCTGGGGGCAGGGTGGGGTGGAGTCATGTAGAGGGTCATGTGGGGTGGTCACATGCCCCCCTTTAACTGTTGCCTCCTTTGTGTCCCTCCCACGAGTCAGTTAGTCAGCACTTTGGTCACTTAGGCACCTGTTTCCCTTGGATAAGGTTGGGGACATGCAGCTAATTAGCTGCTCAAGGTGGGAGGGCGGATGAACTAATTAGCCATCAGCTGAGGGGTATGAAAGAAGACATAGGAGGGAAGTGGGAGAGGACCAGGACTGAGCTAAGCCTAGGATATGCTGTGATCTTGACACAAGGAGACCTCTGTTCCTTTCTGGCCCTGTGGGAAAAGGATTCAGGGCAAAAAAACAACACTGTAAATACTTTGTTGCATGAGACTGAATTGGTGTTGGTGATGGGAATATAAATAAATTCACATGAAGTTGCCACTTACTGGACAGAGTGTGAGAGACTTCTGGGGAAGCAGAGGATGGGTATGGCACATGCCCCATTACAGGGGATTATGAAGAAGTTGTTCATGGGGCTAGGTTATCCCATACTGCCTACTGCAGGGTTTTGTTTCCTTTACCTTCCTTTGAAGCAGCTGGTATTGACCATGCTCAGGTATGTCTACGCTAAAAGGAAAAAAGAAAAGACATGTAGCAATGAGTCTCAGAGCCTTGGTCAAATAATTGGGCTCTTGTGACAGGGCTGGAAATAGTAGCGTAGATGTTCCCTCTTGTGCAGGAGACATGGCTCTGAGACCCTCCCACTAGCTGGGTTTCAGAGCCCCAATATGAATGTCTACGCTGCTATGTTTAGCCCTGTAACATGAGCTCAAGTCAGGTGACCTAGCTGTGGGGTTTGTTTGTTTTTTTATGCAGAGTAGATGTACCCTTAGAGACAAAATACTGGGCTACATGGACCACTGGTCTGACCCATTATGGCAATGCTTGTATTTCTATTTCCTCAGTGCTTAATTTGTGCCAGGGCTGAGCCCCAGCACCTCTAGGCTTGACAGTTCGTAGCACTAACAACTCAGGGCTTGCTGCATCAGTTATGAAGGAAAATAATTGCTTTAGCCCCGACACCTCTTTTGTTACAAATTAAGCTCTGTATTTCCCCCTTTTTTCAAAGAAGTTGGGAATCCCAGTGCCCTGCTTCATTCACTAAACTATAATCCCACAATGACATATCATGAATATGCATGTCTGTAGAGTGGAATGTTTTGGAAGACAAAAAAAAACCCTCCGAAAATTCAACCCACTGTAGACAACTTGCAAAGTACTCATTTTTATGCCTTAATCACACTTACGATTTGCCATTTGAACTATTTGCTGTAATGTTGCAACTGCATAATGCACAAAATTTAAAAACTAAATCACATCTACCTTTTGGGAAAAAAATGTTTCAACATTCTATAGAATGTTGTCTATTGTCTGTGTGCTGGTACTATACTGGTATACAAATAGAGGCCCAGTCCCCCTGCCCACCCTTCCTGGCTTCTCTCAAAAACCCTTTCATCCTCATTATTCAATCCTCTCCCCCTCTATAAACAAATGTAATTGACTCAAACTAATCTATAGTTCTTGCTTCAAATACTGTTCCCTCCCCACTCCACAGTATATTTTCTGGTGGCACACTAATTCATAAATATTAGAATGGCCATACGGATCAGATCAATGGTCCATCTAGCCCAGCGTCCTGTCCTTCGACAGTGTCTGCTGCCAGATGCTTCAGACAGAATGAACAGAACAGGGCAATTATCAAGTGTTCCATCCCCTGGCCTCCGGTCCCAACTTCTGGAAGTCAGAAGTTTAGGGACACCTGGAGCCTGTTGTTGCATCTCTGATCATCTTGGCTAATACTACTGATGGGCCTATCTAATTTTTTGAACCCTGTTATACTTTTGCCCTTCGCAACATCCCCTGGCAATGAGTTCCATTCTATTTTCATTCTCCCTGATTCCCCTATTAACTACTTGTTTCCTAATTGATTTACATCCCCTAGTTTCTTAATCCCTCAGCAGTGGAGGTAAAAAGGTTAGCATGGCCAGCTCAAACTTTCCATTATTAAAAACAAAATTAAATCTTTTTAAATGTAACCCTGGTTGGTTTTGTGCCCTACACACATTGTGACTGTCAGGGGCTCATATTCCTCGAAAACGTCATGTGTTGGTCACTGCTGTAAAAAGGAGAACAGGCTTGAATGGACCAGTGGTCTGAACCAATATGAGAAATCTTATTGTAGTGTATAAAAATTGGGAGCTGTCTCATCGGCCTCTCTGTCTTCTGTTGCAGAAGCCTCCAGAATCTAACAGAGCAGCTATATATATCTATATATTCAGTAGGCAGGCTTATATGTAACCTGACTGTATCAATGTGGGTTCCTCATATTCTTAATGTTGTATACTGAGAAAACATACAATACCTATCGTCTTGCTTAGTACACATTTTGATATCATGTGTAATTACTTTAAAAATATTCTACAGAACATTTACACGCACACACAACTGTGTCCACTTTTTGCTGTCACAGACTTTCTATCACGGAGGCCCTGCATTGGCAAAGGCTGAATTTGGCCTACTGTTCACTTTTCCCCTTATCTGACTCTTAATTTTTCTCTCCCTCGCCTATTGGGGAAACTCTTTCCTGGAGACTACATTTTGATGTGCTGAGAAGGCTTCTGTGCCCCAATGACCCTGAGAGCTATGCCTTCAGGAGTTTTAACTCCTAGTTATCTCCAAGCCAGACCAGGTCAAAGGGTAGGGACCAGATGAAAAGAAGGCCACTGGTCCTCCAGGTTGGGTTGAGTGACAGGCTGTAAGCCTATCTTCATAAAAACAGTACAAATACAGCAGCACAACAAGGCAGCCATTCTGGCAATCAGCATGCCAAAGTAATGGACTCTGTCTGAGCATGACCTGTAGTATTCAGTGATCATTCAGTGCTTACATCTCTTTACTGTGTGTCCGATGCCAACTGACAGAGCATAACAACCACAAGAGCTTCATAGTGCCCCATTCAGACTCTGTCTGGGAAGCTTTGCCCTTAAAGGCACAGTCCCCAATACCATAGGACAAGTCTTGATGAAAGCCATCAAGAACCCAAGACTGAAAAATTCTTTACCAAAAATAAAGCAAACTATGAAAGTAGGTTGCTGGAACATTAGAATAGCAGGTCCAAAAACAGCTGTGCAGGTGATGAAAAAAAGGGACTAATATAATCTCAAAATCCTTGGAATACATGAATGTTGATGGCCAGGGAATAGCATTAAAATCCCCAAACAGAAAAATCACTTATAGACCATAAGCCAAACAACAGCTGATTGCTCCAAGCTAGGTTTCAAACATGAAACATGAAAATAATTGTATAATGTTACACACCAACAGACAACTATGATGATGAGATCAAAGATAAATTCTACAAACTCTGACAAAATTCTAAGCATGACATCAACTTAGCAATGGGGGATTTTAGTGCCAAGGTTGGAGAAGACAACAATGGAGTGGAGAAAGCAAAGGACAAGCATGGTCTTGGCTCTCAGAATCAGAATAATAAAAGAATGGCAAACTGTGTCTGGTGTCAAGGCTCATGATTGGTGGAACACATATTCTGACACAAAAGTGTCCATAAAGTAACTTGGAAGTCCCCAAACAGTGTCACCAAGAAACAGACTGGCCACCCTATGTACTGGAAGGAAATATAGATCTACTCTCCAGGACATCAGAGCATTCAGATGAGCTGATGTTAGACGTGACCACATTAATGTGTAACAAGAAGTTTACAGTTAAGACAAAAAAAACAAAGAAAGGTTACCTAAGCAACTGTGCTAACTGGCGAGATGTTACACTCCCTAAGTCTTCCACAGTATCACCTAAGTAGACTAAAGAAAGCAATTGAGGCAAAGCTAAGGGAAGCAGAGGCTGGATTTTGACCTGGAAGATCATGTGTTGACCAGATTTTCACCCTAAGATTGGTCATCGAAGAAACTATTGAATGGCAAAAGCCACTCATAAACTTCATAGATTTCTAGAAAGCATTTGACAGCCTTCTGCTCAGTTGTTCACCCCACACCAGCCCAGAAAGGGTTAAGGAAGATGAGGAAAGGACCAATTAGTGTGATAGGCCCCACATGAGGGGATTAGACTGGAGAAGCAACCCCTGATTGGAAGATGAAGATCAGTGAGCAGGTGCGGGCTGGGCTAGCACAAAGCCAGGAAGCTGGCAACAGTGGCAGTGAGGAAGTCTGAAGTCACCCTTTGTGCATTAGAGAGAGAAGGAAGGTACCCAGGGAAACAGAAGGACCCTGGTACCTGGCCCTGAGGGAAGGGTGTGCCCAGAAGAGAGAAGGGTGAAGAAGAACCAGCTCATGGAGAAAGCAGCCAGGTTGGAGACTTAGCAGACTTTGGCTGTGTATTGTAGGGTCCCTGGGCTGGAACTTAGAGCAGAGTGCAGGCCAATGTTCCCCTACCCGTCACTGATGGAGTGGCATCGCGTGGAAGCAGATCCAGTGAGACTATACACAGGAAGAGGAAGCCACATAGTGACCAGACTAGAGGGCCAAGTCATGAAGAGGAAGCTGCAATTCCTGGGACAAAAGAGGAGCCCAGAGTGAGAGAGAGGACCATGGGTTGAGAGACTGCAAAAAGAGGCATCAGAACTAGAAAAGCACTAATTCCCAAACAGCCAGGAGGCAGCGCCACCTGTGGTAAATGAGTAACCCATCACAATTCTCCATCATAATTCACTCTGAAACATCTTGACATGTTAGAAGAAAAGGAGTACTAGTGGCACCTTAGAGACTAACCAATTTATTTGAGGATAAGTTTTCATGAGCTACAGCTCACTTCATCGGATGCATTCAGTGGAAAATACAGTGAGGAGATTTATATACACACAGAACATGAAAAAATGAGTGTTATCATACACACTGTAAGGAGAGTGATCACTTAAGATGAGCTATTACCAGCAGGAGAGCGGGGGGGAGGGGGGAGTGAAAAAAACTTTTGTAGTGATAATCAAGGTGCGCCATTTCCAGCAGTTAACAGGAACGTCCGAGGAGCGGTGGGGGGTGGGGGTGGGGGAAATAAACATGGGGAAATAGTTTTACTTTGTGTAATGACACATCCATTCCCAGTCTCTATTCAAGCCTAAGTTAATTGTATCCAATTTGCAAATTAATTCCAATTCAGCAGTCTCTTGTTGCAGTCTGTTTTTGAAGTCTTTTTGTTTTAATATTGCGACCTTTAGGTCTGAGATCGAGTGACCAGAGAGACTGAAGTGTTTTCCGACTGGTTTATGAATGTTATAATTCTTAACATCTGATTTGTGTCCATTTATTCTTTTACGTAGAGACTGTCCAGTTTGGCCAATGTACATGGCAGAGGGGCATTGCTGGCACATGATGGCATATATCACATTGGTAGATGTGCAGGTGAACGAGCCTCTGATAGTGTGGCTGATGTGATTAGGCCCTAGGATGGTGTCCCCTGAATAGATATGTGGCAACGGGCTTTGTGGCAAGGATAGTTTCCTGGGTTAGTGGTTCTGTTGTGTGGTGTGTGGTTGCTGGTGAGTATTTGCTTCAGGTTGGGGGGCTGTCTGTAGGCAAGGACTGGCCTGTCTCCCAAGATTTGTGAGAGTGATGGGTCATCTTCAGGATAGGTTGTAGATCCTTGATGATGCGTTCGAGAGGTTTTAGTTGGGGGCTGAAGGTGACGGCTAGTGGCGTTGTGTTATTATCTTTGTTGGGCTTGTCCTGTAGTAGGTGACTTCTGGGTACTCTTCTGACTCTACTTCAGCAGGTGGGTATTGTAGTTGTAAGAATGCTTGATAGAGATCTTGTAGGCATTTGTCTCTGTCTGAGGGGTTTTGAGCAAATGTGGTTGTATCGTAGAGCTTGGCTGTAGACGATGGATCGTGTGCTGTGTATGATAACACCCATTTTTTCATGTTCTGTGTGTATATAAATCACCTCACTGTATTTTCCACTGAATGCATCCGATGAAGTGAGCTGTAGCTCACGAAAACTTATGCTCAAATAAATTGGTTAGTTTCTAAGGTGCCACTAGTACTCCTTTTCTTTTTGCGAATACAGACTAACATGGCTGCTACTCTGAAACCTGTCATTATGCAAGGCACTGCATTTAGCCGTATGGAGTGGAAATCTGTCAACTTCATGAAAAAACTCGTACAGATACAGACAGACATCATCTTCCTTTCCACATGCAAACAGATGGACATCATACCAAAAGGACTGAAGGTAAAAAATCCATTACAATCTATATACCACACAGACTATGCTGACTGCTTGTGCCACACGCTCTCAAAGAAACTGTGCAACCACCTGATCAACATCCTCTACAGCAAACAGGGAAAGATTAAGAATGAGCTCTCAAAACTGGATACTCTCATAAAAAACCAACCTTCCACATAAACTTCCTCGTGGCTGGACTTTACAAAAACTAGACAAGCCATTTACAACACACACTTTGCTTCTCTACAAAAGAAAAAGGACACTAAACTATCTAAACTACTGCATGCCACAAGAGGCCACAGCAATGGTTCCCTTAACCCACCCAGCAATATTGTCAATCTATCCAACTATACTCTTAGCCCAGTAGAAGAATCTGTCCTATCTCGGAGCCTCTCCTTCTGCCCCTCCACCCCCACGAACATGATACAGTTCTGTGGTGACCTAGAATCCTATTTTCGACATCTCCAACTCAAGGAATATTTCCAACACACCTCTGAACAACATGCTAATCCACAGAGACCTTCCTACCAACACTACAAAAAGAAGGATTCTAGGTGGACTCCTCCTGAAGGTCAAAACCACAGATTGGACTTCTACATAGAGTGCTTCCGCCGACGTGCACGGGCTGAAATTGTGCAAAAGCAGCATCACTTGCCCCATAACCTCAGCCGTGCAGAACACAATGTCATCCACAGCCTCAGAAACAACTCTGACATCATAATCAAAAAGGCTGACAAAGGAGGTGCTGTCGTCATCATGAATAGGTCGGAATATGAACAAGAGGCTGCTAGGCAGCTCTCCAACACCACTTTCTACAAGCCATTATCCTCTGATCCCACTGAGAGTTACCAAAAGAAACTACAGCATTTGCTCAAGAAACTCCCTGAAAAAGCACAAAAACAAATCCGCACAGACACCCCTGGAACCCCGACCAGGGGCATTCTATCTGCTACCCAAGATCCATAAACCTGGAAATCCTGGATGCCCCATCTTCTCAGGCATTGGCACCCTGACAGCAGGATTGTCTGGCTCTGTAGACTCCCTCCTCAGGCCCTACGCTACCAGCACTCCCAGCTACCTTCGAGACACCACTGACTTCCTGAGGAAACTACAATCCATCGGTGATCTTCCTGAAAACACCATCCTGGCCACTATGGATGTAGAAGCCCTCTACACCAACATTCCACACAAAGATGGACTACAAGCCGTCAGGAACAGTATCCCCAATAATGTCACGGCAAACCTGGTGGCTGAACTTTGTGACTTTGTCCTCACCCCTAATTATTTCTCATTTGGGGACAATGTATACCTTCAAATCAGCGGCACTGCTATGGGTACCCTCGTGGCCCCACAGTATGCCAACATTTTTATGGCTAACTTAGAACAACACTTCCTCAGCTCTCGTCCCCTAATGACCCTACTCTACTTGCGCTACATTGATGACATCTTCATCATCTGGACCCATTGAAAAGAAGCCATTGAGGAATTCCACCATGATTTCAACAATTTCCATCCCAACATCAACCTCAGCCTGGACCAGTCCACACAAGAAATCCGCTTCCTGGACACTACGGTGCTAATAAGCAATGGTCACATAAACACCACCCTATACCGGAAACCTACTGACCGCTATGCCTACCTACATGCCTCCAGCTTTCACCCTGACCACACCACACGATCCATCATCTACAGCCAAGCTCTACGATACAACCGCATTTGCTCCAACCCCTCAGACAGAGACAAACGCCTACAAGATCTCTATCAAGCATTCTTACAACTACAATACCCACCTGCTGAAGTGAAGAAACAAATTGACAGAGCCAGAAGATTACCCAGAAGTCATCTACTACAGGACAGGCCCAACAAAGATAATAACAGAACACCACTAGCCATCACCTTCAGCCCCCAACTAAAACCTCTCCAACGCATCATCAAGGATCTACAACCTATCCTGAAGGACGACCCATCACTCTCACAAATCTTGGGAGACAGGCCAGTCCTTGCCTACAGACAGCCCCCCAACCTGAAGCAAATACTCACCAGCAACCACACACCACACAACAGAACCACTAACCCAGGAACCTATCTTTGCAACAAAGCCTGTTGCCACATATCTATTCAGGGGACACCATCCTAGGGCCTAATCACATCAGCCACACTATCAGAGGCTCGTTCACCTGCACATCTACCAATGTGATATATGCCATCATGTGCCAGCAATGCCCCTCTGCCATGTACATTGGCCAAACTGGACAGTCTCTACGTAAAAGAATAAATGGACACAAATCAGATGTCAAGAATTATAACATACATAAACCAGTCGGAAAACACTTCAGTCTCTCTGGTCACTCGATCTCAGACCTAAAGGTCGCAATATTAAAACAAAAAGACTTCAAAAACAGACTGCAACGAGAGACTGCTGAATTGGAATTAATTTGCAAATTGGATACAATTAACTTAGGCTTGAATAGAGACTGGGAATGGATGTGTCATTACACAAAGTAAAACTATTTCCCCATGTTTATTTCCCCCACCCCCACCCCCCACCGCTCCTCGGACGTTCCTGTTAACTGCTGGAAATGGCGCACCTTGATTATCACTACAAAAGGTTTTTTCACTCCCCCCCGCTCTCCTGCTGGTAATAGCTCATCTTAAGTGATCACTCTCCTTACAGTGTGTATGATAACACTTATTTTTTTCATGTTCTGTTTGTATATAAATCTCCTCACTGTATTTTCCACTGAATGCATCCGATGAAGTGAGCTGTAGCTCACAAAAGCTTATACTCAAATAAATTGGTTAGTCTCTCAGGTGCCACTGGTACTCCTTTTCTTTTTGCGAATACAGACTAACATGGCTGCTACTCTGATACCTGACATGTTATAGTGTGTCAACAGAAATAATTATAATAAAATTGTATCAAAGTACAGCTTACATGGTTAAAGTAAATGCACACTTGAGCAAATGGTTCAACCCACACACTGATGTCAAATTCTCTCACCTCTCCAGTTTGGAATTGCTATTGAGTTAAATAAAGCGTAGACAGATACAACTCACCACTTAACAACGGTACATTGAAGGATAAAGATTTCGCTGGCTACATAGCTTTTCTAAGTGACTGTTCAACCAGCACGCAAGTAAAGCCCGAAAGATTGTCGAGCCATGCAAAAGTGCCTGGGTTAATAATTAGTAATGAAAAAACAAATCTAATGAGAACCCCAGCAACTCCCAACTCAAGCATTACATAAGAAGGAAAAGGAGTTAAGTCACTTACCTTGGCAGTAAAGGGCAAGCCCATGACTATTTCCAGAAGGAAATAATTTCATGAATTGTCCTGGAGGCAGCTGAATTCACCACCTTAAATATGATTTGGTCATTAAAAATTCTACACCTTAAAGACCAAACTACAAGTCTTCAAAATCAAATGTTATTCCTACCTTAACATATAGATGTGAAATCTGGAAATCCATCAAAGCTATAGACAGATGCCTTCCAAAGCAAATGCCTCAAAAATACTGAGTATTAAATGGAATTAAGTTATAAAAAATGCTGAGATATGTCAGAGAGTTCAACAACCCCTTATCTCCTAAGTTATCCAGAAAAGAAGATGGAAATACCTGGAATGAAGGCAGAGCTGATGCTGTGGCAAGCGTATCGTTGGGCAGCTGGAGGAACACATAAAATGAGCCAACAGAAAGGCTCATTCCATTGAACAGTACTCAGAAAAACTTATAGGACTTAACACAGAGGACATGCAAACAGCAGCCAAAGAGAGACAAGGATGACAGAGCCTTGTTTGTGCCCTAAGTGATGTTTGGCAGCCTAGGAAGGATTCAGATTCTTCTTTTAATCAGAGACCTTAAGGTCTAAAGGGACCATCATGAGTAGAGTCTTACCAAATTCACAGTCCATGTTGATCAACTTTATGGCCAGAGGGTTTTAAAATTGGTCAATTTCATAGATTCATAGAACTGGAAGGGACCCCAAGAGGTCATCTAGTCCAGTCCCCTGCACTCAAGGCAGGACTAAGTATTATCTAGACCATCCCTGTTAGGTGTTTGTCCAACCGACTTTTAAAAATCCCCAATGATGGAGATTCCACAACCTCCCTAGGTAATTTATTCCAGTGCTTAACCACTCTGACAGTTAGGAAGTTTTTCTTAATGTCCAACCTAAACTACCCAGGCTGCAATTTCAGCCCATTGCTTCTTGTCCTAACCCCAGAGGTTAAGAACCTCAGAGGTTCTTGAAAGCCATTGTCTTTATTGTGCTGTTCTCCCTTCTACCATTCCTTAGAATCATGAACTCTACCATTTTATGATCACTTTCACCCAAGTTGCCTTCCATTTTCAAATTCTCAACCAGTTCCTTCCTATTTGTCAAAATCAAATCATGTTTTCAGATGTTTACATCTGAAATTTCAGTGTTGTAAGCATGGAGGTCCCAACCCAAAAGATACCCAGGGGTGGTTCTGATGCCCCACCCCTTGCTCCACAGAGCAGCCATGCAGGTGAAGAGGAAGTCCTGGACTCACAGCTAGGAACCCCCAGTGGGGCACTCCCAGCAGCAGGGGGAGATCGGACCCACCTCCACAAGCCTTCTCTGGCTGCAGGAATCTCCAGGGTTGCTGCCCAGCCCCAGAGATTCCTACAGTAGGGGGAGGCACTCGGAGGTGGGTCTGATATCCCCCACTCCCCTGAGAGCAGCTGGGCAGCGAAAGGCCAAGTCCTCTCCCTCGCTATCCCGGCTGGAACTCACAGATAGGAGCCTCCACTTGGGGTACTCCCAACATCAAGGGGGAGATCAGATTTCACAGGGAAGGGCTTATTTCACGGTCTGTGCCACGTTTTTCAGCTGTAAATTGGTAGGGCTCTAATCATGATCTAGTCTGCAGGCCACAGAACCTCACCCACCCACTCCTGTAATAGACCCCTTATCTCTGGGTGAGTTACTAAAGTCCTCAAATCATGGTTTAAAGACTTCAAGTTACAGAGAATTCACCATTTACACTAGTTTAAACCTGCAAGTGACCCATGTCCCATGCTTCAGAGGAAGGGGGGAGGGGGGTGAAATCAGGGTCTCTGCCAGTCTGACCTGGGAGAAAGCTCCTTCCTGATCCCAAATATGGATATCAGTTAGCCCCTGTTGGCTTTAGAGATGAATAGTTTAATTAGTCATGCTACTGCTTCTGTAACATACTATCTATTGTTGTGTATTCAACGGCGTGAAGCTTTTGGGATTCATTTTGTACTGCTAACCACTATACAAAATAAAATTTTGGAGCAGAACAAAGACAGAGGAGTGAGGCAGAGAATCTGGTCTCATAGCTGAAGGAGACAAACTCCTGTTCCACCAGATGTAATAGTAACCCCCATTAATTTACAAATCATCCAGTTGTATGAAAATTGAATTTAGGCCCTCAAGGCAGCTTTAATCTGATGAGACAAAGTAGCAGTAGAACTCTGAAAAAAAAATTACCTATTTTATCACTGAGGTTCTTACTCAGGCAAAATCCTATTTACTCCATGGGAGTTTTCCTAACTAAGGAACGCAGGATTTGGCCCTGCCTGAATAAAATTTAATAAAATATATGATGTGCTAAAATGGTAGAGATTAATTCTTGGGTCTATTCTTGAAGGAAATATTATCGTACTACCTACTATATTATTTGATAAGCGTCACCAGTACGTTATTGCTGTCTTTGATCATTTTGGGCTATGCTGGAAACAAGTACAATATTATACATCTCTCTTTTAGGATAGCCTGAAATAAATAAGGATTGCAAATATAACACCAAACTGAAATCTTTATTGAACAGGTTTTTTTAATGTGTTCTTGCAAATGAGGTACTATGTAATTCTTAGGGATTTCAGCAGCTTTTGATCTGCTGTTATTAGCAACTTATCTGAATGGCAAATTACTTCATAAAATAACAATTTTTCTCTTTTTGCTGGTAGTGCAAATTTAAAGATAATGTATTCTGTACCAGCTCCCTAATAAGATAAAACAAATACTGGCATTATACAGTAATTTGGATATTTTACTGACTTTATATTCTGGCAATATGTTTCATGCCTCATTTACTAGAAAACTCATTAGATTAGTGTAACACCACCATGTTTTAATGCAATAGGTTCCGACTTCTTGTTCAACTTAATTGAACCCTGCTTATTTTCTATGCTTTCATGCATGAGTTAATAAATTGTGTAAGTTTTATTCTTCTGTTTGCTCTGTTCTCCTTTACATACGATTTGTTGGTTGTTCTGTATTTTCAGCAAGAAGGAGGAGATGAAAAGCAAATTATCCCCTTGGGTTTGTGGAATAAAGTTTGCCTTTATGCAATTTTTCTTCTTAGTCAGTTTTTTAAAAAATATATTTTATTGAGCTTTCATTTTGTGACAAGAGTATACATTAAAGCAAACAAATGTAAATGGGAAGGAAAACCCAAGAGAAAACAATGGGGAAAAGTTGAACCCAAGCATCAGTTTAGTCATGATTTCAGATTTGATAGCCTAGTTGAATTCAATAACTCATTTACACAGACAATTACTATTAAGATCAAATACATTACACCATTATATGTAAGTGAGTTGCTAACGTTCCTGTAAAAAATTTAAAGGAATATTGACACTGTTTAATTATAAGTGGGGGTGTTTTAACTCAGTTTTATTGCTAAACTAAGTTCTGTTCCACTAGGTAGAGTTAGCACATGCGTTCCTTCAATCAAAGTGGTGTTAACCTGGTCCCAGATCTTTAAAGACAGTTGCAAAGAGAAGTATAGGGGCATAGCAATCAGGGGTAGGGGCTGGGAAGGGGAAAGAATGCTACTCCAATGGTATCAATCTTCTTTTCCAGCCTCTTGTACAGGCCGCTTCACTAGGGCTCCATGCAGATGTCTTTTCATATATTTTAGGAGTGAGAGGACCGCAGTGTTGCCAACAGTGATGAACTGACTAAGTAAGGAACTACCATTCCCATAAACTCCCTCCTTGACGGTCACTCTCCAGGGTGGACACACAGGTGCATAACCTTCCCCTGACCTGTAAAAGGAAGAAGCAGAAACTCTGTCAAGACCCTGACCCAGCAAGTAACCTTGCTCAGGCAGGAGCAGAGGTTGCAAAGAAATCGGGAGCAGTGGAGGAGCCGAATTCAGGCGAAAGTGGCAGGGAACCATGTACACAGCAGGTTGCAGCAGGAAGCAAGAAACCGTGTGTGAACTGGCTGTGAGCACTGGACATCAAAACCAGAGTCAGGCCTGCGTAGAACTGATGGGGAAGCAACAGAGCCTTGGCAGGGAGCCAGGACAGAGCAGCCCCAATAAGACTTTAATGGGGTGTTCACCCCATACATCCTAGGAAAGGATTAATATTGTCCTGAGATGGCAATTAACCTGCCTTGAGGGTGGACCAGGCCTAATTAAAAATAGCCCTGCTGGGGGGAGAGCAGAGGTTGCTGCCATAAAAAGGCCAGTTGGAGGGAGGAGATCTAGGGGAGAGGAAGTAGACAGTTCCTGCTTTCTGGGGGAGCAGCCTGAAAGAAGGCTGAGAAGCAGAGCAACAAAGATGCTCCAGTGGTTAAACTGGAAGCCTGACTGGGGACAGGGTCCTGATAAGCTGAACCCCTGAGCAAGGGGAGGAGTAGGCCAGTCGATGGGATTGATTGACACCCTGAAGCCTGGGGTTAGACAAGTGGAAAATCTAGGGCAGCAGAGGCATGCCTGTGACAAGGTGGTTGCCAGCTGAGCCTGGCCAGGCTGAAGTTTCGGTTTTATTTACATTTCTTTGGTAAAGAACTCTGCAGCCGTGGACTCTGCAGAAGGAGTAGGACAAAAGAAGGTGGGAGAAAGTGAGGCAAGAGGTGCTGCAACACCATATCCGGTCAGGAGGGGGCATGATGCGGGGGGGGCAACTTTGCCACAGGGACACACCACTCACTACTCCTAGCCTGGAAACCTGCAAGCTCCTATTTGCCTCTCGCAGAGACTGGACTGGAGACGCACCCCAGGCACTAGGCCTGAGGAACCTTAACCCGCAGGGCCCACATAGGAACCACTATTGCTTTACTTTGAATTGCAACTATGTAAGCCACTGTACTTAGGGTATTTGCAACCTTCCCCTTTTTACTACCCCTTCATATAGTCATGTATCTGATGGTTATTGGGACCCCCCCTCACTTTACCTCCTCCCCCTGTGGCTAGTGTAAATATGGCCTAGCATCTGAAGCACCTTCCGTGCTTGCTTCTAAGTCATGGTAGATCTGGCATGCTTTTAATACCTTAGTGGTTTGTTGTACCACAATGCTGAGCAGCAAGTAATAGGACTTTGGCACTACTGCAAAAGCTCTCATTAAAACGGGATAAATGACTACCTTCATAAGACTTGTGAGGGGGGCAGAAGGAACAAACTAACTGTGAGTGAGAGGCTCCACCCTCTCCTCTCCAGGGTACAGGACAGAGAAATAATGTCTGTGGGGAGCTGGTTAAAATGGGACCTCGAGGTGAATAAGAGCAGGAGCAGCAGTTTGAGGAAAGCAGCCTAGCAACTGTCTATGAGGGAAAGGCCAGATAGCAGGCAGCCTGATAGCAGTGATATGACTTCTGGCTGACACAAGGCCAGAACAGGAGATCATTGTGCAGAGAGTGGGGGCGTTACCATGGAACTCTGGTACTTTCAAACTAGAGTGACCACCTTTTCAAAGTGCAAAGAACAGGACACATGCGGGAACACTGCCCCCATACTGTGGCCCCACCCCCTGCTCCCTGACCAAGATGGAAGCCAGAATCAGGCAGTGGGGCCTGGGCTGCTGTGAGGAGCCCCAGACCCTCCACCTGCCCTGGGTGGGAAGCTGGGGGAGCAGCTGAAGAGCGGCCCAGGCTCCCTAGGTGGCTCTTACCACTGCCTGGTTCTGGCTTCCATCCTGGCCAGAGGGCAGGGCTTTAGTAGGAAAGAGGAGGAGCAGGGGGGTGGGACCTCATGGTGAGGAGGGGATAGGCTCACCTCAGCTCCTCCCCTACTCCACTAGGAAGAGGCTGGCACCGCCCCTAAGGCTTAGGCAGGTGCAGAGTAGCGCCGCAGGGAATCTGGGACAAATGCTGTCCCAGAGTCATTCAGCCCAGGACCAGGACTTGAAATGAACATTTTGGGACTGTCCCACACATTTAAGGACAGGTAGTCACCCTATTTCTTACTCTGGGCTGGATTGCCCCCAGGAATGGGGCTGAGAACTGTTTGTGTTTACGAGTGGCAGCCGTGTTAGTCTGTATTCGCAAAAAGAAAAGGAGTACTTGTGGCACCTTAGAGACTAACCAATTTATTTAAGCATAAACTTTCGTGAGCTACAGCTCCGATGAAGTGAGCTGTAGCTCACGAAAGCTTATGCTCAAATAAATTGGTTAGTCTCTGAGGTGCCACAAGTACTGCTTTTCTGTTTGTGTTTATATCTTTCTTGTTACTGTTAAGCCATTCATCCCTAAGGTATCTACACCATTTCTGGCAGCCCAAGTAAAGGAATCCTCTTACATATTCAAATTATTCAAGTATTTATGGAAACTCCCCAAAGGCTGGATCCTGAAGGGCCTTATACTTGGAGGATCTACAGCTTTTGCCTCTGAGCTTGTGTACACCCAGCACTTTACCAAATATCTAGCAGATTGGTGTATCACAGCAACATCCTGCATGGGGATTGGTTAGAGTACTGATTGGGAACTAAATGCTTCATGGTGTGGCTAATACGCTGCAGGGCCTTTCACATATAGGTCACTAGTTTCACTACAGTCCAGCCCCACTCAGCAGAGATCAAAACTTGTTCCAACCTAATGGATGTTTCATGGCCGTGGTATGAGGCAATGTGTGTCCCATCTCCCATGTCACAAACTCAATAGTATGCTTTGCCACTAGATGGTGAGAAACAATTCCCTCCCTGAAATGCTTACAATGTGTCTGTGTAATGCCTAGAGAACTGGGGCCACAATCTTGGAGTGGTCCTCTAGCAAGAGCTAGAGAACAGCCATAATGGGTCAGATCAGTAATCCGTTTAGCCCAGTATCCTGTCTGACAGTGACCAGTGCCAGATGCTTTGAAGGGAATGAACAGAAAAGGACAATTTCAAGTGATCCATTCCCTGTCATCCAGTCCCAGCTTCTGGAAGTCAGAGATTAGGGACACCTGGAGAATGGGGTTATGTCCCTAACCATCTTGGCTAATAGTCACTGATGGGCCTATCCTCCATTAACTTATCTAATTCTTTTTTTTAAACCCAGTTATACTTTTTGGCCTTCACAACATCCCCTGGCCAACTACGCATTACTTGTGATAAATTAGCAAGAGCTGACAATCCTGTAACTGTCTCTCTCACACACTAGGGGTTGGAGAGCAGAAATTCAAAACCAGAAGACAAGATAAGGCAATTTTGAAAAAAAAACCAAACTTTGTGATTTTGGAGGGCTATTATGTTTTGTTTTTTTTTAAAGCTTTTGGAAGTGGTAACACTGGAGGAGGCGGAGACGGGGAAGTGCTGCTCTCTGTACACTACACCCTGCGCTGCAGTCAGGTTCCTAGGCTGAGACTAATACAGCTTAGATGTTTTACCTCCTTCTGGCTCCTCTCTTCAACTGCTTTGGAGCAACTATAGGAGGCCCTTAGAGTGGCAGCATGGCTCTTGCAGGAACTATTCTGCCAAAGAGGAGTACAACAGACAATTTCTCTCTGCGGCTGCTCCTGGTTCTGTATAGTGGAGAGCCACAGGATAATCCATATCCCCCTTGACCCATCCTTACAGAAGGCAAGGTGCTGAGAAAAATCCATGAGAAGAATCTCATGCAACTACCCCTGCTGCTTTTTCCAGGCATCTTTTTGCCTCCAGCTCTCATGAAGAGATGTGCACAGTAGGTATTACTGGTTCACTGATTCCTTGTAGTAAGGATATATAGAAACCAATGAGGCGACCACAAAGGAAGAAACAGAATTATCACTGACGCAAACAAAATGTCAACTAGATTATTAAGCAAACAGTAAAAATGTCCACGTGTCCAAAAAGCCCAGTCAGCCATTATAGTCATTAAAAGTCCCTGAGGCCTCAGAATGTGGCATGAGTGTCTTGCTGGTAAGTGTATGCATAGCTAACAGTTCCAGGAACTCCATGGTTCTTCAGGCCCTGTGTTTGCAGACTGGCATGTCCGTATGGTGGGATGGTATTATTTTGTAGTGCTCTAAAGCACTCAGTAGTACTCCATACAGAAACACAGGCCAGACATGGTGCTTGTCCCAAAAAAGACAAGCATCCCAAGATGTGGTATATAATGGTCAACCAATAGGAGATGGGATGGGGGGAGGGATAATGAGATTCTATGCCAAGAATCTGTCAATTACTTCGGGTTATTGTGGCAAAGTTGCCACCCCAACACACCCCCTTGTGGCCAGAACAGTGTTATAGCCACTTTTGCCTTAGTTTCCCCCGCCTTCTTTTGGCCTACTCTGGCCATAGAAGTAACCTCACCTTCCAGACAAGCCACTTTAGAGTCTAGTCCTTTCCAGTGCCTCAGTCTTTTATCAGACTCCAACAATATCCAAAAATTTCAAACTTTCAGCCCAGCCAAGCACAGCAGGGCACTTCTTCCTCACAAGTATGCCTTAAACTGCTACAGCTTGTCCCCACACCTAATCCTAGGCTCCTGTGCCTCAAATAACCCCATTATCACTGGGCCGGCACACTTTCTCCTCAGACAGGAGTTCAGGCAGGCTGCAGCTCATGCTACCTGTCTCCAATCCGACTTCCAGCTCGCCCTGTGAATAGCCTGTCTGCTCTTCTCCCTGGTATGCTTCCTAAACTGCTTCTCAGAAAGAGAATATTTTCCATTACCCTCTCCAGCTGGCTCACCCATCTCTTTATAAATAACTCCCACAATTCCCCAGCTGGGTCTAAAAACTAAGGTGAGCCACCTAATCTTCAGCCAATCGGGATTAGCTGTGTGTGTGCGCGTGGGGGGGTGGGGAGGAAGAAATAATTGAATCCTCACAGGCTGAACTTTTAAGGGTCAGTCAGGCTATGACAGTTACATACAAGCCATGACAGTTCAAGTAAAAATGTGGACTTGGTAAATATATCACTTGCCTATGATATCACTGCCCTCTCTTCTGGAATCAAACCACTAACTTCAAAAAGCTTTTTTTGTTTTTAATGGCAATCTGCCAGAAAAACATTTCCTGTGCAAGATTGTGTCCTGGGCCAATGTAGCCAGGTGACATCCCGTGGCACCCCATCATGACCTGATGCAGCCCTACAAGCACCATACCCTTAATTCCTTCCCAGTTCTTTGCAATAACTTACACTCAGGACAGAATAAGTGAACAGGGTTCCCCCTTTGCAGAGTATTATTTATTTATTTTTTTCCAAAACAAAGACTTTAGCCTTTGGATCAGCTCCCCACCCTTCTCCTTCATTCAGGAATCCCACAGCCCTCCCTCTTGAGATCTGCGTCAGTTCAGTTAGGTCTCTCCTCCTGGACACAGGAGTCCACTTTGTAACTCAGTACTTTTCCGCCTCCCCATGCTGGGAAGAAAAGCAGCAGTCTCCCGTGTTCTGAGGGGAAGAGACAGAATATATGCAACCTTCTTTCCCAAAGCTTCTCTCTAGTGGCTGGGAAAGAGGGGAACCTTGCCCCCAACCGCTCTACAGTCTCCTGGTCCCAGGTTCTGAAAGACACAGCAAACTGAGTTTTTCTCAAGCCTTAATTATTCTCCTGGGTGATCTTCCTCTCTCCCAACCACTCCCTCTCTGCCCTTCTCTAGGTCTTCATGCACTCTAAATGTCCTAGGAATCTCCAAGGGACACACCATGGAACTGGTGGTAACTGACCACCCTGTCCATACTACCCTTAAGGGGACAGTCATCCTTCTTACCACAAGTGACAGATTTTCTAGACATAAAAATATCACATTGTTAAAGTCCATTAGTCTGTGGCCCTGCAGACTAGTAATTGTGTGCTTTCTACCACAGGAGACTGGGAATCTTCCCTCTCTGAACAGAACTGAGCACTCGCTCCTAGCCTTTGAACTATAATATTTTGGGCCTTTCCAAGTCATAGTATATTTAGGCCTAGGAAAGCTATTTTAGGTTGTTTCTGGAGACGTCTTACACTTGTTGTTGTTTTTTTTTTTTCTGAGTCTTGCACAGCTGGACTCAAGGTAACTAAGGCACCTGTCTTTATAGATGGAGAGACATCAGAAACAGTCTCACATAAAAACTGTTTCAAACATTTTTATTAACATATGGCATATAGTAGAATACATGACAATGTGGTACAAAGGTACTTTCAGCACTTGTTGGGATGACCTACATAAGTCACGTGGCTTTGCCCCTCAGAAGTGATGCAACCATCTCAGGCTCATGCCGATAAATTCTTCATACCACACCATCATGTATTCCCTTTACATACCAATAAATGGATTATGCATTTTTAAAGATGTTTGATACGATATCCAAAGCATTCAGGTTTTCTTGAGGGGGGTTAAAACAGAGGTGACCTGAGAAGAGAGGAGAGAAAGTGTTGGTACAGCAGAGTGCTGTGCGTGTGTAAGCATGTTGTCTGACACAAGCTGTGCAATGATTTGATTAGTCTGGACCCGAACGTCTGTTTTAAGCTCTTGAGAAAACTTGTCATTAAAAGTTGCATGTAAAGCATGAGGGGTGAATTGGACCTAGGCTTTACTCTAAGGTCTACAGTCATTACATACCTTTTTGCTAAATGCAAACTAAACTATATTGTCCCTCGCCTCCCCCAACCCAGTCTTCATTTCTGACATTTCCATGCTCAGAGTTTACAAAAAGTCAACTCTAAATCTTGAAAATACTTTGAACTCTTTCACTTGTGCAGATTAAGAAGGCAATGTCCCCTCTGACTATAATACTATGGAGAACAATGTTACATGATTTTCCCCTATGCCTGCAAAATGCCTCTTCTATCACTGCACCATGCTCATTTCTTCAAGAGCACTTAAGGTACTCTGACCAAGCTGCAGTACCCTGAAACTAATTACGCTGTAGTGCATTTGTAAGCAGCAGCCACATCTCACAGAATATATTGCTTTAGGAGAGAGGACGGCATATAAATCTTTTTAGTATCTTGTGTAACTTAGCAATTATTCCACAGTCTCTGGCACGTCACCTTTTCACTGTTTCACTAACAATTGTTCGAGACTGATACACTAAGATACTCACCTCACCACCTATGTAACAATGTATTTTAGTATTTACTGTTGCAAATGTTAATACCTGTGAAATGTAACCCAGGAATGTATTTATTTATTTATTTATTTATTTGTAGAGGTAGAGGTACTACCCAAAGGCCCCAGTCAGGGTCCAGGACCCATTGTGCTAGATGCTATACAAAAAACTGTGTTCCTGCATGCTCTCTGCCCGAAAGAATTTACTCTGATTTGAAACAAGATACAAGTAAGGATGACAAATAATAGGAAGGAAGGGGAGAGAGAGGACAAGGGTAGTGAAAATGGGATTGCAGAGTTATACAGGTAAACGCAGGCACAGTTAGATCCACAGAGCTAAAACTCTCATCCAGGCTTTCATCATCTTGCATCTCAATTACTGCAACATCCTTCTTTCTGGCCTTGAACCAGCGCAGTCTTGCCCTGCTCATATCCATTCAAAATGCTATTGCAAAGATCATTTTCCTTGCCCGCTGCTTTCATCATTTCACCCCTCTCTTTACATCCTCCCACTGGTTCCCTATTCTCTATCACACATAAGCTATTTTGTCTTCACTTTCAAAACCCCTCACAGTCAATCCCCAATATTCTTTGGTTAGTAGGGGGCTGAGTAAAATGACCAGCAACCAGCCTCCCAGCTCTGTGGTGAAAGGCTCTATAGGGCCCCAAGGTGGGCAGGTCCCTACCCTCTGTGTCTTGGGGGGAGGGGGAAGGAGAGAGGGGTCACTGTGAGTGTACTCTCTATCTTGTTCCACTACAAAAGGGAGGTCTTAGAGGTGGAGATGGGTTGGAGAATGAGCCCGTGCCCTTTCTGCAAACACCATCAGGGGGCAGAATCCCCCACTCCCAGCAACACCTGGGAACCAGCTACTGAGAGGGGTCTCAATACACTCCCTTCTTAAACTGAAGGACCCTGGATGCTGGAAGAAAATGGGACAGAGGGTGAAGGCCAATGGGCCCTCTTGAGACTGGACCCAGCTCCTAGCATTGATCAGGTGAACTGGTGCCAAAGAACCAAACAAGTCAGTATTGTTTTGATTTATTGAACAATAATGTCCTGTTGGATTCTATGTACTATCATTGTATGTGAAGTTATGCAGTATATATATATATGTGTGTGTATGTTACTGAAATATGTTGTAAGATCAGGAACACCCACAACTAGCCTTTCACTTACAACAAAGGAGTAGCCCTCACCGGACAGATGGTTGTTAATGGCTCATCAACACCCAATCCACTATCCAAGAGACTTCTCGGAGAAGGCACATGCACATATGCAATGAGACTACTTGACCAATGCGGACTGACTGACCTCCATGTCACAGCAAGGATTTTCTAGCAGCTGGAAGAAGATATAAAAAGAGAGACAGTGACATCATCACTTGGCCTCTCTCCCTCCTCTTTCCCCCATCTCCACACCTGGAAGAAGATCTGAAAGAAAAAGACTTTGAACTTAGGGAGTTTGGTCCCAGGCTGGAAAAGGGTCCAGTCTGTGTATTGAAGAACTGGAAGCTGCTTGTACCATCTGTTGGGGTGAGAAAAGCTGTTTGATTCAGCTCTTGCTTAGTCTAAAAGTTTAGGATTTAGAATGCATGTTTACTTTCTATTTTCTAAAGGTAACTATTTCTTACCTTTATGCCTACCAGTTACAATCACTTAAACTCTATCTTTCTGTATTTAATAAACTTACTTTAATGTTTTATCCTTACCACTGAGTTTGTCTAAAGTGCTCGGGAAATCTGCTCAGGATAAAAAGGTTGGTGCAGGTCCACTTTCCTTTGATGAAGTGGCAAACTAAGTAATGAACTTACACTGGCCAGGGTTCTGATTACTGCAAGATGGTACAGTTCTGGGGTGCCAGGCTGGGGAGCGGGGGGGAATTGGCTGGAACCTCCCTATTGATGGTTTAATAGGCAATAGGTTTAAAAAAAACAAAAGGAAGTATTTCTTCACACAATGCACAGTCAACCTGTGGAAATCTTTGCCAGAGGATATTGTGAAGGCCAAGACTATAACAGGGTTCAAAAAAGAACTAGACAAATTCATGGAGGATAGATCCATCAATGACTATTAGCCAAGATGGGCAGCGATGGTGTCCCTAGCCTCTGTTTGCCAGAAGCTGGGAATGGGCGACAGGGGATGGATCACTTGGTGATTGCCTGTTCTATTCATTCCCTCTGGGGCACCTGGCATTGGCTACTGATGGAAGACAAGGTACTGGGCTAGATGGACCTTTGGTCTGACCCAATATGGCTGTCCTTATATTCTTACATTTTTATGGTTCATGACTGGCTCCGAGATCATTCATGTTACTCAGTTGGGTATGTCCCTGCCTGTGGATGTCTGTGTGAGTACAGCGCTCATCAGAGGCTTGTGAGAAGCAGCCTAGGTGGGTGGGTTTGGTAGGTTCAGCGGTCCCACGGTCCAGGTTGCACCCCAGGAACCCCATCACACAGATCCAGGGGGAGCTGTGCCCTGAATGGTGCAGGAACCCTCCCTAACACTCCTGCCTTTCTACTGTTGATGGGCAGTGCTGTCCCAAGCCTTTTATCCAGCCCCACTTGGGGCAGGCCTGAGCTTCCAGCCCTGTGCTCCTGCCTGAGAGTTGGATCAGGGCTGGCAATGGCCACACAGGAGCATTGCAACAGCACACCTCCCTCTGCCCCTTGGGCCAGTAGGGAGTGGGGGTAAAGTCCCATGCTGTGCCCCCAGCATCTCTGCCCTGACTCCAAGGACCCTCCCTAGTTGAGTCACCTCTATGGAAACTGTCTGAGCAAATGCTCTGATGCTGAGGGATCCAGCAGGATGTGGGCCCCACTCCAGCATGCTCAACTGAGTCAATGTGGAGATCAATGTGGATAAATTGGAGAGAGTCCAGCGAAGGGCAACAAAAATGATTAGGAGTCTAGAACACATGAGTTATGAGGAGAGGCTGAGGGAACTGGGATTGTTTAGCCTGCAGAAGAGAAGAATGAGGGGGGATTTGGTAGCTGCTTTCAACTACCTGAAAGGGGGTTCCAAAGTGGATGGCTCTAGACTGTTCTCAATGGTAGCAGATGACAGAACGAGGAGTAATGGTCTCAAGTTGCAGTGGGGGAGGTTTAGATTGGATATTAGGAAAAACTTTTTCACTAAGAGGGTGGTGAAACACTGGAATGCGTTACCTAAGGAGGTGGTAGAATCTCCTTCCTTAGAGGTTTTTAAGGTCAGGCTTGACAAAGCCCTGGCTGGGATGATTTAACTGGGAATTGGTCCTGCTTCGAGCAGGGGGTTGGACTAGATGACCTTCAGGGGTCCCTTCCGACCCTGATATTCTATGATTCTATGATTCTGTGATCACAGGCAGTCCCATATCCAGCACCCTGGAGCACCAGATCCCCCTGGTTCCAGATGAGGTAGGGGTCTGAGCTGAAGAGAGGGCACACATTTGGCTTCGTGCCTGGGGACCTCAGCCCCTGCCTCCTCCTCCCCCACCCTCATCCCTGGAGCCCTCGCTGCCAGGGAGGCATGGGCAGAGGGTGCCCACAGCAGGCAGGCAGACTGAGGTGGCTCCTGTCCTATGGGGATGGGCCCAGTCAGCTCCCCACTCCGGCTCATTGGCTGTTGTGGGAGTCTGCCACAGCATCATGTAATGCACGCATACACATGCAGGCAGGACCCTCCTCCTCTGATGCCCCACCCCTTTTTCTGGCCCTGGGGCTGCCAAATGTGGGGTCTGCCTGCCAAAGTGGGCTGATAGACAGGGGGGGCTTGGCCCACCCAGCTTTCGCCACCAGTTATCTATGATCCCCTGTGACACACTCTATACGATTTTATAAAAATATGCTAATGAGTGTGAATATAATGTAACTGGAATATGCTTCATGCAAAAGGTCTCTTGTAAGGTATCATTACAAAGCTTATAATCCACTGAGTGTGGTCATCCTATTTGTATAAATGTATCACTCTTCTATCTGAAACTAGAAATATAAAATATAACTCTGAGGTCCTATTGTAATTATGCAAAGTGTGGGCCATTAATGGTGGTTTGGGATCTTGATGGCTCCCATTAACCAGGACAATTGTCTGTAGATGGCTCGGTTTCACTTGTAAGTCTTCCTGCATAGGTGTGTGCTGGCAAGTGGGTAATGAAGTCTTACAGTGACATGTGATCATGTCACCTGAACTGGAATCCATCTTTAACCTGATGCTTTTCCATTGAGATGGAGGAGTGGGAACCAAGAGAGGGACAAAGGATTCCCTCATTATGCAAAAGATATATAAGTGGGTGGAACAGAACAAAGTGAGGCAACCATCATGAGAAATCCCCTAGCTACCACCTGAGCTGGAACAAGGGCTGCACCAGGGGAAAGGATTGTGCCCAGACTAGAAAGGTGTCCGGTCTGTGAAAGAAACGTATTGAAACATCTCTGAGGGTGAGATTTTATCTGTATTCAGTTTTTACTACTGTACTAAAATCAAGAAGTTTTTGGAAAGTGTAGGGGACAATTTCCTGGTGCAAGTGCTGGAGGAACCAACTAGGGGCAGAGCTCTTCTTGATCTGCTGCTCACAAACCAGGAAAAATCAGTAGGGGAAGCAAAAGTGGGTGGGTTCCTGGGAGGTAGTGACCATGAGATGGTCGAGTTCAGGATCCTGACACAAGGAAGAAAGGAGAGCAGCAGAATACGGACCCTGGACTTCAGGAAAGCAGACTTTGACTCCGTCAGGGAACTGATGGGCAGGATCCCCTGGGAGAATAACATGAGGGGGAAAGGAGTCCAGGAGAGCTGGCTATATTTTAAAGAATCCTTATTGAGGTTACAGGAACAAACCATCCCGATGTGTAGAAAGAATAGTAAATATGGCAGGCAACCAGCTTGGCTTAACAGTGAAATCTTTGCTGATCTGAAACACAAAAAAAGAAACTTACAAGAAGTGGAAGATTGCACAAATGACCAGGGAGGAGTATAAAAATATTGCTCAGGCATGCAGAAGTGAAATCAGGAAGGCCAAATCACACTTGGAGTTGCAGCTAGCAAGGGATGTTAAAAGTAACAAAAAGGGTTTCTTCAGGTGTGTTAGCAACAAGAAGAAAGTCAAGGAAAGTGTGGGCCCCTTACTGAATGAGGGAGGCAACCTAGTGACAGAGGATGTGGAAAAAGCTAATGTACTTTTTTTGCCTCTGTCTTCACGAACAAGGTCAGCTCCCAGACTACTGCACTGGGCAGCACAGCATGGGGAGGAAGTGACCAGCCCTCTATGGAGAAAGAAGTGGTTCAGGACTATTTAGAAAAGCTGGCCGAGCACAAGTCCATGGGGAACGGATGCACTGCATCCGAGAGTGCTAAAGGAGTTGGTGGATGTGATTGCAGAGCCATTGGCCATTATCTTTGAAAACTCATGGCGATCGGGGGACGTCCCAGACGACTGAAAAAAGGCTAATGTAGTGTCCATCTTTAAAAAAGGGAAGAAGGAAGATCTGAGGAACTACAGGCCAGTCAGCCTCACCTCAGTCCCTGGAAAAATCACGGAGCAGGTCCTCAAGGAATCAATTCTGAAGCATTTAGAGGAGAGGAAAGTGATCAGGAACAATCACCATGGATTCACCAAGGGCAAGTCATGCCTGACTAATCTAATTGCCTTCTATGATGAGATAACTGGCTCTGTGGAGGAGGGGAAAGCAGTGGACGTGTTATTCCATAATTTTAGCAAAGCTTTTGATATGGTCCCACAGTATTCTTGCCAGCAAGTTAAAGAAGTATGGGCTGGATGAATGGACTATAAGGTGGATAGAAATCTGGCTAGATCTGTTAGGATAAAGATATTCAGGCCTGTCTGTAAAGGCCTATACTCTAAGAATTTAGGTGTATTCTTATCACTTGGCTAATTATAGAGGTATAAAAGAAAGAATCAAAATCACTATCTGCTGGTGTAAGGGCCTTCTCTTACTGTGACAGTCTGAGGCCCTGTTCTTAGGCTAAGGCCTTTGGCTAAGCAGCAGAGGCAGCCATAAGCTGGGAAGCGAACGGTCACATCCTCACATTCCAAACTAGCCACATTGAAATAAGGTGCTATTGGGCTGTTAGGCACTATCAGGACAGGATTGTATTCCTATCACCTCCAGAGAAAGGGAAGTGCCTAGAAAATGTAAAAGGAAACTTAGTTTGATAGCATCCTGTCTGGCAAGAACTCACTTATCAATACTGGGATGTGAAATCCTTACTTCTGTATTGTTTTGTCATTATAGTTCCCACTTTGCTATTGTTTGTCTGTATAATCTCTGTCTGGTTCTGTGATTGTTCCTGTCTGCTGTATAATTAATTTTGCTGGGTGTAAACTAATTAAGGTGATGGGATATAATTGGTTACATAATCATGTTACAATATGTTAGGATTGGTTAGTTAAATTTCAGGAAAATGATTGGTTAAGGTATAGCTAAGCAGAACTCAAGTTTTACTATATAATCTGTTGTCAATGAGGAAGTGACTGGGTGTGGGTGGGGGTGGGAGGGGGTGGGTGGGTTGGGGAGATGGGAACAGGGAATGGGGGTAAGAAAATTGGAATCATGTTTTGCTAAAGGGGGAAATGGGAACAGGGAATGGGAGTAAGGAAGTTGGAATCATGTTTGGCTAAGGGTAGGAATGGGAACAGGGACACAGGTGTAAGGCTCTGTGGTGTCAGAGCTGGGAAGGAGGATACTAAGGAAGGAAATTGGAATCATGCTTGCTGGAAGTTCACCCCAATAAACATCGAATTGTTTGCACCTTTGGACTTCAGGTATTGTTGCTCTCTGTTCATGCGAGAAGGACCAGGGAAGTAAGTGGGTGAAGGAATAAGCCCCCTAACAAGATCGTCGGGCTCAACGTGTAGTGATCAATGGCTCCACCTCTAGTTGGCAGCTGGTATCAAGTGGAGTGCCCTAAGGGTTGGTCCTGGGGCCAGTTTTGTTCAATATCTTCATTAATGATCTGGAGGATGGCATGGACTGCACCCTCAGCAAGTTTGCAGATGACACTAAACTGGGAGGAGTGGTAGATACGCTAGAGGGTAGGGATAGGATACAGAGGGACCTAGAAAAATTAGAGGATTGGGCCAAAAGAAATCTGATGAGGTTCAACAAGGACAAGTACAGAGTCCTGCACTGAGGATGGAAGAATCCCATGCACTGCTGCAGACTAGGGACCGAATGGCTAGGCAGCAGTTCTGCAGAAAAGGACCTGGGGTTACAGTGAACGAGAAGCTGGATATGAGTCAACAGTGTGCCCTTGTTGCCAATAAGGCTAACAGCATTTTGGGCTGTATAAGTAGAGGCATTGCCAGCAGATAGAGGGACATGATCATTCCCCCTTATTTGACATTGGTGAGGCCTCATCTGGAGTACTGTGTCCAGTTTGGGACCCCACACGACAAGAAGGATGTGGAAAAATTGGAAAGCATCCAGTGGAGGGCAACAAAAATGATTAGGGGACTAGAACACATGACTTATGAGGAGAGGCTGAGGGAACTGGGATTGTTTAGTCTTCAGAAGAGAAAAATGACAGGGGATTTGATAGCTGCTTTCAACTTCCTGAAAGGGGGTTCCAAAGAGGATGGATCTAGACTGTTCTCAGTGGTAGCAGACGACGGAACAAGGAGTAATGGTCTCAAGTTGCAGTGGGGGAGGTTTAGGTTGGATATTAGGAAAAACTTTTTCACTAGGAGGGTGGTGGAATCTCCTTCCTTTGTGGTTTTTAAGGTCAGCCTTGACAAAGCCTTGGCTGGGATGATTTAGTTGGGGATTGGTCCTGCTTTGAGCAGGGGTTTAGACTAGATGACCTCCTGAGGTCCCTTCCAACCCTGATATTCTATGATTCTATGATACAAGACATAGACTTGCGTGTTTTATTTTATTTTGCTTGGTAAATTCACTTTGTTCTGTCTGGTACTACTTGGAATCACTTAAATCCTACTTTCTGTAATAAAATCACTTTTTACTTATTAATTAGCCCATTATTAATTAATACCTGGGGGGGAGGGCAAACATCTGTGCATATCTCTCTATCAGTGTTACAGAGGGCGAACAATTTATGAGTTTACCCTGTATAAGCTTTATACAGGGTAAAACGGATTTATTTAGAGTTTGAACCCCATTGGGAATTGAGCATCTGAGTGTCAAGGACAGGAACACTTCCTAAGTTGCTTTCAATTAAGCCTACAGCTGTTAGGGGACGTGGTTCAGACCTGGGTCTGGGTTTGCAGCAGGCTAGCAGGTCTGGCTCAAACCAGGCAGGGCACTCAAGTCCTAAGCTGCCAGGGCAGGAAAGCAGGAGCAGAAGTAGTCTTGGCACATCGGGAGCAGCCTTCAAGGGGGTTTCTGTGATCCAACCCATCACATCCCCCTTCTACTATCACTATTCAGTATTGAAAGGTCAACTCCTGACTCCATTTGGCCCTTGACGTCAGCTTCTACCACCCACTTGTTAAATTTTCAAATGAGCACCTTTGTGCTTTCTCCTATGCTGAGGAGAAGCTCCTTGTAAACATCTGCAGAACTAACCCCTTATCCTGCTTCATATTCCTCCTTAAAACTCTCATGGGCCATGATGGCTACAAAAACCTGCCAATGGCTGGGCTGCTGGTGTGCTGAGACCACTGCCTATCATCCTAACCAATATTGTCTCATTTTTTCCTTATATTCCCATCTGTCTGGATTCAATCTTTTGTCGCTTGTCCTCTACTTAGATAGTAACCTCTTTGGGGCAGGGACTGTCTTTTTGTTCTCTGTTTGTACAGCACCTAGCTCAGTGGTACTAGTCCATGACTGGGGCTCCCATGTGTTACTATAATGCAAATAAATATTAATAACAATCAAAATGGTTCCTTCACCTGAAATGTTTGCTTCTTTAACCAAACAAAGCCGGCTATTGTTGACTGCTGGTTGGTGGATGTCAAGTAATAGAAATTAGAGTTTATAGAAAGATAAAATAGTAAACTAAAATCCACTCTATTGGCTTCTCTTCCTACCTTCCCAGATATTTTTCCAAAATAATGTTAGAAACTCATAAAAAAAACTTCTTTCCAGATACTATAGTTAAAATGGGAACCTAAATTTAGGTTCCTAAATCCCATTTTTTAAGATCTTGACCTTTTGCTTTCATATAAAATTCCCCAAACCCTAAAATTTCAATACCTCAAAATCATCGTTTGCATACATAAATTTAAATCCGAAACAGCTGTTTTAGCTCAATCGTGTGTGTGTGTCCTTTTTCACAAAAATTCCTGAAAATAAGTTTCTTTGTACATGAACATTTGGGGAATGGCCGTCTTACCTATGAATATACGGCACACAAGGGTAGTGGTACGTAAACAATATCTGTTTATACACGACTCATCATTTTGTTTTCTGTGTTCCTCTGTTTAAGAAGTTTGTCATCCAATTAAAGGCCAGAGACAATAGCATGTGAATTAAGTAAGTCTTTAGATGTCATGAACAAGCATAGTGAAGTTTGCAAACAACCCGCAGGCTGAAAATTGTTCATCCAAGCTATTCAGTGAATACTTAGAAGTAACAAATACTTTCACATAAATTAATGCACAAATGATGTGCAAGCAGAAAAGGGGGTAAATTGGCCAGATAATTTAGTTGCAAGGAATAAGATAACCAGCTCAATGCAATGCTGAGTATTTTCCCCAAATATCCTAAGGTAGGTTTTTGTTGGTGTCTTAAGTAATTTTCTTGTTTCTGTATCATTAGAAGCACTTTTCTCCTTCATCCCTGATCATCTTGGCTAATGGCCATTGATGGACCTATCCTCCATGAACTTATTTAATTATTTTTGACCGCAGTTATAGGTCTGGTCTTCACAACATTCCCTGACAAGGAGTTCCACAGGTTGACAGTGCGTTAGTCTTCTCTTTTCCAAGATGAAAAGTCACAGTCTTTTTAATCTCTCCTCATATGGAAGCTGTTCCATACCCCTAATCACTTTTGTTGCCCTTCTCTGCCTTTTCCAATTCTAATGTATCTTTTTTGAGATGGGGCTACCAGAACTGCCCACAGTATTCCAGGTGTGGGCATGCCATGGATTTGTACACTGGCATTATGATATTTTCTGACTCATTATCTATCCCTTTCCCAAAGGTTCTTAACATTCTGTTAGCATTTTTTAGCACCATTGCACATTGAGCAGATGTTTTCAGAGAACTCTCCAAACCTTCTTTTGGCTTGGATTTCAAGCCTCCTGGATTTCATGGAAGCCTTCAGTTTGAATTAGCCCGGATTTTAAGTATGCAGTTTTGTTGTAGCCCTGTCGCACCCAGGATATTAGAGAGACAAGATGGATGATGTAATATCTTTTATTGGATCAACTTGTGTTGGTGAGAGAAAGCTTTGTCTCTCTCACCAACAGAAGTTGGTTCAATATAAGATATTACCTCACCCACATAGTCAGCCTAAATGTCAAGGTAAAATAGCCACATTCCCCAAATTCTGCCAAATCCACAGAGAATTAAATGATTTCCATTCATTGTTAAATCCTAACTTAATCCAATCTTGATTAAAAGTCCACTCAAATGTTGCCAAAAAGTTCACATACTTGATCTGTAAGCTCTCTACCAAAACACAAAAGGCCAGTTTATGCTTGGTAATCCCAAACCTGTACTGGGGACAGAGCCCAGCCAGGCGGAAGCTTCAGGACGGATTGTTCCAGGGAAAGTGCAAAGAATGCACCATTCTTCAGATGGCACAGTGTGCTTCCCTCTCCAACCCATTCTTCATTGGGATGGCTCACAACCTGGGAATGCAGCAAGGGAGCAGTCACTGAGCTAAAAGGATTGGGTGATCTGCAGTAGTGACCCCTTCTCCCCCCACCACGTACCAGCATCATACCCAGGCACAGTCTCAATTTGGGTTTAATTTGATATGTTTCACACAGATCTAATCATTGGTGATAACAATATGAAAATATTTGCTATATCCCCTTTCGTGGAGATGGAAATTCTCCCCAGATGAAGCTTCTCTCTATTGTCTAGTACTGCAAGATATTTTCAAGGTTAAAACCTCCAAATGCACTTTTATGGGGATTATGCTGCAGTGCTGTTTGAGGCAGATTCAAATGTATACTACTTGTGACTCACTGAGAACAGCCAACCAAATAGGAGGACATTAATAAACACAGGGATTAATATAGTCACCTCTTTAGATATGTGTAAGCAAAGATTTCACTCAATTTAATAAAATCAGCAAAAACAACATGCCATGGGTAGTGTAAAAATGCTCACTCTGTAACATGGTAGCTCCCGGTTAAATAGAGAGATCCAAAGATTATATTACTGTATAATGTTTCCCTAAACACCAGCTCACAGTTATAATGAATATTGTATTGTCTCTGATATTTACATAGCTAGGATTTACAAACCTGTTAAAACTTTCTAAAGAAAGAAACAATTTTTAAAAAATACAGTCACTTCTACATTGTCAAGGCAGTGTGCAGGGTTTCTGCCACAAAACTCTGATCAAAATGTGACGGGGAGCTGCCAAAACCCCTGTACAACTTTTAAAAGCTGAGGTTTTGTTTTCTTTTTCAAACGACACAAAGCAAAATTCTATTTCACCAGCATATTATGAAGCATATGCTGCACTTTCAAGTAACAAATTTAAGTTCTTGTCCTAAATTAAGGGTATAGCCTCATCTCAGTATGCTGTGCTCGTTGCATGTAACTCACATTAGCATAAATTAGAGTGATGTACCTAAATCCCTGCTTGCCAAGATAAGAGTAGAGCACAAAGTCTTTTCAAGAGCAATATATCTACAGTTTGTATTTAAATTTTAATGACAAAGAGAACAGCAGAGAAGTTACATCAACCAATCAACACAAACTCATTTGCGCAATGTAGCCTTATTTGACAACATCTACAACTATAAAAGTCAAGCCTATTTAAATAATTCATAAAGTTAGCAGTGTTAGAAAACTCAAATTGATATTTAGTTCACTTCAAATGTTCGAGGGAACAAACTTAATGTCAATTGCATTCAAATCCATACTACAAAGACACTAGAATTAAAACTGTAGTTGTATAGTAAAACAAAAAAAAATCCTTTCAGGTACTGGCTAAGTAAAGTACACTTCCCACTGTTTTTTAGAAATAGAGTAAGCAATACACTTACAGTTGCAGGACAGCATGATACAGTCCAGGAGAGCTGACTGTATTTCAAAGAATCCCTATTGAGGTTACAGGGACAAACCATCCCGATGTGTTGAAAGAATAGTAAATATGGCAGGCGACCAGCTTGGCTTAACAGTGAAATCCTTGCAGATCTTAAACATAAAAAAGAAGCTTACAAGAAGTGGAAGATTGAACAAATGACCAGGGAAGAGTATAAAAATGTTGCTCGGGCATGTAGGAATGAAATCAGGAGGGCCAAATCGCACCTGGAGCTGCAGCTAGCAAGAGATGTTAAGAGTAACAAGAAGGGTTTCTTCAGGTATGTTGGCAACAAGAAGAAAGCCAAGGAAAGTGTGGGCCCCTTATTGAATGAGGGAGGCAACCTAGTGACAGAGGATGTGGAAAAAGCTAATGTACTCAATGCTTTTTTTGCCTCTGTCTTCACTAACAAGGTCAGCTCCCAGACTGCTGCACTGGGCAATACAGCATGGGGAGTAGGTGGCCAGCCCTCTGTGGAGAAAGAAGTGGTTAGGGACAATTTAGAAAAGCTGGACGTGCACAAGTCCATGGAGCTGGATGCGTTGCATCCGAGAGTGCTAAAGGAGTTGGCGGATGTGATTGCAGAGCCATTGGCCATTATCTTTGAAAACTCATGGCGATTGGGGGACGTCCCAGACGACTGAAAAAAGGCTAATGTAGTGTCCATCTTTAAAAAAGGGAAGAAGGAAGATCTGAGGAACTACAGGCCAGTCAGCCTCACCTCAGTCCCTGGAAAAATCATGGAGCAGGTCCTCAAAGAATCAATCCTGAAGCACTTGCATGAGAGGAAAGTGATCAGGAACAGCCAGCATGGATTCACCAAGGGAAGGTCATGCCTGACTAATCTAATCGCCTTCTATGATGAGATTACTGGTTCTGTGGATAAAGGGAAAGCAGTGGATGTATTGTTCATAGAATCATAGAATATCAGGGTTGGAAGGGACCTCAGGAGGTCATCTAGTCCAACCCCCTGCTCAAAGCAGGACCAATCCCCAATTAAATCATCCCAGCCAGGGCTTTGTCAAGCCTGACCTTAAAAACTTCTAAGGAAGGAGATTCTACCACCTCCCTAGTTAGCGCATTCCAGTGTTTCACCACCCTCCTAGTGAAAAAGTTTTTCCTAATATCCAACCTAAACCTCCCCCACTGCAACTTGAGACCATTACTCCTTGTCCTTTCCTCTTCTACCACTGAGAATAGTCTAGAACCATCCTCTCTGGAACCACCTCTCAGGTAGTTGAAAGCAGCTATCAAATCCCCCCTCATTCTTCTCTTCTGCAGGCTAAACAATCCCAGTTCCCTCAGCCTCTCCTCATAAGTCATGTGTTCCAGACCCCTAATCATTTTTGTTGCCCTTCGCTGGACTCTCTCCAATTTATCCACATCCTTCTTGTAGTGTGGGGCCCAAAACTGGACACAGTACTCCAGATGAGGCCTCACCAATGTCGAATAGAGGGGGACGATCACGTCCCTCGATGTGCTGGCTATGCCCCTACTTATACATTCCAAAATGCCATTGGCCTTCTTGGCAACAAGGGCACACTGCTGACTCATATCCAGCTTCTCGTCCACTGTCACCCCTCGGTCCCTGCGTTACCTAGGGAGGTGGTAGAATCTCCTTCCTTAGAAGTTTTTAAGGTCAGGCTTGACAAAGCCCTGGCTGGGATGATTTAATTGGGGATTGGTCCTGCTTTGAGCAGGGGGTTGGACTAGATGACCTCCTGAGGTCCCTTCCAACCCTGATATTCTATGATTCTATAAGCAGCAGCACTACATGAAAATATACAGGGTTCATATGGTGCTCTAATTCTTTTTAATAAAAAAAATAAAGAAATGTATTGGGCATGGGATGTGAACTAACCCTCTGACTCGTAGGGTTGCACTTTTCAAGTCAGGGTTGAAGCACATTTTTGGAGCAGAGTGAGGGGAACCTCCACTGTTTCTGTCTCTGTTCTGTGGATAGATAGACAACTTCGGCTTCTAAGGCCCTCAGGCTGGCAGCTTTCATAAACACAAAACTCAAAAACATGTTTTAAAAAAGCCCAAACTCATTCAGTATAATTAGCTTCACAGCAAATTAAAACATCAGCTGTTTTACTCACACCTTGTTAGTTTCCCTCATCCTTCCTCTACTGTTCTTTGTGACCATTTTTGTTACTCCCCCTTATTGAATTTTTGATTGTAAGCTCCTTGAAGCAGAGGCTGTCTTTTACTCTGGGACCCCTGATACTGAGTAGGGAGGCTATGTGCTTCCCTGGTGTGATGATTTGGGGGATCTTTCAGTACAACTTATAAATTCTGGTTGATATAATGAAGTTTGTATGCAGTGGTTGCTATGAAAATTGCTGCATCATTAATGCCTCTCTGTATATCCACCATCACTGACAGGACCTGCAACTGGTACACACCAGATGGAGGACAAGGGGGAGTACTTCTCTTTAATGAATGCTTTAATGACCACACAATAATTGTGCTAAGTAGGATCCTTGAGTTGGGAACCCAGTTCTGTCCAATTTCCCTCAATAGGGAGCAGGGGTTTGGAGAGTGGAAAGTTACCAAGCAGAAAAAAGAGATAAGTGACTAAGCAGGAGGTTATAAAAGTACTCAAGACAGAAAGGAGAAAGGCGACAAACAGGAAGTTGGGGCAGGAGAGGGGAAGAGGATGGAACAGCTCAGGTTAGAATAGCCACCCTGGGGAAGAAGACTCCATGTTTCATCACACAAGTGATGCACTGCAACGGAAGGACTCTGGATAGCTCCAGATGACCCTGGTCAGAGCCCAAAGAATGCTCTGGAGTGGTGAGGAAATTGAGGAAGCGAAATGCATCTAGGGTTTATTATTTTGTATCGATCTGTGTATTTCTATGATTAAGTAGAGCACAAAGCTGTGTTTGAGTCCTGTGCAAAGAACATAAGAATGGTCATATTGGGTCAGACCAAATGTCCATCTAGCCCAGCATCCTGTCTTCCAACAGTGTCCAATGCCACATGCTTCAGAAAGAATGAATAGAACAGGCAATCCTTGAGTGATCCATCCCCTGTCATCCACTTGCAGCTTTTGGCAAACAGAGGCTAGGACCACTCAGAGCATGGAGTTGCACCCCTGCTCATCCTGGCTAATAGCCAGTGATGGACCTATCCTCCATGAATGCATATAATTCCTTTTTAGACCCCATTATTGTTTTGGCCTGTTTGTCTGTGCATTTCATGCATTAAATGTGCCCTCTGATTTAAACTGTAACCCAGAAGGCTCACATCTTTGGGATTCTGATAGATGGTGAGTTTAATCTACAGGAGTCTGAAGTGTCAACACTGATTCCAGGGGTTAGGCAGAGCCACATTTAGGGCGAGGGGTGGAGCAAAAGGGGCAGTTTGTTATCTGCATATGGTGGCAATGCACCTGACCTCCTTCTGCACTCAGTCATAGCAGTTCCCAGAGTCACTGGCTCATATGGACCTGATCCTGTGTGTAAAGGAAAGCTGGCTCAACTGGAGAGCTTCATAGATGGCAAGGTGGCAACATCTGATAGATATGGTGAGGGGAGGTTGTCCATGAGGCACATTTGCACTCAGATAGCCTGCTGTCAGTTTCATTGGCTAAGATGGGCATGGGCTCCTTCAGAAGCTAAGCTGCTGTGATTTGCAAACATTAGGACAAAACATTGATTTTGGAGTTTTTTGTTTAGTTGGTTGCTTGCTCGCTTGTTTTGTCAGGATTTTATGAAACATAATGACAGGCTTGGAAAACGAGGACATCCCAGTTTTCGTAGACACATAATCACCTTGCACATCTTCATGCACAATGCCCCTATTGATGGTGTCAAAGGAACACTGTAAAGTTAGCACTGCAGCACAGAATAGGACAGTACAGGAAAGGAACTGGCAATGAGAAGGAAAAGTGGGACATGTTTTCAAAGTGTGTGTGTCATTCCAGTTGCCCTCTGCTGTGTCTACAGTACGTTTCTATAATCAGATTTTTATATTAAGCAGACTCAAAATGTCCTTACAGAAAGTCAATGTTCGTTGCTTATGTTATTCCAACCCTGGTTCCATTAGTCCCTTACACAGATGAAATTATCCTAGCACTAAGATTCGTTATCTATATTGAAATAGCTTGGATTTTGTTTCTCTAATTTATTTTATTTTCCACTATTAAATTCGACACCAAGTGTTTTTCAATTTTGCCTCGGGATCCGTTTCCTGCTTTATACCTTTTATCATAGGACTATTAAATTAAATCCCTTTTTATATATTTTAAATCCTCATTGTTTTATGTAGAATTGTTATGCTGAATTCAAGTCAAATTATAATAATTTAACTTTAAGATGAAGTTTTAAGTTATAAAATGTAATTGTTTTGACTGTTTTATCCTTACGTTTTCAAATTAGCATGACTGATTGACACTACAATATTTCTATGAAAGGTTATACAGAGATATATTGTATCTCCAAATACATAATGGGAGATAAATTTATTTTTAAAAATTTACAAAGTTAAATAATAGGAAGGGAAGAGAAATTAAGATATTTAGGCCACGGACAATGGCTATATTATCAGATGGAACTTGAAATTAAAAGGAAGATCTATCTGGCAGAACAATACAGTCAGAACTAGTATAACTAGTTTAGAACTGGTGTAATACAGTGGAAGGAAAAAACTCCCAGGGGATACCTGGCATAAAACTGGTGTAATATAGTAGACAACCAGACCCAAGAAGTATGTTTTAGATTTCAGGAAATGGAGAAAAGTTTTGAAAGTGGAGTAATTACTCTGGAATAAAATCACTGCTTTCTGGAACAAAGTGTCCTCATAGGTACTTTATTGCAGCACAATGTGATGTTGCACCCCATAATGCTTTATAGAAATATGCTTATGAGTGTAAATATGACATAACTGGAATATATTTTATGCTAGATATGGCATGTAACATCTCTCTGCAAAGGTTATGATCTACTGGATATATTCATCCTATTTGTATGCATGTATCATTTTTGTATTCAAAGTTATCAATATTGGCTATGTACTTGTTTGATTTTAAGTAGCCTCAGTGAAACATTTGATCGGCTTCTTGAGAAAAGACTATTCTCAGTAAGTGCCCAGTCAAGAAACACTTAAGCTGACAATGAACTTTGAGAGATGCCAATCCACATCTGAGCTTTCCTGGGAATTCAGCATCGGCCTGTAAAGAATTGAGTGGTTCATGGACATGTGACTTGCCCATGTGACTCCAAAACTCCATCTTGTAGCTGGGTTCTGCATAGGAGAGGAGAAGGGGTTTCCACTCACAAGAGAGAGACTATATAAGCCCCTGGGGAAACCACTCCATTTTGTCTTCAGCTAGCACAGAAGATAGCATCTACACCCCAAGGAGATGCCTGAAAGAAACTGGAACAAAGGACAGTAACTACAGGGGACTAGGAGGAAGTCTAGCCTGTAAAGGGGGCTTATTGGAACATCTCTGAGAGTGAGATTTACCTGCATTTAGTTTTTTACTATATTAGGCTTAGACTTGCGTGTTTTATTTTATTTTATTTTATTTTGTTTGGCAATTTACTTTGTTCTGTCTGTTATTACTTGGAACCACTTAAATCCTACTTTTTGTAATTAATAAAATCACTTTTTACTTATTAATTAACCCAGAATAAGTATTAAAGTTGTACTTAAAATACTGCACAGGATCTTTTCAGAGGGAATAAGGCAAAGCACCACATTTATTGGTAATACATATATCAATCAACAGTGTATCATAGGCATATGATATATAGTATACTCATGTACTCTCACACACACACTCCATCTTGTTGTTGTTACCAACTAGTTGCTCCCCTTAACTTCACTGGCCAGGTGAGTTAGATGGGGGAGGGGTGGAGCTGGGCTTCTGCCAATCTGGATCGATGCTCCATGTTGACAAGACGAGACCCAGGGTCCTCTGCAAGACACCTCACATTTATAGCTGCTTCCCTCTCCTGCAAACCTATCCCAGATACAAAATCTGTGTCTGGGTCCTTTGTGATGCTTCCTTCTGAGTGTTGTCTTAATGCTACAAAGAGGGTGTTTTCAAAAGAAGGTGCTTACTTCTAACCCCCAAGGCCGTCAATATGTCTGCTCTTGGTCTGGCTTTCATCCCCTCTCCGACTGTTGCAGCTGTCTGGAGGTGCTTGCCTTTCATGCCTTACTCATTCACCCCTTGTTAATTCAACAGGGCAATTGATTAAAAGTGCTGGGGGCAGATCTTATTCTACTCCTAGCAAAAAGACATTTTTTTAATGTTATACCAAGGCTCAATACAAAGTTTTCTATATAAGGATCTGATACAAAGTTGTATGAAAATAGAGGCATAATATAAAGCCATATGAAAGTTATGTGAAGATGCTTCATGCAGATATTTATCTACATTAATACCTGGGGCGGGGGGAGGGAGATGAACAGCTGTGCATATCTCTCTATCAGTGGTATAGAGGGCAAACAATTTATGAGTTTACCCTGTATAAGCTTTATACAGGGTAAAACGGATTTATTTGGGGTTTGGACCCCATTGGGAGCTGGGTATCTGAGTGCTGGAGACAGGAGCACTTCTTAAGCTGTTTTCAGTTAAGCCTGCTGCTTGTGGGGGATGTAGTTCAGACTTGGATCTGTGTTTGCAGCACGCAAGTGTGTCTGGCTCAAACAAGACAAGGTACTAAAGTCCCAAGCTGGCAAAGAAAATGGGCTCAGAGGTAGTCTAGGTACATCAGGTGGCAGTCCCAAAGGGGTTTCTGTGATTCAGCCCACTACACACAGATATAGCAGAATAACTCATTCAGCTATAGCTATGCTGGTCAATTTCCCCATGCAGACAGCCCTTACCAACAGAAGGGAGATTGGCTGCGGAGACAGATCTAATGTCAGTGGTGCTAGGCAAATGAAGGGAGTAGCAAGGGGAGGAGAGTGAGGGAGCTCAAAGAGATCTGTTGAAACCAGTTAATTGAGAGTTTTTAAAACAAGGAGAGCAAGGTAGAACTGGATCATTAAATAAATAGTGAGTCAGAGGACTCATCTGATTATTTTTTGTATGTATTAGGAAAAATGCAGAATCCTTCTGCACATGAAGTGTGGAGAACTGGGGAAAAGAAGAGATTGAAATAATCGAGGAAAGAGGATACAGTTGCATGGATTTTAGCAGACATGGAGTCATGGCAGCTGCATGTAGATGCAATGGGCCTGGTTCTCCACTCCTTTGCATCTTGCATAGTCATTTACACTGGCGCAAAGGGGGTGTAAAATACTATGAAATGTGAATTCCCCATTCACACTAGTGGTAGTGTTTTGCTTTGTTTTCAGCCTGGGTGTAAAAGACTATCTAAGGTGTAAATCCATGCTGCACACAAAGGAGGAGTGTTCAGGATCTAGGATGACACCAAATTTGCAGACAGTAAATGCAAATGAGAAATCTGAGATACAAGAGAAATAGAGGAGGCTACTCTGATCCCACAGAGGTAGAGTGTACCAAGTCATAAGCAAAAGTTTGCTTTGTCAAGACTGACCAAAGCAGGGAGCTTTGGGAGGATTTATTAAAATGTGGTGATGTATGTGAATGGTGCAGAATCATCAGCACTAAACTGGTAGCTGAAGAAGTCACAGGTCTGAATCTCCATCCGGCATTTGGAAAATGGTAAATGGTAATGTGTAGCTGGTATGTGTAAAACTTATGAGACTCACAGAAGGGGAAGTTAAAATCCTCCTTTTCCTTGCAATTCTGTAAGACGTCTATTAATCAGTACTGCAACACAGAAACAAACTGCCCCGTACCCTCAACATAACATAATGTTTTTCATACTTAAAAAACAGAAGTGTCATAGGATACAAGTCCTGTTTAATTTTGTTGGTGGTTGGCCATCTTTTCTGAGCTGACCCATAGTCACCCTTCCCAGTAGGTGTCAGTTTAACGACAAATAGCAACATAACCATAGCCTCCTCTAGTATCAGAGTTGTTGCTATGCACAACCCAATGGCCATCTGGAACTTCACAGCAATGTGGGGGATCAAACCCCTTGTTCCAAAAGCACAGCCCCCGTCACTGGAATTAAACAGAGGCTCTGTTAATTTTACCAGTTTGGGGCACATGACACAGTAGTGCAGCCCTCATTCTTTCTAGCACAGGGCAGCTACAGCCACCCCCCCACCCCCCAATGCACAGGCTTTGTCTCACTTCATTATGTCAGTACAGTTCCTACTGACCCAAAGTATAGGAGCTGGTAAAAATTCACCTGGGTTTGTAAAACTATGTTTCTCTTAATTCCAGCAACTAGAGCAGAGGTGGGCAAACTACGGCCTGCGGGCCACATCCAGCCTGTGGTCCCCTGCTGAGTTCCTGGCCCGGGAGGCTCGCCCCCGGCCCCTCCCCCGCAGCCTCAGCGCGCCATGCTGCCCGTGTAGCGTATTAAACTGCTCTGTGTAGGAATGTGCTACTGGTCGCAGTCACGGAGAGCAACTTACTAGACTGCACCGGCGCAACGCTCTGGGCTGCACGGCAGTAGCGCATCCAGCCACCTGTGCTGCGTGGTAAGGGGGCAGGGGAGCTCGGGGTGGTGGTGTGGATAGAGGGTGGGGAAGGGGGGGGGGTTGAATAGGGGCAGAGGTCCCGGGGGGGCAGTCAGGAAGGATGGGGGGGTTGGATGCAGGTTCCGGGGCGGGCAGAGGACAGGGAGCGGGTGTGGGGTGGATGGGGCAAGAGCCCTGAGGGGGCTGTCAGGGAACAGGGCGGGTCGGATGGGGCAGGAGTCCCGGGGGGCCTTATGGGGCGAGAAGCAAAGGGGGGGCACAGCCTCCCCGAACCGGCCCCCCATACAATTTCCAAAACCTGATGTGGCCCTCAGGCCAAAAAGTCTGAACTAGAGGCAGATGACCTCCTTCAGTGTGCCACATCTTTTGTTATGGCTACTGCTCTTTGAACCTTGTATGGATGCCTGTTACAATCTTCCTTTCACAAAGCCACTGCTGCTGCAACAAGCAAAGGTGTAATAGGCTGATTTATTACTCTTGGGAGTATTTTATTTTATTCTCTCTAAAATGACTATTATTATTCTTATTATTAAGGCCTTTCTGAGATTACTACTTTCAATATTTGATATTAAGGAAATCACTTGTGGTTTTGCAAGGGAAAATTATTAGGGTCATGAGGCTTATTTTGTATTGTTAAGTGGTGGTGGTGAAGCACTCTCTCTGCCCATGTACAGTGATTGCTGCCTGTAAATGAGAGCATCTGCTGCAAAGGGCATAGTTTTCATATTGGATTATCATTTTCAGTGGGCCAAATAGAAGATTTTACCTTGGTGATTAGTAACTCCCATGATTGTTTTAATGTAACACAGTGAGTGGGATGTCAAGGTGCCCTAGGAAGGACTTCCATTTATGTCCACTGAACATTCAACTCTTCTCACAGAAGTTCTGTATCCAAGACACTCTGGATTGCAATGTGCTTCTTAGTATTCATTACTCACTCTCCAGTTTTGTATCCTCAAAAAGCTTCATTCCCTAATTGTAAATCCTTCTCCTATACTCAATCAACCCCCCTCTAAGTACAGAGCTTTGAGGAACTCCCTCAGTATCTCCCATTATCTTCCGATACTGGATATAGGGATATGAATGATATAGAAGTCTTTAATAATAATCCACTAAAGAGATCTGTTTAAAACAATAAAAACACTCAGCAGCACTGAGAAATTGCCTCTTATCTGGTCATCCAATGCAATGTGTGCCAGAACCCATATTGTCTAATTTAGAATGCAAGCTCCCTGGGAGTGGGATCAGATCTATCTCTGTGAGCTAGATCACGGTTTGAGGGAGAAGGGAGTGTGTTGTGTCTTCTAGTAATGTAGGCATTATGCCTGTGTAAATCATCATTAGCCCAGGGGTACCTGGCAAGCACAGTGGGCAATAAATCTTACTCCCTTGCAGCCAAATTATTGCTGTTTATTATGCCAGCTCGCTAAGTGAGGAAAGCGTTCCCTGTTTTCTCCCCCTTTCTAGTGCATCTATGCAGGGTAAAGGTGACAGGTGCAAACTGGTACATGGTGAATGATGGATTAACCTCAGCTCACCTTTCCCCTCCCCTTGCCCAGCTGCAAGTCAGTGAAACTACCCATGTACTTAAAATTAAGCATTTTCTTAAGTGCTTTGTTTGATTAGGCCCAGAGTGCTCAGCACTTTGCAGGATCCAGCTGTAAACTGACTGATTGACAGTCTCATGAAAGAAGAAGAGCAGGCTCCACATCCATGTAATGGGACTGGACTGAACCCAAAACTTGGGAGTATTCATCTCTTCGTTAGATATTTTACTTTCTTGTGTAGTGAGGCAGAGTGGCCCCATCCAAGCCTGGTGAGGAGAAATGGCCACAGAACCCCTCCACTTGTTATAAATGTTGTTCCTTGCAGAAGAGACCTTCCTGACTTCTTATTTTCTTTTTCTCCTTACTTATTGTGCCATCCCTCAGGAAGACATGATTGGCCCTGTGCCTGTACAGATCCAAGCACACCGTCTCCCTGTAACAAATCATTAAAGCTGGATGAATATTTAATGTTCATGTGATTTTGTCAGAAGATAGTGTTATTTATTATGTAAATTAGAGGGTTGCACACTTCATTGTTTCTGTAGGCTTAGCTCGCTGCACACACCAGGGGTTCCTTGCATCCCTCCATTTCCCCCTCCACCCCAAACACGCACACAAGTTCCCTGTGTGCCACCCTCCCATCCCCCTCTGCGTTAGGCGACTTCCTGAATCCCACCCCATCCCTTCCCCCCATGCCAGAGACTCTGTGTGGTCTGTCATTCTCCCCTTCCCCTGCCCCCATTCTAGGAGTTCTGCATTGGCCGCCCATGCCAAAGGCTCTGTGAGTCTCTCTTTTTTATTTCCCTCTCCAAAGCACCTTTCTTCCTCCCAGAATGGAAGTGACAGGCAAATAGCTGGTGCCCTCACTTCTCTCTCTCTCTCTCCCCCCTCACTCCCTCCACCCCACCCCCCCATGAAGTGGGCTTCTGGGAGGCAATGCACTAGAAGGGAGGGAGGAATGAAGCCTCTTTCATTTTCTTCTTCCTCGGGCTCCCCTTGTAGGCTGAGCATTTGCCCCCACACTTGTTAGGCAGCTCTTGGCAGGAATAGCAAGGAGCAACTATTTAAGTCCAAATGGTTTTTCCAGGTTGCTGATTTTCACCAAAATCAATAGGGTACTGCCCACTGTTGCCCAGAACATTCCCACAAGCATCACATTTTGTTTAGGACCTTGCTTAGCTCAGCCAGTTATTCAGCATTATATTCATCTAGTTATCAGTCCAATTCTGTAACTGGACAATTGTTTGTTTGGGGGAGGGGAGGTTTGAAAACAAATTGAATAATTCAGTCAAAAATATTGTGATACTTGTCTCATAAGTTATTTGAGAAGTACAATTTACCTACAAAGTAGCTCTAATAATAATAGAAGGAAGATCTGTGGTAAGTACAGACGGATCCAAGTCAGAATCTACATCTGGGTCCAGATTTCAGCCTAATGTCAAGAGGTTCAGCTCTGGGATTTTGGGCTGTTTCAAATCCTGGTTAATTATTATTATTTTATTAATTATTATTATTTAATATTTGTACTGCATAGGGCTTAGAGACCCCAATCAGGGTTAAGGTAACATTGTGAAAAGCCTGCCCGAAGGAACTTACAAGCTCGGAAGACAGAAGCAAAATCTGATGGAAGAAATAAAAGGACGAGGAGGGCAGTATAGGTTCAGTATGGTTTGTTTGAACTGACTTTGAGAACAGTAGTGATCATGGAAGTATTATGGTTCGTTGCACTGATGCATATTCTGGGCCCCAAAGAGGTAAATAGATCTTTATTAAACTCATATATCTGTTGAATGCAGTATTGTCATCACTAAACATTCAAAGGTACTGCAGCAGGACCCCCAAAATCCAAAGATTTTAGAACATTAATATATCTGGGTTTGTGAGGGGAGGGGTATTTAACTTCAGGTTTTTAAGCATCTATGGTGCAGAGAGGTCAAATTTTCCTGAGTTTCTCCACAACCATCAGAGCTTTAGAAAAGGTAAGTTTTTAATGATGAAAACTGAGATGCTCTTGTATTTCAAGTGACTCCAGGAGCTGGGACATTTAGAAAAAAAAACAATTATCACATGATAAAATTGTGAGTGTTGGCAACTCTGGGAATGGCTCAGGATAGAAAATTCTCAAATCAGTTCACAATAGGCAAGTCTCCACAACTGCCACTCTTGCTGGCTGTCTCAGCAGAAGCCACTGACTAAATGCTCATGGAGACTGGACTAATCCCACACAGATAGAAATGTTCCCTCCAGGACAGAACCTGTGTGGGAAAGTTAACACTGGCACTAACCACACTACCCTCTACTGTAGATAAACAGAATATCTGTTTAAGAAACAGAAGAGAGACAATTTTTTTGTCAAAAAGGGTGATAAACTATTGGAACAAGCTCCCAAGGGAAGTGATGGATTCTCCATCTCTTGATGTCTTCAAATCAAGACAACATGCCTTTCTGGAAGATATGCTTTAGCCAAGCACTTCATACAGAAGTGGATGAAATTCAGTGGCCTGTGTTATGCAGGAGGTCTGTCAAGTTTCCTCCCTCACTCTGAACGCTAGGGTACAGATGTGGGGACCTGCATGAAAACCTCCTAAGTTTATCTTTACCAGCTCAGGTCAAAACTTCCCCAAGGTATAAAATATTCCACCCTTTGTCCTTGGATTGGCCGCTACCACCACCAAACTGATACTGGTTACTGGGGAAGAGCTGTTTGGAAACGTCTTTCCCCGCAAATACTTCCCAAAACCTTGCACCCCACTTCCTGGACAAGGTTTGGTAAAAAGCCTCACCAATTTGCCTAGGTGACTACAGACCCAGACCCTTGGATCTTAAGAACAATGAACAATCCTCCCAACACTTGCACCCCCCCCCCCCTTTCCTGGGGAATGTTGGATAAAAAGCCTCACCAATTTGCATAGGTGACCACAGACCCAAACCCTTGGATCTGAGAACAATGAAAAAGCATTCAGCTTTTTTACAAGAAGACTTTTAATAGAAATAGGAGTAAATAGAAGTAAAGAAATCCCCTCTGTAAAATCAGGATGGTAGATACCTTACAAGGTAATTAGATTCAAAACAGAGAATCCCTCTAGGCAAAACCTTAAGTTACAAAAAAGATACACAGACAGAAATAGTTATTCTATTCAGCACAATTCTTTTCTCAGCCATTTAAAGAAATCATAATCTAACACATACCTAGCTAGATTACTTACTAAAAGTTCTAAGACTCCATTCCTGGTCTATCCCCGGCAAAGCAGCATATAGACAGACAGAGACCCTTTGTTTCTCTCCCTCCTCCCAGCTTTTGAAAGTATCTTGTCTCCTCATTGGTCATTTTGGTCAGGTGCCAGCGAGGTTACCTTTAGCTTCTTAACCCTTTACAGGTGAGAGGAGCTTTCCCCTGGCCAGGAGGGATTTCAAAGGGGTTTACCCTTCCCTTTATATTTATGACAAGGTCAGACTAGATGCTCTAGTGGTTCTTTCTGGCCTTAAAATTGCATGCATATCAGTCTTAATAATTGTTAGTCTGGAGCCTTTGCCAAGGACTAAATTCATTTTAAGAAATTAATTTTTATAATGAAAACACAATTATTTAGACCTCAACATGTGGTTCTGCTCAGAAAAGTGACTGCAAAAAAAGCACTGTCACATACCAAGTTGCTCAGTGATTTTCATATTAAATTTGGTCAGTTTGCAAGTAAAAATGAGTGTGTAGAAGGTTGTTCCTAGCTGCCAGCCCTGTAAATACAACCTGTGTTCTGACAGCCACACTTGGTCTTCTCCTTCTTGTACATTATCATCAGTCATAGAAGCTCAGTAGGCCAGATTTGTCCCTCATTTACCCATGTTCAACCACTTTGGCTTTCAGTGGGTTTGCACAGGTGGAAATATTGAAATGTGGATGTAGAAGAATAGAATAGAATTTACTTCTCTCTCAACTGTGTTGGCTTTGCAGGGACAACAGAAATAAAAAAACCCAGCAAAATTTATTGTTGCTAAAATCACTAGATGTGACTCTGGATAAACACAAGGAGTAGCTCTAGAGGGCAAGATGACATCATTTGTAATGAATTACCATTCAGAATACAATCACATTTTAAAATCATTAGATTTACATTGCATTTGTTGATTAATATGTATAACCAATTAATTGACTATACTTGTGGTTTGTTATGAAAAATGTTCGAGTCTAAATAACCAAACTTCACTAATTTTATTGTCTAAAGACAAAAGCACAATGCAAAAATGAGATGTGCATATCCTCCTTCTAGGAAGCAATTCTTATTTTGCAGCATGTTCACCTTACACAGAAGGTGTGCTTTGAACTATGCCTCCAAAATCACTTAACTTGTAAAGCAACATGCTAATACTGTAACAAGCATTTTATATGTTACCTAAGATCCAACTCAGCAGTTTGTACAAATTCCTTAACTTGTGCTGTACCTTTCTTATCTCCATTTTGGATAGTACATTTTAAACTAGGTGTCCATAAAGGTATCTGTACTAGGGCAGAACAAATGTACAGTATATTGTCTTTGTTTGACAGGCTTTATATTCACTAATGCCAAAAGCTACATTTAGCTTTGCAGAGTATTGTGAGATATCTACCTTGACATAAGTGAGCAAACTAGACAGAATTGTGGGAAAAACATAAACATAACTACCTACATATCATGTATAAAATAATATTAATATGGTATTGTCAAGGTTCCTTCCCCATTCTGAACTCTAGGGTACAGATGTGGGGACCTGCATGAAAGAACCCCTAAGCTTATTCTTACCCGCTTAGGTTAAAAACTTCCCCAAGGAACAAACCTTGCCTTGTCCTTGAACCCTATGCTGCCACCACCAAGCGTTTTAAACAAAGAACAGGGAAAGAGCCCACTTGGAGACGTCTTCCCCCCAAGCTCTACACCTCCTTTCCTGGGGAAGTCTTGATAAGAATCCTCACCAATTTGTACAGGTGAACACAGACCCTAACCCTTGGATCTTAAGAACAATGAAAAAGCAATCAGGTTCTTAAAAGAAGAATTTGAGTTAAAGAAAAGGTAAAAGAATCACTTCTGTAAAATCAGGATGGTAAATACCTTACAGGGTAATCAGATTCAAAACATAGAGAATCCCTCTAGGCAAAACCTTAAGTTACAAAAAGACACCCAAACAGGAATATACATTCCATTCAGCACAACTTATTTTACCAGCCATTAAACAAAAGGAAATCTAACGCATTTCTAGCTAGATTACTTACTAACTTAACAGGAGTTGTAAGGCTGCATTCCTGATCTGTTCCCAGCAAAAGCATCACACAGGCAAACCATTTGTTCCCTGCCCCTCCAGATTTGAAAGTATCTTGTCTCCTCATTGGTCATGTTGGGTCAGGTCCAGCGAGGTTATCTTAGCTTCTTAACCCTTTACAGGTGAAAGGGTTTTGCCTCTGACCAGGAGGGATTTTATAGCACTGTATACAGAAAGGTGGTTTCCCTTCCCTTTATATTTATGACAGGTATGCTCTACACCTAACATTCATATTGGCAAACACATTGTAGTTAAACTAAAGGTAAGTAAAAGTAAAACAATGTGTCTGGCACTTTCTGGAACATTACTGAAAAATCAAATTTACCATTGCAACACCCACGAGAAGGACAATTTTGCAGCTCAGACAAACAAGTGTAGAGTTATTCAAGTCACAGTACTACCAATAATATTAATGATCCTGGTAAGTTGATAACTTTTAACTACAGTTATCTGGCACACAAGCTAAATGGCATTAAATAGAAAAGAATACATTAGAAAGCTCTTTAATTACAGATGGAGGCTAAAGGATGAGAAGGGCTTCCAAATTCAGCCTTACCAAAGTCAAGCAAACTGGGATGCTATTTACTGATTGCAAGTCAATAATCTGAATGATGTCATAGCTCAATTGTTATATAGCAGTGTCTGAGCTCTGGCTGCCACTAAAATGTGGATTCACAGAATTATGTTCTGATTTTTGTCCCATCAGAAGAGAGCAATTGTGAAAAATATGCTCAGTGGTTCTGTACAATGCACTAGGCTGTAGATTAAATTGCTAGGCAAGGTGAACACAAGACAGAGAAATAGAACTAACCATGATGAGTTTACCTCACGATAGAAATAAAGTGTCTTGTCTTCACTATGTTTTTACCTCAGGATAGCTCATCCCCAGCAGTTACTGTGAGGCCATGTCTACACTAGTGAGCTTACAGCAGGACAGCTATACCGATGCAGCTGTGCCGCTGTAAGATCGCTCATGTAGCCGCTCTATGCCGATGGGAGAGAGCACTCCTGTAGACATAATTAAACCACTTCCAATGAGCAGGAGTAGCTGTTTCGGGGGGGAGAGTATCTTCCACCAACATAGCCCTGTCCAGACAGAAGTGCCGGTGTAACTTATGCCACTCAGAAGGGTGTTTTTTTCATACCCCTGAGCAACATAAGTTATACCAACCAAGGTGCTAGTGCAGACACAGCCTGAGGTAAAAAATACCGTTTTTAGCAGTGAAGAGAAGACCTTAATTTCCCTGCAGTAACCAATCACACGTCTAAACTTCCTCCTTCTTTTATATTTCTAAATTCTATTCTCAAACTTTACTACAGATGAGATACAAATTAGTACAGTATTCTTCTAATTCCTTTTGAGTCTTCACATTTCCTTCCAGCACCTGCTTTATTTTTATATCAACTTTTAAAAAGAGAAAATAAAGGAAAAAGATGTAAGCAGGTAGCATAGGCTATTTAGATCAGTCAGGGGAATCTGTTGGATCCTTTTGTGAATAAAATTTAATTTATTTTCAATGAATAATAGTTTTTTTCTGACTATTAATCCTGTAGAGAAGGTACAGGAAGAGGACAATAGAATTCTCTGTAACCACACCTCTTCTTCAGTGGACTTCTATCAGTCGTTTCCCCTCTGACCAAGAAACGCTGGATGTAGTTCAGTTGGAAACCTATTAATGCTACTCCATATTTTGTTTGGAAAGGTAAGACTGGGGTAAAATGTTTCACTGAAAGGGAAGCAGAGGGACTTCCCTCCATTCAGAGGGGGGCTATACAATGTTTTCTTAAATAAAATCAGATTTGTGTTCTAACAGGAGAAATATCTTTGGTTTGTTTATGTCTGAAAGCACAGAAGAGCCAGTGTCTGCCCAGAAATGTTGCACAGCTTCAGCTTTAATAGCATATAAAAACAGTTATAACTGATATATTGAAATGAGAACTAATATAGCTTCTTTAAACAGAGAGCTAAAATAACACTGCTCCTAATGAGATGAGGAGTGAACCCTTAGATACCATGCTGTCCCATCCATGTCCCCTTTCCATGATGTGAGGTAAATGGTTTTGTGTGTGTGTACACAAATAAAATATACTTACAGCTGTGAAGAGTCATTTTGGTTATTTGACTGAATACCAAATCTGAGTGTCTGTATTTGATGAATAACAAATTCTAATAGTAGGTCTAGGGAAGAGATCCAAATTGTGAGGAAATCTTCTCAAACTTACTTAGCAGTCCTTTTAAAATAGAAATGTAATGCATTCTCCTTGTCTGATTTCCTGAAGAGCAGTTCGGTAACATGTCTTGTTCTTCCAGTTCTTACTTCTCCATCACAGCTATTGGCATCCTTTTGCAGGAATCACTGAGCTGGCCTTTGAGTAGCTACTTTGGTGTTGCAGTGTTTTGCATCTCTTCTGGAAGACATATGGGTCTAGCAAACAAAACAACTTCAGTGGGATCTGAGGGTGCTCTGCACCTCAGAGGATTAGGTGCTTAGATAACAAGCTACGATTGCTATACAGATATAGGGTCTAATTTAGTTGCTTTTGATAGGACTTGAGATTACTCAGCACCTCACAGGCTCTGCTCTTAATTGGATAAAAGTCCATATTTATAACCAGTTATAGGGTCTGAGCCTGCAAAGTGCAGAGTGCCTCCTGTGGCATGCGGAGCACCCTCAGCTGCTACTGAGTTTAATGGGAGCTGAAGACTCTCAGCCCCTCCAGGAGCTGCTCTGCAGGATCAGGCCACAGGATAATCCTGCTGTTACCGTTGTATGTGTATTAATTATCACTGCCATGGTCATGGGTATACACAGTGGTGTGTTTGGTTTTGAAAGGAAGCATGTGCATTAATTGGTAGTTCCCATATAAAATGTTAATAACCTGAGCTACTTTTATTCAAATTGCAAAAGATACAGCACTTCATGGAGGACTGAGGGGCGGATGCTGCTTCTTCTGAAGTAATTAGCAATATTACCATAGATTTCAGTGCGAACAATGTGAAGTCCTAAGCATCTAAAGTAAACAAGCTATTTTTTTTTAATTATGGGACGCAAAACCCCATGAGAACATGGAAAAGATTTGACAGGTTTACCATTCAAGTGTCCTCCTCCATTTATTTCACACCTTCTTCAGGCATAAGACTTAGCAAAAAAAGCCAAAAGGGGATTTTGAAAGGTAGATAGAAGAGGGTCAGTATAAGGACTCAGCATGGAAAGTATCTTGGGATAGTTACAGTGGTGCCTGGATGGCAAATGATATAAGTGTGGGGGTTTGGGGGATTTTTTCTGGAATAGTTGAGGGCTGTGACACAGCCATTCAGCCATCTTTAGTTTGCTAAGTGTATTTTGGTTGCACTATATACCAAACCCCTAGTGTGCCAGGTGTACCGCAATTCAGAGCGCTGCATGTGCTTGACCAGCTAGACCTTATAGGCACTAGTGCTGATGGATCCCAATAACCACTTAGACACATGGGTAAGTGAAAGGCTAAGTTACTAGAGCTAGTAGGAAAGGAAAATGATGAAAATTCCCTATATATAGAAGCTTACACAGTTACAGTTCAAAGTAAGCAATAATGGTTCTTATTTGGGTCCCTGGGCAGTCCCATTGAGAGTGAGGGGCTTGTCAGGTTTAGTGCGTGGATTGACCTTTCCAGTCAATCTCTATTCCAAGCAAATAGGTGCTTGCAGGGTTCCAGGCCAGGCTCAGTGTCTCTCACTGAAGCCCATTGCACTGACTCCCTGCCCAGCTGCTGCTGCTCCCCCATAAGTCCCACACAAATCTACATCCAGCAATAACATGCATCCATGACAGCCTGTTATACATGTGGCTCAGTCCACAGTTCCTTGGGCTTTTGTTCAGCTCCCTGTTTGCCATGTGGCTCCTGCTTCAGCTTCCTTGCAGCTCCCATCTTGCCAAGAGAGCCTGGCCTCTTCCTGATTGAGGACTCTTCCCCTACCTTGCCAGGGGAAAGGGAAGTACAGGGAGGAGGGGGCTGATGGGAGTTTTAGGCCCCTGCTTAGCAGGTCTAGCACATAGGTAATGTCACTCAAGAGTGAACAGTACCAGTTCTAAGCTCTTTGGTACACGGTTGTGCTACCTTATGTGTTTTTAGAATGGCTAGCATCTTGTGGGTACTACTGGAAGCAAATAATTAATAACAATAAATAACAGCAAGTAGCACATGACAGCATGGCCAGGTTGACTAATTGTACTCTCAGACCTGATGGCTAAGGCCTACTTTTTGTCTGCTAGAGAAAATGAGACATTGCACAGACTGGAATCATTTTTACATGACCTGTTCATTTGTGTAGTAACAAATATAACAATTTTACAACTCAGTCAGCAGTCAGTTCATGCTACACTTACAAGTTCTGAGGGAGGGTTAAGGGTCATACAACTGTAGCTGTTGTATCTAATCACCTTCTTTAATGCTGAGTTTCTTCTAAATAGGAGGTTCATCTGTAAATTCACTAGATGCTCAGCAAGGTGTTACTGTGGACCAGATCTTTGGCTGCATTGTGGTAGCTTTGCACTGCCCCATTAGCTTAAATGAGCAGGAGGATCCCTCCTCCTCCTCCCACACACAGGCAAATTTTTGGGTGGTACAGAACCTCCATAACAGCTCCTACGTCACTCATGTCCATGCAGCTAATGCAGGGCTGTGGCCAGAGAAAAGGGAAATAGGCATAGGGTCCCAGTTCTCCAGAAGTCCTCAACAGTTGTAATAATCCCCCGAACCGTAGGTAGTCAGCAGAAATTAAAGCAGTTAAAGTGCACTACCTTTTGCCCAGAAGAATAATCTGGCAAAGAGCAGCCCCAGGATCAAAACTGCAGAGGTGCCTTTACACTCTCCTTTGTTCCCACCCCTCGTCTGCACCAGAGGCTTAATCCTATGCTCATTGAAGGCAATAGCAAAACTCCTATTGGCTCTAATAGAGCAGGATTATCGTCCAGGTGCTTCTGGACCACAGCTGAGATCTGGTCCTGTGTATGTAGCTATAATACAGATGATGGGCAAGTTCCTTTGAAATATTTTGTGTTTCTGGAAATGGAACTATAAACACAAAAGTATTAATGGCTCATCAGGTAACTGCTTTAACATATGCTCCATCATACAGCAGGTGGAGACTGCCTTTATTTTCCTTTCACTCTTGGGAAAGCCTCCAAATGCGACAAGACATTATACACAATGAAATACTTCAGGTTTATATACTTTTACACAGCCATGTTGCAGTTTACACAGACTTTGATTTAATTTAATTTTTTTTTTACAGCTCAGCTGTACAGTCAAGCTTAAAATCACATGGAGATTCATAATTTTTAGTAAACTGTATGAGTCAGTAAATACATTGCAAAGAGAATGTGAAACACCTTCAGAAACTTAATACCTGTTGTCATAAACTGAAAGTCTTGAGACTTGATCTGTTAACAACTTCACACTATGCTGTCTGGAAAATAAACACAATAATAGGGTTTTTCTTATTTTTCCCCAAACTGAAATAACTCATTGCTTTTTTCCTCAGGAAAAAAAAAACCTCCCTCTGAAACCAACTCCCCCAAGAACCCACAAAGGTTTGACACAATGAAACTCAAAACACATATTACATGGATCACTTCCTATGTAGGTATATGCCCCAGTTTGTATTCCCCATAGGAAATGAACTGCAACAGCCTCTGAAGCTGTGGAGACCAAAGTAGTTAAAAGCAATAAATATAGGCTTATTTATAAACAGAGCTCCACCCAGCACTAACCCCACCTGCCAGTCTACAACTTTGGGGTTCATCTGAGTAATATTTAGTAACACTTAGCATTTTTATATTTATTTACATGTCCAAAGAACCATCCGATCGCTAAGTAATTAATCCAGACAGTATCCCCACCCATTGCAAGCAACAGGGCTTTGTACCTGCCTGGGCCTGGGCCTGTTTCTTTGCCTAGAAATGACAATGGAGAGGACCACATCATATACTTCTCCCCAAGAAGAAGTAATTCAGAGAGGACTGTTAGGATATAGATATTTAGGCCTGTCTGTAAAGGCCTATACTCTAAGAATTTAGGTGTATTCTTATCGCTTGGCTAGTTCTAGAGGTATAAAAGAAAGAAATCACTGTCTGCCGGTGTAAGGGCCTTCTCTTACTGTGACAGTTTGTGGCCCTGTGCTTAGGCTCAGGCCTTTGGCTAAGCAGCAGAGGCAGCCATAAGCTGGGAAGCGAACGGTCACATCCTCACATTCCAAACTAGTCACATTGAAATAAGGTGCTATTGGGCTGTTAGGCACTATCAGGACAGGACTGTATTCCTATCACCTCCAGAGAAAGGGAAGTGCCTAGAAAATGTAAAAGGAAACTTAGTTTGATAGCATCCTGTCTGGCAAGAACTCACTTATCAATACTGGGATGTGAAATCCTCACTTCTGTATTGTTTTGTCATTATAGTACCCACTTTGCTATTGTTTGTCTGTATAATCTCTGTCTGGTTCTGTGATTGTTCCTGTCTGCTGTATAATTAATTTTGCTGGGTGTAAACTAATTAAGGTGATGGGATATAATTGGTTACATAATCATGTTACAATATGTTAGGATTGGTTAGTTAAATTTCAGGAAAATGATTGGTTAAGGTATAGCTAAGCGGAACTCAAGTTTTACTATATAATCTGTAGTCAATGAGGAAGTGAGGGGGTGTGGGAGTGGGAGTGGGAGATGGGAACAGGGGTAAGGAAATTGCAATCATGTTTTGCTAAAGGGGGAAATGGGAACAGGGAATGGGAGTAAGGAAGTTGGAATCATGTTTGGCTAAGGGTAGGAATGGGAACAGGGACACAGGTGTAAGGCTCTGTGGTGTCAGAGCTGGGAAGGAGGATACTAAGGAAGGAAACTGGAATCATGCTTGCTGGAAGTTCACCCCAATAAACATCAAATTGTTTGCACCTTTGGACTTCGGGTATTGTTGCTCTCTGTTCATGCGAGAAGGACCAGGGAAGTAAGTGGGTGAAGGAATAAGCCCCCTAACAAAGACTATCTGTTTTAAAGCCCACATTACTACAGTATCTGATGACCTTTCAACTATTTAAATTTTTCCCTCTCCAGGCCCTTATGAGTAAGAAAAATATTAATATCCCTATTTTATAAATGGTGAACTGAGGCACAGAGCAATTGAGTGAATTGGCCAAGGAAATGTGTGGTCGAACTGTGAATTAAATCAAGAGCTCCCAAGTCCCAGTCCAGTGTCTTTACCACTAGACCATCCTTCTTTCACTAATACATTATTGTCACAATATTGTCTTGTTAAAATCAGTAATCATTTGTATAAGCAATGCACACTGCACCAGGAAAGGATGGTGTATCTTGAGAAGCTCACAGTGTTTTCCTACAGCTAGCTAAGAACGGGTATAGAAATGTTCTGTACTGAGTATCTTCCAGTCCTCAGCCAAATATACATTGGCCAAGACATTGGGAATCAAGAGGAGAAGCCTGAGGTGCAAAACAGAGAAAGAGGAAAGGATCATTAGAACTATGACTGATATGGGACCCACCCTCACCCAGGGTAAAAAATGGAATAATTATCCTCTAAATACTACATACCTTGAATTGTTGAGACTCCTTCGGAATTCCAGAGATAATTTCTCATTGCTCATTTTATAGTTCCAGAGGTCCCATGAAGGCTCGGAGAGACAATGTTTCCTGATACCTCTTTTGAAATTATAATGAAAAAGTTGGCTCCTTTGGAACTAATTAGGTGCTACATAATGTTCTTCCATTATTCTACTGAATAAATGTTTAATATCTCAAAATGATACAATCAAATATACAGTGTTGATTGAAGCTACCACAAATAAGAGCTCTAGTCATCATCTTAGGGTTAATGTCTGTCATACTCTCTTCGAGGAATAGTGCTCTTCAACGCCCATAAAATCTCTCTGTCAATTTAATTGTATTTAATTCTAAGAAGGATGCTAATACATTGGCTAAGATTCTATAATTATTATTTGTAATGAAGACTGCCCAATAACTGATAAAGTTCAAAGGATTCCTGGTGGTTTTTTTTAAGTCAAGATTGAATAACATTATATTTTCTTTTGAATAGTAGGCTGTAAAACCATTAGTTTATACAGTAATTCTAGATGTCTGTGATGAGTTCTGGGCTTACTGGTGGCATGGCCTCATGGTTAGGTTGCTGGGCCTCCACTTTCCCACCCCCCATCTCCAGTGCCTTGCACCAGAAACTAGTCCGATATTGTGATAGCCCACCTCTTGGTCATTCAGCTGTGTCATCAGCTTAGTTCACCTCCTTTCTGAGTAACAGAGTCCAAAAAAACATATAGAGTCCCACATTCTCACAACAGGAAGGGCTTTAGGTCCACCTTCTGATCGCTGTAAGTGGCTCATCCATGCCTTGGGGCTTTCAGCATCTCTACCCTCTCCTTACTTTTAAGAGGGGTGTGTAGAAGGAAGGTTTATGGCCCCTCCCCAAGGGTGGCTGGTAGGGGAGCCTGGACCCTCACACTCCACCAGGCTCCGACCCAGGGCCTTATGAGACACAACAATACCAAGCACCTGGAGTGACTTGAGGCTGCCTCCCTGGGCCACTTCCTACCATTCACCTCCCCCAACAGTCTCAAAGTCCAACATAAAATAGCAACAAGAAAATAATGGAACCTTCAGTCCAGCTGTGTTCCTGAAACAAAAGGCTTCTGCAGTACCCTTGAACAGGAGCTGTCAGGATTGGTCTGTCTTCTTATCCTGTTTGTCCCTTTTGCACTGACTGGTTCCCTATTAAGTTCCTCCTCCAGTTGAAGCAGGCTATGCAGGTGCAGGTAGGGCAGTGTCATGTGGGCTCAGTACTGCTCCTTAACCCCTTCAGTTCCAGTGTAGGACTTACAACATCCATCTAATACCCCTCCCCTCAAGCGCAGGATCTGGGTACTATCCTGGGACCCTTGTTCTTCCCCATCATGGGGGAAAAAACAGTCCACATTCTTATGGTCCCTCCCCATTTGATGGAGTAGCTGGAAACTGTAGGGTTGCAGGGAGAGGAACCCTCACCTAATCCCAGAGCTGGTTTCTTCCACTGAGTTCAGCCAGCAGAGCACTCCGTCACTAAGAGAAAAGGATTCCCCAACAAATAAATAATATCTGTGGCTCACTTCACGGCTGAGGCCTCCTTCTCGATGAAAGAGTAGGGCACTTCTTGGGGAAACAGCTTCTTACTAAGGTGGAGAATGGAGTATTCTTCCCTGTCAGAGTCCTGGGAAAGTAAGGCCCCAAGACCGACATTGGAGGTGTCTGTTTGCAGTTAGAAGGTGGGCCACAGCCCCATAAAGGCCAAACTGCATGTTCCTGAACTGATGGAGGCCAAACAGGGTGAAGAATGCATTCTTTTCTCATAACTCAGCTATTAAAGGAAGCTGTCAATATCCCTTCATTGGGTCAAAAATGGAGATATATTTGGCAGCCCCTAACCTCTCCAGCAACTCATCCATTCTAAACACAGGATACACATTGAATTTCAATATTGCATTTACTTTCCAAAAATTGATGCAAAAATGGGTTGACACACTGGGTTTTGGCATGAGTATGATGGGACACATTCACTTACCATGGGATAAGTTGACTATCCCTAGGTCCAACACAGCCTTTAGTTCACCTCCTACATTTTCTGACGGAGAGGTTATAGATTTTCCCCAGACCCTTTTTCCCAGCTCAGTGTCCACATGATGGTAGGCTAAGCGGATTCATCCTGGCAACTCTGAGAACACCTAGGGAGAGGTTTCAATTAGCCATTGTATTTGTTGTTTCTGCTTGGTCTGGAGTCCTTCCCCCATTGGAATTGGCCTCACATCATGAGCTGAGGGTGCTTGTGGGACAAGCTCAGTTTGGCTGGAAAAAGCATTCTGAGGAAGCCCTGTTGGGCCTTCCAATCCATCAGCAGGTTCATGTGGTATACCTGTGTCTCTTTTCTCTTCTCCAGATTTCTTAAATGACTGCCCCTACCCTTTCTACAATATCAAATGTTCTGTGCCACCTGAACAATAGCTTCGACTCTAAGGTTGGTAGCAATAACAATACCCTATCCCCAGTGTCATAAATATAAAGGGAAGGGTAAACCCCTTTAAAATCCCTCCTGGCCAGAGGAAAACTCCTCTCACCTGTAAAGGGTTAAGAAGCTAAAGGTAACCTCGCTGGCACCTGACCAAAATGACCAATGAGGAGACAAGATACTTTCAAAAGCTGGGAGAAGGGAGAGAAACAAAGGGTCTCTGTCTATCTGTATGCTGCTTTTGCCAGGGATAGACCAGGAATGGAGTCTTAGAACTTTTAGTAAGTAATCTAGCTAAGTATGTGTTAGATTATGATTTCTTTAAATGGCTGAGAAAAGAATTGTGCTGAATAGAATAACTATTTCTGTCTGTGTATCATTTTGTAACTTAAGGTTTTGCCTAGAGGGATTCTCTATGTTTTGAATCTAATTACCCTGTAAGGTATCTACCATCCTGATTTTACAGAGGGGATTTCTTTACTTCTATTTTTATTAAAAGTCTTCTTGTAAGAAAACTGAATGCTTTTTCATTGTTCTCAGATCCAAGGGTTTGGGTCTGTAGTCACCTAGGCAAATTAGTGAGGCTTTTTACCAAACCTTGTCCAGGAAGTGGGTGCAAGGTTTTGGGAAGTATTTTAGGGGGAAAGATGTTTCCAAACAGCTCTTCCCCAGTATTCCAGTATTTGTTTGGTGGTGGTAGCGGCCAATCCAAGGACAAAGGGTAGAATATTTTGTATCTTGGGGAAGTTTTTTACTTAAGATGGTAAAGATAAGCTTAGGAGGTTTTCATGCAGGTCCCCACATCTGTACCCTAGCGTTCAGAGTGGGGGAGGAACCTTGACACCCAGGCTTAAATTCTTGCATCTTGGCCCTTCTATTGTAGACCCGTTCCTGGTTCTGTTGTGACTTAGTCAGCTTTTTTTCTTGCAAAAGTCCCCAGAATCTCCAAATTTTTCCTCAAATGGATCACTTACTACACCATGTTGGTTGTTTTAGGATCCTATTCCACCCATGTCTTGCAGGGGAAATCAGAAATCCTGCTTGGCTGCCTTCCACATAGTAATTCAAATTGAGGAGAACCCTGTGGATACCTGAAGCGCTTTGCAGATGGCAAATAGGAGGGATGGAAGCAATCAGTCCCAGCATCTTATTAAACTGTTCCATCAGCCCATCCATCTGAGGGTAGTAAACTGATGTCTTTACATTTTTGTTTTTCAACAGACCATGCAATTCCTTCATTAGTTCTTAAGTAAGCTGGTTCCCTGTTCAGTTAGTATTTTCTTTGGAATTCCTACCTGAAGAAAGATTTTCATCAGTTCAGGAACAGTGGTCACTGCAGTGGTTGCATGAAGGGGGATGGCTTCAAGGTAGACTATAGTGCAATCTAATATTACCAATATAATGTCTGTATCCAGCTGTGCTCTTTCCCAGCAGTCCCATCAGGTCCCTACTAGTCCTCTTGAAAAGTACTCCAGCCACTAGCAAAGGCAGTAGCAGGGCCTTTGGGATCTTCTTGGGTCCTGCCCACAGACACTCAGGTCATGATTCTCAGGAGTCATTAATCTCTTTATGTACCCCCAGCCAGTAAAATCTGAGGGCTCCCCTTTCAAAGGTCTTCTCTCACCCCAGTGCCCCCCACAAGGTACTGCGTCAGCCAGCCATAGTTCTTCCCTGAGGAATTTCTTTGGGACCAGGAGTTGTACCTTCACTTCTCAGTTTTGGGAGTCCTTCACCACCTGGTGCAGTTTCTCCTTTTTCAGTTCAAATCAGGGCCACTGCTTCATCAGTTGAGGATCAATTACTTCACCATTCACACAGGCAAGTTGACCATACACTTTGCTCAGGGTTGGATCATCCTGCAGTTCACCTACGAAGTCTATGTGTGACACCTGTAAGTCTAGGTCCAGGGGATGACAGCTCCCCTGGTTTTCCTGAATATAGGAGGGGGTGAGAATTTTGTTCCTGCTGGGATGTTACTTTGTAGAAAGATCTTCTGTCTCCCTGCCTCCAGCTAACTCTTCTGGCTCTTGTAACATAAGGGTCAGTTCCTTCAGGTGGGTCATCACTCCATGATTTATGACCCTCTCTGAAAAACTTCCAATTCTGGCCCAGAATCATTGGATAAACTAGAGTGGGAGCCCCACCCTTTCATACTGTTCCTGTGCCGTTCCCTATGGCTAACTATATCTCTTTCACAGGAGACAAGTGTACATCTCATCAGGTGTACATGCTGGAGGCAGGTGGCATCTCCAGGAGTGTCTCTGGGGCCTGAGAGCTGTTCCCCTAATCAATATTTGGCTGCAGCCCAAGTCTATTAGTAGTGGCACTTCTACCCTGTTGACCTGTACTGGGACTAACATCTAGCCAGGTATCTTTTCTGACCCTTGGTGTCAGCTGTCCACACTTACCCATAGTTGCAGTCCATGAAGGGGCAATCACATGAGACATGACCTTGCTGTCCACACAACAAATAACTTTGCTTGAGAAACCTGTCCTGATCCCTGACTGACCTAGAGGGAGTTGAGTGTCCATGAAGGACCCACCCTCAGGATAGGGCTTTTCCCTAGCTCTTTGGTCCACATGGGGTAGGAAGGCCACTTGTCCAGTTTTATACTAGGCAGTCCTATTTTTGGCTGACTTGCCCCCTGTCCAGTATTGAGATAAAACCAGACATGGCTTTTTCCGGTATTGGATGGGGGACACCATTTTGAACATCACGCCACTCCGCTCCCACCAGCGTGACCTCATATACATGCTGCATGAGAGGTCAGGCTGGTGGAAGTGGGGCAGCACATTTTTGAAAATGGCTTCCTTCAGGCGGCGTGACCTCACGTGCACTCTGCAGATGAGATCATGCTGGCAGGGGCAGGGTCATGCAGCAGGGTGCTGTCCCACACCGTTCTCTGAAGTGCTGAAATGTCTGGTATTCTGGGAATGTGTAAGTAGCCACCCTCATATGGGGCCAGGCCTTTGTGGCTATGCTGTAGCCCCTGATCATCTGTGGAGCTCAGCTAAGTATACAGTTTCCCAGAGGCCACCCCCCTCACCTGCCCAACAGATCCTTGGAGTTCTAGGAGTCAGGCCTACAGTCACCCTATATTTTAATGTCGGCCTCACTGTGTCAGCCACTGTCTCAGGCCTTTGCTGCACTCTCATACCCCAGCTGGGAGGATCCATGTAAGTTGTTCCAGTACAGTCTGCTCAGCCACCTGCTCCCTGGTTTGCTTTTCAGGTTGGAGGCCATCACTACTAATGCTCTTTAAGGCTCGAGGTCAGGACCCCAGGTGGTATCTTTCCCAGCAAAAGCAATGTTGGTGGGTCTCAACCTTGATGTCAAACACATCTAAGATATTCACCTTGACCCAGACATAGTCTTTTGTGGCTGCAATACTGAGGCCATGATATACAACTTGGGCTGGCCACATCAGGTAAGGTGCCAACAAAAGAGCACAACGTTTGGATGGCCACCATGCCGCAGTGCTGACCCACTCAAGGGTGATGGGGAAAGCTTCTCTGTCATCTCTGGGTCCCATCTTTGTGAGTATTATCAGAATGTTTGGGGCAAGTGGAGTCGAGGGGCCCTGCCTCCTGGTTTGTGCTTACCCTGGCATCATAAAAGGGTTACCATTGGCTGGACCAGGCGCTGTTATCACTCTTGCTGCAGTGCTGCTACCTCCCAAATGAGTTGCTGCTGTTGCTGGGTGGTCACTGGAACAGCTGGTTTTGTTGCTGCTGCTGGGCTGCCTGTTGTTGTTGACTGTCCATCGGTCACTTCAACAATGTGTCTATATCCATCCCCTTTTCTTTCTCTCCTTCCACTATGTGATTTTTTTTTTTTTTCCCCCTCCTAGGCCTTACAGCTCACCTCGGACATTGACCACCTTCTGCACTAAATTGTGACAAGGGCTTACCAATGGTATTGCCCAGTGGTTAAGTTTCTAGGCCTCCACCTTCCCATCTCTGGGGCCTCTCATTGGCAACCATGCCAACACTGTGACGGCACACTTATTGGTAGGCAACAATTAAGCCCTCAGGCTGGGTCAACAATTTGCTTTGCCCCCTTCCAGGATAACAGAGCCCAAAGAAATATACAGGGTCCCACATTCACACAAGAGAACAGTCCTTCAGTCCACCTCCTGATCCGTGTAAGTGATTTATCCTCACTTTGGAGCTTTCAGCATCTCTACCCTCTCTACTTCTGAGAGGGATGTGTGGAAGGAAGATTTATACCCCCGCACTGCAACACAGATGATTAGTAAGGGACTCCAGGCCCTCCCACTCGACTGAGCTCTGACCCAGAGCCCCATGAGAGGCAACAATTTCAAGCACCCTGGCATGACTTGAGGCTGCTTCCCTGGGCCACTTCCTACCATTTGCCTCCCAGCAAAGTCCAACATGAGATAGCAAATAGAAAATAACTGAACCTTCAGCCCGACCGGGTTCAAGTGAAAATCCCTTTCTGACAGCAAAGGCTTCTGAAGTACCTTTGTACAGGAGCTCTCAGGCTAGGTCTGTCCTCCTACCCTGTCCGCCCCCTTCTGAGCTGTCTGGTTCTCTTACACTCCCCCTCCAGCTGGAGCAGGCGCTACAGATGTATGAGAGAGTCATATGGGCCCAGAACTGCTCCTCAGCCTCTTCCATTGCAGTGTGGGGTTTATACACCCCTGCAGAATGTCTCATTCTTTTAAATTATGTCAGCCATAATTCATCTCTGCTGATAGAGGGGATGCAAACTGCAAACCCTAATGCATTTCAGAGCCACTGTACCCAACGGAGAATCTCTCCCTGAGACGCACAAGCAGCATGTGCACTATTGCCCTCCCCTGTGATTTCTTCAGAGGACAGCCATCCCAGAGATGACCTTGGCCTCACATCACAGGATCTCTTCTCTGATCTGGACCAGGAAGAATACAGTGGGGTAGGGAGACCCCACAAAGAAGAAGCAAGCTAGAGAGGGGACACAGCTTCTCAGCTGGGTAACATGGATACAGCCATCTTTGTCATTATTATGAAGGATATTTCTAATTAGGCCAAATTTTAGCCTATAATCCCAGCTGCCACTTCAGTTGAGGGTGGATGCTGTACCATTCTCCCACCCTCTTCCACACATTCCCTATCACATTGATTAAAACCGGGACAAAGGCAGAGAAAAAAAATGGCAAACTGATAGCTTACAGTGTCTGGATATGTTCACAGCGTATAAACTACATATGTTAAATTAGTAACACAATTGGAGGGTAAAAAGAAGAACTATAGCACTAAGCATAAAAATCTAGATGTTGAGAACAAAATTAATCAAAGACCCAAATTACATGGAGAAGGAATTCTTTAATTGCCCATACAGCAATGCTAGGAGGCCAGGTAACACAAGAGGAATGGTAATTGCTCATTTATGAGCCTAAATTCAATCTAGCTGGTATTACTGAAACCTGGTGGCATGATTTCCAAGACTGGAATGTTCAAACCAGTTGTTATAACCTATTTAGGAAGGATCAGGTGGGCAAATGGGGAGGGGAATGGCACTCTATGTCAAAAATGGCAATACCTGTGTCCAAGTCACTGATAACTCGGAAGAAAATTATGCAGAATGCTTATGGATCAGGGGCCTAACAGATAAAGCATAAGATTGGGTTGTCACAAGGCCTCCTTTCACCCATCCTACAAATACCACTGCCTAGCCTGTTCTTGTGGTCTCCCAGCCACAAACACACAGACAGTTTCTTTCCCTATGTAAGCATTTACCTTCAAAAAGAAAAGGAGTACTTGTGGCACCTTAGAGACTAACCAATTTATTTGAGCATAAGCTTTCGTGAGCTACAGCTCACTTCATCGGATGCATACTGTGGAAAGTGTAGAAGATCTTTTTTTACACACAAAGCATGAAAAAATACCTCCCACCACCCCACTCTCCTGCTGGTAATAGCTTATCTAAAGTGATCACTCTCCTTACAATGTGTATGATAATCAAGGTGGGCCATTTCCAGCACAAATCCAGGGATTAACAAGAACGTCTGATGGGGGGGGTAGGAAAAAACAAGGGGAAATAGGTTACCTTGCATAATGACTTAGCCACTCCCAGTCTCTATTCAAGCCTAAGTTAATTGTATCTAATTTGCAAATGAATTCCAATTCAACAGTCTCTCGCTGGAGTCTGGATTTGAAGTTTTTTTGTTGTAATATCGCAACTTTCATGTCTGTAATCGCGTGACCAGAGAGATTGAAGTGTTCTCCGACTGCTTCATGAATGTTATAATTCTTGACATCTGATTTATGTCCATTTATTCTTTTACGTAGAGACTGTCCAGTTTGACCAATGTACATGGCAGAGAGGCATTGCTGGCACATGATGGCATATATCACATTGTGGATGTGCAGGTGAACGAGCCTCTGATAGTGTGGCTGATGTTATTAGGCCCTGTGATGGTGTCCCCTGAATAGATATGTGGGCACAGTTGGCAACGGGCTTTGTTGCAAGGATAGGTTCCTGGGTTAGTGGTTCTGTTGTGTGGTATGTGTTTGCTGGTGAGTATTTGCTTCAGGCTGGGGGGCTGTCTGTAGGCAAGGACTGGCCTGTCTCCCAAGATTTGTGAGAGTGTTGGGTCATCCTTCAGGATAGATCCTTAATAATGCGTTGGAGGGGTTGTAGTTGGGGACTGAAGGTCATGGCTAGTGGCGTTCTGTTATTTTCTTTGTTAGGCTTGTCCTGTAGTAGGTGACTTCTGGGAACTCTTCTGGCTCTATCAATCTGTTTCTTCACTTCCGCAGGTAGGTATTTTAGTTGTAAGAATGCTTGATAGAGATCTTGTAGGTGTTTGTCTCTGTGTGAGGGGTTGGAGCAAATGCAGTTGTATCGCAGAGCTTGGCTGTAGACGATGGATCGTGTGGTGTGGTCAGGGTGAAAGCTGGAGGCATGTAGGTAGGAGTAGGGGTCAGTAGGTTTCCAGTATAGGGTGGTGTTTATGTGACCATCATTTATTAGCACTGTAGTGTCCAGGAAGTGGATCTCTTGTGTGGACTGGACCAGGCTGAGGTTGGTGGTGGGATGGAAATTGTTGAAATCATGGTGGAATTCCTCAAGGGCTTCTTTTCCATGGGTCCAGATGATGAAGATGTCATCAATATAGCGCAAGTAGAGTAGGGGCGTTAGGGGACGAGAGCTGAGAAAGCATTGTTCTAAATCAGCCATAAAAATGTTGGCATACTGTGGGGCCATGCGGGTACCCATAGCAGTGCCGCTGATCTGAAGGTATACATTTATCCCCAAATGTGAAATAGTTATGGGTAAGCACAAAGTTCAGCCACCAGGTTAGCCGTGACATTATCGGGGACAGTGTTCTTGATGGCTTGCAGTCCATCTTTGTGTGGAATGTTGGTGTAGAGGGCTTCTACATCCATAGTGGCCAGGATGGTGTTATCAAGAAGATCACCGATGGATTGTAGTTTCCTCAGGAAGTCAATGGTGTCTCGAAGGTAGCTGGGAGTGCTGGTAGCGTAGGGCCTGAGGAGGGAGTCTACATAGCCAGACAATCCTGCTGTCAGGGTGCCAGTGCCTGAGATGATGGGGCGCCCAAGATTTCCAGGTTTATGGATCTTGGGTGGTAGTAGAATATCCCAGGTCGGGGTTCCAGGGGTGTGTCTGTGCGGATTTGCTCTTGTGCTTTTTCAGGGAGTTTCTTGAGCAAATGCTGTAGTTTCTTTTGGTAACTCTCAGTGGGATCAGAGGGTAATGGCTTGTAGAAAGTGATGCTGGAGAGCTGCCAAGCAGCCTTCAGTTTCAAAGCATAACAGAATGTACAACAGGTATACAGCAGAAGACAACCTCCATAGGCAGGGGTTCTCACACTTCATGGCACTGCAACCACCGTTCTGACAACAGAAATTACTACACAACCCTAGGAGTGGGGGAACTGAAGCCTGAGCTCACTTGAACCCCACTGCCCCAGATGGGGGGCAGGGGGAAGCCCAAGGCTCACCACCCCATGCAGGGGCTCGGTGGGGAGGAAGGGTGTCAAAAGCAAAATCCAAGGGCTTCAGCTCTAGGCAAAGGGCCTGTAACCTGAACCCTGGCACCACAGGTGCCGGCTTTCCAACGTGCCCGGGGGAGAGAGGGGCTGGACCCCCAGCTCTACCCCAGGCCCTACCTCACTTCTTTCCATCCCCTTCCCCAAGCATGCCACATCCTCACTCCACCCCAGAGGCTCCTGCACACCACAAAACAGCTGATTGTGGTGGGTGGGAGGGGAAGCACTGATTGACAGGGCCCACCAGCAGGCGGGAAGCACCGGAGACTGATAGGGGGCTGCTAGTGGGTACTCAGCACCCACCATTTTTTCCTCCAGAGGTGCTCCAGCCCCAGAGCACCTACAGAGTCAGCACCTATCCCCAGCACCAAGGGCCAAAGCTCTGGGGTTTTGGCCCCAGGGCCTAGTAATCTAAGCCAGCCCTAACAACCCCATTAAAATAGGGTCCCAACCCACAGTTTGAGAACCACTGCCATATAACTTTCTCTCCCTCTCTTAACTTCAACCTCCAAGCTTCCCCATGCTTCCTGTTCCTCCCAAATATACATCTTCCCAGTTACTGAGTGAATTGCCTCATTAGCCCAGCAATTGCCACCAAGTGTCAGTAATCCCCAACAGAAACTGCTTAATTGACTCCAATTAGCCTATTGTCTTCCCTGGGCTGCAGCAACCTCAGTGACCAGGATGATACAGCTAGCACCCTGTCACAATGATATTAGCTGGTGTTTGCTACAAACCATGAAATCATACCAGGGAACAAGATGACTGACTTGTTAAGTACCTATCTATAATGTGTAGGAAAAAATCTGCATGATCATAAGGGACTTCAATTTGAATGACATATGCTGGTGGTCTCACTCTGCCAGTACTAAAACATCCTTGGAATTTCTAAATATTATGGATGACAATTTCCTAACTCAAAAAGTGTTGCATCCAACATAGGGGAATTCTATATTAGACCTTGTCTTGATGACTAAAGAGGAATTGATCACAGAAGTAAAAAATAGTGGTAACTTAGGTACAAGAGACCGTGAAAAATGTGAATGATAATTGGGAATTGTTTAAGAACACTTTACTAGGTGACCAAAAAGCCAATTTCCCACAATCAAGGAAGAAGGGTGCTGACAGTGCCCCCCATAAGGCTTTATGGAAATATGCTTATGAATGTATATATATGACATAACTGGAATATGTTTTATGCTACATATGCCATGTAACATATCTCTGTAAAGGTTATGATGTACTGAATCTATTTATCCTATTTGTATGCATGTATCTCTTTTGTATTCAAAGGTATGAATATTGGGTGTGTACTGGCTTGATTTTTAAGTAGTCTTTGTAAAGCATTTTGTCATCTTGAGAAAGGAATGTGCCAATTAAGTGCTCAGTCAATAAGCACTTAAGGGACAATGGATCTTGGAATGCTCCAATCCACATAAGAAGTCTACTTGAGGACATTCAAGGTAGCATGTGACCCATGGCTGCTACCTGTAAGTTCTGAGTCATGCATGGACATGTGACTTGCCCATGTGACTCCAAAAACTCCATCCTGGAGCTGAACTTTGCATAGGAGAGAGGAGGGGGTCTCCACCCACAAGAGAGTCTATTTAAGCCTGTGAGTGACCCCTCCATTTTGTTTTCAGCTGGCTAAGGAGATAGGTATTCTTGGGGGTGGAGAGGCTGAGAGAAACTGGAACAAAGGACAGTAACTACAGGGGGTTTGAGTGATTGCTGGACCCAGACTAGAAGAAGACTAGTCTGTAAAAGGAAGCTTACTGGGTGAGGTTTTTATCTGTATTCAGTTTTCTTAGATATAGACTTGTGTGTTCCATTTTGTTTTGCTTGGTAATTCACTTTGTTCTGTCTACTGTTACTTGGAACCACTTAAATCCTACTTTCTGTATTTAATAAAATCACTTTTTACTTATTAATTAACCCAGAGTATATATTAACATGGGGGAGGGTCAAACAGCTGTGCATCTCTCTCTATCAGTGTTATAGAGGGTGAACAATTTATGAGTTTACCCTGTATAAGCTTTACACAGGGTAAAACAGATTTATTTGGGGTTTGGATCCCATTGGGAGTTGAGCATCTGAGTGTTAAAGACAGGAACACTTCCTAAACTGCTTTCAATTAAGCCTACAGCTGTTAGGGGACATGGTTCAGACCTGGGTCTGGGTTTGCAGCAGGCTAGCAGGTCTGGCTCAAACCAGGCAGGGCATTCAAGTCCTAAGCTGCCAGGGTAGGAAAGCAGGAGCAGAAGTAGTCTTGGCACATCAGGTGGCAGCCTCCAAAGGGGTTTCTGTGATCCAACCCATCACAGGAGCATTGGTTAAAAAATAGACCTTGCTTGGAGAGAAAGTGTGGAAGGGTTCCACATTATCCTTGGAAAGGGTTAATAAAGGCAGGAAAGGGTTAATAAAGGCAAGAAATGTCAATTAGCCATAGGTAGAATGCAATTAGGCTTAAATAGGGATGAAGCTCACCTGATCAGAAACAGGCAGGGCTTCTATATAGCAACAGAGCTGATGACTAGGGTTGCCAGGCATCTGGTTTTAGACCAGAATACCTGGTTGAAAAGGGATCCTGGTGGCTCTGGTCAGTACCACTGACCAGACTGTTAAAAATCTGGCTAGGGATGCAGTGGGAGTCTGGGGCTAAGAGAGGCTCCCTACTTCCGCACAGCTCCCAGAAGTGGCCATCAGGTCCCTACAGCCACTTAGTGCATGGGCAGCCATGGATGCTCCATATGCTGCCCGCACCTTGAGTGCTGGGAACTGAGACCAATGAGAACTGTGGGGGAAGTGCGTAGAGCCTCCCTGGCTGCTCATAAGTCTAGGGACTGCCGGGATCTGGTGGCCACTTTCTGGGAGCCACAGCAAGTGCTGCAGGGATCCCGCACCCCAATCCCCTGTCCCAGCATGGAGTCCCCTCCTGCACCCAAACTCCCTCCCAGAGCCTGCACCTCTCCCCCTTGCTCCATCCCAGAGCCCTCTCCTGCACCGCAAACCCATCATCTCTGGCCCCACCCCAAAGCCTGCACCCCTAGCTGGAGCCCTCATCCCCTTCCTGCACCCCAACTCCCTGACCCAGCCCAGTGAAAGTGAGGGTGGGGGAAGGAGCGAGCGATGGATGGAGGGAGGGGGGAGGAGCAAGCGGGGGCAAAGCCTCAGAGAAGGGGTGGGGCAGGGGTGTTTTGGTTTTGTGTGATTAGAAAGTTGGCAACCTTACTGATAACAGAGAAGGGGGTTATAGTAAGGAAGTCTAGAGCCATTTTTCTTAATGCGGGGCGTGGGCAGCAGAAAGGAAAAGAGTCGGAGCTTGTAATAGGAGTAAAGGAAGTAGTCCACGGAGGGGAAAAACCTAAGCTGCTGGTTCAAGGGCCCCTAAATTGGAACCCAGCGTAGAGGACAGACCAGGGTTCCCTTACCAGCCCCTGGGAATGGTGCAGTCAGCACAGGTTTCAGAGTAACAGCCGTGTTAGTCTGTATTCACAAAAAGAAAAGGAGTACTTGTGATACTTTAGATAAGCTATCTAAAGTGATCATCAAGTAGCTTTAGATAAGCTATTACCAGCAGGACAGTGGGGTCGGAGGAGGTATTGTTTCATGATCTCTGTGTGTATATAAAGTCTGCTGCAGTTTCCACGGTATGCATCCGATGAAGTGAGCTGTAGCTCACGAAAGCTCATGCTCAAATAAATTGGTTAGTCTCTAAGGTGCCACAAGTCCTCCTTTTCTTTTTGCAGTCAGCACAGTGGATATGGATGTTGCCTGAAACTGTGTGGAGAGAGACTGGTGAGACCCTGGAGAACAATTGTATCTTGACTGGAGAACCAAGCCATAAATTGACAAGCTGCAGCTCCTGACCAGCAGGAGAGGGGTCACAGAGCAAGAGACTTAGGCAATGGGCTGACTGACTGCCAGACAGGGAACAAACAGTGGTGAGCTATTTCCCCAGATGAGCTATGAGTAGCACATGCTGTGTTGCAGAAAGCAAAGGCAGCTTTTAAAAGAGAGAGGGAGAGAGAAGACAGGGGAAATTGATGGTAATGAGTATAAATCAGAAGATAAGAAAACATATAAGAAATCTATGGTGAGTTGAGTTAAGGACAATAAGAAGTAGGTTTTTTAAAGTCTATTAGGAATAAAAAGAACCTAACAATTTTATTGATCCATTACTAGCTATAACTAGTAGAATTATCAACAATAACACACAAAAGGTGGAAAAGTTCAATAAATATTTCTGTTTTGTATTTGGGGAAAAAAGATGTAGCCATATCATATGACAATGATTATTCCACTCTTTCCATTCCACTAGTATCTCAGGAAGATGTTGAAGAGCAGCTATTAAAGTTAGATATTTTTAAATCGGTGGGTCTGGATAACTTGCATCCAAGAGTTTTTACAGAGCTGGCTGAGGAGATTGCTGGAATGTTGATTCTCAGTTAGTCTTGGAACACTGAGGAGGTTCCAGAAGAATAGAAGAAAGCTAACAGTGTGCCAATATTTTACAAGGATAACTGGGATGACCCATGTAACTATAGGTAACACTACAATTTTGTCGCGGAAGTCACGGAATCCATGACTTCCAAAGACCTCTGTGACTTCAGCCCTACTGGCTGGGAGCTGCAGAGTCCTGCTGTCTCCATAACAGCAGGGAGCACTGAGGTACCCCTGCCAGCTGAGCCAACAGGCCCCAAGCTCCCAGCCACAGGAGGCAGGGGAGGTACCCTGGCAGCTCCCCAGCTGCTGCCACAGGGCAGCGGCCCGGGGACTCTGGAACTCTGAGCCTCGATGGGAGGTGGGGGCCCCAGAGCTCCCAGCCACCTCGCAGCTGCCCAGTCCTTCCTGTTTTATCATGGATATTTTTAGTAAAAGTCAAGGACAGGTCATGGGCTTCTGTGAATTTTTCTTTATTACCCATTGTTAGGATATAGATATTCAGGTCTGTCTGTAAAGGCCTATACTCTAAGAATTTAAGTGTATTCTTATCACTTGGCTAGTTATAGAGATATAAAAGAATCAAAATCACTGTCTGCCGGTGTAAGGTCCTTCTCTTACTGTGACAGTCTGAGGCCCTGTTCTTAGGCTAAGATCTTTGGCTAAGTAGCAGAGGCAGCCATAAGCTGGGAAGCGAACGGTCACATCCTCACATTCCAAACTAGTCACATTGAAAGAAGGTGCTAATGGGCTGTTAGGAATACAATCCTGTCCTGACAGTGCCTATCACCTCCAGAGAAAGGGAAGTGCCTAGAAAATGTAAAAGGAAACTTCGTTTGATAGCATCCTGTCTGGCAAGAACTCACTTATCAATAGCTGGGATGTGAAATCCTCACTTCTGTATTGTTTTGTCATTATAGTTCCCACTTTGCTATTGTTTGTTTGTATAATCTCTGTTTGGTTCTGTGATTGTTCCTGTCTGCTGCATAATTAATTTTGCTGGGTGTAAACTAATTAAGGTGGTGGGATATAATTGGTTACATAATCATGTTACAATATGTTAGGATTGGTTAGTTAAATTTCAGGAAAATGATTGATTGGTTAAGGTATAGCTAAGCAGAACTCAAGTTTTACTATATAGTCTGCAGTCGATCAGGAAGGGAGGGGGTGGGGGTGGGAGATGGGAACAGGGAATTGGTAAAGAAATTGGAATCATGTTTTGCTAAAGGGGGAAATGGGAACAGGGAATGGGGGTAAGGAAATTGGAATCATGTTTGGCTAAGGGCAGGAATGGGAATAGGGACACAGGTGTAAGGCTCTGTGGTGTCAGAGCTGGGAGGGGGGACACTAAGGAAGGAAACTGGAATCATGTTGCTGGAAGTTCACCCCAATAAACATTGAATTGTTTGTCCTTTGGACTTCGGGTATTGTTGCTCTCTGTTCATGCGAGAAGGACCAGGGAAATAAGTGGGTGAAGGAATAAGACCCCTAACTCCCATGACCTGTCTGACTTTTACTAAAAATAACCATGACAAAATCTTAGCCTTAATTATAGGCCTGTCAGTCTGACCTCAATCCTGGACAAGATAATGGAGCAGCTGATATGGGACTCAACCAATAAAGAATAGGAGGGTAATATAATTAATACTAGCCAACATGGATTTATGGAAAACAGATTTTGTCAAACCAACAATGACTTTTTTTTATGAGATGAACAACCTTGGTTTGATAACAGTAATGGTATTGATGATACTTAGACTTAAGTAAGGTGTTTGACCTGGTACTGGATGGCATTTAGATTAAAAACTAGAATGACAGAAAATTAACATGGCACAGATTAGATGGATTACACGCTAGCTAACAGGTTTTAAAATGTAATTATAAATGGGGAATCATCATCGAGCAGGTGTGTTTCTAGGGGGGTCCTGTAGGCACTGGTTCTTGCCCCTACACTGTTTGTTGTATGCAGTGTTTGTTGTAGCCATGTCAGTCCCAGGATATTAGAGAGACAAGGTGGGTGAAGTAATACCTTTTATTGGACCAACTTCTATTGGTGAAAGACAAGTTTTCAAGTTTACACAGAGCTCTTCTTCAGAAGCTTGAAAGCGTGTCTCTCCCACCAACAGAATTTGATCCAATAAAAGCTGTTGCCTCACTCAGCTTGTCTCCATACACTATTTAACATTATCAACAACATGCAGGGAAACATAAAAGCAGCACTGATAAAGTTCACAAACGACCCAGAAATTGGCCAAGCAGTAAATAAGGAAGAGAACAGGTCACTGATACAGAGCCATTGTTTGGTAAGCTGGGCTCAAGCAAACAATAGGTGGTTTTTAATATGGCCAAATGTAAACGTACACATCTAGGAACAAAGCATGTAGCCCATACTTAGAGGATGAGGGACTCTATCCTAAGAAGCAGTGAATCTGGCACAGACTTGGGGGTCATGGTGGATAATCAGCTGAAAATTAGCTCTGAGGGCAATGCTGCGACTGAAAAGCCTAATGCAACCCATGGATGTATGAACGGGGGAATCTTGAGTAGAAGAAGGGAGGTGATACTACCTCTGTATTTGGGCACTGGTATGGCCATTACTGGAATACTGTCTAGCTCTGGTGTCCACAATTCAAGAATAATATCTATAAACTGGAGTGGATGTGGAGGAGACCCACAAAAATGACTAAAGGTTTGGAAAGTAGGACTGATCCGATGGAAACTCAATCTGTTTAGTTTAAAAATACGGTTAAGGGGTGACTTGATCAAAGGCTATAAAAACTTACATGAACAAAATCTATAAGTATAAATAGTTGATAGTTGAGGGCTCTTCAGCCCACAAGATGAAGGTATAACAAGTTCCAAGGGCTGGAAGGTGAAGCTGGACAACTTCAGACTAGAAATAAGGCACACATTTTTAAGTGAGAGTAACTAACCATTGAAACAATTTACCAAGGCAGAGGTGGAGTCTCCATCACTGGCAATTTTTAAATCAAGATTGGATATTTTTGTAAAAGAGATGCTCTAGGAATTATTTTGGGGAAGTTCTGTGGCCTGTGTTCTACAGGCAGTCGGATTAGATGATCACAGTGGTCCCTTCTGGCCTTTGGAAGCTATGAACACACTCAGAAGTTGAATAGAATAGAAACAGGAGACAGGCTTGCTGCAAGATTACAACATAACACTGCTTAGTTTCTTAAATCCCAGACCCTAACATGCAACACAGAGGGACAAGTAGGCTGCTCCCTGAAACAGAGAGGCACAACTCATCCCACTTTACTGTCAGCTGGTACCCTGCAGGCTGACTGATTGCATGGTTGAGCTTCCCTACTGTCAGAAATAAAGCCCTGAAATTGCACCTGCTCAGTCTCCTTACAGCATAATGAGCACAGCTGGGCTGCATGACTGCTCTTTTTGTGCCCAACAGCAGCACTCACTTCCTGCTCAGGACACGCATCCTCCAATTCTCTGTCTCTCTGTGCTAGCCTTGTTTCTGCACTGCTCCAACCCAGCCCCTGCCCTGCACCTAGCCTTGTTTCAGTCCTGTCCTGGAACCAGTCCTGTTCCTGCCTTCCCTCACTTCAGCTAATCCAGTTCTGACCTTTGGCTCTTACTCTACATCAACCGTTGGCTCTGGCATTCAGACTCTGAATGTGGTTCTGATTCCTGCTCTGCCAACTGGACCAGACCAAACATGACTTGATCTTTTAATACCTCCAGAGCCCCCTGCCTGCAAGCAGGAACAGGAACCCCTTATAAGTTGAAGCGATAGCTTGTAATTTTAACACAGCTTTCAATACACCACAGAATGCAAATAGCAATTTTTAATGGACAAGAATTAAAGCAAACGCTACGCAATTCTGTGTGGGACTGTGTTATATTTTGTTTGGGCTATGACCACAATCCCTAAAAGCACTACCATCCCGAATAGCCCTGTATGTTAAAGCTCCCTCCCACTAGCACAACAGCTGATCTGATTTTGGTCCAGTCCTGGAGAATAAAAAAAAATAGAATTTTTTTCTCCATAAATATTCCACTCCATCTGCCACTGTTATGCTGTGCTCTGTCCAGTCACTTATCAGTTCATCAATCATAGCACAGATGGAGGGTCTGTTCCCTGAAGCCTGAAATAACTAGCTTTCTTCCATTCAAGGCTTGGGCTAAGCAGCTGGTTCAATTGCAGTGTAAATGCGTGGGCTGGAGCCCAGGCTCTAGGACCCTGCAAAGTGGGAGGGTTCCAGAACACAGTCTGCAGCCTGAGCCCAAATATCTACAATGCAATTAAACAGCCCTTTAACCTGAGCCCCGTGAGGCCAGGCCGCATCAGCTGGCATGGGCTAGCCGCAGATGTATAACCGTAGTGTAGGCATACCCTAAAAGTCCAAACAGCCCCTACCCCTCCATCCTATACAAAGTTCAAAACACCCCCTTTGCTGTGGTTACTGATGCTAAGTGGCAATGTGAGCTCGGACTGCTGAATGCTGATTATTGCTGTCTGGACAGTCTGTCTCCTTGTTGCTGGGTTGGTCTGAGTCCTGCTACTCCATGGGGCAGACTGTCTGAGGCCTTTTTCAGCTGTTTTCCTGTCTCCTCTCTCTCCTGCAGTAGAAAACAAAATCACAGACCACCACCACAGCAGCTTGCTCCAGCCCCCAAGCCTGACTTGCCAAGAGCCTACCAGGTGGTTTACCGCCAAGTCCTTTGTTTTAGAGGGCACTCCTGCCCTACAGTAGAAGTTAGACCTAACTCCTGTTGCTGCCCTGCACCCACAATGGGAGGCCAGCCAGTGGGACACTTGGAGGGCACTGCTCTCCCTGCCTTTAGCCAATCAGAGCAGTTCTGTGGAGGGGAGGGCTTTGCACAACTGGATACCAGACCAACACCATTTCCTCCCACAACCCCCAGAGTGGGCAGACTAGTCACTCCACCACACCCTGTGAATGTGAGCGACGCAGTAAGTTGTGGTGCTATGAACCATGGCCCAATATAGTACCAGTGTGGACACAAGGCATGACAGCAGAGTTCTGACAGAGACAATGTGGAGGTGCCATAGCAGGTTCACCTACTGCACTTTAACTAGCTCCCTTGTTGTGTAGCCTGTGGTTAGCCTGCTTTGAAGACAGGTCCTTCAGTCTTATTTCCTATTTTGCGTGTGACTGTAACGAAAATGCAACTTTAGCTAAATACCTTGGGCAGTCTTATACAAGAGGTCAGACCAGAGATGATCACAATTTGTTCCTTCATGCCCTGGAATCTGTAAAAATGTATTGTGCTGGATTGTCTCTTTTACCACTGTTGCTACTGTACCTACTCTGTTTGCTGGGAGGTAGCGTTGTGCCATATTGCTAATAGAAAGTTGCTACTGCAAAAAACGTATTGTGCCTCTTCATCCCTCTAAAAATAAAACTGATATTCTCTAATTATTATGAGCTCATTAAATCAAGCCATTGAGATGCAGTAATGAGGGACATAACTATAACTTCATTGATCATGTTGGCACTAAGTACTGGCATTGCACTCGCTAGCCTCCCCAAATCGTGTCCCTTCATGCACTGGGCTCAGTTTAAAACCTAGAAAGGAGTCTCTGGTGGGAAATCTCAGCATAGATTGTTCCAAAGTTTTGATCAGAAATCCAGAGAGGAAGTCCAAAGGGCTGTATATGTATATAAAGTTTATATAATGCTACATATACAAACCTCTGCCTCTTTCAGATAGTCATAAATCATTTGCCGACTTCCGTAGAATGTTTTGATCTGTGATCTTGATGGTGGACCAGGAAAGATGAAAACACAATCCAGCAACAAATTTTACTTTCACAAAGTAGCAAAGATTCAAGATAAGTTAAAAGGGAAATAAGAATAAATTCTTTTTTTTCTTTCATAAATGGGTGATATATCTTTGTTTGTACTGGTGTCGATGCCAGGGCAGTAACTACAATTCATTAAACATAGACAAGAAACTCCAGCCTTGGGATTTACCCTTGCTTGTCCCAGCCGAAAGGTACATGCACTGGTGCTGTAGCTGTGTCAGTCTCAGGATGTTAGTGAGACAAGGTGGGTGAGGTCATGTCTGTTATTGGCCTGACTTCTGAAGAGGGGCTCTGTGTAAGCTTGGAAGCTTGTCTCCCTCACCAACAGAAGTTGGCCCCATAAAAAGATATTACCTCACCTGCCTCATCTCTGTAATAGGTGAAAGGTATAAACTAAAGAAGGATGAACTAGTGCCAGATTCAATGAAGAATTACTTCAGTGTGCTCATTCCCTCGGAATAATCCACAAAGAATTCACTTTTCATCTATGTGACAATCACAAATAAATCCCACACTACTGTTTTTTTGGTAATATGCTAATAGTTTCTTGTTACTACTCTGCCAGTGCCACCTCATTTTCCTCATGCTCTGCCTCATTTGCATTTTGTCTTGTATAGCCTCTTTTCAACAACTGTCTTTTGCTGGTCAAGAAACCTATCGGCATAAATGAATGCCAATTATATATTAAGCTGTGCAAAAGACAAACAAATGGTGTTTTCTGGTTACTTTATACACACACACACACACACACAAAGTCATCCTTATGTAGAGTATTAATTTTTCATGAAGACAGTCTCATTTGCCCCAAAGACTGCCATGTTTTTCATTATATTGTCATTAAAACAGCTGAACAATTCTTATGAGTCCACGCTGGAATTCCAAAAAATGACTTGTCTGAGGCAGGAACTTTGTTTTCTGAAAAATTGTATTAAAAAAAGACTAACACAACGAGGAGTCCTTGTGGCACCTTAAAGACTAACAAAATTTATTTGGGCACATTCTTTCTTGGACTACTGTGGAACTGATTCTGCTCCATGGTGACTGCTGCTTGTGCCTCAGACCTGCAATTGCACCTCTGATATCCCTCCACCAAGGTAGAATGGCTAGAGAATCTACATAGGTGAGGATCCACAAATCTAGGCCTTGCTCCTTCCTTCCCTCCCCCCCCCCCCAAGTTAATCAAGCATACTTGGCCACAAGCAGCCCCAGTGATGTACAAGGGGTTTAGATACTGTCATAAAAATAAAGGGAAGGGTAACCACCTTTATGTATACAGTGCTATAAAATCCCTCCTGGCCAAAGGCAAAACCCTTTCACCTGTAAAGGGTTAAGAAGCTAGGATAACCTCGCTGGCACCTGACCCAACATGACCAATGATGGGACAAGATACTTTCAAATCTGGAGTGGGGTGGGAACAAAGGGTTGGTCTGTCTGTGTGATGCTTTTGCCGGGAACAGATCAGGAATGCAGCCTTACAACTCCTTTTAAGTTAGAAAGTAATCTAGCTAGAACATGCATTAGATTTTCTTTTGTTTAATGGCTGGTAAAATAAGCTGTGCTGGATGGAATGTATATTCCTGTTTGTGTCTTTTTGTAACATAAGGTTTTGCCTAGAGGGATTCTCTATGTTTTGATTTTGTTTACCCTGTAAGGTAGTTAACTATCCTGATTTTACAGAGGTGATTCTTTTACCTTTTCTTTAATTAAAATTCTTCTTTTAAGAACCTGATTGCTTTTTCATTGTTCCTAAGATCCAAGGGTTTGGGTCTGTGTTCACCTGTACAAATTCGTGAGGATTCTTATCAAGCCTTCCCCAGGAAAGGGGGTGTGGGACTTGGGGGGATATTTTGGGGGAAGATGTCTCCAAGTGGGCTCTTTCCTGTTCTTTGTTTAACACGCTTGGTGGTGGCAGCACAGGGTTCAAGGACAAGGCAAAGTTTGTACCTTGGGGAAGTTTTTAACCTAAGCTGGTAAGAATAAGCTTAGGGGGTCTTTCATGCAGGTCCTCACATCTGTACCCTAGAGTTCAGAGTGGGAAGGAACCTTGACAGATACACATACACTTTGGCTCTCAGAATTCTGCCTCTTCCTACAGAATATCTCAAGATTGATACAAAGCTCATTGAAGTAAATGGGTTTCTTTCCATTGGCTTAACTGGCTTTGGATCAGTCCCTTAGAACACAGATCTGATGCTTTCTAAAAATGAATAAACTCATCCTAAATGATTGATTTTCAAGCAGGGGTACACATACTCCTGGGGGTACACAGAGGTCTTCCAGAGGGTACATCAACTCTTCTAGATATTTGCCTAGTTTTACAACAGGCTACATAAAAAGCACTAGCGAAGTCAGTACAAAATAAATTTTCATACAGACAATGATTTGTTTATACTTCTCTATATACTATACACTGAAATGTAAGTACAATATTTATGTTCCAACTGATTTATTTTATAATTATATGGTAAAAATGAGAAAGGAAGCAATTTTTCAGTAGTAGAGTGCTGTGTAACTTTTGTATTTTTATGCCTGATTTTGTAAACAAGTAGTTTTTAAGTGAGGTGTAACTTGAGGTCATGCAAGACAAATCAGACTCCTGAAAGAGGTACAGTAGTCTGGAAAGGTTGAGAAACACCATCCTAAATAAAAAGCACCAAATATTGTACCTTTTTTGAATGTGTTAATTTGAAATAACTAAAACATACAATTAAACAATAACCATTAATTTCTTTCCCATCACATCCTCATTTAGAATATGGTAGCCTATGTGCCTCAATGATATATATTGTGTTTTACATTTTCCACCCAGAGGTGGTGCTAGCCTTTTCCACATTTGCTACAGTCTTTTTGCTATTATGCATATTCACTAAGGGAAAGTAAACTAAATGTTTCACAGCAGTTTACTCAGGGAGGGTCTGTTTATTTGCTGTATGTCACAGGATTATCTGCTGGTCAAGGCCACATTAAGCCTTATGAAACAAAATCAGTTCCATGTTACATACATGTACAATTTCAAAGATTTAACTCAAATCACTTTCCCTAAGACAAAAAGCAGTGCCCTAAGTCTTAGTAAAATACATTGATAGTAGTAAATCTTCTTATAATTCATTGGGAATGGCAATGCAATGAACTGCAAATTTAAATAGTTTGAAGATTGAACAGTTTGATTAAAGCGTTTTTAAAAAATCTGTTATTTCCCATCAAGAAGTAATGAATATTCTGAATGACAAAAGACCAATCAGAGTAATGCTCTTTATTTATTTATATATATATATAAAATCACTGCAGTTAAGTGCTGCTCTTGAAACGTTAGCTCAAACTTTGAACCAGCTCTCCACAGTTCCCTTATGACTGAAAAACATTAGACTGAAATGCAGGTACTTTTCACAAATATAATTGCAACCACACACAAGATTATATTTTTTTTATGTTTGACCCTATAATTCTTCCTGTTTAAGAATCAAGTGCTAGGCTTTTGAAATGCATTAGCAACAAACAGACTCTTTAGTAAACAACCTAAAGTATTACAGTACAAATAAAGCTTTTCTAAAAAGGTACATTCTATTGCTGAACTTTGTACCTTAAAGGTTTACATAGAGTTTGAACATAAATGTTTGATTTACAATTAAGTAACCAGAGAAATAGCTTTTTTACTCTTTTGAAGTCATTTTATAAGTACAGATAAACTACCGTTGGAAGGATACTAGTAATTTGATTTTTGCTTCCAAATAAGTCTCCCTAATTAATTATTCTACTGACAGAAAGAAATATACATTTTTTTTTACATTTTAAAAATGTCTCAATGTTTATTAAGTCGTTATTACAAATGGTCAAATAGATGTTTTATTACTGTATACCCTAGCTTTTACAGTGATTTTTTTAAGCCCAACACAAAAAATAATACATAGGTTTTTCTTAGAGTGCTAACAGGCAGACAAATTCAACCTGATTGCCTGATTCAGCAAAGCCCTTCAGTATATGTTTAATTTCAAGCATATGATTAAGTCCATTCCTATTCAGCACAGTTCTTAAGTGTGTATTTCAAAATAAGCACATACTTAAGTGCTTTGCTGAACTGGGGCCAAAAATAACTAATCCTCCACATATCGTATGTGGCTGTGAACAAGTCACTTACCTTCCATGTGTCTCATTTTCACAGAGTCTTGTCATAAAAATAAACATTAGTCCTCAAATTACAGAAAGCATGTGAAAAGACTTTCCTTTACCTAAAATAAAATAAAATAACATACCAAGAACAAAGTCCACGTCCAGGTACCAAACAACCAATTAATCCAGCCAGGGGACTGGATGACCTAATGAATTAGTTATGGCCTCTGAAGCCTTTCGCCCCTAGGTCATCCCTTCATATTGGAATAAAATCAGTAATAAAGAGTTATTGCTATTTAACCGCTGTATGTTCCCAAAACAAAAAGAACACCTTTTCTTGCAAAGCAAGGATGGGCTCAGCATGAAGAGTGCATTCTCAACTTCAGAGATGGTCCCTACATTATGGTTCACCAGATTTGATAGAAAAGTGTGAGTATAACTGAGACAAGGAAGGTACTAGCATAAGCCCCAAGCTCACAGAACAATATATTACGTGTGTCCTATACATGTAAGGAGGAAACCAGAACTATATTCAAACCTGAATACATTTAGGGAATTTTTCTGTTTGTTGTTTGATTGTATTGAATGATCTTACTTTTTTGGTTAATAAACCATGAGAAAGAAGCCTTGCTTCCTAAACTCTTTTGTTCTGCTGAGTCACTTCACCAGTTTATAGATGACTTTTGTGGAAGAGGGAAATTGATGTGTGGGAGTGACATAACAAATTTAAGGAAATCTTGGGCCTGGTTCTCCACTTTGGGACTTCAGTTTTAGGGAAGCCTAACTCCACTGGACCTAATTCTCCACACCTTGTGTAATAATTTAAGATCAGTGGCAAGTGGGTGAAAAACTCTACCAGATCAGAATGGTAGCATTTTACATCCAGTGTGCATGTTTTAAAAATGGATACACATGCTGTGGAGAATCAGGTCCAGAGACTTCAAATGAATTACTTCTGATTTACATTGCTGTGAGAGTTACTTTGACTAACAGTTCACACTTTATAAACACAATATCTGATGCTACCTCTGGGGACTACCAGCTGCTGCTGTCAGTCTGGATGTTGTCTTTCTCTCTGTGTCCCATCTTTGATGTTTGTATCTCCCAAGAAAGAGTTTTATATAAACCAATCTCTTCCCTGTGTAGCTTCAAAAATGGTTCAGACAAGGTTATAAAATATCCCATGTGTTCCTACACCTCAAGAAGAACACACTGCTACAGATGGTATCTGTCTACTGCTCCTTTATGTCTGTTATAGAGATGATGATGGAGTGGTGACCTCTTGGCTATTTGCCTGAATTACTTCAATATTTTTAATATACCATACATCTAATAAAGCAAATGCTTAACTATCCACAGTGGAGGTCTCTTGTTTTCTAGTCTCTCTGACTTTGTTAATATTTCCTTTCCATATGTACTGGGTTACTTGGCACTTAAGCCCCCTGAATTGTAATCATGTCTTCCTATCTAAATGCGGAGGTTATGAGCTCAAGCACCTCAACTGCTTTTAATTGCTGTGGAATCACTCTAGGAGATGCGTAGTTTCTGAAGTAGCTGGATCCAAACCATTAAGGGTTTTAAAGGTAAAAAATAACAACTTAAACTTCATCCAGAAACAATTGGAAGTCATTTTAGGCCACAGAGGGCAGTCGTAATATACTCCCTGTGAGAAATGCCCCTTGATACATGTGCAGCTGCATTCCACACCAGCTGAAATTTCTGAATGGTCTCATTGAATGCATTCTAGTAATCCAATCCTAAGAGGACAAAGACATGGATCCCTGGGTCAAGGTCCACATCTCAGAAGAAAAGGTTGCAAACTTCTAGACCAATGTAGTTCGGGAAAAGTGCTTTTGGCCACCACTGCCCCTGGAGATACAGAAGCAACTGATGATCCAATAAGACCCCAGCTTGCAAACTGGGCTAATAGTGGGCATACCCTTTCAACCAACAGGTAAACAAACTTTGTTTCTTCTGGTTGTATCTCCTAGTCTATCCAAATTACCCCAGTCTTATGTATATTGAATCGTCGGTAAATCATCCTCATCCATGTCCCAATCACAGGCAGAATCCCATTCATTTAAATGGCCCAGGTCAGATGAAACTGACACACAAAGCTGCATGTTTTCCCCATACTGGGTCACCATAGGCCAGTCTCATGATCCCCCATAGTGGCTTTAGTCCACCTGTGCCATTGCAGGATTAGGCCTATATTTGTAAATGACTGAGTTCTGAGAGAAGCCCCCATACCTGTTTGTCTACTGATTAAAACTGTATGCCTTTGCCTAGTTATGTGTCTTCAGCCATACAATAACTGACTATTTTCATTTTTGAGGTATGGAGTAGGACAACTTCTTTATTAATTTTCATGAAAATTTCGAAAAAGAAACCAATCATCACAGTGTTACTGGGTTAGGGCAAATTAATGTGCTGTAAGGCTGGGGAAGAGGGTGAAAAAAAGTCTAGGAAAAGGATATTTTTTACAAGAAGCCCCAGAAGACAAGGCTACCTAATGTAGTTCATTTAAAGTCAAGCAAGGATTATTTTTATCCCATAGACCTTTTTTCAACAAAAATGATAAATTTAACAAAAAACTGTTCAAATCTCTTTAGAGAGATCCTGCAAAGTAAATAGTTTATTTGAGGAGCTATGTTCTTTGCTGGTACTTTGGTCTTTCTCCTATGGGAAACATTTAGGTGGACTCATTGTCTCTGCCATCTTGTACAGGTGTTATGATAGAGAAATATTACCTACTGGCCAGTTGGCTGTTCATGAGTCCTTCACCAGAACAGCTCCAGCTTCAATTAAAGATAATTTAAAGGCAATGAAAGGGTAAACCTCAGTCAGAAGTATCAAACTTGGTGTCTAACTAGGCTAGCAATAGATCTTCAAATTATTTTTTATTATTATGTAAAATTATTCAGCATATATAATTTTATTATTACCTTTATATGTGGCTGATATTTTTTCTTTTGAAGCTAGTTATGCCCCAGACTCCCTAGTGCTTAGTTTCTCTTGGGCACCAGGTCGAGTTCTCTGTTCCCTACTGATAGGCAGCATAAATTAAATATCCTCATTTAAAAACAAAAGGAACATTTTTCCAGATAGGGATAAGGGATGATAAAGTGACCTGACACAGGATATAGCTCCGCAGTCTCCATTCATAGATACAGCTTCCATATCCACCCATCCTGTTTGGAACAGGAGATTGGAGTAGCCAGTTATTTAGCTGTACACACTTTGTTTTTTCCTATGAATTTTCCATCATCATTGTTATTTATGTCTATTGCACTAACTGTTGCTAGTCCCTTTACAGGCAAGCATGAAGACAACAGCACAGCCCTCGAGATCATAACATCTAAATAGAGTTTACAGTGAATCTAGGGCTTTCACAGATCTATTTGGAAAATTGGGGCTTCACAGATATGAGTAACTTTACAGAGAGGAGTAGATGTCTATCTGGGAATACTCGTGTAAAGCTATTGTAACAGAGTTGCTGTAGTGGCTGGGTGAGTGGGCACTGGCGCAAACTGCTCTTAAAAGGCATGGCCCCTCGCAGCTGGTGAGAAGAGCTCCTGTCTGAGGAAGTAACTCTCCCTGGGGAGAAAGGAAAATATAATAACACCAGCAGCAGGAGAGGAACTGGCATCTATCCTCTCTGCCAATAACATATAGATGTAATTCTGTTGTTTGCTCAGCCTGAACCATTATTTCGGGGACTCCGCTTGACTGTGCTAAAACATGAAGGGCTTTTCTATGTGTAAACATCCAGGAAAGTTAACCCAAATTAAACAAACTCACACCTTTTAAAGTGAATTAGTTAAACCACATTAAATGGTGTGTGAACACTTTCATTCAGAATTAAAGTGACCTTAGTTTACTTTAATTCAGTTTGGAAGTGAATTAAACTAAACCAAATTAAAGACACTTTAATTATGAACAACAGTGTCCACACAGGAATAATGCTACTTAAGTAACCCACTTAAATTCACACCTTTATGTAATTTGGATTAGTTTTTCTGGATGTCCCCATGTATACAAGCCCTAAGAAATGACCGTGAGGTCACATAATACTATCCACATGTACAATTTCCACATGTGACCCATTGGCCCAGTGCTACCATCCTTACTCATGCTGATTATTTCCTTATTGTAGTAAGTAATCTCAAACTGGACAGAGTAAGGTACTTCTCAACAGGAGTAATGTAGCAGAACTGGGATCTCAGGGCTCCATGTTGTTTCAAATGCCCCCCCCTTTTCTGGTACAAAATGGTCCACATTCTGTTATCAATTACCTGAGTCCAACTCCCAATACATTCAGTAAAGGATGGACCATTAATCTGAGAGCACAATTTGGCCTATTTAGTTTGGTCGGGTTTGTCTCAAGAATTTAGGGGGTTCCAAGATCTTAATCTTCTTTCCATTAAATTCATATTTCTTAGGATTTTGTAACCAGTGTGTTACAAAGAGTGTGGTTAGTGTTACTCTTGAGTAGTATTTTATGCAGGTTTCCCCATTGAAATTCCCAGTCATGCATGTGACTATAAACATTTTTTTAGTCACCAGTACTCTGCATTAGCAAACCTCTAGCTGGAAAATTAAAAATAGAGGAGCAACTGAGAGCCGGGGGCAGAGAGGAGGACGAACGGGACAGAAAACCTTTCCAAGGTAGGCAATGGAAAGTTTTCAGGAAAGACCACATGATATCACATCATCCCCTGATAAAAATCTTTAAAGGCAATTTCATTTTTTCAAGGGCAGTGGCTTTTCAATCTCATCCAAGTCACAGGACAGATCACACCAGCAAGAATTGTAAGAGAAATATGATTTTTCCATGCACACCAGGTAGGATGGATTTATCGTTCATTCCATTCCAGTTAAAAAGCAGGATAGATCATTTATAGCTGCTTGAATGTCACATGGTTACTTTGCTGTGAATCTGGAAACACTCACCATAAAATACTGATTTTAATAAACTAAATCAATTCATTCCCAGCACTGATCAATACTTAGCAGTGTGCCTGGGAAGAAGAACTGCTGCCACACTTACCTTTCTGAAGACAAAAAGATGAATACACAGGAAAGAGGAAGTGAATCTGGGAATTAATGGATGATTTTAAGAGCAAGATGACCTGAGCAATTTTCTAGTTCTGCTGCAATTTAAATGCGTCCTTCTGTGTCCATGTACAGATAACTATTAATTTCTATTGCATTGTCTCAGCTGTCTTTCAGGTAGCTTTAGAGAAAGAAAGTCATTCCACTGTCTATTCACTTGAGAAACACAGCAGATGCCAGTAATGAACCAGAAAACAATCTTGATATGATGGAACAGGTTTTACTTTGGTATTAATTTTTGACAAATTAAATACTGTATAACCCCACTAAATACTGTTCACTGTATATTAAGCTAGATATTGTAATAGCTAAGAAAATGTATATTTAAGCTGTGTTATGAAATGAACAAATAGAAGAAGTTGAGCAATACGTTTATTTGGGCCAAGAAGTTAACATGCACTATGGTCAGGAAGGCGAACTCTTGCAAAGAAAGAAAACTGGTTGGAGCGCATTCAATTATATGGAGGATGTCCTCCAAGGAAAAATCAACAAGGCAACACATGCAATCTCTTCGATTCAACAGTATTGCTGGCAATGTTGTACAACAGCGAAACATGGGCGCTGACAGAGACTGAGGAGCAACAACTGTCTGTCACAGACAGAATGATGGCAAGAAGAATTCTGGTGTTTTCAATCTGTGACCAAGTCCCCAATGACGTGATCACAATGCAGTGTGGAGTGCAGGACATAACTGTTGAAAGGAACTACGTTAAAATGTGATGGGCCAGGCATATAGCTAGGCTCACTGACAACGTGGAGGATTGGGCTAAAACAAATCTGATGAGGTTCAACAAGGACAAGTGCAGAGTCCTGCACTTAGGACAGAAGAATCGCAAGCACTGCTACAGGCCGTGGACCAGCTGGCTAAGCGGCAGTTCTGCAAAAAAGGACCTGGGGATTACAGTGGATGAGAAGCTGGATGAGAGTCAACAGTGTGCCCTTGTTGCCAAGAAGGCTAACGGCATATTGGGCTGCATTAGTAGGAGCATTGCCACCAGATCGAGGGAGGTGATTATTTCCCTCTATTTCGCACTGGTGAGGCCACACCTGGAGTATTGTGTCCAGTTTTGAGCATCCCACTACAGAAAGGATGTGGACAAATTGGAGAGAGTCCAGTGGAGGACAATGAAAATGATTAGGGGGGCAGGAGCACATGACTTATGAGGAGAGGCTGAGGGCCCTGGGCTTATTTAGTCTGCAGAAAAGAAGAGTGAGGCAGGATTTGATAGCAGCCTTCAACTACCTGAAGGGGGGATAGGCTGTTCTCAGTGGTGGCAGATGACAGAAGAAGCAGCAATGGTCTCAAGTTGCAGTGAGGGAGGTCTAGGTTGGATGTTAGGAAAAACTATTTCACTAGGAGGGTGGTGAAGCACTGGAATGGGTTACCTAGGGAGGGGGTGGAATCTCCATCCTTAGAGATTTTTAAGGCCCGACTTGACAAAGCCCTGGCTGGGTTGATTTAGTTGGGGTTGGTCCTGCTTTGAGCAGAGGGGTGGCCTGGATGACTTCCTGAGGTCTCCTCCAACCCTAATCTTCTATGATTCTATGAATAGATGGACTGCAGCTGTCAAGAAGTGGTACCCACAGGAACTGAAACAATCACGCAGCCGACCTCCAAAGAGATGGGAAGATTTTATCATGAAAAGGCATGGCTGAATACGGAGAAGCAAGGCTAGGATAAGAGAAGAATGGAAGACATTGTGATTGGCACAATCTATATGAGGGCTGAAGGACTAATCAGTCAGGGTGGTCAAGGTGATGAAATGTGCAGATATTTACTTCACATGTTTAGAGTCAATCTGTGTCTTTATTCAGAAAAACAAATGTAGGGCCCAGTCCTGCTCCCACTAAAGTCAATGGCAACATTTCTAAAAATAGAAATAGACAAACCTTTAAATGTAAAATTATGAAATGGTTAGATACCTGTCCCTGCCACCACCCTTCCCAAACTTAGGCCTTTAGCTGAACTATTTTTATGGGATTTTTTTAAATGCATTCTCTTACTGACATCTCCAAATAATTCCTCGTGTTCACTCCCACGCTCATCCCCCCCAGGTACCCAATGCATGCATCAAGACCTCTGTCCCATAATAATTGGTCCAAAATTAATCACTCCTTCCTCTAGTTCTCAGTCAGTTCCCCGTGCTATGACCCTTCTCCCCCCCAAAAAAAAAAAAAATATCTCCTGCACCAATTATTTTCCCTTCTCATCCTCGGATACCCTGAGTCTGATCTTTAATCAAAATCATCCTGTCCTAGTACCACCTGCTGCTCCAGTGCACTGCTGCCATTATCTTAATTCTGCACTGTGATCCTACACGGCATGATGCTTCTGAAGGAGCATAAAGCGTTCTCAGATGCCTTGAACTCAGGGAAGCATTGCATATTGCAAGCTCAAGTCAGTGGCAATGGACCAGAGCACCAGATGTCATGGCTGCAATAGGATTGTCATGACACGTGGATGTCTCAGAGGAAACCAGCTGTATGTGGAGGAGCCAGCAAAAAACTGGGCTAGAAACCAGCTGTGTTCTGGGTAAGGCTGGGACAGCTGGAAAAACGGAATGGACAGGAATTGGTCAAGAGGGATGGCTGTTGAAAGGAGTCTTGGGATAGGCAGCCAGTCAAGGCAGCCTGGAAAAGGAATGTTGTTGTTTTAATAAATAAATAAATAAATAAAAGTACCTCTAAATGGCCTTTCATCTAAAAATTTCAAAATATGATACCAACATTAAATATCACAATTTCATTATCAAAATTAGCCCCCCCCCCCATTTTACAGTTGGGGAAACTGAGGCCCAAAACCTGACAGATTGGGGCCCAAGACCATATAGACAGACAATAAAAAAAAGCCATTTTTCTTACCTGGACCCTAAAATAGATATAGGTTTAGTTAAACTGCAAATCGGTTCAGATTAGCTTGGATTTTTGCCTGTCCCATTTAATCCACTAAAAGAAAAACTGATGAATTAAATCATAGAATCATAGAATATCAGGGTTGGAAGGGACCCCAGAAGGTCATCTAGTCCAACCCCCTGCTCAAAGCAGGACCAATTCCCAGTTAAATCATCCCAGCCAGGGCTTTGTCAAGCCTGACCTTAAAAACCTCTAAGGAAGGAGATTCTACCACCTCCCTAGGTAACGCATTCCAGTGTTTCACCACCCTCTTAGTGAAAAAGTTTTTCCTAATATCCAGTCTAAACCTCCCCCACTGCAACTTGAGACCATTACTCCTCGTTCTGTCATCTGCTACCATTGAGAACAGTCTAGAGCCATCCTCTTTGGAACCCCCTTTCAGGTAGTTGAAAGCAGCTATCAAATCCCCCCTCATCCTTCTCTTCTGCAGGCTAAACAATCCCAGCTCCCTCAGCCTCTCCTCATAACTCATGTGTTCCAGTCCCCTAATCATTTTTGTTGCCCTTCGCTGGACTCTCTCCAATTTATCCACATCCTTCTTGTAGTGTGGGGCCCAAAACTGGACACAGTACTCCAGATGAGGCCTCACCAATGTCGAATAGAGGGGAACGATCACATCCCTCGATCTGCTCGCTATGCCCCTACTTACACATCCCAAAATGCCATTGGCCTTCTTGGCAACAAGGGCACACTGCTGACTCATATCCAGCTTCTCCTCCACTGTCACCCCTAGGTCCTTTTCCGCAGAACTGCTGCCTAGCCATTCGGTCCCTAGTCTGTAGCTGTGCATTGGGTTCTTCCGTCCTAAGTGCAGGACCTTGCACTTATCCTTATTGAACCTCATCAGATTTCTTTTGGCCCAATCCTCCAATTTGTCTAGGTCTTTCTGTATCCTATCCCTCCCCTCCAGCGTATCTACCACTCCTCCCAGTTTAGTATCATCCGCAAATTTGCTGAGAGTGCAATCCACACCATCCTCCAGATCATTTATGAAGATATTGAACAAAACCGGCCCCAGGACCGACCCTTGGGGTACTCCACTTGATACCGGCTGCCAACTAGACATGGAACCATTGATCACTACCCGTTGAGCCTGACAATCTAGCCAGCTTTCTACCCACCTTGTAGTGCATTCATCCAGCCCATACTTCCTTAACTTGCTGACAAGAATACTGTGGGAGACTGTGTCAAAAGCTTTGCTAAAGTCAAGAAACAATACATCCACTGCTTTCCCCTCATCCACAGAACCAGTAATCTCATCATAAAAGGCGATTAGATTAGTCAGGCATGACCTTCCCTTGGTGAATCCATGCTGGCTGTTCCTGATCACTTTCCTCTCATGCAAGTGCTTCAGGATTGATTCTTTGAGGACCTGCTCCATGATTTTTCCAGGGATTGAAGTGAGGCTGACTGGCCTGTAGTTCCCAGGATCCTCCTTCTTCCCTTTTTTAAAGATTGGCACTACATTAGCCTTTTTCCAGTCATCCGGGTTCTTCCCCGGTTCGCCATGAGTTTTCAAAGATAATGGCCAATGGCTCTGCAATCACAGCCGCCAATTCCTTCAGCACTCTCGGATGCAACTCGTCCGGCCCCATGGACTTGTGCACGTCCAGCTTTTCTAAATAGTCCCTAACCACCTCTATCTCCACAGAGGGCTGGCCATCTCTTCCCCATTTTGTGATGCCCAGCGCAGCAGTCTGGGAGCTGACCTTGTTAGTGAAAACAGAGGCAAAAAAAGCATTGAGGGAAAAAATCAAACCAGGGAGTATGTTTCGGGTAAAATAAAATCACTGTTAGAAAACTGACTGAAAGCCCTTCATTTCATTTAGAAAAAGACAAATATTCACAACTGTGTGGTCAGAACACTGATATCCCAGCTGCCATTAATCAGCCACTGGCATTATACCCCCTGAGAACCACCACCTGTGAGTAGGGTGACCAGACAGCAAATGTGAAAAATCGGGACAGGGGATACGGGGTAATAGGAGCCTATATAATAAAAAGACCCAAACACTGGGACTGTCCCTATAAAATGTCCCGGAATGTCTGGGTTCCAGCAACGCAGACACAGGTAACTAACCGCTTTCATGTTCTCTCCACAGGTATCGTTGCGGAGAGTGGACCAGATGATATGTCTGGGGCGAGAAAGCAGAAGGAGACTCCGCTGGTTGGAAGGCATGAGATGCGCTGTCCTGAGGTTGGGGGTTCCACGACCACCACTCCCAAGAGGAGAAGGCGGGTGGTGGTGGTCGGGGACTCTCTCCTCCGGGGGACTGAGTCATCTATCTGCCGCCCTGACCGGGAAAACAGAGAAGTCTGCTGCTTGCCAGGGGCTAAGATTCGCAATGTGACGGAGAGACTGCTGAGACTCATCAAGCCCTCGGATCGCTACCCCTTCCTGCTTCTCCACGTGGGCACCAATGATACTGCCAAGAATGACCTTGAGCGGATCACTGCGGACTATGTGGCTCTAGGAAGAAGGATAAAGGAGTTGGAGGCGCAAGTGGTGTTCTCGTCCATCCTCCCCGTGGAAGGAAAAGGCCTAGGTAGGGAGCGTCGAATCGTGGAAGTCAACGAATGGCTACGCAGGTGGTGTCGGAGAGAAGGCTTTGGTTTCTTTGACCATGGGATGGTGTTCCATGAAGGAGGAGTGCTGGGCAGAGACGGGCTCCATCTTACGAAGAGAGGGAAGAGCATCTTTGCCAGCAGGCTGGCTAACCTAGTGAGGAGGGCTTTAAACTAGGTTCACCGGGGGAAGGAGACCAAAGCCCTGAGGTAAGTGGGAAAGCGGGATACCGGGAGGAAGCACAGGCAGGAATGTCTGTGAGGGGAGGGCTCCTGCCTCATACTGGCAATGAGGGGCGATCAACAGGTTATCTCAAGTGCTTATACACAAATGCACAAAGCCTTGGAAACAAGCAGGGAGAACTGGAGGTCCTGGTGATGTCAAGGAACTATGACGTGATCGGAATAACAGAGACTTGGTGGGATAACTCACATGACTGGAGTACTGTCATGGATGGTTATAAACTGTTCAGGAAGGACAGGCAGGGCAGAAAAGGTGGGGGAGTAGCACTGTATGTAAGGGAGCAGTATGACTGCTCAGAGCTCCGGTACGAAACTGCAGAAAAACCCGAGTGTCTCTGGATTAAGTTTAGAAGTGTGTGCAACAAGAGTGATGTAGTGGTGGGAGTCTGCTATAGACCACCGGACCAGGGGGATGAGGTGGATGAGGCTTTCTTCTGGCAGCTCACGGAAGCTACTAGATCGCATGCCCTGATTCTCATGGGTGACTTTAATTTTCCTGATATCTGCTGGGAGAGCAATACAGCGGTGCATAGACAATCCAGGAAGTTTTTGGAAAGCGTAGGGGACAATTTCCTGGCGCAAGTGCTAGAGGAGCCAACTAGGGGGGGCGCTTTTCTTGACCTGCTGCTCACAAACCGGGTAGAATTAGTGGGGGAAGCAAAAGTGGATGGGAATCTGGGAGGCAGTGACCATGAGTTGGTTGAGTTCAGGATCCTGACGCAGGGAAGAAAGGTAAGCAGCAGGATAAGGACCCTGGACTTCAGGAAAGCAGACTTCGACTCCCTCAGGGAACGGATGGCCAGGATCCCCTGGGGGACTAACTTGAAGGGGAAAGGAGTCCAGGAGAGCTGGCTGTATTTCAAGGAATCCCTGTTGAGGTTACAGGGACAAACCATCCCGATGAGTCGAAAGAATAGTAAATATGGCAGGCGACCAGCTTGGCTTAATGGTGAAATCCTAGCGGATCTTAAACATAAAAAAGAAGCTTACAAGAAGTGGAAGGTTGGACATATGACCAGGGAAGAGTATAAAAATATTGCTCGGGCATGTAGGAATGTTATCAGGAGGGCCAAATCGCACCTGGAGCTGCAGCTAGCCAGAAATGTCAAGAGTAACAAGAAGGGTTTCTTCAGGTATGTTGGCAACAAGAAGAAAGCCAAGGAATGTGTGGGCCCCTTACTGAATGAGGGAGGCAACCTAGTGACAGAGGATGTGGAAAAAGCTAATGTACTCAATGCTTTTTTTGCCTCTGTTTTCACTAACAAGGTCAGCTCCCAGACTGCTGCGCTGGGCATCACAAAATGCGGAAGAGATGGCCAGCCCTCTGTGGAGATAGAGGCGGTTAGGGACGATTTAGAAAAGCTGGACGTGCACAAGTCCATGGGGCCGGACGAGTTGCATCCGAGAGTGCTGAAGGAATTGGCGGCTGCGATTGCAGAGCCACTGGCCATTATCTTTGAAAACTCGTGGCGAACCGGGGAAGTCCCGGATGACTGGAAAAAGGCTAATGTAGTGCCAATCTTTAAAAAAGGGAAGAAGGAAGATCCTGGGAACTACAGGCCAGTCAGCCTCACCTCAGTCCCTGGAAAAATCATGGAGCAGGTCCTCAAAGAATCAATCCTGAAGCACTTGCATGAGAGGAAAGTGATCAGGAACAGCCAGCATGGATTCACCAAGGGAAGGTCATGCCTGACTAATCTAATCGCCTTTTATGATGAGATTACTGGTTCTGTGGATGAAGGGAAAGCAGTGGATGTATTGTTTCTTGACTTTAGCAAAGCTTTTGACACGGTCTCCCATAGTATTCTTGTCACCAAGTTAAGGAAGTATGGGTTGGATGAATGCACTATAAGGTGGGTAGAAAGCTGGCTAGATTGTCGGGCTCAACGGGTAGTGATCAATGGCTCCATGTCTAGTTGGCAGCCGGTATCAAGTGGAGTGCCCCAAGGGTCGGTCCTGGGGCCGGTTTTATTCAATATCTTCATAAATGATCTGGAGGATGGTGTGGATTGCACTCTCAGCAAATTTGCAGATGATACTAAACTGGGAGGAGTGGTAGATACGCTGGAGGGGAGGGATAAGATACAGAAGGACCTAGACCAATTGGAAGATTGGGCCAAAAGGAATCTGATGAGGTTCAATAAGGATAAGTGCAGGGTCCTGCACTTAGGACGGAAGAACCCAATGCACAGCTACAGACTAGGGACCGAATGGCTAGGCAGCAGTTCTGCAGAAAAGGACCTAGGGGTGACAGTGGACGAGAAGCTGGATATGAGTCAACAGTGTGCCCTTGTTGCCAAGAAGGCCAATGGCATTTTGGGATGTATAAGTAGGGGCATAGCGAGCAGATCGAGGGACGTGATCGTTCCCCTCTATTCGACATTGGTGAGGCCTCATCTGGAGTACTGTGTCCAGTTTTGGGCCCCACACTTCAAGAAGGATGTGGATAAATTGGAGAGAGTCCAGCGAAGGGCAACAAAAATGATTAGGGGACTGGAACACATGAGTTATGAGGAGAGGCTGAGGGAGCTGGGATTGTTTAGCCTGCAGAAGAGAAGAATGAGGGGGGATTTGATAGCTGCTTTCAACTACCTGAAAGGGGGTTCCAAAGAGGATGGCTCTAGACTGTTCTCAATGGTAGCAGATGACAGAACGAGGAGTAATGGTCTCAAGTTGCAGTGGGGGAGGTTTAGATTGGATATTAGGAAAAACTTTTTCACTAAGAGGGTGGTGAAACACTGGAATGCGTTACCTAGGGAGGTGGTAGAATCTCCTTCCTTAGAGGTTTTTAAGGTCAGGCTTGACAAAGCCCTGGCTGGGATGATTTAACTGGGAATTGGTCCTGCTTTGAGCAGGGGGTTGGACTAGATGACCTTCTGGGGTCCCTTCCAACCCTGATATTCTATGATTCTATGATTCTATGAAAATCGGGACATCTGGTCACCCTACCTGTGATTGATTGTACCAGCTGAAAGTTATGCAGCTAGTTAGATGATAGCAAGACACAAATGGCTCATTATCACTATTAGTGTCAAAAGTGAGTCAGACCACAGAGGGCTCAGACAGGAATGTTTTTAAAAATTTAAAGAACTTTCAAGCAAATCAAAAAGATTTTTAGGGCCTCCAGTGGGAGAGTCTGTTAGGGATGATACAAGAGGCAGCAGAATTTCTGAACAAGTTAAAAAGTAAATATCCAGCAACCCTAACTGGAAGCATTGGACAGGAGCTGGAAAAGTCAAATGGGAGTGGAATATATTCAACAGATATTAGGATCAAAAAAATCCTTCACTGCCCTTTTAACCCGAAAAGCTTTCTAAAGTCCATGCAAGGAGTGGGTGGGCTTTTGAAAAGGCACCAGAATTAAATAATAAAGTTAGTGCAATGGCCCAGTCAATCAGGGTACAGTAAAAACAGTCTTGTCTGTATTTGTCCCTTTCAAATGTGCAGGGGAGCAGAATGAATTTTGACAGTTGGGGAAACAGTCACTGGGAAAAGGGAAGCACAAGGACACCATTTCAAAAAGTAACTGATGGTGATTTACAATATCCACAGAGTATCAGGCATGGCCAGGGGAGTCCATAGGCTGGGAACATTTACAGATTTTTGTTTTTTTATGAAATGACCAAACCACCATTATATGATCACATTAAAATCTTATCCAGACCAAGCATGTCAAGGTTCTTTCCCCACTCTGAACTCTAGGGTACAGATGTGGGGACCTGCATGAAAACCCCCTAAGCTTATTTTTACCAGCTTAGGTTAAAACTTCAAGGTACAAACTATTTTATCTTTTGCCCTTGGACTTTATTGCTGCCACCACCAAGCGTCTAACAGATATATAACAGGGAAAGAGCCCGCTTGGAAACGTCTTTCCCCCCAAAATCCTCTCCAAACCCTACACCCCCTTTCCTGGGGAAAGCCTGATAAAAATCCTCACCAATTTGCATAGGTGAACGCAGACCCAAACCCTTGGATCTTAAGAACAATGAAAAAGCAATCAGGTTCTTAAAAGAAAAGAAAAAAAGTAAAAGAATCACCTCTGTAAAATCAGGATGGTAAATACCTTACAGGGTAATCAGATTCAAAACAGAGAATCCCTCTAGGAAAAACCTTAAGTTACAAAAACATACATTCCATCCAGCACAGCTTATTTTATCAGCCATTTAAACAAAACAGAATCTAACGTATATCTAGCTAGATTACTTATGAAGTTCTAAGACTCCATTCCTTTTCTGTTCCCGGCAAAAGCATCACACAGACAGAGAGAACCCTTTGTTTCTCCCGCACCTCCAGCTTTGAAAGTATCTTGTCTCCTCATTGGTCATTTTGGTCAGGTGCCAGCGAGGTTATCCTAGCTTCTTAACCCTTTACAGGTGAAAGGGTTTTTCCTGTGGCCAGGAGGGATTTAAATATAAAGGGAAGGGTAAACACCTTTATGACACCCCCCCCAAATCACAGATAGGGTGAAACGCTGACTGTGATTTCTTCCTGGAGCTCTAGGGGAAAACAGAGTTAATAAGACACATGCACCTCTAAATATAATACCAAGTACATAAAGACTAACAATATTTTCCACATCTCAAGGACGATTTTAACCAGTTGATTTTGGGAAACTTTCACGGGAGAGTGCATCAACCACTTTGTTAGAAGCTCCTGAGATGTGTTGGATGTCGAAATCAAAATCTTGGAGAGCTAAACTCCAACGAAGAAGTTTTTTGTTATTTCCCGTGGCGGTATGAAGACACTGTAGCGCAGCATGGTCGGTTTGCAGGTGGAAACACCGTCCCCAAACATATGGGCGTACCTTTTCCAGAGCGTAGACAATGGCGTAACATTCTTTTTCACTGACTGACCAGTTGCTTTCCCTCTCAGACAGCTTCTTGCTGAGAAACACTACAGCATGGAATTCTTGATCCGGTCCTTCCTGGATTAAAACTGCTCCCACACCACGCTCGGACGCATCTGTGGTTACTAGAAACGGTTTGTCAAAGTCTGGGGCCCTTAGCACAGGGTCAGACATGAGTGTCGCTTTAAGCTGGTTAAAGGCCTTCTGACACTCTTCGGACCACTGAACGGCATTTAGCTGTTTCTTTTCGGTTAGGTCTGTCAGTGGGGTGGCAATTTGGCTGTATTGAGGTACAAATCGCCTGTAATATCCCACCAAGCCTAAGAAGGATTGGACCTGTTTCTTTGACTTTGGGACAGGCCACTTTTGGATAGCATCCACTTTGGCCTGTAGGGGGTTGATAGTTCCTTGACCCACCTGGTGTCCAAGGTAAGTCACTCTGTTTAGGCTTATTAGATACTTCTTAGCCTTAACAGTTAGTCCTGCCTCCCTTATGCGCTCGAAGACTTTTTGTAGATGTTCCAGGTGTTCTGCCCAGGAATCCGAAAATATGGCCACATCGTCAAGGTAGGCGACTGCATGTTCTCCTAATCCTGCTAGGAGACTATCTACAAGACTTTGGAAGGTGGCAGGTGCATTCCGCAGCCCGAAAGGGAGTATATTAAATTCATACAGCTCGACATGTGTGGTGAAGGCTGACCTTTCCTTGGCGGATTCATCTAGCGGTACCTGCCAGTACCCCTTGGTTAAGTCCAAGGTAGAGATGAACTGTGCCCGTCCCAGTTTCTCTAATAGTTCATCTGTGCATGGCATTGGATAGTTGTCTGGGCGAGTTACAGCATTTAGCTTATGATAGTCCATGCAAAAACGTATCTCCCCATCTGGTTTGGGAACTAGAACTACTAGAGATGCCCATGCACTGCCAGAGGGGCGGATTACCCCCATCTGTAACATATCCTGGATCTCCCGTTCTATAGCAGTTTTAGCTTGAGGAGACACCCGGTAAGGTTGGACTTTAATTCGGTGAGCAGTACCTGTGTCAATGGAGTGGTATGCCCATTCAGTCAGTCCTAGGGTGGCTGAGAATGTCGGCGCGTAGCTAGTGCACAGTTTCTTGATCTGCTGTCACTGCATACAACCAAGGGTCATGGAGAGGTTCACCTCTTCCACGCCACCAGCACTTTTCCCTTCGTAGTGGACACCTTCAGGCCACTCAGCATCATCTCCTCCCTGAGCTGTAAACTGACAAACCTTTAATTCTCTGGAATAAAAGGGCTTTAGAGGATTAATATGGGCTTTAGAGGATTAACACTTTAGGCTTTCAGTTGGAGGTGGGGAATGCTATGAGATAATTAACAGCTCCCAGGCACTCCTGGACCATGAATGACCCTTCCCATGATGCTTCCATTTTATGGGCCTGGAGCGCCTTTAAGACCATGACCTGGTCCTCTACTTTGAAGGAATGCTCTCTAGCATGTTTATCATACCAGGCTTTTTGCTCTTTTTGAGCATCCTGTAGGTTTTCTTTAGCAAGGGCTAACGAGGTTCGGAGGGTGTTTTGTAGGTTGGTTACAAAGTCCAGAATGTTAGTTCCTGGAGAAGGTATAAACCCCTCCCATTGCTGTTTCACCAACTGTAATGGCCCCTTAACCTCGTGGCCATATACAAGTTCAAATGGTGAAAACCCTAAACTGGGATGTGGTACAGCTCTGTAGGCAAAGAGCAACTGCTGCAACACTAGGTCCCAATCATTGGAGTGCTCATTTAAGAATTTAAGTATCATGGCCCCCAAAGTTCCATTAAACTTCTCCACCATGCCATTTGTTTGATGGTGGTAAGGAGTGGCGACCAAGTGATTTACCCCATGAGCTTCCCAAAGGCTCTCCATAGTTCCTGCCGGGAAATTAGTTCCTGCATCTGTAAGGATGTCGGAGGGCCAGCCTACCCTGGCAAAATGTCTGCTAGTGCCTGGCACACACTTTTAGCCTTGGTGTTGCTTAGAGGTACTGCTTCCGGCCATCGGGTGGCAAAATCCATGAAAGTCAGTATATACTGCTTTCCTCTGGGTGTCTTTTTCGGAAGAGGACCCAGAATATCCACAGCTACTCACTGAAATGGAACTTCAATGATGGGGAGTGGCTGGAGAGGGGCTTTGACCTGGTCTTGGGGTTTTCCCACTCTTTGGCACACCTCACAAGACCGGACATAGGTAGAGACATCCTTGCCCATTCCCTCCCAGTGGAATGACCCCCCCAAACAGTCTTTGGTCCTGTTCACCCCAGTATGGCCATTAGGATGATTGTGGGCTAAGCTAAAGAGCTTGACACGGTACTTAGTTGGAACTACCAACTGTCTCTGAGGATGCCAGTCTTCCTGGTGTCCACCAGAAAGAGTTTCCTTGTATAAAAGTCCTCTTTCTACAACAAACCTGGATCAATTAGAAGAGCTGAGAGGTGGGGGGGTTGCTCCGTGCCACCGTCCAAGCTCTCTGGAGTCTTTCATCTGCTTTCTGTTCGGTCTCGAATTGTTCCCTTGATGCTGGAGACACAAGTTCCTCATTGGATTGTGGACCTATGCTTGGTCCCTCTGGAAGTGATGTAGGGGATGGGGCTGTTTCCGTTGACTGTGAACCGCTCTCCGCTGGGGCACTATGTTGGGGTTCAGGCTCCGGCTGAGCCTCTTGTGTAGGGTTATTGGCTGCTGCTGGTTCAGGTTCGGTGGGGCCCTCTGGTGTTGAGGTTGCAAGTACTGGATTCAGTGCTGGCAATGGGTCTGGTGCTAGCTGTTCTGCCGGTTCCAGTTCTGGGATTGGCTCTGTCTGGGTCTCTGGGACTGGATCCACTACTGCTGTTGCAGACATTGGCCTGGGGTCCGGGTCCATCACTTCTGACCGGGTCCTGGTAGAAGTTTCCGGAACAGAGCTAGGCGTGACAGCTTGTTTAGCCTGGCTGCAGGTGACCATTCCCACCCTCTTGGCTAGCTTCACATGATTGGCCAAGTCTTCCCTCAACAGCATGGGGATGGGATAATCATCATAGACTGCAAAAGTCCATGTTCCTGACCTGCCCTTGTACTGGACAGGCAACTTGGTTGGAGGCAAACTGAAAGAGTTTGACTTGAAGGGTTGAATAGTCACTTGGATCTCTGGGTTGATTAAATTGGGGTCCACTAAGGAAGCATGGATAGCCGACACTTGTGCTCCGGTGTCCCTCCATGCGGTGACCTTCTTCCCGCCCACACTCACAGTTTCCCTCCACTCCAAGGGTATCTGGGAGGTATCTGGGCCTGAGGACCTCTGGTGTGATTCCAGTGCAATGAACTGTAATCTGTTGGGGTTCTTGGGGCAGTTGGCCTTCACATGTCCCGGCTTGTTACATTTAAAACATCGTCCAGCTGACGGTCACTGGGACGAGGTGGGCTGCTGGAGAATGGCGTGGCGGGACAATAAGGTGTCTGGAGGGTTCCTTGGGGGATAGTTGGGGCCTTGGGCTGCCTCCAGTAGTAGGGTGTGGTCTGAGGTTTTCCCTTCTGGTATCCGCTCCAACTGCAACCAGTTTTTTTTCTTTTCTGCCACCTCCACCCATTTGGCTCCAATCTCCACTGCCTCAATTACAGTTTTGGGCTTCCCATCTAGGATGTAGATGATCATTATATGATCACATTAAAATCTTATCCAGACCAAGCATTATTAAAATCAATAAATAAATCATACTCTGCCTCCTTCCTTCTGACTCTTTCTAGCTTTTCTAAAAAATATATCTTGCTGCTCCTTTCCCCCTTCAAAGTAAAACAGAATTATACAAGTGTAATGCAGATATAATTTACACCTCACTTCACCAGATTATCAATCTGCACCCTCAAAAGCATTCACACCAAGGGGAGGCAGACACTTTTCACCTTCCTTTAGGTTTTGTTGTTGTTGTTGATTATGATAATTTTTTACTGGGTGTGTGCAGCTTTAGTTTATAGCCAAGGTTCTCCAGGTGACATACTGGCAAGGCTGCTGAGCATATGCTGAATGACTGCATTCCCCATCCCTCCTGGCCATGTACCCTTCCTAGCCAATACCTCTGATTTCTTTTATTGCATTGACCTAGTATAATGTTCCCCATCAAAAGGGAAGTTCTGGATGGTTTCCAAGAGTCCCTTAGTACACTTTCTGCTTCAGAGGTCCTTCCTCTGGTTTTATCCTGACAAAAACAGGTATAAAGCCAGGCTGAATTTGATCATTTCATCCCTTTAAAATGTTTCAATTTGCTGTTGCTTTTTTTCTCCTCTAAAACTCTCACACTTTTTCTTTCCTGATTCAGTCTCTCTTCCTTTGTCTACATATCTTCAGTGTCTTCCCTCTCTCCACCTTTCCCCTTTTTGGATCTCCCCATTATTGTCTCTTGTCCCTTCATTGATAAATTCTTGCCCTATGTTTTGCTCTATCTTCCATTTCACCAGCCTCTCCTTTTGGTCATCACAGGAGAGTAGTGCCAGGCAGACTGTTGGCCTGAGTCTCCAGCCTGGGAAGGACCGACACCATACCCAGAGCCTGGATCAGGGTTTCATTTAAGGATTACCTGTTCTGCTCATTCTCTCTAAAGCACCAGGCATTGGCCACTGTCGAAAGACAGGATACTGGGCTAGGTGGACCTTTTGTCTGACCTAGTATGGCCATTCTTATTCTTATTTACTCAAATAGAAAACTCACGAAGTACTATGTAATAAAGCTCTTCACTGGTGTGGTTTTGCAAACTGTACCTTGACGTGGGTTAGCTTCCTAGACAAGAAGCCTGGGGGAGGGTGCTGAAGAAGCCCATGTTCTGTTATGCAGAAGCATTTGGGCAATGGTATCATTGAATAAAGAAGATCTATTTCAAGCACCTTGAGGCCGGTGTGATTACTGAACACCACAAGGTACTGGGCGTAAACAGAAATTTAAGAAAATAACTTGAGCGGAAGAATGGAGCAGCTAACATTGCTCAAACTCACTGGAAATATGTAATTTAAACAGTGCTTTGCTCTGTATGTACAAGCAATGGGTGCCAGTGAAAAGGAAGACAATCAAAAGGTAGCCTTATTTCTGACAATAGCAGGTTCTGATACGCTTAACACTTTTCGGTTTACTCAGGCAGAGGAGAACTGTGAAATAGTACAAAAATTTGAGCAGTACTACATTCCACATAAAAATGAAACGTGAGAGAGATGTTTTTACCCAAGATAACAAAAAGAAAGTAAAGCTATAAAAAAGTTTGTGACTGATCTCAGGCAAAAGACCCAATCTTTTGATTTTGGTGAATGAACCAAGTCCCTGGTAAGAGACCAGAATGTGATTGGAATCCAAAACAAAAAACTGAGAGAGAGAGAGATTACTGGAAGACCCAGAATTAACCCTTGACCAGACAATTAGAATTTCTCTGGTGCAGGAAGTCACCCAGTCCAGAATGAAGCTTATGGACAGTGATCTGACAGGAATCATTTCAGAGATGTTCCATGGCCTGTGCTATGCAGGGGTAAGGTTAGGGGGTTGCAGTGGTCCTATGCGGCCTTGGAATCTATGATAGAGAATCCAAAATACCACAAGTGTCAAGGTTCCTTCCACACTCTGAACTCTAGGGTACAGATGTGGGGACCTGCATGAAAGACCCCCTAAGCTTATCCTTACCAGCTAAGGTTAAAAACTTCCCCAAGGTACAAACTTTGCCTTGTCCTTGAACCATATGCTGCCACCACCAAGCGTTTTAAACAAAGAACAGGGAAAGAGCCCACTTGGAGACGTCTTTCCCCCAAAATATCCCCCAAGCTCTACACGCCCTTTCCTGGGGAAGGCTTGATAAGAATCCTCACCAATTTGTACAGGTGAACACAGACCCAAACCCTTGGATCTTAAGAACAATGAAAAAGCAATCAGGTTCTTAAAAGAAGAATTTTAATTAAAGCAAAGGTAAAAGAATCACCTCCGTAAAATCAGGATGGTAAATACCTTACAGGGTAATCAGATTCAAAACATAGAGAATCCCTCTAGGCAAAGCCTTAAATTACAAAAAGACACAAAAAACAGGAATATTCATTCCATCCAGCACAGCTTATTTTACCAGCCATTAAATAAAAGGAAATCTAACGCATGTTCTAGCTAGTTTACTTACTAAAGTAACATGAGTTGTAAGGCTGCATTCCTGATCTGTTCCCAGCGAAAGCATCACACAGACAGACCAACCCTTTGTTCCCCCCTCCCTCCAGATTTGAAAGTATCTTGTCCCCTCATTGGTCATTTTGGGTCAGGTGTCAGCAAGGTTATCATAGCTTCTTAACCCTTTACAGTGAAAAGGTTTTACCTCTGGCCAGGAGGGATTTTATAGCACTGTATACAGAAAGGTGGTTACCCTTCCCTTTATATTTATGACAACAAGAAAAGAAACAAGCAGCAGAAAAGTATGCAGAGAGCAGTGCGCACAATGTGGAAAAAGAGGACAACAGCAGGATCACTGGCTAAGATGAATTCTTAATAAGAGCAATGGACAGTGTTGCAGCAGAAGAGAATTGGGCTATCAACCTGAAAGCAAATTAAGTTGGACAATGGTGCACAAGTCAATATGTTGCCAGAAACCTTGTTATTAACACTGAACAAAAAGCCATAAGTAATAGAAAGTAAACAGGTAAAACTCAGGGTTTACAGTGGTGAGCTTATCCCCACTAAAGGATATCCAAACTAGATATATGGGTAAATAAAGTTGTTAGGATATAGATATTCAGGCCTGCCTGTAAAGGCCTGTACTTTAAGAATTTAGGTGTATTCTTATCACTTGGCTAGTTAGAGGTATAAAAGAAAGAATCAAAATCACTGTCTGCCAATGTAAGGTCCTTCTCTTACTGTGACAGTCTGGGGCCCTGTTCTTAGGCTAAGGCCTTTGGCTAAGCAACAGAGGCAGCCATAAGCTGGGAAGCAACCGGTCACATCCTCACATTCCAACCTAGTCACATTGAAAAAAGGTGCTATTGGGCTGTTAGGCACTATCAGGACAGGATTGTATACCTATCAGCTCCAGAGAAAGGGAAGTGCCTAGAAAATGTAAAAGAAAACTTAGTTTGATAGCATCCTGTCTGGCAAGAACTCACTTATCAATACTGGGATGTGAAATCCTCACTTCTGTATTGTCTTGCCATTATAGTTCCCACTTTGCTATTGTTTGTCTGTATAATCTCTGTCTGGTTCTGTGATTTTTCCCGTCTGCTGTATAATTAATTTTGCTGGGTGTAAACTAATTAAGGTGATGGGATATAATTGGTTACATAATCATGTTACAATATGTTAGGATTGGTTAGTTAAATTTTAGTAGAATGATTGGTTAAGGTATAGCTAAGAATATTACTATATAAATTAGGGGCAAACAGGAAGTAAGTTGGGATTCGGAAATAAGGAAAAGGAACTTGTATTTAAGCTTGCTGGAAGTTCACCCCAATAAACATTGAATTGTTTGCACCTTCGGACTTCGGGTATTGTTGCTCTCTGTTCATGCAAGAAGGACCAGGGAAGTGGGAGAGTGAAGGAATAAGCTCTCTAACAAAAGTGGAAAGGGTACAATTTGTAATAGCACCAGGGAAAAGAGCATACATATTTGGTTAAAAATGTGTTATGCTCTTGGTCTCATCAAGAGAGTGCACTCATTGGAGAGGAAGAGACCAATACCAATTGAGGAAGATTTTAAGGACGTCTTCCAGAGCTACTGCTCAGGCTGAGGCTCTGCAGAGAGTCATTAAGGCTATTAGCATAAGGCAGCTGGGACAGCATATTTGAGCCCTTATTATCAATATGAGGAAGCTCTCAATACTTGGTGGAACGTTGTTTAAAGGCACCAGGATGGTGATTCCTAAGGCATTACAGAAATAGATGTTTTAAAGGATACATGAAGGTCATTTAGGGATTTCTAGATCTAAGCAAAGGGCCAGAGATATTTTTATATTGGCCTCAAATGAACAGTGACACTGAGGATGCTGTTAAGATTTGTCACGTATGCCAAAAATACAGGCCAAGTCAAGCAAAAGAGCCCATGTCGGTGGCACAAGAAAAATCAGCCCCCCGGAGCAAAGTAAGCATTGACTTGTTTACCACTGCTGGAAAAAATTATGTACTTGTCCTAGACTATTATTCTCAATTCTCTGAGGCAGTTTTACTTGAAGATACTACAGTTCCACAGGTGATGGTGCATATCAAATCTATTTTGAATAGACATAGTAATGTCTGACAATGGGACTCAGTTTATTGGCCATGAGTTTAAGCAGTTTGCAGTGAAGTTTGGGTTTAGACATCTAACTGCTAGTCCCCATTATCATCCATGCAACAGGTTGGTGGGAAATGGTGTCAAAATAATAAAGCATCACTGAAAAAGGCTGCAGCATCAGACACTGATCCATATTTAGCTCTGTTAAATTATAGGATGGCACCAATGAACCATGGTTTGTCAGCTGCAGATATTTTATTTAACAGAAAATTGAGAACTAGAAAGTGTGTCATGATAGAAGCTGAGGTAAGGGAACTGGGGATTCGCAGACGTACAACAAGATAGCTAAAGCTAAACAAACAAAAACAATATGACCTGGGGAGCTGGTATTTCATGAACATGATGAAGGACAAATCGATGATGGAAATCACTGGTCACAAACAGCAGTGGTGTAATATGCGGTTGCCTTGTGGTCTTCTAAGTTTATCACCCTAGATGGATATATACTGAGTAAGAGGAGACACCACCTTCTTCTGCTACTAGAAGGGAGGGAGATGAGGGGCACTGATTATGGCTTTGTGCCTGAGGTTCCAGTTAGGCAACAACCACAACAGGTCATGCTAACTGAGCCCCAGGACATAACGCTGCCTCACTGCCTCCTGACAAGACTCGTACTGATATTTCAGTGGAGACCTGCAAGTCCAAGCAGGGCACCTCAGAGATTACTTGAATGTTGTTAAGTAATTTATTTACTAGGTTGGTTATAAGTAGTTGGAATTGTGCGTTATATTAATGGTGTTGTTATCAGGATGGATTGATTTTAGTCCAAGTGATTTAAATCACCACTTTTTATCATGTTTTAGATCAGCAAGCAGAAAATCTTGATTTAAATAATCAATTTTAATCTTGTTTTGCATTTGTATCTTTTAGTTATTTTCCTGAAAAAGATTGATTTTCACTGGTTGGTAACCATTAGAACATGTTGATTTGCAACTAAATACAGCCTTTACACAAAAATTGTTACTTCTTTTTATTAACCAGGATGTTAATACACATCTATATTTATACACATTTATTTAAGAAATTACATAGTTTAAGATTTATTTAGATTCTTAATTTTTATTATTTTTTAATTTTATTAATTTTATTATGATAGAAAATGATGAGTGATGCATTTCTTATTTATTTACTAGATTATCAATTTTTTACTTCTGATTTGTGTCAAACTGCATTTGGCTGGAAATTGGTATTCAATTAAAAATGCACCAAAACAGCATTTTAATTTTTTATTAGTTAATAAAGTAAATAAAATGACCTTATATATTCTGGATAGATGAGAAAAAAAGTTTATCAAAACATGTTTTCCATTTAAAACTTATTGACTTATTAAACAAAGGAAGTATTATTTCATAAGTAGTGAACCAAGGTGATTGTTTCTGGCCACCAGCATCTTCAAGTTTTTTGAACAAATAGATCTCATCCTCGCAGACCTAGTTTTTATTCTTAGATTGGAACAGAGAAAAAAGCTCTCCAGCTTTTTCAACACCCAGTTTGTTTCCTAGCTTTAAATGAACTAGTTGAATAAACTGAAAAGAAGAAAATACTCTCTTTGCACCTGCAGTAAAGGCTAGGGCTGTCAAAAGCTGGTTTAGCACTTGAATAATCTATGGTTCCAGTTGCTTAGCCGTGACTTCCACCAGCTCTGTCATTTGACTTTCTTTAAAACTTAAGCAAACAAGGACTACTCAACTTTTTAAAATTTAGTTAATTGTAATGATTTTACTACACAATAATAAGTTTTGGCTTTCATTTCTTTTAAAAACATATTTAAATTAAAAATATCAGTTAGTAATGTGTTATCCACCCTAGTTATTATTAAAGTTTTAGATGGACAAAGAAGATGTAGTTTGGGGAACTATACCTTCTCCAAGAGGGTTAGCTTTCCAGACTGTACATCTGAGGGAGAGATGCTACAAAAGCCTACCCTCCAATATTCAGGGACAATTGGGAACTACATCACTGATGATCTCTTTCAACCACAGTTGGCCTAAAATCATTACTGAACATCACACCCAATCCTCCTACAGGTCATCTACTAGAAGTCCTCCTTCTGCAGCACCTATCACAGAAACCAGTCTATTTCCTGTAAGTGGGAACCCCAAATGAGCCACTTACTGGCTTTTATAATCACCTGATCAATCCCAGCTGGGAGGTAGCTGACCAGTCACAGGTCAGGCTGGGCCTTGCTCTCCCTTAAAGTGCCAGACACATTCTAACGTGAGTGATAAGTATTTCAGAAGGTACACAAAGACAAAGGCCCAAATCCACGAAGAGACTTAGGCACTATTGCAATCCACAGAACATCCACTCAGCTGCTGCCTAACCTTGTAGACACCTAAACTCACTCAGCACCTAAATTTTCACTGTAAAAGTTCCTTAGGCACCTACATTTCTGCCTCTGGGCATGAGTAGTGCTGCCTCCCTCTAAGCATCCAGAGGCCTATCTCCTGCCTAGTGTACTGGCTTTTGTGGATCCTATTGTTAGGCAGCTATCTCTCCCAATGCATTATAGAGAGAACCTAGGCGCCTAACTCAGTTTTTTGGGATCCCATTTTTGTTCCAGTGATTTTCCAGACACCTAAGCCCCTTTGTGAATTCAGGCCCAAGAGTATTTCTTGGAGACAACTTTCAAATATGGGCCAGGTGACAGCCCTACAAGAATACAGCAAAGTTGCAGGATCTGATGACTCTTCTCCAGTTGTTGTAAGAGCTCTTCAGGATTGGGATAGGTTATTTCCTATATTAGCAAGAAAGTTATAAAGCGTTAAAGGTGGAGACGAGAAATGGAAGTAGATTCAGATATTAGAGGCAGAGGGGAAACACAAGAGGAAGTCTGCAGGCCCAAGAACTTATCTATGTTTAAAATGCTACAGCAGCACAGCCCACATCCAAATAATGAAAACAAAGGGCAACTGGGTTTAGAATAATGACTAAACACTAGTGAGTTACATGACCTTGCAAGGACTCAGAGTTCAAAACCTGGGCTCAGATAAGTTTAATAGCTTTGTAGGAGTTTGGAGCCTTATAAAGGAAATTCAAGTGTGGGTGAAAAGACTTGTGCTGCTGCAGGTGTTGGGAACACTGGGGCATGGCCACTAGGTAACTCGAGGGGATGGAAGACCACGAGTGTCGATGAAGCCCCCTCGCACTAGGCCCCGGTGTCCTTGCCCCCCCCCCCCTGCCTGGAGGCACTCGCAGCAGCTCTGCGTGCTAGACCCAAGTGTCCTTGGCCCCCCGGCCTGGAGGCACACACAGCAGTTATGCTGAGAATCTGCAACAGTATGTTGCAGAGTCAGACTGCCTGAAACTAAGCAAGGCCAAACAGGGGAGATATGGAAGAACAAAGCTGAATAAAGCAGCTTTATGTATAGTTTAACAAATGATACAGAGAATCAGGGAACTAGCTGGGAACTGGATTGGCTGGCTATATGGATACTTGGAGCAGCTTGCTATTGGATAAGTATGCTGGGAAAAAGGATGTATAAAAGCCTGTGTAACTTCCTGCTCTGTGGTACAGGATTTGAGATTCAAATCTCCCTGTACCTTTTTGAAGCTTCAAATAAACTTTTCTGCTTCTCCACCCCGTTGTGATTATTGGGTGCAGCACACCGGGTAACGAACCAACTCAAGCTGTTGTTCAGCCTCTCGGCACTGGGTGCCGGCAACACAGGGATAATTTAGGGTCCTTTTGCATCTAAATTATCTTCAGTAGTGTGACAGATAGGGCAATTTCCTGCGATATGCTTGGGAGACCTTACTGGATAACATTTAAGTATCTTTGGGGTCCATAGTATTAGATTAAATGTTTATATATTATTGTTGGTAGAAAGCATCCACCTTTAGAAAAACTGTTTTTTCAGCAGGGATCTGTATCTTGGAAATACTTTTGTCAAATGGCCCCAAAACTGGATCATTAACCACACACTGTTCCCTCATGAGGCACATTTTGAGTCTCAGACAGATGGGATATCACTCTGGGGGAGGAAAAGGCTGTTTTACTGGGCAAACTTGGGATGTGGACATCACGGCAATAGCCTGACCACAGGGCTCACAGTCCTCCCATTTACTGAGGCTATTTTGATATCTTCCTCAGCCTTACATAATGAGAATTTAGGAAATTTGAGGGGGCCTGGAGGAAAAGTGGGGTCCCCAGGTGGATGGAGCTCAGGAGAGGGCCACAGTTGGTCCAGAGATTCTCAGGGTCCCAGGAAACATGGGTGAAAAGAACATTAATGATATTGCTACACAGTTTACAGGCCCAAATGTGGGTTTTCCTACTGAAACTGTTTGAGCAAGGGAAGCAAGCCCAGGGAGTACCAGGCAGGCAGAACTAGTAGCAGAGAGGGAGAGAAGATACTTAGTCATGGCTAAAATGAAGTGGCAAATTAACATGCTGAGAAGGGAATGCAGCCTTCTTCATGAGGAAGTCTGAGTTCATGCCCGAGAAGCCCAATGCTTAAGAATATAGCTCCAGCACCTTCTTAGACAGACGATAATAAGATGCTCCGATCACAGGAAGAGCTTACACTTAAGCAAGGTGCCAAATACCAGACACTACACAACTAGGATGGACGAGCTATGGTAGTGGCATATACTCAAGGTCAGGGAACTCTAGAAGAGAAGCAATGCCCAGAAACCTGAGTAGCTCAACTTGAGGACATCAAATCAATGCCACAGCAGGGAACAACTGGTTTGCAAGAGCAGATAGAGACCTAAGGGCCAAGTTACAGATGATAGAAAGAATAATGGTGTCTGAGTACAGATTTTCCCTTACAACCTGGGAAGTGAGGGTCACACAGCTTGAACATCAGTGGAACCTATAGTACAAGAAACATCAGGCTGAAGGTCACCAGGCAAACGAGATGGAGAAGGAACTGTTGTGAGAATTGGGCCTACAAATTTATCCTAATTGTGAGCTCACCTGTGACAAGTGAGTGAATGTTTATGAAGTCTCACAACAGCCTGTAACACATCTTAATGGGAAAAGTTACCAAAGGGAGACGGAAAAACTGAATTAGTCCAAACAAAAAGGCCTCCTGATTTAACACAAGGACTGTGTTAAGATCTTGCCATGTAAATAAGAAAAGTGTGGGACCAGAACTCAATGAAATCAATGTGTCTGATATTATCCCTAATTGGTGGACAAAATAATGAGGGGATGGACTATACTCATCACTCCCTTTTGGTGTCTTCAACAACAGAGACTCTGAAAGAAAACATTGGCTACTGGAGTGAGCCTTCACCAACATGGCTGTCACCCCCATGGTCTCCTCTGACCTTGAACCTTTGTCATCCTGCTCCTGAGAGATGTCATGACCAGACTGGGCCCGGGAGAAGGACCCATCACCATGACATCCCCACCTCTTCCAGCTCTGGATACCACCTGGGACATGAGACTTTGTCATCCCATTCCCCCCACCCTTCCCATGTCTTCTTTTTCTTTCCTACTTTATTTCTTCTCTTATCTCTCCTTTTTCCTCTGTCTAACAAAAATCTGGCTTAGCCAGCTAAGACTATATTTTGCAACACTGCTGTAAGCCTGTGACCAGAAAGGCAGCTAAAAGCAATGCCCTAAACAGCCCAATGCTGGTACAAGTTTGCCAGGTCTTGGAGTGGCTAATCAGATCATGAGTTGTGTCCGTGTTTCTCAAGGAGTGTTTGCAAGTGAGCATCAATACCAGAGACAGAAGCTGCATTTTCTGTTTTTTTCTCCCCCCTTTTCTCCCCCCTTTCTTGTTTTGCCTTCTAGGAAACAGGACTGGACTTTAATAACAATAGCAACAACAAAAGTTCCAGCCCATTTCAACTAACTTCTTCTCTTCTCCCCAAAAGGGCAGTTATTACCATCTTTGATACCATCTAAGAGACTGACAGACAAGGTGAGTTTTCCTTCTAAAATCTGTCTCCATCTTAAGGGAAATGGAACAAGGAATATTGTTCAAACAAAAGCCTTATGGAATACTTTACATTTCAAGATCTTTAACTGTTTTTCATCTTTTTAAAAATATTTTTAATGGTGTGTTTGCCATGGTACTAAACAGGCTGTGGTCTCTTTATACCAAACCCTGAACCTTGTTTAAAGCTATTTAATGTGGGACAGTTTCGGGCTCATGTTAACACCTTTGACTCGTTGGGCCCTTTAGTCTATCTTAATTAATACAATACTACCAGTCAACAGAACAAGTTCCAGGAGCTGAAATAGAAAGAACCTGAACAAGCCCTACAGCTCTTGACAGAGGCACTTTGGAAAGGGCAGTCAGACATGATTAATGTGGCTAACGGACACCAGGAACCAGCTGAGACACAAGTTGTTAGGCACTGTGGATGGACACTGTGCACTGGAGCAGAAACTCAGCACCCTGCTGAAGGATCTGAAGTGGCAGCTGCACCTGCAGCAGAAATGAGCAGACAAGCCTGAAGAGCAACTATGGAAGATCCTGGCCAACAGTAAGACTTGGAGGCCAATCCCTCCCAGGCCTGGCAGCTGCTGTCAGGAATGCAGATAAAACGGGAGACTAAGAAAGAACAGAAGGGGCTGATAAAGGAGCAATAACAGAAGCTTCATCTACACTACAGAGTTAGGTCAACATAAGGCAGCTTACATCGATCTAATTTTGTCAGTGTCTGCACTACAATGCTGCTTCTGCCACAGTAAGTGGCCTGCAGGGGTGAAAGTAACTTAAAGGACTTACCAGTACTCCGGAGTCCTTAGGAGGAGTGGGGCCTCAACCGGAAGAGGCATGGCCTCTACCTGAAGAGGCGGTGCCTTTACATCCCCGGGCCCTTTAAATCAAGATTTAAAGGGCCTGGAGCTGGGACTGTGGTAGCAGCAGCTGGGAGCCCCGGGGTCTTTAAATCACTCTAGAGCTACCAGCTGCAGAGACGGCTGGGAGCCCCAGGGCTCGGGGGTGATTTAAAGGGCCTGGGGCTCCAGCTGCAGTAGTGGCAGCCCCTAGCCCTTTAAATCACCGCCGGAGCCCCACTGCTGCTACTCCAGGGCTCAGGTGGCAATTTAAAGGGCTCCGGAGGGTAGTGGCAGTGGGAGCCCTGGGCCCTTTAAATCGCTACCCGAGCCCCGCTGCTGGAGCCCCGGGGTAGCAGTGGCAGCCGGGGGTTCCAGCAGCAATTTAAAGGGCCCGGGGCTCACAGCCTGTCAAGGTTCTTTCCCCACTCTGAACTCTAGGGTACAGATGTGGGGACCTGCATGAAAACCTCCTAAGCTTACTTTTACCAGCTTAGGTTAAAACTTCCCCAAGGTATAAACTATTTTACCCTTTGCCCTTGGACTTCCACTGCCACCACCAAACTTTATCTGGGTTCCTGAGAAAACGTTGTTTGGAAATGTCATTCCCCCAAAATCCTCCCCACCCTTGCACCTCACTTCCTGGGGAAGGTTTGATAAAAATCCTCACCAATTTGCATAGGTGAGCACAGACCCAAACCCTTGGATCTTAGAACAATGAAAAAGCATTCAGTTTTCTTACAAGATGACTTTTAATAGAAGTAAAAAAGAATCACCTCTGTAAAATCAGGATGGTAAATACCTTACAGGGTAATTAGATTCAAAACATAGAGAATCCCTCTAGGCAAAACCTTAAGTTACAAAAAAGAACACAGACAGCAATATTCATTCTATTCAGCACAGCTATTTTCTCAGCCATTTAAAGAAATCATAATCTAACACATATCTAGCTAGATTATTTACTAAAAGTTCTAAGACTCCATTCCTGTTCTATCCCCGGCCAAAGCATCACACAGACAGCCAGAGACCCTTTGTTTTTCTCCCTCCTCCCAGCTTTTGAAAGCATTTTGGTCAGGTGCGAGTGAGGTTATCCTAGCTTCTTAACCCTTTACAGGTGAGAGGATTTTTCCTCTGGCCAGGAGGGATTTTAAAGGGGTTTACCCTTCCCTTTATATTTATGACACAGCCGCTGGTACTGCAGTGAAGCCCTGGGCCCTTTAAATTGCCGCCGCAACCCCCGGGGCTCCAGCAGCAGGGCTTGGGCGGTGATTTAAAGGGTCTAGGGCTCCGGTTGCCGCTACCGCCCTGGGTCCTTTAAATCATCCCCAGAACCTACCGGAGTCCTGGGGAAGCGGCAGCAGGGCTCTGGTGGCTATTTAAAGGGCCCGGGGCGGTAAAGACGGCTGGAGCCCAGGCCCTTTAAACTGCCACCTGAGCCCTGCCGCCGCTTCCTCAGGGCTCTGGCAGCAGGGCTCCGGAGGCAATTTAAAGGGCCCGGGGCTCCAGCCACTGCTGGGAGCCCCAGGCCCTTTAAATTGCCGACTGGGGAAGCCGATCCACTCTGGTACGGTGCACGGGCTCTTGTCGGTACGCCGTACTGGGGCGTACCGGCTTACTTTCACCTCTGGTAGCCTGCAGTGTCTGTGTAGACCCTCCATTACTTACATCAGCTGTTGGCTGTCAACCTTGAATGGGGCTGACAGCTGGAGCCCTAGCCCCTCTCCTACCCCACCACCCTTGCCCCAGTGCTGACAGCTGGAGCTGTCAGTGCCAGGGAGGGGGGGATCTGACAGCTGTGAGTCCACCACCCAACTGACAGCTGTGGGAGGGAGCAGCTGTGAACTCCACATCTACAGCTGAGGCTGTCAGCCCCAGGGCTGCCAGGCTCCAGCTGTCAATGTCCCACAATGCCCCACTTCAGTCAGTGGAAGCACTCCTGGTAAGGACGCGCACCACTGACTGAAGGAGCAAGTGTGGACATGAACCACCGCTTGAATTACCGCCCCCCTGCACGCTGGAGCCCCGAAACCCCTCCCCCCCAAAAAGGAAAAGCCCTGAGGGGACCCCCAACTGGAGGAGCCCTGGCCCGCCCACCCCAGCTACATCGGGCTGAGCCGCTGCTGCCGCCAGCCCCCCTGATCCACACACACCCCAGCACCAGACTGAGCCTCAGGCCCCCCAAGCGCAGGCTGGCCCCTGCGCTGGGCTGACCCACCAGCCCCGCCAAGCTCCGGGCCGGCCCCAGCACCTGACAGAGCCACCGGCGGCTGGCTCCCCTGAGCACCGCGTCAGCCCCAGCACCGCCAGAGTTGAGCCGTCCTCAGTGCCAGGCTGAGCTGGCAGCCTCCCCGAGCCACCAGACCCCTGCCCCTGATGCCCTCCAATCACAGTCGGGCTGGGCAGAGCCGCCGTCAGCCTCCCTGAGTGCCTGCTCCTCCTGCCCCTGAAGACCTTGTCCCCCACCCCGCCGAGTCACCAGCCCCAGCAGCGCCTGACTGAGCCTCCTCAGTCCGCTGGAGGAGCTCTCCGCGTCATTCCTCACTCCCCCATCCAGAGAGGAGGGACGCAGCAAGCAGCGGGGACCTTTGGGGGTGGAGTGGAGGAGGTGGTGTGGGTCTCGGAAAAGGGGGGGCACCATGGCCCAGTTGTCCGGCAGCGGGTCAGCAGCAGCACCAGGAAAGGCAAAGCCTTCCCTGGCCTATTATACCCACCACCCATTGGTGGCTGTACGTCAACTTAAGTCGACTGAATTTTGTAGTGTAGACAAGCCCAGAGTCCAAAGTGGGTGAAACAGGCCAAGACCTCCCGGCTCCAGGAAGAGCTGAATAAGTTCACTGAAAGACTACAGAGGAAGTAAGAGTTTCCTGCAGCTACAGACAGAGAAGGAAGCTGTCAAGACTGATCCCCCCACTCTGGCACTTCAAATGCAGAAGGTGGGGGCCCACAAGGTTTCTAAAAATTAATACTGGCCACTCCAGGCTTGTATTAAACTCCCAAGGTTACAGCTTTTCTCTGACCTTGGATGGGTAGATGCTGCCACCACCCAAGTGCAAAAACCCCTTTTAGAACCCAGGAAGAAGCACTTGGGAACTCCTTCCTGTGGGGTACCCTCAAGCCCTTTCACTCTCCCCTCCTGGGAAGAGCTGAGAAAGAAAACAAAAGAATTAGCTGCTGTGACCAGCTAATTAAACAACATGTACAAACCTCTTAGGGACACAAAAATCCAATCCTGTTCCTAAAAAAAAGGTAAATTGTAGTAAAAACAAAAAGAAAGAAAATACATCTGGAATTTTTAGGTTTTAAAAAAACAATTACAGGGCCTAAGCATCAAGATAGCTTCTTGAGATCCGTCTTAAAGTTTACAAGCAAAACAAAAGCACCTGGGGTTAGCACAAGGAAACAAGGAACGACAGTTTGTGTGTGTGTGGGGGGGGGGGCGCGGAGGGTGAGAAAACCTGGATTTGTGCTGGAAATGGCCCAACTTGATTATCATACACATTGTAAGGAGAGTGATCACTTTAGATAAGCTATTACCAGCAGGACAGTGGGGTGGGAGGAGGTATTGTTTCATGGTCTCTGTGTATATAATGTCTTCTGCAGTTTCCACGGTATGCATCCGATGAAGTGAGCTGTAGCTCACGAAAGCTTATGCTCAAATAAATTGGTTAGTCTCTAAGGTGCCACAAGTACTCCTTTTCTTTTTACTGTTACAAAAGGATCTGAGTGAGCTCTGTGAGAAAACCCTTGGGGTTTATGAAGACCCAGCCTAAGAGAATTGAACGACTAGAAGGAGAGAAAGCAGCTGTCAAGTGTGGATTGAGCTCAGCATGTCAGGCACAAGACAGCCAAGAAGAGGCAGGACCTCAAACTCCTGAAACGGAATGCTACATTGTGGTCTACCATGTGTGGGTACTGTGTGGCAGAAATTGTTTCATTTGTAGAGGAGCTCTTGCCGTGGGTGGGGAAGGGAGTCATCTTTGATACTTAAAAAATGTATAAACTGAAAATGTAATGGTGAAAGCAAAGCTCTGCTTTTTGGAATAGAAGGTGCATGAAAAGTGGTATTAAACCACGAGAAGGCCTGGAAAGCCCAGCTTACTTTTGACTCCGAGTGACGTTCTTGAAAAGACAAAGTTGTTGCACTTTGTATGGCAAAGTACACATTTGTGTTTCTCTCTCTGTATTTATGAATCTGCACTCTCTGCTTTAAGATAATTAATGCTACATCTATGTATATTACTAAACAGTTGTAGCCAGATGCCTCCAGGCTGGAAAGATTTGCAAAACCCTCTAATTTCTTATCAAAGATCATTACTAAAGTATTTAACAATTAAAAAGTCAAGCGGCGGGATGGCTGCCAACCCCTCAGATGACTAATTAATCTGCACTAATCAATAGGGGGTCTATGCTAATGTCGTTTTAACCTTGGCGATCTTCCCTTTTGCGGACGTCAAACGATAAAGAATAAACGCCCACCGCCCACCCAGTCAAACCCCACCGCCAGAGCAAAAAACAAAAGCAGCAGCAGGAAGGGGAAAAAAAAAAAAGGCAAATTAAAACCAGCTTACACAGATGCGATTAAAGAAACAGTGGGACCCTCACTGAATAGCATTACTCTCATTAATGCCGCGGAGGCTGCTGCCCGCTCGAGCGCCGCCCCAGGCGCCCGGAGCTGTTCGTGTGGACCAGGGTCCCCGCCCTTCGCCTTCCTCCCCAGCCCCGCCCCGTGCGTGTGCGTGTGCCACTCTCACACGCGCGCCCCGCCCCCTTCCCCCGCCAGCCCCGCCCACTCCCCCCGCCCACGCGCTGATTGGCCCGGCGGCGCCGCTCCCCCTGGCTCCGGCAGGCGGAGGCCGGCGCTGCCTGGCAGTTGTTCGCAGGCAGGGCGAGGCGGCGGGTGCGCGCGCGCGTGTGAGGGGTCTCGGCGCTCTGTCTCCAGCGGCAGCATGGGCAGCAGCAGCAGCTGACAGGCAGCCGCGCCGCGCAGCCGGACCCGCCGGGGAGAGCGGAGCGGAAAAGTTCCTGCCGCCGCTGCCGAGGGGGAACTTTGCGCGGGGCGCTGAGCCATGCCCGCCGTGAGCCTGTTGCCGCTGTTCGGCAGCCCCGCGGGGCCCGGCGCGCTGGGCGGCCCGCTGGGCGGCGGCCCGGGCGGCGGCAGGAAGGCGTCGGGCCCCAGCGCGTTCCGGCTGACGGAGAAGTTCGTGCTGCTGCTGGTGTTCAGCGCCTTCATCACCCTCTGCTTCGGGGCCATCTTCTTCCTGCCCGACTCCTCCAAGCTGCTCAGCGGCGTCTTCTTCCACTCGCCCGCCGCCCTGCAGCCGCCGCCCCCGCCGCCGCCCGGAGGGGAGCAGCGCGCCCCGCCGCCCGGAGCCGGCCCCGCCGCCGGGAGCAGCAGCGCCGGGGGGGCGGCCGCGGAGAACTTGGCCAAGATCCGCGAGGATCACGAGCGGGCTCTGCGCGAGGCCAAGGAGACGCTGCAGAAGCTGCCCGAGGAGATCCGCCGGGACATCCGCCAGGACAAGGAGAAACTTCTCCAGGACAGGCGCGGCGGGAAGGAGGCGGGGGCCGCCGGGCTGCCCAGCCTGCTCTTCCGCAAGCCCGTCGGGGCCGTGGGGCGGGAGCCGGCGGACCCTGACGTCCAGCAGAAACGGGCCAAGATTAAAGAGGTGAGTATCCCCGGCGGCTGGTGTGTGTCCGCCATCGGCCGGGCTCGCCCTGCGCGCCCGGCTCCGCGGACTGCCTTCCGGCTCACTCGCTACCCCCTTGTTTACCCCGCTCGTTGCCCCTTCCCCTGCGCCTTCTCACTGGCGCGCTTCCCCCAGGTCGCTTATTTCCAACTTGCGGAAGTAAGTTGAGGGGGGGGGGGTGACGCTGGCTCCGGCTCTGAGAGCAGGAACAGGCAGGCTGATCGGCCTCCGCAGGCGACACGTTAGCGCCTGGGATCTGCTAGGCGTTTCACGGGGCTTTGTGCAGGTGTTTACACTGGTGGAGTTCAAAATGTAGCGTGGCCGCCCGGGTGTCGGCGAACGCGCGTTCACACTGGAGAGGGAGGGAGGGAGGGAGAACACCACCTCCGCGCAGACAAACTACCGAGACTAGAAGCTCTTCACGACTCTCTCTCTTCCAAACACTCCTCTCCCCGGGGAAGCTCGAGGGCCGGGGCGCGTTAACTCCGAGTTGTAAAGTGTAGTGTTTGACGCTCAGAGAGCCGTACGGCGTGAGGATGGAGTGGCACAGCAAGGCCAGAAGGCTCCTGTGGCGTTTCGGAGCCGCATCTGTGACAGCATCGCCGCTACTCAGTGCTGTGCTAGGAGGTACAAGCGTACTTTACATCTCAGAGCAATTGTCTTTGTATCCTGTTTGTGAGTGTGTGTACATTCATAAGTAAGTGTAGGCTTCTGAGCAAAACTTGGGGAAAGTATGAAACCTAGCATTTATTCTGTGTTCAGCAATAAGTCTTTAAAAGCATTTTACTGACTTGGTTTAGCAATCAGTTTTCCATACGGTGTGAAGACCTCATTATGATGGTCATTGATCTAGTCCTTTGGGTGCACTGGCAATTCCTTATTGTGCAGGTAGATCGTTATGTCAGTTTCTCCTCTCTGTTGAAGTCCCACTTTATTTCTCTTCTGGTTAATTTCCTGTCTCTCTGCAGATATCTCCTCCTGCCCCTTGATCTTTTTCTTACCCTCATCCCTTATTCTATACTTAAGGAAGCTATTCAGGTATGGCTTTCTACCTTGTGAGGTTTTTTTTCACAGTCTTCAGATATCTTTATTGAAAGGCCATGCACTGCCCTCTGTTACTATATTTCAAATCACTGTACGTTTACTTGGTGAAAACACTGCATTTTCTAGTACAAAAATAAGCAGCTTTCAGCCTGCTGCTACAAACTAACTGTAGCATATTTTGTCAGTTTTTGCTTCCAGGCTTTCAGATGTTATTAACCTCCTCTGTGCTGGTCCTGCTCTTACTATTGTATATTTTGCTAAAGCATACATGTCTTGACTTAATAGATAGGAACTCAAATGACTCATATTTACTGATCATAACAAGACATGGCTCTAAAAAGGATTTAGAGAAAATTAAGTTTGTCAGGCCGAGGAGAGAGATGAATTAGGCTCTGCCTGCTGCCCTCATTGGACCCACAGGGCAAACGAACTAATGCACCCAGTTCTGTTTCACTTGCCATTTGTGCTTTGTATCTCATGAACATAGATGATAGACTGATTTACTTCTCTCACTGCACTAGTATTGGGGTACAGTGTGTCCTATATTAATTCTTGTATCTAATATAAAAGGACTGTGTTAGTGGTGGGAAATGTAACTGAAGACTGAACTGTTCTATCTCTTCTGCTGCATTTCACATACATTGCAATACTTCGATTTTCAAATGTTTGTGTTGGAACCTTAGCTAAACTGTATTAATGTGAAATTCTAATCTACAGAGTTAGAAAAAGCTGTTGTTTTATAGCATGTAATAGCGAAATGTATGACCAATAATATACATTTTGCAAACTGCTTAAATTTTTTATTTATTCAGACTGATCCGGTTGTTCAGAAACCTTTAAAAGCTTGAACACCTCAGACTAAACCTCTTTGTAGGGGAACTCACACTTTTCTCCTTTCCTCTTGGGGGGGAAGGGGGAAATGAAAGTTTCCTTGATGGAAAATAATAACAAAATGTTTTTTCATTTAGTTTTTCACTGAAACTAATTAATTATTCTGGGACATTCCAAACAAAATGAAAAATATTCACTCTTGTAAAATTTGCCGTTTTCAACCAGCTCTAGTTCAACACTGATGTTGATCCCTTTGTGGGTCAGTATGACTCCACAAGACAATTTGTTTTCAGCTTACACTTTTAAAAACCTACAAAATTACGTACGAAATGACATTAAAATTGCAAATCAAGCACTTGAAAGTTAGAAACTACAGAATGAAGGTTGCCCTTGCAACCTTAATCTGTGCTCCCAATGTACATTTCCATTATGATGATCTTTAATTATGTGATCACATAATATTTATTTCCTAGCTTCATTCAGTGCGTAGAATGGACAGTGCTCGCTGAACGGCAAGAGCTACTCTGTATTTCTTCTTCTCTTCATTCAATGTGTGCTCCCATACTTAATTTATTACACACCATATAAACCCTGCACTTATTACAGTATTAATTTCCTCATGGGCATTTTTATGTGCTGTTCATAGCAGCATCTGGGGCTTCACAAATTGTCAGTTTATTTTTCCAGCACCCTCGTGAGGTGATCTTGTTTCTGTTTCATTGGTGGAGAACTGAGATGTAGGTTAAGGCCAAATCTTCAATTTTGGGTGCCCAGTGGGAGATGCCTGGAACATGATATTTTTTCAGAGTACTCAGCATTATATGGCACTTCATATATTCAAAGCACAACTCCCGTTGACTTCTGAGCGTACACAGCTGTAGCTGTACTCCTGCAAATCAGAACCCAGTTATCTCAAATTGGGCACCTGGAAAATGAGGAACACAGAGTGGCTACCTGAGATTGGACTATAAAAAGAAAGGGGAGAGAACCCCATAGTTGTCCATCACTTGGGGGATTCAAGGCACTGGAGCTTTTGAAATCACTGAATGTTGGGTTCTTCAGTCAATGGTGCTGAAGTCTTTGGGAACAGATTAGGTGAGAAACTTGCTTAGAAAAAGATGGGTAAATTGCTGAAAGTAAGTTGGTTGTGTTTTTTTGTTTTTTTTTTGGTCTTGGAACTGTTTTTGCTTTTGTTGGCTTGTAATGCTTTTTATTTTAATGGCTTGGTATCACTTAATCCTATGTCATTTTGTTTAATAAACTTGTTTTAGTAAAAAAACAATTCAGTGCTGTGATGCAAATAGGAGTGTTCACCCCCAATTCAAGTAATTAGCAGCGGTTACTGTCTCTCTAAAGGAGCAGCACATTTCTGAGAGTGTTCCAGGAGAGCACTGGATGCTGCAGTGGGAAGTCAATGGGGTAATTTGGGGTTCACTATTTGTAACTTGCAAGGCAAGGTTAGGACTGGCAGGGTCCAGAAGAGTTTGCTGGTAAGAAGAACAAGCTGGTGTGTCAGGCAGTTGTCACACAGCTAGTAATAGCAAAACTCTCACTGAGGCAGCGACACAGTAGCAGTTCTGGGAACCTCAGACAGGGGGTGTGGGGCTGGGGGTATGGTGCACAATCATATGTTTAAAGACTATCATAATGGATACGCACAAGGGGGCTAACATAAGATTGCACAGTACATATGAACATAAAAGTGTGAAAAATCACAGTGACAAGATGGGTGAGGGGGCAGTATCTTCTATTGGACCAACTTCTGTTGATGAGAGAAACAAGCTTTTGAGCTGACATAGAACTGTTCTTCCAGGCTGGGAAGTGTACTTGGAGTGTCGCAGCTAAATAGGAGGTGGAATGCATTATTTAGCATAAGTAGTCCACCTTGAATGGTCCCTTGAAATGTGTTAAGTGTAATAGTGAAGCCTGCTTATTTTTAAACTCCACTCTGAAGTGAGGAAAATTGAGACCTGGATTGCTGCATTGCTTTATTAGGGTGGAGTTCCATTCAGATGTGCAAAACCTCTTGGAAGGTAGTGTTTTACATTCAGTGGCAGATGTGAGATGCTGCATTCCTAAGTATTCTCCCCCAACTCCTCTTCAGAGGAAGGAGAGGTGGAAAACGCCACCAGTTATTGAAGCCTTTATGCTCTCCAAGCCTGAGGGAGTGAAGAAAGGGCTGCTGTTGTAAGACAGTGAAATGGCTTTGTCTGCCAAACTGTTTCACTGCAAATAAAAGTAACGCTATACTTGTTCGAAGGCCACAACTTCCTTGGAATCTTCACACTGGTAAGCCCATGTGGATATAAACTGATGGCTTGTTGTTCTCCTTCTGTCTTGAGTAAGGTCATGAGAATATGTTGCTTAAGTCTTTCTTTTTTAATTACTTCACATTAATAGGTTGACTAGTCTGAGGGCATGTCTTCACTAGCAATGCTAAAGCGCTCCTGCGGCAGTACTTTAATGTGGCTGTGTAGTTGTGGCACCAGTGCTGGGGGAGAGCTTTTCCCAGCGCTGTGTAAAAACAAAACAAAAAATCCGCCCCCACGGGGCGAGTAGCTACCAGTGCTGGAAGCGCGGCTTGCAGCACTGGTGCACTGTCTACACTGCCACTTTACAGTACTGAAACTCATAGCGCTCGGCGGCGTGTATGTGTTTTTCACACCCCTGAGTGAGAAAATTGCAGCACTGTAAAGTGGCAGTGTAGACAAGCCTGAGGCAACTTGTTTTCTCCTGGCCTTGCACATTGAAGAAAATGTAACTTCACGATGCAGGGATCAGATCTTTATTTTGTCTTGTGCAACAACTTGATACTTTACTAGTAAGTAAATAATGGGATCTATTCCCCTTTCTGCTTATGTTGTAAATACAAGGTTTAATTAGGATTACTGTAGGTATAAGGATTTCTTCTAATCTATGTTACAAACATCTCTATCCCCCATTTCTAGCACTTGATACTTTTCTGTTCCTCCATACAGTGGTGGTGCATTGATGAAACTTCTCCTTTGACACTTCTGTGTGCATGTGAGTGTACATTTGTACAGTTGGTTGGTGTGGTGGGTTTTTGTTTCAATCACAAAAGCATGGTCTGTTCCTTAAAGATCTTACATTTAAAAAATATAAGACAAAGGGAAGAGAATGGGAATGGACATGCAGTGAAGTAGTCAGATGGTGATTATTGGTCATATGCGGCTGATAAATTAAAAAATATAGAATCTTGTAGTACTTCACAACCTTATAATCATCCAGATTCTTGATTGGTCCTTCTTTGAGCAGGGGGTTGGACTAGATGACCTCCTGAGGTCCCTTCCAACCCTGATACTCTATGATTCAGTTTCTCATACTTCACAGTAGAAGTGAGTCCTTATTGACTACTCTCTGTGGGGGGGAACGGGGGAGTTGTTTTTGCACACACCCCACATTGTACTTGGACGACTACACTTAAAATTTTTTCCCTCTAGTATTTGTATCTTAGGGTTTTATACTGCTACTGTAGATAGGGGCAATGTTTATTTTTAAGATACAGGTATATGAAAGGCACAATTAAAATTGTTTTTTCCATTTTCCCAATGTCTCCCATCAAACTACAACTCTTGATCAGTGAAACTTAACTAATCTCTTTCTATCAGATCATTCCTGGGATAAGGGTGATTCCTACTTGTTCAGGTATTGACCACATCAAAACCTGTTCAGTTTCAAAACTGAACATAAAGTTATTTAGTCTGGAAAAGTCAGATTTGAAGCATTCACCTACTGACTCTTGAATTGTAACGCAACATCTGAAAAACCTGCTTAGTCAATTGTAACATTCAACTTTTTTCTGTAGCCATCTTTTTCAAACATCTCGCACTTGTTTATGGACGATTAAGTGCAAGACTAGCTTGACTGCCCGAATGGCACTTCAGAGTTATGGGAGAGCAAAAAGGTCTGAATGCTGTCTGTAAATGCCCCCCTTCCTCCCCCCCCCCCAGAAATTGCCACAAAGATGCCTTGTCTGAGTTTCTTAAGCTTACCACCACCACCGACTTCTTGGTAAAGACTAAACATAAATTTGAACTAGAAAGGATGAGGTTTGTTTTTGATTGCTGGTGTTTTTGCTTTTTGTTTTGGTGAAAATTACATAAGGCTAGGAGGAGTAAGGTTTAGAATGGAATGTTTTCTGTGTTTTGGCTAAGATTATGAACTCCTAGTGGTAACTTTGTTTTAATGTTCACTTAGCCTGTGGCATCCATGCAGCATGAGGAAAAAGAGTAAATTATAATGTTAGATGATGCAGTAGGTAATAACGTGGTTGTGTGTGCACACTGAATGCAGAATAGCAGAACTTAAAGATTGATAGATTTACTTTGAAATCCACTACTTAAGTTGCAAATAGATCTGGTATGTGAGAAATTGACAGGATGGGCTTCAGTGGATGCTGGGTGTGAAAGAAGGTAACTGCATCTTCTATGAAAACCTGCTCACTGCTACTCAGAATTTCGGACGCAGCATTTCTTATGCAAGATAGTTAACTTCATTAGAAGCACTTGTATTGTGTGGATGATACTTTTTAAAAAAGCCTTGGAAAAAAAACTGCTGTGAAGTTTGGTAAACTGTTCTTGGGAAGATTGGGGTGTTGGTTCTCACCTCACTTCCCCACCCCCCCACCATGAGGAAAAGCTGTAATAAAGCAAAAGACCCACAAATTTTATTTTAAGTGTATAAAATATACCTTAGCATATAATGTTTAGAGAGCTCTAATGGATGAGTAATTTTATATTTATATTTTAAAGTGTTGATTTGCTCATCTTAGGCTACAAACTAAAAGCAGTTCCTGAATTTGGCTTTTATTATGGCGAACACTATCGTATACCGTGGAGTAGCTAACTATATTGTAATATGCTACCTCTTTCTTTGTTGATAAATTGTAGTTTAAGATAGGATGACAGTAATTTTTAAGAAAATGCACTTAAGCTAGTTATCCAAAAATTCCTATTGCCTTATTGCTCAAGAAGTGACAGCCCAGTAATGCTATAATGTGCCTTGAGGAAATTGGCCACCTCTTTAGTAATAGTTTACTCTTCTTGCTTATTCTGGGGCTGTAAGCTTGTGGAGAGGAATTTCATAGGTAGGCTCGGAAATAGAATAATGTGTGAAGTACCAGTTTTTCAACATGTTGGATTCTTCCTTTATTATGTGTGTGTGGGGGAGGGGGGGTTTGGTGTGAGAGAGAGAGAAAGATATTTAAAGAAAATGTGTGTATTTCAGGGCAGTGTATTTGTAATGTTTTTCCTTCTGATATACTAAATTCAGCTTTGCATAGGTGTTATGAAAATGATCAGGTCAGGCATAAAATGGGAATTAACTGAAATAGCTTAATAGCAAAAAGTATTCCAGAAGGTGTTTCAATTATAATAAAATACTTGGCAGCTTTTCTCAAAGTACTCTGTGAAGGTGAAGTACTGCTTTTCTCCAATGGGGAAACTGAATTCAAGGTGGCTCACTGGAGGTCACACAGTGGGTCAGTGGTAGAGAATTGCACTCAGTTATCGACTACTAATCTTCTGCCTTGTGCTCTAAATTATGCCTTGTGCTCTAAATTATGCCTTGTGCAGTATCTTTAATTGTTATCAGGCTGAGTAGGTCCTTCTCAGCGAAGTAGTCTCACTGAGGTCCGTGTCGATTAAGCTTTTGGAATCTGGCCCCAACTTAAGATAGCTATTGGCAGTAGTTACGGTGATGGGTGTCCACTGCAAAGGTGAGCAACTCTGAGACTTGCTCTTAAAAGTATATGCTGGCCAATAGGTCCAAATAGTTAAATTATCCTTTAAAGTAGAGTATTGTGTAATCAGTGCTCTAATTAGGGGAGGTAGGAGGCTCCACCTTCTTTCAACATCTTTCTCTTCCCCTCCCCCCCCATCTCTTCAGTTTGAGTTCTGCTGTAACCAAGAACCACTTCCATTGGTCTAATTAGTTTGTACAGGAAATTGATATATTTGAGGGTCTTAGCAAATATACTGCATTTTATTAGCTGGTGGTGAAGAAGATATGGGTATTGCTCATTCTGATGCTTTTAATTTTTAAAGCCTTTGCCAGCATGTTAACAGCAGGTTCTGTGCTCCATCCAGTTATAGTCTCTTACTTATTAGAGTTAAGCAGTTAAGCACACACAGCACTTGAGGGAATGCTGCTTGTGTTCCTAAATTTGCATTCCTAAAGTATCTATCTTTTAAATTATTTAAGAAATACAGCAAGTGAATGAAGTCTGCCTAAAAATTTCTTAAATCTCTCAACATAGGACTCTAATAAGAAATAGCACAAGAAGCAAAAGAGGCAGGATAAATAAGAAAATGTTGAAGGGCCAGAAGGTTGTACAAAGGGTTAGATGATGATTTAGAACATCATTTAACCAAGGCTGACTTGCTTTTCAAAACAAAAGATTTCAGAAGAATCAACTTTTCCTCTGAAAGTGGATGGAGAAGTTACAATTTGGAAAGAACCTGTTTCTGCGTAGTTCTCAGTCATATGGGGATATCTATCTTCTGTCTTTATTTACTACAAGTTATTGTGTCTGTATCTATTGACAGAATTAAAGTGGAGAGGAAGAAGGTAAAAGGAAAATCATTGTCTTGTACTCATCCTTTTCTTTCACTCTTTTCTTGTCTTATCTGCTTGGTATGTGTCCCATGTCCAGGGATGCCTTTACTGTTCAGCAACATGGAACTTGTCTCTGATATCAAACCTCTGTAGTCTTTGATTTCAGCATTGTTTAAAATGTAGCAAGAAGAGGTCTTGCATTAGATAAATATAACTCGTTTCTTGAATTAATGGCTGGCAGCATTTAATTGTTCTCTTCAAAGGAAAAAACAGTTCAGTAGTTGCAGGCTTCTGATACACACTTAGCAGATGACATAATACAAAGGACTCCTATGCCTTTAAATTCCTTCCTGTTTAGCTTTCCTTCAAAGAAATAGCCGGTGTGAGAGAATGCCTAAGTTTTTTTTTTTGTTTTGTTTTGTTTTTTTAGATTGGGGTGGCGGAGAATATTGCTTTGGAAAATTGCACTGGTTAAGGAGTTAGTATTTCTACAATTGACTAAAATGCGCACAGATGCAGGTCCATTCTTTCTAGCTCACCGTTTTCTGTCACTGCTTTTCAGCCCTAGCATTAGTAATTGTGCCGACTGGTTCTCTAAAATACAGTTTTGCTAGTACTGCTGGAAACCTGCTGCTCATTACTGTGGTTGTAGTTCTCCACCCATCTGTGATTCTGAGAATTGCAGTCCAAATTTTGTGTTGGACCTAGGTAATGGTTTTAAAATACTTAAACCAAAACTAAAGGAGTGGAAGTAGATACAAATTATTTACGTCTATAATTATTTTGAGCTCCTGTAACAGAAACCCTAACTGCTGTTCAGACATTAGTGGAGATTGGACCTCTGTGCTGGAATGTGATAATACTTTCTTACTGTATTGAAGTGGTTCTTTTGACAAGCTTGTCAAAATTGTGGATGTCTGAACACAAACTGTATACCAACTAATATTTGCATAACTAGCCATGACCCTGGCAGACCAGGTGCTAGCTCATGTCAAAGCTACTGGGACTCACTGAACACTGACAGATGCATAGCTGGAAACCAGTGTGGCTCTCCTGTGTTAGTATTGTTAAAATAGCTATTAGACTTGTAGAAAAAGTTTAATCTTTAGACTTTGATACGTGCAGCATCCTACAAGCATTTCATAATCTTACATAGGGTAGGTCTTCACTACCAGCGTGGAAGTGCTGCCGTACAGCGCTTTAATGTGGCTGTGTAGTTGTGGCACCAGCGCTGGGAGAGCTCTCTGCAGCCCCCACGAGGGGAGTAGCTACTAGTGCTGGGAGCACGGCTCCCAGTACTGGTGCACTGTCTACACTGCCATGTTACAGCGCTGAAACTTGCATCGCTCAGGGGGGTGTTTTCCCACACCCATAAGTTGGAAAGTTTCAGGACTGTAAAGTGGCAGTGTAGACAAGGCCTTACTTTATTACATGGGATATGGATATATCATTTAGGTTTGTTCTGTAACTAAAAATGTTTGCTAAGACTGTAAACCCCCACAGTCAGGACATAAGCATTACCGAGTGTGAAATATTAGTTTACCACAAGAAGTGTCATCTTCTCTCCAAAAGAAGGCCTATAGACTACAGACAAACCTTTGTGGAACAGCAGTGGACAAAAGATTTTATTGATTCCGTCCCCCCACGCCCATGAAGGAGGCTCTGTGCACAAGCCCTTGTCCCATCATAGCTTAAATGCTGGGGGGAAGGGAATAAAAATGCTCATTAAGGAGAAATTATCACTATGCTGCTTGGAATTTGGAGAGGGCAATATTTCTAAGCATAAACATACTTAGCTTGGGTTAGCCCTAAAGGACATAGAGCTTGCACATCACAGAAGCTTCTATTACTTTTTGAAACCTAAGACTGTGACTTATTCGAGTGTGTGTTTTCCGCCTTTAACCTTGGAATAAAGAAAGTTATTTACTAGTTAATAAATCTGCAGTTTGTTACAGTTTTGGCTAAAAGCATTTTTTTTCTCCACAAGAGCTGTAGTACAATTGACCTGGGCTTAGTGACTTGTTCTTTAGGACTGTGAGTAAGATGAATATTGTGATTTTGTGTGTGCATGAGGGACTATCACAAAAGCAGGCTTGTCTGAGTGGCAAGATAGACTGGAGTGCTCAAAGGGACTGTCTGTGACTACACCTTAAGGCTGTTATAATGCTTGAGGAGTTCACACTTGATTGGTGGAATCTAATTTTAGAACACAACCAGCTTTGGGTTTGTAACAGTCTGTGGTGAGGTTGGCAAACATGTTTGTGAGCCACTCCAGACAGCTTGACACAGCCTGTAAAGGCTTGGGTCAGGTCTACGCTACAGACCTATGTCAGTGTAACTGTCACTCGGGGTGTGACAAATCCACACCCTTGAGCGGTGTACTAATAACAGCGTAACCCCTAATGCAGACAGCACTTCATTGACAGGAGAGCTTCTCCCATGGATGTAGCTACTCTCAGGCAGGTGGATTAACTATGTCGACAGTGTAGTAGCATCTTGACGAAAGCGCTGCAGCGGCACAGCTGCACCACTTCAGCTACGCTGCTGTAGTGCTGCACATGAAGACAAGCCCTTAGACTGAGCACAGCTGTTGATTCGGAAACCTGTGTACAGGATTAGTGGAGCCACAAAGGGAATCTATTTGTAAATGTATATAACTTCATCGGGGGTTACATGACAGCACAAATCAGAAAACTGCATTTCAGAGAATTACCTCAGAAAAAGTTTGAAAGTCCCTGCTCGTTCAGGTCCTTCAATAATTATTGGAGCAACAAAGTCAGGTACGATGAGGCGTTAATCCTACCATCCATTCTTGAGTATGTTGAAATCGTCCCTTTAAAAAAAAAAAGGGGAGGGAATTGATACCAATATGTTCTCAATTTTGAATAGCAATGGCAGATTTTAAATTCATTAGATGGCCCTCCAGACAAACCCAGGGCACTGGGAAGGAAAACAAAGCAAATCTGCACCACAACTTGATGAGTCTACAGATACTGCTGGACTGGGAGCAACTACTGCTTTTATTTTGTACTTGAAATGTTTAACTTAATTGTGCAGGTAAGCATGCTCACCACTAAATTTATTTAAAAAAAAAGATGGTTCTACAGTTCGAACAGTTTGTGCTTAACTTAAAACAAAAAGCCTGTGAAAGTAGTCTGTATTGATGCATGCATGCATATAATCAGTGTTTCTTTTATCACCTCACCTACTTCTTAATTTTTCATTTTACCATAAATTAGACTATTGTCTTATCAGGGCAGGACTTCCTTGTTCCTTCTATAGTACCTGGCACAAGAGTCTGAAATTAATGGAATTATAATGGGGTGAGAACTTACTTCAAAGAATCAGCTGTTTGTTTGTGTCTCCAGTAAACATATGAAAATGCTGACAGAATCTACTGACCAAATTCTGTATGAAAACATTTAATTTGCCAACTGTGTACCACTTCTGGCTATAAGTATTAAACAAGTATCTGGACAAAAGCTGTGAGGTATAAAAAGTAGCAACTCTTCAAGGATCTACATGTCCACGTGAAACTCCTTTTCCTTGCAGTGGCTGTGAATAAAAACAAAACATAAATCACTTACAACTGGATAATTTGATTGTTTTGCAGGTATGAAATTAAGAATATAGAAATTGACATACTATAAGATTAATTTATGATGATAAAACAGCACTTTCAATTGGTTTCCTTGAAATGAATTTGGAATGGCAGTTCTAATTTATTACTCTTCATATACATGTATATGGTTATAAATTTAATTTCTTTAATCAAATAAAATCAGCAAAGACTTGTTACAAAGAGGATGGTGATCAATTCTCTGTACCCACTGAAGTAGCACAAGAAGTATTGGTTTTAATCAACAAGGGGGATTTAGGTTAGATATTAGGAAAAGCTTTCTAACTATAAGGGTAACTAAGCTCTGGAGTAGGCTTCCAGTGGATGTTGTGGAATTCCCATCATTGGAGGTTTTAAGAACAGGTTTGACAAACACCTGACAGGGATGGTCTAGGTTTACTTGGTTTTATCTTGGCACAGAGCCTGAACCTGCAGACTTTGAGGTCCCTTCCAGCCCTACATTTCTGTGATTGTATGATATAGTGTCACTCAATCTATTATACCTCAAATACAAAACCTCTTCACCTGCAAATACTGTTGAATTAAAAATAAGGCTTCAGGCTTTGAATATACTTACTTTTAATATTTGACAATTTTCTGCCTTTTCTGACTGAGATTTGCAATACTTTATCAATATTTCAGACACTGAATTTAGTAATTGTTTCTGGTTACATCAGATATAGAAGAAATATAGATGTAGACATTACACTGCAGAGTTGACTTTGCATTTGATCTGTCAATATTCTGCAGATCTTTAAGGATTTCTAAAAGTGAGACTGTCCTCTTGTGCGGTGGTTTTTTGGTTTTGTTTTTTATGTTAAGTCCTGAAACTTTTAAAAATCCCAACTTGTTTCATCTTAGAAATATTAAATCCAGTTTGATCTTCCTATTCTTGCTTCTGGAAGACTCTGTGGGCGGGTGTGTGTGTGTTGTGCTTGCCATCTTTTCAGTGTTCAAACTTCAACAAGACAAAAGCTTCACTTAAAACACTAGTCCACTAAACATATCAAACACATGAAACAGAAAATAGGATGACAAGGAATCTCTTCTGTTACCAAGCATTCATTGCCATGGTTCATGTCACTTTACTAATTCTCCAGTCATAGTAGATGGAACCTGAATTCCTAATTAAAAAACAAGCAAATGCAATAAAAACCGTTTGGGCCTTCTTTAAACGTCATAAAGAAGCAGAAAAAGCACACAAATCTTTCTTTCTAGGCCACTCTAAAACCTACTTCAAATGGACAATGTGTATTACTGATGAATAAAAGCTAATACAGGTGAGTTGCATCATACGCACATTTAACTTACGCGAATTCAACTATATGCGCTCGGCAAAAAAAAAAGGGAAAATAAGATACCTGTAAATAGTGCGGGTGACTCTGCCCACCATTCCACTCAATAAGTGTATGCCTGGAGTGAGCGTGAGATGGGAGACGTGAATCTGCTGTTCCTTCAGTCGCTCTCAGTTCCTGCATGCCTCTCATAGTGTGAGCATCTCGCCTCACTGAGCGTGATTCTAGTGTTTAAAGATACTGTACGTATTTTTCATACAACATGGCCCTTAAACACAAACCAACTACTTCATCTGGTGCACAACCGAAGAGAAAGCAATCTGTTCCAATGCTGGAGGAAAAACTGGCTTGTTGGACTTATTGAGAGACAGTATGTCGATCTCCAATGTGGCGTGTAAATATGGCCACAACGAATCTCGCATCCGTGCCATCAAGATGTGAGAGAGAAATTCATCAAGCTGTGGCATCAAGTGCTCCAATAACTAAGGTGATGAGCCAGGTGCATGATAAGACTTTAGTGAAGACTGAAAAGGCATTAAACTTATGGCTGGAAGACATGAACCGTAAACGTGTGCCTATCGATGGCAACACGTTGCGAGAAAAGGCTCTTAGCCTCGATGTGCTGTTCAAACCTCCTGCTGAAGAGGGACAACCTTCTGATGAGAAGGAATTCAAAGCCAGCCAAGGTTGGCTTAATAGTTTTAGGAACCGCATCAGTCTCAAAAACATGCAGACTACTGGTGAAGCTGCATCTGCCAATGAAGAGGCAGCAGAAGTGTACCCAAACAATTAAAGAAAATCATAGAAGAAAAGGGCTATCTTCCGGAACAAGTTGTTAATGCTGACGAGACTGGGCTCTTATGGAAAAAAAAAAAAATGCCCAACCGCACTCACACTTCAAAATCAGAAAGATAAGCCCCTGGCTTCAAAGCAGCTAAGACCATGTGACTGTGTTTTGCACAATGCGGCTGGGCATTTAATAAAGCCAGGCTTGCTCTACAGGGCTGCAAATCTCCATGCCCTAAAAGGCAAGAACAAAAGTCTCTTGACTGTGTTCTGGCAATCAAATAAGGGCTTGGGTGATGGCAACATTATTTCTGGATTGGTTCCACAAGTCTTTCATTCCAGAGGTCAAAGGGTACCTCGAAGAGAAAGGACTTGACTTGAAAGTGTTGTTGATTGTAGACCATGCTCCTGGCCACCCTGCAGCACTCCGGTTTGCACATAACGACGTTGAAGTCGTCTTTCTCCCACCCCTCACCCCCAATACCTCCTCCAACCTCTCGACCAAGGCGTGACTCGCTGTTTCACGGCCACGTGCACGAGGCTTACATTCTCATCGATATGTAGGGCTATGGATGCTAATCCCAATCTTAAAGTAATAGAGTGTTGGAAGTCCTTCAACATTGCCAATTGCATCACTTACATTAAACAGGCAGTGGCTGCAATCAAGCCTGAAACAGTCAATGCATGTTGGTGAAACCTATGGAAAGAATGTGTGAATGATTTCAAGGGTTTCCTGACCCATTGACAAAAGTGAAATGCATTGTTCAGGTGGCCAGGCAAGTGGGTGGTGATGGCTTCATTGACATCCTTGAGGAAGAAATTGAAGAATTAATTGCGAGCCGTAGAAAAACATTGACTAATGAAGAGTTAGAGGAACTGATAAAATCGTCTACAGATGACAATGACGACGAACAGGAAGAGCCAGCAAGTTGGAATCTATATAAATTTGCTGAAGTGTTCCAAGCAGCGAAACGCTTGAATGATTTTAATTTCTGAATACCATGCCTCTATGGAACAAAGCCTCAAAATCACAAGTCGTATTACAGACAATTTGAGACCATATCAAGAAATGTTTGAGCAGCTCAACAGACAACAGCAACGGTTGCCGAGTACCATGTTTTTCAAGGAAAAACAACGAGCTGCAGATGAGCCTATGCAATCAACTTCCGAACAGAACCAGAGCCAACCACTTAATCTATGACTCACTCTCCGTCACCTCCATCTCCTGGATCGACATCAAGCCCTGACAACCCCCTGTAATTAAAAATACAATACGGTAAAATTATATTTTGGATATGTACTCTTTAGTATATACTATACATTACACATTTATACATTACTGTACAGGGTTGTATACACAAAACCATGTATAGTATACTGTACTTTATGGTCTTTAAGGGATTTTCAAGGGTCATTTTGACTATATATGATTTTCGCCTTACTTTAGAACCTAACTCCCGTGTAAGATACAGCTCCACTGAACAAGCACTTCCTCTTTGCGTCTGGGTAACTTAATTTTAAAGTGTAATACTAGAGTTCATAGGTGTGGCCTTACTGCAAAACAAATTTAAAATAATCATGAGGGGTCTTAAGCCTTCTAAATTCTTCCCAGGCACGCAGTCAGTTGTAACTACTCAACCACTTCTACAGCGTAGCATTGCTAACTTGTATTATGCTAGTATATTGCATTGGCTTTCTTTTCTTTATTCCTATTGTATCCATTAATATAACAAATGGATTCCTTTGTCTGTCTCCAGAGTTCTGATCTTCCTAAAAATGATTACTATAAGCCTACACCTATACAAAGTTACCAAAATCATTCAGGTTGGCTGTATCTGAAGACTCTTCTCCCCCCACCTTTAACTTTCCTAGTGTTCAACTCACTAGTTTAAATTATATACAATCTAAGTAGTCTTATAAATATTATAGTGGTAACACAGATTGTACCCAGAAGCTTGCTTTCTTCCATTGCAAGGGTTTTGGCACACAGTTTGTTCTACTGTCTTAAAACTTATCCCTGATGTGAAAGGGTCAGTAGTGAAATAGTGAAAATATGCACTTCAAAGGTGGTGGTAAAAAAAATAAAATAAAAAATGAACTCCCTGTACAAGATTTACCAGGGCAAAGATACTTTCCCACATCAAAATAAACCATCTGTCCCCCAAACTAACCTTGGCAATTCACCCTAAAATCTAAGCAATCGTTGCTCTATTACACAAGGGTGGAAATTAATTCTGCCTGTGAAGAACACTTTTGCCACCAGTCTTCTCCCCCTTCTGCCCCTTCAAAAAGATCTGTGAGCACAAGCACCTTCATCCTTCATGGAAGGGTTAGTGGGAGGAAGAGGCTTGCCAGTCATCAGGCCCCAAGCCATTTAAGACCATATGGATCAAAATCAATTGGATCCCAGTGTAGACTATAGAGCACTTACGTAATGTGGGTGTGGTTTTTTTTTTTTTTTTTGCTTGAAGCATTCATTGCTCATGCAGCAAGCGCTTGTTTCTCTAGGAGTTTACTGCAGAAGTTGGGTAGATGCCAAGTTACTTCATAGCTTAAATGATAGCCTATGCTATCTGTAAAAACTTGCTCTGTGCTGAGAAGTAGGTTAAAGATCTTTCTCTCCCAGGAAAGCTTAGTGTGGGGTTAATGGACCACCAACAGAACTTTGAGCAAAGAGTTGGACCACTTATTTTTAGTATCAACAAGACCATGTCTGGTAATGCTCCTGCAATGAATTTAGAGTGGTGTCTTGAAAGCTTCTTGTTGTGAAATCTCACTTTTTAAATTTAACTAGATGGGCATCAACAGCAAAAGATATATATATATATATAATATTAAATAACCATATCTACACAAAACAAATGAAGTAAAAATTACTCCAGAAAGACTGTCATTTTCTTTCAGAGAATAGAAATCAGGTTAAGAGAACTCTCTTGTTAAAATTGGTTTGAAAACCACTAGACTACAAATATTTTAAGTGAGTTTTCAGAGTATCTTTTCAGATAATTGTAGTGTTAGTGTAAACTTGTTTCTCTATTTTGTTGACAGCATTCAGAAATTTCAGATCAAGTCAGACTTTGACTTTAGTCCCTTTCACCTTTCTCTGCTTTTTTTTTTTTTTTTCAAGCTATCCTTCATTTAGACTCAGCCCCCTTTCCTTCTAGCCTTATTTCAGCACTTTATTCTATTGGTGGCGATCTACTCTGGTTATTACCTCTTAGAATTAAGGGTACACACATTGACACCTTTCCAATGCTAACATTCAGAGTCCAGTGTTCTAACTTAAGTTTTTAAGTGTAGACCTTTCTTCCTGTAAATGATTCTTCCTGCCCATTAACAAATATGTGGCAGTTGCTGTAGAGTAGCCATGGAGATAGTCAGAGACATAGTAACTTTAAGCTGTTACATAAATCAAATGAAAATATCTTTAGATCAGTAAAAGACCATTTATTTTCACAACATTCCTCATGGTGTCCCTGTTTTATGAGTAGGGTTAGTCTCTGTTTGCCAGAAGCTAGGGAATAGGCGATGGGATGGATTACTTGATGATTACCTGTTCTGTTCATTCTCTCTGGGGCACCTGGCATTGGCCACTGTCAGAAGACAGGATACTGGGCTAGATGGACCTTTGGTCTGACCCAGTATGGCCGTTCTTATGTAGAGAGCTGAGGTGCAGAGATCTAAGGTCAAAAGTATCCACTAATTTTTGGTGCCCAATTTGAGATCCCTAGAACCTGATTATTCTCCTCCCCGCACCCCACCCCACCCGAATATCTAGCATTCTGTAGCACTTTATATGTTCAAAGCACAGCTCCTCTTGACTCGAGTTCTAGCTGTGAGTACTTGGCACTCCTGCAAATCAGACCCAGGGCCTCAAGTCAGATGCCCAGAAAATAAGGAATGATTAGAGACCACCTGTGGAAAAAATGGGTTAAAGGAACTTGCCTAGCATTACATACAAACTCTGTGGCTAACGCAGGGATAGACTCCAGTTCTCCAGGGCAGCGTTCAGCTGCCTTAACTATGGAATCATCCTTTCTCTTCCTGTAGTCTCTTGCCTCACTCACTCCATGCTATACAAGTTCCACAATATATGAGGCAAAGGATCTGTACTACACAATTCTGAGTCATCCCCAAAGCATATCCATCCTTGCACTTAATGTTCCTGTGGAAAAAATAGTATGTGATCACATAATTGAAAGCCGTCTTATAATGTATACACAATGTGGGGAGCGGGTGAATTGAGGTTGTGTGGGCAACTTCAGTTCTGGCATTTCCTAACTTTTGAGTGAGTGACTTGGCAACCTTAATGTTTTTTATGTACGTAATTTCTTAAATCTTTGCTTTTTAAAATAAAAAAAAATGAAAAAAGAATTAACCATGTGCCATCGTATGGACACCTAAATGGGTCATCAGAAGGAATGGAACCCTTTCATCCACTACACAGACCATTGCTATTTATGGGGATAACTGACAGTTGTAGCCAGTTTTATTCTCTCTGGCCCTTCGCTACAAGGGAATGGAATACTTTGAAGTGAATTTTGCAGATGGTTGCTGACTGCAGAGGAATAGTAAGACTCTGTGATCTTGGGTTCCCTTCTAGGTGGAGGGAAGTGTTCCCTAGGGGCCCTAGACTCTTCTACCTGTTTTGCCTAAGTGTAACCACTTCACCCTGGCGTGGTCCCAGTCCTTTTCACATCATTTAGCTAGTCCCAGTCTCCATTCTTCAGATTTTCTAGTAAATCCTAGTCTCACCTCTCTGGACTCCTAGTTCCAGTCACTTCTGTAGCTCCTCATCACATTTTTCTGCATGTGCCCATCATTCCCTTGCAGAGGATTCCAAGGATATACAAGGGAGAGTGGCCCCAACCACTCCTTAGTTCCTTTAACTAAAAGGTACATTGAACTTAACCCTGGTCTACGCTTTGAGTTTAGGTCGAATTTAGCAGTATTAGATCGATTTAACCTTGCACCCATCCACACAAAGAAGCCATTTTTGTCGACTTAAAGGGCTCTTAAAATGGATTTCTGTACTCCTCCCCACCGAGGGGATTAGCACTGAAATCGACATCACTGGGTCGAATTTGGGGTAGCGTAGACTCAGTTCAACAACATTGGTCTCTGGGAGCTATCCCAGAGTGCTCCATTGTGACCGCTCTGGACAGCACTTTCAGCTTAGAGGCATTAGCCAGGTACACAGGAAAAGCACCGGGAACTTGTGAATTTCATTTCCTGTTTGGTGTGTGTGGCAAGCTCATCAGCAGAGGTGACCATGCTGTCCCAGAATCTCAAAAGAGCTCCAGCATGGACCGAATGGGAGGTACTGGATCTGATTGCTGTATGGGGAGATGAAACCATGCTATCAGAACTCCGTTCCAAAAGACAAAATGCAAAAATATTTGAAAAAATCTCCAAGGGCATGATGGACAGAGGCTATAAGAGGGGACCCACAGCAGTGCTATGTGAAAATTAAGGAGCTCAGGCAAGCGTACCAAAAACTGAAGAGACAAACGGCTGCTCCAGGTCAGAGCCCCGGACATGCCGCTTCTATGATGAGCTGCATGCAATTCTTGTGGGTGCCCCTACCACTGCACCACCTCTGTCCTTGGACACCTGCAAGGGGGGAGTCTCCTGAAACAGGCATGCGGATTTTGGGGATGAGGAAGATGATGAGGAGAAGGAGGAGGATAGCAAACAGGGGAGCAGAGAAAGCGTTCTCCCCGACAGCCAGGAACTGTTGATCAACCTGGAGCCAATACCCTCCCAAGGCGGGTTCCTGGACCATGAAGCCGGAGACAGCACCTCTGGTGAGTGTACCTTTGTAAATATAATATATATACGGTTTAAAAGCAAGTGTGTTTAATGATTGATTTTGCCCTGAAAACTTGGGATGCATTTGCAGCCAGTACAGCTACTGGAAAAGTCTGTTAATGTGTCTGGGGATGGAGCAAAAATCCTGCAGGGACATTATTAAGGGGACATTCAGAAGTGGCCGTTCCTGCTGGGCTGTTTGCCTGTGGCTGAAAAAAAATTATCCCCACTTTTAGCCACACGGCTGGGGGGGCCCGTTCACACTGAGCTGTTTGCGTTTGGCTGGCAGGGATCTTCCCTGATACTAGTCAAGCGGTGGGAGGAGGGGTGAAGCGATTATCCCAGAGGATTGGGTGGGAGTGGGGTTCAGTTGGGTTTGTGCTGCACGTTAACCCGAAAACCGCAGCCCGTCCTTCTAAATGTCCAACCCAATGGGTGCTTGGTATGGGAAAGGAGGGCGCTGCTGTTTGAAACAATTCCCACATGTTATGAAGGTTGAAGAAGACAAAAGACTGTGGCTTACCATGGCTGCCTGCAAGCCGAATTCTGTTTCCCGGCCCTGCGTGTGTGATTTCTCACACCAGACCCTCAATATAAGAGGCAAAATGCGACTGTGTACCGAAAGCACATGTGCTGTGTAATAACAGCTTGGTTCACCGTGAAAGAGTCTACCCATTGTTCTCTAAAATGTGTCTCTTTAAATACTACTCTACCTTTTTTTCCCTCCCACAGCTGCAAATGTTTCAACATTCCCCCATCGTCTCCATCCCAGAGGCTAGCGCAGATAAGGCGAAAAAAACGCACTTGCGATGAAATGTTCTCTGAGCTCATGCAGTCTTCCTGCACTGAAAGAGTTCAGCAGAATGCGTGGAGGCAACCAATGACAGAGTCTAGGAAAGCAGAAAATGGAGGCGAGGACAGGAGGGACGAGCAAGAGGAGAGGTGTTGGCAGCATGAGAGGAGGCAAGAAGCAATGCTGAGGCTACTGGAGGATCACACTGATATGCTCCGGCGTCTGGTGGAGCTGCAGCAAAGGCAACAGGAGCACAGACTGCCACTGCAGCCCCTGTGTAACCGCCCGCCCTCCTCCCCAAGTTCCATAGCCACCTCACCCAGACTTTCAAGAACGCGGGGGGCGGGCCCCCCTCTGGGCATCCAGCCAGTCCACCCCAGAGGACTGCCCAAGCAACAGAAGGCTGGCATTCAATAAGTTTTGAAGTGCAGTGTGGCCTTGTCCTTCCCTCCTCCCCTCATCCACCACTCCCCCCCCGGTGCTTTCCTCCTCCTCCACCCCTCCCAGGCTACCTTGGCAGTTATCCCCCTATTTGTGTGTGGAATTAATAAAGAATGCATGATTTTGAAATATCAATGACTTTACTTCCCTGTAAGCCAACCACCCTCCCTCCCTTCGATCACTGCTTGCAGAAGCAATAGAGTGAACCAAGGGAGCGGGTTTTCGTCAAGGAGAAACAAACAACTGTCACACCGTAACCTGACCAGTCATGAAACTGGTTTTCAAAACTTCTCTGACGCACAGTGTGCCCTGCTGTGCTCTTCTAATTGCCCTGGTGTCTGACTGCGTGTAATCAGCAGCCAGGCGATTTGCCTCAACCTCCCACCCTGCCATAAACATCTTCCCCTTATTCTCACAGATATTGTGGAGCGCACAGCAAGCAGTAATAACAGTGGGAATATTGGTTTCGCTGAGGTCTAAGCAAGTCAGTAAACTGAGCCAGCGCGCCTTTAAACGTCCAAATGCACATTCTACCACCATTCTGCACTTGCTCAACCTATAGTTGAACAGCTCCTTACTACTGTCCAGGGTGCTGTGTACGGCTTCATGAGCCATGGCATTAAGGGGTAGGCTGGGTCCCCAAGGATAACTATAGGCCTTTCAACATCCCCAACCGTTATTTTCTGGTCTGGGAAGTAAGTCCCTTCCTGCAGTTTTTGAAACAGACCAGAGTTCCTGAAGATGCAAGCATCATGTACCTTTCCCGGCCATCCCATGTTGATGATGGTGAAACGTCCCTTGTGATCCGCCAGTACTTGCAGCCCCATTGAAAAGTACCCCTTGTGGTTTATGTACTCGCCAGCTTGATGCTCCGGTGCCAAGATAGGGATATGTGTTCCGTCTATGGCCCCACCACTGTTAAGGAATCCCATTGCTGCAAAGCCATCCACTATGACCTGCACATTTCCCAGGGTCAGCACTCTTGATATCAGCAGATCTTTGATTGCACTGGCTACTTGCATCACAGCAGCCCCCACAGTAGATTTGCACACTCCAAATTGATTCCCAACTGACCGGTAGCTGTCTGGCATTGCAAGCTTCCACAGGGCTATTGCCACTCGCTTCTCAACTGTAAGGGCTGCTTTCATCTTGGTGTTCTTGCACCTCAGGGCAGGGGAAAGCAAGTCCCATAGTTCCATGAAAGTGCCCTTATGCATGTGAAAGTTTTGCAGCCACTAGGAATCGTCCCAGACCCGCAACACTATGCGGTCCCACGAGTCTGTGCTTGTTTCCCGAGCCCAGAATCGGTGTTCCACCACACAAACCTGCCCCATTAGCACCATGGTGCCCACATTGCCAGGGCCCGTGCTTTGAGAGAAGTCTGTGTCCATGTCCTCATCACACTCATCACTGCGCTGACGTTGCCTACTCGCCCGGTTTTGCTTTGCCAGGTTCTGGTGCCGCATATACTGCTGGATAATGTGTGTGGTGTTTAATGTGCTCTTAATTGCCAAAGTGATCTGAGCGGGCTCCATGCTTGCCGTCGTATGGCGTCTGCACAGGTAAGTCAGGGAAAAAAGTCGTGAAACGATTGTCTGCCGTTACTTTCACGGAGGGAGAGAGGGCAGGCCTGATGACATGTACCCAGAACCACCCGCGACAATGTTTTTGCCCCAATAGGCATTGGGATCTCAACCCAGAATTCCAATGGGTAGCAGAGACTGCGGGAACTGTGGGATAGCTACCCACGGTGCAATGCTCCGGAAGTCGACACTAGCCTCGGTACTATGGAAGCACTCCGGCGAGTTAATGCACTTAGAGCGTTTTGTCTGGGGACACACAATCTACTATATAAAAACGATTTCTAAAAAACCTACTTCTGTAAATTTGACCTAATTTCATAGTGTAGACATACCCTAAGTATTCACTCTTTTGATTGTCTTATTGTGGCAATAAAACTGCAGATGAACTGATTCAGTTGCATCAGTTCATCTTAAACATTGAGTGTTAAAGCAGGAAGACATAAGGGGGGTGGGAGGAGTGTTTTTGGTTAAATAAGTTATGTTCTATGTCTGTTCTTAAATCAGATTTAGGAGGAGCTTTTATTTGTGGTGATAGCCGTTAAAGTTCTATTAAGTAAATTATATGTGCTACTTCTGTACTAGAACTAGAGTCTTAAGTGAAGGCTTATTTGTTTGAGCCTCTTATCAATATATCTAGTCATTGGGACTTGCTGAACAAGAAAACAATAGATCTGATTGGTATTTGAAGATGAACTTTTGCTCTGTATTGAGTATGGTTTTCGGTTGCTTTCTACCTCTTATATACATTGGACTTCCTTTCTGTTCTTAGGGTGGCGTTTGCATGTCGCTCAGAGTAGAGCGATTAGGTAAAGGGTTTCTAATATGACTGTGTGAAGTCAGGCCCATAATCCATATTTAGGCAAAATATGTGTGTAAAACACCTCTGAAAAAATCAAGCCATTTATCTACTAATACAGATTTAGGTGTTTAATTTTACTCACCTATGTTGGGAAAACTTTCTTGGCTCTTCATATAGTGGACTGGCTCATAGCAAGCTTTTTATTGCAGTTTGCAGAAACCCTCTTATGTTCTGTATATTTCAAAGCCTTAAGATCATGTTAATAAAAATCATTGTAACGTAGTTTTTGGAGGTCAGCCAGTGAAAATTCAGAAATGTATTCCTGGTATAGTCTCTTTCCCTGCTAGTATTTAAATTAGACAGAACCGTTGTGAATTAATGAAACTATAATACTGATAGCACCAAGAAGTTTAAAAAGAAAACTGTTACTGGGGTGTAAAAATGCATAAATGAAATATTAAGCTATTTTTGTCTGGTTTAAAATATCTCTTGTAACTTTGATAACCACAAACTGTCTTTTTCGGCTGTGGTTACAGAAAACCATTTTCTGTACTCAACCATCTTCCTGTTAAAAAGAGACAACCAAGGGACCCTAATTGAGGAACCTAATTTTTCCCCATGAAACTGTAATTGAACTGTTTTCTGGAATTGTAGCTGAGGCTAAATGGGCTGATACAAATGGACTAGGTACTTCCGTGTTTATAGTAAGATCAGAAAATATATTGAATTGGATTCTTTCCTTTCCTTGACAATTTTTTTTCCAAATAACGATGGTGATGAAAAACTTTTCCTACCTCTACCGAATCATAGCAGTGTGTGTGCATGAACGGGTTTCAAAAAAGACCTCCAGTTTTTTAGGTTTTCACTTTTTGAGTGAAAGATGCATAAGGATGTATTTTTTTCTGAAACAATTCTATCATTTAATAATATTGTGGGAGAGAGGGAAGGGAAATACAAGTTTTACATGCTTTGATTTCTTTCTGTTCTAAGAGTTGTCTTCTAATTTAACTCTGTGCACAGTGGATGGTAGGTTGCTAGGCCATGCCAATTATCTGTTAAGAAATAAGTTTTTTGCCTCTTCAGACCAATTTTTGTACAGAATCCTCCGTTTAATAAAACTTAAATATCTCATTGCTCTTAATTTTAAACATATCTATTTAGAGCAGTGGTGGACAAACTTTTTGGCCCGAGCGCCACATCTGGGAATAGAAATTGTATGGTGGACCATGAATGCTCACAAAATTGGGGTTGGGGTGTGAGAGGGGGTGAGGGCTCCAGGGTGGGGCCAGAAATGAGTTCAAGGTGCGGGAGGCGGTGGGGGAGGGGGGTGTGGGCTCTGGGGTGGGGCTGGATATGAGCGGTTTGGGGTGTAGGAGGGTGCTCTGGGCTTGGACCAAGGGGTTCGGAGGGCAGAAGGGGAGTCAGGGCTGGGGCAAGGGGTTGGGGTACAGGAAGGGGTGCAGGCTCCAGCTCGGGGGTGCGGGTTCTACAGTGAGGCTGAGGATGAGGGGTTTGGGTGTAGGAGGGTGCTCTGGGCTGGGATTGAGGAGTTCCGAGGTGGAGGTTCAGAGCTGGGGTAGGGGTGTTGGGGCATGGGGAGAGGCTCGGGGTGTAGGCTCTGGGCGGCGCTTACCTCAAGCATCCCCTGGAAGTAGCGGGATGTCACTTCTCCAGATCCTACGCAGAGGCGCGGCCAGACGGCTCTGCACGGTGCCCCGTCTACATGCACCATCCCTGTAGCTCCCATTGGAGCATGTTGGAGCCGGAGGGAGGCCATGCTGCTGCTTCCGGGAGCCACGTGGAGCGGGCTCTGACCCTGCTTCCTGGCTGGAGCGCTGGAACAGGTTATGCCCCAGACCCTGCTCCCCAGCAGGAGCTTGAGGGCCAACTTAAAACAGCTGGTGGGCTATAGTTTGCCCACCCCTGATTTAGAGTGTTCAGCTGAGCTACTGTGGGATATATTAAAATACCTCAACACCTTACAGCACAGGCCTGCTGACGATGAACTTATGATGGCAAACAGGCCAGAAAGGTTGTATGTGGCTGTTAAAAGTTCTGCCAGTAGTTCCTGTGCTAAGAAAACAGAAAATTTTGTTTAGGAGGAGTGGTGAGGCTTTTTTCTCTGCTCAAGAATAAAACGGGTATGCTGACTTATTTTTTATTCCATTGTGCAAAGTGGGGCCAGGTCCTTCCTAGGTGTCATGGAAAAATCAAAGTTGTCGGTGTGGGTTTGGAGGGGTAGTATGCTGAGGAAGTTCCTTGCCTGTATGTCCTGCCATCTTGTATTGATATGGGGAATACACCTTCAGCTTTTGCTGGGGGAGAAAATATACCATATTAAACTTCCCCAAGCTGATTTGGTCACTCCAGAAAAGGCCACTTGAAGCATAAATATTATTTATTTGGCGATGTTAAGGGAAAGTAGTAGATACAGCAAAACAAGTTCTATCAAATGATTGTTGCCGCCTCTAAACTAAATAGTGTCAATCTTTTCGGTCTGTCCTCATAAGAAATCCTTCCCTGCTTCTGTGGCCTCTAAGTCTTTATCCCTTTTATTTTCTGCTATATAATTTTGTGAGATAAGAGTAATCAGAACTGAGCATCACTATTCAGGTATCTTAAATGGTTACATAACCACTACATTGGTTATGAAAACTAGATCAATGGCATATCAATCCTAGAAATCTGAACACTTCATTTGTTTTGGCTGACACAAAACATCGAACAGAGTCTTACATTGAGCTGCCCACATTAATGCCCAGACTTTTTCCTGAAATTCTTAGTTAATTTAGCTGGTCTCTCACACTGCTAAGTTCTAAAATTATTCCTTTCAAAATGCACCATCATGCATTTGTCAGCCATGAAGTTAATCTGCTGTCATGCTACCTACTTATGTTGCTTTACTCTTTAAAGTTCCTCAGTCTTTCTCTAATTTTGACTTAACTTAGTCCGTAAACTAATTACTTAATCTTCTGTTGAAAATATTAATTCACATATATGGAAAACTAGTGTTAATTTTTTAGTGTTGTCTTTATATTAGTTTTTGTCTCCCAAGTCCAGTATTGAGATTGATATTATGCATTGTAAAGACTCCATGGTGTGGAACTTTTGGATTCATTAAATTATCTAATAAAGTATCCAGTGACTCATGACTCGAAACCATTTAATCGGTAAATTTTAAAGTTAGAAAATACCAGGACTTAAGAAATATATGCAAGAACTTGTTTCAGAGATGTCCTTAATCAACAAAGCATCCCCCACAAACGGATGGAATGCATACACACATTTTTATAATGAAAACTTCTTCACAAAACTGCTGTCACACTTAACTTTGGTGGAATGAAGGAAATGGTTACAACTAATGACACAAGTGTCTCATATTCCTTTCTCTGGAAATAAGGTGCCTTAATTGGAATATTAATAACTTCTAAAACTAGTTCAATATTGTGTAAAACTATAACATAATGGATACCCTAATTACACAAATCTCCTTTTATAAGGAAATGTGGCATGAAAACTTTAGGAATAATAATAATGATGTGCCCAGTGCTCACCGCTCTAGAACTATTGACCATGAAAGACCAAAATAGTCAGGAGAACGACAGGTTACACTTAAGTTTTCGTGTGTGTGTATGCACGTGTGTATCATAGTATACATGTATGGTTCATGAAGGTAGGTGACAGTTTGAAAACACCCTTACTGCTTCTGGGTTTTCATGATTTTACAAGCAGCTTTTAGGAAAAATACAAAAAAATTAAAGAAAACAGTGCTTTTAGCATCTTTGAAACTCTAGTTGTAAAACCTACATGCATGTAGAGGAAAATAGTTTTCTTTTTCACATTGGCTAACTTTGAAAATCTTGCATGTTTTCTTCTTTTTTTTTTAAAGAGGTATTTTAAAGGCTGTAGAAGTAAACTGTATTTTTAAATAACCTTTACAAAGGTCAATACGGTAATGGTCTGGATCCGTTTGGATCGTAGTCCGAACAGGTAGTTACCTTATTTGCATCCATAACAATGCGTGGATAACTACTAAGACTTACCTGATAAAAGTGGTACCATACTGCATTTTCTAAATAAAGGTATGAGTGTCTTACTGGGGCAGAGATAGACCTCATTGGTTTGGCATAAAGTGAGATCAAGGCAGAGGTAAATGAGGGAGAAAGGATACCAGTGAAGAGCAGCTGATCTCTTAGAAGGGGGTCTATAGTGCATTGTGTACCTAAATGGAATTTTGTGATGTAAAAAGGTAATGAAATATTTCCCAAAACTTGCAGAGAACCACAATATTAGAGCTGAATTTTCAATTTTCTTAAAATGCATATTTGCAAATGATGCTGTTTGGGAACAGGAATCGGAGTCGCTGCACTGTGTTAATGTTCTGTTTGGAAAGATTTATGAGGGAATGTGTGATGCTTGTTGAATCTAGTGGTGGTGAGCTGACATTATCTGCTTCATCCCAAGTATTGTGATTAACTGGGATTAACGTCTAATGTGTATTTTTCAGAGTTTGGAAAGTCCAACTCTGTTCCTCCAATTTCATGCTGTTCGACTGGAGGTTGTTTTCTGGCCACAGTGGTAACACTACAGCCTCCTTTGTTGAACGGATCAACTGCCATATATAAATTTAATCTATGTAAACAGTTTCAACAGAAACAGGCTCTCCTTTTAAATTCTGAAAGGGCAGTTTTATGAAAGCATTTGTTGTTGTGAACCTGGTATCAAAGGTCCTGTGCTTCTCCTGACTTAACCATCAGTATTTAACCATACTGAACAAATAGTTTGATTATTTCATTTGGCTAGGGGGCGAAAAGAGAAGAAAATTAAGATGAGAGTTAGTGGTCCAGGACTTGATATGGTCAGTCTCCTGACCCAGTATCAAGACCTCTGATAGGGCAAGTGTTACTTCCCATGTCCAACATTTTGGAAAACATTGGCTACTCAGTTGCAAGGGTAATCTTGATTCTGGTGGCTTCATAACTTGAGTGCTTGACTCTGCAAACTTAATACTTGCTCAAAATAACTTTTTGTGTGCAATGTATTTTCTAAATGTCTTACTGCTTGGTCTTGTATAACTATGCAATAAATATACTATACACTAGCATCCATAGTTAGAGTTGTAATGGGGAAAAGTAAATTTAGTTTCCTGTGTAAACTCAAATCTTAATGCTGCAGTAATGTAACTTGCTATTCATTACTATTGATTACTAAGGAAAATAATTTAAAAATAAAATGGGTGGAAATAGAACTAAAAATTTAATTGAGGTGGCACAAAACTATTTGAGATGGAACATAAGATGTCCCATGTTTTCCTCTTCGTTCTTTTCCTTCTGGCTATCGCCATACACTTTCTGACCAATCCAGTACTAAACACTTTGAGAACACCAAATTTGTTGTAACTAAACAATATTAACTGGAATAATCCTATGCTAGTGTTTTGACAGTGGATCTGTCCTCTGAGCAGAAGATGGTCTGAGACAAAGGAGAAAAATCTTTTCAACCTAACTAGCTAAATAGCTTAGGAAATAATGTTCTGTGTCTGGATGAGCGGTGGTAGTGTTACACACATACTTTATAATCTCTAGTTGAGGCTCACAATGACAGATTTTGGGCTCATTGCTTCTTTATAATTTTGGAGGCTCATTTACTACTGTGATAAAGTTGAGAGATAATCCTTCTGCCCTAAAACCTTAAATATTTATTTTTATAGAAACTGATTATGCTTCAATAGTAGAAGTGAAGTATTGATTTTTGATACTCATCGCTTCTGAACCTTTAATCATATAGCACATCAAGACCTTCACTTTTTTTTTGACTTAGTGAGCCACAAGAGAAGTAGAGTTTGTTGTGTTTGAGGTTCCGACACTAATTCTCAAAGTATGTTTTCGCTGGGTGGCTGGACATTTCTGTGGCACCCCCAAGGCATGCATCAACTCCAGAGAGTCAGTGGGCATAAATCTCTGCGCAAAGATAATGTTTACATTTTTTTCTGTATCTGTTACTATTTGCTCTTATTTGTGTTTAATGGATACATAGGTTTTGTTCCCACACCTATTATCATATGGTGAACAGTACCAGTTTTAGTTGCAGAGACTTTACTTTCTCTTCCCATTCCTTCTAACTGAGCTGCAGTGACTTGCAGGCAGCTAAGTTGTAAGTTTTTGTACTTGCTAGAAAAAAAAAAGCAAACCCTGAATGGGAGCAATAGACTCACTTCGAGCTTATACTAAATAGGATGAACTTTAAAGCAGTCCTACTAAGCAGTCCTTCTGTCTTTGAAATACTACTGAGCCACTGCAACTGGGCTAGAAGGGAAATGCAATATTTCTCTCTGAAATTAAGCTATTTGCAAAGCGCTGCGAGCTGAATTTCAAAGAAAACTACCATGTCCTTTCTGAGTTCAGCCCCTGAGGGTTACTTTATTTTTTCCCTTAAAAAGGAGCCAGTTTACTTGCTCAAATGAAAGTAAAAGTTCAGATTTCCCGACATGCATGTAAAAGTTTAGTTGCCAGGATTAGGGAGAGTAGCCTCAAAAATCTTCAGTGGGTAGAGGTGGGCTGTGGAGGAAGAGGAATAATGCTCATTGTAATCCTGTCTTCATCTTATTTGGAAAAGTAATTTACAGTTAAGAGAATGTGATGTATATAATCACTTGTCAAAACTGGTTTCCAGTTTTATTATGATGCCTGTTTATTGACACATGTGAAGAGCTGGTCTCAATCCAGTTTTTAGTTGACGGTGGTGGTGGTGGTGGTGGTGTTTGACACCTTGTTCTGTTGTTGGTGACCAAGGACTGAACTGAACAGAAGATCCTCACCCTTAGATGTGGACCTCCCAGGTCATGAGGACAGGAGATTGTGAAGTTTTCACTTGTACTCTCGGAACAAAGCAAGTTCTGGGATAAACAGGATTTCAGTATCCAGAGAGTTCAGCCACTTTTCACAAGCAACTGAATCCACTAAAAAGAGAAATTTAAAGAATTGTAGTAGTGATGAACCACTTAAGTGAACACGCTTCTTGGCCAATGCATGGTCCTTGGCCTTCTGCCTCAATTGAGGTATGCACCAGAGATCCAGGAATGTGCAGCCTTCTGTGACTTAAGAAAGCAATTGAGTGTTCAGAGAACTTTGAGGGAAATAGCTGGTGGACTGTGATTAAATCTGAAAATTGTTAAAGCCTTTTCCTGGTCCATATCTTTCCATGTTGGCAGAGTAAATGAGCCTGTTTATACTTCCAGAAAATAAATCTCCTAGGTCAAGATGCTAGGAAGAATACTGAAGACTCATGAAAGCAATAATGTGGTGGTTTGGTTTTTTGTTATATTTTAAAACATTTCAGATATCACTTGTGTATTGTTTCCTGTCAAAAGCATCACTTCTGAATTTAGATATGTAAGTAACTATATTCTTTCAGTGCATTTTCGTAGAATCGTAGAAATGTAGAGCTGGACTGGACCTCAAAGTCATCAAGTCCAGCCCCCTGTGTGGAGGCAGGACCAAGTAAAGTAGACCAGTGGCTCTCAACCTTTTCAGACTACTATACCCCTTTCAGGAGTCTGATTTGTCTTGTGTACCCCAAGTTTCACCTCACTTAAAAGCTACTTGCTTACAAAATCAGATCTAAAAATACAAAAGTGTCACAGCACACTATTACTGAAAAATTGCTTCCTTTATCATTTTTACCATATAATTCTAAAATAAATCAGTTGGAATATAACTATTATACTTGCATTTCAGTGTATAGTATGTAGTAGTAGTAGTAGTAGTATATATTCAGTATATAAAGCAGCATAAACAAGTCATTGTCTGTATGAAATTGTAAGTGTATTGACTTTGCTCGTGCTTTTTATGTAGCCTCTTGTAAAACTAAGCAAATACCTAGATGAATTGATGTACCCCCTGGAAGACCTCTGTGTAACCCCAGGGATACTTTACCCCTGGTTGAGAACCCCTGACCTAGACTATCCCTGAGAGGTGTTTGTCCAACCTATTCTTAAAAACCTCTAGTGAAGGACATTCCACAACTTCCTTGGAAGCCTATTCCAGTACTTTACTATCCTTAGAGTTAGAAAGTTTTTCCTAATATCTAAACTAAATCTCCTTTGCTGTGGATTAAGCCCATTACTTGTTATCCTACCTTCAGTGGACCCAGAGAACAATTGATTACTGTTCTCTTTACAACATCCCTTAACATATTTGAAGACTGTTATCAGGTCCCCATTCAGTCTTCTTAAGACTAAACATGCCAGTTTTTAATCTTTCCTCATAGGTCAGGTTTTCTAAACCTTTTATCACTTTGTAGCTCTGCTCTGGACTTTCTCCAAGTTCTCCATCTTTCCTAAAGTGTGGAGCCCAGAACTGGACACAGACTCCAACAGAGGCCTCACCAGTGTTGAGTAGAAAGGGACACTTACCTCCCATGTCTTACATACGAACCCCCTGTTAATATAGAACAAAGGCCAGAACATTAGCCTTTTTTGGAACTGCAAAACGGTATATTTTGCTTGGTAGTGTTCTATTTAAATTATTTGTATTGAGTTTGTGGCATTTTGGTGCTAACTTATTATGAACAGGACTCTGTTGTTAGGCACTTTACAAATACACAGGAAAGTATGCTCCTCCCAAATAACTTGCAATCTAATTTGAAACAAGACTCCTCAAATGCTTGTGAAGAACAATAGGAAGGGGAGACGGATGACAAAAATATGATCATATCAGAGCTACATAAGCTAGCTATGTATACTGCTTGATGGTTCAAAGTTATTGGAAACTGTAACAGTACATATGTGGACCTTAATGAATATTTGAGTGAGAGGGAGGATAATATATCTGTGGTGCTGAGTAGAATTTTTACAATTACTTTTTTCTAGCTATATCAGTAAAGTTGTTGTGGAAAAAAATGGAAAGGACTACTTTAGACAATAATTCTCTTTTTGGTATCTGAATAACATGCCAGTTATTTTTGTATGTCTGAATGTAGGTATTGAATTTTTATTCTTTGCTTGTCATTCAGGATTAATGTCCAATCTGAGTTCTTGCCCTCTAAACTTTCCTCTTCAGGCATGTTTGTCTTCAGTTCAAATATTTTCTTCCTTTTTACAATAAACAGTCTAATAATGTTTTGGACTCCCTTTCAGTGACTTGCTTGGGAAAGGAAAGTTGTAGAATGCCCTAAGGACATCTTCTGCATGTAACCATTACTCCTGGGATGTTTTTCACTTTCTGCTCATGGGGTTAATATATTTGTAAGCCAATGCGATGGGCATCTCAAATTTCTGAGAAGGAAAATCTGCAGAGGGAAAAAGGAAACCGCCAACTTCTCTCCTTTACCGTACTGGGAATATGGAGCTGGTTCCTCTGCCCTTATTTTGATGCTTTTCCATTCTCCTACCCTCCTCTTCAGCTCTTGCTAAAAGTAAGGAAGAAAAGAAAAGTAGATAAGTGGATGGGGGAGGAATGAGGAGAGAACTTTAACCTCAAGGTATTTTGTTTTAATCCAGATCATGGCAACAGTCACAAAGTTATAAGATGAATGCTTGATGGACCGTTTGGGACAAGTTTTGTCTCGCCTTTTAAATAAGGCAGTAACCTAACTCGAATGGCTCTGGTGGTAACAGCTGTTTATATTGTGTAATTTAAATGGAAATTGAAATACTTATCTGAAAATTGGGGCATATTAAACCTAATATGAGACTGTGCCCAACTAAACGTTGAGTGCTATACTGCAATATCATATCTGTATTGCCTTTTCTACCACTGTAACTACTGCTCTTGCAGAACGGTTTCCTTCATTAAAAACGATAATTGGAGGCAAAGCTTTGTGGTAATCAAAATTACTTATGATATCTTAACATGCCAACTAAGGTAAATATTTTCAGGACCAGTGAATAATTTTCAAACTTCTAAAAGTTACAAGAGAATATCACAATGTATTTCCATTTTTTTTTAATGCTTAGGTTTTTTAAACAGTTAAATTTTATGCATATTCTATTAACTTGCATTTTATACCTCTTTACCCTATAGATACAGACAACCACGGGTAAGATTTTCTGGTGTGGCCTCTTTGAACTGTCCTATTGGTATAATTTGGCTCTAAAACTAGCTAGTTCAGCCTAAAGAGGATCACCCAAGTACACATACTAGTCTCCTTTCCTTCTTGTTTAGCAGGAAGAATGGTGGGCCCTGAAAAAAGGATCATGACTAGGATACTCATGCCACACCACACAAGTTACAGCTGCCCTTGGGCTGCTCTAACTTGATGCAGAGATGCTGACCCTGTGCTAAGCAGCATTCATGTCAGGAGTGTTAAGGTGAATTTTAAGCCACCTTTGTACCACCATCCTCTCCCAGCTTGCAACTTGTGCTCTGTTACCTTCAGTGATAGCTAAGGATCTGGCCGCATAACTCTGACTCAAGGTAACAGGGAAATTTTTGGTGTTGGTGTTCAATTGAGATATTAGAAGCAAACATTCAAGACTTACTACTTCTAAAATGTACTGTTAAAGTGTATATTACATATCAAAACTCTATTCAGGCATTAATCCTGAGTGACTTGATATCCCTACAGTAATTCTTACATTATTTAACTGAGTTTTATGATTATGTAGATGGGTCAAAGGAATGGTTGTCCTTTTGTTTCTGCATTTATAAAGTTGTCTTCATTTTTAAGTGTATATATGAAATGTCAAGCAATGGAATACATTTAGTCATTCCCTTAACTATTCATTTCCATTCTCCTTTGTTACTTTTTAAACCAACATTCAGGTTATAGAATTAATAGTTAGCTATTCTCTTCAGAAGAAAACGCCATGTCTTTTAAATAAAAAAAAAAAAAAACAAACCTAGAACAAAACACGCTGTTGGACATGCTTCTCCCCTCAAGGAAGGGTTGAGAGAACAAACACATGAGTGTCACCGTTTAATATAGTACTGGAAGGCTCTCATAGTAGGGTGATGAGGGCTGTCTAAGAATCTATACAGAATAGAACCTTATCGGTAATTTACCATAACTCCTATTAAGAAATACTACTTAGCATTTCTATCATGCCTTCTATTTGAGGATTTCAAAGTGCTTTATGTTAATGAATTAATCCTAACAACAGCCCTCAATGTTTTCCTTTGCTGTACTTATTTCCTTTTAATGTCTAGAATTTATTATGTTGATTTTTATGTAGGCTACAAACTGCTCATATGAATGACTTAAAATTCGGAAGCACAAACAATAAGCTGGTCACTTCTCTCATACAGAGCATTAAATCCAGTACTGAGTTATATATTTCACAATATTATGGGTTATGACATAAAGGGAAGGGTAACCCTTTCTGTATACAGAACTATAAAATCCTTCCTGGGCAGAGTCAAAACCCTTTCACCTGTAAAGGGTTAAGAAGCTAAGATAACCTCGCTGGCACCTGACCAAAATGACCAATGAGGAGACAAGATACTTTGAAAGTTGGAGGGGGGTGGAAACAAAGGGTCTGTCTATCTGTGTGATGCTTTTTGCTGGGAACAGATCAGGAATGCAGCCTTACAACTCCTTTTAAAGTAATCTAGCTAGAAATGCGTTAGATTTCCTTTTGTTTAATGGCTGGTAAATAAGCTGTGCTGAATGGAATGTATATTCCTGTTTTTGTGTCTTTTTGTAACTTAAGGTTTTGCCTAGAGGGATTCTCTATGTTTTGAATCTGATTACCCTGTAAGGTATTTACCATCCTGATTTTACAGAAGTGATACTTTTATCTTTTCTTTAATTAAAATTCTTCTTTTAAGAACCTGATTGATTTTTCATTGTTCTTAAGATCCAAGGGTTTGGGTCTTTGTTCACCTATGCAAATTGGTGAGGATTTTTATCAAGCCTTCCCCAGGAAAGGGGGTGTAGGGCTTGGGGGAATATCTTGGCGGGAAGACGTCTCCAAGTGAGCTCTTTCCCTATTCTTTGCTGCCACCACCAAGCTTGTTAAACATAGGGTTCAAGGACAAGGCAAAGTGTGTACCTTGAGGAAGCTTTTAACCTAAGCTGGTAAGAATAAGCTTAGGGGGGGTCTTTCATGCAGGTCCCCACATCTGTAGCCTAGAGTTCAGAGTAGGGAAGGAACCTTGACAGGTTATATGAATGATTGCGAAGGATGTTCCTGGAAACCAGTGTGGCTTGTCTAGGCACTTTATGGGATTCTCAAGGTTTCAAGTAGTTCTAAAAGCTTTTCCAACACTGTTCAGGTACGTTATGCTATGAGTAAAATTTTCAAAACTCCCTAGAAGCCCAAGTCTTACTGAAAGGCAATTAGACTTGGGCACTTAAATTACTTTGGGAAATATTACCTTATCCCTCATATGAAACCTTGAATGAAAATTTAAATGTAGTTTTAAAAAGCTCTTTGGTTTATTTCCCTAGAATTAAAGTCTGTGCAGGAGGCTACTTACTGAAACACTAACATGAACATACTTCAGAACATGTTTGACATCATCTGACTGATTTAGAAACATTGACATTTTGTCTGGGTATTATGCAAACTAGCCAGTGTGTACATACTTTTTACTCAGTATGATGCCATTAGGAAATTATGCTATTAATCTGTTCAGCTCACAATTTGCAATAATCACCACACTGACAGATCAGAGCTTCTGTATATTAAGATCCTTGATGACTGGGGATATGTTTGTATCTATGAAAAAATACTGTTTTTACCAATGGGAACTCTGACAAGTTATGTCTATATATAAACTTAAACTCCTATGAAATAAATGAAAATGGAGACACTCCCTTTAAGATGTTAAAGCATTATCCTACTTAATGTAAAACATGTGGGGCTCAAACAACATTCTGTTGATTATCACTGTTAATTTTTAAATTTAAAATTAAAATGTGGGAGTATTCTATTCCAATATATACTTTGATACTTTGAATCTTATGTATAAATTCTTCTAAACCTGTATTTTGCTAACTTGTGTCATCTTGACTGGATAACTTGACATAAACTTTGCATTTTTGTTGAAGGCAATGTTTGGAATTTATGAAACAATGAAACAAAACCCACTTACTAGCAAATGTAGCTAACAGTCCAAAATGGTTTTAAAAAGACTAGTTTTCTTCCTTAGTTGTTATATCTCCATAGATACTCATACTACTCCATGGATAGGGTTCTGTGTCTGTCACAGAGGTCGTGGAGGTCACGGTTTCCGTGACTTCTGCAGTGGCAAGTGTGGCTGACCCCCAGGGCCGCCCAAGCAGCTGGCCGAGGGCCAGCCACAGCCAGCCACTTGGGCAGCCCTGTAGCCAGCAACACCGATAGTGGCCAAGGCAGCTCCAGCAGCAGATTGGGCAGCTCGCCCCGGGACCACCTGAGTAGCGGCTGGTGTGGCTGGCCCTGGAGACCACCTGAGCAGTGGGCCTGGGGGCAATGGGATGCAACCCCAGGGGCAGTTGGAGCAGCCGCTGCTCGGTGGCCCCAGGCAGCTGCTGCCGCTGGCCCTGGCTCCCCCAGACTCCCCAGCTAAGATTTAGTGAGGGATATTTATTGTACAAGTCATGGAGAGGTCATGGGGCTGTGAATTTTTGTTTATTGCCTGTGGCCTGTCCATGACTTAATTAAAAATACCCATGACTAAATGCAGCCTAACTCATGGATATTAGCTAACTGCTGTAGTAGTAACTACAGTAGCACATTTTACTTTGCATCCAATGGGGGAGGGAATGATTAGGTTTTCTTATGAATTTTGCTAAGATTAGATTAGGGAAATGTGAATCAGTGAAAGATTTGGTTTTAAGTGCCGTCTTTTAAACCTCGGGATAAGGCATAATTTTAAAGTGAATAGAACAGATTTGGATTATGCAGTTTTCAAGCTTTTTTGTGTAAACATAATGTGTAGTATAGGATTATCTGTAATAGCAATATTTGGAAAAAAGGATTAGGATTAGAATAAGAATTCCGAATGCTTGAGTGGTGGGAAGTATGGGCTAGTCTACACTGGCAACTACCACAGCAGCGCTTCAGCGTGCCTTGTGTGGCCGCAGCAGAGTGCTGGGAGAGAGCTCTCCCAGCGCGCTAAAGAAACCAGCGCTGGTGCACTGTCTGGACTGGCACTTTACAGCGCTGAAACCTGCTGCACTCGGGGGTGTTTTTTCACCCCCCTGAGCAAGAACGTTGCAGCGCTGGAAATTGCCAGTGTAGAGAAGCCTATTAGTTGTGTTAAACACTTTCTAATGCTGTCTTCATACCAGTTTGACCAGGATATGGAATTGGCTACGGGTGAGCTCTCCCTTTCCTATATTCTTGTAATGGAATCCGAGTTGATCTGATAGGTAGAATTGAAAACTGCATTTGTTTTTTTTTAAGTCAATGTCAAGGTTCCTTCCCCACTCTGAACTCTAGGGTACAGATGTGGGAATCTGCATGAAAGACCCCCTAAGCTTATTCTTACCAGCTTAGGTTAAAAACTTCCCCAAGGTACAAACCTTGCCTTGTTCTGGAACCCTGTGCTGCCACCACCAAGCATGTTAAACAAAGAACAGGGAAAGAGCCTGCTTGGAGACGTCTTTCCCCAGAATATCCCCCCAAATCCTACACCCCCTTTCCTGGGGAAGGCTTGATAAAAATCCTCACCAATTTGTACAGGTGAACACAGACCCAAACCCTTGGAGCTTAAGAACAATGAAAAAATCAATCAGGTTCTTAAAAGAAGAATTTTAATTAAAGAAAAGGTAAAAGAATCACCTCTGTAAAATCAGGATGGTAAATACCTTACAGGGCAATCAGATTCAAAATACAGAGAATCCCTCTAGGCAAAGCCTTAAGTTACAAAAAGACACAACAACAGGAATATACATTCCATCCAGTGCAGCTTATTTTACCAGCCATTAAACAAAAGGAAATCTAACGCATTTCTACCTAGATTACTTTAAAAGGAGTTGTAAGGCTACATTCCTGATCTGTTCCCAGCAAAAGCATCAAACACAGACAGATCAACCCTTTGTCCGTCCGTCCCCTCCAGATTTGAAAGTACCTTGTCCTCTCATTGGTCATGTTAGGTCAGGTGCCAGCTCGGTTACCTTTGCTTCTTATCCCTTTACAGGTGAAAGGGTTTTGGCCAGGAGGGATTTTATAGCACTGTATACAGAAAGATGGTTACCCTTCCCTTTATTTTTCTGACAATTGACATTATATAAAACTGCATATTGCCTTTGAATACTGTAGGAAGTGAGGCAGTGATAAGTTTGGATCCAATTTTGGGTAAACCAGTTCCATATTCAGGGGGTTTTAAGCTTCTTCAGAGGCTAGCTAGGGAGGATGCTTCGATTTCCTCTGTAAAGCTTTGGAGGGAGGTTCAAAACACTGCTGCTTTGAGTTGATACTGATAACAGTACAAAGCCTAATCATTTAGGAGAAACCACAGTGTATTGGCTCTCTAATGGGTAAGGTTCGGCACCCTGATTTAAACCAGCCCATATGATTTCTAGCAATCTGGATTGTGATCTTCCTTGAATTGTGGACAATGATGTTGATTGGAGATGGTTCAGAGACGAGCCATATGAATGATTAAAGGATTGGAAATCATCCCTTACAGTGAGGGAGTCAAGGAGCTCTATCTATTTATCTTATCAAAGAGAAGGTTAAGGGGTGGCTTGATCACAGCCCAGAAGTACTTACATGGGGAACAGAAATTTGATAAGTGTTCTTCAATCTAGTAGACAAATATATAACAAGACACAATGGCTAGAAGTTGAAGTTAGACAAATTTAGATTAGGAAATAAGGCGCACATTTTAAGTATTGGTAATTAACCATTGGACAGCTTACTAAGGTTATGGTGGATTGCCCATCATTGGAAACTTTGTAAAATCAGGATTGAATGCTTTTCTAAAAGGTGTGCTGTAGTTCAAAAAGGAATAAATTAGGGAAGCCTTATGGCCTGTTACGCAGGGTCAGACTAAATGATCGCAGTGGTCCCTTGTGGCCTTAAGAAATGTAAACTAAAAGTGGGGGATGGAGAGCATCTTGTAAATGAAATATTAAAGTTTGTAACAGAGGATTGTTTAGCCAGAAAATGTTTAGTAAAATTCCATTCTTAATGTCAGTGCCAGAAACCTTTCCAAATCCAAGACTTCATATGTGACTATCATCTGCTAAAGTGGTCAGACTTAAGGTAATTTTTTTGTTTAATGTATGTTGGAAGTAGAGCTACTACTTTGTAACACTAATGCAGTGATACTCAGACCTCAGTGGTTCAGGAGCCAATTTAGCTCAAATCAGCATTTCCCAAAAGAGCCACAGTATTGTGAATTCATTGTTTAATTTACTATAGTACCATATATTAATATTTAAACAGTATAACAGGAAATATTTAGGGGTGTGTGTGTATGCACAGCAGAATGAGCAAGTATTTTATCAACTACAATTGGTTAACATAGCAAACGCATCCTGACTGATTAATAACTTAAGTTGTTTAATAATCAGTGTTTTAATATCATGTGCTGCAAAGAGCCACAGGAGACACATTAAAGAACCACTTGCGACTCCTATGCCTCAGTCTGAGTATCACTGACATTAATTTAATATTAATGGAAAATGGTACGACAATGATTTGAGGGGGGGGGGAAGTGCACAAGAATTTTAAATTATTAAGCTCCAATAAACAAGACTTCTTGGCTAATTAAAAATACAAATTTGAGACTGATTTTTGTCTGTCTAGCATGTAGTGCTAACTAAAACGAGTCTATTAATCTACGGTATTTTGTCTCTTGTTCTCTGTACAACAAAAACAATATTAAGAAACTATAGGGGGCACAGTTGTCTACTCCATGTACATAAATATGCAAGTTCTAGCTGCATAGTGTTACCTGGGTCTCCTGGAGGCTTCTGAAATCTAGAACACAATGAAGAGCACCAGAGGTCTGACAAACTATTTATAAGGGATGCTGCTTTATATACTACGTTGCATTAAAAAAAAAACAAAAAACTTGTATTGAGCTAAAGTTAAACTAAAAAGTGTCTGTAGAAAACTAATTGGAAATAAACTTGACTAAAAGTTTAATAGTCATAGCTAGCTGACAATAAGCAAAACAAATTGAAATTTTAAAGTGATATGGGAAAACATAGGAAAACGTTCTGTAAGTGTGGCATATACAACAAGAAAATGAGTAAGCTTGGCTGTTAGTGGTTTTGAACCCCTATCCATTTGTTCTGTTACTTACTTACTATAGGAGAAGCTCGTAGTTACCCTATATTTAAGTTGCCTAACACTGTCCATTATAAAGGATTTCTGCAACCTTTCTTTGAGAATCTCTCAGCTCCGTTATTTGCTACAGGTCTTTGATGTTCAGCACAGTTCATGGCCTGAGGCTAAAGAAGTGACTTTTCTTGTTCTGTGAAATTCCATTCAGATTTTACTGAGGAATAGTATGTTTAAAAATGACTATTTCCTTTCTTTTGCTTGCCTTTTTTAGGAAATGGCAGCATGGATTCATTCAGAGGCCAGGCTTGCATCTGTGGCAGCACCACCAACACCTGCTGCCTGAGCAGTAGGGAGCTAGGTGAAGCTGCTGGAGGGAGGACGAGGGGGCTGATTGCACCCTGGACCCAGCACTCCTTGCACTTTGAGCACATTGCTAGACCTGTAACTCTAGTAGCAGTCTCTGCTGTAATACTGCAGGTTTGAGGTTCAAACCTTGTTGATTCAGAAGGCTTGAGTAGGTTGTTAGCTGCACATACTTAACTTGATTTTGCTTTGAGTTTTTTAAAAACAAATCCATAAACTCAGGAAATTTCATACTCAATCTGTTAAAAGAATGCCAAGGTTGCAAAGCCAAGCAGTCAAAACTTAGGAAGTGGCAAATTTAGGGTGGCCTGTGCAGTCTTAATTTGACCCCCATACTGATACAGTTATTAATTACATGATGACATATTATCATTTTCTTTACGAGATTCCTGCACACTTTATTCACTTTACAGGATAGGTACACAAGGGGGCAGAATTGAAATTCCTCTACAAGTACCAGATTTATGGTTGCCCAATTCTCAAGTGTTTTTGCAACCTTTAAGTTACATTTAAAATAGTTTTTAGTATAATTATAACTATTCAGAATTTTGCTGTAATGGTACAATACTACTTTTTCAGTTTCTTAACTTTTTTTTGTTCCTTCTACATAAAGATAATCTATTTCTGTTATCAGAGAGATCAGCATGGCTATGTAAAGCAGCAAATGTGAGTTGTCTTTGTAGGAGATTCCAGCTTTTCTCCCCGTGCAGAATTCTAGGTGCCCGGAAGTTGATGATTTTGTATAAAAAGAGACTATTATGAAACAGATATATAAATCTAGTAATGCAGCCACACCTATCTAGTCAGAATGCTGAAAGTATTACTGTATGATAGCCCAATCTGGGGGAAAAAAATTAGTTACAGCCTGTATAAAGGAATAGCTTCTTGTTCTCTTCAAGCATTAGTGGGACTTGACAATAGTAGTCAATCCTATGGTCACCTCAGGGAGTTTTCTACTTCTTGAAAAGTAATTTGATAGCATCAAAGTTTCTGTGGTAGAAATAAATGTTACCTTGTCTTTTGAGTATTGCCAGTATGAATCCCCTTCCTTGGTGTGAATGCACCTTGCATGCCTGAGCTCAGATATTTCTAGAGAGCAGTATCTCAGCTTGTGCACTCAACCAGCGTGTGACTTTTACCTGAAGACACACAAGGGGATACAGAAGAAGAAAAAAGAGCAAGTATACAGAAGCAAATAAGTAGCCACATTGAGCATTGTAGTTCTTTTCTTAAGATGTTGTCCTTTTATTGTTGACATGATTTTTAGAATAGCCCAATTAACCTATTAATGACATTAACTTGCAGGTTAAAAACTTACCCACTATAATATGTATCATATCAGACAGATAAGGAACATTGAGGTCTTTCATTTTTAAGTTTGAAAAGTTAGTTGGCTCTGCCACTAGCTAAGCATTCTATTAGCAATTTAAGGTTAACTTCAGCAGATGAACATTCTACTTGCTGCTGCAGAACTGCACTCAAATTTTCTCAATACCACTAAATATTAAACGCTTGTGAAAGGAGCTTATTAAATATAAAAAATTGCTTATTAAATACAAAAATTTAAGTCCTCTTGTTAAAATATCTGGCTAGTTCAGTTTTGAATTCACTTCGAGGCAGTTTGATCTCTTCATTTTTTGCCAAGTATGCTTATTCTTTGACTTGATTAAACTGACGAATGTGTCTTTAATGATATTAAATGGTAACTTTTTACCTAGTTTTCTAAGCTGGTCTTTGTCACATACACTCAACTCTGCACAATGATTGTATGTGACTACTAAAAACTCATGAAGACCTGAAGAGCTCTTCGTAGCTCAAAAGCTTGTCTCTCTCACCAACAGAAGTTGGTCCAATAAAAGATATTACCTCCTCCACCTTGTCTCTCTTATATCTTGGGACCAACATGGCTGCAACAACACTGAAAACTAAAAATTCATGTTTATCACTGATTGATTTTAACATAAGGCATGATAAGTTAAGGCATTGTTAAGGCATGATAATATCACTCCTAATGCTAATCCTAATACAATCTTCCAGTTCATGTTCTGGTGTTTCCACATTTATTGATTAAAAGGAAGGCTCAACTGTTAAATTAAGCATTCCAGCTATAAAGACCATACTGCACTGTATTGTATTGTGTCGACTAATTCCATTTAACTGTAAGTTCCTCTGGGCCAGGGACTTGACTATTTGGTGCACTTCACCTATTGTACGTCTGTAACATATGTGCTTTTCTCTACTTGCTGAATGGCTCTACAGAAGACCACAAAAGCTAAGGTCTTTCTAAGGTCTTTTATTAACACAACCCAGCCTGTATCCTTGCAATATTTAGTAACCAGAAAGATAAGTATTCTGATTCTCTTCTGCTTCATTAGGAAAGTGTCTCCGTGAAACCAAATAAAAGACTTTTCTCTAAGCTGTCATGACATAATGACAAAACTCATCTGAACATCAGATGAAATAATTAGGATAAGTGCTTAGTACAGTCAAATTGTGATTCTTGTAAAATACAAGCAATATGCAGAAGTCTCTGTGGAGCATAATAAAAGTATCCTCGCCTTCCAGAAAACTGTTGTGAAGTATTCTGGGAAACCTTTCAGGGCAGAATTTGTTTCTGAGAAGAAAAATAATTGCTACTACTCTTTTCTGCTGTCGCTAGGTAGAAGATACACTGTCTTGTACAAAATATGATGGATTCAATGGTCTGGCTAACAGACCTAGCCATTTTTCAATTATTTCAACACCAGTGGGTCAAATTCCTCTGTTAGATAATATTTTATATCATATAAATACTCTTTGCTGTTTTGAAAAGGAAGGTGCTGAGCCCAGATGCAGAAAGTGAGCATCCTTCTTGATCAGCAGTTAAGAATCTGATATTCAGGGGTCAGGGCTGCTCTGTTTAAATGAAGTAGACAACTAGGATTCCTATTAAATCATGTTAATTATACTGTCATTATTTGATGGTTGTGTTGGTGTTTAAACTAAACTTTACAAACTCTATCTTTCTTCTTTAGCCAGCTTTCAGTCTAATATTTGGGTGATTTCAGTATACCTTGTTAAGTTTATCAAAATGTGTGGAGAGGGTAGAAAGTATTATCTAAATAAAGCACATTTCAGTCCATGTCAAAAGCAGAACTCATTGCAAAATGGGGTAGGGGGGAATCTTGCCCATTTTTGTGGAATTGAGTTGCCAAGTTTTGGTCAAAACAAATATTTGTCATGATCTGACCACAGGTGTATTAGAGAGTACAAGAATGTAGTGCTGATTAAGGTCCATAACTGGGTATTGAAGTGAGGATTATGTTTTCCCATCCCAAGGGTATAATTATAATATTGGGATATATATTGAAGATACAGATTACAGAAAAACAATTATTTTAAGTAACAAAATATACTGGTGTCTGCACTGGGTATATTCATTCTCCCTTCATCCTTCTGTAGCCACACTTTACTCTTAGAGCAATTTTACATGCTACAGAAGGGGAGGAAGGAGAATGGATATAGCCCAGTGCAGACCTCAGGGCTAGGGTAAGGAAACCTGAATAAACTAACTTTTGGTGTTCAGGAATTATGCTGCTCTCCCACCTGCTCCTCTGAAGTTGATTCCCACCACCACGTCCTCTTGCTCTGTAGCTGCAGGTGGTGTGGCCCTGCAGGAGTGTTTCTTCTAGAAGCTTGCTGGATTCTAGGGGAGGATGGAATAATAACTCAATGAAAAGCCAAGAAAAGACAGGAAGCAAATATCCATTCTCCTCTTGTTCATATTTATACCAGTGTGGATGGTTTGGCTTTAAAAATGAAATAAAATGACAGTAAGTAAGGCCCTGTCTATGCTAAGGAAATTGAGTCCTATGCAAACCCTTAATGAAGACAGGCCTCCACTGCTGCAGTGCAACTTTACCTTGGTTCAGCCTGCTACAAACTGTTTTAGTCAGAAAATCCCCAAGAATAAAGATCAAATATTTCTCTTGGATGCAGGCATACAACTTTGAAGCCGGTGGGAATTGCAAACATTTAGGGAAGATCTACACTACGGGGTTAAGTCAACCTATGTTATACAACTCACGCTATGTGAATAATATAGCTGGAGTCGATGTAGCTTAGGTTGACTTATTGCAGCGTATGCACTGTGCTGGGTCGATGGGAGAGTTGACTTACCTTATGCTTCTCGTTCTGGTGGAGTACCAGAGTCGACGAGAGTGATCTGAGGTTGATTTAGCGGGTCTTTGTTGCAGCACTGATCCACGGTATGTGTAGATATACCCTTAGTGAGTGACAGAATTTTGAGGCTGTTAACTTGTCCAGCATTGCTAGTGTACTCCCGTAAATAGAAATTTCAACAGTTAACAAGCACCATCTGAAGAAGGTTTTATTGCCTTTGCTCATTATTGGATATAAGTGTAGACTTGATGGACGGTCAAGACACCGATCAGTATATAACATGCTCCCTTCAGTTTTTAACTCCTTTGTTCCATTTGTAGCCTATATGTCACCGGACACCATCTACAATAAAGGGTCATTAGGCAGTAGACAGATAAGCAACATTGACTCTGAATTCCCATATTGTTAGTCAAACATTTGAGGTTATTTGAATGTAGGTATACATGTAATGGTACTTTCACGCCCCTGTTAAAGAATGTATTCTGTGAGTTCAGAGTGGTGAAGTTGATTGTAAAATGGAATGTTAGATCACAAATGTGATTTGTGTCCAGTTCATTTTGCTGTTGGCATTACAAGAAATATATGCTTCAAATGAAGCTGGCGTTTGAGATTTGAGAGATACTGGAGACTAGTGTCAGTTTAAAAGTTCTGAATTATGTTAACTTCTTAGTGAATGCTCTATAATGATTCCACAAGATTGTAACTGATGCTGGCTGAAGCCTCGTGAAACATACTTTACAGGGAGATTTTTCTTTGTTTAAAACAGGGGTCGGCAACCTTTCAGAAGTGGTGTGCCGAGTCTTCATTTATTCACTTCAATTTAAGGTTTCGCCTGCCAGTAATACATTAACTTTTTTAGAAGGTCTCTTTCTATGAGTCTATATATTATATAACTAAACTATTGTCGTATGTAAGTAAACAAGGTTTTCAAAATGTTTAAGAAGCTTCATTTAAAATTAAATTAAAATGCTGATCTTACGCTGCCAGCCCGCTGCCAGCCTGGGGTCCGTTCACCTAGGCTGGCAGCAGGCTGAGCGGGGTCTGCGGCCGGGGCCCGGGGTCTGCGGCCGGGGCCCGGGGTCTGCGGCCGGGGCCCGGGGTCTGCGGCCGGGGCCCGGGGTCTGCGGCCGGGGCCCGGGGTCTGCGGCCGGGGCCGGGGCCCGGGGCCCGCGGCCGGGGCTCGCGGCCGGGGCCTGGGGCTCGCGGCCACTCAGCCCAGTGTTGGTCTGGGGTTCAGTCTGCCGCCTCCTGCCAGCCAGGGTTCCGGCTGCTGTCCCCGCTCAGCCTGCTGCCAGTTTGGGATCCCGGCCCTGCCCACACAGAGTGGGTACCTACCTTCTCCCTGATTCTAGCCCAGTCTCTTCCTCTCTCTCTGCACTGAGCTGAGGATGGAAGTGCACTGAGCACAGGGCTGGAGGTAAAGGAGCAGGTTGGGGTGCAGGGGGGGAAGTGTGGGGGTCAGGGCGGAGGGCTGGGTGTGTGTGTGTGTCGGGGGGGGAGGGAGGTGCGGGGGTCAGGGCGGAGGGCTGTGTGTGTGTGTGTCGAGGGAGGTGCGGGGGTCAGGGCGGAGGGCTGTGTGTGTGTGTGTGTCGAGGGAGGTGCGGGGGTCAGGGCGGAGGGCTGTGTGTGTGTGTGTCGAGGGAGGTGCGGGGGTCAGGGCGGAGGGCTGGGTGTGTGTGTGTCGGGGGGGGAGGGAGGTGCGGGGGTCAGGGCGGAGGGCTGTGTGTGTGTGTGTCGAGGGAGGTGCGGGGGTCAGGGCGGAGGGCTGGGTGTGTGTGTGTCGGGGGGGGAGGGAGGTGCGGGGGTCAGGGCGGAGGGCTGGGTGTGTGTGTGTGGGGGGGAGGTGCGGGGGTCAGGGCGGAGGGCTGGGTGTGTGTGTGTGGGGGGGAGGTGCGGGGGTCAGGGCGGAGGGCTGGGTGTGTGTGTGTGGGGGGGAGGTGCGGGGGTCAGGGCGGAGGGCTGGGTGTGTGTGTGTGGGGGGGAGGTGCGGGGGTCAGGGCGGAGGGCTGGGTGTGTGTGTGTGGGGGGGAGGTGCGGGGGTCAGGGCGGAGGGCTGGGTGTGTGTGGGGGGGGGGAGGTGCGGGGGTCAGGGCGGAGGGCTGGGTGTGTGTGGGGGGGGAGGTGCGGGGGTCAGGGCGGAGGGCTGGGTGTGTGTGGGGGGGGGGAGGTGCGGGGGTCAGGGCGGAGGGCTGGGTGTGTGTGTGGGGGGGGGAGGTGCGGGGGTCAGGGCGGAGGGCTGGGTGTGTGTGTGTGGGGGGGAGGTGCGGGGGTCAGGGCGGAGGGCTGGGTGTGTGTGTGGGGGGGGGGAGGTGCGGGGGTCAGGGCGGAGGGCTGGGTGTGTGTGTGTGGGGGGGGGAGGTGCGGGGGTCGGGGGGTGTGGGCTGGGGGGCTCACAGCCCCCTGTCCAGAGCGGCTCACAGCAGGGGCCTGGAGGGGATATACCCTGACTCCACCCCCCACTCCCGCCCCCGCTTCCTCCTCAGAGTAGTGAGCGTGCTAGGGCTCTGCTTCTCCTCCTCCCGTACAAGGGCCATCAGCTGATTGGCGGCAGGGAGGAAGAGGAGGAGGGGCAGGAACCCCGAATGCTGGGGTAATAGGCAGGGGAGGAGGGAGCTTGCCTGCTTTGCAGCAGCAGCCAACAGAATCAAGCTTCTTCAACCTGGCCGGGGGAGCAAAGAAGAGCCAGCTGGGTCAGGCAGTATTTTTAATGGCACGCTGCTGCCTTCCAGGGTCCTGGCCTGGGTTCGGCAGCGGGCTGAGCGGGACCGGTGGCTGGGACCCGGCAGGCAGCAGCGTGCCATAGGTTGCTGACCCCTGGTTTAAAACTAGATTGTGAAAAAAATTATTGGTTAACATACTTTCTGGTTTACATATATGCAGAGCAGCTCGGGGGGGATAAAAATATCTTGCTGCCACTTGACTTAATATTTCACAGGAGTATTTGTTATGAAAAGGTTATTTGAGAGGTATAAATAGACATCCATCTTAATGGCTTGCTAACTGTGAAACATTTAGCTTTGTAGGTTTCAGAGTAGCAGCTGTGTTAGTCTGTATTCGCAAAAACAAAATGAGTACTTGTGGCACCTTAGAGACTAACATATTTATTTGAGCATAATATTTCGTGAGCTACAGCTCACTTCATCGGACTTCACCGATGAAGTGAGCTGTAGCTCACGAAAGCTTATGCTCAGATAAATTTGTTAGTCTCTAAGGTGCCACAAGTACTCATTTTCTTTTCACTTAGCTTTGTCGGAGCTGTTGCCCCCCACCACCCCAGAAGAGGGCACTGTGTGTGTTGAGGAGCAACCTTGTTGCCATCCCTTTATCAAGCTCTGTCCTATTGACATAGGCCTCCCTCCTCCTCCTCCTCCTCATTTACGCAGGAGTTTCCTTCCAGGACTGAATCCAACTTGCTGGAAGATGGGTATTCAGATAAGCGGGGTGGGCATAGGGACCCAGCCTAACTAGAGAGTGGTGATGGGTCCTCACCAGTCCAGCAGACTTGTGTAGATGGAGCCATTCTGAAGGTCTGGGATTAGGAGGTAGCACTGTCCAGCAAGGGGGTCAGTACTCCCGGGGTCCAGAGTTCTGCTCTCTGTTTGCAGAGTTTCTGCTTGGTCTCCCCAGCAGAGAAGGTCAACTGCTAGTTGGTGGCTGCTGCAGCAGTGAGGTAGCAAGACTGGCAAGGAGCCTTGTTCCAGCAGTTGAGACGCGCTCTCATAGCCCCATCCACTTCTGCCAGACAAAACCCGCTCCTGACACCAGTCCTTCAGTGTGGCCCCATCAGGTACTAGTGTCTGTTCGACAGCCTTGTCATGTGCTCTCCATCTGGGGGGCACATCCCACGTTTTACAAACCTCCGCTTCAGTACATTCCAGAGAAGCATCATGGTCTGGCTAGGTGTGGTTTAGTGTTCATATATATAGGTTCTGTGGCTCTGAGAAAACAACACACTTGAAGAAATATTCTGTTCAGGTGACGACATGTGTTTTAGAGGTTGTGTCCACTTAAAATGCTACAGCTGAACCAGTGTAGATGCTACCTATGCTGACAGGAGGACTTATCCTGTTGGTGTAGGTCATCCCCTTCTCCAAGAGGCAATAGCTAGGTCGACATAAAAATTCTTCTGTCGCTCTAATGCTGTCTATACCTGGGCTGAGGCTGGTTTAAGTACACCACTCAGACATGGATTTTTATTTATTTTATTTATTTATTTTTGCGCCCCGGACTAGTGTGGTTAAATGGCTCTAATTTGCTGGTGTAGCTCAGGCCTTAGTAATCTTCCCTTGAGGTAATGGAATTCCTCAAAATGAGTTTAGTACTTTCAGAGACCAACATACCTATTGATATGGGTATATATTTGCATTAGTGTGAATGTTCAATTATAGAAAGAAAGCATTGGCTACTGCCGCTAAATGACATCCAGAAGCAGCAAAGTATTTAGTATGACACTGCCTCTCTCCATTCACTGTTGCAAATTATAGTAATTTTAAAATATCAACATATCTTCTCAAATGAAGCAGCGAGCAGCTATGGTAGCGATATCAATTTTCCCCCCACGTATTTTGCCTAACCCGCTTCAGCTGATGTTACTTGTACGGATCTTGAACCAGCTGGTTTGTATCCAAGCCACAATCTCTTTGCCAGATATTGAAAACTACTCTTAATCTTTGCCAAATTTTGACCTGTTAAAAATTGCGCTCTCCTGCTCCAGGAGAATGCATGTCAGACTGTCTTCAAAGTAATATTTACTTGTCTTGGTTCCAGCCATTTACCCAAGGAAAATTCTTAACTGAATTAATATACTGTGTATATATCAAATTTCATCTTGATGAGAATTAATTGGTCTCTATTGTAAATTTGAGGATTTAATTGAAATGGAACCTCTAGTATAACCATAGTATCGCATCAGTAACACAGTGCTGTTAAATTGTTGTTTGATGAAATATCTTACACTTCTAATACATACAACCATAATTCAATGCGTAAATAAATTCAACACTTCTTGAAAATACAGAATATTCTCAGTATTTACTGTTATGTTTTCTTGTTAAATCAACATTATAATCCTGCTTTCATTTCCCTCCAGATGATGAAACATTCCTGGGATAATTATAAGCGTTACGCTTGGGGATTAAATGAACTGAAACCCATATCTAAGCAAGGACATTCAAGCAATTTATTTGGTGAGTAGTTTGTGCTTTTGTACTTAGTGACATGTATGTTAGGACAGTAAATCAGTTGAGGAGATTACAGTGGTGACACACGTGCTCTTCCCACCTGTAGTGATACTGATGTTTTTTGCATAGCATGTTTTGTATAGTAGTTAACAGACTCAGGTGACAGCTGCATTGCCTTGTCACAAGTTATGTCATCTTGCTCCTCTGAATGAAGATAATGAAGCATATCGGCGCTATACCATATGTAGGTAATTGCACTGTATTACACTACTCTGATTCAGATCACTTTGTCACTTCACACGGTAAAAACAAAAAATAAAAATTAAATGCTAGACCAGGGATGTAGCTACCACTTCCATGGAAGTGCAAAAGTGGAACTTTCACAAGTATCTTCTGGCGAGGAGTGAGTGACCTGTTAATTGACTTGAAATGGAGAAAATCTTTAACTGGTTTTCTCTTCTCTGAGATGGCCTATAGTTGTACCCATAAATGTTGCGAGAGATATAGCTATAAATTAGTGTTAAACATTTCTTCAGCCTGAAATTAGCTTGAAAAAGTTACAGCTGTATTGGAAGAAGAATGTGGACAGAAGACTAACGTAATGCATTTTAGAAATATCTTTTAAATTTAGAAATGGTGCAGAACTGAAAAGAAGAGCAGCAGCTAAAGGGGAGGTTGAGTGGAGAACACTGCTTCCTTATGCACAGATTAATATTGGCTTAAACCTTGTACAACAGGAAAAAACCTGAAAATTGCTCATTAGAATATAGAAACTATTGTTAGCCTTCATTATTCTAGAAATAGTAAAAGTGAACTAATTTCCTGATGCCCGCAAGATGATGCATAGCTTTGATTTATTAGAAAGATACAAAAATATGTGAAGCTATGTGCATGTGTATGGTATGTAAAAATAGGACATTTATATTTTGCTTGAAATGGGAGAAGAGATGAAAAATTGTATTATCTTTGGATGACCCTCCTAAAACAGCCTAAGTGCAGCATTTAGCAAATCCTCAAGAATTAAGTATTCTAGTGCAACATTTCCAGAAGTTCAGGTTTTACTCCCCTCAGGATTCAAAGATCATGAGTGTGTGTGTGTGTGTGTGTGTGTGTGAGAGAGGGGAGGAATGGGGTGGTGGGAAGGGGGGTGAGAACATAAGAATGTCCATAACGGGTCAGACCAGTGGTCCGGCTAGCCCAGTACCCTTTTTTCTGACAGTGGCCAGGGCAATTGAGTGATCCATCTTCTGGTGTCCAGTCCCAGCATCTGGGAGTAAGAAACTTAGGGACACCCAGAGCATGGGGTTGCATCTCTGATGATCTTGGTAAATTGCCATTGATAAACTTCTCCTCCGTGAACTTATCTAATTCTTCTTTGAACTCTGTTATACTTCTGGCCTTCACAACACCCCATGGCAACGAGTTCCACAGGTTGACTGCGCGTTGTGTGAAGATGTATTTCCTTCTGTTATGTGAAGAGGTAAAAAATAACACTTCCCTATTCACTTTCTACACCCCATTTATGGTTTTATAGACACCTATCATATCTTCCCTTTGTTCACCTTGGAAAAGAGACCACTGTCCCAGTTTTTGAATCTCTCCTCATCTGGAAGCTGTTCCATACCCCTAATAATTTTTGTTGCCCTGCTCTGTACCTTTTCCATTTCTAATATCTGTTTTTTGAAATGGGGAAACCAGAACTGTATGTGGTATTCAAGGTGTGGGCGTACCATGGATTTATATAGTGGCATTATATATTCTGTCTTCTCAATCCCTTTCTTAATGGTTCCTAACATTCTGTTAGCTTTTTTGGCTGCCACTGCACATTTTGAGGAGATTTTTTCAGAGAACTGTCTACAATGACTCCAAGATCTTTCTTGAGTGGTAACAGCTAATTTAGACCCCATCATTTTGTGGGTATAGCTGAGATTGTTTTCCAATGTGCATTACTTTGCATTTATCAACATTGAATTTCATCTGCTATTTTGGTGTCGTCCAGTCACCCACTACTGTGAAAACTCTTTGCAGCTGTTCATAGCCTGCTTTGGACTTCACTATCTTGAGTAATTTTGTGTCTGCAAATTTTGCCATCTCACTGTTTATCCCTTTTTCCAGATCATTTATGAATATGTCTAATAGCACAGGTCCCAGTAGAGACCCCTGGGGGACACCACTATTTACTTCTCTCCCTTCTGAAAACTGACCATTTATTCCTACCCTTTTTCCTGTCTTTTAACCAATTACCAATCCACGCGAGGACCTTCCCTCTTATTCCATGACTGCTTATTTTGCTTAAGAGCCTTTGGTGAAGGACCTTATACTCGGACTTTCAGAAAACCTTTGACACTATCTGCACTGGATCACCTTTGTCCACGTTTGTTTGACCCTCTCAAAGAATTCTAATAGATTTGGTGAGGCATGATTTCCCTTCACAAAAGTCATGTTGACTCTTCGCCAATAAATAATGTTAATCTGTTTGTGTGATGATTTTCTTCTTTACTATAGCTTTAACCAATTTGCCTGAAAGTTAAGCTTACCGGCCTGTAATTGCCAGATGGCATCTGGAGCCTTTTAAAAAAATTGGTGTTACATTATGTATCTTCCTGTTACCTGGTACAGAGGCTGACTTAAGTGATCGGTGATATACCACAGCTAGTAGTTCTACAATTGCATACTTCGGTTCCATCAGGACTTTTGCATGAATACCATCTGGTCGTGGTGAGTTAGTACTTTTCAGGTTATCAGTTTGTTCCAAAACTTCGTTTATTGATGCCTTAATCTGGGACAGTTACTCAGATTTGTCACCTAAAAATGGCTCAGGTGTGGGAATCTCCCTCCCATCCTCCTGTAGTGAAGATTGATCAAAGGCTTCATTTAGCTTCTCTGCAACAGCTTTGTCTTTCTAGACTGCTCCTTTGGCACCTCCATCATCCAGTGGCCTCACTGAGTGTTTGACAGGCTTCCTGCTTCTCATATACTTCAAGTATTTTTTGCTGTTTAGTTTTTGTCTTTCGCTAGTTGCTCTTCAAATTCTTTATTGGCCTTTATAATTATACTTGACTTGCCAGAGTTTATGCTGCTTTCTATTTTCTTCAGTAGGATTTGTCTTCCAATATTTAAATTTTCTTTTGTCTCTAACTTCCTCTTTTTACTTTGTTTAGCCATTGCATTTTTTTGATCCTCTTACTGTGTTGTTTAATTTTGGGTATACATGTAATTTGAGCCTCAATTATGGTGTTTTGTAATAGTTTCCATGCAGTTGGGTGGCATTTCACTCTTGTCACTGTTCCTTTTAATTTCTGTTTTTAACTAGTGTCCTCATATTTGTGTCGTTACCCTTTTTGAAGTTAAATGCTACTGTGGGAGCTGCTTTGGTATATTTTAAATGTTAAATTTAGTTACGCTATTGTTATTACTGAGTGGTTCAGCTATATTCACCTCTTGTGTGCCACTTAAGACTAAATCAAAAAATGCCTCTCTCCTTGTGAGTTCCAGAACTAGCTGCTCCAGAAGCAGTCATTAATAGTGTCTAGAAATTTTATTTGTGCATCCCATCCTGGGCTGACATGTACCTAGTCAATACGGGGACAGTTGAAATCCCTCACTATTACTGAGTTTTCTATTTTTATAGCTTCTCATCTCCCTGAGCATTTCGTAATAACTTTCATCCACCTAGTCAGGTGGTTGGTAGTATATTCCTATTATACTCAAGCATGGAATTTCTATCCATAGAAATTCCATGGTACAGTTTGATTCATTTAAGATTTTTACTGAATTTGACTCTATATGCATGCTTTCATTTATAGTGCCACTCCCCCACCAGAACAACCTACTCTGTCATTCACATATATTTTGTCCCAATATCATCATACCATCAGGTTTCTGTGATGCCTACTATATCAATATCCTCGTTTAATACCAGGCACGCAAGTTCACCCATCTTAGTATTTAGACTTCTAGCATTTGTATATAAGCAGTTATAAAATGTATCAATATATAGTGGTCTGCCTTCATGTGATGTAATCTTTCTGTTTCTCTTCAGCTACTACCTGTATTTTATCAGTTTCTATCCTGTCCTTTTTAATAGGATATAGAGAATCCCCATTAAAAGATCCTCCCCTAAGGGATGTCTCTGTCCCAAAAAGTGTGCTCCTCTGCACTTGTCAGCTTCCCCGACCCCCCTTAGTTTAAAAAAACTCCTCTATAACCTTCTTAATTTTACATGTCAGCTATCTGGTTCTGTTTTGGTTTAGGTGGAGCCCATCCTTCCTATATAGGCTCCTCCTTTCCCAAAAATATTCCTCAATTCCTAATAATCCTAAAAACTTCCTCACTATGTCATAGTTTCATCTGCATGTTGAGATCCTGCAGTTCTGTCTGTCTAATTGGACACATGCATGGAACTGGAAGCATTTTGGAGAATGCTACCATGGAGGTCCTAGGCTTTAATCTCATATCTAGCAACCTAAATTTGGACTCCATGTCTCAAGAGATCAGCAACCTTTGCACCTAGCAGGCAGTTTACCTCCATGAGGGTCTCCAGGTGATTACAAACAGTTATTTATATTTCCTATGATCTCCCATTACTATTACCAATCTTCCTAATAACTGGGGTCCCCTCATCCAGAGGGGTGTCCTCAGTGTGAGAGGGTACTATGACATCATCTGGAAGGAGAGTCTCAACTATGGGATCATTTCCTTCCACTCCACTTTGATGTTCTCCAATTAGAATTTTTTCCTCCTCAACAGCACAGAGGCTGTCAGAGTAGGGGTCGGACTTCTCCACTTTGTCCCAGAAAGTCTTTCTTCCTTAGCTCCTCCAGTTCAGCCACTCTGGCCTCAAGAGCTCCTGCGTGGTCTTTGAGGGCCATGACTGCTTGCACCAAATGCACACACATGCCACTTGCCAACATATGTGAGTGAAAAGAGAAATTGGAAGCTATCCAAGTGTCAGCAGTGCAACAGTATCTGAGGGTATGTCTTCTTTGCAGAGTCAGCCCAGACTCTTAGGTTTTTAGCTCAACGGCATCCACATACAAAAACCTCTATCTGGGTTTGGAGGTGCATTTAAGCCTAAACTGGAATCCACCCACTTTCCAGTGAGGACACAGACAAAAATCACTCAAATGCTGATAGTCTTCCATTGCTATTCCTGAAGAACAGACAAATTCTTCTGCAATTGACAATACTAACTGTGAAAGAATCCTAGTTTCTCAGCACAAAGAAGGATGGAATATGCCCCCAGAGACACATGTAGGTGAATGAAGAACCAGTGAGGACACAGTAACACAGATATGACTTAGCTGTAGGGTTGCTCATGTCCAGTCTAGACTAACCAGGGTGCTCACAGCTGGGTACTGATCACGTAGGTTAACTCTGCTGTGAAGGCATATACTGAGTTTGCAAGGAGCCAGGAACAGTAGCTGAAGTATGAACTTATTCATTTCAGTGGGTGCTAATTCAGATGTCAAATAATAATTTAAATGTCAACAGTTAACTATTTCACTGCTTATCAAAGCATGTAAGAAAAGAGGATGTGTCATTATGAAGACGATTATTTTTTGGATAGGCCTAGAAATGCACAAGGTTTCCAGAGGGGCATGATTTGTTCCCTTTTCCTGAAGGGAGGTCTGCTGCTTTCGAAAGTGTGGGAAACGTTATTGTAGTCTTTAAATTTATGAGAACAGTGGCACCTTAAAGACTAACAGATTTATTTGGGCGTAAACCTTGTGGGTAAGAAACCTTCAGATCTGAAGAAGTGGGTGTTCTACCCACAGAAGCTTATGCCCAAATAAATCTGTTAGTCTTTAAGGTGCCACCAGACTCCTCATTGTTTTTGTGGACACAGACTAACATGGCTACCCTTCTGATAAATTTATGAGAACACTGTTTTTTTTTTCGTTTCAGTTAATTGCTGTTTGAAAAGTTTAATATTTGATTTGACTAAAATAGTTAAATGAAATAGTTTAAAATGTTACCTGGGTCTAATTTTAAATCCCTGTTTTTCTGATGTACATAAAACAGAAGTGAAATTTCACCTTTACTAATTGATTCAGGATGGATCCCTTTTCAGTAAATTCTGATAAGGGGCTATAATGCAGTTTATCCACTGTTGTCATTTTGCATCCAGTATAAGTTGTTCCAGTACTCAGATAGTATAATCTGTCATCTGAAAACCGGAGACCAGTAGTTTAATAAGAAATAGCCATAAAATCATAAGAACAAGATGTCTAAGTAGGGGTTGTAATCCTTCATGACATCAGACAGACATGCAGGAAAATTATTAAAGATGTACTGTACTTTGAAATTTTTCTTATCTGTGGTTATAGCATTAGCAAAGGTCATGCTAGACATTCTTCACTGTGGAACAAGTGAGGTGTTATACTTAACCTTTACTTTTATGTGTCAAGGAAGAATAACAGCTATATTGTTGCTTGAAGTTTGACAATGATGGACAGATCACTTTGCTAATTATGCTTGTGGATATAATAGTGCAAGATTTAGATCTGAGTGGCTGGTGCAAACTACTCGTGAGACTAATAAACAAGAAAAAAAATTGAACATATCCCACTTAAAATGGCCACCATAAAAATTAAAGCTCTGGAGACCAATGAATCTGTGTGAAATGTAGCCGTTTTAGTCAATGTAGCCTGTGATAAACAGGATGAGAAAATGAACCTGGTACCAAAAATAGTGCGTGGGTCTCTAATACTGGGAAAAATTTCAGAGACCTATGAAAGCACTGAAGAAATCATGGAGCAGATAATGCGTTACCACATTGTCATGTGGTTCCTTCTGGAGGCCATCTATTTGGTATTGGTCTTGTCCATCAAGAAAATAAACCAACATGAGCCTATGAAGTTACTTGGTAGAAGGAAGCATTAGAAGGTCCTCTGAAAATATCCACCGCTCATTTCAATAGTAGCTATCTACTTTGTGTTTAAAATCCTTCAGGTATGGATGGGGAAGAGAAGGAAAAAAAAATTACCAAATGGTGCCCCTTTTAAAGCTGTGTGTAGGATTTGGGCCTTATGTATTGTAAACTGGCTGCTAATTTCATATACTATATCATGCATAACTAAAGACTATAATATTATAGAAAGGTATGGCCTCTAACTGAAATCAGGCACAAGTCTTTGATTCTGTTGCTTGAAAGTGTCCTAAATCAGGCCCAGAAGATGCTTTGGCGCACCAAAGCTTCCTGTCTCATTGCAGTGCTAAATTTCTTACCCAAGTATATCTTTGCACTACTTGTGAAGAAAGTCATTCCTCTAGATACCTCAACTACATCCACCATTGCCCAGAATCAAGGGAAGTAGAGTAAAACACTGGCTCTCATTTGGTCTAATTGCTCCTTATAATACCAGAAAGCACCAAATCTACTAGAATCTTCATCTGTTTCTCCTGAAATCTTTGGGGTCTCTAGTAGGGGGAAATCATGGAACTGTTTCTAACAGTGGCCTCAGGCAGGTAGGAGTATATATAACTTCAGATTAGACTTCAATAAATGCCCTCCCCCCACCCCCAGCTCTTTCCCTCCCTGACAATATTTTGGACCATAAAACAGTAAAAAGCTTTATAGATTATTTTGCATTTATTGTCTTCAGACGCATACAAGCTTTTTCTCCTCCTTTTACTCACATACTATATATAATTGTAGTCATAAAAAACATCTGTGCTTATCCACTTGTTGTTCTGAGGGGGGGGGGGGAAGATCAAAGAGTTAGACTTCAACTGTTTCAACCAGTTGATTGCTGCAAAGAAATTCGAAATGGAATTGGTCAGGAATGTAACCCTGGGAGGGTTGTTTTTTAAGAATGGATCTCCGCTAGTGAACCCAAGGATCTTCCAGCCATTCTTCAACAACCAAGCAAGTCCATCTTAAATTCAGACTGTCGTCATTAGTACCCTCAGTTTGCAGTAAGGAGTCTTTACTTTGAGTACTAAACCTTATTCTTTCTGGCTTTTGGTATCTTGTGTCACAAGATTTCTAAACTACAATTGCATTCGTGGTGATAAGTTAAAGCCTAAGTATAACTTATTAACCAGCTGGTTAATTTTGAACCTTACTCCTCTCCAAGTTAATTGGTTCAGTTAAGTTCTATTGTATTTAACATGAAAAGTGAGTGTCTGCTGTGGAACAGATTGGACTTCAGGCCCTTATTGTAGAATGCCAACTTCCAGAGCTATAATTCAGTGGTGCTAATGTCAAACAGACAATATACCAATCCATCCAGATTAACAGAGAGGACACAGAAAAGACTTATGCAAGTGACATTCCACCTTCAAAACTTAATTTTGGATGTATAAAACTGGACTTGGGAGTATGGCAGTCCTCGTTTGGAATGTCAAGCCACCTGCAAATCACCATTTGTTCATATCCTGGAGTCTTTTGAGAGGGAAAATAAAAGATGCTTTTAACAAGTGAAGTTGAATGTGGATGTTAGTGAGGCTCTTTACGTGACATGTGCATACTCTCCTCTGTACTTCACACCACCGTTCCAGGTTAAGCTTTTCTCCACCAAAATATAAAGTAAGATGGCAGTTATGGCAAGCAGGATGATGGGATAGGATGACCAGAGTAAGTGTACCTGGGACCAGAATGATTATATAAACCATATTTCTCAGCGGTAAGGCTACGATTTTTGGCCCACAAATTTTTGGTAAGTTTCATGGCAGACGGCGGGTGTGTGTGTGAGGGAGAAAGAGAAATGTAGCTTTTGCTACATCAACATACCCAGGTGCTGAAGGATGAAGCCTGGGAGTAGCATGGTTTGGAGTGCAAGTTCAACCTGGGGTGGCAGTTCCTGTCCCTCAGGGCTGTGCCAGTCTTCCCTATCCAGGTATTGCAACCTAGCACACGGGATTGTAGCAGCACTCGGGTTGGGCCCATCTGCCCCGCCTCCATTTGTGGAACGGAGGACGGGCCCAACCTGAGTGCTGCTGCGATCCAAGTCCCAATGCAATTTGGTTTGGGGGGACCTAATGAAATGTAGTTTTTTAAAAAAAATTTTTAACAGCCATTTCCAAGATTTCAGACTTCATTCAAATTCAAGATTTCTGTGATTTCTTTGACAAAATCATAACCATGCTCATAGGATAGTAGGGTACAATCACTTATGACTTTAACCAGATTAGGTGCGTTAGGTAGTTTTCATATACACACACACACAGAGAAAAGAAGTTGACAAAATTGGTATAAGAAGGAAGACTTAGGACTACCACAACAAGGTTTTAAGACTTAATTTTTTAAATCTTAACCTATTGATTTATTAGGTCATTTCCATCTGAAATTTAGACATTCAGAAAATGGGGAATTTTGTGATTTTATTAATTTTGCCACTTATGATGTTTACCTTGCAGAAGAGGAAGTCCCCTCCCTCCCCAGCCCAGCTGACACTAGCAGCTGGAGCTGGGTGCACAGTAGGAGCCACTGGCTTGTGCTCCCCCAGCCACCGGTGCTGGAACTGGGGACACCAGAGGGCCATTCTCCCCCCCCCTTAACATGGCATAGGTGGGTGGGCGCAGAGTGGCATAGTCAGGGGCTGTGCATTGCAGAGGGGAGCTGATCACAGCTCCCCTGCAGCAAAGCGCAGCCCCTGCTGGCTTTGCTCTACACCTTCCTGAGGTTTGCTGTTTGTGGGGGAGGGGCAATGCTGCCTCCTGCCCTCCCAAACTATGCCATGTTAAAAAGGGGGGAGCATAGCCTCCCAGCACCAGTAGCCCCTCCATTTTTACAGTTTCCGGTGCTTTTGCTCCCGGCCCTGCCTCTCCCCAGCTCCAGGCCCAGCACTTGGAAGTGGGGGTAGGGCTAACGGGGCCTTTGGGCTCACAGTGTGTGTGCGGGGGGTATCACAGCACCTACCTGACTATGGGGCTCTGGGCAGGCACCCAACCCAAAGGTCATCCCAGCCCCACTCACTAAAAAAGGGATGACCCCTCCCATAACATGCGACCCACATCTCTGTGCTGTCTGCTGCTCTTTGGCTGCCCAGCTGTGAAGGCAGCACCTCTGTCAGCAGCAGTGCAGAAGTAAGGGTGGCAAAACTGTGATTCCCCCCTCCCCCCTCCCCCACACAATTGCCTTGAGACCTTCCCACAACTCTCGTTTGGGTTGGGACCCCTATTGTTATCACAGCATGAATTTTCAGATGTAAATATCTGAAATTGACTATTTTTAAAATCCTGTGACCATGGACCATGAATTTTGTAGAGTCCTATGTATGCGTATGATAGAAGGGACAGCCTAGTATTAGATCTGTACAGCTGCTTATACCGACAAGGGTATTTTTCCTGCTACGGTTGATATTGGTTGCCTGAGCAAAATAGCCTATTCTGGCAAAAGCACTTTTATGCTGGTATAGCTGCATCTACATTAGGGTTTTTGCTGGTATAAAAATGTTTTAAAAATCCTAATCCTATACTGGCAAAAGTTTGTGTAGATGTGGCCTAAGTTTGTAGGCCTGTGGGAAGAGGAGGGGAGCGGGGGAGGATTGTTAAAAATCTTCTAATGGATTTCCGATACTGATTTCTGGGTTTTGGTGAAAATTAGTTTGGGAGTAGTAAACTGTCTCTTGCTTGTTATTTGGGGGTTCTTAACATCCCCCCCCAAAGCTTTCCACAGTCAAGTATATTTGTTTGATGTGGACATCCCATTCCTCCAGTGCTGACTTGATGCTGCAACTCAGTTCTAAGTCTGGGAGTGCTGTGGTGTAGTAAGAGTGTGGGGGTAAAGCTAGCCATAAGTTTTGTGAGGCTGTTGTTTTATCAAAAAATTCTTTTCTTTCAAACTGGAAACTTTCTTGCAAAGCTTTAGGATTCTGAAAGCTTCTAATATTTCAGCAAAAACAGAAATGTCAGGGTTTCCCCCACTTTTGCCACTAAATGCACTAGCATGACTTATATGCAGGGCATTTTTGTTTCATTTTTGAGACTGGCTTTTTTTCTTGCTATTCTGACTTCTCAAAATCTCCAGCTTTTGAGAAATTAGTAGTTTAAAAAAGAATTGAAAGTAGGAGAGAGGAATTGTGAATATCACTTATTTTATTGCATTCAGTGGCAAAAATGGTAACAGAGCAAAACAAAAACAATTTTGAAATCTGGGTTTTTAAAAAAAAACCAAACGTACGTTTTGGTTTTAGAAAGAAAATTATTTAAAGTCTTCAATACTTAGTTTTGGTATGGAGTAGTGACACTGTCACCTTGTAGCGTAGGACTTCTATTTAGTATGATTTCAAACATACACATCTTTCCATTTCTGTCTTAATTCCCTCCTTGACCTAATAAACTTCTTATCTCCTGTAGCAGTCAGAGTTATTGCAGGAAATGAACTAGTCATGTTGGAAACCAGTTCTTCACTAATTAAAGCACTATGCTACAGTATGCGTCTTCCTCAAAGTGCATTAGTTTGACCCATTTGAAATGGGGATTAACTGACATTATGTAGAGAATGTCAAATATGAGGTGAAAGTCAGAACTGAAAATCCTAGCTGCTTTATGAATAGTAGGGAGAAATTAAATGGTCTTTGGCATTGTAGAAAGAGCTCTGTAAGTTCTGCTGTTCTTTCTCCTCCAGACAATTTCCCTTCCCCTCAACCGCTTTCCCTGAAACTATACTGAATCTGCTTATTAGCATGTATATGTGTAGTAAAAGGAGTACTGATATGTCGGTAAATAACCAATATGCATGTAACATCCTGGTATCTCAGTAATCTTTAACCTGCCATTACTGGGAAACTTCTTTTAAAATTAACACTGTTTTCAGACTTCTTAGGGTTGCCAACCCTCCAGGAATTAGATTAGTTTTTAATTAAAGATTGTCATGTGATGAACCTTTCAGGAATACATCCAACCAAAATCTGCAACCCTAGCTCTAGGTGATCTGTGTTAGCCATGCAGTCTGGTTTTAAGTTTGTAGGGATCATCATTTCAGAACATTTTCCTATGGGGTTTTACTGCAAGAAAGAATTATATCTTTGTTGCAGCTTTTGCATATGGAAGGCAGTATGATCTAGTGAATTTGGCATTGGCCTGGGAATCAGACCTGGGTTCTATTCCTGGCTGTCACTGACCTTCTCTCAGTGTGACTTTTGAAAGTCACTTTACTCCTCTCTGCCTTTGTTTCCCTTTCCACTCTGTCTTGTATGGACTATAGGTTCCCTGGCACAGGGGGGGCTTGCTCAGTACGTGTTTGTCCAGGGTAAAGCATAGTGGAGCCCTGATCTGGACTGGGGCCTCTAGACGCTATGGTAGTACATATAATTAACAATGCTTGTCCATGGCAACATGCAAGTTCATTCCATGGCTACTGCTTGGCCATGAGGAAGGCACCGACTCCAAATAGGGACAGTGTAACACTACAGTTTTCTGCTTCTGGGTGTTGGAGAGACAAAAGTTAGAACTTTTAGGGCTTGTCTAAGTAGGAGAATTTACTGCTAGAGGCGTTGGTATAACTCCTTTAGTCTTCCTTTTGTCCCTTCTCACCTTGCTCCGCAAGAGGATTGTGCCTTTGCTGCTTCTGCAGTATGTTTAATACTATTAATGTGCAAATACAATAGTTCTATAGCTGACAGTAAGTCTTGAAAAACCCTTCTGAGATATTTTGGTGAGTTTCCAAAACCAATTGAATACTAGATTTGAGGGGTGGGAGTGTTGGGAGGGAAGATGAAGAAGACTCATTATTTTTTGCCCCCATCTTTCATACAAAAATGAAAGCCACAGCCACAGTTTTCAAGTAAATTTAATGAAATGTAATTTCAGAGGCGGGAGTATTAGTGAGAGTGGGAGGGGGAAGGAAAGGATGTGATAAAATCATAGTGGTGGTAAATGTGTGCACTTTTAAGGTAACTGATTTTGGAAGGAGGAGAGCAGGGACTAGACCAGGGGCAGGCAAACTTTTTGGCCTGAGGGCCGCATCAGGTTTCTGAAATTGTATGGAGGGCTGGTTAGGGGAGGCTGTGCCTCCCCAAACAGCCAGGCATGGCCTGGCCCCCGCCCCCTATCGGACCCCCCCTGCTTCTCGCTCCCTGACAGCCCTCCCCCCCCGACCTCTGCCCCATCCAACCCCCCTGTTCCCTGACGGCCCTCGAACCCACCGCCCCTAACTACCCCCCGCTGCCCCATCCAACTCTCCCCTCACCTTCCTGACTTCCCCCCTTGCCCCATCCAACCACCCTGTCTCCTTGACTGCCCCAGACCCCCTGCCCCTGACTGCCCCCCGTCCCCAGAACCCCTGCCCCCATTCAACCACCCTGTTCCCTTCCCTCTGACTTCCCCAACCCCTGTCAACTCCCCTGCCCTCTGACCACCACCCCTGAACTCCCCTGCCCTCTATCCAACACCCCCCCCCCCCCCCCGCTCCATGCCTCCTTACTGTGCTGTTTGGAGCACCGGTGGCTGGCAGCATGGCTGCGCCAGGACAGGCAGCCGTGCAGCACAGAGCACCGGGTCAGGCTGGGCTCTGCAGCTGCGCTGCCTCAAGAGCTCGCTGCTCCGCTGCCCAGAGCATTGCCCGGCAGAGCAGTGAGCGGAGACTGCAGTGAGAGGGGGAACAGCAGGGGAGGGGCCAGGGGCTAGCCTTGTGGGCCAGAAGCTCAGGGGCCAGGCAGGACAGTCCCCCGGGCCGGAGTTTACCCACCTCTGGACTAGACTTAACTCCTACAGTGTTGGACACTCAAATGCAGCTGCACTTTATTGATTTTCATCTTTGTATTCACTCTCACTGGTAAATTTACTGGCTAAAAGTTTATTTTTCTTAGCACTACAGAGCCAATTCATCTATGGGAGAACCTAAAAATTAAGTTCAAATTGTAAAATGTTAATGCTGATTTATAAGCCAGAAAGAATCCTTTCTTTGACTTTCACGTTTGGGGTGTACAGAGAAGGCAGCTTGATGGGGGAGAAAACTCAAGTTATTAGTAAATTAAGCAGATTTGATCTGGGAGCCCACTGTGAAAATGCTAGAGTTCTGTACTATCTCTGTGGACTAACCACAGGAATCCTATTAATTGTAATTCAAGAAGAAAAGTTAGTGTCTGCCCACCCCACCCCTAACCTTCCCAAGGCAGAGGGAGCTAGACATGCAAGGAAAAAAATCATAGGCACAGCCAGTCGAAGGAGAGCGCTTTAGCCTAAGGTTTATTTAAGTTAACAATGAAGTAAAAACCCTGGAAGGTGTAAGTTTTTTGTTTGATTTTGGTTTCTTTGTTGGACTGCATTCAGTATGTGTACTGTATTTATATTGGGGTGGGTTATCAGTTTGCTTACATTGCTGTATTAAATAACCGCCATCTTAGGACACATCCGCAAAGATATTAAGTAGAATTCTGCTCCGCTTCGTTATATGGTCACCTTTGTTAAACTACTGGATTTTTGTTGGTCTGTTAAGTGGTCTCTAAATCTTATGCTCTTAAATGCCATGGGTAACATTTTCAGAAGTCTGCCTAGTCACCAAAGTCCTTGTCTGCTCTTTATGCAACATTAAGAATATGAGGAAACCTGCATAGGCATAGCTGAGTTCCCCTTAGCCATATAAAACAACTATATACAAACCTTTATCTAGGAGGCCTAAATAAATAAATACACTGCTGCTATGTTAGATTTAGATGCCTTCTTCAAGAGAAGAGGAACCCCAAACTAGAGGTATACTGCCCAATTCCTATACACAACAGTCAACTGAAGAGTCAGTTAAGAAGACTCACTGGATTGAAAGTGTTCGGTTCATTTTTCACTATTACCAAATGACTGGATTAAAAACTAATCTGAAGTGTTGAAATCTGCAGGGGATTAGCCATTTTTTTAACTAGGGTTTTGCAAACGTTGGTGTGACGGGTTGGATCACAGAAACCCCCTTGGGGCTGCCAACTGATGTACCAAGACTACTTCTGCCCCTGCCTTCCCTGCCAGCTTGGGACTCCAAAACCCTGCCTGCTTGTGCCAGATACGCTTGCCACGTACAAACACAGACCCAGATCTGAACCACGTCCCACAATCTGCAGGCTTAACTGAAAGCAGCTTAAGAAGTGTTCCTGTTTCTAACACTCAGATACCCAACGCCCAATGGGGTCCAAACCCCAAATAAGTCCGTTTTACCTTGTATAAAGCTTATACAGGGTAAACTCATAAATTGTTCGCCCTCTATAACACTGATAGAGATGCACAGCTGTTTACCCCCCACTCCCCCCAGGTATTAATACATACTCTGGGTTAATTAATAAGTAAAAAATGATTTTATTAAATCCAAAAAGTAGGATTTAAGTGGTTCCAAGTGATAACAGACAGAACAAAGTGAATTACTACGCAAAATAAAATAAAACACGCAAGCCTATGCCTAATACATTAAGATGAAGACAGATAAAATCTCATGGTCAGAGATGTTCCAATAAGCCTCTTTTACAGACTAGCCTCCTTCTAGTCTTGGTCCAGCAATCAGTCCCACCCCCTGTAGTTATTGTTCTTTGTTGCAGTTTTTTTCAGGTACGCTTTGGGGGTGAAGAGGCTATCTCTTGAGTCAGCTGAAGACCAAATGGAGGGGTCTCCCAGGGGCTTAAATAGACTTTCTCTTGTGACCCCTCCTCTCCCATAAGCAAAGTCCAGCTCCAAGATGGAGTTTTGGAGTCACATGGGCAAGTCACATGTCCATGCATGACTCAGTTTTTACAGGCAGCAGCCATTGCCCACATGCTATATTGAATGTCTCCAGGAAGACTTCTTATGTGGATTGGAATCTTCCAAGATCCATTGTTCGTTAAGTGTTTCTTGATTGATCACTTAATTTGCACATTCCTTTCTCAAGAAGCTGACCAAATGCTTTTCTAAGGCTACTTAAAATCAAGCAAGTACACAGCCAGTATTCATAACTTCGAGTACAAAAATGACATGCGTACAAATAGGATGAATATATTCAGTAGATCATAACCTTTACAGAGATATGTTACATGGCATATGTAGCATAAAACATATTCCAGTTATGTCATATACATTCATAAGCATATTCCCATAAAGCATTGTGGGGTGCAATGTCTCAGTTAGCTTTCGTGCATTTTTAATAATTAATCACCCTTGGCAACTTTAATCTCTAACAATATATTGGAGTACCATCTAGGAAAAAAAACCTTTTAGTGAACTTTAAATCTAGGAAGTCAGCTTCTTAAAATCTGAGTCAGCTTTTACCTCAGCACTTCAACAGCTGTAGATGTACAGAAATGTTAGCTTTGAGTCCGACATTTCTATGTTTCCACGTATAGTGAGGATAACAAATTCAGTGTGTTCTTGGTAGTACTGTATGTATACTTAGAAAACTTGCAGGTGATTCCTGCTAGTAGACATTTTAATATGTTATCAATGCGAGGTTGCTTCCTGTCTGTTAGCCCAGGATAACTTCTTATTATACATAATCAGGTTTGTATTTTTTTCTTGTATCGAATAAAAGTTGTACCAGCTGTTGATGGCTAGATGAAATGAGAAACTGAGGCAGCCATGTTTGATGTGGCCAGGATACAGATACAGAAAACATATAGTAGCATGTCTGAGCGCAGTGTTCCATAAAATGTACACTCGTGATTATTAAATTACTACAGTGTGTTCTGTGCCCTGGCTGAGCCTCTTCCACTTCTGTAGAAGTGATAGCTGAGAAAATGGCAAAACATTAGTTGCTTCATTCTAGTTATGGAAGTAATGTAAAACAGGGTCTAAAATATTAGTCGTATTTCCTTAGTGCATCTTAAACAAATACTATCAAAGACTTTATCACAGAAATACAAAGAATTAAGTAACCATTATGGCTGTCAAGCAATTAAAAAAATTAATCCCCATTAATTGCATGATTAAAAATATTAATCGCATAATAGAATACCATTTATTTAAATATTTTTTTCTACATTTTCAAATATATTGACTTCAGTTACAACACAGAATACAAAGTGTACAGTGCTCACTTTATATTTTTATTTCAAATATTTGTGCTGTAAAAAAATAGTATTTTTCAATTCACCTCATACAAGTACTGTAATGCAATCTCTTTATCATGAAAGTTGAACTTACAAATATAGAATTATGTACAAAAAATAACAGCATTCATAAGTAAAACAGTGTAAAAGTTTAGAGCCTGCACATCCACTCAGTCCTACTACTTATTCAACCAATCGCTTAGATAAGCAAGTTAGTTTACATTTTCAGGAGATATTGCTGCCTGCTTCTTATTCACAGTGTCACCTGAAAGTGAGAACAGGCGTTCGCATGGCACTTTCTTAGCTCACATTGCAAGATATTTACATGCCAGATGCGCTAAAGATTCACATGTCCCTTCATGCTTCTGCCACCAGTCAAGAGGACATGCGTCCGTGCTGATGACAGGTTCTGCTTGATAACAATCCAAAGCAGTGCGGACCGACGCATGTTCATTTTCATCATCTGAGTCAGGTGCCTCCAGCAGAAGGTTGATTTTCTTTTTTGGTGGTTCGGGTTCTGTAGTTTCCGCATCGGAATATTGCTCTTCTAAGACTTCTTAAAGCATTCTCCATCCCTCTCAGATTTTGGTAGGCACTTCAGATTCTGAAACGTTGGGTCGAATGCTGTACCTGTCTTTAGAAATCTCACATTGGTACCTTCTTTGCGTTTTGTCAAATCTGCTGTGTTCTTAAAACAAACGTGCTGGGTTATCATCCAAGACTGCTATAATATGGAATATATGGCAGAATGTGGGTAAAACAGAGCAGGAGACCTACTATTCTCCCCCAAGGAGTTCAGTCAAAATTTAATTAACACGTTATATTTTTAATGAGCTTCATCAGCGTGGAAGCACGTCCTCTGGAATGGTGGCCGAAGCATGAAGGGACATACGATTGTTTAGCATATCTGGCATGTAAATATCTTGCAGTACCAGCTACACAAGTGCCATGCAAACGCCTGTTCTCACTTTCAGGTGACATTGTGAATAAGAAGCAGGCAACATTATCTCCTGAAAGTGTAAACAAACTTGTTTATCTAAGTGATTGGCTGAATAAGTAGTAGGACTGAGTGAACATGTAGGCTCTAAAGTTTTACATTGTTTTGGTTTAGAGTACACTTATGTAACACAAAAAAAATCTATCCTTGTAAGTTGGTTTCATGATAGAGATTGCTTTACAGTACTTGTATGAGGTGAATTGAAAAATAAAATTTATCATTTTTACAGAGCAAATTTGTAATACTATAAAGTGAACACTGTACACTTTATTGCGAGTTGTAATTTAAATCCGTATATTTGAAAATGTAAAAAAAAAATCCCAAAATACTTAATAAATTGCAGTTGGTATTCTATTGTTTAACAGTGTGATTAAAACTGTGATTGATTTATTTTTTTAATTGTGATTAATTTTTTGAGTTAATTGTGATTAATCGACAGCCCTAGTAACCATAAAAACTACCTTTCCCTTAGCACAAGAGAGGACAATTGCACTGCTTTTAGAAAGGCCATCTGTTAGTGGTGTATGCCAAACTTCCGACATTTTAAAACTTCTCCTTTTTGTCTCAGAAACCCTGCACGAAAAGTCATGATTTCTTGATGTAACTCATCCTGTATTCTTTTGTGGACACAAAGGATTACAAGACTGGGGCCTAGTTTTGCATGCTGGATTGGATAGTGGATGTTTCAAGGTGGGATACAAGGCGTCGTGGGTGATACGGTGTTGGGAAGTGTTGATGGTCCTCTCCTTGCTCCTCCCCCAGTTGGTTTTGCACTGTGCTGTGAGATCAAGGCAGCTGATTTCTTTCCATTCCAGCTGAGTACAGCACTGGTAGAGGAGGAAGAAATGCTGCAGAGTAAGGGAAAAAGGGAACTTTACTTCACTGCCTCTTCATTCTAGTGCCTAAGGGATTTTTTTGAAACTCTGTTTTTCAGCCTGAGAGATAATGATCCAGCAGACCCACATGTGTGACCTGCCTGCAAGTCTTGCACCACAGGCTGATAGACACTGCTGTCTACTTCCCCATTTTTTTTTAGACTGTTTGTCTTAGATAGCTTTGATATCTGGGAAGTTGTTTTGGAGCAGTAAATTTATTTTTTCTTTCAGTTTGTTAATTTTATCTGACATTATTAGTTATTGGATTTAGTGTTCTTTTTGGCAACTTAATGGCTGTCTTCTGTTTCAATTTTTGAGTCAATAACATAGCTTAACAACTCTCTTCTTCTCTAGTCCAGAGATCCTCAAAGTTACAGTGGGGACAACCTTTTGGTGTCTTTTTCACAAATCACCTCTTCTTACATTCATAACTGTGTGGACTACATTGCATTGGAAAACATATGGTTCATTAATGATTTTGGCCTTCCGTTCACAATTTTTATAACTTCTTAATGTGAACTCTAACAGTTTTTAAATGGAAAATTAGTAATAGAAAAGTATTTATGGTGTTATTTCCCCCACCCACCCACTTAGCAGTTGGCAACAAGAACATGTGATCAAGTTAAATCTTCACACAGAGTCTGACAGCAGCTGCTACAGACTACAGAGGCCCAAATCCCTTAATTCTTCGTCAACTTTGTTTTTCCCCAGCTTTCCTTCTTTTATCCACCTCATGAATTCTCTCCAGTATCCACTTTGTATTATTTATTTCCTAGGCAAAGGCTGTCCCACCCCAAGCAAGTCACATACAGTACATTGGTTACCATTTAAAAATCAACAGATCATAGACTTAGAGTATAAGGTCAGAAGAGACTATAGATAATCTAATCTGATCTCCTCTATATCAGTCTATTACATTTCACTTCACGCAGTGACCGTTATATTTAAACTAAGTTATTCGAGTAAATCATAACTTGGGTTTGGCTAAAACATTTTCCAGAAAGGCCTCCAGTTGATAACAAGACATGGAGACTCTACCAATGCCATTTGTAATTTGTTCTAATGGTTAATTACTCTGTTAAAAATGTGTGCCCAATTTCCCGTTTGACTTGTCTGGCTTCAGCTTCCAGTCTGTGATGCTTCTCTGCTACATTCAAGGGCCCTTTAGTACCTGGTATTTTCTCCCAGTGAAGGTACTTGTATACTATAATCAAAGTCGCCTCTCTGCGTTTTTTGGATAAGTTAAACAGGCACTGTAAAGCATTTTCTCCAACCCTTGAATAATTTTTATAGCTCTTTTCTGCACATTCTCCAGTTTTTTCAACACCCTTTTAAAAATGTAGTCACCGAAACTATATGTAGTATTTCATTGTCAATCACAACAATGACATGCAAAGAGGTAAAATCACCTTGCTGCTTCCTCTGTTTAGATGTCCAAGGTTCACATTAGGCCATTTTGCCACAGTATTGAACTGGGAACTCATTTTGAGTTGCTTGTCCACTATGACCCCATAATCCTTTTCAGAGTCATTGCTTTCCAATATACATTTTCTCACTGTGTAGGTCAGACCTCCGTTCCCTGTTCCTAGATATACAACCTTGCATTTGGTGGTATTAAAATCCATATTGTTTAAATTGGGCACAGCTTACCACGTGATCTTGGTTGCTCTGATTGACTGCTCTGTCTCCTGATAATTTACCATTCTGCCAGTCTTTGTCATCCACAGATTTTATCAGGCAATTTATTAACTTTCAGATCACTGATGAAAATGTCAAACAGTGTCAGGTCCAATGTTGATCCCTTTGGAACCCACTATAAACACCCCCCTGCAATGACCATTCTCTTTTTAAGATCTGTTAGCTGGTCAAATCTTAATCCATTTAATATGTGCTCTATTGACCACCCTGTTTATGTTTGTTCCTACCCTAAGTAAGACAAACCACATGCTATTTTTTATTTTAAAATATGTAACTAAAATAGAACATCAATTGGTATTTGCCTTTTTTGTGTGTGCTTTGTTTTTTTTACTGTTTTTTTTTTTAAATTACACTTAACTCCTTGATTGTTCTCTTGTACTACTGCCGACTCAGTAAACTTGTACATTTGGTTATTCCTGCCATTATGAACTAAATTAACTTTGTCACTGTCAAACTTTAAGGATTTGAATCCAGTTTCTCAAACTTGGCTCCAAACTGTAATATTACCCTCTAAGTGTGTAATCCTTTTTCAAGTAATTATCCTCCAGTTTGATCAGTGTTCTTTCTGTGCCGTCCCCATAATAGTTAAGAAAACAGTGAAGAATCTAGAATATGTCCCTACTCAGTTTCATTGACGTTATTTGCAACTCGGCACTGAACCATTGGTATATTTTTATAGTGCTGTCGAAGTCAAACATCTTTTTGTACGAAAAGTCTTGTGAAACATTTTAAAATAGTTTACTTAAATTTGAGAGAAATGTATGTTGGATTTCCTTTATTCCCAACATTTGTTGCCTTGCTGAAAAAAGAGCTTAGCCTGATAGTGTTACATTGAAATGATGATTAGCAATCTTATTTTGCTTTTGATGCTCAGAAATCATCTGCTTTATTCTAATAAAGGCATTGAAATTAAACTCACTGGTCTATAATTCCTTGGGACTTTGAGATTTAACGTTGATTTAATTACAGAGTTACATGTGGTCTACAGATGCAGGTTTTCAAAAAGGTGGTGTGTGTATATATAGGCTTGAATAATTTAGCTAACATAGTATTAAGTGATTTGTTACTTAGTCTGCCGTTTCATTTCTAGAAAGTTCCTGTTTCTTTCCTGTTGTATTTGGTGGGTTTGAATGGTTACAGTTGTGGTTTATCCATGGTACAACTGTATGCTCTATGTAGTTTTCTTGTAATTTTGAGTTCCCATAAATAGTACTTGTGAGTTAACTCAGTATTTCCAACACCATGTGCTCAAAATTTGAGTCTATGAAACAAAACAAAACAAAAAATTTTAGGTTCTTTGTATTGGCCTTAGTTTCATACCTGTTCAGGCATGGGGGTGTTCACTTTTTGATGAAACTTGAGGACTTACTTTGGCTATTGTTTTTAAGAGGGGGAGATTTCCATGTATCACTGGATTCCAGGAGCTGGAGTCTTGAGAATAACACGCAATATTACGAGACTCAAAATAAAATGGTGAGAGTTGACAACTCTATCTTCTTTCTTCCTTGGTTAAGAATTTTAGACCAGTCTCTTTGCTCAGTCCCTTGCTCAATACTGTAGAGGTACCAATCATGGCTACATATTTATGGCTGAGTTGAGCGTTTTTTATGTTTTATCTTTATAAAATATTGTGCATTACCCACTGTAGCTGCTTTTTTTGGAGATCTCCGCTTTAAACTTTTGTGTATTAAGAAGAAATCAGTATCTTTCTAAATACATCTAATAAAAAAAGATTGAGTGTTTTAATGTGTCTAAAATCTGAATGACTTCAGTTCCCACGCTACAGAGACTGGGTGGTACATTGTTCAAAATTTAGGGGCAGATTTTAATTTTTTTTATAACACCACAGTCAGCTTGTCATATAAATACAGGGGGAGTCTGAAAGTCTCTGCATTTTGTTCACTCAAGCTGGTAGCCTCCCAGCTCAGGTAGACACTTGTGCTAGTGGGGTTTGAGCTAGCACGCTAAAATAGCAGTGTGGGTGGTGGTGTACTAGCAGAGACTCGGGCTACCCACCCGAGCTAGGACACATCCAACCCCATGGATCATGAGTCTGTCTACCTAGGCTGGGAAGCTCACTGCCAGCTGCTGTTTAGATGTGCCTAGGAAGGCCACATTCGTACTATAACTGCTTGCATCAGATAGCAAAACTGTTTTTCTGCTCCACACAGGAAACAGCTGCAGCTATGAATGACTCCAAACCTCTTTCCTCAACAGGGCAGAAGCATCTTTTCTCTTGCTCAAAGCAGGGGATGGGTTAGGTTACACACCCTGGAATGCAGTACTTAACTCTTTTTAGAGCAGTGGTTTTCAGCCTGTGGACCCCTTGGGGGTCTTCAGACTAAAATTTCCAAGGGGGTCTGTACCTCCATTCAAAACTTTGTGAGGGGTCCACGAGTCCAAAAAGGTTGAAAACCACCACTTTAGAGAGAGTAGCTGTATTACAAGAGGATTAACTCAGGGAGAGGTATTGTAATGCAAGCAGACAAAAAGTCCATTGAAATGCACTGAAGGAAATCCAGATACAAACTTTTTTCCTGTAAGTGGAGCTAAACTATTACAAAATTCACTATAAGCAGCTTTCACAGTACTTTGTTATTAAATGTCTCTAGAACCATAACATGATATGATGTATCCTCTTATGGCACCTTAAAATCCCACTTCTTCAGTTGCATCTGAAGAAGTGGGATTTTTACCCATGAAAGCTTATGCCCAAATAAATCTGTTAGTCTTTAAGGTGCCACCAGACTCCTTGTTGTTTTTGCGGACACAGACTGTCAAGGTTCCTTCCCTACTCTGAACTCTAGGATACAGATGTGGGGACCTGCAAGAAAGACCCCCTAAGCTTATTCTTACCAGCTTAGGTTAAAAATTTCCCCAAGGTACAAACTTTGCCCTGTCCTTGAACCGTACGCTGCCACCACCAAGCGTTTTAAACAAAGAACAGGGAAAGAGACCGCTTGGAGACATCTTTCCCCCAAAATATCCCCCCAAGCCCCACGCCCCCTTTCCTGGGGAAGGCTTGATAAGAATCCTCACCAATTTGTACAGGTGAACACAGACCCTAACCCTTGGATCTTAAGAACAATGATAAATCAATCAGGTTCTTAAAAGAAGAATTTTAATTAAAGAAAAGGTAAAAGAATCACCTCTGTAAAATCAGGATGGTAAATACCTTACAGGGTAATCAGATTCAAAATACAGAGAAACCCTCTAGGTCCAACCTTAAATTACAAAAAGACACAACAACAGGAATATACATTCCATCCAGCGCAGCTTATTTTACCAGTCATTAAACAAAAGGAAATCTAACGCATTTCTAGCTAGATTACTTTAAAAGGAGTTGTAAGGCTGCATTCCTGATCTGTTCCCAGCAAAAGCATCACACAGACAGACCAACCCTTTGTCTCCCCGCCCTCCCCACCCTGCTTCCAGATTTGAAAGTACCTTGTCCTCTCATTGGTCATGTTAGGTCAGGTGCCAGCTCGGTTACCTTAGCTTCTTATCCCTTTACAGGTGAAAGGGTTTTGCCTCTGGCCAGGAGGGATTTTATATCCCTGTATACAGAAAGGTGTGGTTACCCTTTCCTTTATATTTATGACACAGGCTAACATGTCTACCCCTGATACTTGACCTCTTATCCATGCATTCTAGTAGATTTCCTGAGCATGCCCCTTATTTTCTTGTATGATTTTGTTGACTTGGATCACAATGTATCATTCCTGAACTGCTGTCTTCCAGCTACCAGTAGTGTAAGTCTTGCATTTTGTATTATGTTTTACGTTGTAAGAACACTTGAATTTAGATAAGCACAAGTTACTTTACTAAGTTAAAGGGACACTGTCAGCTTGAATTTATGAGAAAGGGGCTCCAGGCAGGGGTTGTGGGAAGAGGAGACACCCTTCTGGTTTCAAACCTCAGAAACAGCAGCAGTTCTGCCATCCTGTTACTAGTAAACATCCTCTTTCAGGCCCTAGGGCTGAGTGAACATGAGCTCTCTGAGTGGAGTGCTAAGGTGAAGTCATGCTAGTGCCGGACATGGGGTGGTATATCTGCAGTGTTATAGCTATGTAGTTCTGCTAGTCTTAGAATATTAGAGAGGTGTGGGTGAAGTAATATCTTTTCTTGGTACAACTTCTGTTGGTGAAAGACCATTCTTTTTCAGGGAAAGGTAGAGTGTCACAACTAAGTACAAGGGTGGAACAGATCAGAAGTTAATGTATGTTGCAAGAGACCATTCAGGGCGAAGTGGAGTAGATAAGCAGCTGGCAATCAACATCACAGTGCAAGTGGGTAAATGCACAGTTCGGGTAAATGCAGAGTTCCTATAAATGAAGATAGAACAAAGAAGATAGGAACAACTTTTAAACTTAAACTATAACCAGTTACAGTAACGTTAGGTGTCACAAGTAACTAGTAATAGAAGAATTAGTGTGTCCTTCAAACAAGTCTCTCAAAAAAAAAATTGGCAGCCCTGTTGTTTCTGTACAAGGAGTCAAATTGCTTATCTGTTTCATGAATAAGCAGGAGACCTGAAGCTCTAAATTCTAAAGCAGGAAACCAAAACTGCAATTAGTACTGCAGTTCAACTCAGGAAAATAGTATTGCTTTATAGTCTTAGTACAAACCCGCATTGCTGATATATTTCTATCCTGGTATATTTCAAAAACGGTATGACAGTGTTAAAGTTACACTGGCAACTAAATACATATTTCTAAAAATTAGTTCTCTGTTGACTCAGCAAGATGAATTCACAGGCAAACTAGTGTTATCAAATGTTGGCCAATACATCTCGATGCTTCTGCACAAAACACACAATTAGATCACCTATGTAAACTAAAATTAAATTTAAAATATAAATATTAAACTACTGAGTAAATCTGGCTTAAAATTACTGTGCTCATTATTGACTAAAATTCTTTGGGATAAGAAGAAGCATATAAACAGTTTTGGACTGAAATAACATTTTGAGAAGGTTATCAGTGAAAGTGGAAGTTTAGACTAGAATGCTGCTTTTATTATTACTGCAGTTATCTGTATTACCATAAGACCTAAGATCCCCAGTCATGGACCAATACCTCATTGCAATAGGTACTTGATAAACACAGAACAAAAAGGTAGTCACTAGCCTGCATTATAGAGCTGCTTCTCAGTCTGTTAAAACTTTTTTTACATCCTTTGCTAACAGTGCCTGCACTCAGAAATGCTTGGATATTCTGTGTTAGCTGTTGGTTTTCCAATAAGTATTTTAATCGTTTCCAGTACTGTTTCTCAGGATTTTAAGCCCTCTTTTGTTCTGTAAGTCCTTTGTTCACTGAGTCTTCCTGATTCGATTTGGTATGGTGTGTATTAACTCTTCTCAAGAATTCCTCTCATCTTCGCTGTATCTATAATTTTATTTAAACATTTAAAATGCAGTATTCTAAAAGCAGAAGTTCCATAACAGCAGTACTAAATTGCAGCTAGCACTGAACTGCACGCATGTGGGCAAGCCTGCTGTGATAGCAGCACTGACCTTGTTCCTTGCTTCGTGGGTGTTCGGCTCCTGCCAAACTTCCTGCCCATCATAAAATCTTGTGGAGGAGTAGGATTTATGAACATACACTCTGGAGCTGACAGTTGGATCAGTGATACTACAAGTCTTAATTTGTTTCATATTCGAATTAAAAAAGGAATTTCTTATTCTTAGCTTAGGTTTTTTTATTGATCCAAGTTTTTATATAGTGCTCAATCACCATATCAGTGCTTCCATAGAGTATCCGAGGTGTTGTCCCCCTGCCCTTGTGAACAGACACTGTGAATGTGTGGGCTGGCTAGCCTGGCACCAGCTGTGACATTGTGGCATCCTCAGTATGTGGGCTGTGGCTGTGATGGAATTTATTCAGGACTGTACACTCAATTTGGAGGTTTCAGAGTAGCAGCCGTGTTAGTCTGTATTCGCAAAAAGAAAAGGAGTACTAGTGGCACCTTAGAGACTAACCAATTTATTTGAGCATAAGCTTTCGTGAGCTACAGCTCACTTCATCAGATGCATTCAGTAGAAAATACAGTGAGGAGATTTATATACACACAACATGAAAAAATGGGTGTTTATCATGCACACGGTAAGGACAGTGATCACTTAAGATGAGCTATTACCAGCAGGAGAGCGGAGGGAGGGGAAGAAAACCTTTTGTAGTGATAATCAAAGTGGGCCATTTCCAGCAGTTAACAAGAACGTCTGAGGAACAGTGGGGAGTGGGGGGGGGGGGAATAAACAAGGGGAAATAGTTTTACTTTGTGTAATGACTCAACCACTCCCAGTCTCTATTCAAGTCTAAGTTAATTGTATCCAATTTGCAAATTAATTCCAATTCAGCAGTCTCTCCTTGGAGTCTGTTTTTGAAGTCTTTTTGTTGAAGAATTGCCACTTTTAGGTCAGAAATCGAGTGACCAGAGAGACTGAAGTGTTCTCCGACTAGTTTATGAATATTATAATTCTTGACATCTGATTTGTGTCCATTTATTGTTTTACGTAGAGACTGTCCAGTTTGACCAATGTACATGGCAGAGGGGCATTACTGGCACATGATGGCATATATCACATTGGTGGATGTGCAGGTGAACGAGCCTCTGATAGTGTGGCTGATGTTATTAGGCCCTTTGATGGTGTCCCCTGAATAGATATGTGGGCACAGTTGGCAACGGGCTTTGTTGCAAGGATAGGTTCCTGGGTTAGTGGTTCTGTTGTGTGGTGTGTGGTTGCTGGTGAGTATTTGCTTCAGGTTGGGGGGCTGTCTGTAGGCAAGGACTGGCCTGTCTCCCAAGATTTGTGAGAGCGATGGGGGTCGTTCTTCAGGATAGGTTATAGATCCTTGATGATGCATTGGAATGGTTTTAGTTGGGGGCTGAAGGTGACGGCTAGTGGCGTTCTGTTATTTTCTTTGTTGGGCCTGTCCTGTAGTAGGTGACTTCTGGGTAATCTTCTGGCTCTGTCAATTTGTTTCTTCACTTCAGCAGGTGGGTATTGTAGTTGTAAGAATGCTTGAAAGAGATTTTGTAGGCTTTATCTCTGTCTGAGGGGTTGGAGCAAATGCAGTTGTATCGTAGAGCTTGGCTGTAGACAATGGATTGTGTGGTGTGGTCTGGGTGAAAGCTGGAGGCATGTAGGTAGGCATAGCAGTCAGTAGGTTTCCGGTATAGGGTGGTGTTTATGTGACCATCGCTTATTAGCACCGTAGTGTCAGGAAGCGGATCTCTTGTGTGGACTGGTCCAGGCTGAGGTTGATGTTGGGATGGAAATTGTTGAAATCATGGTGGAATTCCTCAAGGGCTTCTTTTCCATGGGTCCAGATGATGAAGATGTCATCAATATAGCGCAAGTAGAGTAGGGTCATTAGGGGACGAGAGCTGAGGAAGTGTTGTTCTAAGTCAGCCATAAAAATGTTGGCATACTGTGGGACCATGCGAGTACCCATAGCAGTGCTGCTGGTTTGAAGGTATACGTTGTCCCCAAATGTGAAATAGTTATGGGTGAGGACAAAGTCACAAAGTTCAGCCACCAGGTTTGCCGTGTTTCAGAGTAGCAGCCGTGTTAGTCTGTATTCGCAAAAAGAAAAGGAGTATTTGTAGCACCTTAGAGACTAACCAATTTATTTGAGCATAAGCTTTCGTGAGCTACAGCTCACTTGTCTGATGCATAAAAGTGGAAAATGCAGTGAGGATGTTTTTATACACACAGATCATGAAAAAATGGGTGTTTATCACTACAAAAGGTTTTCTCTCCCCCACCCCACTCTCCTGCTGGTAATAGCTTATCTAAAGTGATCACTCTCCTTACAATGTGTATGATGATCAAGGTGGGCCATTTCCAGCACAAATCCAGGGTTTAACAAGAATGTCTGAGGAACGGGGAGGGGGGAGGAAAAAACAAGGGGAAATAGGTTACCTTGCATAATGACTTAGCCACTCCCAGTCTCTATTGAAGCCTAAGTTAATTGTATCCAATTTGCAAATGAATTCCAATTCAGCAGTCTCTCGCTGGAGTCTGGTTTTGAAGTTTTTCTGTTGTAATATCGCAAATTTCATGTCTGTAAAGTTTGCCATGACATTACTGGGGATAGTGTTCCTGACAGCTTGTAGTCCATCTTTGTGTGGAATGTTGGTGTAGAGGGCTTCTACATCCATAGTGGCCAGGATGGTGTTTTCAGGAAGATCACCAATGGATTGTAGTTTCTTCAGGAAGTCAGTTTGGAGGAAGTCAATTTGGACGAAGCTTGAGACAGCCTAAAGCCAATAGCAAGTAACTCAGATGGCTTCCTCCCCCTGCCTCACCAGTGTGATTGGTTCATGAATCTTCAGGAAAAAGTCAGTGGCAGATTTTAAACACTAGTGATATATTTTGTTTTGCACCAAAACAGGATAAATACTTTTTTTTTAAATTGAAAGTTGTGATAACCTGACTTCTTTAAGTCCCCAAAATCAAGAAGAAAGATTGCAGCCTATGTGAGTCACCAGAACTAGCTCTAGAAATAGCATCTAATACCTCCTTGGTTTTGAATTGGAAGATAAACTGGTTGACATGCACACTGAAGACAAAGATTTGAAAAACTGTATGTATCCGTCTGTCTCTGGTCTTATACTTAGATTGTAAGCTCTGTGTGGTGGGACTGTATTTTTGTTCTGTTTGTACAATGCCTAGCACAATGGGGCCTGGTCCATGAGTAGGGCTCCTAGGAACAGTAAGACAAATAATAATAGTAGGTGAGGTCACTTGAGGTCAAGGTAGGGCTAAGTGGAATATAAACACAATTCACTTAGGGCTAGTCTACAGTGGCAACGCTAAAGCTCTGCCATGGCAGTGCTTTCATGTGCATTGTGTGGTTGCGGCCCAGAGCTGGGAGAGAGCTCTCCCAGCGCTCTAAAAAAAACCACCTCCACGAGGGGCGTAGCTACCGGCGCTGGCAGCGTGACTCTCGGCACTGGTGCACTGTCTACATGGACACTTTACAGTCCTGAAACTTGTATCGCTGAGGGTTAGTTTTTTTCAGTTTTGTCAGTGTAGACAAGTTCTTAGAGAAAGGATGTTCTTTTGATTGCAGTACATGATTAGAAGACAAGAGTTCAAGAGTCTGTTCCTTGCTGTCAGGCACTCCTGTGTGACCCTAGAAAATGAGAATATTATTCTCAAACTCTTGATGTTGTTGTGAAACTGAGTACATCTTTAATAAAGTGTTTCAAGATCCTCAGTGGCTGTTTAGTATTATGCACTGAGTGTGCAAGACAGACAGTGACTGAGAACCCAAAAAAAGACTCTGAAATACATTTTCACAAATATAACATTAACTAGTATTACAGTTGTGGTAATCTTAGTTATGTACTTTTGTCAGTCTTATAAATGCAAAAATATTGTTAGAGCTTCTGTTACTACTTGAAGGGACGTTATCAATTACATTGTGCTCAAATTTTAGTGTGTGCCATATAAGTAGGCTTGGCAGAATATGATTTAAAAAAAAATAATTTCAGTGGATAATAGATGGTATGTTTGTTATGCATTTTTTAAAATTTTTATCAAATTCGAAATTTCACAGTTGTGGGAAATTACGGGGGGAGGGTCAGACAATAATTAAATGACATCAGACACTGAGATTCCAAAAGTTAATTTTTATAACCATTAAAACAAAAAATTTTCAACATCACATGTAAAAATACAAAAAGTAAATATCCTTAAATCAAACTAAGCTCTCAAGCAGCATTTTTCTTATTTTGCCAATCTGTAAATTTCTGCAATCCATGGAAATGTTTTTCATCAGCTTCTGTGTTTACAGTGAAATAGACATTTGCTGACATGACATTTACCGATTGAAAATCTAATCCTTACAAATCAAAGTATAAAACACAATTCCCCACCCACACCCCCAATCCAGTAGAAAAGTCAATGAAATATAAACATTCCCCTACAGTATTTGAAACACAAAACATTAGTGTTTTACTCAGGCATGAGAATCAAATTAACTGACTAGAAACTAGTTGTACACTTGTTCGTATGTTTTATTTTTAACCAGATTTATTTGAAGAAATTACTATTAGAGTTTATAGTTATATTTGCATGTATTTTCAGGTAACATTCAAGGAGCAACAATAGTAGATGCCTTGGATACACTGTATATCATGGAAATGAAAGATGAATTCAAGGAAGCCAAGGAATGGGTAGAAAAAAACTTAGATTTCAATGTGGTGAGTATTGGGGATTATTTTTTTTTTATTAATTGTTAGTGCATTGTGATGATCTGAGAACAGGGTCCCATTGTGCTAGGCACTGTATAAACAAACTAAAAAATAATCCCTGCCCCCATAAAGCATATAATCTAACTAGGCAAGGTGACATAGGAGACAAAGTTGTAACCTGTAGTCAGAATGAACGGAATGATCACAAATGGCGTGTTAGTGCCACAGTTTTGGGGGGCTGTGGGTGGGGTATTTTTTGAGTGGTCATGAGTTAAAAGGGGACTAGCTAAATGGAAGGGAAAAAGGACACTGGCCTGTCACTGCTTCTGTGCAGCCAGCTTCTCTTGCTAGAACTAATATTCTGGTCAAAGCTACTTGATAGATGTGAAAAAAATCAAGCATGTTCAAAAAGCACTTTTTAGTTGACTGACTATACAATTTGAGGCCAAAATGGTACCCAAAGTTGACTCCTAAATCAAGGTAATCTGACTTTTTTTTTCCAGAAGGGTTGAACGCTTGCAGTTCACATTACAGTTAGTAGGAGTTGCTAATGGGGACCTTTAATAATATCCCACTGTAACTTACGTGTCAACTTTAGATGCCCAAATTTTAAAACTTTTGGTCTGTTTCTGTACAGGACACAAGATGATGATCTACCAATAAAGTTATTAGCTTTCTCTATAATTAATATACACTGTAAATGTCAGTGTAGTTAGGGACTTTTATGCATACTGATAAGACCAGCGAAGTTGAGAATCCCATGACCTGAAAGTGAATAAGCTTGGATGTAAGGGCTTATCTTGGTAGAAATGACACAGACTAGCTGTTGCAAACCTGTTTCCTATATGGACACTATTCCACATCTTGGAATTCAGTTCTTCTAAATCACAAGAAGGCACTCTGAGTGCACAGTCTATGAAAATAGGCCCCTATGGCATGAACCATTTTTAATCAGTAGGTTTTTTTAGAGCTGCGGCGGAGTTAAATGTAGGTTTAGTTGTGTTAGAAAACTAAATGAATAAATTTACTTTGAATAATGCTAACTTTAATTTAGGTAGGTTAGCTCCAAATACCACTTAAGGCTCAGCACTTACAGCTAGTGGAAAAACAGAACAGGCTCCATTCTTTGTCATATGTCTGTATATCTCTGCTGAAATGTTTTATCATATTATCCTGCACTAGTTAACATTTTATTGCCCTTTCTTCCTTAACGTTTTATTTGTATATTAAATTTCTGAGATATTTTTAGTAACTGTCTTTTTACCCATGCAAAGGATTTATTTTTTATCATCCGTGCAGTGATACAGCTACTAAACGTTTACTGTTACACAGCTGGTGTATAGATGGGGGTTATGTGAAATTAATCTGATCGTTTCAGTTAGTTGTTGCAGAAAGAGAAGATTGATCAGGTAGCTATTTAAAAAAGTATATTTGAAGTCTTCATTTGAACTCCTGGACTCTCTACAAATTTAGTTTTAGAACTCTGCCGTTTCACTTTCCACAGCTATAAAATTTGTTTTCTTTACATACATAACCTAGTAAACAAGGATAAAATGAAGAAACATATAGCACTTAAAAATGACTCTGTGAGGCAAAACTCTTAATCTCTCTTTGTCTAGGTATCTATATGGCCCCCATCATCAGAGTATGGCAACATAGCTTAGCTAAATTAAATGATGGTGTCTATAATCTTGTAAAACTAAGGATGTTCATTTGTTTAATTTGGCTAGTTTTAGGTTGTTCGTTTTTCACTGGATGGACTTACTGTTACCAAATTTATTAACACAGCCACTTTAAGATTAACCTAGCAAAATAAATGGTATTACAAAACAAAGAAAATGAGTATGAAGAATTGTATGAAATTGATTGATTAGTGGAGCTACAAATGTTAAGCTGAAAGACTAAAACCAAATAAGCTATTTGTCAAATATAGTTTGTTTTTTTTATTGCTCAGAATACGCTCTCAAGCTTCTGAGAAGGCCAACAGTTGAATTCTCTACAAATTTGGCTCCTATGGTGAATACTGACTTTCTTGGTATACTCAATGATTTGAGTCCTGCCTATAGTTATGGCACTTCCCATTGGCCTTTTTTTAGCTAGACCATCTTCTAGTTTTCCCAGTAATATAACAATCTGCAGCAAAATTGCTTCCTGGAAAAACAGGGCTGTTTTTATTTTGAGATATTTAAACGGAGAATTGGGTCTATGCTGAAGTTTAGTTAAACTAGCAGCTGAAAATGTCTTGTTAATGTTTGAATTTGTTTAGTAGTTTGCCAAAGTAGACTCAAGTTGGTATACTTTAAATGTCTCACTTAAAAGTGGTTTTCTTTTGTTTAGCTTTGAGGATGAATAGAAATAAAAGTATTTTAAAAGGTTAGGGGAGATCCTAAGGGTACATTTATCATGGGGCGTAATAAATTGTTGTCCCGTCAAAGTCTGTTGGAAGGAAAACAAGCATGAAAATAAAATATTATGAATGGCACGAAAGTTCTAAACATGCACATTGGGGCTTGAACAGTTCTGAGTAAAAAGGGGTGTTATACTGATTTCTTACTAGTTATATAATATCCAATTTGTCAGTTATACCACAGGAGTGTAATACTTTTGATCGGTAATATAGCAAACCATGTCATTTAATTTTAGTAGTTGAAGTATGAACAGGGTTTTATTATATAATTATTGGTTAAAAATGTGGCAAGCTATTTAAAAATTGTAAGCAACAGTCTGTAACCATCAGTTTTATTTTTGTAGTAGCCTTAACCATCTAGTGCATTTTTAGTGATCTAGAATTAAAGAAAAAAAGGTTTTTGTCATAGTTTTTCTGACAAGGGGGCTTTTCCCTTGTAAATCCTTCCTTACTTCCTCAGATCCGTCATGAGCGATTACTCATTCTGACTGGAGAAGACTGGATGAGGCTGAGCTCTCCTTTGTCATCCCAAAGGGTTAGTGAGGGAAACAATATTGTATGGTTTCCCTCAGAGGGCCTAAACATGTTGTCACTGCAGTTATTGGCTCCTACCAATCTGGTACAGGGTTAATCTCAGGCTGTCATCCACAAAAACACTGTAACAACTAGTTCTTAGAGTGCTTGTTCATGTCAATTCCAATCAGGTGTGTGTGCGTGCACGGCAGCCAGAAGATGTTTTCTCTAGCACCATCCGTGGGATAGGCCTGGGCGCCCCCGGGAGTTGCGCCTTCATGACTCATGGCTTAATAAAGAGCCCTGCCAACCTGCCCCACCCCACCCCTCCTCAGTTTCTTCTTACTGCCAGTGATGGTTAGCTGGAACATCCCATAGCTCTTGCCTTGGCAAGCACCATTAGTAGTGTCCGTTGTATATAGTTATCATACGTTAGTGTTAGTTATTAGTAATTGTAGTGTAGATATAGTTGATAAGTTTTTCGATGGGGGTTTCCCCCATCCCCTCCCAAGACTCCTGGCACTATGGTATGCCACAGTCTCTAAGCTTTAAAACTTGCAAGGCATGTGGCAAACGTATGCCTAAAAGTGGCTGCACACCTTGTGTTTAAGGTGCGTTGGGGAGAGTCACCAGAAGGAGTGGTGAGCCAGATCTATCTTGGGTTTCGCCCTCACACTTCGAAAGACAGAGACTAGCATCTTAAAGTCCTTCTTATGGAAGCTGCGGTCCAGCCGCTGTCAGACCCCAGATTGGGGGATCCCGCACATAACATCTCCTCCTCGGTGCGGAGCACCCCGGCACCATCTGCAGAGACTCCCGGCACTGTCACAGCTCCTCCTGCATTCAGGCGGGCACCTCTTGCAATCAGCTGTGCCACAAAAGAAAAGGAGGCGAGAGAGGGGCCGCTGTCCCCTGGCCAAGACCAAGGAGCCAGCTGCTGTGAGACCCCAGTCGGGCCCCACCACCTTGGCCCCTTCGCCTGCTAGGGGCACGTCGACTCCTGCTCCAGTGGTGGCATAGTTGAATCTGGATCCTCCCTGCTTGCTGGCCCCATGGAGCCAACAGCTACAGCTTTCATTTACTCTTGAGGTACTTATGGTGGCCCAGGACTTGTTACACTGTATGGTGCTGTTCTCCCCTCCCAGGAGGGATGAATCGCCCGCACCGGGCTGTCCCAAGGCACCATCAAGGGGAAAGCCGGTGGTGATGTCGCAACACTCACCATCCCCAGACCTCTCCCTGGCACCAATGGCACAGGTGCGGGAGCCACGCCAGTCCCCTCGCCCATGCCACAAACTGTCTATTCCCTGCAGTGCAGCTTCTCCATGGTCATCCTTCTCGGAGACAGACTCTGACTCCGTTTGATCGGACAGGAGGAGGAGTAGGAGATGGAGGTTGCGGCAGGATCGTCCTGCTTACCCGGCACTGTGGCCTGCTCAATGGCAACACCTGACGCAGTGGCCCTTCTGGATGCCCTGGGCCTTACACCAAATCCAAGGGCGAAGCCAGGAGTCCCAATCTAGAGCAGCATTGGTAGCATTTATACTGCCTCCAGCTCAGTCAGCTCCGGGAGTACCAGGAGTGGCTCTAGCCTTTCCCAATACCAGGTTACCACCACCCATGGTACCGCTGCCAATCACATAGACGCCATCGGCACCAACAGCCCCAGCACCGGCGGTCTTGATGTAACCACTGACTCTCCCGGCACTGGCTTCTATAGTCATGGCACCGAGAGTCACAGCACTGTTGGGGTCGAAATCTGCATCCCAGGAATCCAAGCTGCTGCTGGATCCCCTGGTCATGGAGGAAAGGGAACAGCCAATTTTTCTGGGGCTTTCCTTTTCTTCCTCACCAGATGAGGCAGTGGCAGGCACTGCTATAGCCCTGGCCCTAGAGGACAGCACTACAGCAGCTGCTGCAGCGGGCTGCCAAGATTCTGGGCATCCAGGTGGAGGAGGTTGTAGAGGATGCCGATCACGTGGTGTATATCCTTGCCCCCTCCGGACCTGCACACGTTGCCTTGCCCCTCATAAGACCGATAAAAGGCTGCATAGCCTAAAGGACTCTGGGCCCAGCGACTTGAGGGTGGCTCTCCACACTCCTGCCACCCAGCAGAAACACTTCAGGCTGCAACCCCCTCCGCGGTTGTACCAACCACAGAACCGTCAAAATGATTCCTGGAGGAGGAACAGGAGCAGCAGGAAAAGACAGCACCTGTCCTCAGGACAGGGCTCTGGCCAATCCAAGTCATCTTCAGGCCAGAAACAGGCCTTTTGAAGGTGCACCAGTGCATGGACTGGATCCAACCCGTCTTTCTCTTCCTGACGATCCCCTTTCTATCCTGTGTGGGCTCGTTTCACATCAGACTGATGGGTGCACTGCATGGTAGAAAGGGGATACTCTCTCCAATTCTCAGCCCTCCTGCCCTTCTACCCTCCTTACCCATCCCTCTTCAAGGACCCTTCTCATGAGCAACTCCTCATACAGGAGGTGCACTCACTCCTTTAGCTGGGAGCAGTGGAAGAGGTTCCGCAGGAGCTGAAGGGCAAGGGCTTCTATTCCTGGTATTTCTGAATACCAAAAGCCAAAGGCAGGCTCAGGCCCATCCTAGACCTGCGAGAGTTCAACTGGTTCATGAAGAAACTCAAGTTCCTCATGGTCTCTTTGGCCTCCATTATCCCTTCTCTGGATCCAGGGGACTGGTATACCGCACTCTACTTGAAGGATGCGTACTTTCATATAGCAGTCACACTGTCCCACAGAAAGTACCTCAGGTTTGTGGTGAGCAACAACCGCTACCAATTCAGTCCTCCCATTCGACCAGTCAGCGGCTTCTCGAGTATTTACCAAGTGCATGGCAGTCGTGGCCACGTTCCTACGTAGGTGGCAGGTACAGGTCTTCCTGTACCTCGATGAATGGGCCCAAGTGGAGGCACAGGTCAACTTCATAAGAATGACGTTCAGTGAACTGGGCCTTCTGAAAGTGGGGAAATCTATGTTGTCCCTGGTTCAACAGCTAGAATTTATAGGGATGGTACTGGACTCAACATGGGTCAGGGCATACCTCCTAGAAGTTAGGTTCTTGGCCCTGGGTGATATCATTTGAAGGTTTAGGCAGTTCCCCACTGCCACAGCAAGGAATTGCCTGAAACTCCTGGGGAAAAAAGGCTGCTTGCACCTATGTGGTGCAACACACCAGGCTTAGATTCCAGCCGCTCCAGTCATGGTTAGCCTCAGTGTATCGGCTGGGTTGGGACAGTTCAGACAGGGTCGTGACTCTGCCTCACCTGGTCCTCTACTCCCTCCTGCAGTGGCTTGAGCCAAAGGTAGTGTGTGTAGGGGTCCCCTTCACCAGCCTTCAGCCATCCCTCTTGCTAGTGATGGACATGTCAGCCTTGAGCTGGGGAGCACCTCTGGGAGACCTCAGGACCCATGGCCTCTGGTCTTAGGTGGATCTCACTCTCCACATCAATGTCGGAGAGCTCAGAGCGGTCCACCATGCCAGACTTTCGGAGCCCACTTGGCAGGGAGATGTGTATCAGTTATGACTGAGAACACCACGGCAATGGTTTATATCAACAAACGGGATGGTACACACTCCTCTCTCCTGTGCCAGGAAGCCCTCAGTAGAGGTTCACTTGGCTGCCATCTCGGCCTTCCATCCAGGTGCAGAGAGTTGGTCAGCTCTTTTCTGAAAGGTCTCGACAGGTTATACCACACGTCCGACAACCAGTCCCAGCCTGGGACCTTAATCTGGTTCTTTCCAAATCGATGGGGCCACCCTTCGAACCTCTGGCAACTTGCTCCCTGCTCTACCTCTCGTACAAGGTGGCCTTTCTGCTAGCAATAACCTCAGCCTAACATCAGAGCCTCCTTACACGGTGTTCTATAAGGACAAGGTTTAGCTCAGGCCACACCCAGCTTTCCTCCCGAAGGTTGTCTCCCAGTTTCACATCAACCAAGACTTCTTCCTTCCCTGTGTTCTATGCAAAGCTGCACACAAACGCTGGGGAGCAGAGGCTTCACTTGTTGGACATCCACAGAGCCCTAGCCTATTACATTGAAAGAACTAAACTGTTCCAGAAATCCATTCAACTGTTTGTGGCTGTGGCACACAGGATGAAAGGTCTTTCAGTCTCCTCAAACGAATTTCATTGTGGATCACGTCCTGAATCCGTGAGTGCTAAACCTGGCAGAGGGGCTTGCCCCTCCGCTCACAGCGCACTCCTCCAGGGCGCAGGCTTCTTCTTTCCTGGCGCAGGTTCCCACTCAGGAAATATGCAAAGCAGCAACGTGGTCCTCTATACATACCTTTATATCACATTATGCTATCACCCAGCAGGCCAGAGATGATGCGGCTTTTGGTAGAGCAGTGTTGCAGTCAGTGGACATCTGAACTCTGACCCCGCCTCTGGAATTTAGGCTTGGGAGTCCCCTGATTTGGCACTGACATAAACAAGTACTCGAAGAAAAAACGGTTACTCACCTTCTCGTTACTGTTCTTCGAGATGTGGTGTTCATGTCCATTCCAATACCCACCCACCTACCCCTCTGTCAGAGTAGTCAGCAAGAAGGAACTGAGGGGATGACAGGTCAGCAGGGCTCTATATTGAGCGCCATGAAGGCGCGACCCCAGGGGGTGCCCAGGCCGACCCAGTGGATGCTGCTGGAGAAAAATCTTGTGGCTGCTGTGCACGTACATGCACCTGATTGGAATGGACACGAATAACACATCTCAAAGAACAACAGTTACGAGAAGGTGAGTGACCATTTTACTTCTAGGCTGTTTATCCACAAATGTGTTAAATTACATTTTGCTTTAAGGTAGATACATGATCAGAATTCATAAGGTATTTGTCACCAGAAGGCAGACCCTCGAATGGGAGTTGCATCTAATCCCACCTGTAATTGATCAGCTGCCTGTCAGCTGATGCTATGAGACAATAGATAAAGTGAAAGCTTGAAGGTCAACTGGTCTTCATAAAAGCCAGAAAGTAGATGGAGGTGGTAATTGTTAGTGTTGCATAAAAGGCAGAAATGTTACATAACAAAAAAATATTTATTTATCTGGAAAGAAGCAGGATTAGGTGCCCGTATTGCATAAGGTTGATGAAGTACTTTCCCGTACATTAGTAACTGTGGAAGATATTAAGCAACTACTAGGGAATGATATAATTAATGCCTGTCAACTTGGTTTTGTGGAAAATAGATCTTGTCAAACAAACCTTACTTCATTCGTTGAGACTTGAAGTTTGGTTGATAAAGGTAACTGCAAAGATGTAATATACTTTGCCTTTTGTAGGGCATATGACTTGATACCACGTGACATTCTGATTTAAAAACAAAAAACCCTAGCACTATAAGTTACCAATAAATCACATGTTAAGTGGATTAAGAACTGGTGAACTGACAGAACTCAAAGTAATTGTCATGGCGGGGAGTCAGTGAGTGGGATGTTTTCTACTGGAGTTCCGTAGCGATCTGTACTAAGCCCCACATTATTCAACATTTTATCAATCATCAGGAGTGTTGTATGTAAGACATGGAAGGTAACTTTCACTTCGCTTGGCAGTGGTAAGGTTTTAGTAGGAGTACTGTAGCCAGTTTTGGTCACCATATTTTAGGAAGAATGTGAACAAATTGGAGAGAGTCCAGAGGAAAGCAACAAAAATGATAAGTTTTAGAAAACCTGGCCTATGAGGGAAGGTAGGACAAGAAATGGGCTTAATTTGCAGCAAGGGAGATTTAGGTTATATTAACAAAAACACTCTAACTGTAAGGATAGTTAAGCACTGGAATAGGCTTCCAAGAGTTATGGAATCCCCATCATTGGAGGTTTTTAAGTACAGGTTAGACAGACCTATCAGGGATGGTCTAGGTGTACTTGATCCTACCTGAGCTCGGGGGGCTAATGACCTCTCAAAGTCTCTTCCACCACTACCTTTCTGTGATTAGCCATTGGAACAAACTAACACAGGAAGTGGTAGATTCTCCATCTCTTGACGACAGATCAAAATTAGATGCGTGTCTGGAATAGATGTTTTCCCAAGCAAGTTATTGGGCTCAATTCAGGGGTTAATGGGTGAAATTGAATGGCCTTCAATATATGAGAGGTCAGATTAGACTCTCTAAGGTTCTCTTCTGGCCTTAAATTCAGAGAGTTTAAAAGGGAGATTGGCGGGAAGTAGGGAGGCTCTTGCATGAAATTCTGGGCCACGCTGATATATGAAATGCCTGCCTGGGAATATAAGCAGAAACTCTCTGAGACTGAGGTCTTAGGTCAGGCAGCAGGACTTAATTTACCATTCTGATTGATACTGAGATCTGTGTATATTTTGAACAATAATCGCATCCCTGAGGAATAGGATTGAGAAACTGACATGATGGGAGCTTCACTGATGTACTGGCTGAGAAGTTGACCTTCTAGCTTACACAAGTGTGGAAACTAAGGCAGAGTGAAATGCAGAGATAGGATGACCCTGCTTCTGAACTGTCAGAATGCTCAGTAAACCAAATTAGCAAATTAACACTATTTTAAATGTTATGTTGTTGATAATATTTAATATTATTCTTTATGCTGAAAGCGTGCAAGACTCTTTTTGAAAGGTTTTGGATCCCTGCGCTCAACTGGCTCCTGTGACTCCACAGTCCTTTGCCCAGGAAATGTGTTAGAGGGATGAGGTCTAGAACATGCAGGACGTTTGATTATATATTGACAGGTCTGTGGTTCCTTGGCAGTTCCAACTTGCACAGGAGCATTGGCAAAGAATTGGTGAGCCATAGCTGTAATAACTGTTTGCTGGTTCTCAGCCTGTCCCTCTTTCCCATTTCCTGGGCTGCCCTTGGTTGCTGTGTAAGGCACAAACGTCATCCTTTGCTAGGCATTCTGCCAGGTTGAGGAAGAGTCATTGGCACTCATTTTCTCCCTGGGGACCTCACAGCCAGAGCTACTCTCTCCTTTCACCCCTATGATGCAGCTGGAGGCCAGTAGGGAGAAACTGAAGCTGAACAGCAATGATAACTGCTCTGAGCCCTTTCAGCTTTGAGCAGAGCTACTCTTGGGCCGATAGGGAAGCAGTGCTCATTTGGGGAAATGGTGCCCCCTAATATCTCTTTTTAGTGACATGGCTGATTTACTTAACAGATTTCAGAGTAACAGCCGTGTTAGTCTGTATTCGCAAAAAGAAAAGGAGTACTTGTGGCACCTTAGAGACTAACCAATTTATTTGAGCATAAGCTTTCATGAGCTACAGCTCACTTCATCGGATAATACAGTGGAAAATACAGTGAAGATGTTTTTATACACACAGACCATGGGGAAAAAAAGTGAGGATGTTTATACACACAGACCATGAAAAAATGGGTGTTTATCACTACAAAAGGTTTTCTCTCCCCACCCCCCCCCCACCCCCACTCTCCTGCTGGTAATAGTTTATCTAAAGTGATCACTCTCCTTACAATGTGTATGATAATCAAGGTGGGCCATTTCCAGCACAAATACAGGGTTTAACAAGAACGTCTGAGGAAGGGGGGGGGAATAAACACGGGGAAATAGGTTACTTTTTATAAAGACTCAACCACTCCCAGTCTCTATTATTATCATACACATTGTAAGGAGAGTGATCACTTTAGATAAGCTATTACCAGCAGGAGAGTGGGGTGGGGGGAGAGAAAACCTTTTTGTAGTGATAAACACCCATTTTTTCATGGTCTGTGTGTATAAAAACATCTTCACTGTATTTTCCACTTTATGCATCCGATGAAGTGAGCTGTAGCTCACGAAAGCTTATGCTCAAATAAATTGGTTAGTCTCTGAGGTGCCACAAGTACTCCTTTTCTTTTAACTTAACAGAGGGGACCTTGAGGGCCATGGTTTATACTCTCAGAAGCCCCAAGTGGCCTAGCCTTGGGCTACATGTTGGATGACACTGATCTAAATAGACGACAAGCAGATGAAGGATGGACAAGCCAATGTAATCAAAGAAAACCTTGGTGGTGATAAAAATGCCTTCTAGGTCTGTGTGTTGTTTTAATTACATCATTAAAGAATGACTGGGGGGAAATACTTTTTTCAAGAAGACCATCAATATCAGAAAAGACTGTGGGAGCCATGGGGACTGGGTCAGCAAAGAAGTTGCAGCATGTTGCATGGAAGCGGTGCAGAGAGAAGAGGTGACAAAGAGGGGGAGTTAGGTATGTTGCTTTGGCAAACCAAAGTTAGGAAGTAGGTTGTACAGATCTTGGAAGGAGAGGCCAAAGTTGATGCAGGGCTAATGTAAGAAAAAATGCTATATATGATATAATTGAGACTCGTACTTTCTTGCCTAAGATATATCTGCTCACCTTGATAGACCACAGGTATAGGGTTAGGTCCCTTCCAGAATAGCAGGAATACATCCATGTTACTCTGGTGGTATAAAACTGAATCACTATAGAAATACATGAGAATTTGTACTGTACTTCCTAAATCTCTGCTACACAATTCACAAAAGAATCTCTGCTCACTCTACAGTGATTGTCTTCAGATCTGCTTCCTATGTTGGTATTAGAGCAGTGGATATCAAACTCTGGGTTGGGACCCCAGAGTGGGTCGCGACCCCATTTTAATGGGGACACCCGGGCTGGTTTAGACTTGCTGAGGTCTGGAGCCAGAGTTCGAGGGCTTCAACCCTAGGAGATGGAGCTGAGGTTACAGAAGGGATCAACAACCTTTGGCACCCAGCCTGTCATGGAAATCCACCGGCGGGCCGGGACCATTTGTTTACCTGCAGCGTCTGCAGTTTCAGCCGATCGCAGCTCCCACTGGCCACGGTTCACTGTTCCAGGCCAGTGGGGGTTGCAGGAAGCAGCGGCCAGCACGTCCCTCGGCCCACACCACTTCCCACAGCCCCCATTGCTTCTGTTTGCAACAAACCTTTGTCATTTGTTAGAGGAGGAATGCCCTTGGTCTGAGCTGGCCCTGCCTTCTTGCCCACCACTGACTCCCCCGGCACCTGTACCTAGTGGTCCTTCCTTCCCTTTGGGACGACAGCCTTTAACTGTTTTCAGGTAATGAACTGTCTGTGTTCTGGGGCTGAAGCTTCAGGGGTTCTAACAGGTTTTTTAAGCTGCAAAATCAACAGCTAGGACATGCCTGTGCAACCATAATATACCTGTTATTCTCTCCCTTCCGTGTATTCATTATGATACAGTCTTCAGTTACAGATCAGATATATTTTCTGAGAGGACTCAGCCTCATTTAGTTTAAAGGGTGCAGACACAAGGGAGCAGAACTAAAGTCACACTGACAACTGTAAATATCGCATTTCTTTTTTGCATTTCTGACAGGTTAATGGTTAACGTTGAATAAAGATTGACAGATTGTGGAGATAACTGATCAAATAATCCCATTTGCTGTTTATGCTAGATTGGATGGCTCCGTTTTTATAGAGTTTGTGCTTTCACTCTTCTGCATGGTTTTTATTTTAGTTGAAAAAGACCTTTACTGAAATTGTACTTAACTTTAAAACGTATTCGTCCTACTATTTATTATATGGCGCTTGATGTACACACATAAAATACTGAAGATATTGCAGTTTATTTTCTTGAATAAGAAAAGACAGTAAAATTGCTTTTTGTTAGGATTTTGCTGTAAAGGTTCCTCATTCAAAATATCTTTCCTTTACCTTGCAGCAGATATTTTTGCCTGCTATCATATTTTTCAATATGGTATCTTGTTTTGCCCTTATGGTCTGACAGACTGTGAGATAAACAGAGGTCTTCACCATGTGTACTTGCTTATTTTGCTTTCATATCCTCTTTACTTTGCACAGTTGGCTGCACTCTAAAATATCTGGCAACAGCAGGGCAATATACTAGTAATAGACTAGCATGTAAAGACCCTAAAAGCTTGTGGGTTTTATTTATGGTAAAGTTAACAGAAGCTTGCACTTCACAATCAAATGTGGGAGGTTTCTGTCAGCCAGAGTTCCATTTCACTCTTCCGTGGCCTCTCTCAGCCTGTACATTGCACTTCCCTCTGAGCACGATCACTGCAGCGTGAACTTGCCAGGGACCTGCCAGGTGCCTTCCTGTAGCACAGCAAAGGGATTGTGAGCAGCTAGTGTCACAGTGTCTTCAGAAATATACCTTTTTGTATCAGCTCCTTATGCTCAGATGTAGCTGAGAAGAAGTTTGCGGAGGCTTTGTTTTGTTTTTTCAATTGTAAGTGTTTGTGAGGGGAGTACTTGTGGCACCTCAGAGACTAACCAGTTTATTTGAGTATAAGCTTTCGTGAGCTACAGCTCACTTCATCGGATAAGTATGTATATTTATTTATATTTATTTGAATATAAGCTCACGAAAGCTTATACTCAAATTGGTTAGTCTCTAAGGTACCACAAGTACTCCTTTTCTTTTTGTGAATACAGACTAACACGGCTGCTACTCTGAAACCTGTGAGGGAGCGTACTTTCCTTTCATTAAAGAGACTGTAAAGGAACAGAACAATTTACTTCTACCACGTGCTGCTTGTTTGTTTCACCTTTGAACAATGAAAACTGGCTTATCAGTGTTGCAGAATATGTATTTATTAAACAGATGTGATGTCTTCCTGAGTCTGCATACAGGTCCCAGAGTATTTGCTGCTGTTTGGCAAAGCACTAAACGGCCTGAGTGAGATAAGACAAGTCTTTCCGGTGTGGCTAATGCATTAAAACAGGGGTCGACAACCTTTCAGAAGTGGTGTGCCAAGACTTCATTTATTCACTGTAATTTAAGGTTTTGTGTGCCAGTAATATGTGTTAACATTTTTAGAAGGTGTCTCTCTAAGTCTATATTCTATAACTAAACTATTGTTATATGTAAAGTAAATATATATATTTTAAAATGTTTAAGAAGCTTCATTTAAAATTAAATTAAAATTCAGATCTTATCAGTTTAGTGTGATCCTTGCCCTTGCTTTTCCTTGCTGAGGTTTCCAGTGTCTGGCACATTTTTGGTTACTTTAAGCTGCACACAGGCTTCTGAGTCATCAGTTGTTAACCGGCTCAAAGAGGGACAGAGGACAGATTTCATGTGTGAAAATACCTATTCACACAGGTACATGGATCCACATACCTGTAAGCATTGCAAATGCAATTTTCTTCAAACAGTTAAATTTCACTGGCAGGGATGTCCAGCAGGTCAGAGTAGAGGCCCATGATCTCTCTCAGTAGCTTCAAGTGCACTCCACAGATCTCCAAACTTTGATGCCACAATTCTGAGCTTTTTAACTGAATGAGCTGCACTTTGGAATCTTCAGCACCCATCCACTGAAATACAGACAAATCCAAGTTGCTTTCGTTGAACTTTTCAGGTTTAATTAGAAAAGAAAACATTGGGACAAATCACTGGAAATCTTGAAATCTGTCAGAAAATTCTGATTCCAGTTCTTGCATATACATTCCAATCTCATCGACACTGACAGTGTAACGTGTCGATAGCTTTTTTATGTAGCGGAAAGTAGAAGTTTGAATATCCAAGAAAAAACTGCTAGTTTTACAACAAATGTCTTCCAAGCTTCATAAAGATCCAGAACTGTTTGCCCTGCACCCTGGAGACAGAGGTTGAGCTCATTTAGGTGAGGGGTGGTGTCAGTTAGAAACATGAGCTTACACAGCCATTTGTAATCATCCAGTTTGGGATAGTTTTGTCCTTTTCCCGACAAAAAGGCCTTGATTGCATCAAAACAGTTTACAAAGCACACCAAAACCTTGCCAAGATTTAGCCACGACTTAGCCACCAAATGTTGCTGTGAACTGGAATGTCGTTATAAGCACTGATCATCTTTTTTAGCAGTGCTTGAAACTGTCTGTGAGTCAAAGCAGATGGAGCAACAAGGAAATTCACAATTCTGTATTCATCACATTATTAAGCTCTGAATTAGAAATTATAGCTCCCAGGTTATCCTCATGGATGATGCAGTGAAATTTGACTGTCAGGCGGCCAATCTGATCTTCAAGTAACTTTACAAATCCCTTCTGTTTTCCAACCATGGCAGGAGCACCATCTATTGTCACACAAAGTATTTTTCTGATGTCAACTCCTCATTCTTCAAAATGGTTTAGAAAACTTTCCACTATATCTTCCCCCTTTGTTTTGCGATGCAGGGGTTTTAGGCAACAGAGTTCCTCTTGGATTTCATCGGAAGCACAATATCTTGCAACAACTGCCAAACGTGGAATGTCAATTATATCCAGGCTCTCATCAACTGCAACGCCAACTGTCTTTTAATGCAGTCATCTGCTTTTCATTAATATTTTCTGCCATTCCGTTTATGCTTCTCTCAACTGTTCTGAGACGGGCAATTTTTATTCTAGATATGATCATATCTTTATCTGGCGAATGATTGAAAAAAACCTCCGAACTGCTGAGAAAAACTTTTTATATATTCCCCATCTGTAAACAGCTTTCCGTTTTTTGCAATGCACTGTGCAGTCTTGTAACTTCCTTCTGTAGCTTGATTTTTTACTTACACTTAAGCATTTAAAAACACTGCTTTGCTTCTCATATCCTGCTGCTGCCTTTTTGATCGATTGTCTTGTCTGCTTCGTCAAGAGAGGTTTTCTCGTGCTTACTTTCAAAATGTCATCGAACACTTGATGTGCGACAAATAACACTTTCACAACAGAGAGCACAAACAGCACGGTCCTTTTGAATAAATCCAAATGTGTCTGTCCAAGAAGGCTGAAATGAATGGACATCTAACTTTGCTTTCCTAGGAGCTGACATTTTGTCAAATGTACCCCTCAACTCAGTGGGGAAAAAAAATGGTGACAGAGGGCACGCACAAGGTCAGACGCAGTACACTGTTCCACGTGGTCTGATATAAGCAGCAAACCAGAACTTAAAAAATATCCCAGTGGCCTGGAACTATTTTTAAGGTGGGGGGAGCTGAGCTGTGCCCCCTCCTGCCTCTGTCTGCACCCCTCACTGGCCTAGGCTGGGGCCAGTGGGCCACAGCTTGGGGCAGCTGCAGAGCACCAGGCCGAGGCCAGGATCAGAGCCCGAGGCCAGCGGCTGGTGTCCCAGGCCAGCAGTGGGCTGGCAGGGGGCCAGCGGCCGGGGTCCCAGGCTGGCAGGGGGCCAGCGGCCGGGGTCCCAGGCTGGCAGCAAACTGAGGGCTTGGGGTTCTATCCATCCAGGCAGGCAGCGGGCTGAGCAGGGCTGGCAGCCGGGACCCTGGTCGGCAAGGGGCCGGTGGCCAGAACCCCAGGCCAGCAGCAGAGTGCCACTGAAAATCAGCTCGCATGCCGCCTTTGGCATGCATGCCATAGGTTGCTGACCTCTGCATTAAAATACACTTTTCAGGAGACAAGTTCAGCAACCAGAGTATGAGTAGTTTTACCAAAGTTTTTGTTTAGAATGAAATCTTTAAACTAGTTTTATCTTTAGCCAATCAACAAGGCACATGCTGGTACATTCCACACTAGACTGCTGAGGATAATGAAAAGAATGATATGACAAAATTAAGTTGGGAGAAATACCAAATCATATGTGCCGATGAGGATAACTTAGTCTCTGCTCCACATAGAGTTTTACAAAGGGGACATGAAGGATCAATTTCTCCTGACCCAAAATGCGATTATTTTATTTCTAAGGAAAGAAATGAGCAAAAATCCAGTTACCTCTCCTCAGGGATTCTGATAGGATGGTACAATAAATTAAAAAAACTTTTCAGGCATCCTTTTGAGTGATCAGTTGGAGGTATAAAAGAGGAAGGAAGACCAGGACACATGATCTGGGGACCAAAAATAAGAGCCATCCTCTTGGGGTTTGCAAAAATGAGGAGGGGAGGGGTGAGCCCTAACCAAAAAGCCCTATTCAGTGGATGAGGAAGGAAAAGTATGAATAAGATAAGCTGGTTAATGGTTTGTCCTAAAATTCTTTGGCCCCATTTACAAGTTTCTTTCATGATATGTATCTTAATTTTCAGCTGGGTCTGATAGAGAAAATAGCTTTTCATTTTGCCTTATATGCATCCTTTGAACAAATTATACATTAGTAGGATAAACATAATGGAAGGGAAATAGATAGGACTTTTTACACCTTAAATATTGCAATACAATAAATCTAATTTTACCTGATTCCTAAGACTGACACATCAGTAGCCTGCTGCTTATAGAATGTCTTCTTTCCTTAAAGGGAGAGTTAGAGATGGAGGCTTCCTTCAGGGGAAGATATAAAACCTCTTCTGCTGCTTTACAAATCTCTATATCATCCACATACTTTGCCAAGGTGAAACTTTCTTGGCATAATGATCTTAAGGATAAATATCCTATTAAAGATGCAGCTCTCAAAGCTACACTCCATGAAATGTCTGGCTCCTTCATTTGTTTCATATGTTTCAGTGGATTTGAATCAAGAATTCAGTAAGGGTATGTCTACACTACGAAATTAGGTCGAATTTATAGAATTCGGTTTTTTAGAAATCCGGTTTTATATATTTGAGTGTGTGTATCCCCACAGAAAATGCTCTAAGTGCATTAACTCGGCGGAGTGCTTCCACAGTACCGAGACTAGAGTCGACTTCCGGAGTATTGCACTGTGGGTAGCTATCCCACAGTTCCCGCAGTGTCTGCTGCCCATTGGAATTCTGGGTTGAGATCCCAATGCCTGATGGGGGTAAAACATTGTCGCGGGTGGTTTTGGGTACATATCGTCAGGTCCCCGTTCCCTCCCTCCCTCCGTGAAAGCAAGGGCAGACAATCGTTTCACGCTTTTTTTCCTGAGTTACCTGTGCAGACGCCATACCACGGCAAGCATGGAGCCCGCTCAGCTCACTGTCACCGTATGTCTCCTGGGTGCTGGCAGACGTGGTACTGCATTGCTACACAGCAGCAGAACCTCTTGCCTTGTGGCAGCAGACGGTGCAATAGGACTGGTAGCCGTCCTCGTCGTGTCCGAGGTACTCCTGGTTGCCTGTGTGAGGTCGATCAGGAGCGCCTGGGCAGACATGGGCGCAGGAACTAAAGTTGGAGTGACTTGATCAAGTCATTCTCTTTAGTCCTGCAGTCAGTCCTATTGAACCATCTTATGGTGAGCAGGCAGGCGATACGGATTGCTAGCAGTCCTACTGTACTATATTCTGCCAGACAGGCAAGAGATGAGGATGGCTAGCAGTCCTACTGCACCGTCCTCTGCCGAGCAGCCATGAGATGTGGATGGCTTGCAGTCCTTCTGCACCATCTGCTGCCAGCCAAAGATGTAAAAGATAGATGGAGTGGATCAAAACAAGAAATAGACCAGATTTGTTTTGTACTCATTTGCTTCCCCTCTTCCCCCGTCTAGGGGACTCATTCCTCTAGGTCACACTGCAGTCACTCACAGAGAAGGTGCAGCGAGGTAAATCTAGCCATGTATCAATCAGAGACCAAACCAACCTGCTTGCTCCAATAAGAACAATTACTTAGGTGCACCATTTCTTATTGGATCCCTCCGTGAAGTCCTGCCTGAAATACTCATTGATGTAAAGCCACCCCCTTTGTTGATTTTAGTTCCCTGTAAGCCAACCCTGTAAGCCATGTCGTCAGTCACCCCTCTCTCCGTCAGAGCAACGGCAGACAATTGTTCCGTGCCTTTTTTCTGTGCGGACGCCATACCAAGGCAAGCATGGAGGCTGCTCAGCTCACTTTGGCAATTAGGAGCACATTAAACACCACACGCATTATCCAGCAGTATATGCAGCACCAGAACCTGGCAGAGCGATACCGGGCGAGTAGGCGACGTCAGCACGGTCGCGTGAGTGATCAGGCCGTAGACCCAGATTTCTCTGAAAGCATGGGCCCTGGCAGTGCATGCGTCATGGTGCTAATGGGGCAGGTTCATGCTGTGGAACGCCGATTCTGGGCTCGGGAAACAAGCACAGACTGGTGGGACCGCATAGTGTTGCAGGTCTGGGACGATTCCCAGTGGCTGCAAAACTTTCGCATGCGTAAGGACACTTTCATGGAACTTTGTGACTTGCTTTCCCCTGCCCTGAAGCGCATGAATACCAAGATGAGAGCAGCCCTCACAATTGAGAAGCGGGTGGCGATAGCCCTGTGGAAGCTCGCAACACCAGACAGCTACCAGTCAGTTGGCAATCAATTTGGAGTGGGCAAATCTACTGTGGGGGCTGCTGTGATGCAAGTAGCACATGCAATCAAAGACCTCAGCAAAACCAATATTCCCACTGTTATTACTGCTTGCTGTGTGCTCCACAATATCTGTGAGTAAGGGGGAGACGTTTATGGTGGGGTGGGAGGTTGAGGCAAATCGCCTGGCTGCTGGTTACGCGCAGCCAGACACCAGGGTGGTTAGAAGAGCACAGGAAGGCGCGGTACACATCGGAGAAGCTTTGAAAACCAGTTTCATGACTGGCCAGGCTACGGTGTGAAAGTTCTCTTTGTTTCTCCTTGATGAAACCCCCCACCCCTTGGTTCACTCTACTTCCCTGTACGCTAACCACCCTTCCCTCCTCCCTTCGATCACCGCTTGCAGAGGCAATAAAGTCATTGTTGCTTCACATTCATGCATTCTTCATTCATTCATCACACAAATAGGGGGATGACTACCAAGGTAGCCCAGGAGGGGTGGTGGAGGAGGGAAGGAAAATGCCACACAGCACTTTAAGCACAGCACTTTAAAAGTTTACAACTTATTGAACGACAGCCTTCTTTTTTTTTGGGCAATTCCCTGTGGCGGAGTGACTGGTTGGCCGGTGGCCCCCCCACCGCATTCTTGGGCGTCTGGGTGTGGAGGCTATGGAACTTGGGGAGAAGGGCGGTTGGTTACACAGGGGCTGTAGTGGCAGTCTGTGCTCCAGCTGCCTTTGCTGCAGCTCAACCATACACTGGAGCATACTGGTTCGATCCTCCAGCAGCCTCAGCATTGAATCCTGCCTCCTCTCATCACGCTGCCGCCACATTTGAGCTTCAGCCCGCCACCTCTCCTCCCGGTCATTTTGTGCTTTCCTGCACTCTGACATTATTTGCCTCCATGCATTCGTCTGTGCTCTGTCAGTGTGGGAGGACAGCATGAGCTCAGGGAACATTTCATCACAAGTGCGGTTTTTTTTTCTAATCTTCACTAGCCTCTGGGAAGGAGAAGATCCTGTGATCATTGAAACACATGCAGCTGGTGGAGAAAAAAAAAGGGACAGCGGTATTTAAAAAGACACATTTCATAAAACAGTGGCTACAATTTCAGAGTAAACCTTGCTGTTAACATTACATACATAGCACACGTGCTTTCGTTACAAGGTCGCATTTTGCCTCCCCCCACCGCGTGGCTACCCCCTCAACCCTCTCCCCTCCCCGTGGCTAACAGCAGGGAACATTTCTGTTCAGCCACAGGCAAACAGCCCAGCAGGAACGGGCTCCTCTGAGTGTCCCCTGAAGAAAAGCACCCTATTTCAACCAGGTGACCATGAATGATATCTCACTCTCCTGAGGATAACACAGAGAGAGAAAGAACAGATGTTGTTTGAAGGCCAGCAAACATACACTGCAATGCTTTGTTGTACAATGATTCCTGAGTACGTGTTACTGGCCTGGAGTGGTAAAGCGTCCTACCATGAAGGACGCAATAAGGCTGCCCTCCCCAGAAACCTTTTGCAAAAGCTTTGGGAGTACATCCAGGAGAGCCGCGAATGCCAGGGCAAATTAATCCTTTCACACGCTTGCTTTTAAACCATGTACAGTATTTTAAAAGGTACACTCACCAGAGGTCCCTTCTCCGCCTGCCGGGTCCAGGAGGCAGCCTTGGGTGGGTTTGGGGGGTACTGGCTCCAGGTCCAGGGTCAGAAACAGTTCCTGGCTGTCGGGAAAACCGGTTTCTCCGCTTGCTTGCTGTGAGCTATCTACAACCTCATCATCATCTTCTTCGTCCCCAAAACCTGCTTCCGTGTTGCCTCCATCTCCATTGAAGGAGTCAAACAACACGGCTGGGGTAGTGGTGGCTGAACCCCCTAAAATGGCATGCAGCTCATCATAGAAGCGGCATGTTTGGGGCTCTGACCCGGACCGGCTGTTCGCCTCTCTGGTTTTCTGGTAGGCTTGCCTCAACTCCTTAAGTTTCACGCGACACTGCTTTTGGTCCCTGTTATGGCCTCTGTCCTTCATGCCCTGGGAGATTTTGACAAAGGTTTTGGCATTTCAAAAACTGGAACGGAGTTCTGATAGCACGGATTCCTCTCGCCATACAGCGATCAGTTCCCGTACCTCCCGTTCAGTCCATGCTGGAGCTCTTTTGCGATTCTGGGACTCCATCATGGTCACCTGTGCTGATGAGCTCTGCATGGTCACCTGCAGCTTGCCACGCTGGCCAAACAGGAAATGAGATTCAAAAGTTCGCGGTTCTTTTCCTGTCTATCTGGCCAGTGCATCTGAGTTGAGAGTGCTGTCCAGAGCGGTCACAATGGAGCACTCTGGGATAGCTCCCGGAGGCCAATACCGTCAAATTGTGTCCACAGTACCCCAAATTCAACCCAGCAAGGCCGATTTAAGCGCTAATCCACTTGTCAGGGGTGGAGTAAGGAAATCGATTTTAAGAGCCCTTTAAGTCGAAATAAAGGGCTTCATCGTGTGGACGGGTGCAGGTTTACATCGATTTAACGCTGCTAAATTCGACCTAAAGTCCTAGTGTAGACCAGGGCTAAGAGTTGAGATTTCAAACAAAGCTGCAAAGAGAGGTATGTGGATGAAGTTTTGTAAATCTGATAACTTTCAAACCATTGTTAGCTTCAAAAAAGTCGGTCTCCTATTTCCTTCTCAACCTCTCTCCAAGTGTATAGATTTTTGATATATAAACCAACACCTCCTCCCTTTTTAACCCTGCTTGTCCTCCCTGAGCAAGCTGTCCCCTTCTATACCAATATTCCAGCCATGTATCCCACCCAAGTAACTTGCAGTCAGGCATTCATCTCCAGGATGTATCTGTCTCTGCCTGGGTCCCTACACTTGACCAGAAGGATTGAAGAGAACACCACCTGCGCCCCCAGCTCCTTCACCCTTACTCCCAGAGCCCTGTAGTCACCTGATTTGCTCAGAGTCATACCTCACAGTATCATTAGTGCCCACATGAATGATTAGCATGACATAGTAGTCAGAGGGCTGGATGATCCTTGACAATTCCTGTATAATGTCTTGGATATGGGCTCCTGACAGGCAGCACACCCCCTGGGAGGAGAGAACACTTATGAACAGCAGTCTCAAACCAATTTTGGAGCTAGAAATAGTGTCCAGACTTCCGTTTTGTGGTTCTCTTAAAGACTACTGGAGTACTAGCAGGCCTCTGTTGGGTTTGTGGTAGCGCTGAGACATTGCAAATGTAGCTGATGGACCAAGTTGTGTGTCAGAATATTTTTCAGTATTGGCAGCAAACTTCTTGAAGACACTTGATGACCAGGACAAGTAGGTGAATGATTGGCAGACAGATGGGATGGTCTTAAATAGCAGGCTGCAAATTTTTTAATTATATTTCAGGGAGGGCTGCTACGCTTCCTGACCCCTGCTCTCTGATACCAGGCATTAATTGGTTCCCATGTGGGTTACACAGCTGTGATCAGAAAGCAAACTGTTTTTCTGGGTAGACAAGGAAGGGTCTACCCATTGACTAAGCTCTGTGAAATCTTTCTGCCCTCCTCCCGCAACTTCCCCATGTAAGGTGGAGGTGAAGTGACCGAGGCCGCGAGGTTGGGTGGGGGCAGGATCTCAGGTCTGAGACTTCAGGTTCCACCTTCCGCCCCACTGGGCATGAAGTCCAGCTGTGCAATCCTGGGTCTCATTTACCTCTGTGAGATGGCCCTTTTAGACTTTACCCTCACTAGCCACGGGGAACACCAGTGTTTAGCATGAACTCATCTCACACTCACTAAGCCCTGGTACCCATGTCCTGCCTGACCCAGTTCCTGGTCAAGGGACCAAATGTCTGCCACAGCTTATGACAGATGTACTCTGTCATCTCTAAGAAGCTCAGGACCATTGTTATGGAGATCCCTGGGTTATCACTGCCCTCCCTCTGAGCTTCCAAAATCCTGGCCATGATTCACATTTTTTAGTGCTTGCTCCTCTTCAGGCTTACTCAATGCCCCAACAAACTCATCTTGCAAACATCTGACTAAACCAATGGCGTGTGAAGGCATGACTGCATAATCCACTCTACATCTCTGTATGTCCTAATTCTTAAACATAAGAATGGACAAAGGGAGGATACTGGAAAAAGTAGTCCTATCGAGAAGATTGTCAGGAGGTTCTTGGAATAGAAAGATGGTGAGCCCCACCAAGTTCCTTGACTTTCGGCTGACTTTGACTTTTCTTCAACATAACATTATAATTTTGGAACAGCCTCCAAAATAATCTCTGAAACCCATTCTATACCATGAAGCATTCCATCTTTTATGCTCATATGTCACTGGTTTTAGATCTGTATTGTTTATGCAGTCTTTTGAACCCATAATATATCTTTTAGAAACCACATATCTTGTTTGTTTAGCACAGCCTATTTATTCTACAGCCAATTCTTTATATGCTAATCACACTGCAAAAATATGATTCTTGCTAATTGGGAAACTCACTAACTTCATAGTAGTTTTTAACTAGGGTGACCATATGTCCCATTTTTTATAGGAACAGTCCTTTTTTGGGACTTTTTGTTATATAGGCACCTATTACCCCCCACCCCCGTCCCATTTTTTCAGTTTCTATCTGGTCACCCTATTTTTAACCACTCGAGCAATTGACAGCTACCCTTGTACTATTGCACTCCTTGGCCCCTGCTCCAAAATTCAGATCTTTCATCATGTATAATACAAACTCACTTAAGGTGTCCTTGTGCTATCTGAATGTATGACAGAATCATTAGTACTAATGTGCTAACCTCTCTGGCATTTTTAATTGAAGTGTCTGCTGAGTTCAGTTCTGCAAAATAAAGGCAACATTTGAACAGAATATTTTGAGAGCAATCAGGCACTAGGTTAAGTAACTTTTAAACTATGAAATCCTACATCTCTCATTGAAAGGACATTATCAAATTATGTAGGTTGTCAAACGTTTTAGAAGAGCAGACGTGAAGAATCCATTGGAAATATTTCCCTGTTAAAGCAACTTTGTTCCATGAAAGCTTTTACATAATATTGATATGTAAAAATACATTGGGCCAAGAGCATCTGGGGAAGGACTAACATTAGAAATGTGAAAGATTATATGCTTTTTTATTCCGTTTTTATAATTAATACATCTACTCAATGTAATTTTTCTTTTAAACAATCTATTAGATTGAGGGAACAAACCTTGGTCAAGATGCAAGTCTAACAAAAACATATTTGCTCTGGGAGCACATTCTGTGCACAGGTACTGAGTCACTTGTAGGAGAAGAATACCAAGATGTAGGGTGTGTTAGATATAACTGTGTGGGGATCAGAGCTAGTCAGTACTAAAGTCATACAGCATCTTTAAAGTTAGGAAGAAGAACTAATAGTGTTATGCTTCGAATTATTTGTTTCCCTCTTCTGCATGCTGCTGATTGGTATTAATGGAGTTTAACACCCACAAAGTAAGATGGAGGATGGTGAACTTGAGATATTTCTTCTGCTATAATTGAAATTGTGAATACATTCTATACAGCATGCATTAGCATGCCATTGTGGCCTTATGAAACTAACACTGGATTTTTTCACATATAAAACTGACGTTCAAGCTCTAACTATATGTATTTATATCCCTAGAATGCAGAAATTTCAGTTTTTGAAGTGAACATCCGTTTTGTTGGTGGACTGCTTTCAGCATATTATCTTTCCGGAGAAGAGGTAAGATTATCTATCTGCATTGTCAATCTAAAATTCCAATCCTCCCCCCCCCCCACCAAGTTATTGTTTTGTATAAGTCTAATGAATGGAAAAAAAGTCTCAGTTGTAAAACTGTAATCAATGTATACGCTAGGTGTAATGTATACGCTAGGTGTTGCATTCAAGCACAGAGTAGTGAAGTTTGCTGATGCTACTGGAGGTGGGTTTAGATCATATGCTTCTCACAGGCCAGTTTGGAGTGTATTGTCACAGACTCGCACAATTTACAACTCTGACAGGACTAATTATTCATCCAAGTGTTAGCAAAAGTGCAGTTGGAAGATATGACTGGAGAAACTGTTGATATGATTGAAGGGGGAACGGAATGAATAACTAGCATACAGATGCCAAAGGAGACTCCTAAAAATACCACTGCTCAGGGGTCTTAGATTAGTTGGTATGAAATTCGGGTCTTAGGTGAGTTGGTATTTGGTATTCTGGCCAGCTGCAGAAAGAGAATGAAGATTGCTGTGTGGTTTTTAACTTTCGTCCTGATCCTCAGTTGTATAGATGTGGAGAAAGTAGAGCTGGAATTTGTCCTCTAATCTCAAACAGCCAATGGTGTCAATCTTTACTTGTTTCCCATAGCTAGTCTGGAGGCCTCAGGGACCACAAAAGCAGTAGCCCTCCTACCAGTAGGTTCCAGTGAAGAGCATGCTGGCAACTATTGCAGAAGTCTTGATAGCTGCTCCTAGATATTTCTTCTTGACTTCCTTTGCAATGTTATGCCTTTTTTTCTTGAGCAAACACAAGCAAGCACGCCTCATGATGCTCTTCACAGTGGCAGTTACACAGAAGGCGTTGGGTTTATAGTTAAAATTCTAAAGGTTCTATGTTTAAACTCCCCTGTTCAAGTTCTCTGAAGCAGTTTATACTCTCACATAGATATATTGCTCCACATTCAACGTTATTGTGATAGTAAATCCCAGAGGCTGAAACTAACCACCCTTTTGTTTTTAGTAAATATACATTTTAACTGAGATGTTTCATCTGACACTTGAAGGAAATCAGCCATCATTCTACAATAACTTACTGACCCAGAAATGAGTCCATCTAGAGTAATTTTAGAAACAAAAATATCGGATTTTTTCAATTAAATAGTTATATTCCACCAATAATTTCTCTTCCAGCAAAGCTGCTGCTGCTCACAAACTAGTGAGCTTTTTGCAGTATAACCTATTCACATTTAATTAAGCAGTAGTAACAGACGTGGAGAACATTTCTTGGCAGTTAATGACCAGCTAGAAGAGTTAAGGGCTCTGAACTCAATTGGTCATTAACTGCCAAGAAATATTCGACGTGTCAGTTATTAGGTCTATTCTAAACCATCAAAATATAAACATATAAGGAGAAAATTAATGATCTTTTGCGATTATACATACACACACACTACTTATCATGGATACAGTATTCTGTTCTAGTACTTACATTCCTCTAGAAATTACTTACCAATATACTAACTGGTAAGAAAAGAGGCCTGTGTGTTCAACATGCCTTTAAGTCTATAGCTGTGAATAAGTTATTTTATGTAAGATCTTTGTAGGACAAAATAGTTTTATTGGCTGAAGAAAGGAGGGTAGGTCATTATGGTGCTACATGTGAGCCTTTGGGTGAAAATCTTACAAGTCCAAAAATTGACACATAGCTACTTCTTTTTAGTTGATACCTGACCAACATCTCGTGGGCCATTCAGTCCAATTTCAAGTGGAATAGGAATTTGTGCATTCTTTCGAACTTTTTTTTCCATCTACTACAAATCAAATCTAGTGACAGTGCATCCTCCACAGGGAGGAAGGAGAGCAGCTGGATTTGACATCCTCCACCTTCAAAGATCTCTGCTGTGTTTGATAAGTACATACCATCTCACAGATGTCTCGATTATTTCAAGATATCAGTGCTTGTTATAGTACCTCTCAAATACTGGGCAGAGTGTTCAGCACCTTTTTTATTCTGGTTCCTTCACTCCTCACCCCCCCCCGCCCCCCGAAAGCCTTGTGTATATTGTTACCGTACCACCACCTAATGGATAATATAGTATCATCTTGTCCTTTTATTATTTTTGTCAGGCAATTCTGAATTGACAAGTGTGAGATCATGAATTCCCTAAGCAGTTGTCTAGTTTAAAGAAAACAGTTTGTTGGCATACCCCCCAAAATAACTTTTGGCTTATTTTCCATTCTCATTTAGAAATATTTTGATTTTGCATTAATAGATAATTTTCCACTTCAAATTCAGCTACTTGAGTTCTCTGAACTGCTATCTAGAATTATGTCATGGGGTAGCTGCATATCTCTAAGATGTAGACTGGAAAGAGCTTATGTTCATCTGAAAGTCTCTGGGATGTTGGTCCTTTTTTCCTGTATTAGAAATGAACATTTTTGGACTCCATGGTCTCATTATTCATTTCAGAAAATCGGCCAGATATGGTTGTCCCTGCAGTTGTCAGGTAGCTACTTTCTGGGTCCCATGCTGTGGCTGCTTGAGCATAATCTATACATGGCCACTGGTGAAGCTTTAGTCTGTAGTTGAAACACCTTTTTAAATCAGACATTTCAAAGTGTAGGAACTCTTTTCCTCTTGACAAAAAAAAAAATGGCTAAAATTAATAGGAAACAATTGTTTCAGTGGTAATTCTCTTGCCCAGTTAGGTGGACTCTTTTCCAGAAGCAAATAAGTTGGTTAATTAAGCAACTGGCAAACAACAATTTATAATGTTTGAATAAAGGCACTCCTCACTTTTTCTCAAGGCTAAGTATTACAACTTATTTTAAAGTACAGTGGTCATTTGCCTGTCTTGTGACTAGGTTTAACTTGTGAACTGCTTTGAAGATGTTTGGTTTTTTAGAACACACTTACATCTATTTTCTTTGAAATATATGCCCACTGATTGTTTTTCATGGCTTTAGTTATGCCCGCCCCAGCTTATGGCAAGGGAACTGCTACATATCCACTCCCAAATCGCTCTACCAGTGTCGTCAGACCAAATTTGTAACAACCTTGATATTCAAGTTAGACTTAAACCCCTCCCCTGCTTGTATCCAGCTAGCAGTTGTCGTAGTGCTTTAAGTTCAGTATCTTGGCCTATTTCTGGTAGGCCTCTTTAAAAAGATTCTTACCTTTCAGAAGCAGTGAACTACAAATTATCTAGTTTTCTAATGAAGGTAAACTCTGGAAATGATCAAAAAGCTGAACATGGCAAGCTTTAATATAATATAATATGACATATTCTGTCTAAAAACATTTTGGAGAAATAGTCTTCATCTTTAAATGAGAAATTTATGGCAATTGATTACTTGAGAAGGAAAATTTTAAACATATCCTTTATTGAATATTTCTGTTTTGTGTTTTTAGTATCTTCAGCCACAGTTCAGAATAATCCTTGTAATACCTCTGACCCTTACTCATATGAGTAAGCCTTTGTAAGTAATCAGAACCTCTTGTGTGAATAAAGTTTGGAAGATCAGATCCTCAGCTCTTCCACATCATAATCAGATTGCCTATGAAAAGCGTAATGTTGATGTGCTTTGTTTTCAGTAGTGTGACTAAAGGCAGCTTTGGTTATGTAAAAAGTGATTGAAACAATAATTGTTGGTACTTCGGAATTAAATGCCCATGGTTAATGATCTAAAATAGTAACATATTGCACGTCCCATAATTATTTGTAAATTTAAGTTTAATCATAATTAACTAGGAATATTGAAACACATTGAATAGATTCTAAAACATCTTGCTTGCGCTAAAATTCATTCAAATAAAATTGTGAATATAGCTCATTTTAAAAATGTGATAGACATTGAATACTTTGGTCTGATAGCCAAGTCTTTACATGGCATATTTGACGCATCTTGTTGCTGTAATTACATTAAAAACTACTGGAAAAAAAAATTGCCTTTCTGGATTTAATCAGGCTACCATGAATGATATACAAGTATTAAAAGAATTAGATTTGAAACCAGGAGTTTGTTTGCATTTGGATTTAAATGTTAGTCTTAAAATAGAGAGAACACACAAGAAAGGTCAAACTTGACTAAGACGAGCTAAACTTTTCATCAGTGTTAAGAGCACTTCAGGTATTTATAGACAACATAATCTGAAAAGAAGTCTTAGATTTTAAGATCTTTTCTTTTGTTGTGTATCTGGATTACTACAGAATATTGTGTGTGTAACTGAAGACTGCTTTCTTGCTATTTATCAGATGTGCTATGGAGAAATAGAGTTCATTTATGAGGGAGGAATTGGGGATAAAGTTGACTTGGGGGTGGGAGAGAGGAATCATCATTTGTCTGGAAGTAATACAAATCTTTGGGAGTTTTGTTTTGCTTTCCTTCAGGGTGCCACTAATGCTGATTTTTCCTCTTTAGCTTGACCACTCTTACACTTCATTTGCAGTTAGACAATGGATTTATTATTTTATCTTCAATTGTGCTTATGGCATGGTCAGTACAGCTTATAATAGTGGGCCAAGTTTCTCGCAAAGTTTTGCTTAATTGCTAGAGAAATTAAAATGTCTAAATCTGTTAAAACCGTATGACTGACTGACTGATTCCAGTTCTCAGCTACCACTATGCTCTCTCCATTATTGTCCTGGGAAGACCGCTACTAGGGGCAGGATGGGGACAGTGTCAGAGCTGCCATGTGATGGCCACCATATGCTGCACCCATAAAAGAGATTTTACTGAAGGGGAAGCTTCCTGAGCATGCTTCACCATACCTTCTCCCTGTCCCCACTCTCTATTTTCTGCTAATGGGAACACAACAAACTCCTGTCTAGTCATATGAACAAAACTAGTTTTTAACAACTTTTTGGAGTCAAGCTCTTGATCTGCTAACAATAATCAGCGACTGAGTGGCTAACTGGAATCCCCACAAGAGCTGTTCTTCTACTGCTCTGCAGCACTGCAATCCCAGGTAAGCGTGGAAGAACTGTGGTGCTACTGTCAATAAACACGATAGCTTCCCTCTCAAGCTCTTGTCATTGATAGCTATACATGGATATTAGACAAATGAGAGCTGTACAGAGGGGTACAGGCAGTTCCTTGACTTTTTTCATTTGATCATTGGCTGCTGCTTCTGAGTGATGTTGAATTTTCTTCTAGCTATGGGCACTCCTTTCCTATTCCTCCACACCCGACAGGACAATAAGCAGACACCTCTTGTTAGATTGGTGGGAGCCCTCATAGATGGTCACACAGTATAGGGCACTTGGACATCCCACAAAATCAGCATACACACACATCCCCTGGAATTCAGAGCAGTCTGAGAAGCATGCAGGGCATTCTTACCGTTAATCCAGTCTCAGCACATTCTCATAATGTCAGACAGCATGACAACTGATCCGCATAAACAAACAGGAAGTAGTGAGATCCATTCCACTGTGCATATAAGTGGCCAATTTATAGAACTAGAATATCAAGAACCACAACACCCTGTCTGCAGCGTACCTTGCAGGAACCCAGAATTCCCTGGCAGACAGCCTCAGCAGGTGCTTTAGCTCCCACTTATAGATGGTGGCATACAGCTAACTGGTGAACAGCTTCTTCACTCAGTGGGGAATCCCATCCTGCCTCCCAGACAAACAGGAAATGTAGCACATACTGTTCCATAGAGTTAAAAGCCGGAGGGACCACCTGATCATCTAGTCTGACCTCCTGTATATCAGAGGTCACCAACAGCACCTAGTGTCCACACGTTAAACAAGTGAAATTAGACCTGAGTATTACAGCTCACTGAAGACTAAACTATTACATGCCACAGGCAGAAAATAGGAAGGACTGAGGTGCACCAATGCCCAAGGCCCCCACAATGCCAGGGAAATGAATAAGTGAGAGAGACCTGGATAATTCTGGCAAGTGATCTGCATCCATGCTCTCGGAAAGCTCAGGGCCAGTTCTTCAGAGGCGATCATCTCCTATTCCCTTGGATAGATGGTTTGATCCTGCTGCTTCCTTAAGTAATGTGGAAGATTTGACAGGACAGAGCATGAGTTGTCATCATGCCCAAATGACCTAGAGAGTTCAGGTTCCAAGGTCTTCTCCATATGTCAGCCCAGCTGCCTGCCCATCAACATTCTTCCCTTCCCAGACCTCGATTCAATAGAACAGCAGGGTCAGATATCCCAATCCAAAAGCTCTTTGCCTCACCTTGTTATTTGGATGGGCATTGGATCTAGAACATTCCTGTTCTGCAACTGTGCAAGCCATTTTTACTAATAGCAGAAAGGAGTTCACCAGGAAATGTTACCTCTCTGGGCCCAACACAATCATATGTCTCCAGAGACAACAGATATTCCTTGGTATATTGGGTTATCACCTTACCCTCAAGATGACAGTTCTTTCCCTTAGCTCAATACAGGTTCTCCTGGCAGCAATCAACATAGAATCATAGAATATCAGGGTTAGAAGGGACCTCAGGAGATCTAGTCCAACCCCCTGCTCAAAGCAGGATCACTCCCCAACTAAATCATCCAAATTTAATTTTGTATTTATTTCCTTTTGCCCCAGATCCCTAAATGGCCCCCTCAAGGATTGAACTCACAACCCTGGGTTTAGCAGGCCACTGAGCTATCCCTCCCCCCGGGCATGTCTACCTCCAGTGCATAGCTACCCTGTAATTACTCACCCACTAACCTCCAGGTTCTCAGAGAGCTTAATTAGAACTTTCCCACTGGTAATAAAACTGACCCCTCAATGGAACCTTAATTAACCCTTTCAGCACTTACCAAGCCATCTTTCCACCCCCTGTTAGCCTTCATAGACAAGTGAAGCACTTACATTCCTCATTGCATCAGCCAAACAGATAGGTAAACTGGGGGCACCAATGGCAGGCCCTCCGTATGCAATATTTCATTAAGACAAACTACTACTACTTACTACTACTACTGCTGCTACTACTATATCCGAAATTTACCCCTACAGTAGTTTTGGAATTTCCCATAAACCCCCAGATTATCAGCTCCCCTGTATTCTTCCCAAAGCCCCAAGCCTCCAGTGAAGAGAGAGAACTTTATTCCTTGAACAAAAAATAAGCTTTGGAATGTTACCTACAGAGAACAAAACAGGTCAGAAAGTCACTCGGGCTGTTTGTTGCCATAGTGGAACAAGCTTGAGGACTAGTTATTTCCTCCGAGGGTCTCCCAATTGGATTTCTGGCTGTATTCTACTTTATCAGCTTGTACATCTTCCTCCCCCACACAGGATCAGGGCTCATTCTTATGGGAGCACAAGCAGCCTCAGTAGGAGGGCCAGCTCCAGGCACCAGCAAACCAAGCAGGTGCCTGCAGCGGCAAGTGTAAAGGGGCAGCAGGACGTCGGGCCTTGGGGCGGCAATTCACCCTTGGCGGTGGCGGGAATTTGGCAGCTGCTCCATCACTCCACCTCCCTGTTCGGCTGCAAGTATTTTTTGTTTGTTTTGTTTTTGTTGCCGCTTGAGGCAGCAAAAACACTGGAGCCAGCCCTGCTCAGTAGCATCACTTCAAGAGGGTACTTTTGCTTGTTGTTTGCAAGACAGTAACATGGAGTTCCATTCACACATTCACAAGACGCTACACCTTGGTCCAAGCCTCCTCCTCTGATACATTCTTTGGGACAATGGTTCTACAAGCAGCTAGGCCACGTTGCACCCTCCTCACCAAGTAGTGCTTATCAGTCACACACAGTGGGATAGGACCAGCCCTCGAAGAAGAAGGGGAAGTTGCTTACCCTTCATAATTGGAGTTTTTTGAGATGTGTGCAGAGGATGGAAGTTCTGTTTTGTGAATAATGTTGAAATTTTGAAAATGGGTTTCATTCCAAAAGGAAATTCTCTATGAAGGGAAATTCTGAGGGGGAAAAAATCACTTTGGGTTGATCAAATGTTCTTTGTTTTGATTTTGAGTATATTTTAAACTTATATTTTAACATTGTAAAAATTTTAAAATGAAAAGTTTCAAAATGGAAAATCAGAATATTTGCTCTAAAAATGTATATAAGACATGTAAACATGGTTGAAACTGTTTGGGGTTGTTTTTTTTCCTTCTAAAACTAAGTTCCAGTAAAGTCGACTTGATTTTGTGAAGTGTTTTGATTCTGATAGAACTGCATAGTCTGGCAGACTATTGCACAGTTGAAATTTCTCTGACTACCTGTGTTTAGTATTCACATAGCTATAAGTTAACATCCTAGGAAGATGATTGGAGACAGTTTCATATTTTAGTGGTATTGCCTGTCAGCAAAATGAACCAAACACAAAGGTTTGTTTTTCTCCAGTGCCGCTAAATCCCAATTATCTGAAATTCAGATGATCAAAAATGTGAAAATAGACAAAATTCTGATTTTAAGGGATATGTCTCCTGAGCCATTCAGACAATCAGAATGTAAACGTAGTGATGTTAGTCACAAAATATACTATTTGTGTATGAAATGTAGATATGAGATGAAAGAACTAGTCATTTAAATGCAAATTTGCTATTTTTATTGTAAAAGGTGTTCCACCATTCAATAAATTATTTCGAATTATACAACTAAAAATGTAGTTGTATTTCAGTTTACTTATATGTTGAATATTTAATTTGATCAGTACTGTAAATGGCTAAAATATGAGAAGTCTACAGAAAACAAAAACAAAGATATGCTACCCTGTTGTGTGCATGCATGTGTATATATTCTAAAATAAAAGCAATAGTATTCTAGTGTTCGATCTTTTTTTAATGACTTAAAGAACAAGAGTAGTCTGTCTTACTAGAAAAAGAGGGCTAAGAAGTGTTCCTCTGTTCTGACTATGGCAAGCTTTCCAGAGGACAGCTCAGCTGTGAAGGAAGTTGCCCTTTTGTTTCCTCCACTCACAAGCAAATGTCAAGGACCCAAATTATGAGGGTAACAGCTACTGTTAAAGAAACTTAATGAGTAAGCATTTGCTGTTCCTGACAGTCATAAGGATAAACTGCAGTCTGCCAAGCCCAAGTATTTTTCAAAAGCTTTCTTGTCAGGTTTCACTATAAATCCAATGAGAGCAAAATTATTCTGTGATTAGGTTCAGTGCTTTAGTTATGACAATGTTTTCCAGAGTCATTGCCCTCCTAAGATCACCACTTTGACAGGTTAGTTCTAGGTCATAGATCTAAAGGAAAACTTGAAGCCACAAGAATGTAAATCCTGTTTGGCAACTGCCTAGAGCAGAGCTTCTGGTCTGTCTCAAGCCTGAATAAATATACCTTCAGTATTTTTCTTTAACAGGCTCCGTCTGTTTCTTTCTCTCATGGGATGGGGCAGATTGAGATTAATTAAAATGGCACAACCAATTTAAATCAGTAGGGGTACTTCAATAAGTTAATTAATGCAATGTGCAGTAGTAAATGAAACTTCACCTTACATTTACACTGTCACCATTTACCCCACTCCTAAATGTGCACTTCTCTGAATTTAAGTTCTAAAGTCATGTGGGTGCGCTTGAAGACCTTGAAGCTGAGGACAGTCCTCTCTTGGTCCAGTAAACCAGCCCAGCTAAAGCAACAAGGAGCAGAGCAATTCTAACTTGAGATCATTCCAAGCTGCACATCTCCTCTGAAGACGGGAGTTGTTTAAAGGACGGGTCAGTATTGCTGGATTCTGGTTAGAGGATAAGACCACTTGATCTCTTATCAGACTTAAGCAACCCCCTAGTCTTTTTGCTGTCCCTCTTCCCTTGCCAGCACTTTCCCAAACAATAAAGGTGGTGGTTACTCACAATGCCTTTATTTGTTTACACAAACTGCAGAAGACTTCACAATTCCTATATTAAATAAAGGGTGCAGGCACTTAGCATTAGTCAGACTTGTTTTGACAAAGCCAATAGGTGTGGTGTCTTAGATGTTAGGTTCTAACAATCAAATGGATTGTAGCCAGTGATAGCCCATTTCTTTGAAAGAATCCTCAGTAGTAATTAAGAAACCAGCCATTCAGGAGAGGGTGACCGTCCTTTCCTACCCTGCAAGAGAAAACACATGTTCATTTTGTGCCTTGTAACAGATGTTCCATATAAAGGTGATGGCCAAAGTTTTCCAAGATGTGCTGAATATACTACCCTTTAAAATGTTGCTCTCCCCTGGGCTGAAAATTGACACACTCTAAAAATGGCATCATGGGGTTCCATGTATGCCTCTGTCATTTCTATATCTGATTACAAAGAGATTTTTTTCTAACTCTCAGTCCTGCCATCTCTGGTTTCACTTCTCACATGTACAATAAAGGATTTACAGGCTGAATTTGGTCCTTAATGATATCTGTCAACCATTGCTTTTAATGGAGTTGCCTGGACATCACTGGAATTCATAAAGTATTTCTGCTGAGCACAAGAATGTGTAGTTAGTCTCTACAATGTTGAACAGGAGTGAAAAGCATAAAAACTTACTGTCACTTGCCTAAGTAGCTATGACTTGAAGATGCACACAGCACAGATCTGTTAGCAAGAAATTACTAATTTTGACAGTCACTATTCAGATTTGAACTACCCTTGAAACTGAATCAACAGATACATGGTGCACGAAGTCACAATCCTGGGTTCCAAATCTGTCTCCATTTCTACTGTTGTATACAAAGAGTGGGGCGCTTGTGAGTAAGTTTTAGCCTCTCTAGCTCATTAAAATTTTGAATTCTTGCAGTATTATGAGGAACACAATGTAAATAAATAGTTCTGCAATCTGCTGTAATTTTTTTTACCACAAAACCTAATAATTGTATAGCTCCACTACTGGGTCTGATCTCTGTAAATAAAAATGTCCCATATTCAGTGGAACTGCTATGGAGGAAAACATCTAGAAACTGCTTCAATATCAGTTGTTCTTCCAAACTAAATGAACGATATATGGTCTCTCTCGAGGATAAGTGGTGGAGGGAGGCAGGGGGAATGATCTTTATTAAAATTGCTACCTGTCAGTGATAGAAGCTGAACAAGTTTAGTATAATTACAGTTGTGCTATATTATCCTTTTCTGGAAGTCCTCTTACTAATATGGGAGTTCACAGTAAGAGCTGGTAATTCCTAATCCAATTCCAGTTTTAGTTTAACAATTAGAAGAACTTTGCCCTTTAAACATGAAATATTCAGTATAACCTGAGAATTACGAACACCTCAGGAATGGAGGTTGTTTGTGACTCTGAACAAAACATTATGGTGGTTCTTTCAAAAGTTTACAGCTGAACATTGACTTAATACTGCTTTGAAACTTTATGCAGAAGAAAAATGCCGCTGTTAACCATCTTAATTTAAATGAAACAAGCTCAGAAACAGTTTCCTTCCCTTGTCAGATCTTCTTTTAAACTTTCCCTTTTTTTTAGGCAGTTTGTGTTTAACACAGGACTGTACTGTACAGGATTTGCTTTTTTTGGTCTCTGCTGCGTGATTGCGTACTTCTGGTACCAAATTAGGTGTGTGGTTGACCGATCGGTTTGTAACTCTTTGGTGTTTGTAACTCTGAGGTTCTATTGTATTTCAGTATTACGTATTCAATTTCTGCTGCTTCATGTTAAAACAGTAAAGGAAACAGTTACTCTTTGAAGGAGTGCTGTGTTTTTTCTTGATGCATAAACAAATCCCACTACTGTTCAGTGGAATTATACATGTGTATCAAGGGGGGGCAGTAGTATGCAGCTACCACAATGATAGTGCTGTATAAGAACTTGAACAGAATAGATCTTGTGCATAAATGACAGTAAAATAAGCTTTAAATGTTCACTTTTCTTGAAAGAAATATTGAACTAGTGTGTTTTAGATTTTTGAGTTTAGTGTAGACTTGATGAAACATCCATATACACATGATGACTTACCTTAAAACTTTGGCAGATAAACTGAGGAAATTTGTTGTCCTTCAGAAACCACCAAATTTGAGCTGCCATCTTGCTTTTTTTCCTGTGTCCATCCACTACTGTTTACAAAGGTTTGACTAATGCACCTGTTCACAACTTCTGAAAACAAAAGCAAAGTTTCTATAGAAGTTGTTGGGCTCATTCCTCTCCTGGAGGAAATCGAGGGTGCCAGTCAGATGGAGTGTGTGCATAGGACTTCAGATCCAGTGTTTCTACACTACATGAGACCTGCAAGTCTCTGTTTACCTCAAACCCTTTTGATGTAACAGTAATAAGCTCCTCTGATCAGTTGTGTTACAACAGTTTCCTCCACTTTTTTAATTTAAAGGCAAAGAATTGTTTCAAGTCACTTGCAAAAAATGTTTTGTTTAGAAATACATAGATTCTTCATAGGGAAGTGTGACTTTAATGAAATTTAATGTAACATAATGAAAACAGTACTTACTATTATTCAGATGGTCACCTTTATAATACGAAAGAATTCTTCAGCCCTTTGTATCCCAGGGCCAATCCCCAACTGTCTGGTTTCTGCTCCTGTTCCATCAGAAGGGGGATGTCTGTTTGCTACTGCTTACTCCTAGTAGTTAACACTGCGCTGCTACCAGTTGAGGAGCTTCTTAAATCGTTGTTCTGACATACCAATAAGAAATTCAGGTATTTTATACCAAAATTAATAAAATTGATTGGAAGCATAAATCAACTAATAGGAGTACTCAGTAAAATACTGCGCCTATTTCTATTGTTTTACAACAATATTTAATATGAATAAGGGCTTTTAAGAAGTGTTTTTCCCACTAGCAAATAGAACAAGCTTACAAATGTCCTGTGATGTTGAACCTGAAATTTAACAACCCATCTCCTCATTCGCTATTGACATTAAAGAGCAAATAGGACAGCCACTGCCTCCACAAATTGCATGCCATCAGCACATAATTTCAGTCTTTATGTGCCTCCCATAGTGATTTAGGAGCTTATTCTATTGCTAAATCATGGCTCAAAGTCACTTAATGGCATTAGAATTAAAAGATATAGCCAGATTTATGAGGCCAGGAATGAACCTTCTGTGAGTGCTTTATGCTGCTTAAAGAATGTAGATATTGATTCACAACATAGCACCTATTAGGTGCCTCCCTCCTTTCACACAAGCTATGCTGCGAATCAAATCTTACCAGTCAGCTATCTGAAAAGAAAATTTTATATGCAAAGTGCTACCCCTTGTTTGGATATGGTGGCTCACAACATGTAAAATGAAGTTTCTAAGTTTGCTGTTGTAGCTAGGGTTTGGTACACAAAGCTAAATGAACAGAAAATTAGGAAGCAGATGCTTGTGGCTTAACAGTGGAACTGTGCTTAAAGATACTCATTACTGGTGAATAAGGATCAATTTTATTGGGACAGCTGTTTCCTTAATCAGGAAAAACTCAAACCCCTAAGATGACATCCAGAGGTATACTGTCTCTTCACAATGTGATATAGTATGTCTCGCTGTTGTATACTGTGTTCTTTACTTAAATGTATACATGTTTTAATTTATACCACATAAAGTATATTGTCAAAACCATGTAGTGTTAAATTTCTTTCTTCCTTAGCCATGGAGGAAGCAGAACCATGAAATATATTGCATTTATGTTGCACTTTTGGCCTCCCAATGCTCTGCTTATCCTAGAAGAGATTAGTAGACAAGTAACATTCCATTTCTATGAGCAGCATTCCAACAGCAATTAATGAAAAAAAAAATCTGTCATAGATTGTGAGTTCTGTGCGGTATAGACTATCTACCTGTGGCATATGTCTGTACAGTGCTTTGCACAGTGTGGACAAGGATCCTGAGTGAGGCCTTTGGGCACTACTGCAGTACAGATGATGATGATAAATGTGATAATATCAGGTTACTTTGCCCACACATATAGGTCATGTGAAAGCAGGGATTTGACATTTACACTGGTCTGAGATCTAGGATCAGTATACAGTTGTGGACCACTGAGAGTTTTAACATCTGATATCTTGCCATCTTGGGATTACAGCCTTTACAGTGATACAAAACATTCTGTTTCTGTTCCTACATGATAAGAATGGTACTTCCAAACTCTGTCACTGATTTATTGACACTGAGATGCTATTTTAAAAAAACTGGTGTTAAGAAGACTATAGGGGGACCTGATGCCATAGTCTTCAAATGTGTTAAGGGCTTTTTATAAAGAGGGATGGTGATCAAGTGTTTCTCTATTTCCACTGAAGGTGGAAAAAGAAGTGTTCTGCTTAATCAGCAGCAAGGGAGATTTAGGTTAGATACTAGGAAAAACTTTATAGCTTTAAGGATTAGTTAAATACTGGAATAGGTTACCAAGGGAGGTTGTGGAATCGCCATTTTAGGAAGTTTTTAAGAAGAGGTTAGAGAAACACCTGTCAGAGATGGTCTAGGTATATATGGTCCTGCTACAGTGAAGGGAGATGAACTGGGTGACATCTCAAGTTCTTTCCAACCCTATGATTCTGTCACTTCTGTATAGTTATTCATTCATTAATTGTTGTATAGTTTTTTCAAACACCACTCATACCTGAAAATTAAATACCTCAAGCTGAGAAATTTTTCCATTTGTATGTTCCTCTAACTTCACTTTTAACTGTACCAATAAACATAAACCTTAAAGAAATTACAAATACCTGTTATAAATATCAGCTACGTTAGCAATTACTGCCCTTCGCCTCCAGATTAAGGGCTCTTCCTCAAAACTTTTAGGCTGTTTTTGCAATTTATGGCTACCTAAGCACTTCCTAAATGTACAGAAGCATAACCAAAAGACACAGTTCAATATAATTGAAACAAAACTCTCTGTCTTGAAGTTTGTTTTATGTATTTATTTTTGATTTGAGCCTAAAATTGAGCAGTCACCTGCCTAACTGCTAGTTTCAAGCATAAATCTAAATTCAAATTATTATACAGCAGTTTCTCGTCCATCTCTGTTTAGTTCTGTCTTCAGGCTTTTTAGTATTTTGTGCTGGGCATTACTGGCTTCCCTAAAAGATTTCAGAAGACAGTAGAGCTACACTTTAGTTCCCTAGTTACAGTGTTTCAAAAAATCATTATACATGTTAGATACTGCTAGGATTAGCAAGTATGATTGATTAATTTTTCACTGTTTGTATATTTGGATTAAGCGTGGGAAGCTCTCACTAATCCAATTATTTCAGTCTGATTAAGCTCTCCAAAGCCTTTTCTGACAGGGATAACTTCATGGCACTGTTTGACTCTTTTTTGGTATGATGATCATTCGAACAATAGAGGAGTAATTTCCCTTTCCTGCGGTTCATGGTACCATAAAACAGCCAAAGCTAATCTACTGAAAATAGTGGCAGGATTTTGGTTGTTACATTAGGTAACTCTTTATTTCTAAATAGAAAACACTTCAGAACAATTTTATTAGTTTTAGTCAATGAGCAATGTAATACCGACAGCAATTTGTCTTAAGGTTTAACTGCCTTGTAAAATTATGGGTACATTCCATGCTCTGACTCTCAAAATAACATCATTCTAAAAACACAAAATACAGAACAGTATGTACCACATTATGTATTTATATATGTTAAATACTCCAGTATCCTATTTAGGGATTCGACAATTTATGAATAAGTAGTTAAGATAAGAGTTTAGCCACAATGTGTTAAGCTAAGCAGAAGATTTAAAATAACTGTAACAAAGGTAACAGTAACTAAAGAACTAAGAAAATCAAAGACCTTCAGCACTGACTGACATCTAAATTCTGGGAGTGCAGCATAACAGAAACAGAACTTTTAGGGCATGGGTACTAGCGGAGTCTGTATGTGGAAATGTTTTGTAGACTACTACACATATTTGTCTGGAGTCAGATTTCCAATAGAGCGATGAGATGCCCAACATACTGTTACTGGCACATTTATTTATTCACTTCTGGATTTTTCATGACGATAACTTCCGAGGGTCCTACAGGAATACTGTCACTTGCATCTGTTTAATGTGTTTCTTTACACTGAATAAAGTTAGACCAAGACTGTTTCGAAAGTTGGAGCCTAAAGTTAAGCTCCTAAATCTATATTTATTAGGCATTGAAATACATAGCCTGATTTTTAGAAGTGCTACACACTCTAACTTCTGTTTTCTGAAAATCTTGTCCAGAATATTCAACTTTTGATAAGGATGTAGTGCTTGTTTCACGCAGTTCCGTATAAAAATATTCAGTAAACATAAAGGGGCTTCCATTATATGATCTGTATCTCCCCATTTTGCTTTACTACCACAATGTATACAGTTTCACATTTCACTTGCTTTTTCATGTGATGGTGAAGGGAATCAAATCTTCAGCAATGTGCTAACATAATGAGTTTGATATATGCTGCACATTTAGAATTTTGTGATTTTTCTTTGTTTCCATTTCAATGACCTACAGAGAAGCAGTTTAGAGTCTTAAGGACTTTTTTTTTGTGTTGCCATGTTTATGATGTTTACCTTATAATCACTTAGCAAGTTATTCAACTGCTGAGACAAATTCAATAACAGAGTCTTCCTCTGCAATTGTTTGTTTTTACAATTACTGTTGCATTGCTAGTAATAGGTATTTTATAAGTTTACCATTGTTTTAAACTATGCTTTTAGGTTGATCCATTGCATTTTTAAGGAAATGGTGTATGCATCAAATTTAACATACTAGCAAACTCTCAAAATAACTTGTAACTAACAATGCAATGGCAATTATAAAATAACTTACCTGCAGGTAAAGGATTTGCTGTTGAATTTGTGAAAGCATCTGGATAATCTGCAGATGGATCATAAAGACCATGAACATGACGTTATAGGAATTGCTGAAAATAATGTGACATTTAAAGTAGTACTCTGTATATAAAAGTGGTGTTGCATGCTAAAGGACACACCAGTATGTGGAAAATAGGATTTCTATGTGTAGCTTTGAACATTTTTTGTGGGGGGGGGGAAACATTATTTTAGTAGGTGATCTTGTATAGAAAGTATCAGAATGAGCTTTTCAAAAGAGTTCTCTGTTAGCAGATCATTTTAAACTTAAATAAATCAGTACTCGTTGTGGTAAAAAGTCTTCTATTATATTGCCTGAGGAAAAGCAAAGCAGACTGTCCTTGTTCATTCTCGTATCCTTGTTTCTTTGTTTTGCATTGTAATATTCTTGGGCTGGCCCACTGGGAAAGGCGGTCAGTTGCTGCAAAGAAAACAATGCATCTTAGTCAGAGTCCTGTCTATTTCCATCTGTAAGTGTAATGAAAAAAGTGAGTAATGTTTTATTGAACAGATATAGAAGTGAGAAGAAAATGTTTTCAATATTTGTTTTTAAAATTCTAAGTATGATGTTTTTCTGATGTAGTGGTTAAACTTTAACTTCCAGTTTCATCTTTCTGTAGAGAATTCTTTCAGGGGTGTATGTTTTATAATTTATTTTATTTTTTAATCAATCAGATACCACAATGCATAAATTAGTTTGGAGCTGAAGGATAAGATAAAATTACCCCATCGTTGCTGATGAAGGTTAATGTCTTTTGATGGAGTTAGAAATGCCCTTTAATTTACAATAATTCACCATGCTTGGCTGTGTATTATAGTTAGAATTTGTAGGAGGCACTTGTTCCTCCTTTGTGTTCTGTTTTCCCTTTTTTCTGATCACTTCATTTGCAATAGTTATTAGGCTAATTTGACTTTCATAAATATTTGTCATTCCAGGTAGAGGGCATCGTTTTTCTCTGAGAGCGAATATGTATGCCTGTTTCATTCAGGAAAAAAAAACCCTATACTTTGGGTTGTTCATTCTCACCACAAAAAATAGCTTTGCCCTCAATCCTGCAATTAGATCTGGGCGAGTAGCCCTTTGTGCCCATGTGGATGTTAATGAGGTTCCATGGGAGTATAAGGGCCTGCCATCATGGACGTGATCTCAGAACTGGAGCTTCTGTTTGTTAGTTTGAACTATTCAGTTCTGAACATTTGATCTACTATCTTGAAAATAAAGCTTTTATTTAAATCCACAATGATCAATTCAGTAAAAGAAAAAAGTTTTATGAGTACACTTACCATTTCAGCATACCATATAATAGCATGGTGAATGGGAGTAATCTCTCTAAATAGACTTTTTAAAAACTAATTTATTTAAACTCTCCACACATACAGTCTAAAGTTGGTGTCCAAGTTCACCAGAGCACATAACTTAAGTTCTTTGCTGAACAGGGATGACTTTCTGAGTTTGGAGTAGGTCAGAAAGGTGCTTCACGCACTTTGAGAGATGATTGAACAAATTATAAAAGCAATTATTGTAGGAAGTTTGCTGATGAAATGTATGTAGATGTGGTTATTTTCCTTATCTTGTACAAGGAATAGTTCTAACAAGTGTTAATACTGTGAAAGACAGAGAATTAAAATTGAGGAATCTGGATGACTTATTAGTAATAGGGGCCACGATACACACAGGCATTGTGTTATACCAAGGCATGTCTGCCCAGAGCTTGTATATCCTATCGACAGAAAGAAAAGGAGTACTTGTGGCACCTTGGAGATTTACAAATTTATTTGAGCATCAGCTTTTGTGAGCTACAGCTCACTTCAGATGAAGTGAGCTGTAGCTCAAGAAAGCTGATGCTCAAATAAATTTGTTAGTCTCTAAGGTGCCACAAGTACTCCTTTTCTTTTTGCAAATACAGACTAACACGGCTGCTACTCAGAAATCTATCGACAAAGTAGTTCATTTTGCAAAACTATTAATCTAGCGTGTCTCATGAGGAATAAATTTATTTAAATATTTTTTAAAATTAAGAAGCTAAATTATAGAGGCAGAATAAGTTAACAATTTTAATGTGTTCATTGAATGAATTGAATGACAGGTTAAGTTTGGTGTATGACAATAGATGGAATAGACATGTTTAAAATATTCTGAGGGAACAGAGACAAGTTTGGTAAACATTCGCTAAAATCTATATTGGCATGTGGATGTGTCTTTAAAAATGAACATTTCAACTTCGCAAAAAGAAAAGGAGGACTTGTGGCACCTTAGAGACTAACTTCTTAATTTTCATCAACTTGTAAAAAGCAAGTACCTTATGGATTCTTTTGCATAGCATTTATTTCTTGCACACTGTTAGGAAATGTATGGTCTGCAAAAGAAAAAAATGTTCTGAGATAGATTGAGCTAACTAATTGCAGCTAAGATGAGTTTTTCTTGTTTGTGTTGCTGAACTGTATTAAAGGTATCAGTTAAATGAATAAAAAGTGGCTTCGCTGTTTTTGTCTATTCAAGGATGGTGATTTTTGCTGGATCATGTTCCAATTCAATATGTTCAGCCATTCACACAGCATTATTGTATGCTTGAAATCACAGTTGCTAGTACTGTTTTTTACTCATTAGATAGTTACCGCACAGTCAGTAGTACAGTCATGTTAAATTGTAGTCTAGGATAAAATTAAAGAATGTCTATAGTTCCTTTATTCTAGTCCAAATTTTGAATTTTTGAAAAGTTAAAAATTATTAGAATCAATTGAGTAATTTATGAAAATCTTTGTTGCAAGTGACAAGAGTGGACTTTTATGCTCAAGACTTGTTCTAGAATGTTAGTTCAATTTAAAAATTACTCTGGTCCTATTTTCTTAATGGCTTTTCCTTTTCCGTTTCCATTCTTGTACTTTTAGCTGCTAATTTTGAAAAGGGTATTCCAATTAACTTCCTAACACCAATATGCTTAATTTTTTCTCATGTTTTAAAGCTGATGTAATATTTGTTCAGAGCAGTAGTTCACATGAATAACTTATGGCTTTCCTTGCTTATCTAAAAGTGGAAAAATATTTCCTTAATGCTTAATATTACAACCATTAGTTTTGGCTAACCAATTCTTGTGTCTCCCTGAAACAGACAAAACAAGTTTCAAGGAAATTGAGATATGTCAACAAATAAGTATTACAAGTTGAATGATGGAAGTTTTATTACTGAAAGTTGTGAATAATTTGTAGTTCAGTATTGCAGCATTAAAACCTTGATGTTAAACTAAAGTAGTATCTTCTTGTCCAGAAACAGTTACTCTAATATATCTCTTGCTGAGCCTGTGTATAGGCTGCTTAATAATGATTAATACAGCCAATAATGTACCACAGTTATGAAATCATGGTCATGGCCTTGTATCCTATATTATAATTAAATGTATGTATGTTTTTATTTATAAAAAGCAACTCAGACTGTCCCGGGGCACATGTCTTAAAAATAATACCCATGAAACATTGACAACCATCAGCCTTGACTCCTGTTCCACAAAATAAAATATGTACTGCCACAATGTCTCATTCAGGCAAAACCCCGAGAAAAGATATGATCTCATACTGTGTCCTCCTCTGTTGCATTAGTAGGGAACATAAATTCCAACATGAGTGAGGTCCATCATAATATACTGTACAGCCAGTCTCCAGATGTTTTAAATATAGGGACTGCTAGCATGAGTTGTGCAGTTATCTCCACTGTCATGACATCGTATAGGAAAAAGAGATGGTCTCTAAAGTAGCTAGGGCAAAAAACAATATTGGTATTTATAGATCAATCTGAACAACTTGAATTGCAAACAAAAAGAAATGGAAAGCCAGTGCAGTCTTCATAGACTTATTTTAACATGCTCACGATAGCTAATGCCTCCATGCAGGGAGACAGTTGAATTCTACACTAGCTGTGGTTTCAAAGTATCCTCTACATTAACCCCAGGCATACTGTAAAGCAGTCTGAAGGACATAGCCATAATTTGTAGCAAAATTCATATCATCATGAAAATATAATGAACTGCTTTGAATATTCAGAACAAACTGGATATCGAAAGCATCCTAAACAAATTGCTTATTTTTCTCATTGTCAAATTTCTGTTAAATCTGCCTCGATACTACTTTGGCCCTGCTCACAGCACTTAATTCCTGCCTCTCTTCTGTGGAGTAGAGCACGGTTAAGAGTGGGAGGAGTAGGCTGAAGCACCAACTCCTGCTGTCCAACTCCATGCGGATACCAGCTCTAGTACAAGAATGCAGCTAACCGGCCCCATCCAAAATCACATATTTCTGTTGCAAGTCCAATCCCACAATCATTCGTAGTCACAAATGGTAAGATAGAGGACCCAACAGGAAACTATGGTTAGTTTTGGTGTCCCATGTGGTTACAGAATCAGAGGCCAGAAGGGATCATGGTCATCTAGTGTGATCTTCTGTATATCTCAAGCCACCAATGCCACCCAGTATCCAGGCACTAAAATCCAGCAACTGAAATTTGACCAAAAAGTGTAAGATCCTCTGATTAAATAAAAACCTACTTTATTTACAAATATTGAAAGTGGCTTTTGGAAAGTACAGTATTTCTTATGAACTGCTGTTATTTATGAGAAGGTAAATGAGTGTGCTCCTCTCTTCTCTTGCATTGGTCCACCAGCAAATGTTGTTTACACACACAAGTACATCTGTACAAAGTTGGTGTGTGCATTTTTCTTCCTCAGAAAATTTGGCTTAGAATACCAATTTAAATTGTGATATATATATATCAAACTGAAAATTGATGCCTAAAAACATGTATTGTAAATGTTTTCATGAAAAAAACTAAGTTGAAGGGGGAGGCACTGTTGGAGAGAAAATCAGCAAAGGTGACTTTGATATTTTAGTACACCTGGGATAATTATTTTTTGTATGTTCTATAAAACCCCAGTGTGATTCAAAGCAGATAATAGTGCTTGAGCAACCAAGTATTTGTAATTGCTCTCCATAAATAGGTTTCTATATTAAATTGGAACAGTTTTCCTGTATTAGAAAACTCTCTTCTTGAAGAGATCATCAGATAGTGCTCAAAGAAAGCCTTCCAACAGTTAGCTCAGTCCAGCCTGAGCTGACTATTGGCAATTGGAGAGAGCAGAACGCATATTTGCAGTATTGTTATAACTAGATACTTTTTCTCTAAGCATAAAAAGTTCTGTTGTGTTTCCTGCTGATAGTTAGACATATTGAAGTAGTTCTAAATCTTATGAATAGAATGCCAGGTATAACTTCGGTACTAAAGTATTGTATCTTCCTTTTTCTTCAACGTCTCTGCACAAACCCCAGGGTGCTATACTATGTAGTGTTAAGGGATGCTTTGTAAAACACTACCAATAGTAATATCAACAACACTATTTATTTCCTAGTACTTAGTACATAGTTTATACGGTATAATATTATGATTGGTTTTTATTTTTCAGATATTTCGAAAGAAAGCAGTGGAACTTGGAGAAAAGTTGCTCCCAGCGTTTAACACTCCCACTGGAATACCTTGGGCATTGCTTAATATTAAGAGGTAAAAATAACTATTTTTTGTGAATTTAGGACACATGAGAAGGGCTGCATTCAGTTAAATTGAAGCTGAAGTCCTGTGTTTCTCCACAGAACAGGCGTAAGCACAGGCAGAGCATATACTTTCTCAGGTTTACAGTCTGAGCAGTGTACCCCAGACTTTGTTTTGAAGAGATCATCTCTGAGCAACGAAAATAATTCAGTCCTGTCCATTTAGTCCTTAAACTCTCAATGGAGACTGCCAACAAACATGCCAATTGAGGGGGGAATTTTTGTTCACTCTGAACTTGGCTGATGTCAACTCATTACACAGGGACCAGTGAACAGCCACCATTTTAATATTCTAGAAAATTTTAGTCTTCCTACATGCTCACTGGGGGGAAATTCCTATAAGATCTTATGTTTTGCCGTTCTGAATGTAAATAAATTAAAAATAAAAAGTTAGAGAACATACGTGAATTCCTAAGTGTGTTTCTCATTTTCTTTTTATCACTTGCTGTGCTGCTAGTCATGAGTGCAATAGAAATACCCCACTTACCAAAATAGAGATTTTTCCCGTTTTAAGCAGTTTTGGAAAGCCTTTTGGGGGAAACATATTCTATTCAATATTTTTTTATACCACACTAGTCTCAATAGTAACAGCACTTTTGGGAGTGCATTAAGAGATGTGAGTAACATCTATCATATGATTCATTCTCTTCTCTCTTCCTCTCCCCACGGAGAAAATTGTGTGTGCAGTGCAGTGTTTTGGTTTACTAGGATTTTGTTTCAGGTTTTTTTAATATACACATTGTGTGTGTTAAAGGCAGGTTGAAGGAAGTGTGCCTTGCACTTGGGGCAAAAGATAGTGAAAGAAGGAAGTTTATGATGGTCCTTAGTTTCTTTGGGAGAAAGACTGGTCCCCAGAAAAGCTCTGTCTCCTGCATAGATGAGTTTCATCTTTATTGTAGAAAGTTCCATTTTTTCCAAGGGTGGAGTTGTCGACTACGGTTCTCATCCCAGAGAATAATGATGATCCTTTAGATATCCTGGGACAGGCCATCAACTGCCATCAAGACCTTGGACGTGACTCTGTTGTATGGGAATCCAGCATAGAGAGTAGAGGATGGGTTTGGTTTGCTCATGGTAGCCAGTGTTGCTGAGGAAGCATGCCGCAGTGTTGCGAATTAGTTAGAGTTTTGAAGGGCTGATGGCTTCAATCTATGTACCGCAGGAGCTTTGAGGGAGCACAATGTTGAGATTCTGTATAGTCTTGGGCAGTGAAATCAGTCTCTGATTCCAGGGCCAGGGCATCAAGGGTGTAGTGGATTCAGCACCAAGTGGTTCAGTGCCTCCTCCTCACCCAAAATTAGAACCATTCGGAATGCCTTCAGAACTGAACTAACTTTTTTGCCGGCCAAACAGAAAAATCAATTGATTTCCCAGCTCTAGCATCAATAGAAGCTTTGTCCTTTGCCTCCCTTGCTTCAGGGAAGCCAGTGTTTATAACATTTGAATGGGACTGACACTTGTGGGCAGGAGACAAACTATGACATACAGAAAAGTAGTTTGGATTGCTTTTGTCATGTTGGGCCAGTCAAGGGTAAATCTCTATCCCTGGGGACAAGTTCCTATACAATACTTTTCTGGTTTGGATGGAAATTGTCTCCAAAAATATGACCCAGCCCACCTCTTTATTTTTGAGCAGAGTTGGACATTTGTCCATATTATTCCCACTCAGACAATGTTACCACTCTTCCACAACATCCAAGTATTATTTTCACCTGTCAGAAGTAAGGGGCGTGAGGCTTTCTGCTGTTCCATAAAATATCTGGTCTCCACTCGCCTGGAGAAAGGGAGTCCGGAGGTTACTTAAGAACCTACTTGTTAGTAGGTAACATTACTGCTAATCCACTGAGTTGTTCCTTTTTAGAATAATGTTTGCTTAACATCCTGACTAGCTCTTCACCATGTGTAAAGTATATTTATTAGATTCATAGATATTTAGGTCAGAAGGGACCATTATGATCATCTAGTCTGACCTCCTGCACAACGCAATTTCACCCACCACTCCTGCGAAAAACCTCTCACCTATGTCTGAGCTATTGATGTCCTCAAATCGTGGTTTAAAGACGTCAAGGAGCAGAGAATCCTCCAGCAAGTGACCCGTGCCCCATGCTACAGAGGAAGGCGAAAAACCTCCAGGGCCTCTTCCAATCTGCTCTGGAGGAAAATTCCTTCCTGATCCCAAATATGGCTATCAGCTAAACCCTGAGCATATGGACATGATAATATATTTTAAAACACTGGAAAGAAAATTGTAAACACCCCTTCTCCCTCCCTCCCCCCCCCCCCACACACACACTCCACACTGTTAGCAAGTGTTGGTCCTGTGATGGAATATTATGTAGGTTCCACCAAGTCATTACCCACCAGAGATATAAGGGAGCTGTCTGTAAGGAAAAGATATAAGAGATGGGGAGAACAATCCTGAGATGGGAACCATAAGAGCAGTTAAGACTAGGGAGAAAATTTGAGCTGAATGTTAATAAAAGCAAACGCCAGGAAATGGTAAGTTTGTACACTACATAGGCTACTGACTATGTTTGAGTGTAGACTGAGAATAACATCTGTTCACAATAGATTCAGTTATGTCTTATTTCTGCATTTTAACATCTGTTACAAGTTAAAAGTGGAATTGAGCTGAACTCTTAATTCTCTGTTCCACGAAGTGAGAAAGCAAATGGTTGACAGAATGGTTGAAATATCTATGAACAAACTGGATACAGTAGTTACTCAAATCATAGAATTGTGGGACTGGATGGGACCTTGAGAGGTCATCTAGTCCATCCCCCCCTGCACTGAGATAGGACTAAGTATACCTAGACCTTCCCTGACAAGTGTTTGTCTAAATTAGTCTTTAAAACCTCCAATGACAGGGATACCACAGCCTCCCTTGGTAAGCAATTGCAATGCTTAGTTATCCTTATAGTTAGAACATTTTCCCTAATATCTAATCTAAACCTCCCTTGCTGCAGAGTAAACCGTTTAATGTTTGTCCTGCCTTCAGTAGACATGGAGAACAATTGACCCACTATCCTCTTTATATAACAGCCCTTAACATATTTGAAGAGTGTTATCAGGTCTCTCCCTCAGTCTTCTTTTCTCAAGACTAAACATGCTTAGTTTTTTGGATGAGGAAGAAAGTTCCCTTAACAAAACAACATTTATGCTATTTGAGCATTGTGCGTATCTTTGTATCAATAAGTAATGTCTTTATAGCAGGCTAGGCTTTGATTTTCATTAATCACCATACTGTACAGAATGGCTGTCTGAGTTAGGCTGGGGGTTTATCAATCCCTGAAGCAGTGCAGAATTGAGAGGGCACAAAGGTGGTGCCCTAAAGCCAATTTAGCTAATATGCCTATAGGAAGCACAACACAGAATCTCACTCTAAGGCCATATACTGTATAAATTATTTCTTCAGTCTTGAAAAAAGAAAAAAACTTGTCCTAAAATACTTTTTGAATCATGGTAATGACAGACCACATTTTAAAATAGTGCAGAAAAAGTAAGGTTCTGTGACACTGCACCCCATATTCTTCATAGTGTTGTTATGACGTGATTATGACATAGTTATGATGAATGTAAGATAAGTCATGAGATATCATTAGAAAGGTTATGATTTTCTGAATATGATTATGCTATTTGTATGCATGTATAATTTTGTATCTGAAGTTATGTCTCTGTATTTCAAATGTAGTTACACCTGGGGAACACCCACTAGACAAGATGCCTACATTCTAGATAGTGGGTGAGGAAGAGCCATTAGAGAGAACAGTAGGCCTTAGGAGAAGCTTATCTCCCACCTGGGGAGCCTTCCTGTGAATGCTCCAAACAGCCTGTGAGTGATGGCTGCTATGACTCTACAAGGACATGTGATGAAACCACATGTCTCTAGACTCCATTTTGGAATGTCAGTAATTTTCCACAGACCAGTCTGGGAACTAAGCTTTGAAACAAAGGGTTCCAGATATATGCAAAAGCTATATAAGGCAGGGAGTGACATCATCTGGTGTTCTTCACTCCCCACACAAGAGACTCCTGGACCCAGGCTAAAGGGATTCTTAGCCTGTGAATGGAACACCTGGAGATTCCAAGCTGTAAGCATGTGTAGCTTGCCCCTTAAGAATCTGCAGCCTGCTTGTATCATGTCTTATGGTGAGAAACTACTATTCATATCCAATCTATTTAGTATATTAAGAAGGGCTGTCGATTTAATTGCAGTTAAGTCACGCAATTAACTCAAATAAAAAAATAATCGCGATTAATCGCAGTTTTAATTACACTGTTAAATACAAACTGAAATGTATTAAGTATTTTGGATGTTTTTCTACATTTTCAAATATATTGATTTTTGGTTACAACTTAGAATACAAAGTGTACAGTACTCACTTTATATTATTTTTATTACAAATATTTGCACTGTAAAAATGATAAATGAAAGAAATAGTATTTTTCAGTTCATCTCATAAGAGTACCGCAGTGCAATCTCTTCATTGTGAAAACGCAATTTACAAATGTAGACTTTTTTTTGTTACATAACTGCACTCAAAAATAAAACAATGTAAAACTTTAGAGCCTCCAAGTCCACTCAGTCCTACTTCTTGTTCAGCCAATCGTTCAGACAAACAAGTTTGCTTACATTTATGGGAGATAATTCTGCCTGCTTGTTATTTACAATGTCACCTGAAAGTGAGAAAAGATGTTCACATGGCACTGTTGTAGCTGGCATTGCAAGATATTTACGTGCCAGATACGCTAAACATTCATATTCCCCTTTGTGCTTTGGTCACCATTCCAGATGACGTTTCCATGCTAATGACACTCGTTAAAAAAATGCATTAATTAAATTTGTAACTGAACTCCTTTGGGGAGAATTGTATGTCTCCTGCTCTGTGTTCTACCCATTTTCTGCCATACGTTTCATGTTATAGCAGTCTCAGATGATGACCCAGTTTTAAGAACACTTTGTTTTAAGAACACTTTCACTGCAGCTTTCACAAAACGCAAAGAAGGTATCAATGTGACATTTCTAAAGATAGTACTCGACCCAAGATTTAAGAATGTGAAGTGCCTTCCAAAATCTGATCGGGACGGGGTGTGGAGCATGCTTTCAGAAGTCTTAGAAGAGCAACACTCCGATGTGGAAACTACAGAACCCGAACCACCAAAAAAGAAAATCAGCCTTCTGCTGATGGCATCTAACTCCGATGATGAAAATGAACATGTGTCAGTCCACACTGCTTTGATCGTTATCAAGCAGAACCCATCATCAGCATGGAAGCATGTCCTCTGGAAAGGTGGTTAAAGCATGAAGGGACGTATGAATCTTTAGCGCATCTGGCATGTAAATATCTTGCAATACCGGCTACAACAGTGCCAAAAAGGGACTTAAGTGTTTTTGGAAATTATACTCTGTCTTTCTCAGCTGTCATTTTGCTTACTTGAGGAAAGATACAGATTTTAGTGTTTAAAATAACACTTCCCTTTGAGTTTCTGGACTTTATTCAAAACTCCTTTAAACATTTTGTTTGTCTTAAAGAAACAATAATCATCCTATTTAAGAGCCTGTACCTAGTAAGAGTATTTAAAGAAACCTTATTGGGAATGAGAAAATGAATATATGAAAGAGGATCAAAACAAATGAGAGAAGTCAATAAATCAGAAACCTTATCTGTTGGCTCAATTTCACTTCTTATCGAGAATACCTAAAACATGAATATTGCAGAGATTGAATTGTGTTAACTACTAGAGAAACTGTGGAAGAAAAACTGGTAGGTACAGATTTCAAAGCAAATTATTTTTTCAGTTGATCGTATAGAATCTCTAATTGTACATACGAACATAGCTGTACATGTAGGGGATTGTAGTGAGAGCATCAACCTCCTCATATTTTCTGCTCCAGCTGTCACTGCTGACCATACAGAAGTTACACCTGTAAATGGTATTTTTCCTTTTATCTTATTGTCTAATTCTGGAGATTATACGTAGTTGTAGAGGAGAGAAATGAGTCCTAAAAAAACAAAAAAGCTAGGAGTTCTTTTGATTGCTTGCTTGAATTTTAGGACAAATGCCTCATTTAAAAGCAGTAGCAACACTAAAATAAATAAATAAATAAATAAAAAGCGTAGGGTTTAGGGCATAACGCTGGGAGCCCTGAGAGTCCCAGCTGTGTCAGAGAGACAAGCTAAAAACTGGTCTACTGTAGAAAATTAAGTCTGCTGTCACTGAGAGGTGTGAAAAATCTACACCCCTGAATGGCATAGTTAAGCCAACCGAACTCCCAGCGTAGGCAGCACTAGGTCAATGGAAGGCTGCTTCCATCAACCTAGCTGCCACCTCTCAGGGAGGTAGATTACCAGCGCTGATGGGAGAAACACTCCCATCGGCATAGGTAGTACCTATGCACTGCATACACGTGCTGCTGCAGTCCTTTAAGTGTAGATATACCCTAAGGTTTTAAGTCCTCCCTGCTGGCATCGCAAAGTCTTGTGGCTTAGCATTGGAGACTCTGAGTGGCCAGCAGACAATAGTCTACATTATCTTTGTCTCTGCAAAGGATCTATCTATCAGTGATTAATTTGCATTTCAAGCATTCTTTAATCAACAAATTGATTTATGTCCTAGACACAAGTCCTTCAGCCTGTATTTAATTTCTAACTTTTAAAAGAAGCGTTATTTACTAACTATTCTAATTATGTCACCAGGGTATAAACAGTGTTATTAGCTTTTAATTGTTTTAGGCAGCGCAATCCTCCTTGTGGCAAATTGTAGAAGGCTTTGCTTTAACTGAAATGGAGAACTAGTTGGTTGTATGTTACGTGCTTAGTGTATTTCTTTAATAGTAAAAATCAGATGAGCAGTACTAAAAGTAAAATGAAAGGTCTTGTGCTGCTTTAAGTTGGTATGTGTACTTTTTCAAGGAGCATGCATAAAATAAAAGCAGTATATACAAAACTAAGTTAAACTTCCATGATGATACAGAAGACTTTACAGTTTGGACTGTGTATTACTTTGACTCTAAATGGCAAAGCACTGAAAATAAGTGTCCTTTTTATATAAATTTTCAAGACATTTTTAAACCTATTTGCTGTCTGATTTGCAGCTGAGCAGTGCAGAATCCCAAACTATAACATTTCAGAAGAGGCTCCAGGGAACATAGTGTAAGCATGTAGCCATTTTAAAAACAAGAAAAATGTTTTTCATTGTTAGCTCATTCATTAATATATGTAGTTCAGACTGCAGCTTTAAGACATTTGATTTGTGTGTGAAGGTGCCATGTGGCTCACCTACACAAAGGATGAGGGACCAACTGTTGTTACCATGGATATCTCCTTTAGCCCAAGTACCAGAGGCCTGTGATTGTTTTGGATCTGAAAGACAACGGTTCTAGTTCTGCCTTCCCCCACAATACAAGATGTATATAGTAATTGTTTTTTTCTTACTGTATATGAATTTATTATAGTGTGAGTGATTATGTTCTCAGATTCTGTGTGCCTAACCTAAAGAATCTAATTAAAAATCCCTTCCCTATCAATTGCTTTGATTTCTTTGGATGTCCTAATTCTAATAGTTGTCCAATAATCTGTAGTTTCATAATAGACAAGTTTTAAGTTGGTTAAAACCAAACAAAACTGAAAATACTTTTTTGGGGCGAGGGAAAGAGAGGAGAGGACACATGGCTTTCATGCGTAATAAAGAAGGCAAAGAGGGCACAAGCACGCTCCCCCATTCAAGTAACAGTAAGGGGGCAGAGTCAACGTAAAAATCACACTTAAGTTGAATTTTTTTTTACCTTTGTCACAAATAACATCTGGAATTGTTCTAATTGAAAGATTAGAGGAAAACCTTTTATCAGTTTACTTCGTGCATTTGACGTTATATATGCGGTGTAGTTTCCATTATCTGAATAGCATGGGGGACACAGTTTTTATTCGGATAAGCAGGAGTTCAGATAATTGAGAGGGCAGAAGCAGCAGCACCCAGAGCTCTCTGCAACTCCACTGTTATGGCCCCGCTTGCCTGCTCCTGTGTTGGCAGGACTGCAGAGGGCTCTCTGCACTGAAGCAGGAGCCATTAAGCAGCAGGATGACCTCCCTTGCACCTGGGGGTCTCTATTCTATTATCCGAATCAACTGCGGGACAAGGATGGGATACAGAGAATGTGGAGGTTTGGATAATAGGTTTTAGAAAATCCAGAGTATACTGGATTCAGTTTCACGGTTTTGCCTATATGAGTCAGTAGTCCCTAGGAAAAAGAAAATTTAAGAAATAAATAATTCTCAAGCCACAAAAATTGACAAAGTGACTTGGGTACGGTATCTGAAGTTGCTTTAACCTAGCTTTTAAATGGTCTAGTTTTCAAACTGCTGGACTAACTTTTAACAAATGTGGCCATGGTTTTATTGAGAGAAGGGGCAATACTCCCAAATATCATTAAACTCCAAAACCTTATTAACATTCCAAAATATCATTAAAAACAAATAATTGTCAACTGTTTTTCATAATTCGCTGGTAAAATGGATTCTGTTAGGATCTTCAGAGGCAGAAAATTCTGCGTGTTTTATTCCCTGAAGAAACAAGACCTCCTTCCATATTGACCTTTTTTAAAAAAAAAAAAAGTTCTCCTCTTGATACATAGATCATTATCTATATTTATATAATCCCCCTGAAGTACTTACATAATAGAATCCCTCCATAGCCTTTCTCCAAACAGTGTAAGGTGTAGTCTCCCTAGGTTGTTATAGCTGAAACCTTCCCTATATTTGGTTAATTTAGTAGCTCTATTCTGGAATTTCTATATGTGGATAGTAGTAATGTGCCCCAGGTGCATACATACAATATATAAATATTTCACTTGTCTGAATTTTAACCTTTTTGATGGTCGCTGGGAATCCTATAAGCCTGTTGGCATTCTTTTCTGAAACAAGAATGCATGAGCCTCTGAGTTCCAGACGCCTCAGGAATGGAGGTTGTCCGTAACTCTGAACAAAATGCAGTTCGGGCTCCAGTTCCAGCAGTTGACACTCCAAGGCAAATTGCAAGAAGGGGCAACACTTCCTCAAGTAAATTACTACTGATACCTCTACTCTGGAAGCTACTGTCATTTACGGTGATTTCTGACCATTTAACCAATTTGCTTTACGATTTCCATGACCTTCAAATGCAAATTGAAAAGTTATAAGTTTTCAATTTTCTGCTGCTATTGTGTAGGGAACAAGACCATTAAGGGAAGACCACAAAACACTTTTGTGTCTCCAGCAGTCTAATACCTCAGAGAGGGATTAAAACCGTTGTGGTTGCTCCCATTCAGGCTGGGCTTAGTGTTGCCAGGTGTCCGGTTTTCAACCGGAACACTCGGTCAAAAAGGGACCCTGGCGATTCTGGTCAGCGCTGCTAACCAGGCCATAAAAAGTCTGGTTAGCATGGGGCTGGCAGGCTCCCTACCCAGCTCTGCATGGCTCCTTGGAAGTGGTAGGCATGGCCATGGGGGCTTCACCTGCTGGCCCCACCCCGCTCACTGGCTCTGTAGCTCCAATTGGCTGGGAACTGTGGCCAGTGGGAGCTGCGGGGGCAGTGTATGTGGGCGGAGGCAATGCACAGAGCCACCTGGCTGTACCTCTGCCTAGGAGCTAGAGGAATATGCCTGCCACTTCCCGGGAGCTGCCTGAGGTAAGTGCCACCCTGAACCCCTTCCTGCTCCCAGCCCTGAGCCCCCTCCCAACCCAAACTCCGTCCCTGAGCCTGAACCCCAAACCCCCTGCCCCAGCTCAGAAACCCCTCCAAACTCCCAGGCCCCAGCTCAAAGCCCCCTCTTGTACCTGAACCCCTCATCTCCAGCCCCCCAGGCAGAGCCCTCACTCCCCCGCCCGCACTCCTTCCCCAGACTGGAGCCCCCTCCCATGTCCTGGAGCCCTACCCCCAGCTCAGAGCCCATACATGCCCCAAACCCCTCAGCCCCAGCCAGGAGCTCCCTCCTGAAGCCCAAACTCTTCATCCCTGGCCCTACCCAGAGCCCTCACCCCCAGTCAGAGCACACACCCCAGCCCCAGTCTGGTGAAAATGAGCAAGTGAATGAGGGTGGGGGAGAGCAAGCGACAGAGGGAGCGGGGATGGAGTGAGTGCGGGACGGGGTGCCTCAGGGAAGGGGTCTGGACAAGGGTGTTCAGTTTTATGTGATTAGGAAGTTGGCAACCCTAACTGGGGTGTCACCAAAGGAATGAAGAACTGGCTTCCTCAGGCTACCAGTGTCAATGAGGAATCCAATAGCGCTGTTTGATCTAATAAGACTCCAAGATTGCTAACTACAGAGAAGAAAAGGAGGCAGCCATTATAACCTCAAGTTGCTTTCCTCTACACACTAGGTCTGAGTTAAAACAGCTAGCTTTCATCCAGGAAGCTATCTGAGACAGGCACTAAGAAAGCAGAGCGATCAGAGCCAGGGTTTGAGAAAGATTATACTTGACTACCATTAGAATTCTGATTGTATTATTGACCCAGAACATCTCTACTCACCCAGCAGCTACACATACATATTAAACATAAGGACATAACCCTGAGGCCTCCCCACATACACAAGAGAGCCTTCAGGAAGGATGAGCGGTTGCCCATTATAACTGACTACTACACTCAGAAGGAAACAAATGGAGATACTGTAAATTGATCTCCATCCATGCCATATTACGGATCTTTGCTTCATACCTCTTTTTTTTATGGCCCTTTACATATAACTCTTTATTTCCTTCTACCCCCACCACCTTTTTTGTTTTCAATTTGTATAAGCATATTTACTTTCTGGTACCATACTTTAAATCTAGCTAGCAGGATGGATGTTTACAATGTTGTTTGCTGTCTTGAAATTTGTGATAAATCTGCTGAGGATGCTATAAAGAGATCAAGCATTCTTGTGTAGCATTTTGTTGTTCAGTCCTTTTGGAGTGCCTTCAAAACAATTTTTACAATTTGTTTTCCCTAAATAAGTTCCACTTATTATAGATTATTTTCCCCTAGTAATCAAAGAATCCCATCATCATATTAAGATCACTGAAGCCAAGCAGTTCTCAAACATCAAAATCCATAATTTCTTTAGCCTCTGTGATGATAAGGTTTAATGGTGTTTCCCCTGTTGTTAAGATCCTTCTCAGTAATTCAGCAAAGACCCTTCTTTTAGGATAATTGGTTTGTTCCTGCTTCCATTTGATTCTTGAATTGTATTTTGAGTGTCTCCCAGTGTTTGTATTCATTGTTTGTTTTTGATTGAAAACTCCTCAGGTCGACCATGTCTTCTATAGCATATTCTTCTAATTTTATAGAAATTACAGAAATGTAGGGCTGGAAGGAATGTCAAGATGTCATCTAGTCCAGCCCCTTGCCCTGCGGCAGAACCATGTATACCTAGGCCATCCCTGACAAGTGTTTGTGTAGTCTATTCCTAAAAACCTGTAATGAAGAGTATTCTACAACCTCCATTGATAACTTATAGCACTTAACTCTTCATAGCGTTAGGAAGATTTTTGTAATATGTAGGGTAGGCAGAATTCAAATTTTATGTTTGTAATTATCACTTTATTTTTAAGATTTTTAAGTGTTCACAGTTAGTGGGGAAATTATGGGGTGGGTGAGGGAATTATGTAATGTGAGTAGATGTTGAGATTCAGAAAGCTTTATAAACGTTAGAACAAATAGTCAAATCACATCAAAATATACAAAGTAAATATCCTTAAATCAAACTCTACCAGTTCTCATGCAGCATTCTGCTTACTTTGCCTAGATGTATATATCTGTTATCAATGAAAATATGTTTTTTTTTGGGGGGGGAGGATGTATGGGTGGTGAAATGGACATTTACTGATAAAAATCTAATCCTTCCAAGCATATCTAAGTGCACTGAGAGCTTTCTCAGCTATTAATAGTTGTTGAATCTCCAACTTCTGTTAGTTGTTGAATTTCCCATAATTTCTCAGGTATCTGAGAATATATTAAAAATTCTAATTTAATCACTTCCCCTGTCCATCAGATGTCACTTCCTTGGAAACTGTGATGTCACATACTGACTAGTTCTCCAGTTATCCATGCTCTTCCAGGAGAAAAGGAGTAGACAAACGAATTCCTACTGTATAAACAAGCAGAAACAAAGTCCTTTCAGGCCTTACTGATGCATTTCTAAATAAACAAAAGGCAGAGACTAATTTGGTTTTTTTAGGTCACATGTAAGCCTCATTCTGCTTGTTTCTCTCCACTCATGTGCACTATAAAAGCCTTCTTTTGATATTAGTACAGACACACAAGAAGAGGCCATGCTGGTGAAACATTGTACCAATTCACTTGAAAATATATCTAAACGAAAATGTCCAAAGCACTCTTGAAATACCCATTAGTCTAAATCTTTTAAAAATCAATTTCCTACCCTTACCACTTCAATTCAGTTCTTGTAAATTTCTAAGTTCATGCTCTATGATGGTCAGACAGGTATTGAGCAATTTTAATAGTTTCTAACTAGACCAAAAAAATCACTACAAGAAGGAATACCTTCTTTAATTATGATTAAATATTTCTAGCAGTGAACTTGAATCATTCAACAAATTCCATTTAAAAAGGATACTTAAAATACAGTATAGTTGAAATAGGGATTAAAATACTCTGTGGCTATCTGGAGTATTCCACCCATAAAAAGCTCTTAAAAATCCCTTACTATAAAGTTGACTCTAGCTTTTCTCTCAACTACATTAAATCCAGTTATAATTTATTTCCCTTATTATAACACCTTCTTACAATAATTTAAAAAATAGCTCCCAGAGAGGGTGCTATGCAGAAAGATCATTGCAGAGAATCATATATGGAAATAACTACAGCACTTCTGTTCTGCAACATGGGTTAACAATGATTGATTGCAATCTGTTTTTATTAACTGGAAGAAGAAATATGGCATAGCAATATTCAGAAAATTAATTGTAATTTTCTAATCTGGAAATTAAAGTGCATCTGGGCATGAGTACAGTTAGTGCAATTTTGTGATTTAGCAGTCATGACAAATTATCTTCATCTGTTTTAAGGCAGAGCGTTGTGTTGTTTTATCTTCATTCAATTTCGCAACTGCACCAGTTTCAGGAAGGCTTTATATGTAAAAGTGCTAGAGATGTCCATTCATTCTGAAAATGTCAATTGAAGCTCAGCAGCATTAATTAAAGCACTCTTTCTTTTTTCCTCTTTGTCAGTGTCAGTGTAGTTTTTATGGAACATTTGTATAAAACAGTGATTACTGGTAATTGACCTGCATATGTTGAATAATCTTAAAATGCTACTGAGAGTTTAATGTTCCTTGTAAATTGAGAGGCTTCCAATTAAATAGAGTTCTTAAGATAATCACTTTCAAAACTAATCAAGTAATATAAGGATGTTACTAAAGCTCTTATTGACTTAATTGTGAAAAATTAATAAATGCAACCAATGCAATTACTGTAATGGTTTTTATCTACTTGTATTTTTCATAATTTATCCATAAATCTGTTTTTCTGCAACACAAGGAGAAAATAAAAATTACTTAGGTGTATTAGATTTGGATCTGTGCAAATCAGTCTGAGTGCTGTCTGCCATATCTTTAAAATAAATCAGTGTTGCAGTGAACTATTATTATAAATGCATTGCTTTACTTACACAAAAAATCAAACCAGGCCCATTAAGGGGAGATAATAATTAACACAGTTTGGTCTGTTAAACTAATTTCGTAATCAAGGGTAGCATAGAAACCCTGCTATATTTATAGCTTAATAGAATCAACTTTGAGAAGTTGGTTCTGTTTGAAATAACCCCAAATCTTCAAAAGCCTAAAGTTGATTACTCAACCACACAGACCTTCCCACAAATGCTTAAAGGATTGCTGACTATGTGGTAACTGTGCCTCAAAGAACTGCAGACAATGTCCAGAAAATAATTAAAAATACAAAAGGGGTTTGAAATATGAAAAGGCAAAATACAACCATTTTAAGATGGTCATCAAAAATTCCAGATGAAGAGACTAAACATAACTCAGACTGGCCTTTTAGAGATAGTTTGCCATGTGCAGAAATTGGATCTTCTTGAAGCATTACAAAAAAAACAAAACACTGAAATAATGGAAAAGCAAATTCTAATTAAAACACATATTAGATCAATTTGACTTTTGAGTTTGTTGATGATCAAGTAATGTTTCTCTTGTATTGATTTATTGGAATGTTATGTTTATTAAAAAAAACAAACAGACCCTATGCATCCCTGATGGCTGTAGCTGGCTGGTCCATCAAGGCTGTATAGGCCACTCTCACAGATTCAATATATGCTACTACCAGAATCTGACTAGAGAGAGATCTTTGGGGTAGGGGACAGTCTTCTTATTCCGTGTAGAGCACCTTGCACAAAGGCATCTTAGTCCAGTACTAGGGCTCGTAAGCACTACCAAGGTACAAATAAATAATATCAAATTCAAGTCTTTAAACCAAAATGAAAACTTTGGTTATTCCCTGGATAAAAATAACATATTTGCTTTAAGAGGAAGTTCTTGAAGCTTTACTCAATTTACTTTAGAATTTCACCGGGAACTGACTTGGATTCAGGGAACAGAATCACCCCCCCCACACACACATACACCCAATTGAAGAAATAGTAGGAGAGGGCAAGGGCTTATGTTGTTTTGACTTCAGATACGGCTCCCTGAGGCATTAAAAGACAGTGATATATGTAAATATGAATACAGAGCTATTTGGGTTTATATGAATATTTCTGTGAATGCACAATGTTAGTGCTTTTCCTAGTAAGCACTTCACAGCCAGCTTATGGTTGCCTTTGGCTTACATTTTCATTGAAGGTTCTCTAGTAAATTAGTTGATATTCTGTATCATTTAACTTCCTATGTACTTCAGTCCTGTTTATTAATGTTTAGACCTGATCAAATTATTCATTGCAGAAAATGTAGTACCTGAGTAACTTGTTTCATTAACATTTATCTTAATAAACCATTGCTTCCACAAATGTTGGTTCAAAAGCAAATGAAAATAGTATAAACACTGCTGAAGTGAAATACAGCTGAGAATTTGCAAAAAGACCCCGGAGAACTTGTCCAAATTCTTTCTCTCTCTGTGGCATATCAAATTTTTATTCTGCTGAAGCTTCTACCATACTGTACCTTTCAGCTCTTAGATCAGCAGTATTTTCTTGGGATACTTTCATGGACTACATAATCTTATAACAAGATGATTGGCACAGAATATACCTTACAAAACCGGTGATGATTTATATCGTACAATGTATTGTCTGGAGTGATATCCTAAGCTGTAATTCAATCAAAGCTGTGCTGACGCAGTATATTGTTGCACTGCTCAAGTGGATCATGCAAAACAACAAATTCCTCAAAAGCAAATTCAACTATGTATTCATCTCAGGAGTATTAGTAGTTTTGTAGAATGCTTTTTAACAAAATTAAAATATAGTTTAAAGATTTGAAACCTTTGTTTTCGGTAATGCTAGGCTTGCCTGAATTTTCTATTTAAATTTACATTTTTTTAGAACTTCACCTGAGTTATGTAGTTTTGCTTAGTCTTGTTTTATTTTCCTGATAATTTTTTTAAATTCATCCCTATATTTTGCCATATCGTTGGGTTTCTGTTGTGGTATTGCTGGCTTAATATTGAGGATTCTTCATAAGGGAGAGAAATTGACAGTTGGGTCTAGGAAGTCTCATGTTGGGGAGGAATCAGGGTTGCCAAAGAATCGACATCTAATCAGACAGTTCAAGATTAACTCTGAGTCACCATCTCCCTGATCTACTGCAGAACATCCTGTGTGCAGGGATCACGCTGTCTGTGTTGCATGTTCACTTGAAGGCAAGACCTGGAGACATTTGCGTGCACAAGCGCACACACCCACAATGATCTCCAAGGAATCCTAATCTGTTTACAGGCCAGAATATGTACAATATGTACAGTCTTCATCCTTTATTACAAAAAACTGACACAGTAGTCAATTTTTAAAATTTTAAACTCTTAAAATCTGAGATTTTCCAAGGGTCTGCCTAGCCCTTAGACTCCTGGAAGGTTTTTTGTGTTTTAACTAGTGACATCCGGGGGCCCCACAATACTCGCTCTCCTTCCCTAATAATGGAACCCTGGAACTGACCCTGCTTGAAGGTTGAGGTTATGTGAGAAAGTTTCAAGTGGCCATGACCCTTGCCACATCAGGTTGGCTGCATCAAGAGCAGGAGCCCCACCAGCTTCCTTACTTCTCAGCTCTGTGCGTCTTCCCAAAACCACCAAATCTCTTAAGAGCAAGGCATAAACCTCAAGGGGGCTCTTCAGATTGGTTCTCCAGGTGGACCGATCCAGATGGGGAATGTGGGTGCTAAATGCCCCCAGCAAGGCTGTGGTTTTCCCACTATTCATCAACAGGTTATGTGGTTTGTTACTGGTCACAGCAGGAATTGTATGTCATGATATTTTTTTTTCTCAAGGATATCATTTGAAAGCATAGTATGGAGCGGGAAGTCATGGGGTGTCTCATTGGCTAGCACTGAAAGCTGTGTCTCCAGGAGTCCTCATTCTTTCTCCTACTCTGTCCTGAGAGCTTTGGGGAAAGAGGGGGAGAGTAGTGTGTTTGTTTCTAAATTGTCTTAATATCCCAAAATTTTATTTACTTAGTAATAAATAATACACCCTCATCAAGGCAAACAGTAATAGAATTCCAGTAGCAGCTGTGGTCGAGGCACTAATGTCACTCAGCATCTGGGACACCAGAGGGAAGGACAAAATGAAACTGCACAACCATAGGGCAATTTAAAAGCTATTAAAAAGAGAACTGAGACATGCATCGAATGACAGATATTGGTAGGTAAGCCATCCAAACAGTTTTGTTCTAGAAATTTTTCTTTGTGCATTTAAATTTAGGTTAAAAAGTTACATTTCTATTTAGAAAGTTAACTTCTTCTTAGAGAGATGTCAATAGAAGCAAATAATCCCTCAGCAAATTAAATGAAAGGCTACTATATCTCATTGATGTCTGTGAAACACTATTGGTGTACTTCTCCACAGTGGCTTATAATGGAATAAATGGGGAAAGTATTCATTATAATTGGATTTTAATAGTAGGTATATATAATGTATCTTATAAAGCTGTTAGTGTTGATATTTGCCCTTCAGTGGTTTCTAAAAGACCTAGAGAAGAGGGTATTTTTATTAGTCGTCTGTCAAAGGCTCCTTGATGTAGATACTTTTAGTTGAGTACATAGTGTTGGTAGGGTTGTCTACATTAAATACCCCCAGTAAAATGTATTAAAAGGGGCCCAAGGCAGGCTTTCTGCTCAACCTCTCTGGATGTCCACTTCAATTTTCATACCCTGCAGGGTATGCAACACACTGGAGCCCCCACAGCACACAAAATAGATCCCCTTAAAGAACACACATAATTTGATTTGAATTTTTGATAATTTTTCAAATGAATGCAAATATTAGACTGTGCAGACAGTGAACAATGCAACACATTTTGGTGTTCAGCAGATACAGTACGGAAATTGTACTTGCTCTGCTTATTCCACAGTGTGATTATTTTCTGTCTAGATAATAAAGTGTAAATAGTTCTGTGCATAACAGACTTGTTCTCTGGGATAATGTATCAAAGATGTTCTGAGTATCCCCACTTTTAAAAGTGATTGGCAAAGAATCTTTAAAAATCGAGTTGTTCCTTTTTTCTTCCTTATGATGGATAAAGAAATTCTAAAAGTATTTTAACAGCTTTTTTAAAAAAAAAAACCTTAAAAGTTATGAGGAATGTCAGGTTTGGTATTCTCTGGTTTTGCAGAATGACTTCTGGGATGTTTCAGGGATGTTAATTCTGAACTCCAACAGCTAAACTGAAAATACTGGGAAGTTAAATCTTTAACAAAGGCTTATTTTAGCCAAAACATTAGTCATATAAATGTTAACAAAGACTTTATATAGTCACACTAAAAATTCCTTCTCTCAGTTGCTCAATTTTCATTTGCTTTGCTTTTGTGACAGTGTCATTTTATCTTTCTCCAGTCAAGTCTTCCTAGTTACGGCCTGCATTTTTAATGTGAGGAACATACAGAAGTTCTATATTATGGAGATGGGGTAAGGGGTAAAGTTACAACCTTTTAGCCCTTTATAGTCATAAAAACTAGAAAAAGTATAAAAGCCATTATTTTTAACTCCACAGGTCATCTTTAAATAGGTAAGTATAGTTACAGTATTTATTAAATGTCACAAGGCCAAAAATGCAGCAGAAGAATCATGAAATAAAAATCGAATACACAAAAAGGGGTGGGGGGGGGAATGGTGTATTAAAACGTTATAGATGAGCTCATTCTATTGGAAAGTTTTTTGTCAAAGATGTAGATAGATTTAGTATAGTTCACAAATACCTGTTAAAAATCTTGGCTATTTTTTATGGAACCCTTGCTCCTTTGTTCTTGAGTTATATGTTGTCAAGGTCTCTCTGATTCTCTCTCACCTCCCTCAACCTTTGGAGGACTGAAAGGTGATCTGCGTTTCTGCCCAGCCATCTGTTTCATTTTAAATACCTTGTTATGGGGGAATTCTGCACCAAAAAATAAAAAATTCTGCACACAATATTTTAAAATTCTGCATATTTTATTTTTCAAAATAACTCAATATAATCACACCAGCTTCAATTATTTTAGTAATTTATTTCAAAATACCTGTTAAGTATGTCCTGAACAATACAGACAGTGAAAAAGATTCAGGAAATGTTTTTTGTCATATAGATTCCTTACTAGGTATATAAATACAGAACTTTGAGTAATTAATTTCAACTGCAATACAGAATCATATTTCCCAGCCCCCTCAGAAGCAGTGCAAAGGCTTGGGGGAGTCAGGGTAACAGGAGCTGAGGGAAAGGGAAAGAGTCTGGGAGTGAACCTGGACAGGTGTTGGGTGTGGGTGGGAGAAATATGGAATAGATTTTGGGGCGGGGGGTGGGGCAGGGAGGGATTGTTAGGGAGCCTCTCCCATGCAGATTCTGGCTGACCCCAGCCTCTTCCATTCAGTCAGGCACACCTACCCCCATCTCCATATGTCCCTCTATCCCCGTTCAGATACCCATTTCCCCCATTCCCGTGTGTCGCCACCTCACTCATCCACCCCCATGTGCCCCTGCACAGTCTCCATCCTGTCCCCACATGTCTCTATGCCCCCACTCAGTCACCCCCTTTGTCCCCATGTGGCCCTGCATCCCTCAGCCAGCCTCCACTTCCCATTCCCATGTGTTTCTGCATCCTCTCTCCTCTGTCCCCATGTGGCCCTGTGCCTGCACTCAGCCAGCCCCTTCCCCCATGTGGCCGTGCAGCCCCTCCCTTGTCCCCAAGTGGCCCAGCACCTCCATTCCCATTTAGCCCCTGCCCCAGTCTGTCCTTCCCCAATCCCCCTTAGAACCCCCAGTCTGTGACCCCCCCCCACTCCGCTCCATGCTGTCTGCCCCCTCCCCAGCCCCTGTCTCCTGACCTGGCTCCACAGGCATGGCACTGTCAGGCAGGCAACCTCTTACCTTCCCTGTCAGCAGCTATTGCTGCTCCTGCTTTTTTCTAGCACCACAGTGGCCCCTGACTGCAACAGCTTTTTGGCAGAAGTTATTTTCTGCAGACAAAAAAATCATGCACAGCACATTAATTATGCATTCACACAGTGGCAAAGAATTCTCCCAGAAGTAGCCTTAGCACATATACAATTCTATGGGTTAACCCAACAGTTCAGACCATGTGCTATTGAGATGGTTTTTTCACATAATCCCATCAAGAAAGTAGATTCTTCCCCACTGAGAATTGTTGTTATTCTCTCCATTGCCTGTGTTCTAGCTTTTTGGGATACTTCATAAGAAATTTGAGCCCTCGATAATTCAAGAAGTTTACAAACCATGATGTCCCTAAATGTTTTATGAGTCACAAAGGACTTTTCTCCTCTGATCCTACTCAGCATTGGGGGTGGCATGTAGTATACATGTAGCTATATCCCTTAGTGAAAAGCACACCACATCTACATTGTCGTCTGTAACTACAGGTGTCAGTGAAAGGCTCTGGCAGTGGTGAAACAGCAGGAGAAAAGCCAGCAAACATTCCCTCTCTATGCCATAGTCTTTCCCTTTAGAGTCTCTTCTGCTGGTAGAGACAGACTCCAGCAGTGGAGAAGCAGTGGGATACTGCACTGATAAAACTGGCAGATGTACATACGTTGAGTTTGTGCTAACCATAATTTCTGTTTTGATTTGTAAAATGAGCTGAGCCCATGCTCTGGATGTGCAAAACTATAAAGCTCAAGGGTTTGATACTGGAATTTTTGGAGCCTTTCACTGATTTGTCTTAAGTAACTCATTTATTTGACAGTAGTTTAATAGCTTACGTGACATGAGTTGGTGGTCAGGCTAGTTCCCCAAAGACTGCTGGCCACACTGCTGAAACAGCCGTCACAATTGGCATTCGTATTCAGAGTGTTAGGATAAGCGCATGAAGATTGAACTACCTTTCAGCCCTGTAGGTTGCCCTTCCAGTTAGGGTTGAAGCAGCATGACAAGTTATGTGAGACAACTGCTGCTGCTGCTCATATTGCACCCTGTGTTTCAGCTGGGGAAACGGAGACAGAAAGGTGGTGATGCTACATTTATAAAATTTCTAGCTTGGAAGTTGTAAGTATTGTATAGTTCAGTGGTTGCCAAACTTGTTCCGCTGCTTGGGCAGGGAAAGCCCCTGACAGGCCGAACCGGTTTGTTTACCTGCTGCGTGCGCAGGTTTGGCCGATCGCGGCTCCCAGTGGCCGCGGTTCGCTGCTCCGGGCCAATGGGAGCTGCTGGAAGCAGCGGCCAGTATGTCCCTCAGCCCGCGCACTTCCAGCAGCTCCCATTAGCCCGGAGCAGCGAACCGCGGCCACTGGGAGCCGCGATTGGCCGAACCTGCGGATGCAGCAGGTAAACAAACCGGCCCGGCCAACCAGAGGCTTTCCCTGCACAAGCGGCGGTACAAGTTTGGGAACCACTGGTATAGTTAGTTTGGGAGCAAATTAAAATACTTTTTCACCCAACTCTCCTGAGAGAGATGGAAAAAATCGTATTTATAAAGTATTTCAAAAGTTATATATCTGCTTATATCAATAATAGAAAAAGCAAAAATATAAGAAAACACCAGGTACTTTTACTGATGAACTATTCATCATTTAATATATTCAGAAACTTATGGTGGTGTTGATTAGAGAGAGTGTGGTGATAAGTCCTTAGCATGGAAAATGTGCTTATTGAATCCGGTTGAATTCAAAGAAGATTGGTCAGTTGCTCTAAATTGTCCTGCTTTTATGCTAACTCTGTTTAACTTTAATATGTATAATTTTCATTGTGCCATATGATTAAAATCACTTTACTTTTAGTAAGAGAATTACTCTAAAACTTGATGACAGCTAATTTAACAGTTTATTTTACACAGTTCTCAATTAAATGCCTTAAACTGAAGTGATAGAAATATTAGTGCATATTATGAGCATTATTTGTTTCTGTTCATGTTAAAGGATTATTCTTCAACATATGATTTAAGTATACTCATATTTTCTACCCTGCTGTGGGGATACAGCCCTTTCAACCTTTTTCAGCTCTCCTGAATTATCTGGTACTTAAATTGAAAAGGAGGAAAAATTCTGCTTTGGATATTCCCTACTTCAGGCTATGATGTTGTTCTAATTTACATCAGATTATTGCAAAAAGATTGCTGAACAAAATTAATGTTAATGTAGCTAACTTAATTAACAGTAATAATGATTAAAGGCAAAACAAGCATTTTTAACTATCCACTCATGAGTAGGTATTTTGACATCGTATGCTTGTTCTTTTTTAAAAAAAAATTTTTAGACTCACCTAATCTTAAAGGGATGCTCGGGAAGTTTTAGACAAACTTTTGAGTGATACTAAAATCAGATGGAGAATGGACTGGATTATAATTTTTATCACAACAGGTGGTAGCCAGTGAGTCATGACATTCTGCGTCCTTGCTATTTAAGACAATTAGTATATAACACTAGAATTAATTCCTTTTTATATACCTTAGGCCATCTGTAAGGTGGCTACCCATTATGTGAAAATATTGGTTCCCTGAAGTAATCCTAAATAGCTGAAAGGAAGAGATACAGGGTCACTAGAATGTAATTAACTGGTAGGTAATAAAGTCTCGCACCTGGGGAAGACTGCATTGTCTTTATAAGGTCACTGTATCAATGCCTGAATGTGTAAAACTTGAGGAAAACCAGACACGTGCAACACAATATTCACAAATGTGCCAACTTTTCAATCAATCCCTTAGACAACAGTAAAGAAATATTCCTATTTAATTTCTAGTGAGGTGTAATTACACTAGTGCTGATTGATCAAATTGATCATAGTTCAGGCATTCTGTTTGATTTCTATTTATCTCCATGACTGAGTGTGGTAGTTTCATTTATAAACTTGGAGTCCCTTGAAATTGCATAACTCCCCACTATGAATTAACTTCTGTTTTATCATACCGTACTATATCAGGAGGCACAAGTGAAGCACTAAAATAAAAAATTCATAAATAACATGGATATTTTCTAGCATACCAGAAGTGTTTCACTTAGTATAAATGTATCTTGTGAAAAGCAAAATATCTCTTTATTAGTAAATTGACTGGATCCTCCTGGACAATAATATACTATTAAAAAATGTATGTGATCGAAAAAGAGAGCCTGTAAAAAGTGTGTAAATATGCATTTTTTACAGGATTTTGACTTTCGTCTTGATTATGAAATAGTCATGGGCAGTAAAGGATAAAATTGTGATATGTAAACATACCCTGTGCTGGGGAGAGGAAACTCTGTTTTTACTGAAAATTATTGATTCCCGTAAAGAAGGCTCTCATTTCTCAAATCCAAACAGCTTTAATGCAAGATATTTATACAGTGACAGTTATGTTGTAGCCAACCTACGCAATTTTGCAATGTAAAACTTTGCAATGCTATGTTCCTATTTTTTATTTGTAATTAACTAAAAATATACCCTGATCTTTAGCATTGTATGCCCCAGTGCAGCAAAGCGAAGTACTTAAGACCATGCTTAAGTGCTCTGCTGAGTCAGGGGCTTGACCCCCTTCTGTTTTTCCCCTTTTCCACCACATCAGGTTCAGGCTTCTCCTAAAGGCTCTGCATAACTCTGTCTCTGCCTACTTATCCAGATTAATCTGAAAAACATGACACCTTTCCACTCCAAACTTGATGCCCTGTCTGTCCTCTTCTCTGCAGCCATCTCTGTACCTTTTTTCATACACTTGAAACTTGCTTAGGAAGGTCATGTTGTGTTATCTATGTCCTTTGTTACAATGCTTGAGGCTAACTAAAGGAACTTTTAGTGCCTGATCCTTCTCCATTGAAGCCAATGTGACCTTGACCATTGACTTTGATGAGCATAGGATCATGCCTATGATGAGAGTCACTGATAAAAACAAGAATTATTTGATCCAAGGACAAATGTATTTATAAGAAAAGTAAGAATGGGGGGTGGGAGAGAAAAGGAAGATTGGGGCAGGCTGGGAGAAAAAGATATTTCATACTTTCTTAAAACATTTGGCTTCTCCCCTTTTGGGGGAAGTGGTACTGTATTGCTGTACTCCTGCTGTGTTTTCTTTGTCACTGTATTTGAATATATCTAAGGATATGTTAAAACTTCTGAAAAATAAAATTAAAAAAACATTTGGCAAAGTAGATTATGTCTGGAAAATTACAAGTCTGAAAAAGACAAACTTGAATTTTTATCTAGAAAAACAGAAATCCATTTAATACTCTTTCATGTAAGTGTCATAGAATCTCTGAAAGTAAAGATCAGAAAGGCAGCCACGCACTGCCAGCATGGGGTCCATGTGTGTTATGCATAATGTTATGCATAAATGTGTTACATAATGAAAATGAACAAGGTAAGGCATTTATAAATTCATGTCATAATGCATGTCATAGTTGCAGTCTTACGATAAGTTACCCACTATCTGAAACGAGTGTTGATACAATTGTTGCGTTCAAAAGAAATAAATGGGTTGTCAGTCAAAATGACTATGATGCATAAATCTTGATATGATTGGTTGATGCACTAAGTGTTGAAATAAATTTTCAACACTTTGTATCTGCCATTTATTTTAATAATGCATCTATGTAGTTAGAATAATTTAATTCCCAGAACAAAAATTTAATCATGCCACATGCAATACCAAGAAAAATAAATGTGAATTGTAGTTGAATCATTGTAAGGCATTAATTATTTGTAACTTCAAAATATATCAATTTAATGTATTTTGATGTACTTAAAATATTTTATTAGGACTAGGACACGAGGCTCACAAAACAGGATGAAGTGACTTCAGGAAAATGAAGGATAAAATCCATATTAAAATGGCCATATGAAAGAATAGTAAACATGGTTTAGGCAATATAAAAGTAATTATCTAAACTCAGCTGTTAAATCTTAATTTATAAGATTATGATATAGTGCTTTATAAAACCATTTGAAATTATTTGTATAACCTGATAAATTATGATAGTCTCCCAGTTGTCAGTGTATGCTATCCAGTGTTTTGAAGCATCAAGCCTTGTAAATGGACAGTTTTCCCTTGATCTGAAAACTCTCCACCAAATTGGAAGGGCTGGTATACTTTAACCTTATCCTGCCTTGAAAATTGATGGTGGCTTTCTTTCAGAAAACGACTGCGTGCTGCTTCTAAAAGAGAAGTTGACTTTTTGACAATTTTTTTTAACATTTATTACTCAGGCATGGTTACTAATTTGAAGTAGAAGAAACCATTGTTCCAGAATCCTAGGCAGGGAGGCCCATCTTAACTATCTTTCAATCAACTTTTTACAAAGCAACTTTAAAACCTGAGATGAGTCAGTGAAAAGTTGGCAGTGGAGGGAAGTGTCTGGTACTTTTGGGGAGGATTGAGGGAGAAGAGTTGAAGAAGATGCTCTTTTTTTAGTCTTCAAAGTAGCCACTACTCTGGTCCACAGTCCTCTTTACAGCATTGTTGATTTCAGGAAATGCTATGCTGCTGCCAAAAACAAAGCACATATGAATGCCTCATATATACCTGTAGCTTTTATTTATAACAAATCAACCACTGCGTAAAACAGTCTTTCTGTGGGACTCTCTAGTTTCTTTAGTATTTGAACACAGCTTTTGTGTAAAGAACAGTCCACAAAAAGATACTGCTGGAGCGAATATGCTGCTTGTCAGTATATAGCTGAGTGAATAACAGGCTTTTTATGGTGGAAGCAGAGGAAAGATCCCCCTTCTCCTTTGCCTGCTGGGATTGCTGAAATGTGTTGTCCTTTTATTCCCCTTGCAGAGAGGAAACCCATAGTAGTCATGTAAAGAACACGTTAGTGGCACCCAGCCTGGTTATTCGTATATTGTGAGATCATGGGCATAGTGTGGTGTTTTTGAAGGACTAACTGTGATGTTCAAAGACATATTTTAGACTAGGATAAATGGATTTAATTTACTCCAAGTACTACAGGATATGTATTTTATATACAAGCATTCTTTACATGGTTTCTGTCAAAACTCTATTAATTTTTTGTCAGTTATTTCCAATTCAGAGGGGGTTTTCATTGGTTTCTGAGAATTCTTTTTATATTTATACTGATTCTACTCAGCATCCCAAATTATGCAGGTAGTTGCAGTAGTGAATTTTGCTCTAATAGCTCTCTGTTTTACATATTCTAATTTATTATTACATGGATGGCAGAACTGTAGAATCCTGTTAATGATTTTTGATTTGCTGTTCACTTTTCTTTGGGGGACTCTATTAAAAGTAGTTCCCACTAGTATGCATTATTGATATCCCTGTTCTGATGTATTCTGTTTCCTACAGCTTTTTTTAGTCCTTGGAAATTGATTACTTAGACCCTTAGTGCATAAAGTAACAGGAAACATGAATTGTTTAGATTATTCATTAGTGTATTTCAGAAAACATATTTAAGACCTGTGGTGAAATTAATTTTTATTAAAATTAATTGTGTTAATGAATAAAGTTAGAGGAATTTTTTGATTGTAACATTGAAAAATTGCATTTAAAACCTTAGCATTTCTAATAGCAATGTTTAAATTGTGTACTACCCCACTACCCTGTGTGTCTGTCTTTTTGTTTCTCTCTTTCGCTCACTCCCTCACTCCCTCTCTCACACACACACACTCACACAAAAAATCTCGACATTTACTGCTCAGTTGAGTGCCTTATGCTTCCTGGTCTGCTATCCCTCCATCTTCAGGGCACTACTAATGTCATCATATTAGCATAGGACAGACAACCGGTTGAAAGGAGTATAAACCAATGCCCATTTGCGTGCAAATAGATGCACTACATTTGAACAATGAGGGAAGACTAGAAAAGGTTAACATGGAATATCAGAATAAACAGAATGGAGACAGTTATACAATTAACCCTAACCAAGACTGTATATTGGCTACTTTGACTAGTAACCTCACAATTAACCAGCATCAATAGGTGCAGTATTGCCAAGTCCACGTGTTCAAAAGTCTCACATCAGAACCCAAAAATCCTAAATTGCACAGCTCCAGGAGCAGCCCAACAACCCTATTGTGACTCACTCATAACATGGTCGATTGTTCACCCTTGCTCTGGGGGAAATAATCCACCCCAGCCCTCTGCCTGTACATTAGAGGTAGAGACAAGGCTATGTTGACATGTAGAGGGAGGAAAGTGGTGGCCCTACAGAGGCTGCTCTCCCTCACTCCACAGTGCCACCTGTGATATGGGTAGCCTGCACAATGAGGTAAGGGAGGGCCTTATGTTACCTTGCTCCCTTGCACAGCCGTGTAAGAAAAGGACTGTCTCACCCTATGTATGTATACATTAGGTTTTATGTATAGGTAAAACAAGATACTCCAAAGTAAGTAATGATTTTGAGTGCCCAATTTGAGACACTTCAAAGGAACCTGATTTTCAGAGTGTGCTCAGCACTTTTTGAAAACGATGTGCCTTTAAGTGTCTGGGGGTACCCAAAATTACAAGAGGCTTTTGAAAATCCTGGACAGGGCACCTATAAAACCCTCTAGGAGATCAAATGCCTACCATTCTTGCCGGTACCATAACTCCCCACATTGGATTATAGTGCTGTGGTGATAAAAGAAGTTGATCAGTTTTTCATTAAGTATTAAAGCAGTAAAATTTAACCTTTGTTCAGGGAAAATGGAGGATTATTCTTAAGAAAGCATTTCTGAGGTAGTACTCAGTAATAGAGTATAAAATATCTGATATTTGAAGAAGCAGACCTACTGTAGCCACCTTGTTGGTTGTCTGTCAAGAGTCACTTGACCTACAGAATCTTTGTGCTCAACTAGAGAGCACAATTGGGACAAACTTCTTCACCGGTAGCTCATTTTTATGTGTGCACCTGTGTTGCTGAATGTTTAGAACATATTCTTGATTCCTTTCATTTGCTTAGTAAAAATGTTGGAAGCAATTATGTTTTATTTATCATATTGACTTATTTTATGCTATCTGGTTATGTGGCAGGTGTGACTTTTAAAATATTTTACTTCATATGAAAGGTAGACATTGAACGTATAGATAAAAACCTGTATTGGTACTGACCTTTTTTCACTGCTGCTGAGGAGGTTTCATTTAATAAAATATTGTTCTGAAAAAGTAGTTGTCAGATGAGAACTAGACCTGAGAATTTTTACACTGTATGAATACTGCTTATTACAACTGCCATGACTGGCCATTATGAACTGACTCACAAAGGTATCACTTATGGAAACTGGAGATGCCTGTATGGATGTAACAATCAATTTAACCTAAATGGAATGTACCCATGGAGATATTTTTTTCTTTGGGTAGAGGCATAAGAGAAGATAACTAATAAAATTGACATGTATGACATCTATAATAGTGGCACTTCACATTCATAATGTATCATGTTAACTTTTGAAACTTATTCAGAGAGCATTATAATGAGCAATGTACTGTAGCATCTGCCTAGCTGTAACTAGTTAGTCATATAAAATGCACAGTTTAAAAAAAATATGTTGTAGCACTATGTGAGCACTTAGACAGTGGGGTCCTAGTCCATACCTTGGGTTCCTAGGTGCTACAGTAATACAAATAAATAATAATATTTATAATGAATGTTATTGCAAATGACCTTTCCAAAACAGGACCATTTTAAGTAAACAAGTCTGAGATTCTAAAAGACTTTCTAATGAATTTTAGAAAGAGTAGGAGAAAAATGTGTCTCTACTGGAAGTATCTCTACGCAGTTTGGACTATAGAGGGTGTGAATTGTGTGTGGATAGTGTAGGCACAAACTCAAGAATACTTACTTTGCTTAAATGTAGTCCTCTTTAAACAGCACTAAGTTGATGTGGAGTAGGTACCTTATAGATAATGTCTGCAGCATCCAAACAAGGGAGCTGCACAGCACAGCACACTAGTGCTCCGTACAATTAACATCCCGTAGTCCAAACTGTGGGGCCATGCGGATAAGCCCTTAATTTCAGAACAATTGTTTTGAGACCAACTTTTACAGAGCAGCAGATCAGATCAACCATCATTCCATTTACTTAATCTGAACAGTTTATTTAAATGGAATTTTAAAAAATGAGTTTGAACCACAAAATACAGCTGATCAGAAAATTGTTTTCCCATCCCACAAGGATTTTTGAGATTTTGAAAAATTATCCCATCCCGAATCAAGACCAAAAGTGAAAATCTTGAAAATTTTCTTTGAAATAAATCTTGAAAATAAAAAAATTATATTTGATTGAAATTTTCAACCTATTTTTACTATAAATAACTTAAAGTAACTTACATTTTTAAGTGAAAAGGTTTTTTTGAACAAAATAAAATTTTTCATTTAGAAAATATTGAAAAGAGATATATCAACAATTTCAAAACATTTTTTGAAAATGTTTTGAAATTTTACCAAAAGCAACCCTTTCTCACATTTTTGGTTTCAAGAAATTGGCATTTTCCATCTTTTGTTGAAAAATTAACAGCCTTTCTTCCACAACTGACTGATCCATAAATAATCATGCATAGTCAACTGCTTTTGACTTGTCAGACGCAGTATCATCCAAATCACTTATGACTAGTTCTACGACTTTGTCACAGAAGTCATGGAATCTGTGACTTCCAGAAACCTCTGTCACTTGAGCCCCCATGCATGGGAGCTGTAGGGTCCCCGCCACCCCTGGCTGCTGGGAACTGCAGGGCCCAAACTCCCAGCTGCAGAGGGCCACGGGGCGCCTCACAGCTCCCAGCCGCTGCGGACAGCGGGGGTGCCCCGGAGCACAGAGCTGCTGTGACTGGCAGGGGTACCCGGGAACATGGAGCGGCACAGCCAGCAGGGGTGCCCAGGAGCTCCAAGCCAGAGCCATTACAGGTGGTGGGGGTGCCCCGAGCTTGGAGCTGCCAGTGGTGTGGAGACCCTGCAGCTCCAAGCCAGGCACCCCTGGGTGGTGTGGGGAGCCTGCAGCTCTCTATTTTGTCATGCATATTTTAAATAAAAGTCACGAATAAGTCACGGGCTTCCGTGAATTTTTCTTTATTGCCCGTGACCTGTCCATAACTTTTACTAAAATTATGCGTGACAAAATCTTAGCCTTACTTATGATTCCCTAATCTGGTTAGAAAAATTACTTTTCAAAGCCTATGCAAACATCAGAGGCCTTAGCTTTAAGCCCTCACTCAAGGCTTGTTAGAGATATCTGCTTTCATTTTTGGATGGTGGGGACCAGATGCCCTGAAATTCCTCATTCCCCTTCTGCGAAATCTTTTGGTGGAAGTACAGCTAACTCCCATACTATCTCTTCAGAAAGTGGCCACATGCAGTGTTCCCTATGCCTGTGATGTATGCTGGGATACATCTTTTTTCCCCTAGATGAAGTAAGTATAGATTGCAGTAGGACCAGTGTTGTACTGCTGAATATCAGGGATGGCAAGTTGCCCACTCCCCTGAATATCCTGATGGGATGGGGAGAATATTCCTGCTTTGTTGGCTCATGAAGATGACATGGGAGGGGACAAGGTCAACTATCTGCAGTAGAGTGCTGCACAGATGCCAGCTGGCCAGTTTGCTGAAGATACTGAAGTTAGTTTGAATTTAGGGTACACCACCTGCCATTTTGACCAGTGACATCTGCGAAAGCCAAAACCGGCAGGTTTCAGATAACACTATTTTTAATTACTTTGCATAATTGCGAAAATCCATCTGTGCTTATTTTAAGCAACTTTTGTGATCAAATGTATGAAAAGACCTGTACATTCAGTAGCTGTAGTTCCCTCCTTTTGTGAAGACAATAATACAAGTCCCTCAGGACTTTAGAAGAAAAAATACAATCTGAAGCCTGGAAGTTTGATATTTACTTTTAATGGAGTAGAAATAGAGAATACCTGTGCCCTAGTAATGTCACCTTGGACAAGGAGAATCTGCCACCCACCCTAAAACCTCTAATACTCCAGCCAGTACTAAAGAAACCTTCACGACATGCTAGAAACTTCGCAAATGAAGCGGATTGGAAATTTTCTGATTGCAAGTTTTTTATCAGAAATGTCTTTGCCACAATTGAGATCTGCTATGGGACTGTAACTATTTGCTGAAACTTCCAATAAAAATCTGCCTGGTTTCCTGTCACCACCTCTGCCTGACTCCTCAGCAGCTCCCCTGAATGGCTTCCACAGTGCTGGGGCTGCCAAGGCTTCAGGCTCCAAAGAGACTGAGGAGGCTGTGGGCCATATTTTGTTTCAGAAACACTAAAATGTTCCCTTTGCAGGAATAGTTCAGTGATACTGAAACAAAATACTGCAGAATTTCACTTCCATGAAAACTTTTGAGATTTTGGCTTTTTGTCCCAATTTGAGACAACTTTTTTCTCCCCAGAAAAAACCCTCAAATGTTTTTGTGGAAGTGGAATTCAGTTTACCAGTGAGCACCACCTGCAAGATAGAGTCCAATGTTTAAACTCCCCTATGCAAATCGAGAGACTCGTTAAAAAAAAAAAAAAAAAGTCTCCAGTGCCTCTTGTCAACTGTCAGTCAAGCTTCAGGCAGAGCACAGTAAAGAGGTGGCACTTGTTTCTTTGAATTTATCAGTTAAATACCCACAGCTGGCCCATGCTAGCTGACTGGCTCACAGGACTCAGGCTAAGGGGCTGTTTAATTGCAGTGTGGACATTCGGGCTCCGACTGCAGCCTGGGCTCTAGGACCTTGCAAGGTGGGAGGGTCTCAAAGCTCAGCCTCCCATCTGTAAAGATTAAATTTTATTCGGTGAAGTGTTGTTAGCTCTGAATTTAATTCTGAAAACATTAATCATGGTTAAAGAGTGCCCTGAAAGACAATGGATGATAGCTATCATACCTGTAGTTAAAATCTACATTATTAGGGTAGGATTTATGTTCTAAAGTCTTATGAAATCTTTTATTGAGACTTCATAAATTTAATATTCAATATTCAGATTACAGTAGAAACCCAGAGAACCCAATCAGAATCCGGGTCCATTGTGCTAAGCGTTGTGCACAAACACATGAATCCCCAAAGGGCTTATAACTTAACTTTAGGAATGCATAGTAGTCATGTAAACATAAATACAGCTAAATCTTTAAGTGATCAATCAATGTCTGACTTGCTTAAAAAGGTGGTCTAATAAAGGTGGAGCAGAATTGAATTGTACTCAAACATTTAAGGTAACTATGGGGTAGTTTCATAAAACAGAAGGTGGCCTAGTAAGGGTGTTACTTTTATAAGTTTCATTGTGTTATTAATTAAAAGCTTTGAAGTTAATTCTCTTCTGGTAGCTGGAGTGTACCTAATATACCGTATATTTTATTAGTACTACTTTATAGATGCTAATGACCTTTTCTGCCTTTTCCTCCCTTTAGTGGGATTGGTCGAAACTGGCCCTGGGCTTCTGGAGGAAGCAGTATTCTGGCAGAATTTGGAACTCTGCATTTGGAGTTCATACATTTGAGCCATTTGTCTGGAAACCCAGTGTTTGCTGAAAAGGTTAGATTCTTTGGTAAAACTTTTATTTTAAAAAAATGAAAAATTGGAATTTCTGTAATTTTAAGTGTGTCACAGTAAGCAGGTGAATAGTTTCTGTGGGAATCCATATTAATGAACACAAAGCACATGGCTGAATTGACATCCATTTTGTCATGGTTATAAAAATTAGAAGACCACTTATCAGGCCACATAATATTTGGAAGTTTGGTTAAGTGGTAAATTCATGTAGATTAGGCATTTGGAACACAGCACTTATTTTAGTTGATGTAACTTGTTTGGTTAAGGTGAAAACCACAAATGAATTTTATATTCAGATAATATACTGTGTTCATGCAGAAGTACAAAGGACTGTGACCTAGCAATCACTTCGATGCATTTTCTAAAAATACAGGGTGTCACTACTGTAAGTAAGGGATTTGGGAGTCTCTTCCATTTCATGTCCATCTTTATAGAGTGTTCATAACTTTTTGAGGAAAGTACCCTTTAAGTGATATTTCTCATACTTGTTCACAGCCCAAAGGTACATTTTTTCCAAGTTTGGTAAAATTCTACGTGGCTGTTTTTGAGCTTTAAAAAATAACATTTTCACTACTTCAGAAATTGTTGTGGCTAGCCCTGTATTCACATTTAGATAACTACAAATGGATTATTTTAAAAACTTCAAATGTGGCTTGATGATTTTTTACATATTTGAAGAAACATCGCATACAAATAAATTTTTATGCATTCTAAAAAAGCCTATGGTGCATGCATAGTATGTTTTTTCTATTAAGTTTTTAACATATTGCACCACAGTACAGTATTTCATTTACTGGTGTACAGATTTATATTGAATCAGTACAGATGTGTTTATTGGAATAGATACATATTTGAATAAATGTACTACAATAATTTTAATAATCCCATGTGTATGTACAATATAAAAATGTTCCCAGTGAATTGTTCCTTTAATCACAAACATAAATACATTTTAAATAAGAAAAATGTATATTATTTCAAAATCTATAATGTGCCTATCAAAAGACCTCTGTGCATATGTACAATTTAAATAACCTAATCTGATATCAAGTAAGAAACTCCACAGAAAAACCCAGAGTTGGTCTATTCAACAGCTCCCTTAAAGGCCTTGTTAAAGAGATCTGCAGCATGCTCTGAAGGTCAATAGATTTGGTTCTGTTGGACTAAAAAGGTGACAAAATGGTGGATATGGATCTTATACAGGTAGATTTATTGAATATGTATTCAGTTTTTTTTATTTTTGAAAAAAAATGACTAAATACAAAAAACTGTGTGCAAAGGCGTTAAAATTAAATTACTGGTTCCTAGGCAACTGTAACTCAGCTACATTTAACATATATACCACATGCATTTATATAAAATATTACTATGTACAATAGAGTAGAATTATAGATGTAATCGTATGTTTTTATTTCCTGACTTTTGTATATTTTAGATCGCAACAGGAACATTGCATTCATGTAGTTTATGTACTTAATTTTGTTTATTAATTAGAAATAGGTCAGACATGTATACAGCAATATACATATTTAAAAATGACTTTTCTCTGTTAAATTATGACATCTTAATAAGAAATTCCAAAGGAAGCTGTAAACTTTGTTTAGCTCCAAAAGCAGTGGTCAAACCTTTTAATTGAGTATTAAGTACACCAAGCTTCATGGATTGGCTGAACAATGTATTGTCCCCTTATGTAGAGTGCAATATTAAAGCTCACACAATTATTGGAATCCATGAAATGCATATGGCAAAATGAGATTAATTAAGGACAGAGTTTGTTTTAAATAAATTTGAATTTCAAATGTTTTTTTCCCCAGGCTCACAAGAAGTAACATTTAAGATAACATATTTTAATTTTTAAACTAGTATTAAGAACAAAGAAAAACCTAATGAAAATGCACAAGTAGATAATCTTGGCAAAGAAGCCAAAGATTTGAATAACCTTTAAATGGAACTACATTCTGTATCGTAGAGGTAGGAACTCCAACAGAGCTGAGGACATCTTGACAGTGTTTTAGGGAAAAGCTTCCAGTGCTCCTGCATTGCTGTTTCTGTTCTGTGGCTAAATCATGATCTTCTTTCTTCAGTGCAGTTAATCTGGTGTCTTTCATTAAAATTCCATTAAAATACTACATGTGCTCTATCTACAATGAACCATGCTTGAGGGACACGCAGACTACAGCTGATGCAGAATATAGCTGCTGTCTTATGGTCCTGCAACGATCTCAATATCGGTGGAGCATTCTTTTTTTCTGTGGAGCATTTTAGTTGATGACTAGATTAGATTTGTTTATTTTAAAAAGAAATCCTCTATGCCTATGCATAGAGGTCTTTCGATAGGGACATTATATATGTTGAAAGAATACGTATTTGTTTGAATTAAAATGTATTTATGCATGTTGGTTTAAAAAAGGATGTACTGATGCTACTTGTATTTAATGGGAATATAAGACTAGATCAAGTGCTCATTGTTTGGTTTTCTTTGTAATAGGTAATGAACATTCGTAAAGTTCTGAACCGGCTTGATAAACCAGAAGGTCTTTACCCTAATTACCTGAATCCCAGTAGCGGTCAATGGGGTCAACGTAAGTATGACAGTTCTTCAGAACTGCCAATTAACTATTTTTACATACCATTTCTAGGAAGACATCAACTCTTGGTTGTTTCTTGCACTGTTAGCAATTGATAAACCTGAGTTCTGCTTGGGTTACTTATTTTTCTACCTACTTCATATATGTTAATTTATATTTCTCTGACCTCTAGCATATTTGTTAGTTGAAAACTTTTGAATGAGTCTAAGTGTGTGATTGAAAAATGTCTTTTCACTGAAAAAATTAAAGTGCTGGTAAGGCTGCTGTTTAAAGAAATGATATCAGCTTGTCTTGGATCAAAATTCTATGTTGGTATAAATTGGTTTAGTTTCACTGAAGTTAATGAAACTGTGCCAGTTTATATTAACTGAGGGTTTGCCTCTGTATTTCTTCTGTGAGTGCTTACTCCACTCCATTACACTGTAGGCGTATGTGTCTCATGCATTGGTTCCAGAGAGTTTTCCCTAGTGGTATCTGTAGGGGCTGCCCTGCCCACAACCAAGCTCTGAATGGAGGGCATAGAGGAAGGAGCTACCCCATCCCTTCTTGAGTTTTTCTTACCTTCTGTGATCAGTAGTCGGAGCATTCTGTGTTCACAGCCTCGCTCCCTGAGAACAAACTTGTGAGTACTTTAGCTAACTTTTGCCTATTGTTACTGTGTTTCATCCATTGGACTTTATTTTTCTTTCTGTATTTTCCTTTATATTAAAAACTATTCCCTTTTAGTACATTTTCTGAATTGGACAGATCTCCAGGTCTCACCTAGTATTGGGGAGCCTATGCCAAGGTCGCCAGGTTTCAAGCCTTGCTCTGGTTGTCAAAAGCAGATTCCTATCACAGGTTTCAGAATAGCAGCCGTGTTAGTCTGTATTTGCAAAAAGAAAAGGAGTACTTGTGAAGTACCTTAGAGACTAACAAATGTATTTGAGCATAAGCTTTCATGAGCTGACCCTCATTCACACTGTCTTAAGTGCGTGGATGAGGGCCACATAAGAGACAGATGCTTGATATGCCAGGGCTTAAAGACCAGAATGAAAAAGCTGAGGGAAGAGCAGCTTTGATGTATTCTGTGGAGGCTGCTCTTAGATCAATGTCTGAACCCTCTTGGTTGTCAAAAAGAAGCTCAACAATTACTCATAGAATCATAGAATCTCAGGATTGGAAGGGACCTCAGGAGGTCATCTAGTCCAACCCCCTGCTCAAAGCAGGACCAATCCCCAATTTATGCCACAAATCCCTAAATGGCCCCCTCAAGGATTGAACTCTCAACCCTGGGTTTAGCAGGCCAATGCTCAAACCACTGAGCTATCCCCTCCGCCCGGATACTCCTTGGAGAATCCACCATGACTCCAGTCTGCTAAGATCCTGAAACTGGTGCCCAGCCCCTTCAAGTCCCCTTCATTTGTCTAGACACACTCCCTGCCTCCCGAGTCAACTTGGCTGCGGGAACTCTGGTATTCTAGTTGCACCCTTCAGAGGCAGTGTGGAAGTAAAGCATGCATTTGTGGAACGTTTCCCTACTGACTTCTTCAGAGTAGTAACATGGTCTTCCATCAACACGTTTACTAGACAATATGCATTTATTGCTTGCATCAAGAAAAGACACAAACAAGGGAAAAATGGTTCTACAATTACTCTTATGATGCGACTTCAAGGCCCATTGCATTTGATAACAGCTTGGGAGTCAACTAAAGTGTAAAAGACGTATGCTAGCACTCGAAGAAGAAAGAATGGTTATTCGCCATCTTGTAACTATTGTTTTTCGAAATACGTTGCATATGTCTGCTATATGCCAACCCTCTTTCCCAACACATCGGAGTCTACCATTGGCATGCCGGTCCGAAGAAACTAAAGAAGGGGTAGGGAGGCCAACCTGAGCCTGAGAGAGAGCCAGAATTTACCAATGTACATTGCCAAAGAGCCACAGTAAATTTGTCAGCAGCACCCCATCAGCTCCACTCCCAGCGCCTCACACACACCGGGAGCCTCACCGATCAGCACCTCCCGCTCTCTCCCTGCACTTTCTGATCAGCTGTTTCATGGCATGTAGGAAGCTCTGGCGGGAGGAGCGCGGGCACTGCAGGCTCAGGGGACGGGGCAGGAAGGGATGGAGGTGGGGCAGGACCTGTGGCAGAGCCAGGACTTGAGCAGTGAGCACCCCCTGGCAATTTGGAGGCTGTAGCTCCATCCCTGGAGTCGGTGCTAATACAAGGAGCCACATACTAACTTCTGAAGAGCTGCATGTGGCTCTGAAGCCACAGGTTGGCCACCTCTGCTTTATATCCTCCATTCAGAGCATGAGGAGCCAGAGCATGAGCAGGGCTGCCACTATGGGTACTACTAAGAAAAATTCCCCATCACTGGTGCATGAGATGCACACAGACCTACAGTGTAATGGGCATATGCAACACATCTCAAAGAACAGCAGTTATGAGAAGGTGAGTAACATTTTTCTGCAGGTGAGTATTTGTTCTGCTGACATTAAATGATGTAGGCAGACAAGGAAGTAAGCTAAACAGAATTATATTGCCTTCAATTCCACTGGAAACATCATGAGGAAAAATCTAACAAAATCAGTGGGGAATGAATATATTGAACGTCTCAGGCATTTTAAGTTCCTGGCCCCTTTCTGGTCATTTGACTTTTTCCTGTATGAACACTGCCTATTGTACTTCTATAGCATGTTGAGAACATGGGTTGCTAAACTAGAAGGTGTTACTAGAATCCCTTTTTTATATTGTTACACTATTAAATGATTGTGGTTTGGGGGGTTTTACAAGAAGGAACTTTGGTTTACTTTTACTGTAGCAATCCCATCATAGAAATTCTTCTGAACAGTTGATTCTGCACACCCACTGAAAAGAAACAAAATAGGAATTATTAAAATATTTAGGCCGAGATATACAAAGGTACTTGGGTATCTATCTCATGCCCAAGCCCCAGCTGGATTCTCAAGCCAGGTGAAGATGGGCATTCCCTCACCTGTCTTACCTGCAGGACCTGATTTGGTAGGCATGCTCTGAGCACATCTATTGGATTGAAGCCCATTCAAAATCCAGCAGAATGAGGAAGAGGTAGTGGTGCCACCCTTATAATTTTTAGCCCACTAGATAGAGCACTCACCGAGGATGTGGGCAGCTCTGGCTGATGGGGAGAAGGGTTCAAATCCTTTCTAAGGAGAGAGCCCTATCCATTGGATTTTGGGATATTCTAATGTGAGTCTCTCTCCATCTCTCCTGTTGAACCTGTTCTACTTTGGATAGATGCTGAAATAGCCATTGGGCCAGAGAGAGAGAGACTGAGAATGACCTAGCATGCTGGCTTTTGTAGATCCCATTTTTAGATGCCTATCTCTCCTCATTCATCATACAGAGAAGCTTGGTGCCTAACCCAGGCTTTGTGGATTCTAGTGATTTTCAAGGTGCCTAAAAATTAGGCATTGCAGCACCTAAGTTCCTCTGGGGAGCCAGACCTTAGAATATAAAAGAAAAATAATTGTTTTGGGAAAGTTCTTCTTTTTAAATGTGTTTAGTAAAGTATTTTAGAGGGAATGACATAGTGTAGAAAGTTTCTTGCTGGTTTTAAATGTCAGTTTTTGAAGAAACTATTTAATATTGACTTCCTTATTTGTTCGTGTTTTCTGCTTTTTAAATAAATGATCTACATGTACGCTACAGGACAAAAGAAAAGGTGGATCGGAAAAATCATTTAAGTCAGCATGAACACACAGATTTTATTCTCTAGACACCCTCTTACTTTCTCAGTCTGGCACAACACTGAGTTGGCATGATCTGGTAGTCTTTCATCCTTTTGCTTTTTTTTCTTTTTCTTTAAACAGAGGAACAGGTTGCTTATTCTGTCTTGTTCTGTCATGTTGACTATATCAGGCAGCTCAGTTAATTTCAAAACTTGCCAAGCATGCAGTCAGTTAAACAAGACACACAATGGGAGGGGACATGAGGAATCCTCACTGTTCTGTTTCCAGCCTGGGTATATTGGAGAGTTGTCCCCAAAGGCAAAGGAAGTTACTGTTTTTATTGAATAATGGATTTGAGGACCTAAATTATACTCTTTTATATCTTTCAGAGTAGCAGCCGTGTTAGTCTGTATCCGCAAAAAGAACAGGAGTACATAGAATGGAACATATAGTAAGAAGATATATATGTATCTGATGAAGTGGGCTGGAGCCCACGAAAGCTTATGCTCAAATAGATTTGTTAGTCTCTAAGGTGCCACAAGTACTCCTGTTCTTTTTGCGGATACAGACTAACATGGCTGCTACTCTGAAACCTTACCTAATATTGCAGTGCCTCACCTGGGAAGATAGCCCTTACTCTCACCCAGTTTAAAAGCTGCCACTGTCTCTCTCTGATTGTCCTTTTTTAAAAGTGAATCAAATTCTAATTCTGCTATTTGGGCTTTTGACCTTTCTTATGTTTATATAATAGTGCCTCAAACTTCTCTTTTGCATGAAATCCCTGGGTCATATCCGGGAGCTTGTAAATTATAAAGCCATCTTTCTTTACCAATGGCATGTAATTTATATATGGAAATTAGCTTCTTGTCCATACAAACCACGAACACAAGTGTTGATGCAGGTCGATCCATGGCATGTTGAAAAAGCAACAAATAAAATTAAATCTACATTTGTTTCCTCTGTTCCAATTCACTTGCTTTTTGTTTGCAAGCACGGATTTTTAACAGTGGAAGAAAACAAGAACATAAGTCATAAAAAGATGTTTTATTTAAGATTATTTTTCCAGTGCCTATTGATTGCAACAAAAAACTAATTGCAACAACATAGAAGTATTCGTCTCACAAACATCAGCCAGGGGAAAATAACAGCTTCTGAATGTTAGTGTTTCACTTACAATGCTGTAACTCTGAAGGACGTTGTTGGTTCACTGCCGTTGTTCTTGTAAATTCATTTAGTCCTTGTTATTTTGACAGTAACCTTACAGTGATTTGCTGCAGCGTGCACCAATTGGATTTGTCTCCTGCAATAATGTATATAATAATAAGACTTATTATTGATGAGATTGTTTGTGCTATTTAGTTTGCAAATGTCAAGGGTTTCTATGGTAATTTTATTTAGGAAACTGTAAAGGTCATTTAAATGCTGCTATTCAGAGATCAGCCCTCCATCATAGAAAAACTGCTCTTGGGTTTTTTTGAAGAAGCCTTTTTTCCTTTCGGATTATGAATAATAATTAAATGGTATATTCTCTTCAAAAATTAAAAGATCTAATTTTTTTAAAAGCTCTTCATAATTCAAAGCTCTGCATAATCATAGTACATTTGTTTGGGATGGGATACTAGGAAATATTTTGGACACCTAAATTGGACACTGGAGGTCACAGGCTAGTGGAGAAAAGACACACTGTCGTGGCAAAGCTTTAATGGAAATACATGTAGATTCTACATTTGCATGGCTTTCCAACCCCCAAGGTGAGCAAGAGGATGCATTTTGTGAATGGGGAGAGGGAGAGAATTTAGGAATTTTGAAAAATTCAAAATGTCGCATTCAACTTCATAGAGAAGCAAGGATAGCCTTGCAGTCAAGGCCCAGGACTAGGAGTTAGGAGTCACTGGCTCTTTATACAGCTTTGCCACAGACTTCCTGTTAACCTCTGTGTGCCTCAGTTCCCAAATCTGCGAAACTAGATTATTTTAATTGATTAGTATCAGTAAAGCACTTTGAAGTCCTCTTATTGAAGATGCTTAATAAATGCTAATTATTAATATGAGTAACAATAGTTTTATTAGAAAATACTATTTGTGGAAGAGGAAATCTTTATCTAGTGCTCTTGTTCTAAAGCAGGGGTCTCAAACTCAAATGACCACAAGGACCACATGAGGACTAGTACATTGGCCTGAGGGCTGCATCACTGACCCCCCCTCTCCCCCCGCCACTGCCCTGGCCATGCCCCCACTCCACCTCTTCCCACCCCTTCCCTGCCCCCATTCCAACCCCTTCCCCGAAATAAGGAATGCATTTGTGAGATTAGGAGTGGGTTTTTTGCCAACTTTTTCTGTTTTTTAAAAAACCTTACAGTATATTATAGTTACACATCTTTTGTCTATCTTAGATTATAAACACTTAGTGCAGAGATATTGACTTTTTTCATTTCTGTAAAATACCATGAACTCCAAAGACACTATGTAAATAATAATGGCTGCCTTCTCCCACCCTGTTACAGGTCGTCATTCAAGCAGAAAGACTAACCATTTATTTTAAAAATATTTTCTGCTGTAAAATAAGTACTTTTCTGAGGTTTTGGGCTATATTTATTACATGATTGTTAGAGGGAGGCATACTGAAATTTGTTAATCTATCACAGTTACAAACTGTAATTGTGTTTCAGTGCTCAAATTCAAGGTGGAATTGCTGAATCCTCTTCCTCCCTTTTCAGATCACGTCTCTGTTGGAGGACTTGGAGATAGCTTTTATGAGTATTTGCTCAAGGCATGGCTGATGTCAGACAAGACAGATGAAGAAGGCAAGAAAATGTATTATGATGCTGTTCAGGTAAATGAGATATTTAAATCTTTCTTGCCATAATAATCTAATCTATAATGTTCCTAAAGAAACAGGCTCTGGGGAGAATGCGGGATTTATGCCTTTGCTACCACAATGAATAAGTTTTTTAAAAACTAGTTGTTTTATAAGACTTTATCAAATATAAATCTTAGAACAGTGCAGATGCTGTGTGGGAATCTAAAACTGAACTGAAATTATTTCAACTCAAGTTATAAAAACAGTATCTAATATTTTAAAATGTGTATAAAATGTGCATTAGTGTGTAATTTTTTAAAGAAAGCTTTATCTGCAAGCAGTGCCAACAAGGATTCCATTTTTCCTCACAATAACATAAATTAGATACTTTTTTTGTCCCCTTTCTTATGTTTATGATACAGGAAATCCCTCTACTGTGTGTTTTAATTCCCAAAACATATTACTTAAACTGCTAAAGTATTTTGAATGTGGGCATAATAGTGTCTTAATATATAATCAGTCTGTGGATAATCTGATGAGGTTCAATAAGGATAAGTGCAGGGTCCTGCACTTAGGATGGAAGAATCCAATGCACCGCTACAGACTAGGGACGGAATGGCTAGGCAGCAGTTCTGCGGAAAAGGACCTAGGGGTGACAGTGGAAGAGAAGCTGGATATGAGTCAGCAGTGTGCCCTTGTTGCCAAGAAGGCCAATGGCATTTTGGGATGTATAAGTAGGGGCATAGCCAGCACATCGAGGGACGTGATCGTTCCCCTCTATTCGACATTGGTGAGGCCTCATCTGGAGTACTGTGTCCAGTTTTGGGCCCCACACTACAAGGAGGATGTGGATAAATTGGAGAGAGTCCAGCGAAGGGCAACAAAAATGATTAGGGGTCTGGAACACATGACTTATGAGGAGAGGCTGAGGGAGCTGGGATTGTTTAGCCTGCAGAAGAGAAGAATGAGGGGGCATTTGATAGCTGCTTTCAACTACCTGAAAGCGGGTTCCAAAGAGGATGGCTCTAGACTGTTCTCAATGGTAGCAGATGACAGAACGAGGAGTAATGGTCTCAAGTTGCAGTGGGGGAGGTTTAGATTGGATATTAGGAAAAACTTTTTCACTAAGAGGGTGGTGAAACACTGGAATGCGTTACCTAGGGAGGTGGTAGAATCTCCTTCCTTAGAGGTTTTTAAGGTCAGGCTTGACAAAGCCCTGGCTGGGATGATTTAACTGGGAATTGGTCCTGCTTCGAGCAGGGGGTTGGACTAGATGACCTTCTGGGGTCCCTTCCAACCCTGATATTCTATGATTCTATGATCAGTAAAATTACAGTACTGGATTAGTGTTGTATAAGCACATTAGTTATATATTCATTTTTCAGCTTTTGTGAAGTAACAAACTGCTTGAATTGAACTGTGATTGGAAAGTTTGCCCAAAAATAAAAAATTGTGCATAGTCACCCCCAAATGCAGAATACTGTGCAATAATACAGTCTTGACCACTGCGACCAAGTTCACATCCAAGAGAAAAGGCACACCCTCCTGCCCAGCAAAAGATCAAGGGGGAAGGATATGTTCTGGCCACCAATGAGAGGTCCAGAGATTGCTCACCACCTGGATGAAAACAGGAGACCAAGCTACCTTTATTAATGCCATCAGTTCAGATCCTTCTGGTCTTTTGGTAGGCTTCCTTTTGCCTACCAATTCCACCTCCATTTTTTCTGAACTGAGCACGAGCCAACTGTTCTTAATCTAGGTTTCTATTTGCCTCAGATACTGTAACAAAGGGGAGTCAACATTATCTGTGCTAGATGGTGAGGCAGAGCTATTCGTTAGCATAGTGATGATCCTGTAACTTACAGCATCCTTCAGTCTACCCATGCCTTACGTAAGTGTTGAACAAAGCTTTTCTACACAGGAAAGTGTTACCAGTTATACCGACATAATTATATGGTTTGGTTAAACTGATGTAGTTATACAAGTATAACCCCCTGTGTGGTCACACGTGTTCTGGTACAAAAGTGGCTTTATTTGGTTTAGTTTAAACCTGTTCCCAGGTGACATAAGCTACACTGAAAAAAATGCCTTCTTACACCAGAGTAAGGGTGGGTTGATGGGTGTGAAAGGGTGGGTTGATGGGTGTGAAAGAGTGTGTTATACCAGTTTAACTATGTTGGTTTAAATTCACACCTTAACTTATACTAGTTGTTGGAATTATTATCATTAATATGGGATACTACCATGACATCAGTTTAACCATAAATTCCTTTATTAAATCTAAAGGTCACATGATATTTCTACAATAGCTCTAAGCATGTCTAAAAAGCTTAAATAATAAGCATTTTACTATATCCAAACAATAACAGAACATTTATAGGTGTTTGATTAAAATACTTACAAAAGGGCTGACCCAGGGTACTTAGACCCATATTGGTCATTTTCAACTTGGTCAGGCAGGTATTAGCAATAGCCTTTTAAAAGAATTTTTTTATACCCTATAATAAACAAGTGATGTCATTGCCAATTATTAGACCTGAGCGAAGTCCATTTTATAATACATTAAACTAACACATATAGCCAATTATTTACTGCACCTGGTACCCAATTAACCATGTTTTATTTCAATTACTTCAGACCAAATCTTAAATAAGAAAACACTACAAGTTTAACACATCTCTTCTTTCTCATGATCTCATTCTTTGTGGTCACATGTTTTGGGCCTGTTTCTCATGCTAGTATCACAACCCAGTTGAAAACCATAGTTCACCCATGTCTAAGGTAGGCCTATATTCCAACACTGGTATAACTTTCCTGTGTAGACAAGCCCTAAGAAAGGGGACAGGACTGAACTGTGCACACCTCTGCATGTGAGAACTCTCAGCAAAGAGGAGATGATGCCCATCGTGATCCCTTGGGATCTGTTCAAGGAGAAAAGCTAATCTAGCTCTTCCTTGCTAGACATTTAGGTGGGTGAGCAGTACCTCACAATCAAGAAGTGTCGTTAAATCTAACATTAGTATGGCTATTTGAACTCTATTATTAATATGCTTATTATCATGTTTATATCTAAGGTGTATTTTAGGCATAAATAGCTCTTAGGTTGTTATTCAGCATTACCAGCCAGCAGAATTAGAGACACGGTGGTAGTTGGCAAGCTTATTAGTATCCAGTGATCATGAAGCATGTGCAAGACGTCTACATGTTATAACGTTGCTGGTAGAATGACATCCTTATGTGTGGTGGTGTTATGCTTTTGTCAGTACTGGCCCCTTATTCTTTCCACTGTCCTACTCTAAAAGCATTATGAATCTACTTCACATACGGTGGGATTAATTTTCCCCAATGCTTTCAGTGTGCGAGAGACTAACCCAAAGCAGTCACAGGGACCTGTATATTCCAATATACTCCCATCTGTCAGTGCTACTCCTCCCCACCAAAAAAGCAATTGTGCTGATGCAAGATTTAATGCCTAATTCATTACTTTATATTGCCCAGCAACTAAAAAGGTAAATGTCTATAGCATGGTGGGGTTTAGTTTTGTGTGAAAAAATCATTAATTTGGAGTTTGTTTAGAAAGAAGTATTTTGCTGAAATCTTCTTTTTCTTCTATCCAGGGCTTGTATGTTAAAAGCAAGCTCGTTTCTTTAAAATGTGATAATGTCCTTGCATGTTGTTTTCTTATGGCACCCATGAAAAGCAAGAACTAAATTGAAAATCTATATTTTTAAACTGTTGTTATTAAAATATATTTTTATGGTTGACCCTGTTTAAAATTTAGTTGGTTTGTGATGGGCAAAAAAAAAATAGAGGTATCCTCATTTCAATTACCAGAACATAATCTTATGAAGTATTTATAAAGCAATCTTTAGAAAGATTCCTAAAAACTGGAATTTATGTGGGAGAGACCATGAATAAATAACCAAATTTAGGCCTGTTTTCCCCCATTAAAAGGAAGCATTATACTTTAAGTAATCCGCATGTTTCAAGTGATTGTGGAGGTAGGAAGAATTTTAAAGAGCTAGTGCCTCATTGATGATGATGCCCAAGAATAAAGAGTCCACAAAATATTTTTTACTCCTCATATTTAATTGTTCATGAGCTAAAATATCAATCTACACACACACACACACACACATGCAATACAATAACTAGTCTGTTATTTTAGGATTAATGCAGTTGTTTTCTAAGGGACTGTCAAGTAGTTTAGTCAGAATATTGGTCCGAGCATAATTTATCACCTGGCAAAAAAAGAATCCTCCATTCTGAGGTGTCTGCAACATGGAGCCTGCCAGAATTATACAGAGCTACTGGGAGCAGTGGCCAGAAGGGCCAGTGCGAGTCCTGTGGCTGCTCAAACCAATCACCTTCCTTTTGGGCAAAATTAATTAATCACCCCATTTAGGGCCTGAAAAATGAGGCTGAGAAGGTACTGTGCATGTAAAGCACCTCCCTGACTGTGCAGGATGGAACATGTAATCCCCTAGCTATTGGCCAAGCAGCCTGGGGAGTCTACCTTAAAGGAGCTGCAGCAAAAGAGAGACCTCCTGACAAACAGTTCTAAAACCGATCTTGGTTGGAAGAGGAGACAGTCAGACCAAAGAACACTGTCAGTGGGGTACAGAAGGACAACCACCCCTTCCTACTGCTTACCTTCAAAGTGGTAACATATTCATTTTTGATTGCTTACAAAATAGAGGGATCCTATTCCAGTAGCCTTCTCTCTCCCCATGGTCGTAGTGTAGGGGGTGTTGCAGTGCTACTGCTGGGCAGCCTTTGCGGGTCCAACATATTGTCAAAGTTTGACTCAGACTCACAATTTATCAGACCACTCTGTTTTATTAGCAAAGCTGCTCTGCTAATACATTTAGAAGTGAGCCCCCCGAGTGGGGCTTGTGTCTTTTAATTTATACAGTTTTTTGGAGAACAAGTTACAGAGAAGTTACAGACAAAAGAAGAAAAAGATTGTAGTCACCACCCTTCGAGATCCCTGAGACCAGTCACGTATCTTCAATTACCTGCCACCCTTAACAATCTCCTTTAACAGCTTCCAGTTAACTTAACTAATTGCCCTTCACACCTTCCATTCTGATGCCTGCTTCTTAGACGTGCTGGCTCTATCCTAATTGCTTCTCCATTCAAAAGCTAACTGTCCCTACGTGTGCTCCCTCAGATACTTTGTAACATGTTTTGGCATGCTCTCTCATACACAATGTATCCAGCATGTCCCCTTATACAATGTTATACTTCCACAATATATAGAGAGAAACCATGGGAAAATCCTACCAAGTCTTTGGATAATGATCATCAGAGAGCAGGTGTGAAGACCCATCACACCCCTTCCACCCTGGGTCTAAACATCGTTTGGGAGTTTGAAACCAGAAACATGCTTGAATTTGCCTTATATTACATCTTGATAAAGCCCTTGCATCAAATTAACATGACAAAATTTATGTCCCCATAGGGTCAACAGACCTGTACAGCATTACAATACGTCCAGCCCTAGCATAAGCCTGTGTGACCCAACCAACTGGTTAAATGAATGCAGACCCATAGTAGGTGGTGCATAGAACTTTCACAGACAATCAGGGAGTAGTGAGCACTTCTATTATAAACTCCTATAAAACTGCTATAAAAATTCACATTTCACATCAAGCTAAAGCTTGTCATATGGTGCATGGCCTAGGCCCAGAAGCAATAAGTGTCAACCCTTTACAGGAAGTATTGTGGTATATATTTGCTATAAAAAAAAATCTTAATGTCTCAGGTATATTATGTGCGTATATTTCAGTGAAACTTGGTAGGTGATTAGTCTAGGATATGATGTAATTACTTTTTGTTAATAAGATATTTAACTTTCTACTTGAGTTCAGAAACTGGAACTTTTATGCCATGGCTGGCATAAACAGTTGTTCTGACCATATGGAGCTGCCAGTTGCATCTCCATAGGTAAGGATGAGTTGAGTTTTGCATGCAAAGTAGGAATTAAACTGCTCTGTTAGGTATGAAGAATACAACATATCCTTCCCAAAATTACAGCACTCGTGTACAAAACATTTGTTTGAGAATTCCCAAGTGCATACATTAGTTGGAGTTAAAATTAATTTTTAAATTGGTCCTTTAAGAAGTTTAGCACCCTTCTTGATATCTTTCCTCTCCCACCCCCAAAAATTACTTTAATACATATTCTTCACATTTTCCATAGAGCTAACGCATTTAAATCTTCTATGTAGACTACATTTTAATCACTTTTTTAGTGTTAACGATCACTTTTTGCCATTACTGTTCACAACTAAACTTTATTCTTCAGTAAGGCTGGCACATAAATGTATTCTTTTTCAGAAAAACAGTCAAAGAATTTCCTTCTTTCAAAATGGTTGCCATCTCCTATTATTGGCAATGGAGTAGATGCCACAGGCTGCTCTTAGCAGACATGGTCATCATCGCCCTTCGCGTCTCCCAGCAGTTCTCCTCTCTGCATCCTGATAGTGTGGAGACCTTCTCTGAGGAAAGGAGGGCTTCACTTCTATCAGGAACAAAAGGAGTTTATGGCAGTTTATGACCTCAGTCCTATTGAGAACATTAGGAAATAGTGGCCATTTTGAAAAAGGACAATTCTTTCTGTGATTCTGAAGAAGATCTTATTCTTCAGTTTATGCTGACAGATATACTTTAATTTATGAAGAATAATGAAAAAATTACTATTAGGGCTGTCAAGCGATTAAAAGATTAATCAAGCAATTTAAAAAATCACAATTAATCGTGCTGTTAAATAATAGAATACCATTTATTTAAATATTATGGATGTTTTCTACAGTTTCAAATATATTGATTTCAATTACAACACAGAATACAAAGTGTACAGTGCTCACTTTATATTTATTTTTTATTACAAATATTTACACTGTAAAAAACAAAAATAGTATTCTTCAATTCTCCTAATACAAGTACTGTAATGCAATCTCTTTATCATGAAAGTTGAACTCACAAATGTAGAATTATGTACAAAAAATAATTGCATTGAGAAACAAAACAATGTAAAACCTTAGTGCCTACAAGTCAACTCTGTCCTATTTCTTTTTCAGACAGTTGCAAAAAGACACAAGTTTGTTTACACTTGTAGGAGATGATGCTGGCCGCTTCTTGTTTACAGTGTCACGTGAAAGTGAGAACAGGCGTTCACATGGCACTGTTGTAGACGGTGTCACAAGATATTTACGTTCCAGATGCGCTAAAGTTTCATGTGTCCTTTCATGCTTCAACCACCATTCCAGAGGACATGTGTCCATGCTGATGATGAGCTCTGCTCGATAACGATCTAAAGCAGTGCGGCACAACGCATGTTTATTTTCATCATCTGAGTCAGATGCCACCAACAGAAGGTTGATTTCCTTTTTTGGTGGTTCGGGTTCTGTCATTTCCACATCAGAGTGTTGCTCTTTTGAGACTTCTGAAAGCATGTTCCAGACCTTGTCCCTCTCAGATTTTGGAAGGCACTTCAGATTCTTAAACCTTGGGTTGAGCACTGTAGCTATCTTTAGAAATCTCACATTGGTACCTTCTTTGCATTTTGTCAAATCTGCAGCGAAACTGTTCTTAAAATGAACATGCGCTGGGTCATAAGAACAGTCATGCTGGGTCAGACCAAAAGTCCATTTAACCCAGTGTCCAGGCTTCTGACAGTGGCCAATGCCAGGTGCCCCAGAGGGAATGAACAGAACATGTAATCATCAAGTGATCCATCCCCTGTCGCCCAATCCCAGCTTCTGGCAAACAGAGGCTAGGGACACCATCCCTGTTCATCCTGGCTAATAGCCATTGGTGGACCTATCCTCCATGAACTTACCTAGTTCTTTTTTGAACCCTGTTATAGTCTTGGCCTTCACAGATGCACAGGTTGCCTGTGCGTTGTGGGAAAAATACTTCCTTTTGTTTGTTTTAAACCTCCTTCCTATTAATTTTATTTGGTGACCCCCTAGTTCTTGTGTTATGAGACAGGAAATAACACTTCCTTATTTACTTTCTCCACACCAGTCATGATTTTATAGACCTCTATCATATCCCCCCTTAGTCATCTCTTTTCCAAGCTGAAAAATCCCAGTCTTATTAATCTCTCCTCAAACAGCAGCCATTCCATACCCCTAATCATTTTTGTTGCACTTTTCTGAACCTATTACAATACATCTTTTTTGAGATGGGGTGACCACATCTACACGCAGTATTCAAGATGTGGGCGTAGCATGGATTTATATAGAGGCAATATGATATTTTCTGTCTCATTATCTATCCCTTAATGATTCCAAACATTCTGTTCACTTTTTTGACTGTTGCTGCACATTGAGTGGATGTTTTCAGAGAACTATCCACAATGACTCCAAGATCTCTTTCTTGTGTGGTAACAGCCAATTTAGACCCCATCATCCAAGACTGCTATAACATGAAATAAATGGCACAATGTGGATAAAAAAGAGAAGGAGACATAAAATACTCCCCCAAGGATTTCAGTCACAAATTATTTAACACATTAGTTTTTTAATGAGTATCATCATCATGGAAGCATGTCCTCTGGAATGGTGGCCAAAGCATGAAGGGGAATACAAATGTTTAGCATATCTGGCATGTAAATACCTTGCAATGCTGGCTACAAAAGTGCCATTTGAACACCTGTTCTCACTTTCAGGTGACATTGTAAATAAGAAGCAGGCCACATTATCTCCTGTAAATGTAAACAAACTTGTTTGTCTTCGCGATTGACTGAACAAGAAATAGGACCGAGTGGCATTGTAGTCTGTGAAGTTTTACATTGTTTTGTTTTTGAGTACAGTTATGTAACAAAAAATCTAAATTTTTAAGTTTCACTTTCTTGATAGAGATTGCACTACAGTAGTAGTATGAGGTGAATTGAAAAATATTGTTTCTTTTGTTTGTCATTTTTACAATGCAAATAGTTGTAATCAAAAGTAATATAAAGTGAGCACTGCACAGTTTGTATTCTGTGTTGTAATTGAAATCAAGATGTTTGAAAATGTAGAAAACTTCCAAAAATATTTAATAAATTTCAGTTGGTATTCTCTTTAACAGTGTGATTAAAACTGTGATTAATCATGCTTAATTTTTTTAATCGTGTGCATTAACTAAGATTAATCGACAGTCCTACTCTTAATCTATTTCTTTTCAAAAACTATTGCACCACATCAACTCAATGAAGACAATTTTGTGGGGTTTTTTTGTTTTTTTTGTTTTTTACTAAAACCTGTTCCTTTACCACATAGATGAGCATGTTTTGTATTGCATCTTATTACATCTGGGCATACTTTTAACAAGACTCTATAACAAGCTGTATAAGTAGATTTATGTCTGTCATCATTAGTCTTCCACTGTTCACTTAAGCCCTCTGGTGAAGCCAAAACAAAGTCTACACCCCATATGTTCGTTGTTGTAAACAAACTTTCTTTCTGGAAGAATTTGAAAATGGAGGACTTCCCTCCCTCCTCTCCAAAAAGTTAAACCCATGTGCAGGGAGGAGGGGATTGAAAGAACAGGCAGTGGAGACTCCTCTAAGCTGCTTTCTAGCCCACAACATTCCTTTTTTCCTTCTCTTCCTATCTCTGCAGCCTTATGTTAGCTGTCATTTTGTTATTAAACTGCTCCCAGGTAGCATCTGCTGCTGTTCCCTTTATGATGATACACTCCAGCCACTTCCTCCCTGCAACCTCTTGCATTGCACCCTCTATTCTAGCTGTCTTGATAGAGTGCTAACTGTACTCTTGCCCCTGTTCTCTCAAATACATTTCTGTTTACTGTGAAGGAAAACTATACCAGTTCCAAACAATTATCCATCAGTAATGTATTTTCATCTAATCAAAAACCACCTCTTCTAGTTTTTTGATTCCTTGCAGATGCTGTAAATTGGTTCATGTAGAGAATATTTCACTATGTAGAATGAAATAATAAATTTATCTCATAGTGATAAATGTGAAACCACCAGATTCACAAGTGGGGAAACATCATTGGAATTATTCCGAGATCAAATCTTTGTTGAAATTGAGTTAAAAGTTAAAATAAATGACATGTATGTTTTAAAAAAAAAATCTATGTATTATATAAAAAGGAAAATAAATTGGCCATAAGTAGACAATTTTGAATTTCATGCTGTCCTGAACTATTCATCTATAAAGATTCCCTTTACCACTACCCCACACCAATATCCTTTTCTAATACATTTTAGAGACTTGATTTCCCTGCCAGAACTTTTCACACCACAAATTGTGAAATACTAATTTATATGGGATTGGGACTGCAACATACCACTAAAATTCAGAGACTACAAGAGCTCATATTTTAATGCTTGGCTGCACCAGGAATTATTCCTGATTAACTCCATGTGTGGAGACACTTATTCCAAAATAAGACTGACTTTTTCCAATTTAACTTAATCCATTCATGCCAGAAGAACACTGACACATGGACTTAATCTTTCAGGGCAACCAGTTGGCATTGTTAGGGAAAGAGTAGAGATCAGTAAGAAAGAGTGGAGATCAGGTGGGCAGTGATTGGAGGTAGGGACCAATTTATTGGGCTTTTGTGAAAGATGTGTTTGTGTTTCAAAATTAAGTTTTATAATACAAACTACCTCGCAGCCTTAACTATAATCACTAGAGTCTATTGATTCCACTTTGGATCAGGCCTTTAAGTGGCTTCATGATGATCAGTGGCTTTATCATGCATGGGAATTAAATCAATCTTTGCTATGTATAATAGTTTGATTTATGAATTGGTTTATTTTAATGTACCCAATCTAGCTGCTAGATAATTTATTGTAGAATTACCAACTGTTACCAGAATAGTGATTTTTTTTTTTAAGGGATGCTACTCTGAGACAGGTTTGCCCTTTCGGTTTACAAAAAGTTTTAGTTTGAGGTTGTTTTGTCTTAAATTATTGACAGTTTAATATTAGAATTTACTAATATTCAGAAAGCAGTTACCCACACAACTATAGGCTATCTTAAATAATAGCTTATTTTATTATAACACAAAAATCATTTTATTGCATAGCAGTTGAAAGTGTCTGGAAATTCTTTGTCTGTTTATTTTTACTTTCCAATACAATTATGCAGTAATATATTTCACTACAAGCTTCTTTGAGTCCAACTTCTTAGTTATATAATTATAAATGAAAATATTTTAAACCCTATTGGAATAACCAATGAAAACAAGCTTTAAACAACATTCTTTAAAAAAATAATTACCCAGCTACTCCAAAAGAAAGACGCTTCCCCACCTGACAGAAAAGCAATTTTTCATGCATTTGGAATGCAATCTCTGTAATCCTGTTGCCAGCCATATTGGAAGGGGAGCAGAATCCATGTTCCAGCCTCTATTCCAAATAGGCTAAGGAAGAGAGAGAACCCAGGAGGGAGCATTTGGGATGGAGGAAGAAGAAAAACAACACTGAAGGTTCCAGGGGGGAAAGTGGGGGAGAATGAAAGGAAGAGGATAAATCGGGAAAAAATAGGGGTATACGAGACACACTCACGCTCTCAAAGTCCCACATGACAGTTTCATAAGCAAACTAGGGAAATGTGGTTTGGATGAAATTCCTATAAGGTGGATGCACAAGTGGTTGAAAACACATACTCAAAAAGTCGTTATCTGTCCAACTGGGAGAAAGTATCTAGTAGGGGCCCACAGGGGCCTGTTCGGGGTCTGGTGCTATTCAGTATTTTCATTAATGACAGATAATGGATTGGAGAGTATTCGTATAAAAGTTGTGGATGACACCAAGTGGGGAGGGGTTGCAGGCACTTCGAAGAACAGGACTTAAATTCAAAATGACCTTGACAAATTGGAGAATTGGTCTGAATTCAACAAGATGAAATTCAGTAGAGACAAGTGCAAAGTACTACATTAAGGAAGGAAAAATAAAATGCACGACTACAAAATGGGGAATAACTGGCAAGGCAGTAGTACTGCTGAAAAGGATCTGGGGGGTATAGTGTATCACACATTAAATATGAGTCAACAATGTGATGCAGTTAGTATCATTCTGTGTTACATGTAAGACACAAGAGGTAATTGTTCTGCTCTACTCAGCACTGGTGAGGCCTCAGCTGAAATACTGTGTCCAGCTCTGGGGACCACGCTTCAAGACAGATGTGAACAAATTGGAGAGAGCCCAGAGGAGAGCAACAAAATAAGAGGTTTAGAAAGCAAGACCAATTAAGAAAGATAAAAGAATTGGTCAAGCTTCGTCTAAAGAAAAGAAGACCGAGGGGGAGACCTGATAGCGTTCAAATGTGTAAAAGATTGTTATAAAGAGAACGGTGATCAGTTGTTCTCCATGTCCACTGAGGATAGGACAAGAAGTAGTCAGCTCAGTTTACAACAAGAGAGATTTAGGTTACATTTGAGGAAAAGTTTTCTGTAAGGAGAGTTAAGCTCCAGAACAGGTTACCAGGGGATGTTGTGGAATCCTTGTCATTGGAAGTTTTGAAGAACAGTCTTTTAAATAGTCAGAGATGATCTAGGTATATTTAATTTTGCCCCAATATTGTGTGGGGGTGAACCTTGTGAATCCCTTCCAACCCTACATTAGCATAAGATCCACATTAGGAAAGTGTGAGAACCCCCTGACTTGTATCTTTATCGTCAAAATGGAAGGAAGTCTTCATCTGCCAAAACCCACATTTTCAGTTCCCAAAACAGAGTTTTCAAAAATGTGTGAGGATTTTTTTTTTCAAGCAGTTGTAATTTTTTAGCAAAGTTCTGTATCATGTGAGGAAAACTGAATTGCCTGAAACTGGGGTAGCTACAGGGAATTCAAAGGAATCCAAAAGAGGAGGAAGAATAGGTTGAGGAACTTCCTAAGTCAGTAAGTGATGCCAGAGAAAAGACAAAGTGTCACTGGTAAATCCTTAGGCATAGGAGAGACAAAGACAAAGTTAGTAGTTTTCAGAATTTGTTGGCTTTATTTTTGTAGGTGCTCAGATAGCACAACATAAGTACCTTGATGGATAGATGCAGTAAAAGTTAATAAAGAATTTTCTGCTGATGTTACAGTATATAGAAGACCTTTATTGCTACTAAAAATAACATTGGCATTAAAAGGGAACAAATAACTATGATCAATACTTCCCATGTATGGTCAGTTTATTGTTTTTATCTTTGTTTTTTAATGGTTCCCTGTACTGTTTTTTGGGGGAGGGGGGCAGGGGGTGATTTAGTGTGGACTATCAAATTTATCTTCCCTTTAATTTATCTTCCAGCCATCCTTTTGGGTTTTATTATTGTAATGGAATAAACTAAGCATTTGGTGGACAACTGAATAAACAATAGCATTGTTCATCTTCAGTCCCTTTCAAGAGCACATGGGTCCCATTCCCTGTGACTGTCATCTTATGTTTTCAGATTTTTCTTTATGCCTCCCATTTAATCTCATGATACATTTGTGGCTAAATTGGAGAGAGTCCAGCGAAGGGCAACAAAAATGATTAGGGGTCTGGAACACATGACTTATGAGGAGAGGCTGAGGGAACTGGGATTGTTTAGTCTGCAGAAGAGAAGAATGAGGGGGGATTTGATAGCTGCTTTCAACTACCTGAGAGGTGGTTCCAGAGAGGATGGTTCTAGACTATTCTCAGTGGTAGAAGAGGACAGGACAAGGAGTAATGGTCTCAAGTTGCAGTGGGGGAGGTTTAGGTTGGATATTAGGAAAAACTTTTTCACTAGGAGGGTGGTGAAACACTGGAATGCGTTACCTAGGGAGGTGGTAGAATCTCCTTCCTTAGAAGTTTTTAAGGTCAGGCTTGACAAAGCCCTGGCTGGGATGATTTAATTGGGGATTGGTCCTGCTTTGAGCAGGGGGTTGGACTAGATGACCTCCTGAGGTCCCTTCCAACCCTGATATTCTATGATTCTATGTAAGCGGGGGAATAGTCCCGCTATTGTGGGGAACTTTCCTGGCTTCTGCATTACCCCGGTAAGTGGGCTAGCGAAAGGATCTGAGTCCTCGCTTCCACTTCCTTTACCCGGTGGCCTCCCTGCCCTTGAGGACTCCCCTTCCACTCTCCTATCTGGCAGAGTCCTCGTAACCCCAACAAGGCTGGGCCCAGGATTCCTGGGGGGCTCGACCCCCAACCCTGCTGTGATTACCTAGGACGGGCTACAGTGTCCCCACTCCGGGGTACTCTCTCTGCACTGGGCACTTCCCTGACCCACTGGCCATTACATACAATTTAAAGCAAATGCAAGTTATTTAATCAACAATTAATTTTAAAAAGAATAAGGAAAAATGGGAAAGGTTAAAGGAAACACATCAACCCGCTCTGTGGCAGGGAACATCACAAACAATGTCTCTGGAATGTCAGGGCAGTTCACAGTCTGTTCCTTGTAAGTCCCAGGCCTTTTTCTCAGGCCTGGCTGTGCTGTAGGGATGCTGTGGGTTGGACGCTCGCTCTGGTGGTGGCCACATGCTCTCAGGCTCTAAGTGGTAGGACCCTTCTTCCCAGTGTCACCCCTGCCCTGTCGGGGTTACAATCCAAACCTGGCCTGCAGAGCCTCTTGGCTGAGGCATCTCCCTGTGCTGGACCCACTGCCCAGGGTCCCCCTTGTTCTCCCCACCTGCTCTCCAGCCCCAGCTCCACCACTGTCTCAGCGCTGCTGCTGGTCTGCCTCCAACTCCATGGGGCTGCTTCTTTGGCCCCTCTGCCTCTGGTTGCTAAGCTCTGCTCCCAGGACAGGTCTGCTCTGCAGGCTGCTTCTGTGACTCTGCTCCCAGCACTGACCTGCTTCCTGGGGTGCTTTTCTGGCCCCTCTGGCTCTGGTTGTTGCAGCTCTGCTCCCAGGGCAAGTCTGCTCTCTCTGGGCTGTGCCTCTAGCTTTGGGGTTGCAGCTCTGCTCCCAGGACAGGGTCTGCTCTCTCTGGGCTACTTTTCTGGCCTCTCTGGATCTGGCACAGCTCTGCTCCCCAGCTTAGCTTGGTCCCACTCTGTCTGACTCAGGCAAATCCAGTTCACACGGAGGACCAGGACCTCCCTGGCCTCCTGACTCTCTGATTCGCCTGCCCGTCCTGTCATTGAGGCTGACCTGAAGCATTGGCGTCTCCCTATTGTTCCTGGGGACTATGAGTCTCAGGGTCCTGATTCCCCATCGACGCTTCCCCCCTTTTTAGTACTGGGAGCTAGCAACTAAAACACCCCCACTGAATGTTAGTAAGGGGGCAACAGTCCCCTTACACACAGTGTACCTTCTGGTACGTACATAGTGTGTTCAGATTTCCCTAAATCTTGTGATGACAGACTTCCCCTACTCCTAATTCTTTCTCACGAGTATATTTCAGCATTTTTATTGCTGGGTTTTTCAGAGGTCTCCAAGACATCATACACTGAGAACTGCCTAGGCAGAACCCTGAGTTCATGTGGAGCTCTGCTGGCTTTTAGCTGTGCGCCAGGGTTTCATGTGGGTAGGCTTCTGCAGCTACATTTCTCAGTACAGCGTCAGAGCTTTAGTATGTTCACTTCTGGAATATGTAAAGTACATCAATTTAAATAACACTTTTTTTTGTAAAGGAACCATTCAGTGCACAAGAAATACTCATTACTTATAGCACTGCAAGCTGGGAACGTGCTGCTTTATTCAACTACATAGCAAACAGAGCAGGGGGAAAAGACAGGCGAGCTAAACAGGAAGTAAGGGAGGGCTAGATCATAGCTGCAGCTCATAATGTTCTGAATAGCCCTTGATGATCACTTGACTACACCCTGGCTTGAAGTGGTTTCCATCATATACAGGGTTTGAAGTTCGGGTCAATGGCTCTCAGCACCCCCACTGTACAAATTGTTCCAGCACCCCTGACCACTTCTGGTGTCATCAAAAAGCATTTATTTTTCTGTAAGCGGACTGCTGCTGCCTCAAATCTTCTCCAGTGTTGATAGATGTTCAGTGTCATTTCTGCTTGTGATGATGTCATAAATATAAAGGGAAGGGTAAACCCCTTTGAAATCCCTCCTGGCCAGGGGAAAGCTCCTCTCACCTGTAAAGGGTTAAGAAGCTAAAGGTAACCTCACTGGCACCTGACCAAAATGACCAATGAGGAGACAAGATACTTTCAAAAGCTGGGAGGAGGGAGAGAAACAAAGGGTCTGTGGGTCTGTCTATAGTCTGTCTTTGTCGGGGATAGACCAGAAATGGAGTCTTAGAACTTTTAGTAAGTAATCTAGCTAGGTATGTGTTAGATTATGATTTCTTTAAATGGCTGAGAAAAGAATTGTGCTGAATAGAATAACTATTTCTGTCTGTGTATCTTTTTTGTAACTTAAGGTTTTGCCTAGAGGGGTTCTCTATGTTTTTGAATCTAATTACCCTGTAAGATATCTACCATCCTGATTTTACAGGGGGGATTTCTTCATTTCTGTTTACTTCTATTTTTATTAAAAGTCTTCTTGTAAGAAAACTGAATGCTTTTTCATTGTTCTCAGATCCAAGGGTTTGGGTCTGTGGTCACCTATGCAAATTGGTGAGGCTTTTTATCCAACATTTCCCAGGAAAGGGGGGGTGCAAGTGTTGGGAGGATTGTTCATTGTTCTTAAGATCCAAGGGTCTGGGTCTGTAGTCACCTAGGCAAATTGGTGAGGCTTTTTACCAAACCTTGTCCAGGAAGTGGGGTGCAAGGTTTTGGGAAGTATTTTGGGGGGAAGGATGCGTCCAAACAGCTCTTCCCCAGTAACCAGTATTAGTTTGGTGGTGGTAGCGGCCAGGACAACGGGTGGAATATTTTGTACCTTGGGGAAGTTTTGACCTAAGCTGGTAAAGATAAGCTTAGGAGGTTTTTCATGCAGGTCCCCACATCTGTACCCTAGAGTTCAGAGTGGGGGAGGAACCTTGACAGATGGCCTTGGCAAAATTCCACATGTTAACAATATTCCATATGGCAATCTATTGTGTGGTATAAGCCCCTGTGGTTGTTTCTAGGGGTAACTTTTTTTGTCTTTACAATCCTGCTCCAGCCTCATCAGTTGGTATGCCTGCAACATGTCCAGCTTACTAAATTTTTGAACTTCTACCTAACACTGCCAGCAAGTCCTCCATCCATGGAATGGGGTAATAGTCTAACCTGAAGCCTTGACACACCTGACTTTATAATTCCCATAGATATGGATGGTCTTGGGTTTAACCACAGGAACTGTACGTGTGACCCATTCAGAAAATTGCACTGGTGAAATGATACCTTCTTTTCCAGTCTGTGCAACTCAGTCTGTCTTTTTTTCTGAAACCTTAAGGAACTGGAGTTGCTTTAAAGTATTTGGTATGACCCCATCCTGGGTGTAAATCCTGGCTTTTACACCATCCAAGGTCCCTAACCTTTCTTTAAAAGTGGCTGGGTGAGCATATAGGATTTCCTGGAATGCTGGTATTGTGCTACGATCTAATTTGAAAATTTCTTCCCAGTTTAGTTTTAGTTCTTGGAACCAGTCTCAACCTCCCAGGTTTTGCCTTTGTCCCTTGACCACTAGGACTGCTAAATTTTTCTTTTGGCTTTTATATTTTACAGGGGCAAGCACAGCATCTACTTCCCTTGCTGGGTTCTCTGCTGTAGGCACTCAGGGTCATTCTTGCATTCACTATCAGGCTCGGTTCTGCTTTGCATTGTTGATATGTTTGTAGATTCATTGATTGCAGTAGCTGAAACCCCTGTATTTAACTCTACTGTTACTTTGTAAGGTCCCACGTTCTTCCCTTATAGACAATACATAGTGTGTACCTCCTTTGTGTCTTCCTTTCTGCTTTCTTCTGTTTGCTCTGTTTTTTTCAGTCTACCCCGTCTGGGCTTGAGATGCTGTTTGCTTTGCATCATCTGGCTGAGTGTCCAGTCTTGAGGCACTTACGGCATTGGGCTGTCCCTTGCAGCTGGCTTAGCATTTTGCATATTGTATCAGCTTGATTGTCCCTGCATTCTAAGTGCAAACCTCGTAAGCTTTTCACTGCTTCCATTGCTGTTGCTAATTCTGCTGCTTTGGGCCAGGTTAAGTTCCCCTCTGACAGCAGTTGTCTTTGAATTCTCTTATTACTGATACCACAAACAAATCTGTCCCACAACATGTCCTCTAGGACGCTTCCAAATTACCAATATTCCATTAGTCTTTTTAGTTGTGACACATACACAGGTACACTTTCACCTTGCCACCTCATTCTAGTATGAAACTCAAAACATTCTGTAATAATGTTTGGCTTTGGCATGTAGTACTCTGTTAAAGTCTTCTGAAGGTCATTCAAACTCTTATCTCCTGGTTTCTGAGGTTGTAACAAACTCCTTAAGAGACAGTGGGTTTTACTGTCAGACACTGAGGAAAATTGCTTTCTGTTTTGTCCTGATCTATAATCTCATTTGCAATAACATAGTGGCCCAATCTTCCAATATATTGCTGTCAATCTTCATGTTCTGAATTAAACTCCTCAGTTTTCCCATGAATTACCATTTTTATCTTCTTCCTCCTCACCAGTTTTGTGAAGAGACCCACTCAGCGCATAAGAAACACACTTTAGTTGCAGTGCTGCAGTCTGGGAACCTGCTGCTTTATTCAGCTATATAACAAACAGTGGGAGAAAATGTGCACGAACAAAACAAAGTAAGGGGAGGAGGTGGAGCATGGCTCCAACCTCTAGTATTTTGAGTATCGCAATTAACCCGTTGACAATCACATTACTACACAATTATATTTGATACCATAACTATATCCTTTGAGTACAGTAGTATTTTAAGATGGAAAATTTGCAAGCTAAATCACTGAAGCCATTAAAAATATATCCTATGTATACAAGATATGCTTTTCATAAAACTGAGGGGAAGATCTGAATCATAAAATGGTATTTTCTTATCTTTTTAATTCAACATTTTTAGAAAATTTACCAGGTAGTATACAGACAGTCTCAGCAAATTTATCATGTTGTTGTATGCCAACCTGCGCTGGTAAAGAAGAGTTGCATTTTCTTTGGGCTAGAGGTTAATTAGCATCATTAGTGGCAAATAAAATCAAAGCAAAAACTATACTGAAGATAAAACTGAAAACAAAAAAAGCTGGATGAGTGTAAATTTATTACTTTCCTATTTTGTGCAATTTTGCCTTTGTATTTCACACATTGCTTACAAAGTAGTAAATTTGGCTTAAAAATGTATATTTTTGCAGTCCATAGAAACCCATCTGATCCGGAAATCTAGTGGAGGTCTGACGTACATTGCTGAGTGGAAGGGTGGCCTGCTTGAACATAAAATGGGACATCTGACGTGTTTTGCTGGAGGCATGTTTGCGCTGGGTGCAGATGGGGCACCCAATGATAAAACTGGGCGTCATATTGAACTTGGTGCTGAAATTGCTCGCACGTGTCATGAGTCTTATGATCGTACAAGTAAGTACAGTATGATGAATTTTGAGAGATTAGCTGTGATTTAATCTTTATCTATAATTCTGTCCTGGTTAAAACAGGTGCAGAAGGTATTGTATGGAACTCTGTAAAATTAATGTAAAGTCCTTTTTGTTCCCTCATTTAAACTGTTGTTTTGCTCTGAATAGTGACTCTAAAAATGGTCCCTCATTGTCAACAGATATGCTGTCTGTGTCTGTTGCATCTCATCTTCTTTCATTAGTGACAAAAATATTTTTGCTCCCTCCAGCTCTGTTGAACCCACCACAGATTAAATGGATTCTGTTCATTTGTGCATACATAGAACTATTAATGAAGTTCTAAATACAAGGACAGCATTCTGTTCAGAGTTTCTCCTGTGTAACATTTAGAGAGTAGGGTTACACAGAGATGACTGAATGCAGAATTTGTCCTTCAAGATCATTCTTAAAGTTGCTGAAGCAAGAAGATGAAAGAACCCAATCACGGTGAATTTTCCAGAGCGAACTGGAAAAAAATCAGCCACAATACACATGAAATATCCCACAATACAAGTTTTACAGTTACCCTTTGGAGTAGAACTGCAATTTAAAGCATTGATACAGCATATCCCTTTTGACCCAGCTATTGGGATTTCCCAAATATAACAATTATAAGGAGGAGTTTGGTCACCCCTGGCTAAAGTGTTGACTACATGTGTAATGTTAACTTCATATGAAAGTATGATTAATGTTTAGTAATTTACATAAACTGTCATGGTTTGTGCCTGAAAAGGAGCATTTGTAGGTCTTAATACTTATATTTACAGTGAAAAAATACTCAAACAATTGGAAGATGTATAGTTAAATTCCTGCATACAAAATCATTGCTAACATTGTTATACATTTAATTTTTATTGTCTAGGTATGAAATTGGGACCAGAAGCTTTCAGATTCGATGGAGGTGTAGAGGCCATTGCTACAAGGCAAAATGAGAAATATTATATCTTGCGACCTGAAGTTCTAGAGACCTACATGTATATGTGGAGGTTCACTCATGATCCAAAATACAGGCAGTGGGGATGGGAAGCAGTAGAGGTAACACATTTTGTGGGATTGTGTGGTGCGTTTTTAGTTTGTTTGTTGAGACAGAGTTCTCCTATTACAACTTAACATCTTGATAAATGATTTACTTTTGCTACTATTCAGTAACAGTAAACATGCTCATTTTGTGATTTGTTTGTCTAAAACAACAGGTAATGCAGTAAAATACTCTCTGGAGATTTAGATGAAATCAGATAATTTTGGCTTTGGCTAAACCCAGTCTTCCCAGTTATCTACATCCGTAAAACACCTCACAGTTTTTCTTTGTTAGTTGCCTCTTAGGCCAGAAATCCTGCAGGTCTGTACCAGGTGCATAGTCAGGGCTTATTGGGGAAATCTGAGCAGTGTCCGCTGTATGACCACTAATATGCACTAAAATTGATTTTTAGGGGAAATATACATTATTAAATGTTTTTCAAAAAGTGTTGTGTCAGGGATATTTAATAATTGCATTTTGATGACACAGTGAATAGGTTTCTTAAAGTAAATTTCAGCCAAGATTTCAAAAGTGACCAGAGATTTTTGACAGCCAATTTTAGGAGTCTCAAAACTTAAGTCACTTTTGAAAATCTTGGCCTTAATTCATATTGTTTAAGGCCACAAGTAACCATTAGATCATCTAGTCTTACCTCCTGCATATTACAAGCCACTATGTTTCACAGTTACTCCTGTACTGAGTCAAATAACTTGACTAAACCATAATTTGAGTTGGGCTTACGCTTCTCTTCCGGAAAGGCATCAGTCTTGATTTGAAGACATCAAGAGATAGAGAATCCACCTCTTCCCTTGGTAGTTTGTTCCAAAAACCAGGACTCACCCTCATTGTTTAAAGTTTGTGCCTTATTTCCTAATTGAATTGTCTGGTTTCAGCTTCCCATCTTTGGTTCTTGTTATATCTTTATCAGCTAGATTAAAGAGTCCTTTAGTACCTGGTATTTTCTCCCCATCACAGTACTTATGTAATATAATGAAGTCACTTCTCAATCTTGTTTTATGAGCCAAACTGACATCTTTAAGTCTATCACTGTAATGTATCTTCTCCAGCTCTCAAATTGTTTTTGTGGCTCTATTCTACTGTCTCTCCTGTTTTTCAACATCCTTTCTAAAACGTGGACATCAGAACTGTATTCAGTATTCCAGGCTCAGTCTCTCCATTGCCATATACAGAGGTAAAATCTATTCTCAACTCCTGCTCGTTATTAACCTGTTTATACATCCAAGGATCGTGTTAGCCCCTGGTAGCCACAGCATCTCACTGGGAGTGCTTGTTGAGTTGTTTTCCACTATGACCCCTAGATACTTTTCAGAGTCGCTGCTTTCCAGGATACAGTCCTTGTTCCTGGATTATTAATTTTGTATTTGGCTGTATTAAAACACATTTTGTTTGAATGGGCCCAGCTTACCAAGCAATCCAGATCGCTCAGTATCGCTGCCCTGTCTACTCATCATTATTTATCATTCCAGCACTCTTTTCTCTCACCCACAAATTTTATTAGCGGTGATTTTATATTTACTTCCAGATCATTCAGGTAAATGTTGAATAGAATCAGACCTAGTTCTTCAGAAGCTCAGTAGAAATACCCCATTTAGTGTTGATTCCCTATTTATGATTATTTTCTGAGCTCTGTCAATTAGCCAGTTCATAATTCATTTAACATATGCTTTTTAGATATTGTGTAGTTTTGATTTTTTTAATCAATGTCATGTAGTACTAAGTCAGACATTTTACAAAAATCTAAGTGTTACATCTACATAGTTACTTTGTGACCCAAACTAGTAATCTCATCTAAGAATGAAATCAAGTTTGTTTGACAAGACTTATTTTCCATAAAACCATGTTGACTGGCATTCATTATATTCCTATCCTTTAATTCTTTATCACGTGAACCCCCTATCAGTGTTTTCCTTATTTTGCCTGAGATTGATGTCTAAGTAAGAGACCTATTGTTACCTGGCTCATGCCACTTACCTTTTTGGAATACTGGCACAATGTTAGAACTCTTCCAGTTTTGTGGCATTTTTCTGATATGCCAAGATTTATTAAAAATTAACTCAATGGGCCAGAGATCTCCTCAGCCAGCTTTTTTAGGACTTCTGGGTGCAAGTTATTCAGAACTGCAGATTTTAAAATGTGTATCCCTGTTGTTCACCATCCTCCTTGGTTAATAATGTACTGGAAAATGCTGCTCAAGCTTTGGCTGGCTACCTGCACTTTCTTATCCATGATCTTTTTGGGAGCTTCCTTCTCGAGCCTTTGTCTTCATCTAGTAGTAGTGCTGGTGGTGTTCTCTTCTTCAATGCTGGGTTGAAAATAATTAGCATCACTATAGATACCTGATAAGTTACTGCATAATGTGAAGATTCACCAGCTCAATACATGGAGAAGCTCTCCCTATCTCTGTTACAAATTCAATATAAGTTATAGATTCATAAAGCCCAAAGCCAGAAGGAACCATTCTGATCATCTAGCCTGACCTTGTATAGGGATACAGGTCATTGGACTTCGCTGAATTAATTCTTGTTTGAACTAGAGCAAAAACATCCAATCTTGATTTAAAAATCAAGTTGTTCCAATGGTTAATTACCCTTGCTGGTAAAAAATTGAATCTTTCTTCTATTTTGAAGCTGTTGAGCTTCAGGTTCCAGCCATTGTAACTCATTCTGCCTTAGTCTTCTAGACCAGGGGTCGGCAACCTATGGTATGCGTGCCAATTTTTAATGGCACGCTACTGTCTGCCGGACCCGGGCAGACAGCACCTTGCCACTAAAAGTCAGGCCCACCCACTGCTCTCTCCTTGCAGGACAGGCAAGCTTCCCCCTCCCCCAGCCTCTTCCCCGAGCGTGCTGGATTCCTGCCCCTCCTTCTCTCCCTCCCTGCGGCTGATCAGCTGATGGCCCTTGCTATGGAGGGGGAGAGGTAAAAGCCGGGGAGAGGTAAAAGTTTGGTTACGTTGGGAGAGAGGTAGTTTGGTAAGCGGACATGGGTAGAAAGGGAGTTAAAGGGCATGTTGGCCCCACAGAGATGTCAAAGTTAGGTTGTGATGGATGGCCTGTTTTGGTAATAAGCGTGTGACTGGGGAGGAGTAGAGGGTATGGACAGTTACTGAATGTATCATTTTCTTTTCTGGATTTGTGTCAGGTATGGTTTGTGGGGCGCGGCAACCCTGACTACTTCACAGTGACTTTTTTTGGGTATTAATTTGCTAATTTCCCCTCTAGCCCCAGGCCGTGAGCCCATAATTTGAGTTGGGCTTACTCCTCTCTTCCAGAAAGGCATCAGAAACTAGTCTTGATTTGAAAACATCAGGAGAGAGAGAATCCACCTCTTCCCTTGGGCACACCCTTTACTAAATAATTTTTCATCAACACTAATATGCCCTGATTCCACCCCTTCCCCAAGGTCCCCGGAGCAGAGAGCTTTCTTTTTTGCTAGTTTTTTAAATTAATAATTGACGCCTGGAGTTTGGCAGCGAAGAGGTGAGGGGGAGATGGGAGGTCAGATGTGGGTGCTAATGCAGGGGCTAATAGAAATTTTATCTATCAGTAATAGTACATAAGCTCTTGTTTGTCAACCAGTGAATACAGATCCTTCTTTGTTGTAGTGTAAAAATCTTTTATTCACACCTGGCTTCCATCAGTCAATCAGTTTGTGTGTGCAGCACAAACTTTCATTAACTTTTAAAATAACCCTCAATCCAACATCTAAAACAATTACCTGTTGCACCATATCTAATCAGAGATTACTAAAATATGGGTACATGGAAAATATTTTAAGAGATATCTGTCAACAATGAAAAGTGGGACTACTATACTACCAAGGAAAAGTTCAGCCAGATCCCAACTTCAGTGACTTCCCTTTAAAAATTTATGAAAAGAAACCAAATAAAAATTATATAGAAAATTCAAAGGTTATAAAAACTAATCCTATGTGAAATTTCATACTGATTAGCCACTTACTTTTAAATAAAAGAAGGAATTTATGCCCCATTTCAAAGCTCATTTTAGAAAACAGCCCTAACTGTGAAGTCACACCAAATGCCACCATAATACAGAAATAACAAATTAATGCAGGTGTATCTAATAACCTAGTCCTTGGGTTTCTTGTAAATTTAATGCTAACTATTCAGCTGGTTTCTTGTAAATTTCAGTTTTAATAATGTTAACTGTTCAGCTGGATGGTAAAATGATCAGCTATGAAAATGCTTTTCACACAAATCCAGACTACCTCCCATACCTTTCCTGGTGCCAACTGTCCCTTACACAATTGCAAAAACCTCCACCTTCTGTAATGCTTATGCTTGTCAATACAAAATTCTGCAGCACATTGAAAAATTAAAAAATTTGGAAACAGCATAAACTGAATTAAGAACTAATAGATAAGAGGGGGGGATACTGTAGTGATTGCATTATACATTTTCATATTTATTTCAGTATAAACCTCCAGTTTTAAATTTATCAGAAGCTGATGTAGAATCTCCAGTCTGCTGCTCAGAAGTGCAGAATAATATAGGGGCCTTGCCACAGAATTCAGTTCAAACTTGCTGTGGAGTATACAGGGCTTTCTTTGTAAGGGTATAGCTCTGCATTATAGAAGCATAGAATCGTAGAAATGCAGGACTGGAAGGGACCTCAGTAGGTCATCTGCACTGAGACAGGACTAAGTATTATCTAGACCATCTTTGATAGGTGTTTGTCTAACCTGTTCTTAAAAACCTCCAATGATGGAGATTCCATAGCCTACCTAGATTATATGTTTCAGTGCTTAACAACTCTTGACAGTTGGAAAGTATGTCCAACCTAAACCTCTTTTGCTATAATTTAAGCCCATCATGTCTTTCTGTCCTCAGTGGCTAAGGAGAACAATTTATCACCCTTGTCATTATAACAACCTTTTACATACTTGAAGATTGCTGCCATGTCCCCCCTCGGTCTTCTCTCTCCAGACTGAACAAACTCAGCTTTTTCAGTCTTTCCTTGTAGGTGTGTTTTTCTTGACCATTAAATCATTTTTGTTGCTCTCCACTGTGGTGCCTAGAACTGGACACAATACTCCAGTTGAGGCCTTATCAATGCTGAATAGAGCAGAATAAATAGTTCTCATGTCTTGCTTACAACACTCCTGTTAATACATTCCAAAATGATGTTCTATTTTTTGTAACACTATTATGTTATGTTGACTCATATTTAGTTTGTGATCCACTCTAACTCCCACATCCTTCTCTGTAATTCTCCTTCCTAAGCAGTCCTTTCCCATTTTGTATTTGTGCAGTTGATTATTCCTTCCTGAGCGTGGTATTTTGCATTTATTGAATTTTATCCTATTTATTTCAGACCATTTCTACAGTTTGTCAAAATCATTTTGATTTCTGATCCTGTCCTCCAAAGTGCTTGAAACTCCTCCCAGCTTCATATTGTCTGCAAACTTTATAAGTGTCCTGTCTATGATATTATGATTATTAAAATCATGTATGAAGATATTGAACAGAACTGGACCCAGAACAGATCCCTGCAGGACCCTGCTCAGTATGTCCTTGAAGCTTGGACCTGACAAAATACATCCTAGAGTACTTAAGAAACTAGCTGAAGAGATCTTTGACCCATTTAGCTTGACTGTGAACCATTGATGACTGCTCTGAGTAGTTTTGTAGCCAGTTGTGCTCCCATCTTTAGTAGGTTCATCTAAGCTAGGAACATGTAGCTGCATTTCCCTACTCATAGATATATATGAGACAGTATCAGAAGCCTTACTAAAGTCAAGCTATATCACATCTACTGCTTCCCGTGTCCAAAAGTCTTGTTACTCTATCAAAGGAGGATTTTAGGTTGGTTTGAGGTGATTTCTTGACAAATCCAAGTTGACTGTTTCTTCTTATTTTATTATCTTCTGGGTGCTTACAAACTGATTATTTGTTCCACTATCTTTCTGGGTACCGAAGTTAAGCTGTCCGGTCTATAATTTCCTGGGTTGTCCTTATTCCCCTTTTTATACATAGATACTTTATTTGCCTTTTTCCAGCCCTCTGGGATCTCTCCCGTCCTCCATGAGTTCTCAAAGATAATTGCTAATGATTGAGAGATCTCTTTGGCCAGTTCCTTCAGTAGTCCATAATGTGTTTCATCAGGCCCTGCCTCCTTGAAGACATCTAACTTGTCTAAGTAATTCTTTCCCTTTTTCAGCCTCAGATCCTACCTCATTTACACTGTTCAGTTTGTTAGTTGTCCAGTCATTGCTAACCTTTTTGGTGAAAACAAAAACAGGCATTTAATACTTAGACCACTGCTGCATTTTCAGTTATTGTCTTTCCCTTCACATAAAGTAAATGGGCCTACCCTACCCTTAGCCTTCCTCTTGGTTCTAATGTATTTGTAAAATGATTTCTTGTTACACTTTGTCCATAGTTAATTTAATCTCATTTTGCGCCTTGGCCTTTCTAATTTTGTCCCTACATGCTTGTGGTGTTTTTTATATTCATTCTTAGTAATTTGACTTCGTTTTCACTTTTATATGACTCGTTTCTGGTTTCAGGTTGTTGTAGATCTCTGGATTAAATCAGGAGTTTAATGATAATTGAGTCTAATATGATGGAATCTAATAGACTGTGCTAGAGATCTTTCTTTGAATACCTGTAGGATTATAGGGACTATCCTGTGATAGAGGGAGCCCTATTAATGAAAGGAAAATGAGATTAATATAAACTGTCACTTAGAAATAAGGCACGCATTTTTAACCATGAGAATAATTAACCATTAGAACAATTTACTGAGAATTGTGGTGGATTCTCCGTCAGTGACCACTTTACATCAAGATTGGATGTTATTCTAAAAGATGCACTCTAGGAATTATTTTGGGGAAATTCTCTGGGCCTTTGTTTTATACAAGGGGTCACACTAGATGATCACAATGATCTCTTCTGGCCTTCGTATCTATGATTCCATGGAAAATATTTGAAAGGGTGATCAAACCTTCTTGTTTCCTCACCCTGAAAATTCAGTTTTGTAAAAAAAAAAGTTACTATACTATACTATTTCTTCTATAAACTTGTTGTTTTTTGGGGGGGGTTTCACGTGCTGGTCCTTATGTCTGTTCAATAAATGGGTACACATGTGCATCATACACCTATAACTGAAAAATCTTGCAAGTCGTATCTGTTGGTCTGAGCCAGCATCGTGGATTGTCTCATGCTAAGCACCCACGCAATCCTCTGCTTTTGAGTCCAGTCCTTCTGAGGGATATTTTCAGCCCAGAAGAGGATGCTATCTCAAGGAGGAATTAAATCCCTTCTCTGACCACACACCAAAGCTTCCTTCCACTGGCACTGCAGGACCTCCAGTGGAAACTGACCCTGCCCTTTTATCAGCTGAATCTGATGTCCTGGATGAACCCCCAGAGAGGTTAGCCCAGACAGGGCTTCAGTTGTTTTGATGGACCCCATCCTCAGCCCAAGCAGGATTATCCTCCAAAGGATCGCTGGTATCCTGCTTTGGGGGGCCCTTCCCCACCCCCCCCCAACCAGCTTTTGTGACCCTTCATGCTGACCCTATTGGGGATCATGGGATCCTTTTGCCCAACACCCTGGACCTGTACACTCTACCAGAGAATTACTCTCCTCCTCGGCAACAGCAACTGGCTGTGCAGGACTGTGTGGAAGAGGAAGATGACAAGCTGGATACGCCAGTACTGGATGTACCAACAGGAGTAATCTTCCTCACCCAATGAGGCAATTATTCAGTCTTCACCATCCCCACCTGATGACCATAAACAATACCAATAATTGTTGCAGAGGATGGTGACAATACTTCAGATCCCATTATAAGTTCAGGATATAAGCACTTGGATACCCTGCAGCCTATAGGACCCAGTCAAGTAGCTCTCCTAGTGAATGAAACCATTATAGAACCAGCTAGAGCATATGGCCGACACAGGCAACATGTACCTTATTCCCCTAAAAGAGCTAAGAAACATTACTTTGTGTCAGCAAAAGGGACAGAATACTTGTTCACCCATCCTGCCCCAAAGTCCCAGGTAGTATAGGCAGCCATGGAAAGATCCAGGCAGCAACACACTAAAACCATTCCTGTGGACAACAGAGCGAAACAACTGGACCATCTCATGTCCACAGGGTTGTTTTTTGGGTGTTGCTACTTGGGTCTTTCCATGGCTGCTTGTACTACTAGGGACTTTGGGCAGGATGGAACATTCTGGAGTTCAGAATCTCTAACTACAAGGCCCTGTTAGCGACATATGACTTTATGAACTACTCACAAGACAAAACTCCCCCAGGAGGAAAGGGCCCAATTCCAAACCCTTGTTGAGGAAGGTAGAATTGTGGCTAAAACTTCTTTGCAAACTGTAGTTGGTGCGGCCAGTACCCCATCAAGATGTACACTGACCACTATAGTAATGTGGTGATAGTTGTGGCTTCATCTTCAGGTTTCTCCGGACACGTTCAGAGGTCCAGTGAGGACTTACCTTTTGATTAAACCAATATCTTTAGGGAGAAAACAGATGGGTTTTTGCGCTCACTAAAAGACTCTAGGACAGCTCTCTGCTCCCTGGGCATTTATATCCCAGCCATGAAAAGGAGGTGTCATTAACAGGTGTATGAGCCAACACCCTTCTGCAGTCTACCACCGAAGACCATAAAAATCACCACACAAGCACTAGAGCATGCGGAGTCCAACATATGCAGTCCCATCCACCAAAGGCAGATTAGCGTTTGTGGGGCCTTGGACTAGAGGAAGTGGGGAGCCCTCCCCACCCCTTCTGCCTGCAGTTCTCCCCTCTTCCCCCGCCCCACGCTCCTGCTAGGGAAATGAGGTTGGGGCATGGGGGCTTTTCCTGCTCCCCCCCGCCCCTCCCCCCCCGTCTGCCCAGCATTTCTGCCAGGGAGCAGGAGAAGTCCCAGCACCCTAACCCTGCTCCCCAGCAGGAGCGCTGAGCGGTCGGAGTGCAGGGGCACCCCAATTGGCCGGGGCCCTTGGGCATGGGCCCCATTGGTCCAGTGGCTAATGTGCCACTACCATCCACCTTGACAACAGCCATCCAACCTCATCCACCAGCCAAAGGTTACTTTTGATGGGTTGCTTTGAGTTGCGACCTTTAACAATGATGCCATCTCCAACCTGTTTCCAAAGTCTGTTTTGGTGGCCACCTTGCATACTCTGGGCACAATTGGAGGGCTATAACAATGGACAAGTGGATACTAGACATCATCCACTTCGGTTATACCATAAGTGTCTTTCCCTGCCTTCTTCAAAACACCCTTCCCAGCCCCTCTTCAAGGACCACTGTTACAAGGAGCAACTCTAATAGAAGGTGGACTCTCTTCTGGTTCAGGAAGATATAGAGCAAGTGCCACCTCAGCATCAAGAGAAAGGGTTTACTCAACTATTTCATAGATCCAAAGAAAAAGGGAGAATGGAAGCCCATTTTTAACCTATGTCAGCTATTTATTTATTTTTGCAAATGAAAATTCTTCATGGTTATGCTGGCATCAATAATTCCCTCCTTGGAGGAAGTCAAGTGGTTTGCAGCCCTCCAATGTGAAAGGTGTTTTCACCCATCCCACAGACAGTTGTTCAGTTTTCTGGTAGGACAGGAACATTACCAGTTCAGAGTACTTCTGTTTGGGCTGGCAGCAGTACCCAAGAACTTCATGAATGTCTTTTCAGTGGTCGTAGCACAAATGAGATAAAATGACTATACCATCTTCCTGTACTTGGACAAGTGGCTTCTAACGGGCAGATCGTATTTGGAAGGTGTCGGCAACCTTGTCCTTGCGCCACTTCTTGGCATACTTGGGAACATGCCTAAACATGGGGAAGTCTACTCTGACTCCCAAATATCTCATAAACTTTATAGGGGCACCCCTGGACTTGACCACAGTGAGGGCCTACCTCCCAGCAGACAGATTCCATACCAAGAGCAGTCTGATAAAAACAAGTCACTCGTAAACCCTGAACACCAGTCTAGGTCCATCTTTTTCTGCTAAGCCACATGGCCTCCTGTACTTACATAATTCTGTTCACCAGGCTACATCTCCATTGTCTGCAAGCCTGGCTCAGGGCAAGATATACATCAGACAGACATAGCATAAATGCTGTAGCAACAATCTCCATCAACATCAGTGCTTCACTTATCTTTTGGACAAACCTGAAATACATGTATTGGAGTCCCTTTTCTGCCTCCCACACCCAGCGTGACAATAATCACAGATGCATTCCTCATAGGTTGGGGAGCCCACATAAGCAGTCATAAAATATGTGGACACCTCGGAAGGCCAGGATGCATATCAATCTCTTGGAACTAATGTCAGTCAGACAGGCCTGCAATGCATTCCTACCATTCATACGATCCCAATGTGCCTAGATAACATCAGACAACATGATGCCATATAAACAAACAAGGTGGGGCAAGATCCGCTGGCCCCAGGTACTTGGTGCACCTGCGTACCCACATGTGGAACACAGATAGGGACCATCCATCTCACAGAACCTCCTTTTATAGTTAGTCACCTCCATTTTTGCTTTCCCCATAAATATATAATTATGCCAATATATGCACTCTGTCAAAAGTAAAAATACAAGAATTTTAAGTATATTTATCTAGTTCTGCAATTTCAGATCTTTCCCAAGGACACTATGACAAAAGGTTTCTCATTTAGCTGCAGTGTAATTGGATTTGGCAGACTAACAGTAAAATTGACAGAAGATTAATTTTCTTTAACTTAATTTTTTTCTCTCATGAATTCAGGCATTGGAACAACATTGCAGAGTAGATGGTGGCTATTCTGGAATTAGAGATGTTTATAGCAACCATCAAAGCCATGATGATGTGCAGCAGAGTTTCTTCCTTTCAGAGACCCTCAAGTAAGTTAGTAAGAAGACTTAATTTATATTAATGAACCTCTACAGATTTTCTTTACAGATGAGTACTTAACATTAGTAGTCTTGACATTCAGGTAATGTAAAATCTGACTGGAACAGTATGCAGCTTTTGTTACATGGCAGGCAGATAGATTGCATTTTTATTTATAAACTGAATTCTGTGACTTTTGGAAATATCTTTACCTCGGTTAAAGACACTTGATATTTATTGTTAAGAAATTACATCTCACAGTTTTGATAGGTTCTAGTTATACATGCCAATACCAGTACCACTGTTTTACCAGACAAGATGGTGAGATTGTCCTCTTGTACTGAATACTTTTCATGTCAACTATGGAGCAGAAAAAAAGGAACTAACTTTTATGGTAAATTCATACAGACTTGATAAGAGAACAAAAAAGGGGCCCTCATTCGCTCCTCAGCTTTTAATGAAAGAAAGGAAATCTTGCATCAATCTTTTTTTCCCCATTTCTTTCTATTCTTTGCAACCCAGCCTTGTATAATAACAATGTAATCCTGCAGTTTCTACTGAAAGTGTATTTTCCTAGTGGGTTTTTAATTTTGTGTCTATACATGTGGGATTTTTTTAAGAGCATAGTGTACAATCTAGTATTCTGTCTCCATAATACAGTCCTTTAAGCCAGCCATGTGAGGATTTTGACCAAACAAACTTGTTATGGCTTCTTGGAGATTTTGCTCTCAACTATCGTTGAGCCCACTGGGTTTCTGATTATATTAGTTTGAATAACCCGTCTGAAACCATGCTCCAAAACACACTTTTGTGAAAGAGTTAAAAAAAAACAAAACACTTACCAGTCAAACAGCCTTTTCGATAGTTTTATGCAAAGGGAGGACTGAAGAGACAAGTTTTTTCTGAAGCCTAGCATCTCCCACAGTTTTCCTTCGGATGGGCTATTCCCATTCTGTCTGCTCTTTCTGAAGGCAGTTGAAAGCTGTAGCACAGCCTGTGCTAGCCACACTCCTTTCTCCAGCCTGCTGTCAGATCGTCTGCCTCCACCACAGCAATGAGTGGATGTTCCCTTTGTTTCTGAACTTTCCTTTGCCTTCTTATTTTTACTTTGTTTTGTTTTCAGGCTGTATCGAGCACCCTTCTTTGTTCTTTCCTCTGCTCCTCCTCTTAAAGCGGGTATTTAGCGGCACATGGCTGAAGCCATCTGGAGTAGTCCTCCTTTTCAGGGATGGTACAGCAGCCACATGAGCACTGGACTAAGCCTAAAAGGTGCACCATTTGTGAGGCAGCTTTAACAGGCTTTACAGAGGGCAAGTTATGCCCTGCCTGTTCTCAGCCAGCCAGCCCTAGCACTGCTAGGATACAGAACTTTGAGTCAGACGGCCATGTTGGTACCCCATCTCCTCAAGAAACCCTGACTCCCCCACAGAAATGCCTGAACAGAGGAGACAGAGCAGAATAGGGGGAGATCGTAAGGATGAGGGAGGACTTAATTCAGATGCCCAAGAGGATAAGTCCTGGGGCAATTCAGGACCATAAGAATAAGACACTAGTAGGGCTACTGTCCTACCCCAAGTCCTGAAATGGGTCCTAAATGCTCTGGGGGTAGAAGCAGGTTCACAATCAGCCCCACCTTCCTCTCAGCTTGATTCAGAAAAATAGCAGTGAATTCCCATCCCCCAACCTGCTGGAGTGGGAGTCTACATGGGAGGACTCCAAGAGAGAAATTTCTAGAGGACTCATGACCCTGCACAAGGCTAGCCACAAAAGACCCCAACCAGGGCACAGTCCACTGGCCTGCAAAGCACATAAAAAAAATATTAAAATATCCAAAAGAAATTTTAAAGGGTAAGAAAAAGTACAAAAAACCAAATAGGTATTCGTCCTCTGACCCAGACACCGCCTCCTCTACCAAGGAAGGAGATCTATTATCAGACTCTGATTATGAGCAGGACACAAACAAAATGCAACCAAGTTTTCAACCCCCCTTGAGAAGCTCGAAGCCGTGTGCAAAAAGATTGTATCCATGATTCAGTTTCAGCCTGAGCATGCCCTCAAGACTTGGAGCAAATACCTCCCTTCCAAATATTGTCCTTAGGCAGCGATTCCCCTGCATGCATCCTTTGAGGAAGTAATCTGGGGGAGAGGGAATCTCCTGAAAAGAGTAAATATGTTAACAGCCATGTTCTCAACTTCTACAAGCTTCAAGATCCAAAAGAATGCTCTCATAAATGTACCTAAGGTTGATGATGCCATAGCTTCTCTACCAAAGGATATGGTTATTCCATCCAAAGGGGACTTAGTCCCCAAGAATCCAACAAATAGGAAGGTGGAAGCCACCCTGAGAGCAGTGTCATGGCTGGAGGACGTTAAAGCCCTTACAGACAGAGATCAACCCAACTTTACATCTATACAACATCATTCATGGCAGATACTTCAAAGGATGCTATGAGGTTTTCTGCCAGGGCCATGGCATCCAGCTCAGTACCCAGGAGACACATATGACTTCCTACCTGAAAGGTAGATACTCACTCCAAACAAGTTCTGTGCTCATCTAAATTCACAGGATTTTTTCCTCTTTGGAGAAAAATTGGACAAAATAGTGGCTGAAAATGCTGCCAAACTTACAGTTCCTTACCCTCTCCAATTAGTGCTCTAAGAGGGGACTACAAACCTTCTATCAGACAGATGCTCCTTTTCATCCATCTTCCTCTCAGAGGTTCCAGAGGAAAGATAACACATGTCAAGGGAAAAGCCTTCGATGGAATGGAAAGCGAATGGAAAACCTAGAGATGCTCCCGCAACCTCCTGGGGCTCATTATGGCAATCAGCATGTGCCTCCTCCCAGACCTGAGCTTGGGAGACAGGGTTTCCCACTTTCTAAATTAATAGCTTGTTTCTACCGCAGATAAGTGGATGTAAGAGACAAAGTGCACCAGGGGTGCTCCCTCAAGCTATGGGCTCCACCTTATCTCTCCCTCATCCAGTTGTCATATCATCAATGTCTTGGAGCTTCGAGCGGACAAACTAGCTATTCTGAGATTCCAGAGCCATTTGGAAGGGAAGCATATCCTGTCCAACCCCATAGTTGCATACATAAACAACCAAGGAGAGAAGAAACGTAGCTCTACATTCAGAGGCAATGGAAATAATGGAATGGGCAGAAAAGACACTCCCTTCCCTAAAGGCAATCCACATAAATGGGGAGCTGAGCCAAAAGGTAGACTGGCCATCACAATGTCAATAACCCAGAATGGTGCCTAAACCAGGAAGTCTACAATCTGACGGCACAGACTTTCGGTCTTCCTTCAGTCATCCTGATTGCCAGTCACAAGAATGCAAAGTGACCAAAATACTTGACCAGGAAAGCAGACCCCTATCTGTGGGGACAGATGCTGTGTCACACAGATGGCCTCAAGGCCTGCTGTATGCATATTCCACCCTTCCCTCTCATAGGGAAAGTGATCCAAAAAATAAGATTAGAAGAAGCAAGGGTGATCATGCTAGCACACTGGCTCAGGAGACCCTGGTTCTCCAGACTGAGAACTGAAGCTGAAACCACCATTGCAGCTACTGGAGAGGCCAGACACTATTTATCAAGGATTGGTCCTCCATCCAGACCCAGATAGTCTCCATCTGACAGCTTGACTGTTGCAAGAGAAGTGTTAGCCACGCTTGGCCTATATTCCAAAGCGATAGAGACTCTGCTGTGTTCCAGGAAAGCTTCCTCACTAAAAGCCTATTCCTCCATCTGGACCAAAGTCAGTGTTTGGTGTCAAGCACAAAGGAAAATCAAAGATATCCTGGGATTCCAGTTATTCTGGACATTGTTCAAGAAGGAGTTGATAAGGGACTTCAGCCAAACACCACAACAGCCCAGGTGTCAGCCCTCAGTAGCTACTGTTTGCAGGATCCTTGGGCTCTCTGGCCAAAAACCTTCAGTTATCGGGTCCCTCAGAGTAGTTAAACTGTCCAGAGAACAGAACTGTGGGAGATGTTGTGCTGAAGATTGGAAATTTTCTTACCTGATCATTTCTTTTCTGCTGTTAGTGTCTCCCACAATTCTACCCACCCTGGATGGGTTTCCAGATGTGGGTCGACATTTTATTTGAATAGTTACAGTATAAGCAAGGACTCACTGCACCTAGTTACTTTGTTGGCATTGGAATGACTTTTATTAATTATTTTCTACAAGTTTTTACACAGCTTTGGAATGAATCCTCTGGCAGCAAGCTGGAGAAAGGGGCGTGGCTAGCACAGGCTGTGCTAAAGCTTTGAACTGCCTCCAGAAACTGCAGACAGGAAGGGCAGAAATTTTTCATTTTATTAGAAGGCAATTGAAATCCGAATGTACCAAAGCTATTCTAATATGTTTTATAACATTTTTAATCTTTTTGTTTACTTAAACGGTGGCACTTATTCATTTAACTAGGTACTTTAAAATGAGACAGCATATCTGACAGCTTACAAGTATTCTGATTTCCATTGCCTTCTAAAGGGAAAGCTGATCCTTTTAGTCCTTTATAGCCTTGGGAGCCTTGTGTACACTGTTCCTGTCACCAGGGAAGTTCCACCTGTGTTAGCAACATTCGGAAACCTTTTCAGACAAATCCTAGTGTAGACAGCCAATGTGGCAACCTCAGCTGAAAGTGCCAACTGCACTGTGCACTGAATGACAAAGGTAAAGAAAGATACAGGGGGTTCTAAAAACTATTTTGATTATATTTTGCTATAAAACTTTGTAATTTGAAAAATGTAAAGTACTTTAAAAGGTTAAGTATAGTGGTAAGAATTAAAAGGTCAGCATTTGCCAACAGTTCCCATGCAGTGGTATTTGAGTGTACAATTTATATATATACTACAGTATCTCCAAGATCTCTGTGTATAACAGTGAGTAAGTGTTGTTGCTTTTAATGGTGATTATTATTAGTATTAATATAGTCCTATTTAGTAAACGTATCCACGGTATTGTTCCAATTCCTGTTTTTAATCTAAATATCATACCTTGAACCAAATCATGCTCTTATGAGTAAGGCAAACAGGATTTGTGATGCAGTACATGCACTCAGTTTTCTTTTGATGCATGTGGTCATTTATAAAAGCTTGTCATGACTGTGTATTGCTGTAATAATATGTAACCAAAAAGAATGAAACAGAAAAAGAAGTGCTGTTTAACTTCGAGAACCTAGACTTTATATCTTTTTTGTTTATCATAACAGAAATTTTTACATCACCACCTGCTACTGTCAAGCAGTGAAGCCAATTTTAATTAAGTAGTCTCAATGCTTGGTGCCAAAACGTTAGTAACTGTCACTGGTTGATAATGTTTTACTTTAGATCTGCTACCTAATATTTCCATCAATAGAAGTGGGGAGTTAATATTTATCCATGAAAATGAATTAGTTCCATCTTTCTCTTGTTTAAACCTGAGGTTATTTCATGGTGCTCTCATGTTACCTGTTTTCTCTTGCCAGGTACTTATACTTACTGTTTTCTGACGATGATCTTCTTCCTTTTGAACATTGGATCTTCAACACTGAGGCTCACCCTCTACCAGTTCTTCACAGAGATGATGGGAAGAAGGAAGAAAAACACAAATAAAACAATGTTAAGTTAATTTTTGTTTCATTCCTTAGAAATTTCTTTCCAATATTGGGCACACGATGCAGTTTTACTTAAATTCCTGAGTTTTAAGCCAACCTTTTTGCAGTCTGTTATATTTGCCAGTAAAGATTTATGAATGGACCTAAATTCATTACAGCAAAACTTTTAATCTTATTTTTCCAGCTGAACCACTTTTTTTTTTAAGAAATCTGACGTCTCTAGACTTCATTAAGCTGCAGTGTCATCTTTGCCAAATAGAAGAGAGGGGTCTGCATGTGACTTGTTTCCTATTTCACTTTTGTTTTGACTGCAAAATTCTTTCCTCCTCTGTGAGGAGATGTCTGCTTTAAGCTGTAATATTTTGCCATGTTGCAAAAAGCCATAAAGAATTAAGTATAAAGAGCTTTTTTTGTTGTTCTATGTTAATTTTGTTTTGTCTGTCTGTCACCTGAGACAAATCTTGTAACTGTGTGACAGCCTCTTCTTATGCGGGTCTATCAATTGGTAAAATATCTTCTGAAGTTTTTAATTATCAGTGAAGTCTACATAGGAATAGTTTAATCTGATGCAGACACAATTCTGTTTAAAACTGCAGTATACTTTGAATTGAACCTAAACATTTTTACAAATCCATTACATTAGTTGGACAGATCCTAGTTTTTATTAAAACTCACATTTTTGTTTTTGTTTGGTTTAGAATATCACTGCAAACTGAATTGTTTCTTCCATTTTCTAGCTAGAGTTACTATCACTTCTATAATCAGTTTGGTAAGAGCAAAATAAACAATTTGAAAAACTGGCATTATTGAATTATTAAAAAGGGAATCATATCTTGTTTATCGGTATTTACGTAATCTGTTAGCTTTTTCGTTTGGATGTGTGAGATAAATAAGATGTTATGAAATCCTTTCTAAAGGCTACAAATTATTCTAATCAGAGAAGGGGAGATGATTTTTTAATCTGTTGTGATCTTACTTTTCAACAATTCCATTTGGTTTAGATTGTGACCTAAGACAGTCAGGTGGAACAAAGTAGTATAAAAAGATTATCAGAACAGGAGTTCTGAATAGCTCAAAGGAAACTTGTCTTTATAAAAAAAAAAAAAAAAAAAAAAAGTATTGTTTGCATTGGAAGATGGAAATTGACCAGCAGAGAATTAGTACATTTTGGTAGCCCAGAACTCTTTCTTCCAAGGATGACCAAAGTTATAGAAATATAACCTGTTTAAAAGTATTCTTCAGACATAAGACCTTGATTACCAAGAAAAGCTACTTTTAATGGAGTCACCAAAGGGAAAAATCAGGCACAATTCCTTTTCTATTGAGATGCATTTTGGAATAGTTTAAATGAATAATTCATATAGATATTAGGAACTTAACTTTTGCAGGCAGGGTGACTGTACTGTATGTTCAGAGTAGGATGTGACCACTGGCTTCCCAGCATGCAAAAGCACACTATTAGATGATGTGACTGCAAAGAAGCCAACATGGTTCAGAACAGTAATTCTCAATTTTCTTTTAAATAAGTGCATATGATGACTCAAATGTCCTGCTTAGTTATTTAGGCACTATGGTTCCACAACTGTAATTAGGTATAGATCTTCTTTCACAAAAGAACAAGAACCCTTTTTTTCCCCTTAATGCTGGAAGTGCTGCAACATAGGGCTTTTTCAGGTAAAAATTAGGAACAAAGGAAACTTATTACCATCATGTCCTGCATTTTGGAGAAATCCATGTCCCCTCCTCTGCAGATGCAAAGGGCCGTTTACAGCCACACATGTGTTGTTCCGCTGGTACAGAAAAGGGTGTATATCCCACGCAATCTGCCTGGGTGGAGGCAAGGCTGGAGGATCCACTAGTAGGCTAATCCTCCCCCTTTGGGGTTTGGCGAGAACATAAAGCCTTTGTAAGGCAATGCATCATTAGGCTGAGCCTGCAGAGAGGACCTGCTGGGGGCTACACAACCTGGGTGTGGAGGGAGATTCCTGTGCCACACACACACTTGCCCGGTGCCCTGCCTGGCTACTCTTAATCAGTGCTCAGATCAGGATTTGAGCCTTCGTTATCCATATGTGTATTCATTAAAAAAAATATCAGTGACAAGGTATCCACATTTTTAGGTGCCTTGTATTCGATAATTTACCATGCTCCATTAAAATGCACGGTAAATCTCCCATTGACTTCAGTGGGCCAGGATTTGTATCGTTTGAGGATATTAACTATGTCATCCTTTTCATTATGAGATGCACCAATATAATACAAGGTGGTTTTAAAAGGAATACAAGTCCATCTAATTTTGGAGTACAACTAATTTTTTCACTTCCTTCCACTCCAAAAAAAAAAAAAAAAAAAAAAAAAAAAGGCAATATTGAATTTTTATCCAGTTACTCCATAAACATCTTGTCCTGCCTGCTGTGTAATTTTCGTGTGCGCGCTTCTGTGGGTCTCATTTCTTTTAGTCAGATGATAAAACCAATAAAATCAGAAAAAACGTATTTTGGAGACATGTGTTTTGTAAACCTGGTTTTTACATTTTCTTGATCAGGGTCTTCTACACCCTTAGTGATCTTGGGACAAATTGCGGGAAATTTATTGTACATACAAATTTCCCTTACTCCCAGCAAATAAAGGTAAAGAATGCAAAATGGTTGTATAAGTTGGGTTCTAAGTGTTTAGATATTTAAATTTCATGTTGATTTCCCTGGAATACAGAAATTTTGAAGAGTGTAATTTTTCTGGTTTGCGGGTTATGATTTGAAAGAGCACAAAGTTGATACGTGATTCTGTTGCTGACAACATATTTGGTATTCAGGTGTACGAACTGCACTGTATTGTACCTTTTGTAAACTATGTAAGTAGACAAGAAGATTGTACAACCTGTAGAGTTTGCCAACTGTAAGAATACCCTATTTTGTAAGTTCAGGAATATTGATTTTTTTAAAAAAGAACCCCAAAACACCAAAGTGTGAAATGTTCTAGTGATCACCATTTAATCAGTCCGCTTTTACCAACAGTTACCACACAGCTAAAATGGTATTTTCCTAGTATTTACAATATGAAATTAACTCTGTGGAAACTGATGATTTAAAGGCCACTGTATATGTAATTGATAATTCAGATGGAAGGGAAACTGCTGAATTTTGAAAAACTGTAAACAGTGTATCAAATATCTTTGTGAAGACATTGCCTAAACTCTCATTCCTTTTCAGCATATAACAGTTCAGTTAAGTTTACATGTTAAATTCTAAATGGTGAATAATTTAAATGGCACTTAAATTAAGTTGCAAAAACAACAGTTGTTTTGATTGTTTGTGGAATGAATATTACATATGTTTGTTGTATGACAGTTCTACAATACCCAATGACTCACTGTTTCTATGGTGACTTCATCATATGTATTATCCATTTCTCTCCATTATTGTTTTTGATTTGTACATATTCCATTTAGTCTTTTCCACCTTTATATAAATCTCTGACGTAATGAGAGACATAACAGATCAAGATGCTTAATTTTTAAGAACTATATTTGTAAAAATTTCTCTATTGTGAATAAAGTCTTTTAATATATCTGTTCATTTTGTTAGTTTATTCTTTGTATTACTAAGTGGATGAAGGTCCTGATCTTACAAGAATTACAGTAAGTATTTCAGAGGCTTGTAAATAAGTGCAGAAGAAATGCAGTAATCTGCTTCATAGCCCTGGTTGGGACACTGTTCTGCTGAATTCTGATCAGTAGCTCTGATAAATGCAGAATACTGTTAATAACTTGCTAAGGTATTGTAATTAATCAAAGGGTACCAATTAATGTCTGTGAAATAGGGTATAGAATTGCTGCTATAACAAAAATCTGTGGACACTAAATCAGTCCTATTGAAGAAATATTTATTAGTAACAAAAAAAGGGCCAAAATGTGGTAACCAACAGAAAACAAAATGAAAAAAGATACAGGAAATTGGGCGGACAGAGATGACAGGGTAGTTGGGAATGATCTAAAAGAAGGTCAGTTCTGAGAATGATCAGAATATGCATGCTGTGGGGATCACAAGCAGACTTCAACTAGTTCCCGCTTAGGAATACAGTAAACACTGCTTTTGAAATGACAAGGCTGTCAGATTGCCCAGTGTTATGTGATCATGTAATGAAAGGTTATCATTAGTGTATGTACTAGAGGATAGAGGGACAGTTGTCATGGGAACTGTGACTGCATTTTGCAGCTTTTGAGTGAGGGTGATTAAGATCTCAACCTTAATGTTGAATTAACAGATTTTTTGTTTAATATATTTTAGCTTATTCTTATTTTCTTTTTAATAAAGAGCACCACAGTCAACTCCAAAAACATCTGGTAAGCGAAATAATTTTGATTTTTACAGGACATATTTCTAAATATCACTTTAAAACTAAGGGCTTCTTAATTTAGACACACTAGTCAATTTAAAAAAAAAAAGTTATTTAAGATAATGCACCTGCCTCAAAATCCACTTGCCAATACATTGTTTTACATCCACATCTTTCTGTTTTTTAAAATGCATTTGTCTCCGTGTTGCTGTCTCACAGGACCACACAAATAGGAGGAGGAAACAACTAACTATGTACAAAGTGCTATTAAATGAAAAATATAATCTTTATCTAGTGGAAAGTCTAACCAAATGATTAAATACACTATTTTGAAAACACTTATTTTACAAATATGGATTAAGCCATGTGCCAAGTTGCATTAGAGGAGCAGTGACCGATGTTTGGTTTTGGAGGTGTTAAATGACTGTAGCAAATTGCCGGTATGAATATGATGGGTCCCGCGCTTCCTCTTCTTGGGGAGGGAGGGGGGTTCAGGGCGCAGTTTCCTGCCCCTGAACTAGGGTATCTACTGTCCCACTGGTAACCCATAGAAGGGTAGTGGAGAGGGAGGGACCCGGGCCCACCCTCTACTCCGGGTCCCAGCCCACGGGCCCTAGGGATAGTGGTAAACCACTTGAACTAGTGCTTCCTTCCCCTGGGCTACTTCCCTCTCCTGCTCTTCAGCTTGTGGGGCTTCCTGCTTTCTCTCTCTCTCTCTCTGCACAAGCCAGGTGTCTCTTTACCTAGGGTCTTGGTCTTCTAGCCAGCCACGGCACTTCTCCAAACTCTCCTCTACTTCAACTCCTTCAAACTGCTCTCTGCTCCAACTCCTTCTCCTGGCTGATTGAAGCTGGGGGGTTTTATCAGGTGACTAGCTTCAGGTGCTCTAATTGGCTTCAGGTGCTTTTAATTAATCTTTAGAAACCTTTCTTCCCTCTACAGGGAATAAGGCTTCTCATCCTGGGACTTACATATTTCTCCTATATCACTCTCCTGCTGCCTTCTGGCCATGCTGTATCACATGACATTGAGTAGATCTTCAAGTCAAGACTGTAAATAGGCAAGATTCATAGCTCCTTCCACTGTCTCCATCTAACTTTCCCTCCTATTCTTCCCACACTGCTGCATCCACCAACTCTTCTTTCTCCTATTGTTCTTCCCCTTCCCTCTCTACCTGACCTAGCTTGGAGATGTGTCTGTGAAAAGGAATGTAGTCAAAGAGCGGCTGGACTCAGGTGAACAAACTTTTAGCTTGGGGAACAAACTTTTGGCTGCTTTATCTTAAGTTTGAGACTAAACCAGCCTTGTCCAACCCCAGATTGAAAGGAGTAGGTCCTGCATCAAAGAGCAGGTTCCAAATCCAAGGATTGGGCCCTTGGGCTTCAGAGGGTTTATATCTGAATGGTTATAAAGTGTCTAAGGGAATGTCTACACTTCAATTAAATACCCCTGGCTGCCCCATGTCAGCTGACTTGAGGCTCGCTGGGCTCAGGCTAAGGGGCTGTTTAACGATGGTATAGATATTCAGCTTCAAGCTGGAGCCCAAGGACTGGGACCCTCCCACCTTGTGAGGTTCCAGACCCTGGGCTCCAGTCCAAGCCCTAACATCTACACAATTAAACAGACCCTTAGCCCAAGCCCCATAAGCCTGAGTCAGCTGACACAGGCCAGCCGCGGGTTTTTAATTGGAATGTAGAAATGCCCGAAAATCCAATTATTATTAACTTCTGATTTAAGTTTTCAGTAATAAATTGTGAAATTGTTGAAAGTCATGCCACTGTTTTACATAACTGCCAAACAATTCCATTTAAACTGTAAATGGATGTTTGTGCATAATCTCTTGATCCACTTTCAGCCCAATACTCCCTTCTCTTCCTGCTTTCACTGAAATGCAGCCTCATCTGTGAACCAATATAGTGAACAGACTTCCCTTCCACACCAAATTATTCCATTCTAAAGCCTCATGATTGGCCCTTATATCTCTCTGCCATCATCAGCTACTCCATCTTCATGGGCTGTTTCCCTGTATTCAAAACCACTGTTATCACCCTTCTTTTTGAAAAACTCATCTTTTAACTTCTATCCGCTCTCCACCTTTTGGCTGATTTCAGTTAGGCATTTAACCTTTCACAGTACAGATATTGACCTTCTACAGGTGCTTAATGACCTACATCTCAGTATTGATTCCTTTCTCTTCTCATCTTACTTGAGCACTGTGCTACTTTCACACTATTGATCAGAGTAGCACTAAGCTGCTACTATTCTTGAGTACCTCTGGCATGGAGTCAAAAAGCAAAATTCTTTGTAGGTGCCACTTTTTATTGTATTGTCAGTGGATCCTGGCCATAAAACCAGTGTAGTCACCTCCCCAGCAATATTACCCAGTGCAAAAAAGGATTCTCTGATACCACAAAGACTTGTCAGCTGCCATTCCTTGCTTTTGACATAGGAGTCATGGCCAGATGTCCTTATGGTCTGCTGCTTTCCAGCTGCTAGTTCACACAGTTGGGGCTGTTAAAGCATCATGTGGTTGCTAAAGGAATTTCAGGGCATCAGCCTGGGGACCCAAGAATGGGAGTGCTAAGGTGACTCTTCTTTGAACAGCCCTCTGACTTCCATTGCATACTTCATGGATATCTGGTCCAGTATCTTCAGCATTCTCTCCTAGCTTGGTCTGATGTCAAACCACACGGTGGAAGCTTTACATCTTCCTCTTGTCTCCTCTGGTATAAGATGCCTCAAGGCTTTGCCTTTGGCTTTCTTCTGCATCTAGACATCTCACTCAAGTGGATAAAATATTAGTACTGCAAATGTATAATGGGGAACAATCCACCACCACCACCAGGGAGGTGATCCAGATTATATCATCAGTCTTTTCCGTCTCTGCATTTTGTGAGCCCATTGATATTTTCAGCCTTGGAAACCATTTCTGTTTAGTCTAGCACCTGATACATTACCTCACTTCTATCCCTCTTTGGTTTTGGAGCAATCATCAGAAGGCAATCATAACTTCCTGATTACAGATGCCTTAAAGAATGAAGTTCCCCTCCTGTAGAAAAAGTCGCTTGACTCTGTCAGTCTTTTATTCAGACATTAACTTTTGCTGTTGGGGCAGAAATTTACGGCATCATTCTTGACAGTAAACATTTTTCTACATCTCGCTTGTGGTAATCTATCCTCTGCTGGAAACATGGCCATAAATAGCCTTGCTCTGTTGAAATCTTGTATTGGGTATGACAACCCCCTCTTAAGATCTTAAATTCCTAACTTCAGGAGGCTCAGACTAGTATATAGAAACAGGTTCTTATAATTCCTTTTGCAATTTCTCCGACTTCCTATATTTCCAAACCCACTCAAAAATTACTACTAAGCTGTGTGACGAATCCTCTTTAAATCTCTCCTTAAAGCCCCTCCCTTCTCCATTAGCTATGATTTAATCATGGGTATTTTTAGTAAAAGTCATGAACAGATCACAAGCAAAAAAACAAAAAATCACAGCCCATGACCTGTCCATGACTTATACCATAAATACCCCTGATTGAATCTGGGGAGGGCATTATGGGGTGGGAGCCCTGGGGGATCTGTGGCCCCTCAAGCTGCCAATGTGGGGGAGTCGCGGGGTCAGTCACTGCTCCCACCACTCCTGGAACCGCTGCTCAGGCAGTCCTCGGGGCCAGCTGTATCAGCCGCTGCTCAGGTGGTCCCTGGGGCCAGCGACCACCAGAGCCGTGGCTGGGGCAGTTGCAGCAGAAGCGGATGTGGCTGGCTGCAGAACCACTCCAGCAGCAGCCAGTGTGGCTGTCCCCAGGGCCACCTGAGCAGCTGGTCCTGGGGCCAGCCACGCTGGCCACTGCAGAAGTCTCAGAGGTTGCAGGAAGGCATGGAATCCGTGACTTCCGCAACTTCTGTGACAGACACAGAGTCCTAATTATGTGATCAAGTGTGCTTTTCGAAAACAGTTACTGTATTGCTCTAAGGCACAAGCTGATGAATGAACTAAAAAGTACAAGAATTTTTGCCATTAAGTCTTGGTTATGGTTTAGGTTTTTTGTGGCCACATAACTTTTCTAATTTTCTAAAATTCAGAAGTACACTTTGTTCTTTCAGTCTGCAGCTACTTATCTTGTACTGATGTGGGTATGTGCCCTTGAGAATTTTAACTTGTTTAGGGGTTCAGTAATTTTATTAAGACATCAGATAACCAGGTTCAATCAGTTTATTAATCAAAGATAGATCAGCACAGTATACAAAGGCAAATGCATACCAATCTGGAGAACAGACTTCCAGATTACATCTTCACTCTGTTCCAAAAGTATGAGCTCAGTTTGGCTCATATGTTATACCCCCTTGTTTAGAACAGAAAATTCCACTTTATTAGTATCAACATTACCTCTTCTTATCTAGCAGAAAGACATTGGCACCAGTACCCTAGCATCTATGCTAACCACACCTAGCAACACTTTATATTTGACAAGCATAGTTCAGAATGTACATTGTGTTTCTGACGGTTCCTACACATACAAGGAACAGGGGTTACACACTGTTTACCTAGAGTAAATTTCCACTCTAAAGCTTAGAATGTGCACAAGGCATTCTGGGAATACAGTTCATAGTTCTATAACTTGGGATAAGTACAAAGCCTTTTGGAAATATATTAGCTAACAAACTTATCTTTTTTTCTTGGTATAACTTGTCACTGTTGGAAAGTTAAATGCAACATACAGCCATGCTGGCATTGTGTTTTCCCCAAAAATAAAACAACGTGTAAACTTTTGTGAGCTTATGTAAATTTAGTATTGAAATAGGTGACTGTATTAAGAAGTTTCTCTTAGAATTTAAGCAAAAGTAATTGAAGACTTTTTAGCTACTATTCACTTCTTAAAAAATAATTTTTTTTCTTGTGTAATCCTAATTGGTACATTTTATATAACACCTTTTATGCTAAAGGTATGCAAGGGGGACACTAACTACACAGGATTCACCCCTAATGAAATGCAGCCAAAATGGGTGTGGGATGCAGCAACTAGTTGTTGTTCAAGGCAGGAATTGAAGAATACCAGATGCCTAGAGAAACTTGAAGACAGCAGAAAGTAACTACCCAAAATAGCATAAAAGTCTAACCTCTGAGAAAAGATTAAATGTTAAACAGCTTTCTTGGGGAAACAGGGACAAGTGAGTGCCAGGTGCATAAAGCATTCAATAAGTTACTCAAGTAGAACATTGCTTAATGGTTTCTTCTTTGTAGTTTGACAAGCAGAAATAATTACCTCCTGTGGTCTTTCTTTTTTGTGTGTGAGAGAGAAATGTCCCCACCTCGGGTCTGGGATCCCTTCACTACCAGAACCACTCTCCCATCAACAAGCATCCGAGAACAAATAGAGCTTGTAGCATGAACTGGACGTTAGCACATTTGTGCTTTTTTAAGACCTGGCTTCTGTAAATAATAGCCCCTCAGTGAAAATTCTCTGCTTCCAGCCCCCTCCTCTATAAATCAAGGGAATGCTAACTCATGTGCCTTACAACTCAATTACTACAGTATCTCATGACAAGATGGGTGGCCTTTAAAGCGATCAGAATCCAACTCATTTAATGGTTCAAGAACAACACCTTAAATTGTACACAGAAATTACCTGGGAGCCATTGAAGCATACAGAGCACAACTGTCATATCTTTTTAATAATGTAATACAATACCTAACTCTTATTTCGCACCTTTTTCAGCAGTAGATCTCAAAGCACATCAATGTTTAATATATTTATCCTCATAACACCACTTTGAGTATGGGAAGTATTGTTATCCCCATTTTTATAGATGGAGAACTGAGACTGAGAGAGGCTAAGTGACTTGCCCCAGATCACACAGGAAGTCTGTGGCAATGTAGGGCTGCTGCAATTTGAATAACTGGTAACACCTCAAGATGGTAAACCACATCTAGGACTTCCTCTGTGGACCGCAACAGCCCTCTGGAATAAGTGCCTTTCCATTTCATAGAATTTGGCACATTTTGGGGTGAGTTGGACCTATTCTTATCATGGCTGATGAGTGATTTCTGGGACCATCTAGAGAGTTCACCCATGCCACATTTGAAAAGGAAACCTACCATCCACCATAAAGTATGCCATGGTCCTGCCATTTCTCAAGAAACCATTTCAGAACCCAAGAGACCTTGCCTATTACTGCCTCATGTCAAACCTCCCATTTTTGAGCAAAATAAAATAGCAAAGAAACACCTCCAAACATGCTTGGCCCCTGTCAGTATCCCGCCATTAGGAGTCATACAATCTTATTGAATGGAAACATCATTGGTAGTACTTACAAATGACCTCTAGTCTGTACATGAGGCAAAATGACCATACTCATTCTTCTGGATCTGTCTGTGCCATTTTGTATGGTAAGCCATGGCGTGCTATCATCCTACATCAGGGATCAGCAACCTTTGGCACACGGCCCATCAGGGAAATCCGCTGATGGGCCGGAATGGTTTGTTTATCTGCAGGTTCGGCCAATTTCAGCTCCCATTGGCCATGGTTCGCTGTTCCAGGCCAATGGGGGCTGCAGGAAGCAGCAGCCAGCACATCCCTCAGCCCACGCCACTTCCCGCAACCCCCATTGTCCTGAAACAGTGAACTGCAGCCAGTGGGAGCTGCGATCGGCCGAACCTGCAGATGCTGCAGGTAAACAAACTGTCCCAGCCCACCAGTGGAGTTCCCTGATGGGCCACGTGCCAAAGGTTGCTGATCCCTGTCCTACATTGACAGTGTAGCAGACTGTTGACATGAAGGCTCTGAAATGGCTCCAGTTCAGGTGTTCACAGATCGTGGTTATGGGCAACTGTTCTTTTATCTCTAGAGCAATATCCTGTGGAGTACCAAAAGGCTCAATATTCTCCCCTCTATCCTTTTTAACATTTACATCAAATAGAAATGGGACTCCAAACTGGGAGCTGGTACAGTTTAAAATGCATGCAGTATGGAGAAAATACTCAACTGTGTGGTTCTTTGTTTTTTGTTTTGTTTTTAACTTCTGATGCAAAAATAGCACCACCCCTGACTATTCTGCCTGACAGAGATCAAATGCAGCTGAGGCTGAAAAGTTAGGAGGTGATAGTGGTGGAAAGGCAATCTCACTGTGGGCTTAGCCATCACAGCAACCACCTTGCTGTCCATCAAAGGAGTCTGGTCCCAGATTGTTAAATCAGCCTGCAACTATGGAGTCCTCCTAATCTCATTGTTGCTGTTGAACGGATGAAAATGGATTATTCCATGTAAGGTTAGATGGAAGACTGTAAACAATCTTATCGTAGGTGTAGTCTCAGTGATCCATGACTTTGTGACCACGAGTACAAACAATTACAACCCATTGCACCTACGTATGAGTGCAGCAATATTAAAAAGGTTCACTTAGTCCAGAATGCGTTAGTTCTCTTCCTCAGGAACATCAATCACTTGGAGCTCATCACACTTACCATGTTGGCTCTCCAGAGAATATGGGGTGATATTCAGTGTTAAACATCATGGCTCTCCGTCAAGCTGGCCTCAGAGTACTCCCCTCTCTGCAGTAGTAATCTCCATTGAGAGCTCCATTTCTCATGGGTGAAACTCATGAAATCAGGGAACCAGGCTCTTGGCAACAGGACTGAGGTTTGGGAACTCATGAGCTGAGAAGATCAAAATAGGCATGTTGGAGGGTGGCTGGCCCTCGGAAGGGGTCAAGGATCCTCAGCCAACCTCTGACAGGCTCCACAAGGGAGAATGAGGCAATTCAGGGTCATCTGGGAGTTATTTAATTAGGCAGAGAAGTACCTGAGTGTGGAAAAAAGCTAAGGACCTCAGTTTGGCAAGGACTCCTGAAGAGAAAGGAAGCTCCAGGGGAGGAGAGCTGAACTAGGTAAAAACTACACAGGCAGGGAGACCAGGTAGAGTAAATGGGGGAGAGACTTCAGAACTCTCCAGGCAGTGGAAAAACTTGAGGCTTTACAGGAGAACAAATTGCTGCTGGAACCTAGAGACTTGTTTGGGGACTTCTGAGTTTTATCAGGGTTCTGAGGTAAGAGCCTTTAAACCATTGTACAAGTGCTCCTTTCAGAAGGCTTTATTGAAGGGAGACATACGACTGTAAAGTAGAGTGTTTTGGTTTCTCCTTGACCAGGCTGTTTACCTCATTGAGGGAGGAACCTGAGGCATGCCACAACAGAGCCATACTAAACTGTAAGAGGACTCTCAGGAGGCAATGGTGCCCATGCTAAAAGCCACAAATCCCACTGTCTTGAGTATGAAGTGTAAAACTCCTTTGGGGTGACTTAGCATTCCTGTGCAAGTAACGACAGTTAACAGAAGCAAAGAGAGAGAGAAGAGCAAGCAAAAGGAGGTGTTAAGGAAGGACAGATGGAGAATGATTAGTAGGCGAGGACAGTAGAAGATTTAAAAGGAAAAAGCAGTAACTGAGTGCAATGAGGGAAGTAGAAAGGAAACTTGTATTTTTCTCTATCCCTTGGGAAGCAAACTGACATTATGGTGACAAGTGTCATTAATCAGCCTTCTGTCAATTTGTGGTGTTATAAACACACCATCTAGGTCCAACAAGATATTGTACAGACGTACAGAGAGTTTCATCCTGATGCTGAAGATACTTCAACTGAAAGTGCCTCTATATTTCCTAACAGTCTCATATACACAAACATGGGGTGGGGGGAGAGGGAATGTGGAGAGAGAGGGGATGATGAGCTAGGACCTTACTGTACTAGAAAGAAGCGGATCGGCAGAGCCCCTCTCCAACCGAGACACCGCCAGCTTCCTGAGTGGATCCTTGGATGGCAAATTCGGACGGGACTGGTGCAACATCGCTTCACTGTGGTCCTGCGCTCGCAATGCCATGCTTCACCTGGGGAAGCGCGTTGGCTGCCGCTGAGAGTGGTGCGAGGAGCGCCAGGAGCTGGGAGTCCTGGTGCCGCAGATCAGGTCTGACAACAACACCATCATCACCCTGAGCACCAGGGGCCTGCTGGAGAGGACCCTGAAGGCAGCCATCCACTCGCTAGTGATACATGGAAACCTTGAAGCGTAAACCGGACCAGGGTAAAGCCTTCAAACTGACCAGCAAGTGGGATGCCAGCAACCACTTCCTCGCTGGGGGGCGGCTTCACCCATTTCGCCGACGGGCGGTTCATCCACCATGCCCGGCTCAACTGCGTCCCGCTCAACAGAGCCGTCCGCCACGGGAACCGAGACTAGCGTTGCAGGAAGTGCAGCTACTCCAACAAGACCCTGCCCCACGTCCTGTGGAGCTGCAAGCCCCATTCCAGAGCCTGGCAGCTGCGCCACAATGCCATCCAGAACCCCCTAGTGAAAGCCCTCGCACCGCGCCTCGGGGAGGTCACCGTGAACTGCGTAATCCCCGGTACTGACAGCCAGTTGCGACCTGACGTGGTAGTCACCGACGAGGCCCAGAAAAAGATCATCCTCGTCAATGTCATGGTCTCCTTTGAGAACAGGACCCCGGCCTTCCGCAAAGCCCGAGCTCGTAAGCTGGAAAAATACGCTTCCCTGGCAGACACCCTGAGAGCGAAGGGCTACGAGATGCAGGTGGATGCCCTGATCGTCGGAGCCCTGGGCGCTTGGGACCCCTGCAATGAGCGTGTGCTGCGGACCTGAGGGATCAGTCGACGCTACTCCTGGCTCATGCGGTGCCTCATGGTCTCGGACACCATCCGATGGTCCAGGGACATCTACATTGAACACATCACCGGCCACCGACAGTACCGGGAGGTGTGAGCTGGTACGACATCGTGCATCAACTATGAGAAAGGGACTGAGAGACTTTTTCCATTGGACCACATGAACTGGAACCATAAACTCGCTCAAAAATAAATCCCACCAAATGAGGGTAGATCCATCCTCATCATCGTACCTATTCATTATACTCCACACCTGAACATAACTATTTTATGGACAACATACCCCCATAGCTCAATGTCTGTACCTTGACTGGTTAAACTTTTACCCCCAATCAGGGAGATTGCAGATTATGTATTCCTTACGCCACCCGTTCCTAAACCGAATTTTGCACCCCTTGATAATCTGTACCTTATTCCCTGATAACCAGAAACTTCTATGCTTAAACTCTGTACCGTTTTCTTTTTACTTCAACATTATCTTAATAAAACTATTCCTCATGAACAGTTATCTACCACTCCCCTCCAAGTCCTCTCAGGAAGAAAGGAATGGAGGGTCACAAAACTGCCTGTGTCCATTGCCACCAGGACACTACACTCCATCAGCGTAACACCTTTGCAGTCACTACTAACAGAAACTAATCAACCATTAAAACCAGTGCCATTTCTATTCCATATGCAGGCCTAAAATCACAGTGACCACAGTCCAAGAAATCCTAGGTATTTCATTGTCAGAGTTGCTTTACCACCCTCTCTGTGTCTCTGAAATTAGCCCAGAGCATGTATACAAGTGGCTGTCTCACACAGACTAAGGAAAGGGCCTGGCACAAAAATCTCCTTTAAAATAGAGAAGTGAACTGGGATGTGTTTTATTCTCTTTACAATCTTACAGCTGCATAAAAACTAAGCCCACTATTAAAACATGAAGCCTGAGTAACTTGGTTTCTACTTCAGTGCACCCATATTCCTCCTGCAAATAGAGCAATTCTATTGTCTGCATCTTTTTGTTGCTGCCTTGTAAATCTCACAAACAGAGGACTGAGCAAAGTATTACTAATTAGCAAGAGCCTTTTGGTTCCTTAATTAGCTACTCATGTTTTTTCATCTCATAAATTGTTCTTCAATAGTATGCAGACCTAATTTCAACAGAAATGAGCTCATCATAATGCTGTCTGCTAATACCTAATGTTAACTTATGTCTGGCAAGTGGGATTGTTGAGAAAATCCGTTTTTTAAAAGTTGATATTCTTTCCCTTTTGCTTACTTGGAATAAACTCGATAGCTGGATAAACAACTGAATATGCTTTTTTGTTTGTTTTCGATAGTCCCGAAGTGAGTATATTTGTACACTAATGTGTGTGTTTGTGCCTTTTGGAATGTCAGGGTAGTTTCCTTTAAAAAAAACAAGTCTACTGTCCATATGCAACAACTTTTCTCCATAAACTAGAAAAGTTGAAATTAATGTGCATGCAAGACAGTATCCATTAATAAATCTAAGACATTTCTAAATCAAAGTGGTACACCTCTACCCCGATGTAACGCTGTCCCCAGGAGCCAAAAAATCTTGCCGCGTTATAGGTGAAACCGCGTTATATCCAAATTGCTTTGATCCACCAGAGCGTGCAGCCCCATGCCCCCGGAGCGCTGCTTTACCACGTTCTAGCTGAATTCATGTGATAACGGGTCGCGTTATACTGGGGTAGAGGTGTCCTCAGGACTAGCCAAGAACCCACTGTGTGGTGAAATTTGATATATAGTACCACAGATCGCCGCATATAATTCTTCTTTTCCAATCTAAAAGATGAGAAAGAGAAGACAGGGTATATTCTAAGGCTGTGATTTGTGTAACATTTTCTGGCAGACTGTTGAGAGTTGGCTGATCACATGAAGCTTATTGTTGCAATTCTTTTGATATTTTTTGATGGACTGACTCTTCTAACATCACATAAGTGATATTTCTGAAGTGGGTTATGAAGAGCTCGGTGCAGTTCAAAAGCTTGCCTTTTTCACCAACAGATGTTAGCCCGAAGACACATTTTCCTGTCTGAACTAAAATATACAAAGTGAAATCCTGGCCCCATTGATGTCAAAGGCAAAACTTCCAGTGATTTCAATAGGGCCAGGATTTCAGCTTCAATCAAAGAACAATTTCATGAAATTTTACAGGAGTATTCATCTTGTTCTGTCTTAAGGAACACTTTATATAAGCCAAAACTAGCCCTTCTCTATCCTTTTCATAACCAATATAAAGTGGCTGATTTATGTTTTAAAAGGTTGTGATTTTTAAATCCAGTTACAGTGGTTATTAAATATCTTCTATTTCATCTCAGCAATATATGGCTAATTAAATTATCAACTTTCTTATCATCCAGAACTACACTATGTCTAGCTAACACAAATCCGTGACTTCAGATTTAATTTGTTTTGCTTCTTCTGTGAAGTTTTGTGTGTATTAGATTTTTTAACTTGTAGAACTTAGAATCAGAAAACAAAATTTCCCTTCTACCGATGTCAGAATATTTCCATTTAACTTTTGAGACTTTGCTCTCTCTCCATGAGCATGCTTAATGTGTTTTTTAAAGAGAGAGCGAGCGAGCCGCGGTATAGTACAGCAGAACCATGTTCATATCCACCTCTTACAATTTGCATAAAAAACTTTTTTCCACTTCTCACCACAGATTCAATAGTCACGAGCTGTAGTGAGGTTCTTCATTAGTGGGACTTCATTACTTTTATTAAATATATTACAGAACATTTACTAGCAATGGTATGAAAGATTATAAATTAAAATAACTACATTTTGTCAAATAAGTGGACAAAGATCATTGTGATGCATTATTAATAACGATCATTTATGCTGTATAACACCATCAATTTAGATAATTCTACAGACAAGTTCACTCCCATGATTTGATCTTACATTTGTAGACAGATCAGACAAACGGAGGTGAGTCACTGGACAATTTCCAAACAAGGGGAGAGCATAGGCAGATTATTGGTGAGAAGAACAAGGTAGGGAGTGTTCATGGAAGACATGGGTTTTAAAGGGGGATGGGAAGAAGAGAGAGGACAATTTGTGGAAAGACTTTTCCAAGCTTCAGAGGCACCATGAATGAAATCAGGAAGCCATGAATGGGGTAAAGAGAGGGCATAAAGACAATCAGTAAAAAAGACAATTAGGAGCAGCAGGGAAACAGAGAGGAGGAATAGTTTCTAGGGGACAAGTGTGGCTGTCCCAAAAGTGGTACACTTGCAAGAAGTCTTGAGAAGAGGCCAGGCATTGATTTGGTATAGAAACTGAGCTACCCTCTCAGAGATGGTTCCTCTAGTCCAGGGTTAAAGCTTGCTGTCAGATGGAGAAACTTACTCTGCTGCTGTCTTAAACAAGGTTGTTAATCGGACACCTTTCAGAAGCACTAACTTTTAAAAAAAAAAATGTCAATAATAACTTAAGAGACAGTAGAAAATGTTTAGGTTTTGCTGCTTTCTTTGCTGCAAGGGACTATGTAGGAGTAACATTTTCTTTTTGTACCTTTTAGAAGATGAGATCAGATCCTGACTGGCTTCTGGGTGGCAGAGAAGATGTGCAACAGTTGGGAAGAGGGCACAAGTAGTTTCACACCCTGCACCATGCCTAACCAGACTCCACGGGGAAGTATCATGTCTGCTATTGGCTGGCATATGTGTGCTCTCTCTGAAAGGATTGCCTTGAGGTTGGAGCCATTACAAGCCAGATGCAGAGTCAGGATCATGCTTTATCCTCTGCACCGTTAGCAGAGCTGCTGCTCCAGCACCAGAAGTGCCCAGGAGGAGCTGCAAAATCATTCTTACACAGCTCTCCTTCCCTGACTCATTATATCATGTTGCATTTTACATCCACATTTATCTTAGTGTTTTAAACAAAAAAAACAGTGCACTGATGGGATTGCTTTCCCCACCTTGGGGTGCATGTCAAGGGGCTAATTAGCTGCAAAGATACCATTTGACAGCATCCCCAGGCACTTACAGAGCTGCCTCTGGGACTTGTGCTTAGATACAGCTTGGCCTCCTGCACTTCAGAGCCTGCTTAAACCCTGTTCCCCTTTTATTTGCACTTTGATGGTTAGAAATTTACATACTTTCTTCAAGCAAATCCCTAAGAGCTGGGCACACAGACCTTTAAAAGGTTATGATAGAAGAGATTTCTCATAAGTCCATATGGAGGTTTTCTAGGTATTCAGACTAGCTGCAGAGATGCTCACAAGCTGCGTAGGGTGCATCTGCTCTAGCAACAATACATGTGTCTATGTGTGTGATTGTGCCATAACCCGCCTGCTGTGCACCCTAAACCACCAGAAGCACATGTCTGAAGGTGAGTAGCGGCCAAGTAAGCTGGCATGCCTGAAGAGTCAGGGTAAGAACACACCCCATTTGTGGCAGTACCCCAGACCCAGGCCAGTTTGCAGCATGGACAGGGGTGAGGGGCATATACCAGGTCTCAAGTTTCAATAGTCCTCTGCCCCATTCCTACAATGCACTCAAACGTTTTCTTCCTGACCCTTCATCGACAAGGGTCTCTGTTCCCCCGTTTTCACCGGTAGTTGCATGCAGTGCTGACCGGATCGGAACATCTTTCCGCTGCACTTTTTAGAGATCAATACAAGTGACAATGGATCCTGCTCTGAGAGCGCCACTTGGCTGATCAGTGAGCTACACAATCCTCTGACTTCTCCTGGAGTGGCAGATAACGTGACCCAAGTACCCCTCAGTGCCAATCAGCAAAAGGTTCACTGTTGTGTAACAGCAACTCCTAACAGACCTGACAAACTCACAACACCTCGCACACCGCTTTCCTGGTATTTGTCATAAATGATGTAATGTGAAGTCCCTAACAAAAGCTTGTTATACTGAACTTCATAATCCTCAGGTTTCTTCCAGACGGAGGTAAGATATGTATCTCTGTCGAAATGTAAATTAAGCATTGTAAGCCAACACAATGGAAGCTCCATATACATTTGAAGTCAAAAGGGGGATGGGAAGTCAATGGAGGGTGGGGGACAAGACACCAGAAAGTGAACCACGGGGGTTGCCCTGTGACTGGGGACAGATAATGAACTTTGGGAAATGTAAGGAGAAGGCAAAAAGACAGCCTGTATCCTGCATCTTAGGAGGTAAATAGACAGCATGTTTACATTCATGAAAATGGAATCCCAACCAGACTCGGTTGGAAATGCCCAAAGGAAATTTGGGGTGAGATAAACTTCCTTAGATAGGCTAGCCTGCTCTGTTAAATTTAATCTCTAGAAAGCATGTTATGATTTGATCTGTAACCCTTCCATGTCTATTATCCTTACTCACTAGCTCTTAAAACGTCATCTTTAATAAACTTATGATTGTTTTCACTACAGCTGTAAATCAGGGATGCAATGTTATCCAAGAAGCTGATCCTGGGTTGAATCATTCAAGCTGGTGGGTATGCTGTTCTTTTGGGGACAGCAGACCCAGTGTCACTGTGAGTGTTCAGTGGATAAGGGGCTGAACATTACCAGGGAATGCTTCAAAGAGGCTCAGGGGCTGGGTGCTCCTCTTGTTTACCTGTAAAGTAAGGGCTGGCATAGCCCAGAGGAGATTGTTTGAGTGGCTAACAGAAGTCGCTCCCTCTCACTGGATGCAGGGGATTAGCAAGGTGACGCACAGTTCTGGGCATCCTGAGAAACATGACAAACATGCACCTGTACCAGATGGCTGGAGGAGGTGAGCATTCAGCACTCTAGCCTAGTGCCAGGAATGCATCCTAGCACCTGAGGCTCCTCTACAGGAAGGCTAAAGACTCAGTCACTTTGGGAGAGCTTGTCATGCATGCCCCTTCCACGAGGACCTTGACAGAGTGCTGTGAAGGGCTCCCAATACAGAACGTAAAGTGGCTTGTGAACCCCTCTTCAACCCCGCCAGCTTCATTGTCCAATGGGATGCTGATGAAGCCAAGGCAAGGAGGCAGCAGGGACCAGGGAGGAAGACCAGAAAGACCCCAAGGATCAAGAGTATGTGATTCTGCACCTATGCCCCAAGAAGCAGGTTGAGGAAGCCCCCTGATGAACCTGAGGAGGACACCAAGCCTCAGTAGGAACAAGAACCTGAGACTGGTAAAAAGAAAAGGAGTATTTGTGGCACCTTAGAGACTAACCAATTTATTTGAGCATAAGCTTTCGTGAGCTACGAGCTCACGAAAGCTTATGCTTAAATAAATTGCTTAGTCTCTAAGGTGCCACAAGTACTCCTTTTCTTTTTGCAAATACAGACTAACACGACTGTTACTCTGAAACCTGAGGCTGGTAAGTTACAATGATCCTGCAGCCTCTCCACCAATAACTCCTCTTGCTCTGGAGCTAAATTCCTGATTTTAAGATCCAGAGTATTTGAAGTACTCTGCACTGACTTTTCCTCCCTGGATAGATGATATGCCATGCATTGCTATGTCTGTGTGTTTGAACTACAGTGCTGAAGCCACAGCATTGTCACACCCTTTCCCCTTACCAAACTCTTCCAACTCCTCCCATCCCCACATGCAGCCCCTGCTCCCTTTCACCCCCAAAATAGTCCCTGAGCAAGACATGGTTATAAATCAATGATTTTATTGATTTCTGATTAACCGCCATTATGCATTTGGCTTCTAAAGCTATTTCTTAAAAACAGATTATAAATGAAAATCATTGTGCCCGGGTTCTGTGCATTTCTTGGCTGGCAAGCAGGCAGGGAAGGTCCTGGTTGGGGATGGGACCATTGTAGAAAACTTACAGTTGGTTGTCTAAAATTAGTAACAGATCTTCTGTCCCTTGGAAGATTACAGTCTATGTTTCTCCCACCTTGTCAATCTTAAATCCCCTTCCAAATGGGAGCTACGCGGAATGGAAGGGGTGGTAGAGGGGGTTCAGGAAGGGGAAGGAAACCAGACACAATTCAGGAACACTTCGATTGTCTGAAGAAAAGTTACTCACAGCAGTCCTTTTTTCCTTAGAAGATAACACAATTTTTACCATTCCTGTCCCTGGTGTCTGGCCTCTACCTACACTGAGGCATATTGCACAAGATGGGGGATACAGAGGTGGGAGAAGGATCCAGACAGGCAGCTGTGCAAACAGATGATGCCCACCTGCAGTAGAGAGGCAATGGGCTTGTGGTGTGAGCTGAAATTTCAGGGAACCAAATAAAGTTGTCGTGTCTTTCTTTCCCAGTCCATTTCATCATTTGTAGGCAGGCACAGGGTTAGGATTTTCTGGTGATGCTGACCATGCGGAGTGAATGGTTCACATCACCCTTTGCACAAAAACTCCAAATGCTAGTTGAGAATATAGTCATTTTCCAGTTGAATTGCCTCCCAGCCCTGTAAGTGTACTTGAGCAAATTTCTGGTGTAGCAGAAACTCCAGCTGAGTCTCGAAGTTCCACAGCAGTGCAAATCTCCTTGGTCCACCTTCATGGCTGATCAAGCCCCTCCATTCAGCAATATGTAGAGGGTGACCATTAGCAGAAACCTTTCTCTGGCATAGGTGGCCAGGTGTTCTCCACAGGGCTGGAAAGTCACCTCTCTCTTTCATTCTGGTACCTTGAAAACCACTAGTTCTCCAATTGTTGGTCAACCTTTAAAAAAGAAATTGCAAACTGGTAATATACCCTCTAGAAGGATAGTCTAATAGTCACTTTCCTGGAATGCTGAAAAGTATCCAAATCATGGCCTTCCACAGCAAAGTTATGTTATGTGGGGGCATGTCTCAGCTGCTTCCAAAGGAAAAATATATATAATGCTACCCTTGTCTTTGAACTGGCAGGATCTTAGCTCTTCAGAAGGAACCATTCCATAAGGAGGGCAGGAGCAGCACCTCACAGACAGCAAAGGATGCTCGTGGACCTGCTCATAGGGATAGACAGACAGAACCAGGAACAGTTCCTCAGGGCACAGGAGGATCAGGCACTTCAGCAGGAAGAGACATTGATGAACTGGTTCATGGAGCAGGAGGCATACCTAAGGAAATTCCCTAATGGAGAGGGTCATAGACCTGATGGCCAAACAAATTTGGGGTCCACCTGCTGCTGGAGCTGCTTCTGGAGCTACTGCACCTGTCCATGAACTGCCACTGCCATCTCGTCCTCTATCTGCTGCCCGGGCTTCTGCTGAGCCAGAGGATCCTGTTTTAAGGATCAACGCAACAGAGTGACCAGCAGGAGAACTTTGAGCCTGCAAGACTCTTCAGACCTCACCCTGTGTGACCAAGAGGGGAATGATGAGCCAGTGGGAGTTCTGGAACCCCACCTAGTGTCCACTCTCCAAACCCTTAATCCCCAGTTTTCCCCATTTTCCCCTGTTATTCCCCACTTGTCAGGAGGAGGGCAAGAAGACAGATGCAGAGGCATTAACATTTGGGTCGTGTTCCCTACTGCATTCCATTTGTACAGATGTTTATTTTTTAAAAATATTTCAATTACATGTTCTATCTCATATGTTTAATAAACGTTATACTTTCTTTAACCTGTGGGTGGACCCTCCTTCCTAAGTATGACGAAGTGAAGATGTTTTAAGGTTCAGGATTGGGCCCCACAATTCACAGCACATGAAATCAAATGGTATATAACCCGCTAGTTCCATGATACTGCAAACACTTTTCTGTCTGTCTCCGACCTCCACTTCAGGTTCAGAAATATCCAAAGTCCCATGGCTACAAGGGAGGTCTGGGGACAGTGCAATTAGTGTTATGTGCTAACTGAAAACTACTAGTTTTCAACACCGCAGAAGTCTAAAAGGGGTAGATGAATGTCTTTTTGGCTTACTTCATATACAGAAAATCAAAACCCAATTATAGTAACAATACAGGCAATTACAGCATGTACAATTGCCTTATGTGTAAACAGCCTGACAAACCCTGACAAACTTAACCCTGACAAAAAAAACCTTAATCAGTTTCAATTATAGTAGGAATTAATACTCTATAATGGCCACTGAGTGCAGTAAGCACTGCTGACACTCAACGGTCAAAAAAATAGACTGGTTGCAATAATTATTTAAGAATGGCATTTGCCACATTGGCATCCAGATGGGTGGGCAGACAGCGCCAACTAGATTTCAGCCTACCAAACGCACACTCCATGCAGCTACTGAGATTGTAACTGAATGCTCTTTTTCCAGGCTCATTGAGGTCAGGGTACATTTCGTGAGCCCAGGCAGGAGCAGGTATGCAGGGGTCCCACAAAATAACAGTTGGCACAGACACATCATACAGAAAACCCTCATTTCTGGGGAATAATGTTCCTTCTTCCCCCTTCAAGTATAATCCTGATCTCCTCAGCATCCTGGTGTCATGAACCGTTCCAGTGTTTCCAATGTTTGTGTTCATGAATCTGCCTTTGTGGACCACTAAGCTTTTGAGAACAAGTGAATAGTACCCTTTTCCATTCACGTATTCACTTGCCCCTGGTGGTGGGGAAAGTACTGGAATGAGGGTGCCATTGACAGTCCCTGCACAGTTCAAAAGCCCTGTTTTCTGAAATTGTTTCCAGTGGCAACCACCAGGGGATAGATCAGAGTGTTAATTGCCTCACAAACCTGCACAACCATGACCCCAACAGTGGACTTTCCAATCCCAGTTTGCAATTGACCTATAGCTGTTTGGTGTAGCCAGCTTCTACAAGGCAAGAGCAGCTCCCTTCTGGACCAGTATGGCTTACCCAGATCAAGTGTTCTGGTTCTGAAGGTTTGGTGCACCCTTCTCCCACAGCTCTATGAAGGTCTGTTTTTTCTTTTGGATGTTCTGAAGCCCTTGCTGGCCATCCCAGGTTTCCAAAATGATGTGATCCCACCCTACCATACCAGAGAATCAGCCCATTGCTCTATCTCTTCCACCAGGCATAACAGGGGAATGGTGATGTGTCCAGGTGTAACAGGGGAATGGTGATGTGATCACTGTAATCAGCAAATGGCTGGAGACAGTACCAATGACACACTGCAAAGCAGTTCATAGAGTGACGCACAGAATCGTGGGTTACTGCTCTGAGAGGGTAGCATTAATGTTGTGTAACAGTGGCTGCAGTATGGATGCAGGTATGTGCATGTACCCTGTGTTATACCCATGTCCAGCACAACGCATGTGGACACTCAGCATAGGATGGGGAGCATGCATGAGCATGTTGTGACAGGTTGGATCACAAAACCCCCTTTGGGACTACCACCTGATGTGCGGGGACTACCTCTGAGCCCGTTTTCCCTGCCAGCTTGGGACTTCAGTCCCCTGTCTGGTTGTGCCAGACACGCTAGCCTGCTACAAACACAGACCCAGGTCTGAACCACGTCCCCCACAAGCTGCAGGCTTAACTGAAAACAGCTTAAGAAGTGTTCCTGTCTCCAACACTCAGGTACCGAGCTCCCAATGGGCTCCAAACTCCAAATAAATCCGTTTTACCCTGTATAAAACATTTACAGGGTAAACTCATAAATTGTCTGCCCTCTGTAGCACTGATAGAGAGAGATGCACAGCTGTTTGCTCCCCCACCCCACCGGTTTTAATACATACTCTGGGTTAATTAATAAGTAAAAAGTTATTTTATTAAATACAAAAAGTAGGGTTTAAGTGGTTCCAAGTAATAACAGACAGAACAAAGTGAACTACCAAGCAAAATAAAATAGAACACGCAAGTCTAAGCCTACTACAGTAAGAAAACTGAATACAGACAAAATCTCACCCTCAGAGACGTTTCAATAAGCTTCTATTACACACTGGACGTCTTCCTAGTCTGGGCATAATCCTTTCCCCTGGTGCAGCCCTTGTTCCAGCTCAGGTGGTAGCTAGGGGATTTATTATGACTGCAGCCCCCTTTGTTCTGTTCCACCCCCTTATATATCTTGCACAAGGCGGGAATCCTTTGTCCCTCTCTGGGTTTACACCCCTCCTTCTAAATGGAAAAGCACCCAGTTAAAGATGGATTCCAGTTCAGGTGACATGATCACATGTCACTGTAAGACTTCATTACCCACTTGCCAGCACACATGTATGCAGGAAGACTTAAAGCAAACAGAGCCACCTACAGTCAATTGTCCTGGTTAATGGGAGCCATCAAAATTCCAAACCACCATTAATGGCCCACACTTTGCATAATTACAATAGGCCCTCAGAGTTATAGTTCATATTTCTAGTTTTAGATACAAGAATGATACATTCATACAAATAGGATGAAGACACTCAGTAGATTATAAGCTTTGTAATGATACCTTACAGGAGACCTTTTGCATGAAGCACATTCCAGTTACATTATATTCACACTCATTAGCATATTTTCATAAAATCATATAGAGTGCAACATCACACATGTAATCCAATACTTGAGTATGCAGACCAGCATAGACATAACCTAAATCTAAACATGTTTTGTAAGTCAAGGCGTGTCAAGGTTCCTTCCCCACTCTGAACGCTAGGGTACAGATGTGGGGACCTGCATGAAAAACCTCCTAAGCTTATCTTTACCAGCTTAGGTCAAAACTTCCCCAAGGTACAAAATATTCCACCCTTTGTCCTTGGATTGGCCGCTACCACCACCAAACAAATACTGGTTACTGGGGAAGAGCTGTTTGGAAACGTCTTTCCCCCCAAAATACTTCCCAAAACCTTGCACCCCACTTCCTGGACAAGGTTTGGTAAAAAGCCTCACCAATTTGCCTAGGTGACTACAGACCCAGACCCTTGGATCTTAAGAACAATGAACAATCCTCCCAACACTTGCACCCCCCCCCTTTCCTGGGGAATGTTGGATAAAAAGCCTCACCAATTTGCATAGGTGACCACAGACCCAAACCCTTGGATCTGAGAACAATGAAAAAGTATTCAGTTTTCTTACAAGAAGACTTTTAATAGAGATAGAAGTAAAGAAATCCCCCCTGTAACATCAGGATGGTAGATACCTTACAGGGTAATTAGATTCAAAACATAGAGAACCCCTCTAGGCAAAACCTTAAGTTATAAAAAGATAGACAGAAATAGTTATTCTATTCAGCACAATTCTTTTCTCAGCCATTTAAAGAAATCATAATCTAACACATACCTAGCTAGATTACTTACTAAAAGTTCTAAGACTCCATTCCTGGTCTATCCCCGGCAAAGCAGCATATAGACAGACACACAGACCCTTTGTTTCTCTCCCTCCTCCCAGCTTTTGAAAGTATCTTGTCTCCTCATTGGTCATTTTGGTCAGGTGCCAGCGAGGTTACCTTTAGCTTCTTAACCCTTTACAGGTGAGAGGAGCTTTCCCCTGGCCAGGAGGGATTTCAAAGGGGTTTACCCTTCCCTTTATATTTATGACAAGGCGGTATAGAACAGCCCATGATGTAAAATGCTTGATAGATTTAGTACCCTGCCTACCGTGATCAATGTGCATTTCAGTAACTCCCATTTTCAAATGGATGTTTACAGAAACATATCAAACTGGTGTTTACAGACATTACACACTCTCTTCCCTAAATGATGTTTGTAACATGATGAACTGATTAATAATACAAAAGCAGCATGCCACATCAACCTCTTCGGAGTAATGTAGAGGAGTATTTTAAAGAGGCATGAGCATATTCTAATGCTCGCAGTTTCCAGCAGTGATCGGTAAGTAACCCATTAAGGAAAGGCAGCCTGCACAGCAACTGTACCCACAGAATCAACAATCCCACCAAAGTGAAAAGTGAAACAGAATCATCATTATACTAATTAGTAATAATAAAAAACAATTAAACTTTGCCGGTTTGATGAATGCAACAGGCTTCAGCAGCACCAGTTTAGACCATAACACCCTGACAGCGCCAAGAAGACTGATTGTAAAGACTTTTTATTAACTGAACTGCCAATAAGATAAATCAGTCTTGTTTCATGTCCTACTTATAAGAGCATAAAAGAGCTGGAAGCTAACTGGTTAGGCAGAAGACGGACGTTTCTGATATAAAATCCCTTCACATCATTAAATAAAAATAGTTACTGCACTATGGAAACAGGATTTTTCTGATCATCCCGAAGAATTATTATGCTGCTTCACCCACAACCTTCCAAAGTGAGGACTACCCATTTACCCCCCCGCTAACCCAGCTGAATGCTCCTTTTTCCTTTAGCCTCTGGTTAAAGAGGTTGACTTGCTTACATGTTTTCAAGGAACCCTAAGAAATCCTTGCACATTGATTATGTGATCCACTTTATCTTCGGCCCTTCTCTCTCCCCCCTCTGCCCCACCTCCAGAACAAACACACACACACTTTTGAGTTCATTTTGCATCTCTCCTTCACACTGGAGAACAAACTGCCTGCAGAACAGATTTACACAAAAGCTTGTACCTGCCTTCTTACATATCCTCCCATTTCCCATACCCACCTCCAAACCTCAGGCAAGTCGCCCTAGTGACTCAGGCAGTCTCTGCTGTCGCAGAAGAGAGGGAGTTTTTGGACAGCAGCACCCGGCCATTTCAGACTGTGATTCTGAGATTTTGTTCAACTGAGACAATGGAACAGCCCTGACAGAGCCATTAGCTTAGAGCAGAGGTTCTTGAACTGTGGTCCATGGGCGCCATTCAAGTGGTCACAGATAGCTCCTTCTAAGGTGCATGCCTAGGCAGCTGCACACGAGAGAATGAAGAGCCACCCACCTGATTAGTGGAGTCACAGAGGGGGGAGTAGGAGGTAGGTGGGAGGGGGCAGTGGGGTGAGAAGAGGGGGTGGGGGGAATTTGGGATGTGCAGGGCTGCGGCAGCCAGAGAAAGAGGAGCCTTTCCCCAGCTCCAGGGCTGCAGCGGCCAGAGGGAGACCTCCCCTCCTTCCCAACCCAAGCTTGGGCTGCCGTGGTGGGGGAGAGAGGGCACACCCATTGCGTTAGAAAGGTAAGACTATGGATATTAAAATATGAGTTGTGTGCTTTTATTTGTAGAACAGAAAAAAGTTGTTTATTATTAAGGGGTTTTTTTTATATAGCGCTTTTATCCAAAGCGCTTTACAATAGGTAGCTTACGGTACAAACGACATTTGGAAAGATCATTAAGTGGTCAACCGAGACCCTCAGCAATTTTTTAGTGGTCTGCGGAAAAAAAAGTTTGAGACCCACTGGCCTAGAGCATTTCAAATGCTCCACTGACAATGGGGGAAAGGCACAATTTCCTATTGGGGTATGTCTACACAGCCTATTTGTTTTGGCGGCATGCAGTGTATGTACCTGCATAGCGCCCCCAGCACGGGTATAAATAGCAGTGCAGCTGGTGAGGCATGGCTTGGTCGAGTAGTGTGTGGGGTAGCTGTCGCCTTACAGTAACGCACACACTCTCCTCCCTACGTATTTGGGAATGTTAAGGGGATGGAAAACCGTGAGCGTTTGGGGCATATTTCATTTTGTAGCTTTGTGAATACATCAGTCCAGTTTATCATCCAAAGTATTACATTATAGGATCCCATCAGTAACATTAGTCTTGTAATGCCCCACCGTGTAGACCTTGATCTGTGTATCAGTTGTATTTTTAAACCCCTGGGATGTTTTCCTGTGTTTGGGATTTGGCATTTTAATCTTTTTTTTACTCTCTGACTTGGGCAGAGTTGAAGACTGAAATGTACCCATGGAACAAACACTATGTTGGATCTGGGAGCCAGAGCTAACCAGAAGATTCTGATTCAGTCATTAAAATAACACTTTATAGTCTATGGTGCTTTTCATCTGGAGATCAAAGCAATTTACAAAGGTGGCCAAGTATGAGTCCCATTTTTACAGATGAGGGACACTACAGGAGCAAGGGGAAATGATTTGCTCAAGGTCACACAGCGAGCCCATGGTATCGTTGGCACAGAGCCCGGATCACTTGACTCCATCCTGTGCTCCAGTTACTAGACAATGTTGTTTTCTTACTGTAAAAGCTCCTACGTTTTTAAAGTTTTTTCATAAATGACATGAGCCTAAGTGATTTCTATTGATTTCCTGTCACATTAAGTGGGAGACTAGTAGATTCACCATTCCTAAACATGTTATTAGTGTAAGGATTTGATATTTATACTTACATTTTATCTATAATGTAAAGAAATATATATTGCTTACATCAGGGTCCAATGATAATTTCCTTTGTATTCATGCATGTCAGCTATGAAAATACATAAAACTTGAAGCTGTGACATAAGCTCTCAAGTTCCAGGAAGTGGTGTTGAGGATGACGCTGTCATTTACCGAGATGGGGGCAAATGATGAAAATGTAGGGACTGGGGCTGATATTTCTTAAATAAGTAGAATTTGGGATATTTTCAATTGTATGGGAGCTTTTCAGAGGAATTCAGGTGTAGTGGCAGCCCTGGGTACAGGTACTTCCCCCAGCACAGTACATGCAGGACAAGAGTCACGCTCTATCTACTCTCTGTTCCCTTTCTCCTACATGCACAGCAACTTGCTAGGAGACTCAGCACTCTCCTGAGCTGCCAAAACTCACAAGTTTTTTGAGCTACACAGAGCTCTTCTTCAGGTAAGTGCTGGGATGGTTATCATAAGGGTCCTTTTGATAGTTGTTTTAGGTTTCCTGCATGACCTCTAGGTAGGGTTCCTACTTTTTTTTTCTTCCATTTTGTGGTGGCATGTGATGATTTTTCGTTTGAGATGGTATCTTCTGGAGTATGTAAGGTGCAGGGGATGGTTCTTCAGTTTTTCTGAGGTCTTTCTGCAGAGCTGTTCAGCATATTTGGAATTGTATGTAGTGGCCAGAGGGTTATAGAGAAGTCTTCGGAGGATGTTTTGTTTGTTGCATACATTCAGGAAGTAGATGTCACATTTAGTCTTGCTTCTTTCTTCAGATTGTAAAGTTTCCATTCTAAATGACAAAATTCTACATCTTCCGTCGTCGTTTGCAGTGTTGTATATTTTATTGAACCAATTTCTGTTGGTGGAAGGTACGAGCTTTTGAGCTATGCAGAACTCTTCTTCAGGTCCTGAAATTGGGCCAATACAAGATATTAGCTCACCTACCTTGTCTCTGTCATGTCCTGGGACCCACATGGCTACGGAAACACTGCAAACAGTGGAAGATATGGAGTCTTTTTAAATCTAGTCCAGTGCATCAAGATGGATCAGCCAGGAGATGGGGAAGGGATGATTCAGACTGATATATTGAGGTAGTGAACTGAGTTCATAGCCCAGATATATGTTGTTTAAATCTTTTACTATGTTTGTAGAACATACATACAAATCACACAGCAGTTTGGACAGTGTCTGTCAGAGAAACTAACATCTGTTGGTTTGGACACAGCTGCTTTCTGGAGATCTGTAACTTGTGTACTCTGCTGATGCTTTCTCTGTTTGATGGTCATCCCTGACCAAAGACAAGTTGGAACTATGGCAATAATGTGACTGACTGTAAACTTGGAGGGAGTCTCTTGAATCTGTGTCCACAAAGCCTTATTAGTATTTATATTGCAGTAGTGCCCAAGATGTGTTAAGTGCTTTCCAGACACAAAGGAAGACACAGGTACTGCCTTGAAGAGCTCACAGTTTAAAAAGACAACAACAACAAAACTGGGAATTTTAAAAAAAATCAAATAAAACTCTTTGATTTATGTTCAGTAGATTGTTTCCCTGGCATATGAACCCTCTCAGAGTTCAACTTTTTCCTGGCCATTCAGAAACTATGACCATGTTTTCATAATAATATTATCTTGTAATAGCCCAAATCAACAAGCACTGTTTGAGGAGTGTATAAAGCAGGTGAATCAGTAATAACTACTTTGCCCGCGCTAAACAGAAACATCACAGGCTTTATTTTATTTATTTATTTACTAATGCTCAATGGACTTTGATTCTCCATGTTTATAACCTTCTGTGACCCGAAATAATGATGAAGGACATTGTCCCTTTCAGCTGCTGACTAGAAAGCCTGGGTTTAATAGAGAACCTGCCGCAGCCCAGATGCTTTTCAAAAGCATATCACTCAGAGGTCCCCCAGGGGATGAGACAAGTACTGTACAGCCCTACTCAACCAGCTGGGCCATGAAGTGGCTTTTATTTCCCTGTGTGATGGAGCAGCAAAGGCATTGGGAGGACAGATGCTGAAGGACTAGAATGGACAAAGGGGTGGAGGGAAGGGATTTCATAAAAAATAATTGAATTACTTCTAAATTAAACAAAATAGAAGAACAGATGTGAAGGGAGTTGAAGCTCCTCCTTGGATTGTATCCCCTAAATTTTCCTGTACTCCCATTCAGTTTGAATGTCACCTTACTTATTCATATTATCAAAACCACAGTAATTAAGAAACAAAATACTCCAGGCATTTTATTGCTGGCAATTATTTGCATAACGTGTGTGTTATTGGGGGGAGGGGAAAGGGGAGGAACTTGTGACTTCAACCACCAAAGAGGTGACTAAAAGCTGAGGAAACTACAGTTTGGATTTCTATAGTATCTTGAATAACTGCTGCACTTCTATAGCACTTTCCATTGCAGGATCTCAAAGAATGCTCCAAACACCAAGAAATGTATCCATATGAGCAAACTTCAATATGAAGAGAGGTAAATGTTGTTATCCCCACCTCGCAGATAGGGAAACTGAAAAACAGAGAGAGATCAAGTGACTTGCCCATGGTCATGCAGCAAGTGATGTCAGAGCTAGGAAGAGCACTGAGCTCTGCTAACTTCCAGTTCTGTCCTTTAAAAACAAGATGATGATTGTTGCTGTGGAATACGAATGCAAGGCGGGTTGAAGCTCAAAAGGAGGTTGTGCCTGGAGAGGTTGTATAGTCAAGTGCCTCAGGCACTAGGCTGGGACTCAGAAGATCTGGGGGCAGATTCTCAGGTGGTATAAATTGTCACAATTCCATTGACTTATATCAGCTGACGATCTGCCTCAGGGTTTTATTCCCTGTTTTGCTACTGACAGCCTGGGCAAGTGACTCTCAGAGCCTCTGTTTGCCCATCTGTGAAATGAAGGACAAATACTATATTTGCCTGTCTTGTCTAATTAGATTGCAAGCTTTTGGGGGCATGAACTCTCTCTGACTATGGCCTGGTTTACACTAGGAAATTAGGTCAGTATAACTATGTTGCTCAAAGGTGTGAAAAATCCACACCCATGAGCGACGCAGTTAAACCTATCTAGTCCCCCGACGTAGAAAGTGCTAGAGCCATGGGAGAATTCTCCTGTCAGCCTAGTTACAACCTCTCAGGGAGGTGGAGTACCTACACCAACAGGAGAAGCTCTCCCATCGGCTTAAGTAGTGCCTTCACTGAAGTGCTATAGCGGCACAGCTGCGACATTTTAAGTGTAGACAAGCCCTTGGTGTTTGTGCTGCACAGTGCCTGGTACAATGGGCCACTAATCTTGCCTGAGACATCTAGTGTTACCATAATACCAATTTTTAAAAAGGTTCAGCATTTGGATGCTTATCTGAGTGTTTGGGCCGGACAAGTCACTCCCACCTTCTTCGTACAATCCCCTTGCCTCCAGGCTCTCCTCGTACATACATTGTCATCTAGGCCGGGGGACAATAGCCGGAATTTCTGGCAAGGCCTGTTGTGGCCCCTGCTCTCACTTTAGAATTGACTTCAGTGTTGAGGAAGGTCACTCATCACAAGAGAAATGTTTAAAAATTGCTAAGAGGTGTGTTAGTCAGGACATCTTCATCATCCATGTGCATTTACTAATGAGACAGCTCTATTAATGTGGCAAACCTATTCCTTAACCATTTTCCTGCTAACAGGAAGACCCTTCTACCGCTGGAGCTTTGCCTACACGCTGCTGTCAGCCAGACATTTCCTGTCAAGCAGGGGTGACAACGCTGGCCTAACCCCTGCTCCTACAAGAATACACACAGGAATGATGAATACTGCACAGAGAGGAAAGTTGGGCTCTTACTGTAATGCTTTTCATGAAGTGAACTCTCCACTCACTAATAAATGTTAACATGACAGGAAATCAAGATGCTCAACCTTTTCCTAAATATTATTTGCTTAACACAGATCAGCCTGCATTTTAATCAGTAGCTCCACAGACAGTGTCGGATTCTACATGTATTTTAGATGGGGTACTAAAGAGAAAAATCTGCATTTATAAACTCAGCCACACATTTTAAATACTTTGCCCCATTTGCAGTATTCATTGTTCTAATAAAACTTGCCTTTCAGTTGGGACTGGAGGTGGTGTAATATTTCTATCTCCCCTTGCCTGTCTTATCTATTTAGAGTGTAAGCTCTTTAGGTGAAGGACTAACTTTTATTGTGTGCATATAGTGTACCTAGCCCCAAACATGGCCAAGGCTTGTAAAAGCTATTGCAACATAATTAATATAAAGAACAATTACTGTCTCTATTTTTTCTCTTGTGGGAGAGAACTATTTTATTGGTCTGTCCCAAAGACTAATAGAACCAATAAGGTTTCAGAGAGTTGCTAGGAAAAATGCTGTTCATCCAACAGACCATTACTGATGATATGGTAGGACACTGCTATTATTTTGTCTTTGATACAATGGTTCCTAAAAGCCTGCTCCCCTTGACTCATTCTCACAAGTATTCCGTTTTCCTTCCTTCTTTTTAAATCAATTTTTTATTGAAACCTGATTTAAAAGCTGCACAAGTACACACAGAATGATGCCGTACAGACAGCAGTATAATTACAGAGGAAGACTGGTCTTGTGGCTAAGGCACTGGATTGGAACACAGGAAATCTGAATGTAATTGGTTATAAAAGAGCATGATATTCCAGGGATGAAGAACCTCTGTCAAAGCAGTTTTTGCAGCAGTTGGAGGAAATATTATTCTAATTACCTGGGAGGGGTAAATCTCAAATGCTATTTTAAGTTGTGTCACTAGACACAAAAAGGAATTAGAACAATTCAGCATGTATAACCTAACCTTGTTACAGTCTTTATTAGGAAAAAATTATTTGTAGGTCTCTTCTCTACCTTTCTGAGAATCCTTATATCTGGCTGAGCAGTGTTCAGTACAGATCCCACTTCTGCAATAGATGCTGTGTTGGCCCCTGGAACAAATTAGAGCCACCCTCAGGACTGCTGTGACTTTCATGAGATGGTAATGGTCCCCAACAGGGCAGTATGCCTCCTGAGGATTGCCAGAGCACAGCACCAATCTGACCAAACCTCTGCCATTCTTCTACATCACCTAGTGATTTCCACCTGTGGAGAAATCTCAGCTTTCAAGTTAGGATAGCATTATTGCCCCTTTAAGCCACCAGGTTGGTGAAAGGGGCTGTGTCAGAAGCCCGTCTTGCCCAGTGTTCCTTCCATTCATAGGAGGTTTTTCAGAGCTTTGTATATTCTTGATATAAACCCTTTCGCAGGACTTTTCACCAAAAACAGTATTTTCAATCTCCTTTGGTGACCTGCAAATTTATTCAGAGCTTGATTTATATGTGGCATAATATTCCATCTGCAGATATTGGAAAACTGGACATATTTCTCCTTGACGCATTTTTTTTTTTGTGGAGCTCTGAATATGCTGTTAATAAAGAGTTGTGATAAGATAGATGGTCACTGCTATGTAAAATTCTGAAAAGGCAGTGAGCACAACTGTTTGAGTTTATAGCATTGCTGTCAGTGGGGATGCAGGCAGACTTCTCTTGTGATATTTCAGGATCTTGTCCCAAGTATAGAGTGTAACCCTCCTGAAAAAGTGTGCCTGTAATTTTCATGGGTCAGGTTTTGACTTGTCCATTACATTTTTACAACTAGGAAAAGTTTAAATCCATCTGTTTAAGACTGATCCACTGCCCCTCAAAGGGCTTTTTTACCAGTTAGACTAGGCCCAGAAAGCTGTCAAAGCTGTCAACCAAAAGTGGATGATACTAATAACACTCTTTATGGCAGAGAGAATGCAACACCTCTCCTGTTGTTTAAAGAATTAGCATAGACCATCAGCTGCCTTTGAATCCGCTGACCACAAGGTTTTGTTGACATGCCTGAAGGTCCTAGCATAGATAGAGCTCCTTTGTCTCTTAAAGGTTTCAGAGTAACAGCCATGTTAGTCTGTATTCGCAAAAAGAAAAGGAGTACTTGTGGCACCTTAGAGACTAACCAATTTATTTGAGCATGAGCTTTCGTGAGCTACAGCTCACTTCATCGGATGCATACCGTGGAAACTGCAGCAGACTTTATATACACACAGAGAATATGAAACAATACCTCCTTCCACCCCACAGTCCTGCTGGTAATAGCTTATCTAAAGTGATCATCAAGTTGGGCCATTTCCAGCAGGTAGTACTGGGAGATTGCTCTTCTGCCCTTAGTGGGTTTTTCCTGCAAGGTAATACAGAGTTCTGTTTCATTATAGGTTCTGTATGTGAGTATGTCAGCGGCTATAAAAAGTGGTGTGGGCTGTGTTACCTTGCAGATAACATCCAGTTCTATGTCTCTATCTCATTGGACCTGCACATTACAAAGATTATGCCAGTTGTACAGGGAGGGAAACTGAAGGCACAGAAATTCTATTCTCTGTAGGTTCTCATTCTGTGTTTATCAACATACTATTTGAGCACCTGCCAGTACATTAAGCATCTGTTACATGTTTGTTTTCTCATCCTTTTTCCATGGGGAGAAATGCATAAGGTGGAACGTTTTATTTTGGAATTTTCTGTAAGGCACTTGGCCAAGGTCATAGAGTAAGACCTCTGCCACACTTTTTCCACACAGTGAGACCTGAAATACCAGAGATTTTTTTCCTATACTTAAAACAGGTGATAGCTTTGGTATCTCATATATCACTTATGGTAGCTACATACATGCTCATCATTATTATAAAAATATGTAATAATTACATAAGATGTAATGTATTAAAGACCCAGGACTGTCTTCTAGGATACAACGTTCACCTGTGTATAAGTGGAGTACCTATGCAGCTAATTGATTAATATGGCTTTGGTGTCACTAAATATGTCACAAAGTAAAGAGATTAAAAAGCAATTACGGGGGGGGGGGGGGAATCACCAAAATTATACTAGCAAAGGGTAGTTATTTTTCACCCTTTTGTGAAACAGAACCAAAAATATGTACATTTAACTAGAATCAATTGTAGGTAAAATGTACACCAACACAACGTTACTGAAGTCTGTAGTGTTTGCTAAGCTAGTGAAAAGACTAACTCTATACTTCCACCCTCTGGTCACTCTAAGGTCTGCAAAGCCTCAGCAATTAATATTTCTGAAGAGTGACATTTGCCTTTTCCTCACTCTTGAATGTCTTTTAGGATTGAAATCTGTGCGGTACAAACAACTAATGAGATCCACGTTTTCATACTTAATAGCAAGTGGCTTCTTCTCTTCAAGAGTTCACTAACCCTTGCTGAGTCTTCCTGTGTAGAAGTTACTTTGTTACTTTTAACATGGATATTTGGGAAGCTGTTATGTAAGAGGCAACGCTCATCCAGGGAACCATTCCCATTGAAATAAGCTTGTGTAATTCTTGGTGCATATAAAGTCCAGCAAGCTTCTGCACAAGAAAACTTCAAGCTGTCTCATCAAAAATAGCCAGATTTCAGTTTTTAAATATAACCCTTCTGCCAGGTGGAATCGGCAGCAACAAGGCCATGCTCAATATCTAGGAGTTCCTCTTAATAATACAAAACATAACCAGCTCGAGCCCTTACCCAGTAATCTAAAAAAAAAAATTAACCACCACCCTTGGATGCCTCTAAGAGGCAATACTTCCCCACTCTCAAGAATTGAGTCAGTATAACAAAAGAGAACTTTTATTAAAAGGGAAAAAGAACCAAGCATTAGTCTGGGAAAACACCACAACCACATTCAAAAGCTTGCCACCATAAAGAAACCTGACACCACAGTGCATTGGGCAGTGTCCTTTACCTCAGTTTCCCACCTTTCAGGTAGAAAGTCCAATGAATGAATGTCCCTTTAACACATCACTCCCCTCTCCCTCCACTGCACCCCATTCACTGTTGGCTGTCCTTCATTAGCGAGGACCCAGAGTTCAGATGTCTGTTCACAGGGGTTTGCCCCCACCCCCGAAAGGGAGAGGGGGTGTCCAGCAAGGTCTCTGTGGTCACTGGGCACCTCTGCAACTGGCGGGTTTGCTGCTGCCTCTGGTGCTTTTCTCCCCGGCCACTGGTCATTTGCTGTGACTGATTTTCTCTGCTGCCACTGGTCACTATGATGACATTATTGGATGCTCACTGTCACTTCTGTAGTCCCCTGTTCTAAGGTTCCACCACTTAACGCAGGTCTTTAGTGATTTCAGCTCTTAGGACTTCACCGAGTAGCAGGAAACCTCACTGCCGGTACAGTCTATGCATTGTCTTTCATTTCACTGCTGTCCCTACACCAGGTCTAATGGATAGCCTCTAGAACTGCTTAACATTGACTGAGCTCTAGTAAAAAGAAAAGGAGTACTTGTGGCACCTTAGAGACTAACCAATTTATTTGAGCATAAGCTTTCGTGAGCTACAGCTCACTTCATCGGAGTAATCATTGAACAGAAACAATGACTCTCACTTGAGTCTAAGCAGCTCTGTCTTTAAACCCTGTAGAGGGGAATGTTAAATGTACACCAGCACAACTTTACTGAAGTCTGCAGTGTTTGCTAAGCTAGTGAAAAGACTAATAACTCTATACTTCCACCCTCTGGTCACTCTAAGGTCTGCAAAGCCTCAACAATTAATATTTCTGAAGAGTGACATTAACCTTTTCCTTGCTCTTGAATGTCTTTTAGGATTGATATCTGCGCGATATAAACAACTAATGAGATCCATGTTTTCATACTTAATAGCAAGTGGCTTCTTCTCTTCAAGAGTTCACTAACCCTTGCTGAGTCTTCCTGTGTAGACTCTTCAGGACTCTTCAGGTGGAGTTCTGACCCCTAAGTAGGAACACCTGTCCCCACCTTCATCTCCACTGGGATTTGGCATCTCTACATCCTGCTTAGTGAGTGAGGTTAAGTTTAGGGTGACACCCTCAATTATGACAGGCTAATTACAGTTCTGCTGCCCTTTACTTATACAATAAGGATAGCATTTCATTACCCCTGTAGATTCATAGATACTAAGATCAGAAGGGACCATTATGATCATCTAGTCCGACCTCCTGCACAATGCAGGCCACAGAATCTCACCCATCCACTCCTGTGAAAAACCTCTCACCTATGTCTGAGCTATTGAAGTCCTCAAATCGTGGTTTAAAGACTTCAAGGAGCACAGAATCCTCCAGCAAGTGACCCGTGCCCCATGCTACAGAGGAAGGCGAAAAACCTCCAGGGCCTCTTCCAATCTGCCCTGGAGGAATATTCCTTCCCGACCCCAAATATGGCAATCAGCTAAACCCTGAGCATATGGGCAAGATTCACCAGCTACATACTACATAAAATTCTTTCCCAGGTAACTCAGATCCCACCCCATCTAACATCCCATCATAGGCCATTAGGCCTATTTACCATGAATATTTAAAGATCAATTAATTACCAAAATCATGTTATCCCATCATACCATCTCCTCCATAAACTTATCGAGTTTAATCTTAATCTTTAGGGTGACACCCTCAATCATGACAGGCTAATTACAGTTTTTCTGCCCTTTACTTATACAATAAGGACAGCATTTCATTACCCCTGTACTCAGTACTAAAGTGATTTGTAACCCAACATCAGCCCAAAGTGATCATTTTGGCAAAGGAGCTCCATCAGGCTGTGCACCTAGGCACTGTGGGAGTGTCTCTACAAACATGGTCTGTCCTGAAGTCTTTTCCTCCAGCTCCTCACTAGATGTCAGGGGGAGAGCTCATTTAGCCCCAGTTTACATACACTAAAGAAACTTACACAGATCTGGACAATTTTAGCATTGGTCATTGCTTTGAAATCATAGGTTTTCAAAGCAATGGCCAATGGCATTGGGCTTGGGCTCTTTTGCCACCATATGGGACTCAAATGAGCACTTAATCTAGCAGGAGAGCCAAAAAATATCAGAGTTTAGGGCCATATGCTCCTGGCATCTGAAAAGGCAGAGAAGAAATATCACAGCAATCCAGTGGAAAGTGTGTCTTGGGGAAAAGGCAGTTACCTGGTATCTTGAGCCCCTTCACCCACTCTGCATGTGGCTCTCGTCCCTTCAGCCAAAGGCCAGGGAGTTGAACAGTCACTTTGTTCAGCATGTTGCCCTCTCAAGAAGGCAAAAGTTAGGACACAATAGTCAGCATAAATTATTACTGCTCCAAGCATGGTAACTTATATACACCCTGGTTAGGCCACAGAGTGGCAGAGACAACAGCCATGCTGCTGGTAGGATAGGGGACCTGGATGGAGCACAAACAGCCTGAGATTTGTAGGAAAATGTTCTTGGGTCTCCTAATCTCAGACCTCCATGAGAACTGCCTGCATTGTCCTTTGACTGCTTCCTCTGCTCTGGCTTTTTCTCTGGCAGGAGAGCATAAGGCAGAATGCTGAGTTGGAAATAAGAATCAATCTTTGTCAGTAACATCTTCCCTTCCATGTGATTTTCCATGGGAAAGGGATAATCTGGACTTTAATCTGCTAAAATGAGTGAGAGTCCAGAATAAGAGCTGAGTATTTCTCAAGAGATTTCCAAGCATTAAAAATATTCCTCTGTATAGCAGTGAACTTATTTTGAAAGGATTTTACACTGGGTTAGCCAATGTAACAGAGTGTCTTGTTAAACCTAGTGCTGGGAACACTGGAAATACCTAGATCCAAATCTATAAACTACAAAGAAAAATTAAATGTTTAGGGTAAGATAATCTATTTTAAGGCATTTGGATGCTTTTAGAAGCTAGCCTTGCACCATCTGCCCCTCCCTTTGGGTGCTGCTATTTCTGTTCATTTTTAACTTGGCTCCCACACAGCACTTATTTTGCCTTATGATGTTTGTAAGTCTTAAGTGCCCTTTTGCACTCATTAAGCTCTCAGCAGAAAATCACTGTAAGTATAAAATGAGTTAGAGTGCCAAAGGGTTTGGCAAGGAAAGAAAGTATAGTATGAGTGCAAGGAAAACAGGAGGACATGTGTCAGCCCTTTCTTCAGAGGGCAGAGGGAGAATTAATAAATGGGCCAGGGGTCACTACACAATGCTAATGCAAAACGGCCTTGCCAACTGGTAGGCACTTGTGGGGGGGTACGAGGGGGAGAAACACTGTTTGTGGGGGGTGAAACGCTGTTGTCTTAATTTATAAGGGTCACTTATGCTGGTGCTCGTGCCTTTATTTTTCACAATCCAGGGCCACAGTGGAGCAATGGACTGCTGCACACACATGCACAAAACAGGGAAGGGTGAAGAAGGGGAAAGGCACAGCAGCTATGCAGACATTTTTGAAAGGCAGGGGAAAAACAGCACAGAATATAACAAGAAAAATGACACCATTTGGAAAACTTGATGCTATGGCCCTCCGAGAAGCTTTGCACAGAACACAGGCTCTGCATAAAGTGAGCATTAGCATGGACTCCTTTTGGCCTGGAGGATCTCTTGAGGATAAATATCTTCAGTTTCCCATGCCCCAAAGTCAGATTTTTTCTCTATTGGCATAACCCCCTTCTGCCCTCGTGAAAGGCTGGACATGCTGACGGATGGGCTGCACACACTGACCCTCAATTAGGAACATTAATGTTGCTTTTCTCCTGCTACTACTCACCAGCAGCTTCACAATAATTCTACACAATGCAACTGCCCCAGCAGACACATCCAGGCTCCCCTTTGGCCCCCCCAAACTCTCCCTCTCCTTTGTTTTCCTCTTTACAAATGTGTTCATTTTATAAATGAAAATGGAAAATAGACCAGTAATATTGAATATGTTAGTAACGCCTCTCCCTCTGCCTTAACCTCAGTTTCTTCCCTGGTTGCTTTCTCTTACAATACAAGCATATTCTGCTCTTCACTGTCCTCTGAAAGCTCTCCCTGTAGCCCACTAAGTCCTCCAATACAACCTCATGTCTCTTCTGCCCTTCGCCTCTGAACTCGGTGAATGTGTTGTGTACAATCACTGCCTCAGCTTTCTCTCCAACTCAACATTCAGTCCCCTCCAGTCCAGCTTTCAGCCTCTCCACTTTGCTGAAACTCCTCTTGCTAAAGTCTTGAATGGCATCTTCCTGCTTGACTCTGAGACTCTGCTCTAGCCTCATTTTCTTTCATCTTGTGCTTTAGCTTTTGACAGTTATCACATCTTTGTCCTCCAAATCCGGTCCTCCTTTGGCTTTCATGACTCCTATCCTCTTTTAGCCCTTTGACATGTCTGGTTGTTCCTTCAGTGTATCATTGGTGGGTTCTTTACCCCGCCCACTTTCCTTGGGGTTCCTGCAAAGCTCCATCCTTGGCCCCCTTCTTTTTTCCTCTGTCACTATACCCTTTCCTTCGGTGATCTTATCTGTTCACCAAACTCCGCTACCACCTGACTAGTAAATCTATTTATCCATTCCTGACATGTAATCATCCATCCAGTCCTACATCTCACACTTCCTCTTGGATGTCCCACCAACAGTTTCAACTCAGCATGGATAAAACTGAGCTCCTGAATTTATCTCCGAGGCCTTGTCCACATCCTCCTTTCTATTTGGCTATTGACCCCACCATTGTTCTCCCTGACACTTAAGCCCAAATATCATCTTTGACTCCGCTCTCTCCTACAAATCTAGACTGTGTCCAAATTCAGTTGCTTCTTCCTCCATAATGCTGCTAATTTTTTCTTTCCCTACTCCCATCTCTAGCCTCCAAGAGATCCACATGCCATCAGCCAAGCTCTTTTCAGCCATACACAATGCAGTTGTGAAGACCATTTTCCTGGCCTAAGATTGAGACCCTGTCTCACCCCTTTGAAGTTCTTCACTGGCTCCTTCTTTTCTACCACATTAAACTCAACCTCAAGACCCATCAAACTTCACCCTTCACTACTTATCTGCTCTTGTCTCTGATTGCATCATTCCCTCCTTTACTCCAGTGACAACACCCCTGAATGCCAATTTGTCCATTTCTCCCACTAATTAATGTTGTCTAGGTTGCTGAAAGTCAGCGATAGCTGATATTCAGTTACAAATTAAAAAACTCCTCACAATTCGGTATAATCAAGTTGTACTATTTCTAATCCATTTCATTTTATTGCTGTTAGCCTTGTCCTCCTTCCCCATCTATTTCTTGTTGCAGCCACTTTTTGTGTCTTGTTGAAATTAAATTACATGCACTTCAGGGCAGGTGTAGTGTCTTTCTTTGTGTTTGTGTAGTGCCTCACATGACAGGAAGACCAAGTAAGACAGATGATCCTTCTGGGTGATTCTATACCAAGAAGAATGGAAAGAATGCTTTGCAAGGGACACGTGGACACCGGGATGGTTAAAGACTGGATACATTCTGAAGTTGGTGGATAAGGATCCACTGGTGATGATGCATGTCGGCACTAATGATACTGCGTCATAAGATATCTCATAAATAAGGCCCTAATTGAATCGCTGGATGACTGTCAAATAATTGTGGCTGAGTTGCAGACAAGACATGGAAAATCATGGAAAAGTAATAATGAGCTTTTATTAATTGAGGTAATTTGGAAAAGGCAGAGAAGATCTATTTGTTTAAGAAAAATTTGCTGGAATAATACAACATATATTATATTATGCCTGCTAACTTTTTTGACAACCAGACATTTTTTGCAACTATATTACAGGTTTCAGAGTAACAGCCGTGTTAGTCTGTATTCGCAAAAAGAAAAGGAGTACTTGTGGCACCTTAGAGACTAACCAATTTATTTGAGCATAAGCTTTCGTGAGCTACAGCATCATCGGATGCATGAAGTGAGCTGTAGCTCATGAAAGCTTATGCTCAAATAAATTGGTTAGTCTCTAAGGTGCCACAACTGTATTACAGTCATTAATGCGTGGGGCTCACAGTGGGAGCCCCGGCCACCAGCTGCCGGGAGCTGACAGCAGGAGCCCCAGCTGACAGCCAGGGCCCCTGTTTCAACCCCAGGCAGATGGTAGCCAGGGCTCTCACTATCAGCCCTAAGTGGCTGACAAAATTGCGGTGGAAGCCTAATATTGCGAGCTCTGCAATTTCCACAATATCACAAATTAAGTAGGGCCTTACTCATAGATTATTAATTACTTCAGGGAGTTTGCAAAGGTGCAGAAGGAAAAGAATGTCTAAGTGAGCTTCTCAGAGATCTTTCCTGTCCCACAAGTGAAGGAATATGGAAGATTCTGGAAGTGAACTGCTGGCTAGGTAAGTGATGTAAGGTAGAGGGATTTTGGTTTCGTGGCACATTGCTCCATCTTCTGTGGGGAGAGGGGGCTGCATAGTTTGAATGGCTTCCACCTCAGGGGGAGAAGAACTAACCTTTTCAGGGGCAGGCAGGCTGGACTACTCATGAGGGTATTAAACAAATAACGTGAAATGTAAAAAGAGGGAACAAATGATCACTCATTTAGCACAAAATCATGATGTTGAGAACAAAATTAATCAAGAAACTAAAAGATGGTAAGAGAAGTAATTCATTAATTGCCTATACACCAGTGTTAGGAGTCGGAGTAACAAACAAAAGGAAATTAAATTCCTCACTTATTACCATAAATTCAATCTGGTTGGTATTACTGAAACCAGGTGGCATGAATCATCTGACTTGAATGTTAAAATCAATGGTTTTAACTTCTTTAGGAAGAATTGAGTGGGCAAAAGGCATGGGAGAGTGGCATTTTATATAAAAAATGACATTATCTGTTTCTGACTCACTGACAATTTGGAAGCAAATGATCTTGAATGCTCATGAATCAATGTCTTAATAGAGAAAGCACAAGATGGGATAATATTTGGTGTCTGCTGCACACCACCAAATCACATTAGGGAACAGGATGACTGGCTCCTTAAGCACCTATCTATAATGTGTAGGGGAAAAAACAGCATGATCATAGGGCACTTTAGTCTGAGTGATGTATGCTGGAGATCTCATGCTGCCAGTACTAAAACACCTTTGGAATTTCTAACCATAACAGATGAAAATTTCCTAATTCAAAAAGTGTTGCACCCAACATGAGGAAACTATATTAGACCACACCTTGACAGAAAGAGAGAAATTCATTACAGAACTAAAAATAAGTGGTAGCTTAGGTACAAGTTGTGACCCAGGGCGCCTAGGGTAGCCCTCACTGGAAATGCAAAGGTCACGGCAGGCTGCAAAAGGGAGAGCAGACACCCACCAGTCTTAGGTGTAACATTGAAGTTAAACTCCCCAACTAGTCACAAACTGTGCTTCTAATCCCTACACTGCTTATCAAGAAGCAAAAACAGAAAATCACACAGCCCCCTTATTGTATTCCAGTTCTCTGGCTCCCACTCAGCACCTAAGTCCAGTACAGAGAGAAGTTATTTTAAAACTCTGCTCACATATACAAAATGTTCTTCTGACCCCAAAAGGTCAGCCACCTTACCAGGTCAATATGAGTTTGGATCTTACCCAAAATACCAAGCTGCCAGCCAATCCTTTAGTATCTAAAACTAAAGGTTTATTATAAGGAAAAAAGAAAGAACAAGAAGAGAATTGTTAAATGGTAAAGCAGTTATATACATACAAAGACTTCAAAGTCCGTATCCCAGGTTCTTAACAGTATTGGTGAGTTTGCTGGCTTGAAAGTCCCTCTGAAATACATCCACAGTTTGGATGGGTCATTCAATCCTTTGTTCAGAGCTTCAGTTTGTAGCAAAGTTCCTCCAGAGGTAAGAAGCAGGATGGAAGACAAGATGGAGATGATGCAGCTGCCCTTTATAGCCCCTTTGCCATGTGTCTGGTACTTCCTTTGTTTCAAACATAAACTTCCCAGCACATGACACTGAAAAGCCTTAGAGTTCTCTCCATAGGCATGCTGACTCATAGTCCTTGGCTCCTTCCAATGGGTTCACTGTGCAGCTGATGTCCCTTGATGGGCCATCAAGCAGGCCTAGTGCTGATGCCATTTTCTCTGGGGGTGTCACCCAGAAACACAGCACAGGTTTGGAAATACAGATATACCCTATTATATCCATAACTCATAATACAAAGGTGATACAAACATAAAAACAAGATTATGATACTTTGCAAATCATAACATTTTCACTGACACCTTACAAGGTGCATCTGGTCAGATTCCTTGCAATTTTACAATAATGGTATCAATGATAACATAAAGTGTCCAACATAATCCATACAGTGTCACACAAGTGATCATGTTGACTTGATCACATTTGTTATGGGCACAGAATAAAGTCCAAACCAATACTGTATATACTTGGTGTTTTAAAAGGGCCAATTTGATAAAGCTGAAAACAATTATGCGCCAAATCTGTTAGAAGAAAGCAATTAATCAGAAAAATTTAAACGATAATTGGAAATTGTTTAAGAACATCCTATTTTTGAGCAAAAAGCCACAGCCTTGAGAAAGAAGATTGCATCAGCTAAAAAAACAACCTGGCTTAAAGAAAAGTAATCTAATTAATGCCAATAAACATGGGTTTATAAAACTGGATCCTGTCAAATTAAGTTGATATCTTTTTTGGATAAGTTTATAAGTTTGGTTGATAAAGCTAATAGTGTTGACTTAATATATTTGGACTTCTGTAAAATATTTGACTTGGTACTGCATGACATTTTGATTTAAAAAAAATAGAATGATACAAAATGAACTTGGCACACATTACATGGATTAAAAACCAGCTACTTGATAGGTCTCAAAATGTAATTGTAAAACCATAATTGAGCAGGTGTGTTTTTAGTGTGGTCCCTGCAGTTCTTGGTCCCATGCTATTTAACATTTTTATTAAGGACTTTGAAGAAAACATAAAATCATCATTAATAAAGCTTGCAGATGACATTAAAATTGGAGGAGTGACAAATAATGAAGAGGACAAGACACTGACACAGAGCAACCTGAATTGATCGGTAAACTGAGCACAAGCAAACAGTATGTGTTTAAATACAGCCAAAGGTAAAGCCATACATCTAGGAACAAAGACTGCAGTCTACACTTATAGGATGGGGGACTACCCTGGGAAGCAGTGACACTGAAAAAGACAGAGATTATGGTGGATAATAAGCTGAATATGAGCTCTCAGTGCAAGACTGTGGCCAAAAGGGCTAATCTAAGATTTGGATGTATAAACAGGGGACTCTCCAGTATGAGTAGGGAGGTTATTTTATATCCATATTTGGTACTCGTCCAATCATTATTGGAATCCTGTTGTCTACAATTCATGAAAGATGTTTGTAAATTGGAGGGGGTTCAGAGAAGAGCCACAAGGATAATAAAAGGATTAAAAAAAACAAGCTTTAAGATCATCTGATGAGAAAAACTAGATAAAAGCTAGGGGCTATTTAATGGGGCATCTGCCCAACACTGGCCAATGAGGGGTTAATAGAGCCTTAGGGAGCTGTGCAGGAGGCAGCCAATTAGAGAGAGGCTGCAAGGAGCAGCCAATCAGGGCTGGGCTGGCGCATATAAGAAGAGTTGCAGAGCAGCCTCTGTCACTCCCTGGAGCTCAAGGAGGGAGGAGGAGGAGGAGGAGGACGACGACGACGACGACGACGACGACGACGACGACGACTACTACTGGTTGCCTTGCAGGTTGAAGGCAGCAAGCACCCTGGCCAGAGCAGTGCTGCAGGAAGTAACCCAGGGAGCTAAAGGAAGCTCCTGGTGGGCTGTGGGGATTTGCAGGCTGAGGCCCTGAGGCAAGGTCAAAGAGGGTAGTGGGTCCGTGGGGAAGTGGCACAGGGAAATCTACTAAGGAGTTGGAGGGGGCACCGCAAGCAGCGGTCTTCTACAGGGTCCCTGGTCTGGGACCCAGAGTAGTGGGCAAGTCTGGGTTCCCTCCATCCCCACACACCACTGAGGAAGTAGGTGGATCGAGGGACTGTAATATTGTCCCCTGAAAAGAGGGAGTACAGAATGCAGCACAGCCAGAGGGCTGTGTCTGCCGCAGTCCTTGGAGTGACATGGGTCCTGGAGCAGAAGTGACCGTGTCGAGACATCACCAGAAGTAGGTGCACTGGTGAGCAGACCTAATCCTCAGGACAGCCAGCAGGAGGTGCTGCAGTGGTGAGTCACACCCCATCACAGGGTATTATTATTTTTGTTATTATTATAGTATTAAAGGAGCTCAGTCTATTTAGCTTAACAAAGAGAAGGTTAAGGGGTGACTCCATCATAGCTTAAGTACGAACATGGGGATCAAATATTTGATAATGTGCTCTTCTGGCCATCAGAGAAAGGTGTCACAAGATCCAATGGCTGGAAGTTGATGCTAGACAAATTCAGACTGGAAATAATGTGCAAATTTTTAACTGTGAGGGTAATTTGAACAATTTATCAAAGGTTATGATGTATTCTCCATCACTGGCAATTTTAAAATCAAGAATGGATGTTTTTCTAAAAGATCTGCTCAGTTCAAATTGGAATTAATTCAGGTAAATCCAATGCCCAGCGTTCTACAGGAGGTCAAACTAGATGATCACAGTGGTCCCTCCTAGTACAATAATCTAGGAATCAAATCTATGAACCGAGCCCCTGATCCTGATTGCAATCCTTTGGTGTTACTTATGAGTGGTGCGTATAAGAGGATGGGGAGACTAAGCTGCCCCGCTCCCGCAAAAGGTCATCCAAGCAGAGGGGAAATGCTGCAGATGTAGTGTGGGTCACCCCTCCAGAGGTGTGCTGGCCTGCGACTGCTGTTGGAGTGCTGGAAGGGAAGCTCCATAGAAGTGGGGGAGGCCACCAGCACCATGACTGTGGCCCCTTCCATGCTGTGCCATGACCATGCTCTGCCTCTTCCATTTAGGCCTGGCCCTTGAGGCCTTGCCCTCGCTCCCCCTCTTCCCATGAGGCCTCACCACACCTGCCTGTGCTCCACCCTGCCCTACTCAACCTTTTCCCCTGAGGCCCCGCCCTCATTCCACCTCTTCCCCTGAGGCCCCACCGCTTGCCTGGGGCAGGAAAAAGTGATGGGGCCGTGGCCCTGTGATGGCAACCCCTGTTCCAGGAAGAGGGTGGAGAGGAGCAAGCAGCAGGCGGGGGGGGCCCTCAGGGGAGGGGGTGGAGCAGAGTGAGTGGTGGGGGGGTCCTCAGAAGAAGAGGCAGAGGGGAGCATGAGGTGGGAGGGCAGGACCTCAGCAGGGGGCAGAGGGGAGTGGGTGGGAGGGGCCTTCTGGGAAAGGGGCCCTCAAGGGGAGTGGGCAGGAGAGGCCAGTGGGCCCCCCCTCCACACCCCTAGGGAGCTTCCAGCACTCGCATGTGAGCCTCATGGGCCATCTATGGCATTACTGCAATACTAATAAGAGTAATAAAGAATGCCTTTCAGATTCATTGCTTAGGAAGCTTATTATAGATTATCAACTTCTCATACATGATATAAATGACTTTTTGCTGTTAAGTGAATTTATTTTTCCTACTCAGGTGCATAAACTGCTCTCTCATTTCACATGCCAGTGCACAAGTAGTACTGCACTCATTATTCATGGACTCAGGCCCTAGATGCCAATTAGATTAATGTTCTCACTACACCACAAATTTCAGTTTTGAATGACTGGAAAGGAGGAAAGTGCCTCTGATTTCCAAAAAGTTTTCTTGTAAGGGATAAGTCTTTCCTGAAGGATACAGTAATTATGAACAGTTTAAACGCACGCTTGCAGCACTGTGGTAGGTAGCAGCAGCTGTCATTACCTTCTGTTCCACCACCCACAACCTTCTTTGGGCACAGACCATGAGAAGTCCTGCCTCAAGGGGTCTGACAGGCAGCAGCCTCATGGCTCCTGATTGGCTCCTCACTCTATGGGTATGTCTACACTACGAAATTAGGTCGAATTTATAGAATTCGGTTTTTAGAAATCTGTTTTATATATTTGAGTGTGTGCATCCCCACAGAAAATGCTCTAAGTGCATTAACTCGGCAGAGTGCTTCCACAGTACTGAGGCTAGAGTCGACTTCCAGAGCGTTGCACTGTGGGTAGCTATCCCGCACTCTCCGCTGCCCATTGGAATTCTGGGTTGAGATCCCAATGCCTGATGGGGCTAAAACATTGTCGTAGGTGGTTCTGGGTACATATCGTCAGGCCCCCGTTCCCGCCCTCCCTCCATGAAAGCAAGGGCAGACAATCATTTCGCGCCTTTTTTCCTGAGTTACCTGTGCAGACGCCATACCACTGCAAGCATGGAGCCCACTCAGCTCACTGTCACCGTATGTCTCTTGGGTGCTGGCAGACGCAGTACTGCATTGTTATACAGCAGCAGCAACCCATTGCCTTGTGGCAGCAGACGGTGCAATAGGACCGGTAGCCATCCTTGTCATGTCCGAGGTGCTCCTGGTCGCCTGTGTGAGGTCGATCAGGAGCGCCTGGGCAGACATGGGCGCAGGGACTAAATTTGGAGTGACTTGATCAAGTCATTCTCTTTAGTCCTGCAGTCAGTCCTATTGAACCATCTTATGGTGAGCAGGCAGGTGATACGGATTGCTAGCAGTCCTACTGCATCATCTTCTGCCGGGCAGGCAAGAGATGAGGATGGCTAGCAGTCCTATTGTACCATCTTCTGCCGAGCAGCCATGAGATGTGGATGGAATGCAGTCCTTCTGCACCGTCTGCTGCCAGCCAAAGATGTAAAAGGTAGATGGAGTGGATCAAAACAAGAAATAGACCAGATTTGTTTTGTACTCATTTGCAAACCCCCCACTCCCCCCATCTAGGGGACTCATTCCTCTAGGTCAGACTGCAGTCACTCACAGAGAAGGTGCAGCGAGGTAAATGTAGCCATGTATCAATCAGAGGCCAGGCTAACCTCCTTGTTCCAATAAGAACAATAACTTAGGTGCACCATTTCTTATTGGAACCCTCCGTGAAGTCCTGCCTGAAATACTCATTGATGTAAAGCCACCTCCTTTGTTGATTTTAGCTCCCTGTACGCCGTGTTGTCAGTCGCCCCTCCCTGTGTCAGAGCAACGGCAAACAATCGTGCATCTGAGTTGAGAGTGCTGTCCAGAGCAGTCACAATGGAGCACTCTGGGATAGCTCCCGGAGGCCAATACCAGCGAATTATGTCCACAGTACCCCACATTCGACCAGGCAAGGCCGATTTAAGCGCTAATCCACTTGTCAGGGGTGGAGTAAGGAAATCAATTTTAAGAGCCCTTTAAGTCGAAATAAAGGGCTTCGTGTGGACAGGTGCAAGTTTACATCGATTTAACGCTGCTAAATTTGATCTAAAGTCCTAGTGTAGACCAGGGCTATATAAACCTAAGGGGCATTCCAGGAAGTGTCGAAGCAATAGTGTGGATTTCCTATAGCTGCTATGACCACTCCTGCTCTTGATTTGGATTTTGCCTCCTGACCTGGAGCCTGACACCTGACCTGGAATCTCACCCTTGGTGTTAAACTAGCTAGTAACCTAACTATGAGCTCCTCTACAACTCCCAGTCTCCGGTTTGACCCTGCTCTGACCTTGGTCCTGACTGCCCTTGTTAGGATTCTTTGTGTATATAAATGCAGGATTGTGGGCATTGGAGACTGAAAAGACCTCTATTGGGTTGTCTTCTCCATGCCCCTGTAACAATACAGGACTGTTCCCCAGATTCTTAAGGGCTCAGTCTAGATTATGGATCACTTTCCTCAATGTGGAAGGCAGAATTATCCATTGGATTCTCTTCTTTTCTTCACCCTCTCCCCCATGGTTAACATTACATTTAAAGTTGTATATACAACCAATGATAGATGAGACTGTATCAAAAGCTTTGCTAAAGTCAAGATATAGCATGTCCACCACTTTCCCCATATTCACAGAGCCAGTTATCATAGAAGTTGTAAGAATGCTTGATAGAGATCTTGTAGGTGTTTGTCTCTGTCTGAGGGGTTGGAGCAAATGTGGTTGTATCATAGAGCTTGGCTGTAGACAATGGATCGTGTGGTGTGGTCTGGATGAAAGCTGGAGACATGTAGGTAAGTATAGTGGTCAGTAGGTTTCCAGTATAGGGTGGTGGTTGTGACTATCTCTTATTAGCACCGTAGTGTCCAGGAAGCGGATCTCTTGTGTGGACTGGTCCAGGCTGAGGTTGATGGTGGGATGGAAATTGTTGAAATCATGGTGGAATTCCTCAAGGGCTTCTTTTCCATGGGTCCAAATGATGAAGGTGTCATCAATATAGCGCAAGCGTTCTTACAACTTCAACACCCACCTGCTGAAGTGAAAAAACAGATTGATAGAGCCAGAAGAGTACCCAGAAGTCACCTACTACAGGACAGGCCCAACAAAGAAAATAACAGAACACCACTAGCCATCACCTTCAGCCCCCAACTAAAACCTCTCCGATGCATCATCAAGGATCTACAACCTATCCTGAAGGACAACTCATCACTCTCACAGATCTTGGGAGACAGGCCAGTCCTTGCTTACAGACAGCCCCCAGCCTGAAGCAAATACTCACCAGCAACCACACAACAAGAACACTAACCCAGGAACCTACCCTTGCAACAAAGCCCATTGCCAACTGTGCCCACATATCTATTCGGGGGACACCATCTTAGGACCTAATCACATCAGCCACACTATCAGAGACTCGTTCACCTGCACATCTACCAATGTGATATGTGCCAGCAATGCCCCTCTGCCATGTACATTGGCCAAACTGGACAGTATCTACGTAAAAGAATAAATGGACACAAATCAGATGTCAAGAATTATAACATTCAAAAACCAGTCGGAGAACACTTCAATCTCTTTGGTCACTCGATTACAGACCTAAAAGTGGCAATTCTTCAACAAAAAGACTTCAAAAACAGACTCCAACGAGAGACTGCTGAATTGGAATTAATTTGCAAACTGGATACAATTAACTTAGGCTTGAATAGAGACTGGGAGTGGATGTGTCATTACACAAAGTAAAACTATTTCTCCTTGTTTATTTTCCCTCCTACTGTCCTTGTAAACTGCTGGAAATGGCCCACCTTGATTATCACTACAAAAGGTCCCCCCCTACTTACCCCTGCTCTCCTGCTGGTAATAGCTCACCTTTCCTGATCACTCTCCTTACAGTCTGTATGGTAACACCCATTGTTTCATGTTCTCTATGTATATAAATCTCCCCACTATATTTTCTACTGTATGCATCTGTCAAGGTTCCTTCCCCACTCTGAACTCTAGGGTACAGATGTGGGGACATGCATGAAAACCTCCTAAGCTTACTTTTACCAGCTTAGGTTAAAACTTCCCCAAGGTACAAATTATTTTACCCTTTGCCCTTGGATTTCCACTGCCACCACCAAACTTTATCTGGGTTCCTGAAAAAATGGAGTTTGGACACGTCTTTCCCCCCAAAATCCTCCCAACCCTTACACCCCACTTCCTGGGGAAGGTTTGGTAAAAATCCTCTCCAATTTGCATAGGTGACCACAGACCCAAACTCTTGGATCTTAAAACAATGAAAAAGCATTCAGTTTCCTTACAAGAAGACTTTTAATAGAAGTAAAGGAATCACCTCTGTAAAATCAGGATGGTATATACCTTACAGGGTAATTAGATTCAAACATAGAGAATCCCTCTAGGCAAAACCTTAAGTTACAAAAAAGACACACAGACAGGAATAGTCATTCTATTCAGCACAGCTAGTTTCTCAGCCATTTAAAGAAATCATAATCTAATACATACCTAGCTAGATTACTTACTAAGTTCTAAGATTTCATTCCTGTTCTGTCCCCGGCAAAAGCATCACACAGACAGACACAGACCCTTTGTTTTTCTCCCTCCTCCCAGCTTTTGAAAGTATCTTGTCTCCTCATTGGTCATTTTGGTCAGGTGCCAGCGAGGTTACCTTTAGCTTCTTAACCCTTTACAGGTGAGAGGATTTTTCCTCTGGCCAGGAGGGATTTTAAAGGGGTTTACCCTTCCCTTTATATTTATGAGCTGTATCTCACGAAAGCTTATGCTCTAATAAATTTGTTAGTCTAAGGTGCCACAAGTACTCCTTTTCTTTTTACATTGTTTCCAGCACTCCTATTATATAATGGAATCCCCTTAAGTACAAGCAGGCTGATTGCCATGACAAGTTTATGGACAGTAAATCCTGCAATCACTATTTAGCAATAATGCCAATTAAGCATCCAGGTTTATTTAACATGAAGTGACATTGCTGTTAGGCTAGAAAAGTCTCCCTATGTCTCAAAGCCACTCTCATTTCTTTTGCCATTGTTTAGCGGGATCTGCTAGCACCTATAGTTATTCTAGGTACACTTTAATTTCTCCTAGCAGTCATTAGTACCTGACAGCCTGGCAGAGGAGGCAGCAGCCTGACAGCTCTCTGTCAATACTAAGCATTGCCTAATGCACCCAATATTGGAGGCAATTTTATGGAGAAGCCTGACATAATTTTCAATTTGCTGTCTACTGAATCAATTGCAACTTAGTAATCAGACAACAGCAGTAGAATGCAGTGCAGAGTGCATAAATGGGGTGGTGGTTTTGTGCTGTGAATCTGAATCCGAGAAAAGTAACAATTTTTTTTCCTTAAAGCTATGGAAACACAGAAGAGGTGGAAGCCAGTTTTAGTTTAATTTACACCTGCTGATGCTCTTGAAATGCTTAGCCTCTGATGAAACTGGCAGGGAACTAGCGTGGGGCAAGATTGCAGCAATACTATTGTGACATTGAAAGGCATGACTGAGATTATTCACTTATATAAGCACCGAAAGTCAATATAGAACTGTGGGGTCTGTAGCTATGGAACTGAAAGGAGAAGTCGTACTGAGTTCTTGTTACTGCACTTCAGAGATGAGATAAGAGAAGCTCCGGCTACAGAGGCTGTTGAGGCAGCTTCCATTTTAAGTTTGCATTCAGATGAAGAATGTTACACAATAAGTCAGTATCCTCTTTGTAATGGAGGCTGCATGTTTGGTCTTTTTGTTTACCTTACTCTTAATTATATCCTCTAGATGGAGAAACACACATACTTTTAAATGGGAAAACGTGACAGAGGCATGAAAGGGACAAACTGGGTAAGAACTGCCCTTTTGAACTTAATATTGATTACCCCATTATTCCTAAAATGTGCATTTCTCTAACGATGGTCTCCTTAGAGAGAAGAATTCAAACTCTTCCAGAGGAAGCCCAGACCTGTTAAGGAAATAGCTTTCCTTTTTTACTCAGGACTCAACCAAACTAACTTTCCACTGAAGTGGAAATGACATAGCAAAAAATAAAATTCAATAGGCTGTGCCTTGGCCATATACTCCCAACAAGGTTTAATGGAGCCTCAGCTCCCTGGCAGGTTGCAAATATGCAGAAGAAAGAGAAGCAACAGTCACTGACTGGTTCATAGTAGTGTCTCAATGCCCTGTTGTGCTTTGTATAAATATTGGAAGGGCCAGTCCCTGTCCCAAGGAATTTATAATCTAAATAATCAAGACAGACAGGAAATATTAGTAGCCTGGGAACTGAGGGATAAAGGCCCAAGTTCAGAAAGCTACACACATTTTTAAGCACCTTGCTGAATTATGGGCTATGACCCAGATCCTCAAAGTACTTAGGTGCCTAACTTCTACTGAAATCCTTGCACTTCCTTGAAATCAACAGAAATGAGGTACCCAACCTGGTCTAAGGCAGCGGTTCTCAAACTGTGGGTCAGGGACCCCATTTAATGGGGTCACCAGAGCTGAATCCAAAGCCTGAGGGCTTCAGCCCTGGCAGAAGGGCTCAGGTTACAGGCCCTCTACCTGGGGCTGAAGCCCTTGGGCTTTGGCTTTGGCCCCCTGTCCAGGATGTTTGGGCTCAGGCTTTGCCCCTGCCCCATCTAAAGCAACAAGGCTCAGGCGGGCTCAGGCCTCGGTCCCCCCTCCTGGGGTTGTGTAATTTTGTTGTCAGTAGTGGGCTGCAGTAGAATGAAGTTTGAGAATCCCTGTTCTAAGGTCACATATGAAAGCTATGGCAGAGTTTGGAACTGAACCCAAAATTCCTGAGTCCTTAGGCTTGTGCCTTAACCACAAGATGATCCTTCCTTCCTCTGATCTCCTTAAGCTAGTGAAATAGCGAATGTTTCAGGAGAGTAAGTGGGAAAGGGGGCAAAAAAAATCTATATATTATTGTGTAATTTCACAATCAATGAACATCAACAGATTTGTGAAATACTGCAGTTATTCATGGCTTATGGTCCCAGTGAACTATTTTGCAAAAGGAAACTAGATTTCACACATCTTTTGGACAGCTGTACCATTTTTTTAGAGGCAATTCACATGTACAGGCAATTAATAAAATTTACCCTGCAAGCTGTTGATGACAGCGTAGGTAATGATCTTATACGCGACAGGCAACTTTCTTCCCAGGCAGATACATTACAGGTGCAAGTATGTTTATTCTGACAGGGAATTTAGATTATTGCCGCTAAAAAATGGTACACCTGTCCAAACGTATGTGAAATCTAGTTTGCTCTACACTACAGTAGAGGAAACTGTGCACTGCATTACAATGCATAGTACATGAAAAGATGACATCACCAGCAGGAAATGATTCGTGTAGAGAAATGTTATTCTGGATTTATGATGTCTAAAATATTGCTCTACAAATTGACCATTTTTGATCCTGGCAACTGGATTAACACAGTGGATCTGAGACCACAGCCAAAGTTGGCCACCTATTGTATTTTCATTGGTCTACGAGATCTGTCTTGACAGTAGATATAAAATACTTTATTGTACCCCGATTAAAATATTTCACATGGGCAGATAGGACTAAACAATGCTTTTCAATTATCTTTTTTTCCTGTTCCAACTCAAACTTACGTTAGGTTTTCTTACCTGTTTGTAAAAATACATTTTTCTCAGGCAACTTTCCTTAAGGCCTTTCAATATACATATCAATCAAAGGCAATTCCCATGGTAACAGTTCAACATTTTCAGGTAACAGTACCAGTTAACTAGATTAAGACATTGGCTGTACCAGGCAGTACCCACTGCTTCTCATTTAGGATATATCTGTCTGAACTGCAATCAGTGGGTGCGATTGCATTGTCAGTCAACATACACAAGCGAACTTTAATCTAGCTGGGGTCCCAGAGCATCATGGTCAACTCAATCTCTAGTCTAGTGTTCTCTGACTTTGGCCCCTCTTTACTTGGTTTCTTATCTTTTCATATTATTTATTCCTTAGCTTTCCTCCAGTCAGTGCTGTTTAATACTACACATACCCAGTTATACATTTATCCAAGCTTTCATAAAGTGTTTCATTCTCCATTCTATGTTATAAATCATTAACATTACATCAACATCAAACTAACACATAACACTTATTTTTACTATCAGCAATTCTTCATCTTTGAATATCATAATTCAATACATATGTATCATCCTAAATTACTTATTAAGATAACTTTTAATTTTGTATTTGCATAGGAAAGTTATGGGGAACAATGTGACCTTAATGTCAGCTTTTTCTCATCTCTTCCAAACACAGGTTTTCAGGCGACTTCTTGTTCAAAGACCATCATCATGCTTGTATATCATTAAAATGCCTTGTTAGTAATTTTGACTGTTGCATTTTGAGGTGCTTTATTCAGTTTAAGGCCTGGGTATCTTTAATTGTTCCCCAACGGGGGAAGTTAAAATGTATTCATCTATACTAATAGGTCAGTACGTACACGTGTATTTTAAATAGCTCTGCAAGGTTTATTTGCACTTTAAAACAGTAATTCAGTTTGTTTACTACTTTGCTAGACCAAAATCAGAACCTCTAATGGTATACTAATGTGCACAGATACTAAAGAGACATTCACACTGCAAGTTAAGGGCCTTCGTCTTGAAGTTCTATAGTCCTAGTGTCCTTGTCTGCTGAGATCTCTTTAGGGAAATAAAATAGGCTTTAAAAGTCTGTGATGCCTCATGGAAATGTCTCCACAGCAACCAACTGTGATGTCACAAAGTGATTGTCTTCACTTGAAGACAGACTTGTTCCAGCTTTTCTAACTCCATAAGCCCCCCAGTCCCCCCCAATCCTGTTTTAATGTAATCCACCTCACTGATAAAAATATTTTTAAAAGATCAGGAAATATAAGAAATGTCAGCATCACCTGTCTCTGGTTTTCTGTGCTTTGCACATTTGTCATTCCTTCAAAATCCTTTGCAGTACCACTTTCTGCTCTTCAATTCCCACCTCACTGTTAAGAAGGAAAGAAAGTGAGGCAGGATCTCTTCTGCTGCCCCCTTCAGGAAATCTGTCTTTTTGTCTGTGCTGAATGGGAAATAATGAGACCCACCTGGTCTGGATGACTGGACTAAGTCCGCATAGTCACTCTCCTTCTCCACAGCTGTTGATCCTTTGTCCAGCTGAAGGAGTCGCCAACAAGAGGAAACCATCTACATGATTTTACTGAGGCAAAAAGTGAGGCAAAACACTGCTTTTCATAAAACCAACTGGGATGGCAGGACAGGCTCCGAAAACTGGGATACCCACAAGTACTGAAAAATACGTTCGGTGAAAGGATCAACAGAGCTTGTCAGCTGCACAGACTTACTCATGAGGCAACCTCCCAATCCAGATAAACCTCATCACCTCATTTGGTTCCCTGTATCTTATTCTCCATATCATGAGGACAGTGTTACATGGGTGGGCATGTAGAATGGATTTATTTGTGAAACATACTTTAGACTGCTATGTGGGCTGTTTCTTCCTCTAACTTTCTCCCACTCTTTTATCTGCAGACTAGTTCCCATACAACTATGCCCCCTCCTATTTCCCCCAGATTAGAATTTAGAGCCACCCCCATTTAGTTTCCTGTATGCTGCTTCCCCATCAATGCCAGGAGCTTATGAACTCTGCAGCAGCAACATGGAAAATATTTTAATAATGCAATAATTCTACCAACAGGTACTCTAAATCTAGCTAAAGGCATTCATTCTTACCAAGATTAATGGATGAGAATACATTTGGAGTTTCTAGATGAGGTTGTTTAAAAGTTAATGAGCCAAAATATTTAGGCAAATATTCAAGAAATGAGCTCATCTCATTCATTTTTAATCGTCCTATTTCCAAATACCATGCCTGATTGTCTCAACTTGCCCTCCCACCCCCTGCAAAAAAAAAAAAAAAAAAAACTGTCATAAGATTATATCTGTGAAATTCCAGAAGGACTGGTTGAATTTTGATGAAGTTTAGGGCAGTCAAAATGAAGAGACAGGCAAAATGGCGGAAGACAAGCTTCTGCCTTAACTAATGATGCATTAGTCTTGTCATAAAACAAAGGTTATGAAAACATGGTCTTCTGTAGCCACTTGGTCATTCCCTCATTCTTGCAGCAGGCCCTATCTGCATAGTGTCAGCTGGTTGCAGTCACTTACCCATCAATCTCTCTGCCAGATTTCTGGAAAGGTCAAGTATGATGAGGGATGTCTCTAGTGCTCTTTCAAAACACTTCATTCCCACACAGAAAGGGGGATAGCTCTCTCATGTGACAGACTAATTAATTCAGTCTTTTCAGCTGTGCTGAACTGTGACATTTAAAATGTATTCTGAAAAGAATAATAATTTCATCCTTTTAAACACATTACCACTTCCCCTACCAAAATCATGTATTACACTGCTCTAGTCAGATGACACTTCAAATTTCAATGTCATGTTAGCATTTGATACATATTCTTATTCTGTGTTTGCTTCGCTGAAAGATGGTCCCAGTGCTAGTGAGAAAAGAGCCTATATACACTTTTATTTTATTTTAAAAAGCATTACAACAATGGCCACAAACATTCCAGCAACACTATTGTAAGCTAGTATGTTTTGGACAATTACTATAGCATTTCTTGCAAGTTAGGAATTTTAAAGCTTTTTTAAGCTGGGAATGTAGCCTGCATGTCAAGACTTAAAGACTGGATCCCAAGAAAGCCAGGCAGAGGGATCCACCTGATGTGAGAGATGTCTGTTGTTGGAGTCCTTCAAGGAGCAGGTAAGAGCGCTGCAGCAGGAGGTGGCTTGTCACCAGGGCCAGCGCAAGGATATTTTGCGGTCTAGATGAAACTTCCACCTTGCGCCCCCCCTTCTATCCCCCCCAACAATCTCTGAAAACTAGTAAACTTAGCATTATAAACAGTCTGTCAGAATGGGTAACGGCTGTTCTAATGTTTCTTTTTTAACTTTAAGGCGTTTCAGTTGTTTGCCATTGCCTCTGATGGTGTCCCATTCAAAGTCTTACTATTGTGCAAAGCTAAACAACTGAGACTTGCATTGCATCACCAGCCAGGTTAGGCAGGGTGCTAAATCCCCCTTGCCCCAGAGGGCCATTATCCCCTGGTGACTAATTTCTACTCCAAGTCTGTAAAGCAGACTTTTAAGGTAAATACATTATTCCTTCAATATTACCCATGCACATATCTCACAAAGATTCTCACTTTTGACAAGTTACCAGCCTTGTGTAGATCCCTTCCACGTTCCTCTTCATGGGTAAGTGCCCTGTAAGACACAGGTGGGGTGCAGTTAGTTTGTCAGGCCTGTGATGACAGCTGTTTCTGAAGATCAGGGGGCCCTTTGCCAAGGTGTGCTGCTGTCACAGTGAGCTTGGGGTGGCTGACAGTATGGGGCAGGGCACTGAGGCTGGTGGGGCAGGTAACACTCACTGGGCTGGGGGGCAGGCGGTGCCAGGATGGGGCAGGAGCAGATACCTGTCAGTCTCCAAGGCTCGGGCCGCACCAGGGTCAGCAGCCTCTTCGTCTCCCCTGCTTGTCCAGGGGCCATACCTCCTCTCAGGTTCCCCGGCCACTGCCGCCCGGGAGGACATGGGAGGGGGGGGCCACTGTGGAGGAGACACAAGGGGCCAGGCTCAGCTGGGACCCCACACCTGCCGGCCAAGAGCAGCAGGAGCCAGGCGCCGCATGGGGGAGAGCCGGGTAGCACGAGCCCAGGGTGCCTATGCTCCCCATCTGCTCCTGCTGCTGCGGAGGATGCCGCCACTCTGGGCTTGGGCCACCCCGCTCCCCCCAGGCAGCGCCCAGTTCCTGCTGCTCTCAGCTGGCAGGTGTGGGGCCCCAGCTGAGCCCGATCCCTTGCCTCTCCTCCGCAGTGGAGCCCCCCACCCGCGTCTTCCCAGGTGGCCGTGGCGGCAGCGGCCGGGGAGCCTGAGAGGAGAAGTGACCCCCGGGTAAGCGGGGGAGGCTCCGAGGTGAAGAGGTTGCTGGCCCTGGAGTGGCCCGAATGCTGGAGACTGACAGGTACCTGCCCCTAAGCAATGGTGTAAAAAAATTGGGGGGCACCGTTTTTTGGAGCCCCTAAATCTTGGCACCCTAGGTGGGCACCTAGTTCGCCTAGGGGTTGCACCTGCCCTGCTTGTCACTGTAGCAACTTGGAGCATGAGGACACCATAGACAGGATGCACATGGAGACATCTGGGATGGGGGATGCTAGCCAACTAGAGAAGAGTACAGAAGCGTCAGAGGAGGAAGGAAAACTGGCTGCGCTATGGGGAGAAGACTAGGGGCTGGCTACCTCAGGCAGTAGACAGTACTCCGCCCCCACCCAGGTCCCCTATCCATCACAGTCAAGAACCGGTATGCAGTACTGGCAACATGAGAAGAGGAGCAGACCGCAATGGCTGAGGAAGAGAAGCCACTTTCACCCAAGGATGGGAAGCCATTGGGCACCATACCCAGTAGGTGGAGGCATAGGGTGGTGGGGATCAGGAGTTCCCTTCTAAGGGGGATGGAGACATCCATCCACCAACCTGACACAGTGTCCTGAGAGATGTGCTGCCTGATTTGACCCCACATCCAAGACATTATGGAAACACTGCTGAGGGTCATTCCCCCTACTCTATGCTGACCTTACCCTATTCTGATCATCTTCATGGTCACTAATGATACTGCCAGGTATGACCTTGAGCAGATCAGCAGTGGGAGGAGATTAGTAGGGCTCTGTCATAAATATAAAGGGAAGGGTAAACCCCTTTAAAATCCCTCCTGGCCAGAGGAAAAATCTTCTCACCTGTAAAGGGTTAAGAAGCTAGGATGACCTTGCTGGCATCTGACCAAAGTGACTAATGAGGAGACAAGATACTTTCAAGAGCTGGAGGGAGGGCAAACCAAAGGGTCTGTCTGTGTGATGCTTTTGCCGGAGACAGAACAGGAATGGAGTCTTAGAATTTAGTAAGTAATCTAGCTAGATATGCGTTAGACTATGATTTCTTTAAATGGCAGAGAAATTAAGCTGTGCTGAATAGAATGGATATTCCTGTCTGTGTGCCTTTTTGTAACTTAAGGTTTTGCCTAGAGGGATTCTCTATGTTTTGAATCTAATTACCCTGTAAGGTATTTACCATCCTGATTTTAAAGAGGTGATTCTTTTTATTGTTACTTCTTTTTTACTGTTATTTCTATTAATTCTTCTTTTCAAGAACCGAATGCTTTTTTTCATTGTTCTTAAGATCCAAGGGTTTGGGTCTGTGGTCCCCTATGCAAATTGGTGAGGATTTTTATCAAACCTTCCCCAGGAAGTGGGGTGCAAGGGTTGGGAGGATTTTTGGGGGGGGAAGTTGTTTCCAAACAATGCTTTCCTAATAAAAATAAACCCCGATAAACGTTTGGTGATGGCAGTGGAAGTCCAAGGGCAAGGGTAAAATAACTTGTACGTTGGGGAAGTTTTAACCTAAGCTGGTAAAAGTAAGCTTAGGAGGTTTTCATGCAGGTCCCCACATCTGTACCCTGGAGTTCAGAGTGGGGAAGGAACCTTGACATGGTGGCAGAGCAGTGGGATTAACTTGAAATCATTTTGAGATCAATTTGAGATTTTTTTTTGAACCAGAAAAACAGATTTTAAAAGGATTTTTTTTTTAAATCCTTTGGGCTGCTAGAAAGCAGGTCTCCAACTGGAAACAGCTGGAAGTTTTTTTTTGCTTTGATTTTGGGCCAGAGCAGAGACAAAAGGGAATTATCTTTTGTGAATTGCAGTTATCTCTACCTAAAGGCAGAGTAGTTAACCTCCTGCAGAGAAATTCACAAGTCTTCACAGACCTGAAGTTTTTTTTTTTTAACCTAAAAGTAACTAGAGGAGTTTTCTGCCTATTTGCCTGGAGACAAAGGTGTTAGGGTTTGGGGGGGGAGAGGGGTTTGAATTTTTTTTATTGTTGTTGGGGGTTTTCGTGGGGGTTTTTTGTTTTTTTTTTATTTTTCTGTAGGATGACAATCACTATCAGAAAAATATAGGTATCCTATTACAGCACAGCAAAATTTACAAGCCAAGTTTTGTTTGTTTTATTTCTAACCCTCAAGTGTAAAGTTAGTTAAAAACAGAGAGGTAAAGATGACAGACACCAAGGCACTACACAAATTGGAGTTAGCCAAACTGGAGGCAGTGAAAGAAGCCAAAAAAGCCCTAGAAGCTGCTCACAGGAGAGAAATGGAGGCAAAGGACAAAGAAAGGGAGGCAGCGAAAGAGGCAGAACAACACCAAGCGGCTGCTCACAGGAGAGCTATGGAGGCAAAGGAAAAAGAACTGGAGGCAAGGGCCAAAGAACTGGAGGAGAAGGAAAAAGAGGAAGCATGAACTGGAGATGGAGAAGGCAAGGGCTCAGCAGAATATACCAACAAATCCTAGCAATCCTTTTCCAGGTACCACTTCCCATCCCAGAAAGTTCCCCACCTACAAGGCAGGTGATGATACCGAGGCCGCCTTAGAAAACTTCAAAAGGGCCTGCCTTGGGTACAGCATCTCTACAGACCAATACATGGTAGAGCTGAGGCCGTATGAACTGTTTAAATCCAAGGCGAGAGTCAGAATGGGGATAACACCCGAGCAGTCTCATCGGCGGTTCAGAGCCCTAAGGTGGAAACCAGACGTGTCATTTACCCGACATGCCTACCACATTGTGAAATATTGGGATGCCTGGATATCAGGAGCAAGTGTTAAATCTCCAACAGATTTGCCCTTCCTAATGCAAATGGAACAGTTCTTAGAGGGTGTTCCTGAGGAAATAGAAAGATACATCCTAGATGGGAAGCCCAAAACTGTAATTGAGGCGGGGGAGATTGGAGTCAAATGGGTGGAGGTGGCAGAGAGAAAAAAAAATTGGTCGCAGTTGGAGCAGACATCAGAAGGGACAACCCCAGACCACACCCTATTACCGGGGGCCACCCAAGGCCCCACCTACCCCCCAAGGAACCCTCCAGCCACCTTATCGTCCCACCACACCGTTCTCCAGCAACCCACCTCACCCCAGTGACCCGTCAGCTGGACGATGTTTTAAATGTAACGAGCCGGGGCATGTAAAGGCCAACTGCCCCAAGAACCCCAACAGATTACAGTTCATCACACTGGAATCACCCCAGAGGTCCTCAAGCCCAGATACCTCCCAGATACCCTTGGAGCGGAGGGAAAATGTGAGTGTGGGTGGAAAGAAGGTCACCGTGTGGAGGGACACCAGAGCACAAGTGTCAGCTATCCATGCTTCCTTAGTGGACCCCAATTTAATCAACCCAGAGATCCAAGTGACAGTTCAACCCTTCAAGTCCAACTCTTTCAATTTGCTGACAACCAAGTTGCCTGTCTAGTAGAAGGGCTGGTCAGGAACGTGGACTTTTGCAGTCTATGATGATTATCCCATCCCCATGCTGTTGGGGGAAGACTTGGCCAATCATGTGAAGCTAGCCAAGAGGGTGGGAATGGTCACCTGCAGCCAGGATAAACAAGCCGTGAGGCCTAGCTCTGTTCCGGAAACTTCTACCAGGACCCGGTCAGAGGTGATGGACCCGGACCCCAGACCAATGTCTGCAACAGCAGTAGTGGATCGAGTCCCAGAGACCCGGATGGAACCAGTCCCAGAATTGGAACTGGCGGAACAACCAGCACCAGACCCATTGCCAGCACTGAATCCAGTACTTGCAACCACAACACCAGAGGGCCCCACCGAACCTGAACCAACAGCAGCCCATAACCCTACACAAGAGGCTCAGCTGGAGCCTGAACCCCAACATAGTGCCCCAGCAGAGAGCAGTTCACAGTCAATGGAAACAGCCCCATCCCCTACATCGCTTCCAGAGGGACCAAGCATAGGTCCACAATCCAATGAGGAACTGATGTCTCCAGCATCAAGGGAACAGTTCGAGACCGAACAGGAAGCAGATGAAAGCCTCCAGAGAGCTTGGGCGGCAGCATGGAGCAATCCACCGCCTCTCAGCTCTTCTAATCAATCTAGGTTTGTTGTGGAAAGAGGACTTTTATACAAGGAAACTCTTTCTGGTGGACACCAGGAAGACTGGCATCCTCAGAGACAGTTGGTAGTTCCAACTAAATACCAGGCCAAGCTCTTGAGCTTAGCCCACGATCACCCTAGTGGCCATGCTGGGGTGAACAGGACCAAAGACCGTTTGGGGGGGTCATTCCACTGGGAGGGAATGGGCAAGGATGTTTCTACCTATGTCCGGTCTTGTGAAGTATGCCAAAGAGTGGGAAAACCCCAAGACCAGGTCAAAGCCCCTCTCCAGCCACTCCCCATCATTGAAGTTCCATTTCAGTGAGTAGCCGTGGATATTCTGGGTCCTTCTCCGAAAAAGACACCCAGAGGGAAGCAGTACATACTGACTTTCATGGATTTTGCCACCCGATGGCTGGAAGCAGTACCTCTAAGCAACACCAGGGCTAAAAGTGTGTGCCAGACACTAGCAGACATTTTTGCTAGGGTAGGTTGGCCCTCCGACATCCTCACAGATGCAGGGACTAATTTCCTGGCAGGAACTATGGAAAACCTTTGGGAAGCTCATGGGGTAAATCACTTGGTTGCCACTCCTTACCACCATCAAACAAATGGCATGGTGGAGAAGTTTAATGGAACTTTGGGGGCCATGATACATAAATTAGTAAATGAGCACTCCAATGATTGGGACCTAGTGTTGCAGCAGTTGCTCTTTGCCTACAGAGCTGTACCACATCTCAGTTTAGGGTTTTCACCATTTGAACTTGTATATGGCCGCGAGGTTAAGCAGCCATTACAGTTGGTGAAGCAGCAATGGGAGGGATTTTCACCTTCTCCAGGAACTAACGTTCTGGACTTGGTAACCAACCTACAAAACACCCTCCGAACCTCTTTAGCCTTTACTAAAGAAAACCTAAAGGATGCTCAAAAAAAGCAAAAAGCCTGCTATGATAAACATGCCAGAGAGCGTTCCTTCAAAGTAGGAGACCAGGTCATGGTCTTAAAGGCGCTCCAGGCCCATAAAATGGAAGCATCATGGGAAGGGCCATTCCCGGTCCAGGAGCGCCTGGGAGCTGTTAATGATCTTATAGCATTCCCCACCTCCAACCGAAAGCCTAAGGTGTACCACATTAATTCTCTAAAGCCCTTTTATTCCAGAGAATTAAAGGTTTGTCAGTTTACAGCCCAGGGAGGAGACGATGCTGAGTGGCCTGAAGGTGTCTACTACGAAGGGAAAAGTGCTGGTGGTGTACAAGAGGTGAACCTCTCCATGACCCTTGGGCATATGCAGCGACAGCAGATCAAGGAGCTGTGCACTAGCTACGCGCCGACGTTCTCAGCCACCCCAGGACTAACTGAACGGGCATACCACTCCATTGACGCAGGTAATGCTCACCCAATTAAAGTCCAACCTTACCGGGTGTCTCCTCAAGCTAAAACTGCTATAGAATGGGAGATCCAGGATATGTTACAGATGGGTGTAATCCGCCCCTTTGGAAGTGCATGGGCATCTCCAGTGGTTCTAGTTCCCAAACCAGATGGGGAGATACGTTTTTGCGTGGACTACCGTAAGCTAAATGCTGTAACTCGCCCAGACAACTATCCCATGCCACGCACAGATGAACCACTAGAGAAACTGGGACGGGCCCAGTTAATCTCTACCTTGGACTTAACCAAGGGGTACTGGAAGGTACCGCTAGATGAATCTGCCAAGGAAAGGTCACGACACATGTCGGGCTGTATGAATTTAATGTACTCCCTTTTGGGCTGCAAAATGCACCCACCACCTTCCAAAGACTTGTAGATGGTCTCCTAGCGGGATTAGGAGACTATGCAGTCACCTACCTTGACGATGTGGCCATATTTTCAGATTCCTGGGCAGAACACCTGGATCATCTACAAAGTCTTCGAGCGCATAAGGGAGGCAGGACTAACTGTTAAGGCTAAGAAGTGTCAAATAGGCCTAATCAGAGTGACTTACCTTGGACACCAGGTGGGTCAAGGAACTATCAACCCTCTACAGGCCAAAGTGGATGCTATCCAAAAGTGGCCTGTCCCAAGGTCAAAGAAACAGGTTCAATCCTTGTTAGGCGTGACCAGTTATTACAGGCAATTTGTACCACAATACAGCCAAATTGCTGCCCCACTCACAGACCTAACCAAAAAGAAACAACCAAATGCTGTTCAGTGGTCCGAAGAGTGTCAGGAGGCCTTTAACCAGCTTAAAGCGACACTCATGTCTGACCCTGTACTAAAGGCCCCAGACTTTGACAAACAGTTCCGAGTAACCACAGATGCGTCCGAGCGTGGTGTGGGAGCAGTTTTAATGCAGGAAGGACCGGATCAAGAATTCCACCCTGTAGTGTTTCTCAGCAATAAACTGTCTGAGAGGGAAAGCAACTGGTCAGTCAGTGAAAAAGAATGTTATGCCATTGCCTACGCTCTGGAAAAGCTATGCCCATATGTTTGTGGACGGCGTTTCCACCTGCAAACCGACCATGCTGTGCTACAGTGGCTTCATACCGCCACGGGAAATAACAAAAAACTTATTCAGTGGAGTTTAGCTCTCCAAGATTTTGATTTCGACATCCAACACATCTCAGGAGCTTCTAACAAAGTGGCTGATGCACTCTCCCGTGAAAGTTTCCCAAAATCAACTGGTTAAAATTGTCCTTGAGATGTGGAAAATATTGTTAGTCTTTATGTACTTGGTAGTATATTTAGAGATGCATGTGTCTTATTAACTCTGTTTTCCCTGAAGCTCCAGGAAGAAATCCCAGCCAGCGTTTCACCCTAGCTGAGATTTGGGGGGCGTGTCATAAATATAAAGGGAAGGGTAAACACCTTTAAAATCCCTCCTGGCCAGAGGAAAAATCCTCTCACCTGTAAAGGGTTAAGAAGCTAGGATGACCTCGCTGGCACCTGACAAACTCAGAGAACTGGTAGGTTAGGTCCCATAAGAAGAAAATCTAGAGGAAAAAGATGTCCAGGACAGCTGTTTCTCAAGGAAAGAACATTAAAGAAACAACTGCAAAATATCATGATGTGAAGGGACAGATGGGAGGAATAGAAAGTGGCCAATATGACTCTATCAGGAGTCCTTTAATGACCTGAAAATCAAAAAGGAATCCCACAAATAGTGGAAACCTGGGTAAATAGCTAAAGATGAATAGCACAAGCATGGAGGGACAAAATCAGAAAGACTAGGGTACAAAATGAGTTAAACCTAGCCAGGGACGTGAAACGCAATGTGAAGAGTTTCTTTAAATACATTAGGAGCAAGTAAAAGACAAAGGGAAGTATAGGCCCATTGATTTGTGGGGAAGGAGATGACATCAAGCAGGCAAAGGTTTTTAATGTCTATTTTGCGTCAGGCTTCATTAGAAAGGGTAGTTGTGACCAAGGGTGTGTCTTCTCCAGCAACGTTAAAGCGCTGTCGCAGCAGTGCCTTAACGTGGCTGTCCTCGTGGCACCGGCACCGGGAGAGAGCTCTCCCGGCACTGTAAAAAAAACCACCCCCATGAGGGGAGTAGCTACCAGTGCTGGGCGCATGGCTACCAGAGGTGGTGCTCTGTCTACACTGCCACTTTACAGCACTGAAACATGCAATGCTCAGGGGGGTGTTTTTTCACACCCCTGAGTGAGAAAGTTGCAGCGCTGTAAAGTGGCAGTGTAGAGCAGACAAAAGTGCTTAACACAAAATGGAAAGGACCACAAGCCATAATAGGGAAAGAACAGGTTAAAGAATATTTAGATAAATTAGATGTATTTAAGTTAGCAGGACCTGACAAAATTAACACTAAGCTTCCTTAAGGAACTAGCTGAAAGTCTCAGAACCATTAGTAATTATCTCCAAAAACTCATGGAGGATTGGTGAGGTCTCTGAAGACTGGAGAAAGGCCAATGTACTTATCTTTAAAAAGGGGAATAAAGAAGATCTGGGGAATTATAAACCAGTCAACCTAACTTTGACACCTGGAAAGATGCTGGGACAAATTATTACTTTCACTTTGTAAACACCTAGAGGTTAATAGAGTAATAAGTAATAGACACAATGGATTTGTCAAGAACAAATCATGTAAAACAAACCTAATTTCCTGCTCTGACAGATTCATTGGCCTAATGGATGAGGGGAACCAGTAGTCATGATACATCCAGGTCCTCTTGATTTTTTTGGACACCGTACCACATAGCATTCTCATAAGCAAACTAGGGACATGTGGTCTAGACAATATTACTAAAAGGTAAATGCATAACTTTTAGTATGTATCACTCTTTTGCTGTCAAACTGGGAGGACATATCTAGTGGGAGTTCACAGGGGTCTTTCCTGGACCGGGTACTATTTAACATTTTCATTAATGGCTTGGGTAACAGACTGGAGAGTATGCTTATAAAATCTGCAGATGACAGCAAACTGGGCATGGTTGCAAACACTTTGTAGGACAGGATTCAAATTTAAAAGGACCTTGATAAAGTGGAAAATTGGTCTAAAATCAACAAGATGAAATTCAATAATGACAAGTGCAAGGTATGACACCTAAGAAGCAAAAATCAAATGCACAAATACAAAATGGGGAATAACTGGCTGGGCAGTAGCACTGCTGGAAAGGATCTGGGGGGTTATAGTGGATCACCTATTTATGAATCAACAATGTGAGTGATGCCTATATGAAAAAAGGCTAATATCATTCTGGGGTTTATTAACAGAAGTGTCATATGTAAGACATGGGAGGTAATTGTCCTGCTCTACTTTGCACTGTTGAGGCCTTAGCTGGAGTATTCGGTCCAGCTTTGAGTGCCTCACCTTAAGAAAGATGTGGACAAATTGGGAACAGTCCAGAGGAGAGCAACAAAAATGATAAAAGTTTGAGAGAACCTGACCAATGAGGAAATGTTTAAAAAGGGCATGTTAAGTCTTGAGAAAAGAATACTGGAGGAGAATCTGAGACTAGTCTTCAAATATGTTGAGGGCTGTCATAAAGAGGACAATGATCAATTGTTCTCCATTTCCCCTGAAGGAAAAAGTAATTGGCTCAATCGGCCTGCAGCAAGGGACATTTAGATTAGATATTAGGAAAAACTTTCAAACTATAAGGATAATTATGTACTGGAATATACTCCCAAGGGAAGTTATGGAGTGCCTGTCATTGGAATTTTTAAGAACAGGATGGACAAATGCATATCAAGGATGGTCTGGGTATACTTGGTCCTAGCTCAGCGCAGGAAGTTGGACTACAGAATCTCTCGATGTCCCTTCCAGCCCTACATTTTTATGATTCTGTGACTGCAGAAGTGGAGGTCAGCTGCCTGTCCCTTTTAACCCTACTATTTATTTATTTCAGTTTCTACCAGTGTATGTTTTCAAGGCTATCTTCACAGGGGAAAAGGGCTAAAAATTACATTTAAAAAATAAGAAAACTGAGATATTCCTTCATGGAACCTGAAAGTCATCTCGACAATCAAGTCAATGAGTGTTGTAGAGCATATTGTAAAGAAAGGTATGGTCAAACATAGAGAAACTCTCAACATATAAAATACCCAGAATTAAGTGCAGATTCTTTGCTTACTGAAACCATGCTTAAACACAGACTAAATGATTGGGTCCGTTAAAGAAGGCAGCTTACCAGGATTTCAGGTTTTACAGTAACATGCTCAAAAGAGATTTGATTTTCAGCTTTGGCTGAAAGAGTCAAGGCATGTTTTGGTTTTACTTTCTCATTTAGATTCAGGAAAACACACCCCAGGCCTTAATAGCTTATTAGCAGGCTGGTACGCTTATAGAGGTGTGGACTGCACAGAGGGGACTGGACTGTTAAGTGATTTTTCTACTTCAGATTCCATCTGCCCCTCAGATGAAGGGATCTCTGCAGACAGCCCTATCTGCCTCCTGACAAAAACAACCACCAGAGTAATTCTTTATCTGAAGATTAATCCAGATTAATGGCAACAGATGCCTTTCCCTGAGGCTGAATGAGGATATACCTTTCACCCATTCACTATGTGACTTCTCATGTCAGGAGGCCATGACAGCTGTAGGGGCTGTGGAAAGATCATGGCTCCAAATCATTCTGTTAATAAAACACATTTCTTTTTTCAGTGAGTCAGAACATCAAACATCCTTGAGGGAATTCACAATCTTTAATATTAATGACCTTTCTTAATCTCCTTGGAGAGTCTGGGCACATCTGAGAATAGAGGTGATTTGCTGCAGCTTCTCAGCTAACTGCTCTGTAATTCACAGTCCTGTTTTGAAAGATAGTAAAATCTAATTTTCCCTTCGATATAAGGCACATTGGCCTTACCATCCAGCATGAGATTGTGCTCCAGGTCCTGGAGAGAAGTGCCACATCCATTTGGGATGCCCTCTTGCAACAGCTGGTTTGTGAGGCAGCACCTCTAAGTCGTCACCCATGTAACAGGTTCTTAGGTTGGCTGCCAGGGCACAGGGCAGTTGTTGTTAGCACTCAGTACAGAAGAGGGCCCCTTCCTGATCTGCGATGTCCTCCACCTGTCTGGATGGTTATAGGTGGAATGTAATAATGAATTTGCCATTTGTTTGGTTTGCAGGTTGTGTTTTGGTTTCACAGGACATTGTGTTTACAGTTGGAGACTTCCATAGGTATCCTAAGGACTCTGAGGACTTTTGCAGTTTGTTGGCACAGGTAACTTAAGGACTTACATGGTCTGTTTGTGTGGCACAATTTGCACAGGTTTTGTTTGTTTTATTGATATATTGTTTATTTCACATGATCACAACTTTGGGTAGTAGATCCTGGCAGCAGAGTTTGACTTTACTCTCATCAATTTTTAGGGGTGTAAACATTGGTTTGGTGATTGGTTCTCCCAAAAACTGTAAAAGTCAGATGGTTTGGGATAGCCATTTCCCTGTGAATTTGGCCTCAACACACCTTTCTAGGGAGAAAGGATTGGATTTGTGGGCAAGCCTACGCCGTTCTGAGTATTGCCAAACTGAGAAGCTCAAAAATCATGAGTCAGACCCCAAAAGATGTTTTTTAAAAGATTATATTATGGTTTTGGTCTGTCTCTTGGATTTTTGAACTCCCTGGTCATCGTGTGTGTGTGTATATATGGATAACTCTCCCACATTTATTGAATAAAGTGATTTTGGTCCTCTTCCAGGGTTCTTGCTGGCTGCCTGATGGTGCAAAGCTTTAAACTTCAATCCAAACCCCAAAATTCTAATTCATAGAATCACAGAATATGAGGGTTGGAAGGGGGTCAGGAGGTCATCTACTCCAACCCCCTGCTCCAAGCAGGACCAATCCCCAACTAAATCATCCCAGCCAGGGCTTTGTCAAGCTTGACCTTAAAAACTTCTAAGGAAGGAGATTCCACCACCTCCCTGGGTAACCCATTCCAGTGTTTCACCACCCTCCTAGTGAAAAAGTGATTCCTAATATCCCCACCTGCAACTTGATACCATTACTCCTTGTCCAGTCCTCTTCCACCACTGAGAACAGTCTAGATCCATCCGTCCTCTTTGGAACCCCCTTTCAGGTAGTTGAAAGCAGCTGTCAAATCCCCCCTTAATTCTTCTCTTCCACAGACTAGATAATCCCAGTTCCCTCAGCCTCTCTTCACAAGTCATGTGATCCAGCCCCCTAATCATTTTTGTTGCCCTCCGCTGGACTCTTTCCAATTTTTCCACATCCTTCTTGTAATGTGGGGCCCAAAACTGGACACAGTACTCCAGATGAGGCCTCACCAATGCCAAATAGAGGGGAATGATCACGTCCCTCTATCTGCTGCCAATGCTCCTACTTATACAGCCCAAAATGCCTTTAGCCTTCTTGGCAACAAGGGCACAATTGTTGACTCATATCCAGCTTCTCGTCCACTGTAATCCCTAGGTCCTTTTCTGCAGAACTGCTGCTTAGCCAGTCAGTCCCCAGCCTGTAGCAGTGCATGGGATTCTTCCGTCCTAAGAGCAGGACTCTGCACTTGTCCTTGTTGAACCTCATCAGATTTCTTAGGTCCCTCTGTATCCTATTCCTACCCTCCAGCGTATCTACCATTCCTCCCAGTTTAGTGTCATCTGCAAACTTGCTGAGAGTGCAATCCACGCCATCCTCCAGATCATTAATGAAGATATTGAACAAAACCAGCCGTAGGACCGACCCTTGGGGCACTCCGCTTGATACTGGCTGTCAACTAGACATGGAGCCATTGATCACTACCCGTTGAGCCCGATGATCTAGGCAGCTTTCCATCCACCTTATATTCCACTGTGTGTTTCGCCCATCCCTCATTCCAGGAATTAATTATGCACCTCCCCAGCCTCTATATCAGTTCTGCCAACCCTAAATGCCCACAATCTGCCTATCCCCACCCTCCCCACCTGATCTTTCCTTCTCCTGCTATTAACGGGTTCTTCATTCCCTATCCCAGGCTTGAGGGACTGCAACAGGGTCCCCTCTCCCCATTTCAGGCTCTGGGGCAGCTCCAGGTGTTCTTCATACCTCTCCTCCTTCCCAGTCCTGGTGTTGCAAGGATGGACAGGGAGGGAGGAGGAGCAGACAGCAGAATGACCCATTGCTCATAGGAGGGAAAGGTGGAGCCACCCTGAGCTGCTGGGGTGCTCCCTCCTTTTCCCATCATCTGCCCTTCTCTGTGAATGGTGTCAGCTGCTCCCTCTCCCAATAAAAAGTCCTTTGGGTTCTTGAGGGGAGAGAGGAGAGCTGTGCATTCTTCCTGCAGCAGCTCTTGTTGTCTGCTCTTCCCTGGAAAGTGGAAGTAGGAAGGAGCAGCCAATCAGAGGGAGATTTCCCCAAGGTGGGGCTGAAATTCTCTTAAGGGCTGGAGCTATTTCCATCATCGTGAGACTGGCTCCAGCCCTAGCCAAACTCCTATGACTCACTAAGGAATTTTCAGAGTTGATAGCACTGTATCCTATGAGTGCAGAGGGGTTCCCTGGAAGTAAGTTGTTCTGGGTTGCAGGCCACCATAGTCCTTAGGAGTAATGGAGGTTCAGATAGGGCCTAAGTTTTGAGCAGCTGCTAAGTCCTGAGTCTGTGATGCTCAGGATTTAACTATCAAAAATGGGGAAGGCAGGTGACAGAGAGCATTGATAGCCTTCCCCTTTTCACTGTTGCCCTGAGAAGTTATCCTGTTAAGGAATTAATAAAGTTGCTGACACTTGCCTCAAAATTCCAGATGTCAGTATCTGTTGGCCCCTGCCATTCACAGTACTCTTTGAGTGCTATAAACCCTTTGGATACACCTACGCTGTAATAAGACCCGTGGCACAGCCACGGCTGGTCCAGGTCAACTGACTCAGGCTGCAGGGCTAAAAGTTGCAGTGTAGATGTTCGGGCTCAGGCTGGATCCAGGCTTTGAGACCCAGTGAATGGGGAGGGTCTCAGAGCCCAGGCTCCAGCCCGAGCTTGAACATTTATATTGCAATTTTTAGACCCGCAGCCCAAGTCCCACAAGTCTGAGGCTCTGAGACTCGGTGTTGCAGGTTTTTTATTGTAGTGGAGACATGAGCTGTGAGACCAAAGAAGAGGCTCTCATGCTCTGTTTTCCAAACATCCCAGTTTCCCAAGCAAAGGGATGAAACATTTGCCTGTTAGATTAAAGGATTCAAATACACTATTCACTATTTATTGAAAGAAGGATATTGAGGGAAATAGTTTGTACTGAATGTCTTGACTATTAAAAATAGTCTACTCAAATTTCACAGTAAGTTTTTCGTGTAGTTTTACAGAAAGGGCTGTCTTGGTAGCAGAAATTCTTGTGTATTATTGAATGTACTTGTCATTAGTGATGGGATCACATAATAAACAATAACACTTTGCTTTTTTGCTTTTAAAGAACACTGAAGACTATTTCCCATTATGTAAACTTTTAGATTGCTTTGCTAAGCCTTCTTTGAAAAAGATGAGTTGATAAAATAAAATCACTCTTGTTTTATCTCTGCAACATCTGAATAAGTAACATTTTTCATTTGTCACAAATTATGACATTGCTTTTGTAACATTGCAAAAACAAGCTAGCAATTTACATAGTGATTAAACTAAAGTAAATTGGTACACTTCATGCTGGTAATTGTGATGTTGTTCTTTTATTACACTTGATACTTTAGGTACTCCTAATTGGGCAAAAGAGCATAAACAGTAATAAGAAGAAAACAAACTGTTATTGGAAGGAACATATATGTGGCTGGTATATTTCTAAATGAGTGAAGTGTGTAAGAAATATATTTTTAAAAAAGGGGGCCAGGTACTCCACTTTTGTAAATCAGCTGAAGACCAGGCCCTTAGTACTTTATACATTCAGTCAAGGCTTCCAGGGAAAAAATAGGGCCACAAAAAAGTTTGTTATATTAATAAGTCTTTAAATCCACAAATTAACTTGTGAATGTGTTGTGTTAGATGAGTTGATGCTCCCAGCCAACATTGAGAAATGGGTTTTAACTCCCCTTCTAGAGTTCAAAAGGGGCATTTTAAGATTATGAAAACAGATGTTTCTCTCCCGTGCAGACTGTCTTAAAGAGCTCATTATCATGACACTGGTAGAGAAATTAACATTAATTAACAGGAACTACTTGAAAAGGTGCAACAATGTCTGGCCACTAAAAGACCTTTATACCATTGTAATTTAATTAAATGTACTCACATCCCTTACGTTCTTCTCTGTTTTATCTTTTTTCCATGAAGGGGTTGCCTTATAGAACCTCATAACATATTAAGGTATTTTAATGCAAGACTGAAGTCTACATTTATTTCCAAGATTTTTGAATTCTGTGCACTATGAAGTCTGTCCTGCTGTATTGTCCTTCGCATATAGTGATAGGTTGAAAATAATAAAAAAGGTTAAGCTGTGATTGTGGTTGATCTGGTTTGAGTGTCCTATCTACCTCTTTCTGGTACTAAAGTGCCCGGAAGTTATTCAATATTGTAGGTGTAGTCTCATTACAATTATCTATGCGAGGATGATTATTGCAAAAATCTATGTCATCCTTGCACAGACAGATATTAATGTCTCCCAGTTGTATACTAGGATGCATTCAGATTGTATACTTCACTGGGAAAACCCATGGGAGGGATCCTGACGTGAAGAAAATGACATCACAGCCTCAGTGCCAGGAAATACTACATATGTGGCTGCCTCTGACTCCCAAACACACTCAAGATGAATAAGGTTCCACAGCGGGCTTATGAATAAATGATAATGCAGTAAAGGGCTATACTAGCTTTTAAGTGGATTCCCTGAAGAGCTTGGAGGGTGTGCTATTACATGCATTTCCCCATACAGATTCCTGTGGTCATAGGGACTCCTTTATGGATGCAGGGAGGGAGAAGAGCTATGCTGTAAGATGTCTGATTCCACTTTCATGAAGGAAGGGAAGGGCTGTAGATAGCAGGTCCCCTCTATACATGGACCCTGTTGAAATGACCCCTGCTGAGACTGCAAACAAGGGTGCCAAATGGATGGTGGGTTTTGTTGTGTTGACACTTATCCACTAGAAACTGGACTCAAAGCGTCAACTCACTTCATATAGATGACTGAAAAGCCATCAAATGGTGATAATTTTGGCTAATGCATATTTGGGTTAGATGTGCAGCAGTATTTTAGGAATGGAAGAAATTGTCTCTTGTCATGCGACCAATTTGGCCTCCTCATTCTATTAGAATGAGAACACAATATGTGAGACATAATAAGATGCCTTTGGATCAACTTGCTCAATAGCTTATTTGGAATTTTCAGATACTAGGTTGTAGTATTTTAATTGGTAATGTAAACCTGGGTTAACATGAGGTTTCAACTGCAGGTGGCAGCAAACCCCTAAAGATCAATTTATATTTTGAACAAAGCAAAAGCAAGGCTAGGTTTACCATATCCAGAATAAACAGAAATATATTAAAGCTATAGATCATGGGATGATTACATAGCAAATAGAAACACGTGGAACAGATTTGTTAAAAACTAAACGGACATCTCATCCCAGATGTGTGATAAGCAATGACAGCTCCCTTTGAGAGGGTGGCAATCATTTGCAGGAATAGTCTCCGGCAAAGCAACATTGAGCACTGTATGTAAATTTTTCTCCTGTCATGCCCTTTAGCTGACTACTGCACAGCCAGCAGCAAAAAGAAGTCTGGTAAAGCAGGACATTTATATATCCTTGCCTGGTACGTTAATACAAGAGCTGGCTGCTCCAAAACGTCAGAGCACTCTCGTTTAGGACATTATTAACACAGCTAGCAGAAATAATGAAGGCAAGCAGAATCCCAGATAAGGAAGTATACTTAACCTCTAAAAACTGTCAAAAGTAAAGGATAGTTTCATGAAAAATAATGGTGTGAAGATTAAAGGCAGCAAAGTGTGCTATGGAAGATTATCCACATCTGTTTTAAACGGATGATGTGACAGGGTGCATAAAATCCTGGGATGAATCAGGTTAAAAACCTATTGCTGAATAAGAGAGGTGCTACAAGTGGCTACACCCATTGCCAGTATTGGCAGAAAACCTAGCCAAAAAGGCAAACAGGAATGTCTGGGACACAGCTATGGCAATTTCCTGCAATATCTTTGGCAGATTTTACTGTATTAAGTTGAGGTATCATTGTGGGCCAGGGATTGTATGTAATTCCATGGGTAGGGGGACTACAGCTCTCCAGGAACTAATAATGGAGCATGATTAGGCAAACACACTCGGGTTGTAACACCTCCAGAGAGATACCACCACTTGGAGAGGCTCATATATATTGGTTCAAACTGGACTCTCCAGAGACCAATGGACTAAGAAAGGACTTTTGGTTAAATAGCTGAATTTAAACTGAGTCAGACTTTTCATTCTGATCCAGCAAATGGACAGGACCTTCAGTCCAAGAGGTGTTGGAAAGACTTCAGCCTACTGAGGCCTCAGAAGATTGATGGGTGAGCTTTCCTCAGGCATATAAAAACTTGTAGTGTTTTTTCCTTGTGGTAACTTATGACTGCTGGCAATTACAGCTATTCTTTGGAGAGAAAGCAAAGTTCAAACACTGGCCTATTTAGACCATCCAACTTGCTGGGGATATCACAGTGTAGAAAAGGAACTCTGCAGCCTAGAAAACCCACAGTCAGGAGGGACAGAGACATCATGCTGTGATGGCTGAGGAGCTGGGTGCCTAGAATGGGTGCTGTCAAGGTTCCTTTCCCACTCTGAACTCTAGGGTACAGATGTGGGGACCTGCATGAAAACCCCCTAAGCTTATTTTTACCAGCTTAGGTTAAAACTTCCCCAAGGTACAAACTATTTTACCTTTTGCCCTTGTACTTTATCGCTGCCACCACCAAGCGTCTAACAGATACATAACCGGGAAAGAGCCTGCTTGGAAACGTCTTTCCCCCCAAAATCCTCCTCAAACTCTACACCCCCTTTCCTGGGGAAGGCTTGATAAAAATCCTCACCAATTTGCATAGGTGAACACAGACCCAAACCTTTGGATCTTAAGAACAATGAAAAAGCAATCAGGTTCTTAAAAGAAGAATTTTAATAGAAGAAAAAGTAAAAGAATCACCTCTGTAAAATCAGGATGGTAAATACCTTACAGGGTAATCAGATTCAAACATAGAGAATCCCTCTAGGCAAAACCTTAAGTTACATAAAGACACAAAAACAGGAATATCCATTCAATTTAGCACAGCTTATTTTCTCAGGCATTTAAACAAACAGAATCTAATGCATATCTAGCTAGATTACTTACTAAGTTCTAAGACTCCATTCCTGTTCTGTTCCTGGCAAAAGCATCACACAGACAGAGAGAGACTTTGTTTCTCCCTCCCTCCAGCTTTTGGAAGTATTTTGTCTCCTCATTGGTCATTTTGGTCAGGTGCCAGCGAGGTTATCCTAGCTTCTTAACCCTTTACAGGTGAAAGGGTTTTTCCTCTGGCCAGGAGAGATTTAAAGGAGTTTACCCTTCCCTTTATATTTATGACATGTGCCCTCAAGGGACCATAGAGGGAGAATAAGGGTTCAGCTACCCTGCACTGTGACAGCCTGCACTCATCTGAGCACACCACCTGAGTGGGTAAAATCATGCTTAAATGTGAGAACGTGAACTGGTAGTCTAAAAAAGAAGAGGTTTTAGAAGAGGTCTCCCTGAGACAGGATGAAAAATGGTGCTCTTCCAGATTGTGCCTTGATAAAACCTGATAGTCTTTACTGGTGCTGGGCTTTGGAGAAAGCATGTCTCACTTGATAAATGTCCAGTTCTTTATTCATTTAGTATTCTGGCAGTATTTCCAATGGTAAAAATGTCAGCTCATAATTTATCACTGGTGCAAGAGACAGCAAGGGTGCTGGAACAATTTGTGTAGTAGGGGTGCTGAGAGCCATTGAACCACTCTGTAAACCCTGTATAGGATAGAACCCACTTCAACACGGGGTGCTGCCACACCCCAAGCACTACTGGTTCTAGCACCTATGAGCGACAGTGGAAGATGTAGTATAGACCAAGATCAGAGAAGGTCAAGTATTTTTAACCACCTGAGAAATTAACACAGTAGAAGACAGGGCTCAAGCATTTTTATCCCATGTCACCAAACTCACCACCCGTGGTAGCAAGTGTGGAAGATGTATTACCAACTCTCACAATTTTATCATGGGTCTCACTATATTGGTGATTTTCTTAAAGCCCCAGCTGCTGGAATCAAGAGATCCCATAAGAATCTCAGCTTTCATTTTTTTTTAAAGGAAGTTTCTGGCCTTCATGGTTGCAGAGAAAAGCTTAAAAATGTGATGCACATGGACCTGAAAAGTTCAGAAATGAGAAGGTAAATAAAAAGAACTTGTAATTATTATTTTAAAACAGTGTCATGATTTTAAGGCAGTCTCGTGAGGTTTATAGGCCTGACTCATGATTTTTGAATGCTTGAGGTTGACAATACTGGGTGCCTGAGACATAAATAGTTGGCGGGGGTCTGAGCCAGGAGTGATGAGCCAGGCAACCGACTTTAGACCCCAGGGTAGCCTGTAAAGAGCCGGGACAGCACAATTATGTGAACTGAGCCCAGACAGGCAGTGTTTGAGGGAAGGGAGCTGGTGGCAGGGTGTGCTACAGAGTAAGTCCTCCAGGATGTGTAGCGACACCATGCTTCCTGTACACTCTTGATGCAGTTTTATCTTTACAGTCTGCTCATCAGCGAAATACTACATCATACCAAGAGTGGAAGACACAGGATGCTGGAAGACCCACTGAGAAAGGTAATGTGCAATGGCTACTGCAGGGCTTGTGCTACTGCACATAACTGCCCTACTAGTTATGAGAATCTGTATCATTTGGCGAATAGAAGAACCAACAGATTTCAGGTTTCAGAGTAGCAGCCGTGTTAATCTGTATTCGCAAAAAGAAAAGGAGGACTTGTGGCACCTTAGAGACTAACCAATTTATTTGAGCATAAGCTTTCGTGAGCTACAGCTCCGATGAAGTGAGCTGTAGCTCACGAAAGCTTATGCTCAAATAAATTGATTAGTCTCTAAGGTGCCACAAGTCCTCCTTTTCTTCTTTCAACAGATTTCATTCACTCCTTAATAAGTGTAGAGAAAAAAGGAGGACTATGACTGTATGTGGACCCTAAGGGGCTGAACAAAAACGTAAAAAGAGAACACTTCCACCTGCCCACAAAAAGCGAACTATCTGTCTAAGAAAGCAGACACCAGATTCTTCAGCAAATTAGATGCATTGGTGGGATTTTGGCAGATCCACCTGGACACTGAAAGCTTCAAGATATGCACTTTCAACACACCATTTGGCACATACAACTTCTTAAGACTGCTTTTCAGAACACGTTCAGCTCCAGAACTATACCACCGTACAGTTAGCCAGATGCTAGAGAGTCCAGTAGGTGTGAAAGCATTCCTTGTTGACATGGTAATTTGGAGCAGCACTGCCATTGAACATAAGAAACTACTGAGGAGAGTACTAGAAATTGCAAAAGCTAATAACCTTAAATTGAATAAGGCCAAATGTCAATTTCAAACAACAGAAATAATGTACTTGGGAGAGAGACTGACTTCTAAGGAAATCCTGCCTGATGAATCAAAGATCCAAGCAATACTGAATATGCAGAGACCTGAAGATAACTAGGAAATTCAAAGGCTGCGAGGCATGTAGAATTACATCCACAAATTCATACCTAATTACACAGCTCGCACAATTCACTTAAGACATCTCCTCCACAAGATCACAAAATGGGCATGGATGTCAGAGCATGAAAGAGAGCTCAATGATTTAAAGCACATTTGGACATCAGCTCCAGTTCAGCACATTTTTGATGCAATGAAAGACATCAAATGCTTCACAGATGCCTCATCTTTGTATCTAAAGTTATGAATATTAACTATGTTCCATCATTTCAAATGTGTTTGCTCCTGGGGTAACACCCACAAGGTAATTTACATCCAGTCTGGCCAGCACATTGTGAATGAACTATTCAAGTTGATGGCCCATTAAAGAACACAATAGGCCACAGAAGAAGTTTGTCCTCGCCCGGTGAACCTTTCTGTGGATGCCTTAGCTAGAATTTGGGTAATGGCTACTCCTGAGTCATCAAAGCATGCAAGAGCATGTGACTGGCTCATGTGACCCTGGACTCCAACTTGTGCCTATAATTTTCCACAAACTAAGATTGAAAGCATCCCCTCCACATGGGTGAAGATATAAAAGACTCTGGAAGCATCTCCATTTTGTCTTTCTTTCCTGCTCTGATTTCTGGACTATGGGCTTACACTACAAGGAGCATTCTAACCAATAGACTGAGGACTTCCAATCTTTTGGAAGTTACCAGAGTCTCAACCACCTCAATGCCCACCCCCTGAGTTCAGAGTCCCCCCCCCCATTCTGCCACCATCAGCTCTGCCCCACAGCTACGCCCCAAATCAGCTCTCCCCAAGCCTCACTTCTGCTTCTCCTGGGATTCTTCACCCCCTCTCCCAGATCCTGCAGGCTGAAGTGAGGCACTCTCTCCCTGTTTCAGGCTGTGGGGGACATCTCCAGTGGCTCCTCATCTGCTCTTCCCTTTTCCATGATGTGTGCTGCAGGGTGGGAGCAGAGTCACTGTCCTGTCTTCCATTGTTCACAGGAGAGGAGGAGCAGGCAGAGCTGCCCTGAGCAGCCAGGCTCTTTAGCAACCTCCTCCCCTCACCCTTCCTGTGAGAATGGTTTTGGGTTGCGATGGAGAGTAGGAGGGGGAGAAAGCTCTGTCTGCAGCAGCGCTGATTGGTTATTCTGCCTCAGGAGGTGGGCAAGTGAAGCAGGCATCAAAACAGAGGGCTCAAATTCACTAGAGACTTGGATCTTCTTGTGTTATTGTGCAAGCCCCATTGAAATTCATGTCACTTTTGGAAAAATTACAAGAGCTGGCAACACTGTGTTCTCCTTGCCATTCCCTTTCCCCTCAAATTCTAATTTTGCTACTTACTTTTCCCTGATAAAGTGTTTGTTCCCTTTTAAACGTGGTTGGTGTTTGAGCCTGTTTTATTCAAAATGAACTAGAAGTCATAGGGACTGTATATGAATTTATTCACTCAGCCACTGACTGGAGGCACCATGCACTGAGAATCCAGTTTAGCTCCAGCAACCAGTAAGTCCTAAGAGCTGATGCGTGCCATCAGACCCAGGAGCACAAAGAATCTAGGGCCCACAGGTTCTAAAGTGGGTTCTGGAGCACCTGAGGAGGGACAAATAGGGGCTGTACCACAGCAGGGGATCAGATATACCCCTAGCCGTGGCTACAGGCCTCAGGACAAATTTTCCATTACCTCCGTGCACCTTGTGTAGTCATTTTATGCTGGTGCAAAATATGTGCAAAGTGGAGGTAAGTTATTCTGTGATAGTTTTACATCCATTTTGTTTTCACTATATCTTGGTGTAATGGCTGTATGTGGTGCAGGGCAATGAAGAATCTGGCACCTCTTCTTGTCTCTTATGGTTATCTGTGAACCAACAACTGGCCAAGATAATGACACATAATAGCTAACTCGGGGCTCAAATAAATGTACCATTAAGAGAAAAATTAGAGTGTTAAGACTGTCAAGTAGCCAGGCCTGGAAATGGAATGAGGCCATTGAATGCAAAGGTATTTATTTGCATGTCCAAGAACCTCAAATTAATTTGCAATGCATCACTTTGACATTCTGAACTTGGAAATACTTGAAATCAACAATTCTGTCTTCAGGGTAGTTTTACAATTCCTATGAGACATTCCTCCTCCCATGGCATGAAGGAGCTAGAATTGTACATTCATTAATAATGATACATCTATTTGCAGCCTTGCAGGATCTTCTTACTTTGGCATATGTGTCTTCTTACAGAGGAAGGTGGAAGGTTAAGTGCGGACGGCTTTATATTACAGTCACAGGTGAGGAACTAGAAACTGAAACATGTACATGGGATATTTGATCTATTATTCTGCCACCTATACCCACAGAAAACTTAGTCTTTCAAGGTCGTTGTATAATACTGCAGGTACAATTAGCTATAGATGTCTAGTAGTGGGTTACTGAAAAGGATGAGTGAAAAATAATGAAAATCTGCTAGTCTTCATAGGAAATGCCTCCAGGAACTTAAGAATTGTACTCTGTAGCACATGTCTGCCTGCACCCATGATTGCAACAACAAAGCGAATTGTGAAGAACAACTTTTGTGTATCCCAACTGTGATCCCTGTTTTTGCATCCCATGGTTGTTTAGTAACTGTGTGGTGCTCTGCTAAAAAGCCTAAATAGCTAGGGTCTGTGGATTTGTGGCTGAACTGTCCTATGACAAAAGTTCAGTTGGAATAGGTGGAAGGAAGCTGCCACTGCCAGTTGTATTTCCACAAACAAATGGCACTTACAGGAACAAGAGAAGCAAGTATTTAAGTGCTCTGACTTTTGTGCTAATTCCAATGAAAGCAGGAAAACAAATTGTTTTCAGGTGGGCTCATTTGGTAGACTATTGACAAAGTCTTGGTCATTGTGGCCACTAATGACTGCCAGTGTTTCCATTACATTTACAGCATGGTGGCTGGGGAGGGGAGGTTACAGGTTAGCAAGAGTCCCAGTTTTCTGTTATCAGTGGTGTGACAAATGGGAGGGAAAGAATACATCTATTTATACACTGCAGTAGTGAGTGTGTTGTGTTATTAGGTATCAGGAAGCAGGAGGTATCAACAGAACTTGCATGCTGCTGACTTCTCCTTGGTATCTTTGTATGTAGGAGTCCAGTCTCTAGTTACCCTGACATTGTACATCCCAGAAGCAACCTGCCCTGCACCCTGAATAATGTAAAGATTAGAATGGAGTGGAAAATACTTTTCCTGTTGCATGAAAATTTCATAATACTGAAAAATTGTCCTGTCCCAAATTGAGATGAAAGTAAAAATCTCAGGAAAAAAAATAATTTCAAGTCAATTGAAACTTTTCATTTTGATTTTGACCGTTTTATATTTTAAAATTTTTGGTGCAATCATTAGCTTAAATGTTCAAATAAAAACCATTTTGAACAGGAAAACTAGAATTTTTTGTTTTGAAAATGTCAGTACAAAGTATTTCAACCGTTTCTAAACTTTTTTTTTAATTCTTTTGAAGCCGAAAAATGTATCCAACCCTTTCCTACTAAAAGGTTTGGCTTGGACGAATTGGCATTATCTGAAGAAAAAAAGATTGTATTCAAAAATTGTTGACCAGCTGCCTTAAAGATTACTTAAGGGGGGAAAGAGCTGGGACATAGCATTTGAAGTGGATTGGGGAGTGATGGAGTGCTCTGTCCCCCCCACACCTAGTAGTCCTTCTCATATAACCTATACCTGCTCAATTTCTGTGCTAACATTGCAGAGATTCAAAAGCTCTCTTTACCCACAAGTGGAGTAAAGACATTGCTACTCAAATATTTGTATTTAGGCTCTATTGCTGTTCATTACTTCATATTTGTTTGTTGTCCACTGTGCTTCCTTGATCAGTAAAGGGGGATTTCCTTTTTAATTTAAATTATTTGATTAAAATAATCTATTGCTGAGCATAGTATAAGTGAAGGTAACTCATAGACACAAAAGTCCTAGCAGGCAGTGAAATAAATCTTTTCAAATTACTATGCATACACAATCCTCCCTGCTGTCATTCAGATATTTTTTTCTCTATTTGGACACCCGTGCCTAAGAGTCCTTGAAAGGAAAGGAAAGGGGTGATAGTTGCAATGCATCCCTTCATTCGTGTGGGAGGGCTGTATATGTCTGTGGTACTTTACATACCACAAATCTCAGAACTTCAGGAATGACAATTTTATGAATGTGTGTCCATTTTAGCTGAACTGTGGAGTAAAGAGCTATGATTCTGCCACAGAGTCATAGAGGTCATGGATTCCATGACTTTCCAGGACCTCTCTGACTTCTGGGGTAGAGCTAGAGCAGTTGTCAGCTCTGGGGCTGTCTGTGGCCTCTGGAGCAGCGCCTGGGGCTGGTTCAGTCCCTCTTGGGCTGGGGCAGCGGTAGTCAGCCCCTGCCATAGGAGCACTGGCAGGGCTGGAGCTGCTGCAAGCGCTGGCAGCGCTGTCTTTGTGTCCTGTCCCCACCAAGGTATTTTTAGTAAAAGTCAGCGGCAGGTCGCAGGATTCCATGCATTTTTGTTTATTGTCCACGAACTGTCCCTTACTTTTACTAAAAATACCCGTGACAGAATCTTAACCTTAGCTATGACTAGGTTTGTTTCACTCATTGTGCAGCACAAGAAGACTGCTTTAAGACATGTTTTTAGTCATTTAGCTTATGCTTTCATCACTGCTCTGGACTCATCTGATGTCCTATTTTACAGTTTTCAAGATGCTGCTGGTTACGGATCTCAGGTTACCTCAGGCGACTGAGTACATATTCTACCGGTTGTCAAACCTTCATAGTGAGTGCTGATGAAAGTTCAGACATGATTTTTTTTTTTTTACAGCCTATCGTGGTCACAAATCTTTTGTCTTTCCTCTTCTTCCCATGTTCTGTGCTATAGCAGCAATGACCTTTTCCATGCATGTCTAAATATTGCCTTCAAAGTGCTAGGGGCCAGAGCGCAGAGCAGTGTGGCTCCTTGGATGTAATACTCCTCCAGAGGGTATTCACTGGGTTGATGTGCTTAGCATTTTTAAAAATAACTTAAGAATGTATTTGGTTTAGCAAGGCTTCTTCTAAGCTGGGTTGGACCCCAACTGCACATACAAATATTCCCAGACAAAAACTAGGTTAAAATGGAGTTGAGATTGAGAGTACACACCAGTAATTTAGGGTAAACTACATTACATGGATGTTGTTGTTATTCTAAAAGCAAGTATTAAAAACTCAGGAATTTCACACAACTTTAAATTTAAAGAAATCCAGTAAAATGTTGTATGTGGCCCAGAACCCTAAATTAATGACTGATGAGTCACATCACCCCTAGAAATGATAAAGAACTACATCTAACAGTCTGAGAAAAGCTAAAGTGTAAAAAAAAAAAAGAGAGAGAGAGGTGTTTCAGAATATGTGCAAATAAATCTGTAAAGGAAAACTAGATGTTTCTAAATCTAAATATTAACTAAAAAGACAACAGCATGTTTTCCCCAGGCATAATAGAATAGAAAGTTGTAAAATATTTCTGTATTTATAAGATACCTTACAATAATCTGTGATATAAATTATATATTTTTATTACATGTTATTGTCGGAGAGCAAAATATTGGGGCTTTTAATATAAAGATAAACTGATTTGTTGGTAATCTTATATAAGTATTAAAATGGCGGGCACAAACATAAAAGGTAAAGCAATAGAGAAGAACTGAGACATTATAGGATTTGAATCCCAGTAGGTATTCATACTGTTTTGGTAAAAGTTCTGTACATCCCACCTGGCCCATCTTTCCTCATTTGTTAATCTAATTCAGGACATAAGTCACTCAATTCCTCTTAATTGTTTTATTTAGGTTCTGTAGAGGATGGATCTATGTTTTTAAAACCAAAGTGATGCTAAACCTAATTCTAATCACTATATGTATTTGTTAATTTAAACAAATCAGAAACCAGCAAAGCCTCCTTGTGGAGACGCAGCATATACCAGCAAAAGGAGGTGTTTTGCCAGTATAGTTAAACTGCATCCCCTAACAACATAAGCTCCACCAGCAAAAGGACTAGAGGAACGAGGAGAGGAGATGGGAGAGGAAATGAGGGGGGATTAGGGGATGTGGCTGTCAACCTCATATTCTCTCCTTCTGTATGTATGCCAGGATCTGGGGGAACCCTTCCCCTCTGAGAGGGCTTGAGCTCCTCTTCCTCTCACCACCATATGAATCAGAAGCTGAAAGGGCCCTGTCCTTCTGGGGGAGAATGGAGTCCTCCCTTTATACTGGGCTTCTGCCCCTCCCTCAGTGGCTTGCAGCAACTGGATGCTTTAGCTTGCGTATATCCATTGGCTAGATCAGCAGCTTTTTGCATAGCATCCAGGGGTTTATCTGAGATTGCTTGTCTGATTTCCTCAGAACGTGTGCTCAGGATCTGTTCCTGGGCAAAGAGATCAAACAACTGGTCAAAATTCTCTGTCCCTTGGCCCATTTTCTCATCAAATCATACAATCTATATACATATTCCATATGACTTGTCTTGTCATTCATTCTAAGAATGAATTTTATTCTATAAACTTCAGAGGTATACACAATACATTTTATTCTATACACTTCAGGGGTAATTTGAAACCTTTGTAATACAGCTCTTTTATATTAAGGATATTTTAAAGCCTCTCCAATTGGCATTTCATTAAATACATGTAAAGCTTTACCAGAGAGTTTTGCAGTCATTATGGGGACTTCCTTGTCCTCTGAAACTTCATATAGCCTTTCAAAAGTGGTAAGGTATTCAATACAGTCTGCTTCTTTATATGCAGGGCACAATTTATCCCAGCTGTGGACCAGGGCCCTTGGGTAGGATTGATTATTGCTTGGGGATTGTTCATCTGTAGTTCCCACATCTTGATTTCATATTGATGTTTCTTTTTGTTCTCTTTCCATTTTCAGGGACCGTGGGTCTCAAATCCTAGTCCACAAGCTCTTAAGAGGTAGGCAGCTGGGACTGCCACCTGCTGCTGGAATAGCTGCTGAACTCTCGCAGAGGACTCCAGTCCTGGGATCTGCTTGTTGGAACCCTGGGGGTCCTCATTGGTCCCCAGCCTCTATTTAACCCAAGCACAGGAAGAGGAAGTTGCCCATGATAATGGGAACTTCCTGCATGGCACTGCTTCCTCTATTATACCTGCTCCTACTGATGATTTCCTGGTTGGGTTGCCAACCCTCTAGGCTTGTCCTGGAGTCTCCAGGAATAAAAGATTAATCTTTAATTAAAGAGCATGCCATGTGATGAAATCTCCAGGAATTTGTCCAACCAAAGTTGGCAACCATAACTCCTGGTAACCTGATCCTGCTTGCCTCCTGACATCTGACTTTCAGTTTTCCCTCTCATCTGTCTTGGACTCTGACCTTCTGGTATCAGACCTGGCCTGACTCCTGTTCTGACCATGAGGTCAGACTGCCCATATACTATCTGTGATACCCATTCATGTTGGGTATGAAAGGTTTCCAGCTGGAGTTTCTCTCTGTAGCTACATCTATTCTGGGCCCACTTTTAAGCTAGATGATCTGTTTCCTCCTGATGCTGTAGACCAAGGATTGGCAACCTTTGGCACATGGCCCATCAGGGAAATCCGCTGGCAAGCCGGGACAATTTGTTTACCTGCAGCATCCAGAGGTTCGGCTGATCACAGCTTGTAGGATTCATACAAGGTTCATGCGCTTGGCAATATTCAGGGCACACCCAGAGTGTTGTATAGGAGCTGTGCACACACAGCTCTTCTCAAGGGCATGAACCTTGGAATCTGGCCCAGATGACATGAACCGTGGGAAGCCTCCTAGGACTGGGCTCAAGGCCCGAGAGCAAGGAATGCAGTAGATAGAAACTGGTAAATAAGAATGTTAAACAAAGCCAGTGTATTCCTTTTATCTGTTGGAGAATGTAATGCGCGGGGAGAGAGAAAGAAAAAAGGAGAGGGTGGAAAGCTGACAGGTCCAGTCCATTGGCAGACCAGCTCGCTTGCTTGCTAAAAGCTCTGTGCTGTCTTGTATTTGAACCGCAACAACTGGCGCCCAAACGTGGGGTCCTCAGCACTCACCTCGCCTGGCAAGGGTTTCAGACACGTCACTCATCCGCTTCGTGGATCCCGGTGAGTATTTTTCATTGTGGTAAGTATGGGAAGCTCCCTCTCTGCTTTGCAAGTGCAACACCGCAATGAGCTACAGTATTTGCTGCGTAAGGCTCAGCATGATTGCCCCACTCGAGAACTCACTCTCCTGCTACAGGAGGTGAGTGCCCAATGCCCGTGGTACCCTGAAGCTGGAACCCTTAAGCTAGCAGACTGGGAGCGGTTGGGCCAGACATTGCACAAAGAGCCTCAGGCGCCCGTGCAGGCTCTACATGCCTGGCACCTCTGCCGCGACGTGATACAGCGTGTCGCCTCGGACAGGCCCTCCCTTGCGAGGCTGGTGCTCTTGCCACTCCCGTCCGCTCTTGCAGCCATCCCCCCTCCTGGCAATGCGACATAGCGTGTCACCTCGGAAAGGCCCTCTCCCGCGCCAACAGAGGGGCTGCCGATCCCGCCACCCCCATCCGCTCCTGCAACCATCCCTCCCCCTGCTTCGCCCCCAGTGCCTCTATTACCACCGCCTCCCTGGCCTTCCCCACCTGAGCCAGTGTGTGATCACCATCCCCCTGTGGGGCCCCATGTTCCAGGGCCCCCCGGGGGGTCGTCCGCATCTGCTCAGGGGCTTTCGCTGGTGCAACAAATGGTTCACGCAGCAAAGACTCGCTCAGATATTACAGCAGAGGAGCTGGCTGATCTGGTCTCAGTTTGTCCGGTGACCTGGCAGGATGATGGCCAGGGCAACCAGGTTGCAAACTGGGTCAGTTTGCCTTACTCGGTGATCAGAGACGTAAAGAAAGCGATTCGCGAGTTCGGCCTCACTAGCACGTATGTAAGTGGTCTCATTGAAGGGCTAGGTACTGGGTACACCCTGATCCCTGAAGATTGGAAGGCGCTGTTGCGCATGATGCTGATGCCCAGTCAGTATGTTATTTGGCTTAGTGAGTATCGGCAGACGGCGGAATGCCAAGCCCAGGTATATAGAGAGCAAGGTATCATTTATGAGCATTTGGCAGGGGAGGGCCAGTTTGCTACCGTTCAGATGCAGTCTCAACTCCCTCAGGCCGTCTTCCCCATTATTTCCACCTGCACCCAGCATGCTTTCCGGAAGGTCCCGGATTCAGGCAAGCCTACCAAAAGCTTTGCCAGTATCCGTCAGGGTGCATCAGAGTCCTTTATGGATTTTACCAACAGATTGCAGGAGGCTATCCTCCAACAGGTGGATTGCCCTGCAGCAGCTCAGGAGATCCTGTTAAAAATGGCAGTTGAAAATGCGAACGAGGATTGCCGCCGTGCTCTCCAGGCAGCACAAGCCTCTGGAATTCTAGAGCTGTCAGACATGCTGCGGGCGTGCCAAAACATCGGAACCCAAGCCCATAAGTCTGGAGTTCTGGCCGCCACCCTGCGGAAAAGCGGGAAGGAGGGGAAGCGTTGTTACCGCTGTGGTAAGGAGGGTCACTTTCAGCGGGAGTGCCGCTCATCGACGGCACCCGCCCGCCCCTCAAAGAAGTGCCCCAAGTGTCGGAAGGGCTACCACTGGGCTAATCAGTGTCGTAGCAGGTCGGGAAACGGCACGATGGGTTCCCCCAAACCCAGGGCCAAACGGGGGTGTTTCCCACTCAGACAACTGTTCCTCTGCTTTAAAATCCGTAGACTCCATGAGGGCGGCGACTTCTGGAAGTGCAGGGCTTGATTTGATTATGCAGGAGGACGGTGATTTTCAGTTGCCGGGGGAGGTTTGCGCCATATCTACTCAGGTGACGGGACCTCTCCCTGACGGATTTGTGGGTCTGGTTCTCCCTCGCTCACACGTTGGGAAACAGGTTTTTTTTGTCATCCCAGGGGTCATTGACGCCAATTACACCGGCATTATTAAGGTTCAGGTATGGACCCATCTTCTGCAGTCGCTCCCGCGTGGACGGTCAATTGCGCAATTGATTTTAGTCCCCTATCAGGTGCCAGCCGCATAGGATCGAGCCAGGGGTGGGAACGGCTTTGGATCGACGCTGTCTCAGTTGCCGTCTCACAACACGTCCTCTCCACTTGTTCCTCTAACAATGTCGGTCCCCCCCCTCGAAACCTCAGTTAACACTTCTCTTAAATAATGTTACTTTCACAGGGCTGGTGGACACTGGAGCTGACGTTACGGTGATTCACGATCCGGAGTGGCCGGTTGGTTGGCCAACAGTTCCTTCTAAAGAGTTGTGGGGGATCGGGGGTAGTAAACCCGGGCGCCAAAGTTTGTCTTGGGTCACGGTCTCTAAACCAGGAGGCCATGCCCTTGCTACAATCCGCTTTTTTGTACTCCCTGTCCATGTCAATATTTGGGGCCGTGACTTACTTGTAAAGCTGGACACCACCCTCGATATTAATATATAATGGCCCAAAATCCTCCCTCACCCACCTTGCCATCCGCATTACCATTGGTATGGCAATCCTTAGAGCCCGTATGAATTGACCAGTGGCCCCTCCCCCTAGAAAAGCTGAAAGCGCTTCATTCACTTGTACAACAATATTTGCATGCACAGCGCTTGGAGAGCTTTATTAGTCCTTGGAACTAGCTGCTGTTATTTTGGCCTTTCAACTTTTTGCTGATTGTCCCTTTAATTTGATCGTGGACACACATTATGTTTATCAGGTAATTGATCATTTACCCCTTGCCCTTATTACCCCTCAGGTCAATGCGGACCTTCTTTGCCTGTTTTTGTCCTTACAGTATCTCATCACCACTCGTAATTTCCCTTATTTTGTTGCTCATATTCGCAGTCATACCCCTCTGCCTGGGCTATTTACTGAAGGCAATGTGCGCGCTGATCACGCGTTACGTGGTCAAGTAAATTCCCTTTTTTCTGACCCCATTGAAAGCCATGCCTTTTTTCATCAGTCTGCCTCTGTTTTGGCCCGACAGTTTCACATTCCTGCTGATCATGCACGTTCTATTGTTCGTTCCTGCCCCCACTGTGCCGCTGCTGCCCCTACCTTTTCTTATGCCATTAACCCCAGAGGTACCGCAGTGAATCAGCTGTGGCAAATGTATGTCACTCACTTGCCACAGTTCTGCCCCTATTCGTTTTTACATGTTTCCATTTATACCTATTCAGGATTCCTCTGGGCGACCCCACAGCGTGGGGAAGCCACTCCCAAAGTTATTCACCATTTGCTAGCCTGTTTTGCTGTTATGGGTCACCCGAGCCAGATAAAAACAGATAATGCCCCAGCCTATTGCTCCACAGCCCTCTCCATCTTTTGTGCCCAATGGGACGTCTGTCTCAAACACGGGATCCCTTATAATTCCACAAGCCAAGCTATTGTTGAACGTGCAAATTGCAGGCTAAAAACCTTGCTTGACAAACAATTAAAACAAGGGGAGCTGCATCTCTGAACCTTAGGAGACATTCAGCAACAATTGCGTATCCTTTTGTTTATTTTAAATAATTTAATGCTGAACGCAGATCAGCAGACCCCCGCGGATCGGCATTTTCACAAATCCGAGTTACTGGAAAGACCGCGTGTCTATTACCGTCAGCTGCCTGATCCGCAATGGCTGGGACCAGTACCTCTAATCACTTGGGGTCGGGGCTATGCTGCTGTGTCTCTCCCTGCAGGACCGTTGTGGGTTCCGGCCCGATGTGTGCGACCGGCACTGAAACATCTCAGCTGACCTTGGAGGAGAACGCGGTGCCTCCCGGGTCGACAATGGCGGGACGGAAACGGAAGAGGCGTAGCGTCCCAAGCCAGCCCGTGACATGGGGAGCAGTAAAAGCATTGGTCGCCGCAGCTCAACGAAGACTGGCAGCAAACCAACAGCCAGAGACTTCTGAGACTTTGTTTGTGGCAATTCTCGCCCAAATTACTGCTAATTCTGTATTGACTGTATGCTTTTGTGCCTGCTATTTCCTGTAGGGGTTGGCTCGGGAGCGCTTTCTCCGTTACGGGCCCGAATGACATATAACCTATGGGAAAGATTGGCTTCAATAGCAAATGTTACCCACTTTTGTTTATCTGATTTTGTAGCAGCTGAAGAATTGTTAGGTACGTGCCTTATTCCAGGATGTCATCACCCTGAGGAAATTGGGAATGAGATGATGCTCGCTGCTTACGCGAACCTCTCTTCCCAGTACTCTAGCATGGCTAATTGGGGCCCGGCCAATTACACTTTACCTTCTTAAGCTCATTTTTTGCTGTTGCTGTGTGCAATGTATTTCCTTTTTGTTAAGGCTTTGTCGAGAACCGCCCTGGCAGGCTCCACGAGTTATGACCTTGTCTGTCCGGGAGTTAATTGGCTTGCAAAAACAAATTGATGGCTACCATGAGATGGCCGAGCACAAATAAACAAAAAAGGAGGGGATGTAGGATTCATACAAGGTTCATGCACTTGGCAACATTTAGGGCACACCCAGAGTGCTGTATAGGAGTTGTGCACACACAGCTCTTCTCAAGGGCATGAACCTTGGAATCTGGCCCAGATGACATGAACCGTGGGAAGCCTCCTAGGACTGGGCTCAAGGCCCGAGAGCAAGGAATGCAGTAGATAGAAACTGGTAAATAAGAATGTTAAACAAAGCCAGTGTATTCCTTTTATCTGTTGGAGAATATAATGCGCGGGGGGAGAGAAAAAATAAAGGGGAAGGTGGAATGCTGACAGGCAGAAGTCGGTTGGCAGACCAGCTCGCTTGCTTGTTAAAAGCTCTGTGCTGTCTTGTATTTGAACCGCAACAACAGCTCCCACTGGCCGCGGTTCGCCACCCCAGGCCAATGGGGGCTGCGGGAAGCAGTGAAGGCTGAGGGATGTGCTGGCCGCCACTTCCCACAGACTCCATTGGCCTGGAACGGCGAACCGCAGCCAGTGAATGCTGCGATTGGCCAAAGCAGCGGACACTGCAGGTAAACAAACCATCCTGGACCACCAGCAGATTTCCCTGACGGGCCGTGTGCCAAAGGTTGCTGATTCCTGCTGTAGACTCTGGGACCTCAGATGGGTCCTAATACACTGCCTGCCCTCCACGTGTTTTGCCGTAATCCATGAGGCAGTTTTTTTTTTACTCATTTGGCTTTTTGGCAGCATAAAATATGCAGCAATCTGAACACAATTAATCTGTTTTCCAGTGCATTTGTCATATGTTTCTTTGCTTCTTTTGCCCCGGCTTCTGTCTCTCACCCTAAATAAGCAAACAGAAAACAACAAACCTTTCTTTTGACTGTTTGCAGCCTTCGTATGTAAGAATCACTTAAAACTGTTACACCAGTGCTTAAAGCATAATCTCAGATAAAATGACAAGCTTTATATAAATCCTGCTTTATATAAATGACTATACCACTGTCATATTTTGAGGTGCAATTCAGATTAGTGAGGGGTTGTGTTACTGCATGCCCCATAACCTTGGGCTCCCCACAATGCTTTGCTGATGTAGCTCCCAACCTGCGCTGCTCACAACCAGGCTACCAGTCATACCATGAGTGTCTGTGTGCTAGATGGCCCTGGTTCAGTAGCTCTCACCTCAGCAGCCTGTCTACAGCCTCACTCTGACTTTTACCAGTCTGGGTTACTATTTGTAGGGTGACCCCAACAGACCCCCAGTCTTGGATTTTCCCAAAAACTCGTGTTCTGCAATGTCCAGCCCTCTCCTGGACAGTTCAGAGATTGAGGTTCATTGCCTCTTTAAGGAGTCAATATTCAACAGTTTGTTACTTTATGTGGAGTTACCAAACAGTGCAGTTTAAACACAGCACTGGATTGATTTAGATTAAAAATAAAACAAGATTTTAAGTGAATTGAAGCATATGAGATAGGTAGAAATGGTTACCAGAAAATAAAAGTGAAAACATGCATCTAAAACTTAATCTAGCAAGTGCTGATTCAACGCTTTGTTTAAGATGGCCGTTCACACCCACAGTTTTCCAGCAGGACGGTGAGTGACCCTCTCCTCGGTCAGACTTCTCCCAGAGGCCCAAAGGTTCTGGTGCTTTTGTCTTGTTAGGTGGAAGAGAGAACTGAGGGTTTTCTGGTCCTTTCTTTTATAGTCCAGTGAGCCTCTGAAGTGGATTCTTCTGAAGGTTAACCCTCAAAGTAAAGTTTATCCAAACAGTGAGGAGGGTGGCATGGAATCTGGGGAAGGAGGTTCCATATTCTATCTTCTACCTCTTCTGTTTGGTAAAATGCAAATTATTCTGTTTCCTGCCATTCATTCTCTTGCTATTTTGAGGATCCTGTTTACTACTTATATGTAAATTGATATAAACTTGTATTCCTTTGTTTACGATAGACCTGTTTAACAAGAAGGCCTGTCTGGTTACATGTTCTAATAACATCATACAGGGGAATTTGTAACTTTACATATAACATTGCTACATACATTTTACCATGATATTATTGACCAGTAAATCATTAGTTTTCAAATGATCCCTCACAAGGCATATTTCATACAAAGATTATTACAATAAGATATAGGATGTGAATACAGCAGTGCTTTTGGTCCCAGTGATCTACCCCTGTCTCCTGTCTCTGAGTCTAGTAAACTATCTCTCTGTGAAGTCTCTTCCATTGTACTCTAGTGTCTACTATCTTTGTTTGTTGGCAATCTTCTCTCAGCAGTGTCTCCATCCTTCTGGCTGCAACAGGTCTCCCCTCACTGGTAGCAGGGTTTTGGTCCTTTGTCCCATCAGTGCCTGTGCTAGAGTGTTTTGGCACTGCTGTGATGATCCCATGTGCCCCATATTGCTGTGTGCCAAAAATGCTAGCAAGGGGTCTGAATGAGAAGAAACACCTTGTGTAACAGTTGCTTAGCAGTTTTCACAGCTGATTCCACTTTACTATTGCTCTCTGGGTATGCTTGGGAAGAGGGATGGTGGTCAAACTCTCATTTGCATAAACATTCCTTGAAACTTCCATTGTTATGCTGTATATGTGAAAAAAGATTGATAACCAGTGTTTGCTTGTAGTCTTGCGAATTGTTCTGATATAGAAAAACACATGAGATTGACATGTAACAAAGTACATTTTTAAAAAATGCTATAGGAATAGTTTCCATAGGAAAGAGGTGGAAGCTCTATGGTTTTAATGGTTTGCAAGAAAACTGGACATAGAAATTACACAAACTGTACAGCACAATCTTCTGCATTTGCAAGGAATAATCTAGATTATATTAAAAGATCTCTCAGTCTCCATTTTCTATAATTTATCTAAACAAAAAGCACCCCTTTATGTCCTTGCCCTACGGAATACATCTTTAAACATATGAACACATACCATTTCACAAATAATACAACACAATTATACTTTTTCTGTAATCTTAAATACATGTTTAGCATTTTGTATTTCATTTTTCTACACTTACACTAATTTCATTTTCTTAATGGTCCAATATATCCTAGGCTTTTTATCTAAATTCTATTGTTTCAAAGTATGTATTTAAATAAAGTTGTCAAAATCCATGTATGACAGGGTATATATCCCCCACAGTGGTGACAAAAAGATTAAAGTGGTGTAAGAGGCCAATTAACCTATCAGGCTGCTTTTGAAGGGTGTTGGGCCTAACTGGAGATCAAACCCAGCAAGGGAGGGGCTGGGTCTTCATAAAGGAAGGAGCAAAGGAGATGGCCAGAGAAGAGACCTGGATGAGAGGTAGCTTTCTCTCTGGGGCTGAGAGACGTCTGGGAGACTCACCTGTGAGCTGGAACCCTGACTGGACACAAGAGCTGAGCAGGGAGTGCAGTTTTCCTAGGTGCAATTCAGGGTATGAGGTAGTGAACCATGAAACTAAGTTGCATATTTGCATATCTATATTTGAAAGCAAATTTTTGCTGGTATTCTTTCTCTATCCTTCCTCTCTAATATGTTGTGAGCTTTTGATGTAAATGACTTTCATGAACTCTGTCTTGTACAAAAAGTAGTACATAATACTGAAAGATGTTACATGTGTATATCTAAGGTTTTGGAAGAAGTTGTATTATTTAAATAGTATGTTAATGTGTGTCAAGGTTCCTTCCCCACTCTGAACTCTAGGGTACAAATGTGGGGACCTGCATGAAAGACCCCCTAAGCTTATTCTTACCAGCTTAAGTTAAAAACTTCCCCAAGGTACAAACTTTGCCTTGTTCTTGAACCGTATGCTGTCACCACCAAGCGTTTTAAACAAAGAACAGTGAAAGAGCCCACTTGGAAACGTCTTCCCCCAAAATATCCCCCCAAGCCCTACACCCTCTTTCCTGGGGAAGGTTTGATAAGAATCCTCACCAATTTGTACAGGTGAACACAGACCCAAACCCTTGGATCTTAAGAACAATGAAAAATCAATCAGGTTCTTAAAAGAAGAATTTTAATTAAAGAAAAGGTAAAAGAATCACCTCTGTAAAATCAAGGATGGTAAATACCTTACAGGGTAATCAGATTCAAAACATAGAGAATCCCTCTAGGCAAAACCTTAAGTTACAAAAAGACACACAAACAGGAATATCCATTCCATCCAGCACAGCTTATTTAACCAGCCATTAAACAAAAGGAAATCTAACGCATTTCTAGCTAGATTACTTACTAACTTAACAGGAGTTGTAAGGCTGCATTCCTGATCTGTTTCCAGCAAAAGCATCACACAGACAGACAAACCCTTTGTTCTCCCCCCGCCACCCCCCAGATTTGAAAGTATCTTGTCCCCTCACTGATCATTTTGGGTCAGGTGCCAGCGAGGTTATCTTAGCTTCTTAACCCTTTACAGGTGAAAGGGTTTTGCCTCTGGCCAGGAGGGATTTTATAGCACTGTATACAGAAAGGTGGTTACCCTTCCCTTTATATTTATGACAATGTGTAATGATAATGTAGACTCTCAAAAAGGGTATGTATTTCCTGACTTCTGAGAACTTCACCATGCATCCTTAAATCTCTTAACTAAAAGGTTTTTCTTCTTAAATATCCCCCCTTTTTTTAAAGAAAAAGACTCAACAGAATTATTTCACTTAGTTTTAGTCTCTAAAGAAAAAAATGTTTGGATCTAACCGCTGGTTTTGGTTTCCATTTAAAAATATTCTCCAGCCACCACTACTTGTTAGATTTGGAAATAACCCTAAACTATTTGGCAGCACTGGAACTTTGAAGAGGGGAAATATGGAAATGGAAGAGGTTACCTAGAGAGCATTTACACTAGATTTGGCTCAGAAACAGTGCTGAGTGCTGCTTTTCACTCCTTTTCTAGGGAGGAATGAAATGTTGGCTAGCTTGTGTCCCCAGGTTTTTGGATTGTATCTGGTGAAGTTGGCTGCAGCCATGGTGCTTGCTGGGGGTGTACAAAGGACTGACACTGCTGGTACTTAAGTGAGAAGCTTGTGTTTTTGTTCTTCTTTGAGTAATTGCACATGTGCATTCCACTCTAGGTGTGTGCACACCCTGAGTGCAGTCACCAGAAATGTTTCCCTCAGTGGTACCTGTCGGGGTGGCTCGAGGACCCTCTGGTGCTGTGTGCTCTTAGCGCCTCAGGTAGCATCCAATGTCCAACTCGTCCCTAGGCCTTCCTCCTACAGGGGCATTTCCAGTCAGTCACATCCCTGATAATACACCTTTAAATGTCATCCCATCACAACAGCCCGAAATTGCATCAGACTTTAAGGGCACATGGCCTCATGCACTTACGTGGTACAACTTGCAAAACTGCACCTCAGGTCCCTCCAGACATGGCTGGCCTCAGTGTACTCACTAAGCCGCCACCATCTGGGCACTGTACTTACAGTACCTCCTCACATCCTCATCTCCTTCAATTGGTGGTTGGATACACGCACTGTCTGTGTGGGCATTCCTTTTATACTCCCTCAATTGACAATGACCCCTAGTCTCAGATGCATCAATGGGGAGCTTACCTGGGGCCCTTCAGAACTCAAGGACTTTAGTCTCAGGCAGAACTTTCACTTCACATCAGTGTCAGGGAACTGAGAGCAGTTTGCCTGGCCTGTCAAGCCTTCTTGCCCCACATTACAGGCAAGAACTTGTTTGTTCTCACAGACAACACTGCAGCCATGTTCTATCTCAACAGGCAAGAAGGAGTTCACTCTTCCCTCCTTTGTCAAGAAGCGATGCAGCTATGGGAGTTTTGCATAGCCTACTAGATCAACTTTGAGGCCTTTTACCTCCCAGGAGCACAATACGAGCTGGCAGATCACCTCAGCAGCACAAGTGGTCCCTTCACCCGAATGTGGTGAGGAGCATTTTCCAGCAGTGAGGGACTCCCCAGATAGACCTATTTGCAATCCAGTAAAACAGAAAGTGACATCAGTTCTGCTCCCTGTGAGGCCACAGTCCAGAGTCTATCATGGATGCCTTTCTGCTACCGTGAATGGAACACCTTTACTACGCTTTCCCCCCTATTCCACTCATGCACAGAGTGCTGCTAAAGATCAAACTGGACAGGGACCATTTTGTTCTAATAGCCCCAGCATGACCCCATCAACACTGGTTTGTCACTCTGCTAGTAGGCCTCTCACTTGCAACTCCAATCTTGCTTTCATTACACTTGGACCTGATCTCTCAGGACCATGGTTGGCTGTTCCATCCAGACCTGAACTGTCTTCAGCTAACAGCCTGGAAGCTCCATGGCTAAATCCCAGATAGCAGGCTTTCTCGGAGCAGGTTTGTCAGGTCCTACTAGGTAGTAGGAAGCCCTCTACAGGGCTACTTACCTTTCAAAGTGGAAGAGGTTTTCTGTCTGGGCATCCCAACACAGGGTCTCAACCACACAGTCATCCTTACAAAAAAATCTTGACTATCTGTTACACCTGAAGCAGTAAGGCTTAGCTATCTGCTCTATCAAGGTTCACCTTGTAGCAATCTCAGACTTCCACCCCGGGTGATAACCACCCCATGTCTTCAATGACATGTCTGTCCGATTGCTGAAGGGTCTAGAAAAAATATATCCTCAAGTAAGAGAGCCTCTTCTTCCCTAGGACCTGAACTTGGTCTTATCAAAGCTCATGGAACCTCCATTTGAACTATTGGCAACATGCTCCTTGTACCTCTCCTGGAAAGTGATTGTCTTAGTGGCCATCTCTTTGGTCAGAAGGGTCTCGGAGCTCCATGCCATCACATCAGAGCCTCCGTACACAGTCTTCCTTAAAGATAAGGTTCATTCATATAGTCACCCCAGTTTCCTCCTGACAGTGGTTTTGCAATTTCATAGCAATCAGGCAATCTTCCTTCCTGTCTTTTACCCAAAGCTGCATGAAAATAGGGAGGAACAGTGCCTTCTCTCATTGGACATTAGATGAGCCCTAGCTTTCTACACAGAAAGGACTAAATCATTCTGAAAGTCCACCCAACTGTTCATAGCGGTAGCTGACAGGATGAAGGGTCTCCCAATCTCTTCACAGACAATTTAATCCTGGATCACTTCTTGCATTTGTATTTATTACAGAGAAGCAGGTGTTCCACCTCCAGCTATCCTGACTGCTCATTCCACAAGGTGCAAGCATCCTCAGCAGGATTCCTAGTGCAGATCTCTGTTCAGAGGCGTCCTGCAGCCAGTGTGTCCACGAATTCCGATCCCTCTATCTATTCAAGTGCTTTGGAGTCATCCAGAGTGGAATGCACATGTGCAATCAGCCAAAGAAGAAAAAATGGTTACTAGCTTCCATAACTGTTGTTCTTGAAGATGTGTTACACAGGTCATTCCATGACCTGCTCTCCTGCCCCTCAACAACAGAGTTTCCAGAAAAAGGAGCTGAGGGGATGCAGGGTTGACTGGGCACTTTATAGCAGTGCTATGAATGCACAGCACCAGAGTGCACTCAAGTCACCCCAACTATGCTCTGGATGCGCGCACAACTAGAGTAGAATGGACATGTGCAACACATCTCGAAGAACAAGAGTTACGGAAGGTTAGTAACCATTTATTTCTAATAGCATCAAGTCCTTTTCTAACCTTCTCATATTTGGTCCTCTCACAACTACCCCTCCCCAAACATTCAAATTAAAACTGAGACAAATAATGAAAATGTTGTTTAATCAGTATTTGAATTTCCTTTTTTAATTTTTTATTTTGTTAAAATAACTTGAGAAGTGAAAACATCTTTTCAATGTCCCATTACATAAAAATAATTTTCAGATAAAACAAAGGCAAACATAAAATAACTTTATAAATGGCATTTTACAATGACTTGGTAGTTGCACATCCCTCGTGGTATTTGACATCAGAGTGGAATATTAATATTTCCTTAGTATGGACTTGTATCATATGTTGAACAGAAAAAGTAAGATCAATTTTACTTCCTAAAGCCAGATTTTTCAATCTGTGAGTCAGCATATGTCTCATAGACCTGTTACCATAAAATTGCCTGCCTGCTGATTCTCCTTCTGTTGTTGGTAGATGACAAATATATCATGTGCCTGATGGGATGCAGGTCATAGTAATGCTAAAATAATGTGTGTGCGTATACAACTAAGATGTGCATGTGTGCATACATTAAATGCTACAACAGCCAAATACTCACACATAAACCTCATTATTAAAAGAGATGTCATCTTAACACAAATCACTTTAGAACTCTCTAAGATATTGGTAGCCAAAACAGTTACTTTTGTAAATCATTTGTGTTTGACAAAAAGAAAAGGAGTACTTGTGGCACCTTAGAGACTAACCAATTTATTTGAGCATGAGCTTTCGTGAGCTACAGCTCACTTCATCGGATGCATACTGTGGAAATTGCAGCAGACACTTCAATCTCTCTGGTCACGCAATCACAGACATGAAGGTCGCTATCTTAAAACAAAAAAACTTCAAATTCAGACTCCAGCGAGAAACTGCTGAATTGGAATTCATTTGCAAATTGGATACTATTAATTTAGGCTTAAATAGAGACTGGGAGTGGCTAAGTCATTATGCAAGGTAGCCTATTTCCCCTTGTTTTTTCCTCCCCCCCCCCGACGTTCTGGTTAAACTTGGATTTAAACTTGGAGAGTGGTCAGTTTGGATGAGCTATTGCCAGCAGGAGAGTGAGTTTGTGTGTGTGTGTGTGTCCCTGGGAAAAAAAAGTGGGGGGGGTGAGAGAGCCTGGATTTGTGCTGGACATGTCCCACCTTGATTACCATGCACATTGTAGGGAGAGTGGTCACTTTGGATGAGCTATTACCAGCAGGATAGTGAGTTTGTATGTGTGGTTTTTGGAGGGGGGTGAGGGGGTGAGAGAACCTGGATTTGTGCTGGACATGTCCCACCTTGATTATCATGCACATTGTGAAGAGAGTTGTCACTTTGGATGGGCTGTTACCAGCAGGAGAGTGAGTTTGTGGAGGGGGTGGGTAGAGGGTGAGAAAACCTGGATTTGTGCTGGAAATGGCCCAACTTGATGATCACTTTAGATAAGCTATTACCAGCAGGACAGTGGGGTGGGAGGAGGTATTGTTTCATGATCTCTGTTTGTGTATATAATGTCTGCTGCAATTTCCACAGTATGCATCCGATGAAGTGAGCTGTAGCTCACGAAAGCTCATGCTCAAATAAATTGGTTAGTCTCTAAGGTGCCACAAGTACTCCTTTTCTTTTTGCAAATACAGACTAACACGGCTGTTACTCTGAAACTTGTGTTTGACAATTACTGAACTGTGTGGCTGTTGGAGATGTACCAAAATATTTGCCATTATTGACTAATAAGAATAAAAACTACTGATTTCATTGCTTATTTGTGCAATAATTAAAGTAGTTAAATATTAGGATTGCAATGAAGGCTGTCAAGCAATTAAAACTATATATTGTGCAATTTAAAAAATTAATTGCGCGATTAATCTCACTGTTAAACCATAATAGAATACCATTTATTTAAAATATTTTGGATGTTTTCTACATTTTCAAATATATTAATTTCAATTACAACACAGAATACAAAGTGTACAATGCTCACTTTATATTTATTTTTGATTACAAGTATTTGCACTGTAAAAAACAAAAGAAATAATATTTTGCAATTCACCTAATACAAGTACTATAGTGCAATTCCTTTATCATGAAAGTTGAATTCACAAATGTAGAATTATGTATAAAAAAATCTGCATTCAAAAATAAAACAATGTAAAATTTTAGAGCCCGCAACTCCATTAAATCCTACTTCTTGTTCAGCCGATCTCTCAGACAAGTTTGTTTACATTTGCAGGAGATGCTGCTGCCCACTTCTTGTTTACAATGTCATCTGAAAGTGAGAACAGGTGTTCTCATGGCACTGTTATAATCAGCGTCCAAAGATATTTACGTGCCAGACATAGGCGCCAACTTCTCCTGGCGCCGGTGGGTGCTCGCATCCCCCCGCCTCTGGCCCCGCCTGACTCCACCCCTGACCCACCCCCATTCCAACCCCTTCCCCAAAGTCCCTGCCCCAACTCCGCCCCCTCCCTGCCCCTATTCAACTCCTTCCCCAAATCCCCGCCCCAGCCCCGCCTCTTTCCCACCTCCTCCCCTGAGCGTACTGCATTTCCGCTCCTCCCCCTTCCTCCCACAGCTTGTTATGCTACGAAACAGCTGTTTCATGGCTGTAAACACTGGGAGGAGAATCGGGGACAGTGTCCTCAGGGGAGGAGGCGGAGGTGAGCTAGGGTGGGGGGCTTGGCTTCTGGCTCCAGCCCCGGAGCACCCATGGAGTCGGCGCCTATGGTGCCAGATGCTCTAAAGATTCATAAGACCCTTCATGCTTCAACCACCATTCCAGAGGACATGTGTCCATGCTGATGACGGGTTCTGCTGAATAACAGTCCAAAGCAGTGCAGACTGATGCATGTTCATTTTCATTATCTGAGTCAGATGCCACCAGCAGAAGGTTGATTTTCTATTTTGGTGGTTTGGGTTCCGTAGTTTCCGCATTGGCATGTTGCTCTTTTAAGATTTCTGAAAGCATGCTCCATATCTCATCCCTCTCAGATTTTGGAAGCTACTTCAGATTCCTAACCCTGGGGCGAGTGCTGCAGCTATCTTTAGAAACCTCACAATGGTACCTTCTTTGCATTTTGCAATCTGCAATGAAAGTGTTCTTAAAATGAACAACATGTTGCTGGGTCATCATCCAACACTGCTAGAACATGAAATATATGGCAGAATGTGGGTAAAATAGAGGAGAGGACATAAAATTCTCCCCCAAGGAGTTCAGTCACAAATTTAATTAACACATTATTTTTTAACGAGCATCATCACCATGGAAGAATGTCCTCTGGAATGGTGGCCAAAGCATGAAGTGGCATACGAATGTTTAGCATATTAGCATGTAAACACCTTGCAATGCCAGCTACAAAAGTGCCATGCAAATGCCTGTTCTGACTTTCTGGTGACGTAAATAAGAGGCAATAGTGAATCTCCTGTGTATCTGCTGTGAATCTAAACAAACTAGTTTGTTTTAGCAATTGGTTGAACAAGAAGTAGGACTGAGTAGACTTGTGGACTCTGAAGTTTTACATTGTTTTGTTATTGAGTGCAGTTATGTAAAAAAAAATCTACATTTGTAAGTTACACTTTCACAATAAAGAGATTGCACTACAGTACTAGTCTGAGGTGAATTGAAAAAAATACTATTTCTTTTGTTTATCAGTTTTACAGTGCAAATATTTGTAATCAAAAATAATATACACTGATTTCAATTACAACACAGAATACAATATATTTGAAAATGAAGAAAAACATCCAACATATTTAATAAATTTCAATTGGTATTCTATTGTTTTTAACAGTGTGATTAAAACTGAGATTAATCATGATTAATTTTTTTGTGTTAATTGCGTGAGTTAACTGCGATTAATCAACAGCCTAATTGCAACTAAACAGTGATACAGATTTATTTTATCACTCAAGGTTGGAGTGAAAATGTACTTGTCATAAATATAAAGGGAAGGGTAAACCCCTTTGAAATCCCTCCTGGCCAGGGGAAAGCTCCTCTCACCTGTAAAGGGTTAAGAAGCTAAAGGTAACCTTGCTGGCACCTGACCAAAATGACCAATGAGGAGACAAGATACTTTCAAAAGCTGGGAGGAGGGAGAGAAACAAAGGGTCTTTGTGTCTGTCTATATGCTGGTCTTTGTCGAGGATAGACCAGGAACGGAGTCTTAGAACTTTTAGTAAGTAATCTAGCTAGGTATGTGTTAGATTATGATTTCTTTAAATGGCTGAGAAAAGAATTGTGCTGAATAGAATAACTATTTCTGTCTATCTTTTTATAACTTAAGGTTTTGCCTAGAGGGGTTCTCTATGTTTTGAATCTAATTACCCTGTAAGGTATCTACCATCCTGATGTTACAGGGGGGATTTCTTTATTTCTATTTACTTCTATTTTTATTAAAAGTCTTCTTGTAAGAAAACTGAATGCTTTTTCATTGTTCTCAGATCCAAGGGTTTGGGTCTGTGGTCACCTATGCAAATTGGTGAGGCTTTTTATCCAACATTTCCCAGGAAAGGGGGGGTGCAAGTGTTGGGAGGATTGTTCATTGTTCTTAAGATCCAAGGGTCTGGGTCTGTAGTCACCTAGGCAAATTGGTGAGGCTTTTTACCAAACCTTGTCCAGGAAGTGGGGTGCAGGGTTTTGGGTAGTATTTTGTGGGGAAAGACGGGTCCAAACAGCTCTTCCCCAGTAACCAGTATTAGTTTGGTGGTGGTAGCGGCCAGTCCAAGGACAACGGGTGGAATATTTTGTACCTTGGGGAAGTTTTGACCTAAGCTGGTAAAGATAAGCTTAGGAGGTTTTTCATGCAGGTCCCCACATCTGTACCCTAGAGTTCAGAGTGGGGGAGGAACCTTGACAGTACTATAATGCAGCAGTTCTCAACCGGGGGTCCACGGACCCTTGTGGGTGTGTGAGCCCTTTCAGGGGGGCTGTGGAGCTCCGCCATTGACACCCGGTGCCCCAAATCCCAGCACTCCCCACCCCATGGCTTCCATGGGCAGAGTTGAGGGGGTACAAGGGTGTTGCCCTTCCAAACTGCAGTGCTTTACCCAGAGTGGGATAGTCCTGGGGGCAGTTCTACCCCCCCCCACACACACACCTCCTCCTCTCCCTTAGCCCCCCTCAGGCCCCACCCTCTGGTCAGATCCTAGGCAGGAAGATAGAGCCAGGCCATGGAGTGGGTGCCATGGAGTGGGTAGCTGTGGCATTCCCCCATCTGCAGATGGTGCCTGGGGTTGCATCTGTTTCTCAGCTCCCAGCCTCCTTTGACTGCTTACACAGCCAGCAGAGCCCCTGGGGAGTAGCTACCAGCACACAGCCCCAGACAGGTGGGTGGCCTGATGAGGTGAGTCAGGGGACGGAGGTGGCACTCCTTCCCTGGACCCCGCTGTGCAGAGCTGGTCCAAGCCCTGCCGGCCTTTGCCGACCCTCCCTCCCACAAAGAAGTCAAACTATGCTGATGCCCCAGGGTCCCACCCCTGGCCCGGAGCCCCACTCCCCCCACCCCCAGCATTGGGCCCCGGAGTTTTTCTAGCATGTTGAGGGAGGCCTCAGAAAGAAAAAGGTGAGAACCCTTGTGTTAGGGGATGCTCCTACTGATTTGCGTGTGTATGTGTCTCAGCTTTGATAAATCTCCAGAATTCACACTATATGACTCTGACATGGAGTAGAATTATTCCCTTTTTCCAGAACAGATACTCCTCTTTTCTCTCCCTCTGCACGTTTTAGGTGGACAGCAGGTTGAGAATCTTCTCCCTTTCATGAGCCACTGCTTTGTGGTGAGGCTTCTCTGGCTCATAAAGTTGCCTTCAGTATGCCCCAGATGGTATCAAATGGTTGGTGTTGTTAAGAACTCTTCCTGAGGGACAGTACAGATCCCCCTCCTTCCTGAAAATTATCGGGCTATGGATGTCAGTAGTCTGCAGTTACTCCCTTGGAGGAGAGAGAAGGGATGCAGAAGCTGTAGGAAGGCATCCAGGGAAAGAGCAACAGGGTTTGAAGGAAAGTAGGCCACAGAGGCGAGAAATAAGGTCCCTGGACTGGAACCCACAGTTGTGAGAGGGCCTGGGTTCCCTAATCAGCCGCTGGGAAGGCAGCACTGGACCTGGCCTTGGATGTGGAAGGCTGACTGGAACAGCAAGTATGCCGCTAATCCAGTGGGATTTTAATACCCTGGAGGGGGAAAACACACAGTGACCTGGCTAGAGGGTCATGCCACAAAGACAGAGCACCCTGAATCATAGAGAGTGAGTGGCAGGGTGCACAATGAGCACAGGGTTTTGTACCTGGAAAGAGCTAATCCCCAGAGCAGCGAGAAGGAGCTGGCCAACCAGTGAGGAAACCCTGTGACATCCTGGTGGTGAGATGCTTAAGCATACTCCATGAAGATGGAATCTTCTGAGATTTTAGCTGTTAAACTCTAGCAGGTGTCTTCTGAGCAGGTATAAACTGCAGGTTTTTTCCCCCAAGGTTTATAACTTGGCCAAATTTGGAGGGATTTTCACGGTGATGGCAAATGCACATCTGTGATGCAAAAGACACACGTGAAATTTCATGTCCCTGTTCCAAAGCCTGGAGGCACTAGATCTTTCAAAGTAAAAGGTTGCCAGAACTGTCTTAACATTAAAAACTTATTTTCCCCTAGCTTTGTTCTCAAAGAGCTGAACTGCTTAGCCTGAAATTTTCCCAAAAAGTTCAGCCTGAGACAGACACGTGGCAAGGAAAATTTTTGTCCAAACAGTCTGGTAAAATTTATAAGCAAATGAAAACAGGGTCTTATAACGGGAAGTGTCAGGCAGCCTTAATAATAGGCAATGCTACCAATCCCACCTATATTATACTAGGAATTAGTATGTTGTTTAGAAGCAAAGCACTAAAAATTTCAGCTCATGTATTTAATAGAAATGTGTTGCTCTTCTTCTTTTTCTATTCTTGGGAAACAGCAAAGAGTGAAGTGAGAAGTTTGAACTGTAAACCTGTAAGTGTGTGCAGAAATACACACATTAGAAATTAGAGGTTCTTAATACTAATTAATAGACTAATCTGAATTTATTTTTAAATTCCTCACGGTGTTAACATTTAAGAGGGAGATTTTTAAAGGCACAAGTCACAGTTAAGAACCCAACTAATTTAGGTTTTTCAGTGTGAGTTGTGCACTTAACTGCCTTATGCCTTTGAAAATCTCCACTTATATTTCTTATTTGAAAACACTGAAGATGTTTAAAATTTAGTTTAGATGCACACCAAGGAAAAACACACAGTAATTTGTTTAAAATTTATTCATTTTGCGGCCTCTTTCTGCACCTAAGTGGAAGTTTGTCTTTATTTTTAATTACATGGTGTTGATCAATCTTACAAATGCTCTGAAAAGACAGAAATTCTTACTACTTAGGGCACCTGCACCTTAGTGCATAATGCAAGAGGCTGAGAGAAAATACTCCATTTTTTCCTTAAAGCTGAACTGTGAATTGTCATCGAATTTACCTTGCTTTAAAGGATACGTTTTGCAGCCTGAACATGTTCAGTGTCTAAGGTTTCTATAATTAATACTGAGCTACATTTTTACCAAATTGATTACAAATGGCATCAAGTAGAAGTTTTCATAATATTTTCCCACTTTTGTCTTGACTAATACAAATAAGGCAAATGAGAAGATTTGGGAGAACTGTTAAATGTTAGTATAACAATATTAATTAATTAATTAATTGTGTGTCTTGAAGCTGTACAACTACAGCCTGGTCATTTTATCTCAAGAATGCTGTCAGGGAATAGAATGCCTATTGTAAAATCTTCGGAGCAGGCACTGTTTTCCTATATGTGTTTACCAGGACCTTTCAGAACCCTTAATTGAAGGTACAGGATTGCTGAATATTTAACTTTACATTTTATCCAACAATTTCTCAAGATATCTGAGTTGAATATGTTTAGATTTCTAATCTAAACAGAGTTCTAATCTATTCGCTTTCATTGTCATTCAGGTGTCATTTCTTTGGAATCTATGACGCCACAAATCTACTAGTTCTCCAGTCTTCCAGGAGAAACATGGTAGCCAGGAAGTGAGTTTCTAATGGAATATCTATCTTTACAATGCTGTGTTCATCTTTACAAAGCTATGTCCTACCCATAATACCTTAATTGTTCTTGTAAATCTCTCAATTCATGCTCTGTGAAGGTCAGACAGGTATTGAGTAACTTTAATGGTTTTTAACTACACCAAAAAAATCACCACAGAAAGGCAATACATTATTTAATTGACTACTGATTAGGCATTTTAAATGTTCCTAGCAGTGAACATTAATCATTCAACAAATTCAAATTTAAAAAGATGCTCAAATATAGTTGAAATAGGTTTTGAAATATTCTGTGTGACTCTCAATCATGTATTCCACCATTACAAAGCTCTTAAAAATCCCTTACTATTAAGTCTACTCTAGCTTTTCTCCACACTTCATTAAATCGAATTATAATTTATTTCCCTTACTGTAACACCTTCTTAAAATACTAAAATGGCATAACTCCTAGAGAAGGTGTTACACAGAAGGCACTGTGCACAGAGTCTCTTATATGGTTGCAGTCTGTTTTCATTAACTGGAAGAAGAAAAGTGGCATAGCAATATTAAGAAAATTAGTTATAATGTTCTAATCTGGAAATCAATATGCAGCTGGGTGTGAGCCCAGTTAGTAAAATTTTGAGTCTCAGCAGTCATGACAAATTATCTTCATCTGTTATAAGGTAAAGCTGTTTTTATCTTTACTCAATTTAGTAACTGCACCAGTTTTAGGAAAGCTTTATATGTAAAAGTACTAGAGATGCCCTTTCATTCTGAAAATGTCAAATGAAGTTCAACGGTATTAATTAAGTCAGTCTTCTCCTTCTCTCCCCTCCCACAGCCCAGCGTCTTACTGTCATTTTAATGGATAAGACGCTACTGAGTTTTTAATATACCTTATTTAAAAGGAAGCCCCTCAATCTACAGAGTTTTCAAGATAGTCACTTTCAAAACTAATCAAGTAAAAATTGTTGCGAAAGCTTATTTATTTAGATTTGAATAATAAAATACAAAGTTTTAGGTACCCTGACAACTGAAAAAAATCCCAGCAGCATTAAAAAATTTGAAAAGGAATTCTGCCAGCCTGCCACCTACAAAAAAAGCTCCTTTCCACACTTTCATCATTCTCAGAAACACACCAAAGTTGGGCTATTTCAGACCAACTTGGGAGTAAGTGAGTTCCAGAGTCCTGGTGCTTCAGAAAGAATGCCCAGCCAGCAGCTACCTTTCTTTTATAATGTGGAAGACCCAGTGGGAACACTTCTCTGACTGCAGCTGTGGCGGTATGGCACCAGCTTCAGTCTCCAAATGGTTTTAATGTGTAGTCCTATCGAGAGCACATTGCAATTGTCTAATTACAAGGCAACAAAAGTATGCATAACAATGGCAAAGTTAATATCGAAAAGAAAGATCTCAACCTGCTAGCCAACAACACCTTGATCTTGACCGAAACCTTACTTTGCTACCACAGAAGCAGACAGTCTGCCTCTAATCTGATCAGTCTTGTCCTCAAAATAACAAGAAATTCACCTCATCAGTGGTGGAGGAGAACAGTATTATAATGTCCCACCTGATCCATTAGGGATTTGGTCTGTTGTGGAACAAGACTTCCCACAGAGTTCTCTGGAACCTTTCTGGTTACATTAATCTCCCAGGGCAGACCACCTAAACAGATCCCTCCACCCCAACAGCAGAGATGAGCCCCAGCCTCAAAGTGCAAAGAGGTCCATGACATAGGTTTAAGATCCAATATCCTAACCTCCAGTCCTAATACAACAACAAGATTAAACATGTAGCCAGCTGTATGAGTTGAGCCAGTAACTGTACAGGATAAGCCCATGATCATCAGTGGCCAGGAAATCCTGAGCCAAGTCAGAAGATGCATTATCCATATTGTTACCCAGTACATATAGGTTATATACAAACACCACCATTAACAGGAACTATGTGTATAGTATTAATATGGTATAATTGGGTATACAAACCCCACACTGCGCCTGAAGGGCTTAAAAGGCAATATTGGGCCCAGGTAGCCCCACCCCCCCGAGCTTGCTGAGCATGCTCTGACTGGAGGAGTAGATTAAAAGGAGCTCGGCAGCCCAGGCAAAGGGATGGTGGACAGGCTGCAGGAGAGAGGAATCCTCCACAAGGAAGCCAGACAGGAGGTTGAGCCTGAGAGGGGACTACAGAGCAGGCCCACAGGTACCCAACAGCCGGTTGAGCCTGAGAGGGGACTACAGAGCAGGCCCACAGGTACCCAACAGCCATCACCCTCTTTGAGAACCAGCAGGTCCTACAGGGCCCTGCTCCTTTTGGCTCTTCTTGCTAAGTGATTGACTGTTTGGATTATAGGAGCCACAATCAAAACTGAAGCGATATATAGGAAGGAAGTAACCGAGGGCACCAGACTTGGACTCACTGCAGGGAGGACCCTGCTGGTGTTGTTTCCCGCAGGGACCTGGTGGAGAGGGAGGCCCTCAGTCTGCCTACTATCCCCTTAAGGGCTAAAGCAATATTAGGTTGTTATTCTCTAGGAGGACAAAGAGTTCCACTTTGTGAGTACACTAAGTGCAGTTCACATCTTCAGGGACGCATGATCCTAGAAGCAAACAGACAAACAGACTTTGCAAAAGGTTCCAAAAACCAATCACTCCTTATTTTAGCTAGCATAAGAAACACATAGATCATAGAATATCAGGGTTGGAAGGGACCTCAGGAGGTCATCTAGTCCAACCCCCTGCTCAAAGCAGGACCAATCCCCAATTAAATCATCCCAGCCAGGGCTTTGTCAAGCCTGACCTTAAAAACTTCTAAGGAAGGAGATTCCACCACCTCACTAGGTAACGCATTCCAGTGTTTCACCACCCTCCTAGTGAAAATTTTTTTCCTAATATCCAACCTAAATCTCCCCCACTGCAACTTGAGACCATCACTCCTTGTTCTGTCATTTGCTACCACTGAGAACAGTCTAGAGCCATCCTCTTTGGAACCCCCTTTCAGGTAGTTGAAAGCAGCTATCAAATCCCCCCTTATTCTTCTCTTCTGTAGACTAAACATCCCCAGTTCCCTCAGCCTCTCCTCATAAGTCATGTGTTCCAGTCCCCTAATCATTGTTGTTGCCCTCCGCTGGACTCTTTCCAATTTTTCCACATCCTTCTTGTAGCGTGGGGCTCGAAACTGGACACAGTACTCCAGATGAGGCCTCACCAGTGTTGAACAGAGGGGAACGATCACGTCCCTCGATCTGCTGGCAATGCCCCTACTTATACATCCCAAAATGACATTGGCCTTCTTGGCAACAAAGACACACTGTTGACTCATATCTAGCTTCTTGTCCACTGTAACCTCTAGGTCCTTTTCTGCCAAACTGCTGCCGAGCCATTCGGTCCCTAGTCTGTAGCAGTGCATGGGATTCTTCCATCCTAAGTGCAGGACTCTGCACTTGTCCTTGTTGAACCTAGTCAGACTTCTTTTGGCCCAATCCTCCAATTTGTCTAGGTCCCTCTGTATCCTATCCCTACCCTCCAGCGTATCTACCTCTCCTCCCAGTTTAGTGTCATCTGCAAACTTGCTGAGGGTACAATCTAAACCATCCTCCAGATAATTTATGACGATATTGAACAAAACCGGCCCCAGGACCGACCCTTGGGGTACTCCACTTGATACTGGCTGCCAGCTAGACATGGAGCCATTGATTACTACCCGTTGAGCCCGACAATCTAGCCAGCTTTCTATCTACCTTATAGTCCATTCATCCAGCCCATACTTCTTTAACTTGCTGGCAAGAATACTGTGGGAGACAGTGTCAAAAGCTTTGCTAAAGTCAAGGAACAACACGTCCACTGCTTTCCCTTCATCCACAGAGCCAGTTATCTCATCGTAGATGGCAATTAGATTAGTCAGGCATGACTTGCCCTTGGTGAATCCATGCTGACTGTTCCTGATCACTTTCCTCTCCTCTAAGTGCTTCAGAATTGATTCCTTGAGGACCTGCTCCATGATTTTTCCAGGGACTGAGGTGAGGCTGATTGGCCTGTAGTTCCCAGGATCCTCCTTCTTCCCTCTTTTAAAGATGGGCACTACATTAGCCTTTTTCCAGTCGTCCAGGACTTCCCCAGATCGCCATGAGTTTTCAAAGATAATGGCCAATGGCTCTGCAATCACATCCACCAACTCCTTTAGCACTCTCGGATGCAACGCATCTGGCCCCATGGACTTGTGCACGTCCAGCTTTTCTCAATAGTCCCGAAACACTTGTTTCTCCACATAGGGCTGGTCACCTCCTCCCCATGCTGTGCTGCCCAGTGCAGTAGTCTGGGAGCTGACCTTGTTCGTGAAGACAGAGGCAAAAAAAGCATTGAGTACATTAGCTTTTTCCACATCCTCTGTCACTAGGTTGCCTCCCTCATTCAGTGCCTCCCTCATTCAGTAAGGGGCCCACACTTTCCTTGACTTTCTTCTTGTTGCCAACATACCTGAAGAAACTCTTCTTGTTACTCTTAACATCTCTTGCTAGCTGCAACTCCAGGTGTGATTTGGCCTTCCTGATTTCATTCCTGCATGCCCGAGCAATATTTTTATACTCATCCCTGGTCATTTGTCCAATCTTCCACTTCTTGTAAGCTTCTTTTTTGTATTTAAGATCAGCAAGGATTTCACTGTTAAGCCAAGCTGGTCGCCTGCCATATTTACTATTCTTTCTACACATCAGGATGGTTTGTCCCTGTAACCTCAACAAGGATTCTTTAAAATACAGCCAGCTCTCCTGGACTCCTTTCCCCCTCATGTTATTCTGCCAGGGGATCTTGCCGATCAGTTCCCTGAAGAAGTCAAAGTCTGCTTTTCTGAAGTCCAGGGTCCGTATTCTGCTGCTTTCCTTTCTTCCTTGTGTCAGGATCCTGAACTCGACCATCTCATGGTCACTGCCTCCAAGGTTCCCATCCACTTTTGCTTCCCCTACTAATTCTTCCCGGTTTGTGAGCAGCAGGTCAAGAAGGGCTCTGCCCCTAGTTGGTTCCTCCAGCACTTGCACCAGGAAATTGTCCCCTATATTTTCCAAAAACTTCCTGGATTGTCTGTGCACCGCTGTATTGCTCTCCCAGCAGATATCAGGGTGATGGAAGTCTCCCATGAGAACCAGGGCGTGTGATCTAGTAACTTCTGTGAGTTGCCGGAAGAAATCCTCATCCACCTCATAGATAAGACAAAACAATAAAACACATGAAGACATTTCCCTTCCTCAGTTTCCAGCCCTCTAAGGAGTCCAGGATTCCCCTTCCTTGCACATGGTTTTTCCTCCAAAACATGGAATCTCCCTCCCCCTCTTCTGTAGACAGTTTTCTTCTTCCTTTGTGGGTACTGCAGCTAAAAAGGACTCCTTTGCCATTAGAGTATGTTCCTTTCCCCTTCCCAAGCTTCCTTTGTCTCTGTGATTCCCTCTGAGTTCTCTCAGGCTTTGTGGTTTCTAAGACTTAGGCCATGTCTACACTACACAATTAAGACAACTTAAGGCAGCTTACATCGACCTAATTGTGGAAGTGTACACACTGCAATGCTCCTCCCACCGACTTAACTCTCAACTGCTACACCGACATAATAAAACCACCTCAACGAGAGCCACAGCATTTAGGGTGAGATAGTTAGAGAGACAAATTGTCAGTGTAGACACTGTGTCAGTGTTAACACCTGACCTCTTTGTTCCCCTCTTTGAGGATTTTCTATTCTCCGAATCCCTGCCCCCACCTCCACCCTGACAGAGAGGTTGGAAAATACTGGCTTTATCTAGGCTGCAGTTACTCCTTTGTTTGATCCAGGTTAGATCTATTCAGGTCCTAACAGTCTTTAATGATCAGCAGATTCATGGACAGACATGTCCATGCCATTCCCCTGTCTCCTTACACAAGGAGTATGAGGCAGTATAGAGTAAATGACAGTCATAAGACATAAGGAAACAGTTCATAAAATCAAACTGGAATTCATATGTTGTTCATAGACAAATCATTACTTCTCTTCCTCCTTCAAAAAACAATGGAGTTGGGGTATTCTCAAGTAGCAGAGGGGAGTTCTTACATCCCTCTCTGAGATTACTACTTACTGATTTCAAGCTTCATACATTCATTCCACAAACATTCCCAACAATAATACCAATGTAGTTTCATCAAAACATTATAAGTCAGTACCCATGTACATCATATGAATCTCATTCCTCGTTATGCCACAGGAGGGGCACATGGGGCAGAGTTCATGGGGGTTCCCATTATGCTCTTGTCACTCATATCAGTGGAGGTGTCCATAGTTGGTGATCTAGTACCAACAGAGAGAGCAGTGGTATGTGGGTAGCTGTCCCACTGTGCAAACTGCCACCTTCTCCCGCTCGGAGTTCTGGGAATGGATCACAGTGCCTCATGAGGGCAGGATCTCGGCCCCAGGATGCAGTTTTCTCCATCCCATAATTTCAAGGGCTTCCAACTACATTTCATGCCATTGTTCAACTGCCCCTGTAAACTTTGCACCTGTCTTCTATGCCTGAAAGCATGGATCCTGCACTGCTCACAGTCTTGTGATAAGTGTTATGAACACAGCGCGACTGATCCTACAGCATTTCATGAGCTGCAAATCTGAACAGGAATCCATTGTACCTGCCCTGCTGTGTGCCATGGAAAGAAACAATTCAAGATTGATGTTGGCATTCATGGAGCAGTTACACACAGTGGACCGTCACTACTGGGATTGGGAAACAAGTACTGAGTGGTGAGATCGGATTGTGAAGCAGGTATGGGATACCAAGCAGTGGCTGAAGAACTTTCGTATGGGCAAAGCTACCTTTCTTGAACTCCGTACAGAGCTCGCCCCTGCCCTGCCACACGACAACACCTGAATGAGATGTGCCCTCATGGTGGAAAAGCCTGCGGCAATCACTGTGTGGAAGCTGGCAACTCCAGGAAATAGTGGATGGCTTTGTACCAATAGAATTCCCTAACTACGGCAGGGCGATAGATGGCACCATATCCCAGTTTTGGCCCCAGATCATCTTTCAATGAAGTACATCAACAGAAAGGGCTACTTCTCTATGGATTGCAGGTGCTGGTGGATCACTGGTGTCATTTCACTGACATCAATGCGGAGTGGTCAGGGAAGGTGCATGGCGCACACATCTTCAGGAACAGTAGCCTGTATAGAAAGCTGCATGCAGGGACTTTCTTTCCAGACCAGAAGATTCCAAAAGGGCATGTGGAAATGCCCAGAGAGGCTGGGTCTCCCGAGATCAACCCTTTACTCCTGTGGCTCATGAAGCCATAAACCAGAAACCTTGGCAGCAGCAAGGAGCTTTTCAACAAGAGATTCAGCAGGTGTTTGGCAGATTAAAGGGTCACTGGCACTGCCTTTTTGTCAGGTTAGATTCAGTGAGGAAAATATCCCCTTGGTCATAGCAATCTGCTATGCTCTGCATAACATTTGTGAAGCCAAGCGGGAAAAATTTCCCCAGCAATGGAGCATTGAGGTGGATCACCATTTTTTGAGCAACCAGACACCAGGGCTATTTGAGAGGCTCAACAGGGGGCATTTGAATCAGGGAGGCTTTGAAGCTGAATTTTGACAATGAGTCCCAGTAATGTGTCTTTCTGGTAATGAGCCAGGCATTGTTTACTTGCCACCTTAAATGACCCCTGTAATGATCCCTGCCTGAGCATTAACTGTAGCCTGCAAATGTGCTGACTGCCGCTGTGTATGAATTTCTGCTGTAACCATCCTGTGTAGGTCACAAATAAAGAATCTCTGTTTTTGTAAGACTAAATTTGTATTAAAGAGCAACACTAGATTAACATTTCTTACAAGGGACATGACAGCGAGCAGCACTCTCTGAAGTGAAGATGTCACAACTGTGTGTAAGTCCAGCTGTTGTTATGGAAAATGTCCCTAGGGGTGGAGTGCAAGGGGGTACTGCAAGGGGCCAGGAATGTGAAAGGAATGTGTGTGGGGGAGTTTAGGGAGGGCAAGGAAGGCAGTTCGGTATGGGCTGGCGGGAGAGTCGAGCATGTGTGTGTTCCGCCTGCAGCACAATCAGGGACCTGAGCATCTCTGATTGGTCCTCCCACGAGCTTTCCATCCACGTCTGCCCCGACTCCTCTCCTGGCTATCCAGTTCTAGTTTTTCATTTATTGCCTCTCTCCACGCTCTATGCTCACTATTGGCCTGATCTGACAAGAGCAGCACTTTGTGAAACTTGTTCTCCTTACTCGCCTCCTTATCTGACCAAAGAGCTGGCCCTCCAGGGCGCATCTGCAGAAGCAAAAGAAACAACACACATAATCAGTATTGTGTGTGCATTCAGAGTCTTGAATCATTAAAATTACACACACCTCTTTCTCACTTGCCCTTGGCAAACACGCGGCACAGCCATAGCACTAAACATGGTGAGTTCGGCCTGGGGGTGGGGGTGCTGCAAGAGGGGACAAAGGGTCTGGGTGGTTTCTGAAGGGGATCAGTACAACCCCCCAGGGACACTATTCTGAATAGTGGCACTGATTTCCAAAGGCGGAGGTGACTGAAGTTGAAATCATACTACTGAGGGTAACTGAAGATGCAAGCAGGACCAGCCTTAGGGCACGGTGATCTAGGCACCTGCCCAGGGCGCACCATGGCAAGGGGCTAGGGCTCCCTCTCACTACATGTGGGGTGCAACCTAGTGTGGCAGGAGTATGCACCTCCCTACTCTAGAACGGAGGCCCCCTGCTCGCTGTCCCACCTGGTTTTCCAGCCCAGCTCCTAGTCCTGCCTCCGCACACTGCGAGCCGGTGGGCTCTTGTCCCCTCCACCCCCCTGAGTGAATGAGGGAGCTCAACTGAGGTGGGATGAGCTGTGCTGGATTTGGCTTATAATGGCAGGAAGCTGATAGTGGAGAGGGCTGTAGACTGCAGTTGCACCCTGGTAAATGGGAGGTTAGTTTGTGGCTATTGTGGTGTTTAGATGCTGCTTGTAATTATTAGAACTGGGAGCACTGGGTGTTGGGAGTCTGAAAGGACAGGAAACGGGAAGGTGGGGGGGGGGGAGTTTAGGAGGCAGAGTGAGAGCTACCGAGGCTGCAGCAGCAGCTTGGTAAAGAGGTTTCCACTTTAAAAATAAAGTCCTGTTGAAGTTTGTTAGTACCTTGCCTGTTTGCTACAGCAGCTATAAAGGCAAGTAGCCTACAGTTACTTCCTAGGAGGAGGGAGTTTTCAGATGGCAAACCCAGAGATCGGGGGAGAGCCAGAAAGTAAGGAAAAGGCTCAGGGAAAGGCAGTCTGGTCCAGGATGGAACAGACCTTGGCTGCTGTCTAGAGGGTCCCTGAGCAGGAACCCAGAATAGAGAACGGAACCAGGTTCCCCTACCGTCACTGGGGAAATGGCACAGACAAGGCAGAGGAGAGAAGACTGCCTGGGACAGTCCCCCAAAAGACTTTGGTACCCTGAAAGGGATAAACTCATATAGTGACCTGGTGGGAGGGCCAAGTTATGATGAAAGAACAACTGGAGTCGCAGAGAGACAGAGAGAATGGCAGCAGAGAATGCAGCTAGCAGCAGAAGGGGGCCCTGGACCTGGAAGGAGCTAATCCCCAGAATGGCCAGGAAGAGGAGTGATTGGACCCTGTGAGGGACTGTGACAAGAAAACTGTTCTCCAGGTATTTTATATATTTGATGTGAAGCAGGGTGGACTTTTGTACTGAGTGAGAACATAAGGACAGAAAGAGAGGAACAATTATTCAAAACATACACAAATTTCTTCTGCTTTCCATGGTATTTTTCCTTTGCTTTTTGTGTTTTTGATATCACAGTGATGGGTATGGCTTAAAAACCTGAATATAAAACATGAACTTTTATTTTGGAAAAGGCCAAATGCAATCGGTGTTTAAACTATTCTATTGAAAAATTATACATTTTTGACAATTGTTTCCACAGATTATGCCTCCAGTGAGTCAGTTTGTGTACAAACATCTGCACATCTAGCTGTAAACATACAATGCTCCTTTTAATGTCAAACCTGCAGGTCACAGAAAATGTCTATATAAACTTGTATGTTCTTGAGACCCACATAGAAATCTCGGCACCAGGGATTAAGCTCAGCATCAGCAACTAGTTCTTAACTTTAAAATAGGGCACTGTGGGTTTATTCAGTAATGATGTTCTATCAGGTTTGTTAGGATCAGGGTATTAATGTATGAAGGACAGAAATGTTTAAGCTTTATGGTTATTTTTAAAAGTTTTACAGTGTGCTTATAAATAGTGGAGTGTAATTTTATGAAAATAGTAACACTTGCATACAAAACAAACAGCCACAGCATGTTATGAAAAGCTACCATTTAGTAAATAGAAGTGAAATAAATAGAAATTGTCTTCTCTTTAAGATTCAACATATCTTATTGGTATTTTACAAATAAATAGTTGCTTTTATTGAAACATTTAACAAAAATAAGAATTAAGGCACCCTTCTGTGAGCATACATGCCTGCACACAAATTGAAAATACATCTTGCTCTCAAGATGGCTGCTAGCTAACAAATTAAGCAGAGCAGAGAAGACCTGCAAATAGAAGCATGTCAAATTTCTCACAAAAATTTACCTTCCGAAAAAGCTGATATCTGATATCTAATCTATATTAGATATAGATATCGATATAGATATCTGATATCTAATCAGGGTTGTCAGAAGACACAATTACAAGACTCACGTACAAGACCTTTTGCCTCCAAAAATCAGAGATTAAGCTTTAGACCTATGACCTGCAAACAAGCTATGCTGTGATTGCAGACACCCTTCTCTTTATTCAAAACTATAATAAGATAAATAAGTGTCCAGCAGTATTTATGGAAGTGTTAATACAGATAAATCCAAAATGCTTCCACATCTTGCAACCCTCAACATAATGTTTCATTATTTTAAGAAACATGAACACCAATGATAGGGTACACACTTAGAAACACAAAGTTAAACATATATCCACTAGAACACTGTAACTCTGATGAATGTCCCCATCTCCTGTCATGCTGGTTTTATTTCAGAGAAAGCAAAACTAAAAATCATGATACCCTTTATACACACAGCCACACATCCATGCGAACCATATACAGAAAAACATATGTACAATACACACCCACATTCAAAACATATTAATACTGGTGGTTTTCAATTACTTTATAGGAAACATCCACATGCACACAGAGCACCGTCGCACAAAATACATACACAGAAAACGTACAGATGTACAGACACTGAATACATAGCTAAAATATATGTATCACTGTGTTAGCATATTTACTCCACACAGGTGAACAAAGGGTTAAACGTGAGTCTGAGGGTACATCTATGCCGTAGTAAAAGACCCTAGCTGTGACTGACCTGGGTCATCTAATTTGGGCTTATGGGGTTTGGGCTGCAAAGTTATAAAATTGAAGTGTTGATGTTTTGGGCTTGAGCTGGAGCCCGGACTTGAGATGGCATGAGGTTGGTGGGTCTCAAAGCCCAGGCTTCAACCTAAGCCTGGATGTCTACACTGCTATTTTTAGCCCCGCGAATCTGAGTCAGCTGACCCAGGCTCTAAGACCATGGGGTTTTTTTTGCAGTATACACATGCCCTGAGAGCTCAGTTTGCCTTACCCTGCCGCACATGGTGTGTCAGGCTTGATTTATTATTAGATCCAGCTGGGGAGGAACAGGGTCTTCATAAAAGAAGGAGGTGAAAGCTGTAGAAGACAGGCATCAAGGACAGGGATCCAAAACAGAGAAACCTAGGAGACAAGGAATTCCCCTCTCTCTAGGACAGGGGTGGGCAAACTTTTTGGCCTGAGGGCCACATCGGGGTTCCAAAACTGTATGGAGGGCCAGGTAGGGAAGGCTGTGCCTTCCCAAACCCTAACCCTACCCGCCCTGTCCCATTTCCCTCCCCCTGACTGCCCCACTCAGAACCTCCGACCCATCCAACCCCCCCCCCCACTCCTTGTCCCCTGACCACCCCCTCCTGGGACCCCCTGTCCCTAACCGCCCCTCTGGGACCCCACCCCCTATCCACCCCCCCCGCTCCCTTACTGCCCCGACCCCTATCCACACCCCCCACCCCCTGACAGGCCCCCCTCTAAAGCCCCTTTCAGAGTGCAGCCCTGCGAACATGGACGGAGGACTCAGAAGGAGCAGGGGCAGTCACACAGCTGGAGAGAAGTGGCGGTTTCCCCTTCGAAGCGCCGCTTCTCTCCGGCTGGCTGTGTGGCTGCCCGGTGCTCCTCCTGAGTCCTCCGCCCGTGTACGCCTCACTCTCGCCACCTGCACCGCCCACCTCCTTCCCTGTGGCTGTAGGTGAGCCTCCCTCCCTGCTCTCCCCTGCCCCTGCAGTGCAGCCCCCTCCCGTGCTGGCAGCATGGCGAGCTGAGGCTGCGGGAGAGGCAGAACAGTAGGGGAGGGGCCGGGGGCTAGCCTCCCCGGCCAGGAGCTCAAGGGCCTCGCAGGATGGTTCTGCAGGCCAGATGTGGCTCGCGGGCCATAGTTTGCCCACATCTGCTCTGGGAAGTCAGACTGAAGAATGCCACAGGTATGGAATTAATCCCTGGAAAGGGGGAAAGGCACAGAGGCAGTCCTGAGGGACTGGCGTTCCAACAAGGAAAGAAGATGCCATGTAGGCCTGAGACCTGATAAACCCCTCCGCCCCCCATATTAAACCAGCCTTGAATGAAATTTAGGGAGTTCACCACTAAAATTGGAGGGGGTGGGGAAGAATGTTCTGCTGCTGATAAAGTACCACCCCACCTCAGGAATGTTCCTAACAAGAGTTATAACCACCAAGGTTGTAAAGTAGAGACACGCAGGCACTGGGAAAATAGGGGGGATACAAAAAGAGACTTAACAAATGGTAAGATAAGCTCTGACCAGTGTTTTTTATGCTGACCATCTGCATAAACAGAGAAGGTCACAACTAAGTTACAGTTTGGGCATGAAAGATAAAATGGGATAACGTGATAGATTTAGTAAATTTGAAGGAGGTAGCTAGTTTTACCTCTATAATGTAAATTAAAAACAATGCTTTTGGGGAACCATTTCCGGACTGCAGTTCAACATCAAGCTGCTGGAACTCTTACCCCTCTGCAAGACAGTGATGTGCAGAGGAACCCCCAGATGAATGAATCCTGTCTGGTCATTGGGTGAAATTTGTCTGTATATTGGGAGTGGTGAGCATAAGAGACTTGCTTGGTATACGTATTCTGTGTATGTTGTTAATAAATAGATGTTTAGAGCACAACTGTGTAAGGCTCTTTCACTGGGAAAAGGTTCTGCCATTCTGTAGAACCCTGAGCCCCGAGGGAAAGGGTGGGTACTTAAATTGACTAGGTTTCTTCCTGAGTACCATGGGTAAGAATAGGTGCCTTACACCCTGAGTCTTCAGAAGGGAAAGGGTGGGAATGTCTAAATTGACTGGATCAAGTCTTGAGCCCTTGGTGGGGTTTAGGTGGGGTGCCCTAAATTGACCGGTTAACAACGGGGAGGATCTAGTGAGAAGCCAGATGCCCAAGAAGCTGGGTTAAGCACAGGCTGTAGGGAAGCAACTCAAGTGGCTCAGAGACAGGAAGTGGCAGAGGGAAACAGCAATGCATTTGAAAAGGAGTGGACTTGGCTGCTTAATGCAAGGTCTCTGTGCTGAAACCCAGAATAAAGGGTGGGACTGAGTTCCCCTACCAGCCCCATGGAAGCAGGGACAAGCCCACCATCAGGATTATGGAGCTCAGGATGGAGTTGAAGATCAGCCTCAAGGATGGGCTGAAGAATAGGCCAAGAGGGGGCAGAAGGAGCTCTTGTGTTAGGATGATTTGAGACTTTTAGTGGTACTTTTGTTATCCCAGGAGGGGTGAACATATATCAATACCTGTCTGGTTGGCTGAGGCAGAAGAAGAGAGACCACTGAAGGCCTGGAGTGATTTGGCTGAAGGTGCTAGAGGAGAGTGAGTCTGCTACACCATACCTAGCTATGAGAATGAGCTAATTGTTGCTAATATGTATGAATATGCCAGGCTATAGAGTAAACACACCCTGATATTATGTGGGTGAGGAAATAAAGTTTGAACATGGAAGGTTGGGCACAGACTCTATAACGGGGCAAACCACCATATATAGTGTTAGTTTTAGGTTGGCTCTTCTTAGGTCTTCCTTGGCTTCGTCTATCGCTTTCTAGCTCTCTAGTTTCTCCTAAGTTTTTCATCTTCCACTTAAGCCTTGAGGAATCTGGGCCATCAGACTCTTTTGACAAGCCAGAGGCTGGTCCTTTGTCTCTTACCACCAGGTTCTCAAGGAAGAGTCTGAGCATGTTAATCTAGGAAGTTCTTATAAAGATACTACCTGTACCTCTAGATCAGTACTATTTCCTTTTAATTCTGGGTTTGGAACTTTGATTACTTTCCCATTTATGTTAATAAAAGTCGTTAAGGCTGTATTTTATTATAGCATGAGTGTCCTTGTCATACATCCCGAGGGTCTTTGCAAGAAGACTCTGTGTAGCCTGATTCTGGGGCAAGGACACTATTATCTTCTGGTCAGATCAATTGGTGAGCCTATAACCTATATTATATAAACAATAATATTGATGCCTATTGCCTGATTTTAGGAGATTATTTGAAAACTCATAATCTGTTGAATATTAGCCTGTTGAAATGTGTGTGACAACACTGCATGTAAAATTGAGATTTTGCTATATGATTGTTACTGAAATATTGTAGTTTTGAGTAACTTCCACAAACCATTTACTCGGAGACAAAGACACACATGCCAGCAAAAAGAAAAGGAGTACTTGTGGCACCTTAGAGACTAACCAATTTATTTGAGCATAAGCTTTCATGAGCTACAGCTCACTTCATCGGATGCTGTAGCTCACGAAAGCTTATGCTCAAATAAATTGGTTAGTCTCTAAGGTGCCACAAGTACTCCTTTTCTTTTTGCGAATACAGACTAACATGGCTGTTACTCTGAAACATGCCAGCAAGGTGCTAAAGAGCCATTACCTGCTTAGCTGGCCATTTACCAGCAGGGGGGAAGGTATAAATAAGAAATTTACATTTCATCCCAGAGATGGTTTGAATCTCACATACATACAGGACTGTTTGTCTACACCCCGTCGTGTGTGTGTGCCTAAAAGAGAGGAGGATATAAAAATAAGTGACTGACCTCCACGTCACCTCTTTCTTCCTCCCATCTCTCTGCCCACGGCGTCAACACATATCTGAAGAATGCTGAACTGGGGAAGGGGTCCCTGGCTGAAAGAAAATCCAGCCTGTGAACTGTTACAGCTTATGGTGAGAGACATTTTGCTTTTAAGCTCATTTAGGTATTAGCTTGTGGTTTTATCTTTATTTCTTTTGTAACCAATTCTGATTTGTAGCCTATAGGGCTAGTTTGGTTGCTTGCCTCTGTATTTTTTCTTGTGGGTTTCTTATTTTCTTATGGGTTTGATTATTTGTTTTATTATAATAGGTTTATATTAAATTATTTTTGGCTGTAACACAAGGGACCTACAGGCCACATCCTGTATGTTGAGCTAAGGCAAAGTTAGCGTGTGTGTTTAGGACATTTTACCTAAATAGGTAGTGATGAGCTAAAGCATAAGGACCATATATGGTTGCAACATTTAACATAGATAAAGAATGTGTTGAAACAGGGTGGTATGGGGGCTACCTAAATTCACACTCTCTTTAAATTTAACAGGCACACCACAACTTGGCAAGAACTCAAATAACCAGTTAGGACAGAAATTACAAATGTAAGAATAATCTAATGTCATTAATATGTATGTATATGTCACCCATATGTACAAGCATACCAGCCTGTGGAGTAAGTGTACCTCAACATTTCAATGGGTGAGGAAACCAAGTTTGGACATAGGAGTGTTCCAGCTCTATAAGATGGGTGACTCACCATGCCAAGTCTGTTCATTTTCAGTTGTATGTTTTAAGTCAGTTAGTTAAGTAAAACTCTAAGTTAGGTTTCAGAGTAGCTGCTGTGTTAGTCTGTATCCGCAAAAAGAACAGGAGTACTTGTGGCACCTTGATGGCATTGTGTTCAGCATGGCTGAGATTATGGGGCAAGTGATGCTACTTTTCCACAATTTCAGCCCGTGCACGTCGACGGAAGCAATCTATGTAGAAGTCCAGTTTGTTGTTTCAACCTTCAGGAGGAGTCCATGCAGAATCCTTCTTTTTGTAGTGCTGGTAGGAAGGATTCTGTGGGTTAGTGTGTTGTTCAGAGGCGTGTTGGAAATATTCTTTGAGTCGGAGACGTCGAAAGTAGGATTCTAGGTCATCAACAACCTCAGGAACAACTCTGACATCATAATCAAAAAGGCTGAAAAAGGAGGTACTGTCGTCATCATGAATAAGTTGGACTATGAACAAGAGGCTGCTAGGCAGCTCTCTAACCCCACATTCTACAGGCCATTATCCTCTGATCCCGCTGAGGATTACCAAAAGAAACTACACCGTCTGCTCAAGAAACCCCCTGAAAAAGCACAGGAACAGATCTGTACAGACACATGCCTAGAACCCCGACCAGGGGTTTCTATCTGCTACCCAAGATCCATAAACCTGGAAATCCTGGATGCCCCATCATCGCAGGCATTGGCATCCTAACAGCAAGATTGTCTGGCTATGAGGACTCTCTCCTCAGGCCCTATGCTACCAGCACTCCCAGCTGTCTTCGAGACACCACTGACTTCCTGAGGAAACTACAATCCATCGGTGATCTTCCAGAAAACACCATCCTGGCGACTATGGATATAGAAGCCCTCTACACCAACATTCCACACAAAAATGGACTACAAGCTATCAGGAACAGTATCCCCAATAATGTCACAGCAAACGTGGTGGCTGAACTCTGTGACTTTGTCCTCACCCACAACTGTTTCACATTTCGGGACAATATATACCTTCAAGTCAGCGGCACTGCTATGGGTACCCGCATAGCCCCACAGTATGCAAACATTTTTATGGCTGACTTAGAACAACGCTTCCTCAGCTCTCGTCCCCTAATACCTCTACTCTACTTGTGCTACATTGATGACATCTTCATCATCTGAACCCCTTGAAAAAAAGCCCTTGAGGAATTTCACAATGATTTCAACAATTTCCATCCCACCATCAACCTCAGCCTGGACCAATCCACACAAGCGGTCCATTTCCTGGACACTACTGTGCTAATAAGCGATGGTCACATAAACACCACCCTATACCAGAAACCTATTGACCGCTATACTTACCTACATGCCTCCAGCTTCCATCCAGGACACACTACGCGATCCATTGTCTACAGCCAAGCTCTAAGATACAACAGCATTTGCTCCAATCCCTCAGGCAGAGACAAACACCTACAAGATCTCTAACAAGCATTCTTAAAACTAGAATACCCACCTGCTGAAGTGAAAAAACAGATTGATAGAGCCAAAAGGGTACCCAGAAGTCACCTCTACAGGACAGGTCCAACAAAGAAAATAACAGAACGCCACTAGCCGTCACCTTCAGCCCCCAACTAAAACCTCTCCAGCGCATCATCAAAGATCTACAACCTATTCTGAAAGAAGATCCCTCACTCTCACAGATCTTAGGAGCAGACCAGTCCTTGCTTACAGACAGCCCCCCAACCTGAAGCAAATACTCACCAGCCACCACACAACAAAAACACTAACCCAGGAACCTATCCTTGCAACAAAGCCCGATGTCAACTCTGTCCACATATCTATTCAAGTGACACCATCATAGGACCTAATCACATCAGCCACGTGATCAGAGGCTCGTTCACCTGCACATCTACCAATGTGATATATGCCATCATGTGCCAGCAATGCCCTTCTGCCATGTACATTGGCCAAACTGGACAATCTCTATGCAAAAGAATAAATGGACACAAATCTGACATCAGGAATCATAACATACAAAAACCAGTAGGAGAACACTGCAACCTCTCTGGTCACTCAGTAACTGACTTAAAGGCGGCAATTTTGCAACAGAAAAGCTTCAAAAACAGACTCCAATGAGAAACTACTGAACTGGAATTAATTTGCAAACTAGATACCATTAACTTGGGCTTGAACAGAGACTGGGAGTGGCTGGGTCATTACACAAATTGAATCTATTTCCCCATATTAAGTATCCTCACACCTTCTTATCAGCTGTCTGAAATGGGCCATCTTGATTATCACTACAAATGTTTTTTTCTCCTTTTCATCTTAATTAATTAGCTTCTTAGAGTTGGTATGGCAACTTCCACCTTTTCATGTTCTTTGTATGTATATATATATATATCTTCTTAATATATGTTCCATACTATGCATCTGATGAAGTGGGCTGTAGCCCATGAAAGCTTCTGCTTAAATAAATTTGTTAGTCTCTAAGGTGCCACAAATACTCTAAGTTAGCTTTTTTTTAAGTCTTCTATAGCTCTTTAGCTTCCAAGCTCTGCACCTCCCACTCAAGAATTGAGGAACCTGGACCTGAATCTCTTGGCATGCTAGAGGCAAGACTGGTCCTTTGTCTCTTACCACCAGGTTCTCAAGAAAGGATGTGAGTATATTAATCAAAAGCTTTGTTGTACATAATATCATGTATCTCTAGAACAATATTATTGCCTTTGTAACTCCTGATTATTTTACCATTTGATTACTATTCCATTTATTTCAATAAAAGTCTTTAAGGCTACATTTGTCTCAGAGTGAGTGTCCTTGCCATACATCCTGAGGGTCCTTGCAAACTCTGTAGCCTGATTCTGGCACAAGAACCTTATCTTCTGATCATATTAATTGGCGAGCCTATAACCCATATCTAAAATAATATTAACCTCCTAAAATCAGGCAACAGGCTTATGCCTTATCACTTGTAATTACTTAAAATCTATCTGTAGTTAATAAATTTGTTTTATCTAAAGCAGCGTGTTTGTTTGAGAATCTATATTTGAGATGACAAGGCTGGTGCATAATCATTACCCAGCATTGGAATGACGGACTTACTATGGGCTTACACTATTCAGGAGAATATTGAGCAGTGCAAGATGCATATTTCTGGGGAACAAGGCGGGGCTAAGAATATGTGGGTGTTGCCCTGTATGTAATTCATGGAGGGCTGGGAGAGCATTCATGTATTCAGCTGGGAGTGAATATATGAGTTGAAGGCTCTGTGTGATCAAAACCTGGAGAGGTGGTAGTTCATCAGCAAATCAGTGTAAGAGGCATCCCAGGCTAGAGAACTAAGGGGACACCATTGTTCAACAGTCCAATTTGTATCCTGGGTAACGTCACACACATAGAGACAGACACAGATATGGCTCTGCACCCTGACTGGCAAAGCACCAATCAGCTCAAGCCCAGCCCAGCAGGGGGAAGATAGAGATGTCAGGGATAACCCAGACTGAATCTGTGAGCTGGATCTCAGTACAGTTCCCTGTAATTTTACAAAAGTCAGTGAGATTGAGACGGGGTGTGTGTGGGGGGGAACACTGTAAGGGAGGAATCACAGACTGGAGGCCAAATGACTTCAGGAGGTGTACTGCATCACTGAACCAGAGACACTGTGTGAGCCTAACAGTTACAGTAATTGTCAAGTTTTCTTCTTTCTCATTTGAAGTTGTGTATGTGCTCAATAGTGTGGATGCTGTAACAATTTGATGTAGTACAACTGTTTTATTTAATTGTCAATATAATACGCAGGGTGAGCATACTTGAAAGCTGAAGATCTCCAATTGTCAGAAATCCCAATTCTTGTATTTATTTTGTATGTAAGGTATTATATCTCTGAATTTAGGCCCTGTTATAGTCTTCATTTTAAAGGAAAATATCTCTATTTGCTGATATTAGCCTAGTTAGGGTACAGTGTAACTGCTGTGCTGTAATGGTTTATCTTTGTAGTGTTATTTCTAAAAAGGAATTTGAAATTAACTGTTTGTGCATGTAACTGTCTTATGGTAAAGACTGGTACTGGATTCCTAAGAAGAGAAAGAAAGTGAATCCTATTATTTCCACTTTTAGTATTTGGAAAGGTTCCTTAAAAAAAATCCAGCTTTAGTCTTTTGCAAGGATAAGAATTCATGATCTGTGCAAATACTCAGAGTGAGGAACTGTGTAGCACAGAATTGGTAAGTAAATTGATTTAGTTCACAACAACACTTCCCTGCTTGTACTTGACAGTCCCCTGCTTACACATTCTTAGTGACAAGATCACACTGGAAGCTCATGTTCAGTTGGTTATTCATACCATGACTCCTAAATCCTTTTCAGAGTCACTGCTTTTCAGAATATGGTCTCCCATCTTGTAAATATGAGCTGTCTTCCTTGTTCCTAGACTTATGACCTTGCCTTTGGCTCTTGCATGTAGTTCAGATGAACTAAGTTTAGCAAGCATGTCAGACTGCTCTCTAGAACTTGACTGTCATTATTTAGTACTCCACCAATTTTTATCATTTGTGACGTTTACCAGCAATAACACTTACTTCCAGACAACACATGGAGAATGAGGGAGAGATTTGTATTTTGTATGAATATTATATGTACCTCAGTTTACCTGCTTGACACTGAGTGCTGACATACAGAGTTAAATGGGAGAACAAGTAGGAAACAAAACAATGACAGAGGTAAGACACCTCCAGAGAATAGCAAAGGCCCTGAAGAGAACAAGGGGCCATCATCAGTTGGGAAATGCCTACCACCTGCCTGGTTAATAGGTTTATTTTCTCAAGGCTAGTGCCGAGGATCAAAGGGATGCTAAACTGTTTTTAAAACTCTTACTTGGAGCAAAGGAGGGGTGAACAAGTAGCAACTTCTTGGTGAGAGATGTTGGGGTGCAAGTTACTGTGAGAGATAGCCTACTGCCCTCTTCCAGTTCACTCTCCTACCTCAGATATGGAGGCAGCTGGGTTAAGTTGAGCTTACCAAAACTTGCAACAAAAGGATAAAGTTTAGGTTAGACCAAATACCTACATACATTTGTCTTAACCTTTTTCTTTGTTTGCACTGTACTTTTGGATGAATAAACAATATGCTTGCTTTGATTTAAAACTGCTTTGAGTCATTTTAATCAGCTCCTAGACACAGATTCTTGAAAAGTTTTCTTGCAGGAGCCAAATGCAGGTGGGCCTGTTATGTTTTAGATGGTGGGAAACAGAGTAACCCACTCATCAAGTGCCTGAGTGGTTAAACTATGAGTTTCCACACTTGAGAGAGGTGAAGGAAGCCAGGCCTGTCACCTGAAGGGTGCATTTGAGAGAAATTGCAGTGGGGTCCAAAGTGTAACTTGTCCTGTAACTATAACGTTGTTAAAAGGATTGAATAGGCCTGGCCTGAAAAAAGAGCATTCTGGACCATCACTACTATTTAAGATTTATGGATTAGCTCGTTTAATCACTTTCACAAGTGCCACATTGCTTCTGTTCAGTGCTACTATTTTAATCAGAATGTTGTGCAATACTTAGACAAATACTGTACCACAACTAGGTCTGATGGCAGCACTGTTAATTTTTATGAGCTACCCTGTTAACATTTATCAAGCAGTAAGATGTTCTCTCCTCTAGCAATCAGTCTGCAACTGTAACAGGTCCAGAGCTCTTCCACAGGGAAAAAGGGCTGGAAAGTTATTTCTATCTGAAGGTTGAGAGCGTGGGGCCCGGTTCCTGCCCGTGCGTGGTACGGCTTTCTCTGAAGACTCACAGAGGCGAGGCTCTGAGGCCAGCAAATGCTGGGGCAGTTGCAGAACTTTTGATCGTGCAGGGGCAGCACCGCGCAGAACCACGCGCGGCTGCGGGAGATGAAAAAGAACAAGGTGGGAATAGGAAGCGCGCCACCTGCTGCTGGAAGGGGAAGGGAGCAAGTGAGCGAAGAGGTCGAGGAAGGGGGCAGGAGGAGTAGACACGGCGCTTATGCACCTGCTGCTCGGGTACAGCGCGCACCAGCAGCCAGGAAGACTCGGGGGGCAGTGGAACAGCGCGCGCCCGCCTGCGGCCCAGCGCATATGCACCGGCTTGGGGGGGGAGGGGGGAGATAGGAGGGGAGAGTTTTCCAGCTGCTACGCATGCGCGTGGCTCCGGTTGCTTCGCACCTGTGGAGGCTCAGACGGACAGGGCCGGGAGTGAGCAGCCGGAAGTGACGACATTGCTTAGCGTAAACAGTGCCGCCGGAGCCTGGTAACCGAGTGGCGGCCGCAGCAACAGTCGCCGGCTCCTCCGCGCGGCCGGGCGGGGCGAAGCGGCAGCTCTGCCCCGCGCTCCCGAGGGTAGCGTTTGTCAGGGGGGCCTTTCGGCCACCCCGGCACCGGGCGAGGGAAGCGGCTGCGTGGCCCGCTTGCTGCCCCGCCGCGAGCAGGAGGCGGCAGCGGTCGCTGGTGCGCAGATTCTCCCCCGCCCGGGGGCCGCGTCCCCGCCGCCGCCCCGCGCACCTAGCGGAGGGGGCGGATGGTGTGAGGGAGGCGGGACCGGAGCCACGGCTGCGGGGGGGGGGCTGAAGGAGCACGCTCCGCCAGTGACCCTGGCAGCGTGCGCGGTCAGTGCGCCGCGGCATCGCCCCCCACCCGGTCGCTTTCCTGGAAAGCGGAGCGGGAGGGGTAGCCGGGTCTCGCTGTGAAGATGGCGACCCCCGGGATGAGCTGGCAGCAGCATTACTACGGCAGCGGCGGCGGCTCCTCAGCCAGCGCTGGGAAATTCGTCGCGTCCGGTTCCCAGCCGGGGCTCAGCGTGGAGTACAGCCAAGATCTGCACCTCAAAATGAGCAAGAAAATAGCCCAGCTCACCAAGGTAAGCGTATCCCCCCCCCCCCCAACTCTCCAACCGTGTCGTGTCTCCTGCTGCGAGCTGCTCTCCGGGTGAAAGGAGGAGGTCGCTCAGCGCTCTTTCGTCTCCTGCAAGCCCCATTCTTCCGCCTGAGAGGGGCAAAACTGGCTTCAAATTCCCATTTAGATGGAGATCTTCCAGTGATTAAAACCTGGTGGATTAGTCCCTTTTAAAAGCTGCATGTGATTGGCTGCTTATTGCAGTGTTACCTCAGTTCCCCCGGGGTAGAATCCACAATGTGTTTTTCACCGAATAGATAATGGCATTTATGCAGGTTTTGACGTCTGTTGAAGGTGAAATCCTAAAGCAAAGGATGACAGCCAGAGAGACAAATAGTTTTAGTTTCAAAACGTGACATGAAAAATGCGTTTGGAAAGCTATAAAGTGAGTCCATTAAACTGTGCTTGTGTACATAGTTTTTCCTGTATAACTGTCTGGGTTTAGGGAAATTGACACTGACTGACTGGATTTTATATTTATACTCTAAAATTTACAGGGTTTAAAAAAACCCCTTCATTTGCATAGAAGTGAACAAGCCATTTTAGGTGATTTTTTTTTCAAATAAACTTGGAACTAGTTTTGCTTTTTATTAAGAACTTATTTTTAATATCTGTTATTTTGAGTGTCCCTTGACAATGAATTAACTGTCTTAAGTAATGATTTTGGGGGGAAGAAGGGAAAATATCAGTTTTGTCTCACTGATTTAACAGCCTTCATGACAGGATCCTAAGCCCTGTAAGAGGATACTGTAGTATACATACATTTTGTTAAAAGCTGATATTTTAAAGGAACACTGTCAAGATTAGTAGACTGAAGGGTGACAGACTCTACTGTAGCTATGATTTGCATATTCAGAATAACTTTTTACAAATGCATGATTCAATTCTGTAATTTTCCTTGGTTTGAAAAAGAATCACAATTCATAAAATACACAGACAGCTTTGCATGAGGGAAATACACAGTGTGTACTGGAGGGAAAGTAATTGGTAATGAGCCGTTTAAAGCTTCATATAGCTTATATTTAAACAAGAAGTTGAAAAACCCGTAAGTAATAAACATATTAGTATCTTTCAAATATCTGCTAAGCTGAAGGAAGAAAACGTTTCATCTCAGTTCAGCTCGTTTGCTGAACAGAAATAGAGAATTTTTTGCAGGAAGTTTATGGTGGTCATGCAGGCCATACCAAATTGTCTGTGTATATAGTTTTTGAATGAAATAAAGGCAAATTCTTACTAGAGTCAGTTAATGTAGACAGCATAGTATGCTACTTCTGTTGGAAAACAAATTATTTTGACAAGTCAGACTTTATTTCTTTGACCTCAGTTAGGGAAGGATCAGAGCCTTCCTTAGGAAGAAGAAAAGGAGGACTTGTGGCACCTTAGAGACTAACACATTTATTTGAGCATAAGCTTTCGTGAGCTACAGCTCACTTCATTGGATGCATTCAGCTGTACCTCACGAAAGCTTATGCTCAAATAAACGTTAGTCTCTAAGGTGCCACAAGTCCTCCTTTTCTTTTTGCAAATACAGACTAACATGGCTGCTACTCTGAAACCTTCCTTAGGAAGTTATTTTTCACTCTGAGTGAAATACAGTTCAACTAGTCAAATAACTGCTATAGTTAAGCTTATTTTCTACATATCTTACTTAAAACTTGAATTGTGGTTTAAAACTAAGATAATACAATTAGTTTTTATCTTTGGTCACCATGTATGAAGAGTGTTCAGGTGACACTTAATTTGGCTTACAACACTTTTAGGAATTTAAGTTGTGGTAGGTATGTGAGAATATTTGTACAGACTAATTCTCATATGTGTACAATTTTAGGTTTATTTCCTTTTCTTATTTCAGTAGTTTGCATAGCGTTTAATTGTTGTCATCAGAAGCATATTTCATTTCCATGTTAAAATAGATGCATGGCCTTTTGAGTTCCCTGTCATTGGACATATGCTAAATATTCTGAAGAAAGAAACGACATACTTGTGGCACCTTTAGAGACTAACAAATTTATTTGAGGATACAATTAACTTAGGCTTGAATAAAGACTGGGAGTGGATGGGTCATTACACAAAGTAAAACTATTTCCCCATGCTTACCCCCCCCCCCACACACACACACTGTTCCTCAGATGTTCTTGTAAACTATTGGAAATGGCCCACACTGATCATCACTACAGAAGGTGTCTTCCCCCCCACCCCCCCTCCTGCTGGTAATAGCTCACCTTACCTGATCACTCTCCTTACAGTGTGTATGGTAACACCCATTGTTTCATGTTCTCTGTGTATATAAATCTTCCCACTGTATTTTTCACTGAATGCGTCCGATGAAGTGAGCTGTAGCTCACCAAAGCTTATGCACAAATAAATTTTAGTCTCTAAGTACTCCTTTTCTTTTTGTGGATACAGACTAACACGGCTGCTACCCTGAAACCTATATATTCTGAGGTACTCAAAGCATTGAAGTAGCTCTGCATTCAGGGATTTTGTGCATGTAAATATTCAGAAATGTGGTGTATTCTAGTCTTCGCCCTAATGTCTTTCAGCACAGTAGTTTATCAAAACTAATACTTCAGTTTATTTTAAGGTTCATCTTGCTATAAGATGAACCCAATAATACATTACATTGGCACCTTAGAGACTTAACACATTTATTTGAGCATAAGCTTTCGTGAGCTACAGCTCACTTCGTGGTAGCAGGATCCACACAGCTAGGTAGTGTGTGGCAAGCTATTGTGCTATAGGTTTACACAGCATAAACCAACTTTCCACATAATCTCTGTATAGGCAAGCCTAACAGCCCTGGTCCTGCAAAGATTTGTGTGGGCACTTTTACAGGTCAGGTGTTCATATTTGTTTGCTGGCAATACTGTGAGGTTCTACTGGCTGCTTTTTTTTTTCCTTTTCCTTTTCCTTTTCTTTTCTTTTTTTTTTTTTTTGTAATAGAAAGACTCTTGTTCCAGAGTGGAAGTTTTGCAGGGGAGTGAGTTCTAGATTAAAGGGGTAGCTGTGTTAGTCTGATTTATTCGGGCATAAGCTTTCGTGCGTAAATAAAGAACAACAACAGTTCTTTAGATGCATGAAGTGACTAGAGTAGAGGAACTCACAGAAATTGACATGTCACTAGCCCCGTGTCACTGGAGTAAACCAGGAGGGCTCACTGCTGGTGTGATAATGTAACAGCTGTGATCAGTTTCTTAGGTAGCAAGGTCCCACACCTTTTAGGGCGGTAGGTCAAAAACACCTTAAACTCCATCCATAAGCTACTTGGAAACCAGTGCAAACTGTGGAACACTGATATTATTATTTGTAGTAGTATTTCAGCACTTTGGAGCTCCAGGTATTGACCAGGACCCCATTATGCTAGGTGCTGTACATCCACAGAACAGTCTGTCTTTGCCCCAAAGAGCTTACAATTTAAGTACTTTTTCCTTAAAGTGAACAGACATATTGAACTGTTGTACGGCTTGCATCTGAGAATATGCAGACATCTTTGTACGTGATTGAAGAATTAAAGAAAGGTCCAAGTGACCTTAAAATTATAAGTTCAAGACAGAGCCATAAAATCATCTTAAATTGTAATCCAGGTGTTCAGGTGCTTTTTAGGGCTAGAACTGCTATGCATTCATCAGTACAGGATAACAGTAACTTGTGTTTTTTATTCAGCCTGTTCCAAGCAAACTAATACTTTCTTTTTTCTTTCTCCACAGCAAGCAGAGATTTCATGCTGCTTTGATATTTGGCACGCAGTTGGTCAGATGTACATATGCAATCACATATAATCACAGATTATTTCTTGATGGCATGCTTTAATTTTGTTGTTAGATACTATTTTATCTTCTAAACTGGTACACAGATCTTTTGAAGTGCCTAGAAATAAGGAGCTTAAGCCAAATAGGAAGGACTAAAATTGCTTCAGCCACGATTTACCATAAATCTCCTGCATGTTATTGGGCAAGGTTTTTTTTTGTTTTTAAAAAGAGTTGCATTTGTTACTACTGTCTGACCTATATTTTCCCCTTATGTACTTTCAATACTAAGTATTTCAGAATTTTCAAGATATTGGTATGCTAACTTAGAGAAAGCTAACATCTTCAAAAGTGCCTAAGTATAAGATTTTTTCAGGGGCAGAACTAGAACCTGGGTCTGCGGGATGACTCTCACCTCCATACTGCTGCCATGGTAGAGCCACATGCATTACCACATAGACCCTCTGGAAATGAGCATCACAGGTAGTACCACCTCAGAAGGTTGGATTGACAATTTCAGTCATGGCGCCTGATTGGTCCATGCACCTTACTTAAGCTCAGGAGGATTCCAGGATATGTCAGTGCAATGAGGTAGACATCTCCCCCCAGCCAACTGTACCATCATACCTGCATCTTGGCTTACTTTTGGACTTGTGACCCCAGCTCGCACCCGTGGCTTTAGTACTTGGAGTCTGACTTCTGCTTTGCCCCATGACTTGGGTACTTGAATTCTGACTGCAGACCCTGGTTTAGCAGGTTGGATCCCACCCCCCTATTATTGGTACTAGGAGCCTGACTCCAGGTCTTAAACTCAGGCTACTGCTTTTGGTCTCCTGCCCCTTTTGACACCAGCCCTGATCACTAGGCATGACCACCCTAACTCTGGTCTTGACACTAAGCAGCTTAAAAAGTGCCTAAAAGTGACCTAGAACCTGAAGATGATGATCTTAATGCAGTGTACTAGTATTTTATTCTTGTGTTTTTTTTCTTAGTCAGGATCAGGGCCCTCATAGGCCTTCCGTAGAGACATAGAAGGAAAGAGTTCCTCCCTTGAGGAGTCTGCAATCTAAGAATTGAGTAGTTCTGATAAAGACTTCTGTTAGTAGATTACTGTTTCAGTTGCTTCTCTTTCTCTGGATTTTTTTTTTATTGCATCATCAGAGTCCTTCCTTTAAATGCATTAACACATGAAGCAGGAATCTCAATGATCTTGATTTTATATTTATCTTATGAATTATGTGCATACCTGTGGATAAAATACTTTAATCCTTCACTATTATGGTTGGAGCTACAAATTGCATTCGGACAAAAACAAAATCCAAATCATTAGCATTGGCTGAGTCACAGGTAGTTTAGTTGGCTGAAACAAGTCGACGAGATAATTGGACGAAAACCATCTGTTTGTACTTCCATGGGGAGACTTTAGTACTGCAGATTTCCTGAAGTGGAAAATTTACAGGTTAATGGGTACCTACCCTGAGATCTTTATTATGTAAACAGAAGTAATTAGCACTGCTTCAGACAAGCTTGTTATTCAAAAATAAATAAAAAAGCATCTGAAGGCCAACTACTAGTTAAAATGGTATGAAAGTTGGTCAACTCTCCCTAAACATTTAACATTTTTCTATTCTAGGCTTCTTTGTGCTTGGCCCAATGACTGACGTGAAGTTAAAATATTAGCTAGCAACCAGATCTTCTCATGGAAGAACAGTAAACTCTCTCTTTTCCTAAACCGTTAGAATTCCTTTCTGCGTTTGTCATCAAGACTAAATATTGTCAAAACCTCTTTAGTAATCCTTTTTTCCTTCACTGCCCTGTTGGTGGAAAAAGGGTTAGGATTCAAGAGTCCAAAACTTGATAGTGGCACTAAAGTAGGCTCCTGGAACTTCTTTAATACAGGAAGCATTCCTTTTGGGATTTTTTTGTTGATGGAGCAGGGTTAGTGGAGAAAATTTAGATATTGATATCCTGATCATTCTGTCCTCAGACCAGTATTTAAATGGTTAGTTTTCTTTGACCTAATAAACTGTTAAAAACAACTTTAGTGCTGAAGTTAAGACGTGGGACGGGTTCAGTCACGGAGACCCCCTTGGGACTTTCACCTGACGTGCTGGAATTACATCTGAGCCCGTTTTCCCTGCCAGCCTGGGACTCCAGAACTTTGCCTTGTTGAGCCAGACACGCTAGCCTGTTGCAACACAGACCCAGGCCTGGTCCACGCCCCCAAAGCTGCAGACTTTAACTAAAAATTGCTCAGCAGGTTACTTACCTCCAGCACCCATTCATCCAGTGGGATCCAAACCCCAAATAAATCAGTTTTGTTTTGTATAAAGCTTATACAGGGTAAACTCATAAATTGTCCGCCCTCTATAAGACTAATAGAGAGAGATGCACAGCTGTTTGCTCCCCCAGGTGTTAATCGCTTACTCTGGGTTTATTAATAAACAAAAGTGATTTTATTAAGTCTAAAAAGTAGGATTTAAGTGGTTTCAAGTAATAGACAGAAGAAAGTAAGTCACCAAACAAAATAAAGCAAAAACAAGCAAATTTAAGCCTAATATATTTCAGAAACTGATTACAGGTAAAATCTCACCCTCAGAGATGTTCCAATAAGCTTCTCTCTCAGACTAGACTTCTTCCTAGTCTGGGCCCATTCCTTTCCCCTGGTGCAGTTCTTGTTAGTTCCAGCAAACATCTTAGGTGGAAAGCAGGGGTGTTCTCATGACTGGCAGCCCCCTTTGTTCTCTTCCACCCCCTTTTATAGCTTTGGCACAAGGCAGGAATCTATTGTCTCTTTGGGTCCTCACCCCTCTTTCAGAATGGAAAGGCACCAGGTTTAAGATGGATTCCAGTATCAGGTGACATGTTCACATGTCCTGTGAGACCCCAGCCTCCATTCTTCCAAGGCTGGCCTGCACAAACCCAGGAAGCAAAAAGAAAAGGAGTACTTGTGGCACCTTAAAATTTATTTGAGCATAAGCTTTCGTGAGCTACAGCTCATGAAGTGAGCTGTAGCTCACATAAATTGGTTAGTCTCTAAAGTGCCACAAGTACTCCTTTTCTTTTTGCGAATGCAGACTAACACTGCTGTTACTCTGAAACCCAGGAAGGTTTGCAAGTAAACAGACCATTTACAACCAATTGTCCTAGTCAATGGGAACCATCAAGCTTCCAGACCACTATTAATGGCCCACACTTTGCATAATTACAGTAGGACCTCAAAGTTATACTTCATATTCCTAGTTTGAGTTACAGGAATGATACATTCATACAAATAGGATGAAGACACTCAGTAGATTATAAGCTTTATAATGATACCTTACAAGAGACCTTATGCGTAACGCATATTCCAGTTAGGTTATATTCACACTCGTAAGCGCATTTCCATAAAACATTATGGAGTGCAACATCACAGCATGTTAATCTTTAAGGGTGTCTGGGATAAAGCTGGATTATAAATAGACAATAAGGAAAACCTGTGGGCTCATAAAGAGGTGATCTTAATATTTGTTTCAAATTAGTCAGTTCCCGTAAAGGAACATATGGGTAGAGATTCCTGTTGGTCACTCTTTTACATGTGGAATTCCTATTGAAGTTATTGATTCTTTGCTAAGACAGAATGGCAGGCTTTGGTCCAAATATTTCCATAGATATGGTGATATGTTTTTGCCTTTTACCAGTGGTTCGTTCCAGATAAATTCACTGAGCATAGGACATTTGGATATAAAGCTTGACTGCCAGTGGAACCCTTTCAAATCATGAGACTTGACTCTGAGTTTCTGATAGCTGTAACTTAAATTGTATGCTATATAAACAATGAGAGAACAGGGCGTTGCTAAAAGTGAGGTTAGTCTCTGCGGTGGCCTTTATGAAACGTACATTTCATATTCTAAGATTGAAGTTAGAAACTTAAGACTCTACCCAGAAGCAATCTGTAGTTTCTATGACCTTTCCTTTTGTACCTGTCCTTCTGAAAGGTCAAAAGACTGCCTGAATGAAATAATAAATTCTGATTTCTGTCTGTGATTCCAAGTGTGTCAAATACTTCTTCCCTACCCCTCAAGTTAATGCATTAAGCATTAAATATTTAATCTTTGGGAAAGCTTTTCTCTTAGCTGTTCAACAGCCATAAGCATGAGAAAGCTGCTTCATTATTACATGTCCCATGTTAATTCTGAAAATGCTGTTCTGTGACTCTAGATTTTATTTATTTATTTATTTATTGTAATAAAGATACTACTGGACTTCTGCATAGTATAACACTTACCTGTAAACATTTCTGGAACTGCTGTACACACACTTGCTGTCCTGTAACTGTAAATGTTCCAAAGAGATCATTAGGATGTACCCAGTTGCTGTAATATACAGTACATACACACACAAATGGCAGCAAGTCTCAGAGCCCTGGTCAAACTGACTCTAGCTTTCCCTGCAGGGCTAAAAAGAGATGTGTAAATGTTGGGACTTGGGCTGGAGCCCAAGCTGTGAAACTTAGCAAGGAGGGAGGGTCTCAGAGCCCAGTCATAGTCCAAGCCTCAATGTCTACGCTGCTATTTTTAGCCCCACTGTGTGAGCCTGTGTCAGTTGACCCCAGGTCTGAAATTTGCTGTCTTTTTTTTGGTGTGTAGATGTACCCATAGTCTCTCTATTCCACTCCAGTGAGACTTCATATGGGTTACTGTGCCCAGGGCTGGACCTTCAGTCGTGGTTAGATATCGACAAACTGCAGGGAGCTCAAATATACAGAAAAATGCTAAGAGCCATAGGGGTGGAGTGAGTATCATTGCCCAGTAGATAGGTCTCCTGAATCCCAGAATCCAGTTTTGATTTCTGTTCTCAATTCTGCCACTGATGTGCTTGAATTTTGGCAACTCACTTCACTTTTGTATCTTTTTTTTTTTTTTTCCTCCTCCTGCCCTTTTCCTGTCTTGTTTATTTAGATGGCAAGTTTTGGGGGCCAGGACTTACTCACCCTCTATTGTACAGTTCCTCTCTTGGGGCTCTAGGCATTAACAGTATTTGTAATCCATGTCATATCCTTCCTAATGAAACAGACAATCCACACAGAAGGCTAAACTGGGGAAGGGAATAGCTCTCCATTTACTACTCCCGTACAGGATGCTTTCTTGTGAGAGTAGATGCCTCATGGTCAAAGCTACCATCCCCCACCTTGCCAGATCATACTTGAGACTTGCAAAGTAGCTTAGGTGTCTGTCAAACTATTATATATTACCAGTACTAATTCTATTCTACTTTGACTCTGTTTGCAGTAATAGCAAGTATTATTGTCTCATTCTCTTCCTTCAATCAAGGAACTAAGACCTATTGAAAGTCTGCTCATATAGGACTAAAAGAGAAACCTCTACTCCTTGAAATGGGGAGGAATGGGAAACCTCCAGATTAGTGTAGTCTGTTTGAAAAATATCTTATAGAATTCTCAAATTGCTGTATTGTTCAAATTACTATTTTTTTTGTTAATTACTATCCCACTGTAGTTTGGCTTTTGTTAATAGAGTTAACATTTTTCTAAGAGTGTTTTAATTTTTAACTTTTTAAACAAACTTATGTCTGCACCTTAGTGTGCATTAAAAATAGCAGTTCAGCATTCCAATATAATCCTAGAATTGCAAGCGAGTGACAAAAATTTGGAGAGTAGGAATTCATAAGAGAACAGATTTGAACATCAATACCACATGGACAAGTCTTGAATAATAAAATGGGAGACTTTAAATGATTTGATACTATTGCAGAAAGGGCAGTGTTAGTATCCTTGTTTTCTTGAACACTAAATACAGAACATATTAAAGATTTCCCTGCAGTGTGTGGTGTTTTACATTTCTTTATCAGTATTTTCCAAAGCATGGGGCATGCCCTTCTGAGGGGTGTGAAGGACTAGCAAGGTGTGTCCATGCTCCACCTGCCTTCCCCTCTCACAAATGTTCTCCAGAGTCTCAGCTTTCCTTTTTTCAAGTTGATGTGTAGCTGTTATGGTTGTGAAGAAAACATTTAAAATTTGACCCTGGGTAACCAATTCACTAATGTTTAATCTGGGTTTGCAGAGAGCCTGAAATAATAATTCTGAAATGTGAACTACCCCATTCATTTCAGTGGAAGTTAACTCAGATACCAGTAATACTTTAAATGTTAGCTTAAACTGTTTCACTCATCAAAAAACATCAGAAAGATCTTTTGAAGGTGAACACAATTCTGCACTGCATGGTTACTCATTTTTGGTTCCACACTTAGGAGGAGGAGGCAGCAGGTCCTGCCACCATCTTCTGAACACATGCAGTATTCCAGCCCAAAACTTCATAGCAGGGCCATTTAACATGTTGATGTCTTAGTATTACTTGGATGGCAATATCTATTATGATGATTTAAAAAATAATATTGCAAAGTAATGTTATGTTTCACTTTTAGATACCTAAAATTGAATGCCATTTCCTAAACTACAACTAAATTTCACTTTATTGAACTTTATGTAACACACAGTGTTGAAAAAGGGCATGGTTTAATTTCTGGGGGTTCAACTTTCAAAAATTTTGGTTATTCTGCTCTATAATATATGTAATGACAATTTCATTGCAATATACTGAATAAATCATTCTATTTTCTTTCTACTGTGCATTAAAGCCTTTTTTAAAAATGAGAAATTTTGTGTTAAGAGATGTACTTGGACTTTCTAAGGTAGGATATGCCATATCTATATCTTAGGCCTGGTCTACGCAATGGGGTAAGTCGGCCTAAGTTAAGCAACTCCGCTACATGAATAACAGAGCTGGAGTCGATGTAGCTTAGGTCAACTTACTGTGGTGTCTACGCTGCACTGGGTCGACGGGAGAAATTCTCCCATCAACTTACCTTACACTTCTCGTTTCAGTGGAGTACTGGAGTTGACTTTGGGCTCTGGTGTAGACCTGATCTTAGTATCTTACCTTCTTGACAACCTTAACTATAGTTTCTCTTTATTTTAAATTTCCTTAATGATTTGGAGGGGGTCAGGGTGTGTGTGTGTGTGTGTAATGTATGTATATAAAAAGTAATGTAAGTAATGAAGACAATATATCTTACCTTGAACTTTTTTGAAGTAAGGTGTGTAATGGACTGCTTGGTTACGGCCTTAATTACAGAATTGCTGGTGAAGGTTCTAATGAAGTCCATGGTTTTGCCCCTGTCCTGCTTGAAACAAGTCACTAAAGGAACATCAAAAAACCTACTGGATAGAAAAATTAGTGACTTGGCACTAAGTAGCTAAAACAACATGACATTTCTAATGAGAGTCAAATAACTTTTCTGTTAGTGGCTGATGATTCACTTTGGGGACAGACCGATCAGTTGTTTAGGCTTTCTAAATGCCTTTCAGAGTAAAATACTGTCAGTTCTGAAGTCATATTGGGGTAGATCCTGAGCTACTTCTCCCTGCTTGCTGGAAGAACAGCATGGAGAAACATACATTGTTGCTGTTCGTGATGTACTGTATGTGTGGGTAGAGAGAATTGCAGCCTCTGGAGCTTTCATAAGATGTGCAATCAGAAGAATGTCAAATGTAGAAATTAATTATTGAAAAATATCTGTTTCAGAATTATAGCCAACCTTTGATTGCACTGCTGTGCTGGTTTAATCTAACGCTAACTGATGTGGATTTGCCTCTTTTAATTAACTAGTATTCAGAGAGAGGGAACCCATGTTTTAATATGCAACTTCAGAGGAATCTGTCAGTGTGGATTTAGTATGCCTTTTTGAACTGTAGAGACTGTCTTTTATTTAGTTCATGTGGGAGAACATACAAAGCAGAGGTGATGCATAATGCAAGGTGTTCAGTTTTGTCTATCAAACTGGCTGCTTAGTTTGGCAACTTTAAAATCCCTAGAGGCTCATCAAATTAAAAAGGGATCTGTTATGACAGCTAGATGTAGTAGCCAGAAAGTGGTCATAAGTCTTGAACGTCACATTGTGGGCACAATTTCACAGTACTGATTTATAAAACAGCTTTGTTTTACTTTGTCTACAGAAGTGGTGGTCATTAGTCTGGTACTCAAGTGTAGCACGATGCCACTGGACTGGCTGACAGCAGCAGGTATTTAACCAGGACCTCGGGATCTGTAAGCATTAGCTGCTTCTGCCTGAGCTAAAGAATCCATGTTCTGTAACTCAAAGGCTAAAGGACAGTGTTTCCCAAAGTGTGGTATGCGAAAGGATTTCAAGGGGTACGTGGCAAAATTTTTTTTTACTTTATTATAGTTTTTTAGCAGCAGAAAACAATTCTCTAAAATTTAATACATAAGAATGGTGTACACTTGTACAGTAGAAATATACACACAAGTTTACATTGTAACTAATATAACAACGCGTCCAGTAACATCTAATAGTACAGCAGAGCTGACGCAAACCACGCGTGCATGTTACAGTGGCTCGGGCAATATACTTGCCTTTGTGGCATGTGCAGAAGTCATACTGACGGATAAAAGTGAATAACTACTCATAGTAATCTAAAGATCATAGCAAGTACAAACTTGGTGTGTATTAATATACAATATTTCTCTGTATTAATATACAATATTTACAAAGGGTTGCTGGCTAAAAGCGGGAAGTTTGAATACGAATGTTAGTGATGATTATGCCGAAAAATGAAGTGATATGGCTACATCAGACAATTGTGACAACAAAATTAGTGAACCATCTGTAAGTTTATTGAACGTATCAGCTGCAAAGAAAATGAAAAAAGCCCACAAATATGTTGAAGAATATCTTAAACTGGGATTTTCGTGGACTGGAGATGAGGTGGAGCCTGTTCCATTATGTGTGATTTGTTACGAGACTCTCACAAATGAAAGTATGAAATCATCCAACCTAAAATGCCATTTCGATAGCAAACATAAAGAATATAAGGGAAAACGTGTAGAATTGTTCGAAAATAGGCACAAAGATCTCCAAAAGTCCCAGAAAACAATTCGTAATGTGATGGGAGGTGAAAATATGAAAGCTTTGGAAGCTTCATATAGTGTGGTGTACTTAATTGCAAAGTCCAGAGCTGCTGAAGTGATTGGTGAGACATTAGTAAAACCTGCAGCCAAAGTAACGGTGCAAGTGATGATTGGAGATAAGGCTAGCAAAGCTATAGATTGTGTCTCCCTCTCAAATAACACTGTTCATCGTAGAATCACAGATTTGGCCGAAAACGTAAAGCAGCAATTATTGTCAAGAGTACAAAAGAGTCGCTACTATGCACTGCAAGCAGATGAATTAACTGTTGTGAATTTAGCTAATCTTTTGTTGTTTGTCAGATAAGAGCTGAATAATTAAGTCCATGATGATATTTTGTTCTGCCAACCTATGCCAACACATACAACTGGAGAAGCTATTTTTAAAGTTATTGATGACTTTATCAAAAACAATTACTTGGATTGGAGTCTTTGTGTTGGAATAAGCACAGATGGCACCCGAGCCATGACTGGTTTGAAGAAAGGAGTTGTTGCACATGTTCAGGCTGTTGCGCCAGAAGCAAAATTGACTCATTGTTGCATTCACAGGGAAGCATTCTCCACCCAGAAAATGCAGGCAGATCTAAAGCAAGTACTGGATGAAGCTGTGAAAATAATCAATTTTGTGAAAGGCCGCCCTCTGGACGCCCAGCTATTTTCTCAGGTTTGTGATGAGATGGGCAGTGATTACACACAACTCCTATTTCACGCTGAAGTGTGTTGGCTTTCGTATGTAAAAGTTCTGAATCGCCTGTTTGAGCTGCGAGGAGAACTGCAAGGGTTTTTTTTTTTTTTAGATGAAACCTTTAACCTGTGAGACCGTATACACGACTGGAAATGGCTGTGCAAACTAGCATATATTGCAGATATCTTTGCTCTTTTAAACAACCTCAGTCTATCCTTGCAAGGGAAACTCATATCCATATTCCACATTCAAGACAAAGTGAGCGCCATGGTTGCGAAATTGAAACTGTGGCATAAACGTCTTAGTCGTCATGACCTGGATTCCTTTCCATATCTTTATAACTTAGTAATAAACTTGACTAAGGAACTGGATAGTGATGTGTTGCAAACCATGAAGCAGCATTTGGAAAGCTTGCAGAAAGATCTTCGTAACTATTTCCCTGAACTGGATGGCACCTTTGAATGGATAAGGAACGCTTTAATCATCAATGTTCAAACTTTGCCAAATAACTTCTCTGCTTCAGAAGAACAGCCTTGGAGCTGGATTCAAGTAGCTCCCTGAAAACAAAATTTGAGCAAAATACACTGAAGTCATTTCGGTTGGGGGTTAGCTCTGAATATCCAGCTCTATCGGACAAAGCTGTCAAGTATCTTCTGCCCTTTCCCACCTCGTATTTGTGCGAGATCGGTTTATCTGCGCTGGTTGGCATCAAAACAAAACAAAAAATGGTCTTATTGACATGGAGCCCATTTTCATCTTAAGATCACAAACATCGAGCCAGATATCCCTGCGATAGTGTTTGGTCAAAAGCAATGCCGTCACTCGCACTGAATAATTTGTACTGAAAATTTTTCAATACTGAAATAGTGAAGAAAGCACTAGTTTTAATACTTACTAACCTAACCAAACCAGCATATTTTAATTTCAGAATTATGTGAATTCACCATATATACATGCTGTTCTGCCAGACTGTTGATTCACTTCTATTATTTAAATTATTTCTAGTACTATTTCTACATGTAACTATTATTTCTATTAAATATTTTGTTTCAACTGTATGTAATGTAATTTTGTATTTATTTCTAATAAACATTTAATCCAGAATGAAAGAAATTAGGAGTGTTATAAAAATGTGGCCCCTCCCCACAAAAAATTATCTTCACCGGAGAAGGGGTACACCAGTAAGACAGATGTCTCAAGAGGTATGCAACTATTGTAAGTTTGGGAAACACTGCTATAGGAGATTGATAAACCTCAGTGCATGGACTGCCCACAAGAGGGGGACAAGGTATTTGTGTGATTGTGGACTACATGATGTAGATCAGTGGTTCTCAAACTAGGGCTGCTGCTTGTTCAGGGAAAGCCCCGGGCGGGCCGGGCCGGTTTGTTTACCTGCCGCGTCCGCAGGTTCGGCTGATCGTGGCTCCCACTGGCCGCGGTTCGCTGCTCCAGTCCAATGGGGGCTGTGGGAAGCGGCGTGGGCCGAGGGATGTTCTGGCTGCCCTGGGGAAAAAAAAAAGAACAAAATTCTTTTTTTCCAGGCTTGATTAAGTCTAGTTAAGTTCCCTTTCCATGACTTCTATAAAGCATGTTCTGCTAGTCTCTATTGCTGCTTTCAATACAGACAGATAATTCTTGATCAAATGTCCACTTTTATGATCTGTGTGCTATAATAACCAACAGTTCACAAGGTAAATCCAAGAAGTAGTGGAATTCTCATCTTGCTTGCCAAATTTACACTCCCACCCTGAAACCTTGCTCCTCTTTATGTAGTGTTACCATCTCCGGCCTGGTCTGCGCTGCAAAGTTAGGTCAACCTAAATCAATTTGTGGTGTTGTAGTTTTGCATGTGTCTGCACCTAAATTTGACTCTCAGCAATATAAGCATCCCATTTCATTGATGCAATAACACCAACTGCCTGAATGACACAGCCATTTTCGATTGACTTTCATTGACATAGTGTAAGTGTAGACAGCCTGTGTTGACCCTAACAGTCCTCCAGCAGCTGTCCCACAATGCCCCTGTCTCCTCTACAGTAGTTCAAGTCACAGTTTTGAACTCCACTACCCAGGGATCAAACACTGGAAGCCTGCCCCCTTTAAAACCTGCAGCATGTTTTTGAAATGCTTTTTCATGATTATCCACCTTTGCAAGCATCTGACCACGCCGGTTTCTTGCACAGAGAGCTACTAGATGTGCTCCTGCCTGCAGAACGAAGGAAGTCATGGATTTCTGCTGGCTTTGGGGAGAAGAGGCAATATAAACTCAACTAAGGAGCAGCTGATGAAATACAGATATCTATGTGCAGATAGCACAGGGGGTGATAAAACTGGGGTACAACAGGAATGATCAGCAATGCCATAAGAAAGTAAAGGAACTTTGGCAGGCATATCAGAAGGCAAGGGAGGGCAACAAAAAATCTGGGGCCGCTCCCGCAGGCTTGCTGCTTCTACAACAAACTGCATGGCATAATTGGTGGGACCCCACCAGGACTCTGAGTGTGACTGTGGATACTTTTGTGAGAGCCTGGTGTAGAGTCCCATGCAGTTCACTGTTTTTGTGTTTGTGGGAGGGATTATGGGGAGCAGGAATGGGGATCGGGGGAGACTTGAACCATGTGGTGAGCCAGGAGCTATTTGAAACTTCACCAGAGTCAAGCCAGGCCTGCGAGCCAAGCGCAGATGAGCCGTCGTGATGAAGGTGAAGGGAGTTCAGGTAAGTGTATACATTATTCCTCATAAACATTTCTTATCTTTTTGTTGCCAAAATCTTCTCTCTTTCCTTCCCTTTCCCCCACCTTTCTTTTCTATTTAAAAATAGCTCCCATCCCATGTGTTTAGAGAACAAAGCTATCAACTTTTGATGCCTCATTTTACAGGTAAAATATTACAAAAATTAAAAAACGTTGTGACTGTAAAGTTATGGCTATATCTGTTTTAATCAGTAGCCTCTGCCATGGTGGTCTTGTGATGTGCACCCTCCATGCTTACTGAATGTATGCCCCTGATCAGGTGGAGAAGGAAGCACACCAGGGAAGATACGTTTGGCAATATTATCCAGTTCTGTACAGCTGTCTCCTGTGAACATGAGGATTAGAGGGGCTGAATGACCAAGACCGGAGAGAGTGTTTGCTGCAGGGACAGAGACAAAGGGGCAGAGGTGCACCAAGAGAAGAGCAGAAGAGCACCAAGCCATTATGATTTTGCTCAGGCAACACACACAGTAGCTCAGTGTTCTGCAGTGTGCCCAAAGGCCCCAGATACAACAGTCTTTCCAATCCCTTTAAAACTCCATAGTCCTCCTCCATGTACCCTCCAACATAACAGGTGACAGCATAGCATGAACCTTTACCCTTACCTCTCCACATCAGGGGAGAACAACGAGAACCATGACTTCTTACTCTGACATGTGATAACCACAGAATCAGCCACTAATCAGTGTTTTGTAACCTGAATGAAACATTGTAATGTTTTTAATATGTAAATGTTTTTACGTGATTTTTACAGTGCTGCTCAAATCTTTTTATACGTGTATTTTCATTTCAACTTTGTTCCCTGTTTGCAAGCAGAGGGGTTTTTTTTTTTAAACCCCAGAGTTTTAGTTTACACCAAGTATAAATGTCATGTTATAAAATTCTTAATGGGAGTCAGTCACCCACCCATATTTAAGCTCTGTGCACAAGAAGGCACACCAATTCACAAAAGCATCATACAACACTATTATGGTTGATGGTTAAAGGTATCTTTAAGGCTTCCCTCAGCCATATAGCTCCACAGTTGGCTTTTGTAATAGCTCTTGTTTCTGGCTCTTCAAATTAAGCAGACACCCTTCCGGTAACCTTAGTGCTGTGCTCTCTGCGCTGGTTCCCTCCCCAATATAAGAATCTAAACTTGAGGTTCAGAGTCCTCTATGAGATTGGATCAAGCTACCTGACCAGTTGTCACTTCTTCCTCACCTGTTAGCTTCCATGAAGTCTGCATTCTATGTGAAACTTGAAAATTCCGACTGAAGAGCCTTGTGTTTAGGAGACTGGACTTTCATATGAGCTGGACCTGAACTGTAGAACTCATTTGTATAAAAGAGAACATCCGCAAAAGTCCCACTTTTACAACTAAATGTAAAAGTCATTTGTTTGACATAGTTTTCATTTGAAAAAGTCTCAAAAGACAACATGTCTGCTTACATGGACAAGCAGATTGACACTCTAAAATACCAGGTTTCAGAGTGGTAGCCGTGTTAGTCTCTAAGGTGCCACAAGGACTCTTCGTTGTTTTTGCTGATACAGACGAACAAATTTATTTGGGCATAAGCTTTCGTGGGCTAGAACCCACTTCATCAGATGCATGGAGTGAAAAATACAGGAGCAGGTATAAATACATGAAAAGATGTGAGTTGCATGACCAAGTGTGAGGTCAGTTTAACAAGACAATCAATTAACAGCAGGATACCAAGGGAGAAAAAATAACTTTTGAAGTGGTAACGAGTGGCCCATTTCAGACAGTTGACAAGACAGTTTGAGTAACAGTAGGGAGAAATTACCAAGGTTTCAACAATTTCCACCCCACCATCAACCTCAGCCTGGACCAGTCCACACAAGAGGTCCACTTCCTAGACACTACAGCACTAATAAGAGATGGTCACATAAGCACCACATTATACCGGAAACCTACTGACCGGTATACTTACCTGCGTGCATCCAGCTTTCATCCAGACCACATCACACGATCCACTGTCTACAGCCAAGCTCTGCAATACAACTGCATTTGCTCCGGTCCCTCAGACAGAGACAAACACCTACAGGATCTCTATCAATTGTTCTTAAAACTACAATAACCACCTGGTAAGCGAAGAAACAGATTGACAGAGCCAGAAGGGTACCCAAAAGTCACCTACTACAAGATAGGCCCAACAAAGAAAGTAACAGAACACCCCTAGCTGTCACCTGCAGCCCCCAACTAAAACCTCTCCAGCTCATCATCAAGGATCACAGCCTATCCTGAAGGATGATCCCTCGCTCTCACAGACCCTGGGGAACAGGCCAGTCCTCGCTTATAGACAGTCTCCCAACCTGAAGCAAATACCAGCAACTACACCACACACACAAACACCAAGCCAGGAACCAAACCCTGCAACAAACCCCAGAGTGCTAACTCTGTCCACATATCTATTCGAGGGACACCATCATAGGACCTAACCAAATCAGCCACACCATCAGAGGCTCATTCACCTGCACATCTTCCAATGTGATATATGCCAGCAATGCCCCTCTGCCATGTACATTGGCCAAATCAGACAGTCTCTATGCAAAAGAATAAATGGACATACATCTGACATCAGGAACCATAACGTTCAAAAACCAGTAGGAGAACACTTCAATCTCCTTGGTCACTCAATAATAGACCTAAAAGTGGCAATTCTTCAACAAAAAAATTTCAAGAACAGACTCCAACGTGAAACTGCAGAACTGGAATTAATTTGCAAACTGGACACCATCAGATTAGGCCTGAATAAAGACTGGGAGTGGTTGGGTCATTAAAAAACCTAAACCTAATTTCCCCAATACTAATTTTCCCCTAATTTTGTCAACTGTCCTCCGCAGTGGTAGCAACTGGCTCAATGGCCCTTCTGGACACTGGGCCTACCACCAAACCTGTCGGTAGCTTTGGCGGCTCGAGTCCTTCCATCATTGACTCCGTCTGCAAGGGCAGGAGATGGGTATGCAGGTCGTCACTGAGACCACTGCGGGACCCAGTACAGGGGCTGGTACCAAGGTGGGTGAGGGCCCGGGAACCAGCACCACCCTGGCACCTCACAAGTCGTCTCGACACAGGGGGATCCCTAGAAATCAGAGGGGGAGGAAGACCCGTTGCCCCCACAGGCATCATCCTCATCCTCCCTGCATTAAGTGGTGGTGGACACTTCCACCACACTGCCTGCTATGGACAGCAGAGCACACCAGGAGCTGCTCAGAAGGATGGCTCAAAACCTAAACATGCAGGCGGAGGTGGTCTCAGGGGAGACAGACCCTATGGTGGACATTCTGGTCGCTGAAGGCCCTTCAAGGGTGGTTTTGCCCCTCATTAAAACTATCCAGAACACCACTAAGGTGCTGTGCCAAACACCTGTCTTTTTCCCCCCATGGTGAAAGGGGTAGAGAGGAAATATTTTGTACCGTCCAAGACGTACGAGCATTTGTTTACCACTCTCAGTCGGGTACTCTGGTGGTGAGGGTGGCCAACCAGAAAGAAAGACAGGGACAACTGGGGCTGACCCCTAAGTCCAGAGTGGTGAAGAAGCTGGATCTCTTTGGTAGGAAGGTGTATTCTACCAGGGGGCTCCAGTTTTGCATTGCCAACTAGCAGACAGTCCTTAGCTGCTATAGCTACAATTCCTGGAACATGTTTAAGTTCCAGGAACTTTTACCGGAGGATTCCCGCTCCAAATTTGTGGCTGTCCTAGAGGAGGGCAAGGTAGTTGCGAGGACCTCCTTACAGGCCTCCCTGGACTTGGCAACTTGGTCCATGACAACTGAGATGGAGCCATGAGACGCAGCTCATTGCTTCAAGTCTTAGGAATCCTGCACAAAGTCCAAAACACTATCCAGAACTTGCCTTTTGACTGTCCAGGACTGTTTTCAGAGCAAAGACACTAGGCTCCACAGCCTGAAGGACTTATGGGCAACCCTTAAGTTCCTGGGGCTTCATACGCCAGCCTCCCAGAGAAAGCCCTTCAAGCCACAACCGACCCCTTGCTTCTATTCAACTCCTCCCAGGACTATAACAGGAAGTGGGGCAGGAGTAACAGGCGGAGGCCCCCCCAGTCCTCCTCTAGTCAGGGTCGGGGTGCAGCAAAGCAGCCCTTAGCCTCTAAACCAAACTTTTGAAGGTTCACCCGGGGCAGCGCACCAGTTCAATTCCCAGTTCCTTCTCCTCCCTTTGTGAGTCGTCTATCCCACGTCTACCATGCCTGGGCTCAAATCACCTCAGACCAATGGGTCTTGAGCATGGTAGAATTGGGATATTTTCTCCAATTCTGTTCCCACCACCTTCCCCATCCCTCTTCAGGGACCTTTCTCACAAGCAACTTCTAGTGCAGGAGGTGCAAACGCTCCTACAACTCAGGGCGGTGGAGGAGGTCCCTGTAGAGTTATAGAGCAGTGGGTTCTAGTCCCGATATTTCCTAATCCTCAAGGCCCACAGTGGCCCCAAGCCTATTTTAGACATGTGAAACCTAAACACATTCATGAAGTTAAGGTTCCGCAAGGTCTCCCTAGCTTCCATTGTTCCCTCCCTGGATCCGGGGGACTGGTACGCTGCCCTCGACTTGAAGGACTCATACTTTCACATGTCCATAATTCCATCCCACAGATGGTTCCTCTGTTTTGTGGTCAGCAACGCACACTATCAGTTTACGATCCTTTTGGTGGCCCATTGGATGTTCACCAAGTGCATGGGGATCATGGCAGCCTTCCTATGGAAGCAGCAAGTGCAAGTATTTCTGTGCCTAGACAACTGGCTGATCAGGGGCCGATCCTGGGCCCAAGTGGAGTACCACGTGAGCCTGGTGCAGATATTATTCCACAGGCTCAGCCTCATTCTGAACGTGGCAAAGTCAACCATAACCCCCACTCAAAGGACAGAATTAATTGGAGCTCTCCTGGACTCCAGTCAGGCCAGAGCATTCCTCCCGGAATCTCGCTTCCTCGCCATGAGCACCATCATAGAAGATCTCGGACAATTCCCCACTGCCTCAGTGTGGAATTGCCTGAAACTGCTCGGGCATATGGTTGATATGTGATATAGTATGCTAGGCTGCGGCTCCAACCCCTTCAGGCTTGGCTAGCCCAAGTGTACAGGCCGAACCGAGACCGCCTAGACAAACTGGTCACACTCATTCCCTGAGTCCCTCCTGTGGTGGCTTCACCCGCATGCAGTATGTGTGGGAATACTCTTCTCCAGATATCAGCATTCGTTGTCCCTAGTCACAGATGTGTCTGGGATAAGGGGCGCACCCAGGAAGGCTCAGGACTCAAGGTCTTTGGTCCCAGGCAGAACTTTCGCTGCACATCAACGTCAGGGAGCTGTGTGTGGTTTGCCTCACTTGCCAGACGTTTCAAACCCATCTACAGGGCAGATGTGTATCAGTATTGACTGACTACCACAGTGATGTTCTGTATAAACAGAGTGGTGCTCGCTCTTTTCTCCCCTGCGTTAGGAAGCCCTCAGGCTGTGGGACCTCTACATCGCCCACTCAATACACTTGGAGGCATCGTACCTTCCGGGCTCACAGAACGAACTGGCCGATCACCTCAGCAGATCCTTTCACGGCCATGAGTGGTCTCCCCTGAATGTCACGATCAACATCTTCCAAAGGTGGACGCTTCCCCAGATAGACCTGTTCGTGACAGGGTGCTATGGGAAGTGTCAGCAATTCTGCTCCTTCCCAAGTGAGCCCAGGCTGTGATTCAGGGACGTCCTTCTCCTTCCTTGGAAGGGGCACTTGCTGTATGCATTCCCGCCTTTCCCGCCCCTCCTCAAGGTCCGAGAAGAGGAAGCACCAGTAATCTTGATAGCACCAGTGTGGCCACATCAGCACTGATTCAGCACACTGCTAGACCTGTCGGTGGACACGTCTATAACTCTGCCCCTCATCCCAGACTTGATCATGCAGGACCACAGCCACCTCCAGCATTCCAGTTTGGAGTCTCTCCACCTCACGGCATGGAAACTCCATAGCTAAACATGCTCTGTACTTTATCTTTCTTGGAAGGTGGTGTTCCTAGTGGCTATAACTTCAGCCAGGAGGGTGTCTAAGCTCCTTTATACTGTCTTCGATAAAGACACAGTGCAGTTGCAGCCAAACCTAGTTTTCCTTCTGAAGGTGGTTTTGCAGTTTCACACAAATTAGAACATTTTTCTTCCAGTGTTTTTCCCTCATCTGCATGCCAGTAACCGAAAATGCATGCTCCATTCCCTAGATGTCAGAGGAGCGTTAGCCTTTTACATTTAGCGGAGTAAGCCATTTCGAAAATTGACATAGCTCTTTATTGGATTTCCGAGCAAACAAAAGGGCTCACGGTGTTGTCCCAAAGGATCTCTTCATGGATCATGGCTTGTATCAGGGCATGCTATGACCTAGCAAAGATACTGGCCCCAGCATTAACAGCACATTCCACAAGAGCACAAGCTTCATTGGCAGCGTTCCTGCCACAGGTTCCTATTCAAGACATCTGCCGGGCGGTGACATGATCGTCTGATCACACCTTTCCGTCGCACTATGCCATAACACAGCATGCTAGAGATGTTGCCACGTTTTGCAGAGGCGCTACAGTCTGTGACTTGGTCTACTCCAACCCCTCCTCCTACGGATTACGTGAGAGTTATCTACTTGGAATGGACATGAGCAATCACTTGAAGAAAAACTGGTACCTACCTTTCGTAACTTTTCTTCGAGACGTGTTGCTCATGTCCATTCCGAGACCCACCCGCCTCGCCTCTGTCAGAGTATCCGGCAAGAAGGAACTGAAGAGGCGGCAGGTTGGCAGGGCCCTATATACACAGCCATGAAGGTGTGACTCCAGGGGGCTCCACAGCTGAACCGACGGGTACTGCTAAGGGGAAAAACCTTCCAGCGACTGCATGTGGTGCACATACACCTGCTTAGAATGGACATGAGCAACACATCTTGAAGAACAACAGTTTATGAAAGGAAGGTAACCATTTTTTTTTCTTTTTGCTGTGGAAAAAGTAACGCAAAATGATACCACATTTCTTAACAGTTTTTATGAATTTTATTACCATACGGATTTAAAATGAGAGAGACTTACTTGAAGCTGGTGAATGCCCAAACGCACCAGGAACATTTTTAAACATAGTTGTTTAAATGGACCTGTTCCATTTTTTATGTCAACAAAAGAGCTCTTCTGCAAGATCATACCTTTTTAGCTTTACAAAACTTAAAGAATACATTGGTCAGTGGCATCAGAAGAACTTCTAGCAGATTTGCCAAGTTGTAACAGCCACATTTAATGTAATGTTAACATTTCTGAGTAGTCAAACAGTTGCTGCAGCCAGTGTGTTCACTATATTGTCATCATTCTTTGTGAAACAGTGTATTTGCTTTTTCTTATCCAGTTCATAAAAACTAAGGATAGTCATGTAGCGAGAGCTAGCTAAGGTTGCGCTGTTTTTATATTTAAAACTCTTCCCTCAGATACTGAAAACTTAGGAAATAAACTATTAAGGTCAACAACCACACTTTTGTTTCTCTCCCTACACCTATTTAAAACTTACCAACTCTTATGTCTTACTTTAATTCTTCCACAATAACATTTTTCACACCAAAATGAATGAATAACCATTCAACCTTATATATTATGCATATAAGAACATGTATAGAAAAAGCTTTTCCCCCTAAGAAACCCAAAAAGATAATCACTGTAAAAGGGCATATTTTTAATGTGTTCTGTGTATGTTGGATGCATCATGTATGTAACTCATTGTTCAAGGAATTCAAGCTTTTTCTGTTTTCAGGTCCTAAATAACCCCCCCCCCCCCCAAAAAATGATACAACTTGAGCATGTTCTGTAGACCATCTACTTTATCTGATATTTTTCATTGCTTTAGCCTTAATTAAAATAGCATTTTATGCATGTTCTCATTTTTTGTTCTCCCATAAGCATGAATCAGCTTGTTGCACTTATTTGCTATATACAGTTGTACAGTCCTTAGAACCCTAATTGTCACTAAAAATTTCCTAATATTTGCTGAGTTATTACTTAGAAGTTCTGACAGTTCTCTGCTACTTAATGGCGTGAAACCAAAAGCAGACCTGAATGTCTCCTGGCTAGTGCAAGCTTTGCGGTAACCTAATGAGGTTTACATGTGTCTTCCTTAAAAAACGTGGGAAAAATGAAAGCAACCTACCTACCACTAAAAGCAGTTCACCATCATGGACTACTTACCATTACATAGTTCCCCTTTGGTCAGTCAATTTTTTTAAATGGAAAGGCTAAGAAGGAGAAAATACCTTTTTTTCCAGGTCAGGGTGGAGGAGGTAATATCTGTTATTGGACCAACTTCTGATTGTGAAAGAGACAAGCTTTTGAGCTACACAGTTTTTCTTCAGGACCGGGAAAGGTACTCAGATTGTCACCAGCTAAATATCAGGTGGAACAGGTTATCAGTTTGGTAGACTTATTAAAAATAGCCTTTCAAAATAGGTACTAATAAAAGGTTTATGAAGTCTGGTGTCTAGTTTGTACCAGATGCCCTTTTTAGCTAACTTTTTGTGTCTCTCTTACCCTTAAAACATGAATTGTCACACTATGGCTGCATTTCTACAGATATAAGGAAGAGCTGAGTTACTGCTTTTTACCATTGCATGAAAAAAATAAAAGAAAAATAACTCTTTCCAGCTGGGTAAACTACAACTTTTTAGAAAGTGAGCATGCTGTAATCAGAGGCATGATGTTCTCTTCATGCACTGATTTCTTGCACAACTTGACTGAAAGCTAAAACTTCTAGCAAGACTATGTCTGGCTACCCAAACACCTTCCCAATTGCTGATGTATCTCCTGCAGACTCCCTAAGATCTGATTCTTATGAACTTTGAGTCAGGGGATCAAAGGCCTCCAACAGACTCTAGGCTAAGATTTAGGCACATTTTTGTGGTATCTCCCACCTTGACCTCAGTCCCTATGCATGCAACATGACCCCATTAGAATCCATGGGTATTTCATCATGAAGGCGAGCCCTCTCCACTTCTGTCCAGGGGTGGGACCACCTGACCTGTTCCTTCTCTGGAAGGGTTACAATTGTTTAAGTGACTACACATCAAAGTGAGTATATTGGGGAGTTATCAGACAAAGAACATCTTCCCAGGAAGGAAAATACTATGCCAGCTGCCATCCTATCATAATCCCCATCATATTAGTGGGACATCTATGTAATCTGAGCCAGATAACTACAAGAGTCTTCAAGACTTGGGCTGCACGAAGTAGCAGAATCTCTTAAAATACTGCTTGAGGTGTTGCAGGTAAGCTCTTGCAAGCTCTTGGATGTACACCATACATCTGTGCCTAGTCACCTAGTGCTACCTATCAATGAAGCCTTGTTAGAGTGGCTATGGACACTGGCAAGCTCCAGTATCAGTTGCACCAACCTCTAAGAAGGCAGATAAGATGTAGCAGATACTATCGATTGGATTTGAATACACTTATACCACCCTGTGCCAAACTCCCTTGTGGTAGTGATATCCCAGAAGCAAATAACAGCGAACAAAAATGACATCATAGGCTAGAGAGCTGAAATGACTCTATTTTATTCAGCAGGAACAGCCAGTCCTTAACCCCATTGGAATTAAGGATTGCTAACTACCAAGCGCTGTTAACAAGAAGACTATTTAATCTGTCATAACATCTCAGATTTTGCTGACAATCTGCTTCAAGAATCTAAGGAGGTGTTCAAGTCTTTGATTCTACCAGAGCTCAGGCAGCAACTGCAGCTTCCTTGAGGAGAATACCCATCTCAGAAACATGCAGAGCAGCAGCTTGGGGTTCAGTCTCTATTTTGACATTTTATTCTCTAGTTTAAGCATTGAAATATGATACTTCTGTTGGTAGAGCTGTACTGCAGGCTTTGTATAGGTAGATTAGGTGGCTGCTTGTGAGTCACCAAGAGTGGCATATATGCATGGATGATCAAAGAAGAAATGGTCACTTACCTTATGGAAACTGTGCTTCTTTGAGATGTTATCCATGACCTGCCCTCCTTCCCGATACTATGGAGTTCTTTTAACACCTAGATTTTGTATTCATGAAGAAACTGAGGGGTAGCTTTGCCCAGTCTGTCTGTTATGTGCTTGATACAAGCACAATGATATTGAGAGGATATGCACAACACCAACAGACATTGCTGGCAAAAAAAATTCTGATCTCAAGCACACCATGAGTGCCTAGTTCTTATATAGCAATTATCTTTAGATCTCAAAGGTCTTTACAAAGGAGGTAAGTATTATCCCCATTTTACAGATGGGGAAACAGACACCTGAGAGGGAAGTGACTTGTCCAAGGTTGTCCAGCAGGCCAGTCATAGAGCTGGGAATTGACCCCAGGTCTCCTGAATCCCAGTCCAGTGCTCTACGCAGTAGGCTATATTGCTTCAACATCATTACTGATGATCATTGCATCAACACCATTACTTTAAGTAACAGTTACTTCCTCTCTTCAGATCCTTAAAGCAGACTTTTTAGGTATCTTTTCTTCTGCTAATCATGTTGCTTTCCCTTTCCTAAATTATTGGCTTTGTTTGTCTGGTCTACTTTGAATCCTGTCTACACTGTAAAAGCAATCCATTGTTGATAATTAAGTTTACGATTCTGTCGCAGAGGTCACGGATTCTGTGACTTTTCAGGACCTCTGTGACTTCTGCAGGAGCAGAGCTGGAGCAGCTGTCAGCCCCAAGGCCACTGGAACAGCAGCCCCAGGCCTCAAGCTGCAGCCAGGGTTGGGTCAGCCTCCCTGGGGCTGGAGCAGCAGTGGTCAGCCCCTGCCCTAGGAGCAGCTGGCCAGCGGTCGGTCCGCTTGGCCACTGGAGCAGCTGGCTGGCAGTCGGTCCCTGGGCAGCACTCCGATTGTTAGTCTTGACACCTCCTACCGACTCCCCCCCCCCCCCCCCCCCCGGGTATTTTAAGTAAAAGTCCAGATTTTTGTTTGTTGCCCCCGACCTGCCCCTGACTTTTACTAAAAATATCTGGGACAGAATCTTAACCTTATTGATAATAGTTGTTAACAAACAGGTGCAGGTGAATATAAGTTGGCTGCAAGTGTAAACAGGGACAAACTACATTCTGCACCGTTTCAGAAATTGCCGTATGGAGTTTGACTAACTTGTATGTCCTGCATTTCTGCTAATTGAGATACTCTCTGACTTGCATTTGGTATTGAACCCATGGATCAGGGAGTGATGGATCTATTCTTCTTTTAGCATGGGGACCCCAGGAATGGATCTATTTGCACTAACCTGAACAAGAAACTACAGGTCTTTTCTGCAGCAAGGTCCTCACCAAGTTTGAGAGAGAGAGAAAGTTTTAGTGAAAGTGCTATCCCCAACCTTTCTCAATAGTGTGTCTCATTCCTGCTGCAGATGGTGGTGGTGGATCCCAGGAAGCTTTGTCATGATTTTATGAATATCCCACAAGAAAAGGAGGCTTTTTAATTGGGGGGTGAGGGTGTTTGGTAGTGCCAAGAGGACAAAGGGCTGTAGAGACAGTAGTCGACCTTTAAACTAGTTCATGGCAGGTAGAAATTGCTGCCAAACTAACGTATAGAATGTGTGTTTAACCAGACTCAGACAAGTTATGGTAATCCAGTAGCTGGGAGTCATGGGGCGCTTAAGGAATCCCTGGGGGCCTGATATTGATACTTTACTGTTTAGGTAATAATAAGTTGTCATAAATATAAAGGGAAGGGTAAACTCCTTTAAAATCCCTCCTGGCCAGAGGAAAAATCCTCTCACCTGTAAAGGGTTGTTAAGCTAAAGGTAACCTCGCTGGCACCTGACCAAAATGACCAATGAGGAGACAAGATACTTTCAAAAGCTGGGAGGAGGGAGAGAAACAAAGGGTCTGTGTGTCTGTCTATATGCTGCTTTTGCTGGGGATAGACCAGGAATGGAGTCTTAGAACTTTTAGTAAGTAATCTAGCTAGGTATGTGTTAGATTATGATTTCTTTAAATGGCTGAGAAAAGAATTGTGCTGAATAGAATGACTATTTCTGTCTGTGTGTCTTTTTTGTAACTTAAGGTTTTGCCTAGAGGGATTCTCTATGTTTTGAATCTAATTACCCTGTAAGGTATTTACCATCCTGATTTTACAGGGGTGATTCCTTTACTTCTATCTACTTCTATTTCTATTAAAAGTCGTCTTGTAAGAAAACTGAATGCTTTTTCATTGTTCTCAGATCCAAGGGTTTGGGTCTGTGGTCACCTATGCAAATTGATGAGGATTTTTACCAAACCTTTTCCAGGAAGTGGGGTGCAAGGGTTGGGAGGATTTTGGGGGGAAAGACGTGTCCAAACTACGTTTCCCAATAAACCCAGTTAGTTTGGTGGTGACAGTGGTTATTCCAAGGACAAAGGATAAAATTAATTTGTACCTTGGGGAAGTTTAACCTAAGCTGGTAAAAGTAAGCTTAGGAGGTTTTCATGCAGGTCCCCACATCTGTACCCTAGAGTTCAGAGGGGGGGAGGAACCTTGACATAAGTTCTTTCAGTAGGCTGCTTCTGAGAAATCAAAAGGACTTGGGTATAGCTATGGCTCGGAAGGCCTGCTGTTAGAAGTTCATATCACATCTTGTACTGTCAGAGGTAGAACACCTTGAACTGTGAATCTCGGATATATTTAAATATAAGATGTATGTAAGGCACATGCATAAGCATTAATGCTTAATTTCCCTTTGCTACAGAGCCTGAACAGATAGCCCTAATTACAGTACCGTACATGAAACTTTTATATTGACTGTGTCTTGATAGCTTCATGTTTAGCTAGAGCTGCTTCTTTCTAACAGGAAGAATACACTATGTCTTCTTTCCTTTACCGGTTGGTCTACACTACGCAGTTAGGTCGACATAAGGCAGCTTATGTTGACATAGTTATGTCAGTGTCTACATTACACCGTTCCTCCCGATGATGTAAGTGCCCAACTACAGCAACATAATAACTCCACCTCCACGAGAGGCGTAAGGTTTTTGTTGTACTTAGGGTGGTGCAGTGTCTAAGTAGACACTGCATCCCTTACATCAGCTGTCATGTCAATTTCATGGCAGGAAATTTCAGGAGCTGTGAAATTGACAAGAAAGCCAGGCAGCTAGAGCCCAGCTGTCTCCCAGCCTCCTGGAGAGCTGGGCGGCTCCAGATCCCACTCCCCACGGGGAGCCAGGCAGCCTTGTAAATTGTGCAGCTCAGTGAGCCATGAAGTTGACAAGGCTGCCCCAGGGCATAGCTTCAGAAGGATGGGCTCAGAGGTGGGTCGTTCACATGCCCATCACCCAAGTATTTCCTAGGAAATCCACTTCACACGTTTTGTTCCAAAAATTGTTTGAAGTTACTAATACTTCCAAGAGATTGCATTAGTAAGGGCATGCCTTCACTGGCCACGTTAAACCCTTTAACATGGCTTGTGTAGTCGCAGCACAGCGCTGGGAGATTAAAAAAACACCTCCACAAGAGGTGTAGCTACCAGCGCTGGTGCACTGTCTATACTGGCACGTTACAGCGCTTAAACTTGCAGTTCTCGGGGGTGTTTTTTCAGAGATATTAAATTTAGAGGATCCCAGAGATATTAAATTTAGGGTTTTGTCTATGATTTGGTAGGAAATTGACATAATTGTCGCAGTGTTAACATAGGTGGTCCTAATTTCAAACTGAATTTTTAAAAGGTGAGTTTTTAATAATAAATCTGTTTGATTTAAATTAAATGCATCTGAATAATCAAAGATCTCTTGCTCCTCAGCGGAACTTCAAAAATTGAGGGAGGGAAACAGACTGAATAACTTGTAAATGTCTTTCTACTGATCTGTGTCCCTTCCCCCATCATATTGACTATAAAAGGTATTTCCTCTCTCCCTTCTTTTTATTATTTGCATTATTGTAGTGCCTAGGAACTTCATCATGGACCAGGAGCTCATTGAATTAAGTACTGTACAAACCCTGAATAAAAAGACAGACCTTGAAAAAGTGATGTTAATAATATGTGCCAGTGTAGTACTTCTAAGTGTGTTAAAGATTCATATTAATATTAAGCAACAAAATTATGTTTTGATTCTTGCGGTTATTTCATTGGAGTGAAAGCAAGCCATGGTGAATGTTGTATAACTCCTGATATATGAATTTATACATAGAGCCTGCAATTTGAAATGTGTGTTTTACTTTACATGATAGAGACCTGTAGGTTATTGGAAATTTTCCCAGTGGACCACCACGTCCTGTCCTATTTTTTTTGTCTACAAACGTAAAGCTCCGCCTGAGGTGAAACTCTGATTGGAGAGTAGTGTGATATGAGCAGAAGTGACTGAGCCACCTGAAGGCCCTCTTAAAAAAATAAAAAATAAAAAATCTTTTGAGATTATGGGAGCAACGCCATATAAAAAAGAGCAAAAGCTTAGTGATCAGTCCTTAGTTTGAACTTTAATTGCATTCTTGATACAATGTGGGTAAATGTTTATGAGAAAGAAAGGATAAGGTTACTTACAGGGTAGTGTGGTGCCTCATAAAATATTTTAGCACTATTAAGAAGAGACTTATCTCTATTTAAAGGACCTCAGACAGACTTTTTTTTTTTTTTTTTTTTACTGTTTCCTTTAAGGAAGAAACATGGATATAGTAAAATTGACTTTTTTTTCTGCTCATCATTTGGTTGCAGATCCCAAAATGGTAGTACAACAAAACACCCTTAGAAATTATTAACAGTGTAAAAACATTTCCACAATTTTTTTTGTTTTCAGGATTTTTCCCAAAATTGTAAGGAACAATGGGACCAAGTCAAGAAACTATCTCAATGTGTACCTCAAATATGGGAGAATTGTGGAAAACTTTAAAAAAACTGTTTATAAAGGGACACTTCTGTTGTTTGTTTTTGAATGTCTCATTTTTGCAAATTCCATTTTCTGAAAAATATCCTTTAAATAGTGTCCTGAATTTAAAAAAATGAAATCCTTGATTATTTTTAAGACATTATTCTCTTATAGTTATCACTCATGAGGAATGCACTGAATGCATCTGATGAAGTGAGCTGTAGCTCACGAAAGCTTATGCTCAAATAAATTTGTTAGTCTCTATGGTGGCACAAGTACTCCTTTTTCTTTTTACTCATGAGGAAGGGACTCGCAAGGACTGAGGCCAAACCCTTTCACATAACCTCATATTCATAAAGGAGAAATTTGGCATCTTCTTCAAGTTTTCTCCCTATTTCCCTACAAACATAAATCTGAAAATGATACCTTTCAACCCTGGTAATTAATTGATTTTATATCTGCCACTCATCTCCGCATCTGCCATTAGGTTCTAGGCGATGCTGCAGGATATCAGTTTACCAAACATTTTAGGGTACAAGACAGTTTGTTTGGAATGTAACTAAAGAATAATCTTGCTTAAATCCTTAGGCCAGCCTGTGCATAGTGAGGTAATGATGGTGGATAGACTTTAGTTATGTTAGACCTGATTAAAAGAAATTAAGGATGGCTGTGCTTATTTAAAATTTTCAGATCTCCCTGAGGCAGGGCCTAAGCCAGCTATACTTGTTAGGCTGATCCATGAGTACACCTGCTATTTTTGTGGTAGCTACTTCAGTGGCAACTCCTTTCTTGTATACCTTATGAGAGCTTCCAAGAGCACATAGGGTCCACACCTTATAGAGCCTGCTACCCCACCCTTCATGCCAGTGCACAAGGAGAAAAAGAGATGACAGGTTGTTGCTGCAGTGAGTGGGATTCCTGCTCCGTGCCGATTTCTCCAAATAGTTCCTACCTGCTCAGCTTCATGCATGAGATTGAAAGTCAGGTACTGGGAAGGCCCATGCTATTCTCTCCACTGTCCCCCAAAACCAGTTTGGGAAGATTGTTAGAAGTTAGAAGACTTGCCAAATCATCTCAAGTATCGAAGTATCATTCTGCAATCCAGCCACCCATCCTGTCACTAGAGAGGAACCACTCACCACCCCACAGCCATAAGCTGCAATATGCTCCCTCTTCCGCAACTGCTGCTAGTTGAGGCTGCAGGATACGTGCTTGCTGCCACTGCCACCACCACTTCTACTATGAAGAAAAGCTGCTAAATATGTTAATGACCTAGAACTCTATGAACTTCTGGGAAAGGGGAATCATGGGAGATAAAGATGGGTAGGAGCAAAAGACTGATGCTAGTGGCAATGGAAAAAATATTAAGATAGATGAATTTTGTAGGGGTAGGTTGGGGGATAGTCTATCAAGGGAGCATCACTTGTATCACTGGTTATTGTGGAAATTTTTTGATGGAGTCTTGCTGAAATTTTGGTAGCATTTCATTTTTTAAGGCTCAGCAAAAGGAGAGAGATTTACATAAAGCATAACTGATTACAAGTTAAACTGTACACAAATGCTGTCAAATCAACAAAATAAACTAAAAGGAGAGGGAAGGCAATTTCCCCCACTGATTTATTTTAGTTAATCTTAGGTGTTACTTGGATGTACATATTCTGATGTATGATTTTTCAAGTTGACAATATCACAGAAATGTTTTACTTTGATTTTACGGTAGACTAAATTAACAGGGGCAAAGATGCTGTTAGGGAATGGAATATTGAAAAGACAGAAAATAAAGCGTTTATCTTTTAGGACTTTTAGCAAAACATTAATCTCTCTTTCTTTCAATGTGTGGCAGGTTAATATTTGGTATACTAGCTATGGTCTCTAGTATGATCTTTTCAAACAAAGTGTAATTATTTTTCTGGAATTGACGACAATAATTTAATTTAATTTTTATAGAACATGCACTTTCCTGCACTGTCAGAGAAATTTAAAAATAGTGCTCACCCAGTACGATAAGATAACCTTTTGTTACCTGTCACTAGCTGTTTGAAATCTTTAAAAAGTTGCTGTGGAGTTAAACTTGGAGGTGGGAGTAGAAGGATAGAAGAGAAAAAATGTGACTGCAGTTTTTTCAAACTTTGAGTGGTAGGGGATATAGTGAAGTTACAAGTGGTGACCGATTAAGTATTTGAAATACTTTTGAGGGACAAATTAAAAAATGTTGAGATTTACTGCCTCAAGCAGTTTCAGTTGAGTCACTCTGATGTTTAATCAGATTTATTTTATAATCTAGTACAGATTACTACAAGAATATCACCATTAAGAAATATTTGTCTGATTCTTAAGAACAGCAGATCATTTATAGTACAGATGTGATTATGTCAGTAGTGATCTAGCTTAATAAGTAATTCCAATAGTGCTGTAAATGTCTGGCTGATTTTCTTTTGAATTAAGAAAATGTAGGCAGAAAGATGAATATTTGTTCCACTAGCAACTTTACAAAGTTATTCTTAAGGTGGAATTTTCCTTTAATCAGAATGATCTTGAGTTACAGCAAACAAGTGGCTTTAAAAAACAAAACAAAAAACCTTCATATCCCCACCCCACCCTCCAAAGTAGAATTTAATGCCTGGAAGTAGACATACTTGTTACATGGAGCACACTGGCCTACCTCTTTTCCCCTTCATGCTTCTGGCTGTAACTTCACAAATTAAAAGAAAAGGAGTACTAGTGGCACCTTAGAGACTAACAAATTTATTTGAGCATAAGCTTTCGTAAGCTACAGCTCACTTCATCGGAAGCATTCAGACTTACACGGCTGCTACTCTGAAACCTGTTCACAAGTTAAGAATCCACAACTCCAGCTTTCCACACAGACAGAAAACATCGTGGGAACCTATTACCTTTCTAGCAATAAAAGATCTTCTGTGAGTGTGTGTGATTACATATATGAAATAAAAATATGCTATTTTAAACTGAGACTTGCTAGTCATGATTTTTAGCTTTGTCTGGTAGCATTTAGCAGTGTATTAAGCTGAAATGCACAAAGGCACTTTTAAGGTGCAGTGAGTGTCCACATGGGGAATTCGTGAAAAGTAGATAGCAAGCTAAGGTGTGAATTAATGGCATACTGACACTAACTTCCTGAGTAGACAAGCCCTAGGAAGCAATCTGAAAAATGTGGTGACACCTCTTCTGGTCAGTATTTACTACTACTGCAGAAATTCCAGTTTAATCAACTGTGATCGTTGTCTCCAATGTGTAAATATCATTCCAGATCATGTATTTAAGAAGTTGGGGGAGGAGGAAAATATCATAGGCTGCAAGTACCTAAAGCAGTTCAGTATGGGATTTACCTTTATTGACTTGTTCGTAATGCTGTCTGATGATCGAGCATGATTTTTTAAAAAATCATCTACTCTGTCCCCCCGTGAACAATACAGCCTGGGAAACTTTTAAGAAACATGTTTTATCAGGACAGTAATATGAATTTAGGAGAGTTGATCAATATTAAAGAATGTTTATAGTTTGACTTCTTTGCTAGAATTGTGAGTGCTATGAATTACTTTAAAAAAATTATGTTCATGCTCAGGTGGACTTTAAGAACATTTGAATATAAGTTGTATAGGTAAATATAAATTTAAATAAATTTTGAAGTTCACGTCTACAACATCCACATGGAGCAGTTACGGTGAAACAGTCTGGTGTGTGCTACAGTTCACATCCTCATCGTTCAAACTGCAAGGCAGAGTAGACATGTCCATGGTTGTGTTATAATGTGTTTAAAACATTATACATCTGTTCAGCGATCTAAAGATAATTGGTCAAATTGTCTAACCCCCTCTACCTTTTTCTGTGCCTCAAACATATCTGTAAATGTTTGTGAGGCTTTGTTGACTAAACAGCCATTTGTGTGAGCTTCATTTTTCCTTTGTCCAACATTCCCATCAGCTGTTAGTTTTTAGATTATTGTTCCCGTTTTAGAGATTTGCTGATTCAGAGGGTGATATTTTTTCAGGAGATGGTTTTCTGTCATACAGAATGGATAAAACTTGATGACAAAAAAAATCAAAACAGATTTTTAAGTTTTAAACTGATTTTTATTTATTTTTGTTCTTAAGAATAAACCGATATAAATTTGAAATTAACAACTATATTTTAAGGCCTAAATTTCCTGTAATCTATTAAAATAAATTTAAATAAAAAAATTAAGCAGGACATGTTTGCTGAAGTTTTAAAGAAAGTCAAACCACTGAGCTGGTGACTAAGCACCTGAAACTGGAGTTTCAGGGAGAATGTTTCTTCATTTTAGTTTATTAAGCTATTATAGTTCAGTTCAACGACTAGTTCATTCTGAGTTGAGAAACCAATTGGGAGTTGAGTTGATAAAGCAGCAAGGCTTGTTTTCCTCTTCCAATCAGAATTAAAAACGAGGTGTGAGAGGATGAGATCTAATTGTTATAAAATCTTGAAGGACTTGGAGACCAGAAGTGATCACTTCAATCAGTAACTACAAATAATATTTCCTTTGTTTAATAACTAAGTTAGTTTTAAATACAAAACATGTTTTGATAAACTTTCCAGCACATTTAAGGTAGTCATCTGTAACTAATGAAAAATTAATTGCTGTTTTTGCACATTTTAAATTGAATTCCAGTTTCTATCCTGACAAATCTTGACACAAATCACCAATAAAAAATGCATCATTCACTATTTTGTAATATAAAAAGGTAAAAATTGAGAATCTGAATAAATGTATGTTATATACATTTATTTAAGCAATTATATATAATGTATCTTCCTAGTTTACAAAAAGAATTACCAAATTTTGTGTAAAAGCTATATTTAGTTAAAACATGTTTATTCTCAGTGATTACCAGTCACTAAGACTTGACTTTACTGTTTAGTTATTTTACTAAAGAACAAATTCAAAACAGAATTAAAATAAATCATTTAAATCAAGGTTTCCTGCCTGCTGATTTTAAATCATGATTAAAATTGGTGATTTAAATCACTTTGAATTTAATCTATCTATGCTGCCGTCATACGATTGTTAGATTCCATTTTTTGTCATTTGCTGTCTTGAAGTTGCAGATAAACAATTAAAAGATAAATTTTAGTTCTGGTGATCACTCCCTGACTTCACTTATTCAGGTTTATTATTATTTATTATTATTAACATCAGTAAACTTTGTACTTTTTTGTATCTAGCATTCCTCTGTGAATTATTGTATGCTCCCTTAAATTGTTTTTGCTGGCTGTATTTGGACCCAAGCAATTTACAGAACTCTGTCGAAAGTACTATACTGTACTTTACAGTACTATATTTTTAATTACAGGGGATAATTACAGGGGGTCGTCAGGCTTGATGTCGATCCAGGAGACGGAGGTGACAGAGAGCGAGTAGTAAACGAAGTGGTTGGCTCTGGTTCAGCTCGAGAAGTTGATTCCATAGGCTCATCTGCTGCTGGTTGTTTTTCCTTGAAAAACATGGTGATTGGCAACCGTCGCTGTTGTCTCTTGAGCTGCTCAAACATTTCTTGATACAGTCTCAAATAGTCTGTAATACTACGTGTAACTTTTGAGGCTTCGTTCCATAGAGGGATTGTATTCAGAAATTAAATCATTCAAGTGTTTCGCTGCTTGGAACACTTCAGCAAATTTATGAAAATTCCAACTTGCTGGCTCTTCCTGGTCGTTGTCTTCATCTTCTGTAGATGATTTTATCAGTTCCTCTAACTCGTTTGTTAGTCAGTGTTTCTCCATGGCTCTCAATTAATTCTTCAATTTCTTCCTCAAGGATGTCGATGAAGCCATCACCACCCACTTGCCTGTCCACCTGAACAATGCGTTTCACTTCTTTGTCAATGGTCGGGAAACCCTTAAAATCATTCACACATTCTTTCCATAGGTTTCGCCAACATGCATTGACTGTTTCAGGCTTGATTGCATCCATTGCCTGCTTAATATAAGTGATGCAATTGGCAAAGTTGAAGGACTTCCAACACTCCATCACATTAAGATTGGGATCAGCATCCATAGCGCTACGTATCCGTGAGAACATAAGCCTCATGTACGTGGCCTTGAAACAGTGAATCATGCCTTGGTCGAGAGGATGGAGGTGGTATTGGGGAGGAGAAAAACTATTTCAACGTCATTATGCGCAAACTGGAGTCCCGCAGGGTAGCCAGGAGCATTGTCTATGATAAGCAATACTTTAAAGTCAAGTCCTTTCTCTTCGAGGTACCGCTTGACCTCCGGAATGAAACACTTGTGGAACCAATCCAGAAATAATGCTGCTGTCACCTAAGCCTTTTTATTTGATTGCCAAAACACAGGCAGGAGATTTTTGTTCTTGGGGCACGGGGATTTGCAGCCCTGTAGAGCAAGCTCGGCTTTATTAAATACCCAGCTCCATTGTCCCAAAACAACACAGTCACACGGTCTTTAGCTGCTTTGAAGCCAGGGGCTTGTCTTTCTGATTTTGAAATCTAAGTGCGGTTGGGCATTTTTTTTCCAAAAGAGCCCAGTCTTGTCAGCATTAAAAACTTGTTCTGGAAGATATCCCTTTTCTTTAATTTATTTTAATTTTCTATGATTTTCTTTAATTGTTTGGGGTAGGCTTTTGCTGCCTCTTCTTTGGCAGATGCAGCTTCACCAGTAGTCTGCACGTTTTTGGGGTTGAAGCTGTTCCTAAAACTGTTAAGCCAGCCTTGGCTGGCTTTGAATTCCTTCTCATCAGATGGCTGTCCCTCTTCTGCGGGAGGTTTGAACAGCACATAGAGGCTAAGAGCCTTTTCTCTCAATGTGTTGCCATCGATAGGCCATAAGTTTAATGTCTCTTCAGTCTTCACAAAAGTCTTATCACACTCCTGGCTCATCTTATCACGCTCCTGGCTCGTCACCTTAGCAGTTATTGAAGCACTTGATGCCACGGCTTGACGAATTTCTCTCTCTCAAATCTTGATGGCATGGATGCTAGATTCGTTGCGGCCATATTTACGCACCATGTTGGAGACCGACATACCGTCTCTCAAAGTCCAACACAGCCAGTTTTTCCTCCAGCATTGGAACAGATCACTGTTTCTTTGGCTGAGCACCAGATGAAGTAGTTGGCTTGCGTTTAGGGGCCATGTTGTACAAAAAATACGTATCTTTAAACACTGGAATCACACTCAGCATGGCGAGATGCTCACACTATGAGAGGCATGAAGGAACTGAGAGTGACTAAGGAAACAGCAGAGTCACGTCTCCCATCTCACGCTCACTCCAGGGCATACGCTCATTGAGTGGAATGGTGGGCAGAGTCGCCCGCACTATTTACAGGTATCTTGTTTTGTTTTGTTTTGTTTTTTGTCGAGCACGTATAATTGAATTCGCGTAAGTTAAATGCACGTATGATGTGACTCACCTGTAGCTGCAAAGGTCTGATTGGGGAGAGCAGCAGACAACAAAAACTCTGGCTTTAACATTTTTCAGAAAGGTGTGTTGAACTGTAGATAGAAGCAGAAGATTAATAGTGTCCCTGGCTTGAATGAATTCTAATGAATTCCTTTGATAACATTGCCTTGTAAATATTTCATGTTAAATAGAAAAAGTGAATCCATTGCTAGCAGTGTTTTTATTTTAGGTTTGTTTTTATAATGTAACCAAGAACAATAATTCAGTATCTCCTTTCTCACTGGAGCGTTAAAAAAAAAAAAAAAAAAAAAGGCGGGGGGGGAGAAGAGAGAAAGCAGTCTTTTAGGCAGAGGACATAGTGTGCCGCATAAAGACCAAAATGAAGAGTATAGGAAATTCTGTAATTTTTTCAAAATGAGGTTTCAAATTAAATTTGTGTTCTCACCCTGATGACATAATGGAGACTAAAACTCTAGAGTACTGTCTTTTCATATTGCTAACAAGAGTTTTAAGAACATTCACAGTATAAAGGTCCAAATTTTACAGAACAGCATCTGTGTGCATACAGTGCAGCATGTAGGCAGATTCTTCTCTGCATGCACATAATGACAGTTATTTTCAGAGAACTAAGAGCATACTTAAGCAAGCTGAAAATTCCTTCAGGTAAGAATTGTGGGCATGTACAGATTTTGACTGCACACACACACTAATTTTTAAAGGGGGCTTTTAGATTCAGTTATACACTTTCCTCCTCCCTTTTGAAAATTCTAAATGCACCTATCTGCTGGTTACAACACTCTGTGTGTGTGTGTGTGTGTGTGCGCGCGCGCACAAATTTGTTTCTAAAAAGACTCTTGAAAATTTTACCCAAAATGTATCATCATGTCTTGTTTAGTTTATTTTACCAATAGTGCATGAATAACAAAATGTAAAGTTATGAAACATACTCTGTTACAGCATAATTGGCTCTGCACTCCAAATGCACTAAGATTGGATTTATAAGAACTAAACCAGTAATCACTGACCATTTTTCTACAAGTTTCTTATTGGCAAATAACTAGTGAAGTGTTTATTTTCCAGTACTGCTATTTTTGGGTGATCGAGGGGGGAGGGGGTGGTGGCGGCGCAGGGGAATTTTACAGATATCTATGAAACCATTTTACATTATAGATTTAGAACTTTTTGGTTGGTATTAATAATTTATTATTAATTTCTTCTGGCAGGTCAAGAATTAAGGTGAGTAAATACACAGTATCTGGCAGTGATTGGTCAGATAAGTGGTGTTACATTATTAGGAACTAGAACAATGCCCAGGGTAGTTAAAAAAAGCTCTTGACTGCAGTAGGAGATGAACTGAGTCTTTCAGTACAGTATAAAAAAATGAATTCAAAGCATGTCGGTTTTACTTAGCTTGGAGACTTTTTCTTGCCACTGTCAAAATATTCTAGATTTAGTTAACTCTACCCTGAAGGCAGGTCTGGCAGTACCATCAGTTTTGCTTTGGGTTACAGAGTTGGAGGTCATAGGTTTAAGATTATATTCTTCCAACAGTACCAGAGACTGTTCCACTTTCGGGGCTTATCTGTAATAGGCACTTTTGTACCACTATAGCCATAGCCAGTGTCTTTTAAACAGGTTCAACCCATCTACACTGTGGGATTACACCAATGTAGCTGCATTGGTGTAGCTACACAAGTGCAAAAATCCCTAATGGAGACATCTCTTTGAAGGTAAAGTGCCCGCTTTACCAAGGAAGGTATATCTTAATCTCTGTTTATAACAGTATTTCTTGACATGGAAAGCTCTGATCAGGGCTTAAATTCGGAGATTATTTCCGAGAGCCTCCCATGACTGCTCCCCAATATGCTATAAAAACTCCAGGGCCCAGTTGGGGCGGAGCCGGTTCGGGGCTCCGGGCTTCAGCCATTGGGCTGGGAGCTGGGGTGAGCTCAGGGCTTCTTTCCTGTGGCAGGGTGGTGGGGTTAGGGGCTTCTGCCCTGCGGGGCAGCAGAGCTCCAGGCTTCAGCTGCAGGGAGGGTGAATTCAGAGCTTTAGCCCCGCAGTGGGGGCACTGGGGGTTGGGGCTTTAGCCCTATGGGGGGTGGGAGCACTGAGGCTTGGGGATTTAGCCCCGTGGGTTTGAAAATATTTACCGGAGGTCTGATTCAGACAGCTCTGGCTTAATTTTGGCCCTGAGTATAATGCATATAGAATCATAGAATATCAGGGTTGGAAGGGACCTCAGGAGGTCATCTAGTCCAACCCCCTGCTCAAAGCAGGGCCAATCCCCAACTAAATCACCCCAGCCAGGGCTTTGTCAAGCCTGACCTTAAAAATATCTAAGGAAGGAGATTCCACCACCTCCCTAGGTAACGCATTCCAGTGTTTCACCACCCTCCTAGTGAAAAAGTTTTTCCTAATATCCAACCTAAACCTCCCCCACTGCAACTTGAGACCGTTACTCCTTGTTCTGTCATCAGCTACCACTGAGAACAGTCTAGAGCCATCCTCTTGGGAACCCCCTTTCAGGTAGTTGAAAGCAGCTATCAAATCCCCCCTCATTCTTCTCTTCTGCAGACTAAACAATCCCAGTTCCCTCAGCCTCTCCTCATAAGTCATGTCTTCCAGTCCCCTAATCATTTTTGTTGCCCTTCGCTGGACTCTCTCCAGTATATCCACATCCTTCTTGTAGTGTGGGGCCCAAAACTGGACACAGTACTCCAGATGAGGCCTCACCAATGTCTAATAGAGGGGAACGATCACGTCCCTCGATCTGCTGGCAGTGCCCCTACATATACATCCCAAAATGCCATTGGCCTTCTTGGCAACAAGGGCACACTGTTGACTCATATCCAGCCTCTTGTCCACTGTAACCCCTAGGTCCTTTTCTGCAGAACTGCTGCCGAGCCATTCGGTCCCTAGTCTGTAGCGGTGCATGGGATTCTTCCGTCCTAAGTGCAGGACTCTGCACTTGTCCTTGTTGAACCTCATGAGATTTCTTTTGGCCCAATCCTCTAATTTGTGTAGGGCCCTCTGTATCCTATCCAGTGTATCTACCCTCCAGTGTATCTACCTCTCCTCCCAGTTTAGTGTCATCTGCAAACTTGCTGAAGGTGCAATCCACATCATCCTCCAGATCATTAATGAAGATATTCTACAAGTACCTTCTTAGGCACTAAGTTAACTAAAATATTGTTAGGTTTCAGAGTAACAGCCGTGTTAGTCTGTATCCGCAAAAAGAAAAGGAGTTCTTGTGGCACCTTAGAGACTAACAAATTTATTTGAGCATAAGCTTTTGTGAGCTACAGCTCACTTCATCGGATGCCTGCAGTGGAAAATACAGTGGGGAGATTTTATATACACAGAAAACATGAAACAATGGGTGTTACCATACACGCTGTAACGAGAGTGATCAGGTAAGGTGAGCTATTACCTGCAGGAGAGGAAAAAAAACCTTTTGTAGTGATGATCAAGATGGGCCATTTCCAGCAGTTGACAAGAACATGTGAGGAAGTGTAGGGAGGAAAAATAAACATGGGGAAATAATTTTACTTTGTGTAATGACACATCCACTCCCCGTCTTTATTCAAGCCTAATTTAATGGTGTCCAGTTTGCAAATAATATTGTGTAGAGATGTAGGGAAGGATTTTTAAAAAAAAAAGTTACTGATTTTCATTCTAACAGAAAACTTACTTAAAGAAGGGGTTGAGGTGTAACTTTTCATTTCAGATACAGCAGTTGGCCACAGAGTAACACTAGTTTACTCCACAACTGCTAGTTGAAGAGTACTTTCATCAGTAGATTTGCACTTAAAGATGTTAATCTTTTTAATTTGTCAATTTTTTTTAAAGGAGAAAGCCTTTAGTTCAGTTTGTTTTACAACTGTATGCCTGGCTTGATGTAAGTAGACATGGATGAGGCCTCATTTCTTGGGAGATGGTATTAGGGAGGTAAATGGATCAGCAGGCTGGAAACAAAATGTCAGTGCTAACTAAAATAGGTAAATGGACCAGTAAGCTAAGAGACAGAATGTCTCTGCTAGCTAAATTAAGGGGGGAACACCCAGGGAATCATTTACAATGGACAAGTTAACAATGGGCAAAACGAGACTGAAATGTAAGATGAGGTTAAGAATAAGTCATTCATGGATAGTGTGTGGACAGAGCATGCTGTGCAGGAACTGAGTCCTACAAAGTAACCAAAGACAATCCCCAAACCTATAATGCAATGTTCAGTAGATCCAGTGTAATGTGTAAATGTATTGTGACAGGGTCGGGCCAGATGGCTATAGGAGAGTGATAGAAGACAGATATATTAGCCCCAGGTTAAGTAGGTCCCTTTTCCCTGGGTAAGGTAACAGGGAAGGTTCCAGAACAATCAGGAACCTTCTGGAAACAATTAAGACAGACTGGCTGATTAGAACACCTGCAGCTAATCAAGATGCTGCTAGAATCAATTCAGGCAGGCTAATCAGGGCACCTGGGTTTAAAAAGGAGCTCACTTCAGTTTGTGGTGCACGGGTAAGGAGCTGGGAGCAAGAGGTGCTAGGAGCTGAGAGTTAGAATGCATACTGTTGGAGGACTGAGGAGTACAAGCATTATCAGACAGCAGGAGGAAGGTCCTATGGTGAGGATAAAGAAGGTGTTGGGAGGAGGCCATGGGGAAGTAGCCAAGGGAGTTGTAGCTGTCGCACAGCTGTTCCAGGAGGTACTCTAGACAGCTGCATTCCACAAGGCCCTGGGCTGGAACCTGGAGTAGAGGGCGGGCCTGGGTTCCCCCCAAACCTCCCAACTCCTGGTCAGACACAGGAGTCGTCAACCTGGACTGTGGGTTCACGAAAATGGCCAAACTGAGGGCTGCTGTGAATCTCCAAGGCGAGCAAATCCGCCAATAAGCGCAAGACCCACAAAGGTAGAGGAGGAACTTTGTCACAGTATATAAAGGAAGAAGTTTTTTATGTAACTTTGGATGCATGGTATGCCCTATACCCACCCCCTACATTTGAGTCTGATCAACTTAGCATAGCTTTGCTGTATGCCAAATAAAGATACTTGAGTGATGAAATCTGGAGTCAAACTAAGTTATTGAAAAAACGTGTAGAAAGACATCTGAGGGAATCTCAACAACAGCTACTAGTGAAAACATATGGGAATGGGCAAGGGTTTTCTGTATGAAGTATAACCCTTGGAGAGAAGATGTTTTTCTCTAGTGTCCCCGTGCGTGCTTCACTTCAGGTCCATATTTGCCCCGTGCACCTTTCGTCAGATACTTTCTTTAGAAATGTCTGTTCAGCCCACGTGCACGGCAAATAGTCTCGTGCCCCTCACCGAGGCTATATCAGGCTGTGTGGATGAACTGCCCTCAGGTCCTTGTCGGCCACCTCAGCGTGACACTGTGTCTGCACTGTGCTGCCTGCTGAGTTCATTCTATTTAGTTTAGTTAGTAACTGGCTATTGAAAAATGTTTCATTTTCTCTGGGGAAATCCTCCCTGTGAGGAGCATGCCAGGTTCATCAGGGTTTAAACATTGCCTCATTTTTAGAGAAGCTATCCTGGTTAGTGATAGACATTCTAAGTGCATTCACTGCCCAGGAGAGTCCCATGTCCTGCAGGACATGGAACTTCTGTTTATCCCTCAAATCCAAGGCACAGAAGAACTGTGAAATCAAGCTGTGACTGTTAAGGATGGAGCACTTCCTTTGCCCTGCTTCGGAGCCAGGTCACTTCCCCTGTACATCAGTTCCTGGGGGGTCTGTAGTGCCCTTTCAACCTCAGCACATTACCCCCCTGGAAAGGGGAAAGCCTCAGAAACCTTATCTGAAGATCCTAAAAGGAGGAGCTCTAATTTCCTTTTAAAGGCACAAATCTCAAAAAGATCTCACTTGCTGACCGTGTCAACAACCTCAGAGACTTTGTTTTTGAAGCTTGGTACCATAGCAGCAAAGGGCTCCTCGGGTATCAGCAAAGCAAGAAAATAGCTCAGCTCCAAGAGCAAATATAGGACTGAGAAGGCTCTGGTATCATCCAGCAGAGATGGTCAGTGCAAACAGAATATCGGTACAGTTTGTCTTAACTCCTCTCCCATTCCCCTTTATTGAGCTCTTCAGTACTATGTAAGACAGGCTCCATCTACATCAGCACTGCCTGTGAAGTGCTCAGAACCATTGGTACTGTCCTGCAGGGACAAGAATACTGGTCTGTCAGTATCACAGCCTCATTCAGTGCCACAAGTCCACTTGGTGCTACAAGACAAGGTATCCAAAGGACGCATCAGTGACTGAACCAGAGTCTCCATTGCTGGTAGGTACCGAGCATCTCTTGATATTGAGAATCACAGTCATTGGACTCTTATTCATTCCCAGTACCATCACCTCCCTTTTCAGTTGTAGCTGCCCCATTAGAGGAATAAAAGGATGATGATGGAGACCTTGGTTCAGTATCACTGATCCCCGTTCCAGGCTCTCCTATAAACTCATATAGAAACCCCCTTTCTTGAAGAGACTGGAAAGATGTCTAGGGACCTCATCACTTCTGCTGGGAGCAACTCTGGATGCCACCCCTTTCCCCTTATGGTCTTCAGTGGCATATTGGAATCCTATATTGCAGCTTATTGCTGGCAGTTCTCTGGGCTCCCGACCCTCTCCCATCGGGATAATAGGGAGACTCAGGCTTCTCTTCCCCAGCAACAGGAGGAAATCTTCAAGGATCAAGAGACTAGGGCAGATAAAGAAGCTACCTCTCAGACTACCATCATGTCATCTTCACCAGATGAGGCAGTAATGTCGTCTTCTCCAGCTGTGGCTGGCTGGCTGATTTTTTTTGGCAGTTTTAAGATCTCATTAAACAGATGGCAGACTCTCTACAGATACCTCGTGAGGAGGTCAAAGAATCCCAGTACAAGCTGTTGGATATTTTTCACGCTGCAACACCATTCAGAGTTTCACCTCCTATCACTGAGCCTCTGCTGAAACCTGTGAAAACTATTTGGCAAACCCCAGCTACAGTAACATCCATGTGTAAGAGAGATGATATTATGTTCTGACTAAGGACTCTGAGTTCCTATTTTCTCACTCTCCATCCTACTCTCTGATGCAGTAAACAAACAAGACAAACACTGTTATAAGTCCATCCTTATGATAGAGACCAGAAGTTCCTGGACCTTCTTGGGAGAAAATCTTACTCATCGGTAAGTCCCTACAATTCCGCATTATGAATTACCAGGCACTGATGGCCAAATACAACTTTACAAATTATGCAAAATTCAACTCCTTTATTCAATATCTTGAATATCCCAGACCAAAGGGAACAATTTTAGGCTACCAATGCTGAGGGGCAGTTACTAGCTAGGACATTTCTTCAGGAATTGGACATTGATGCTCCAGATACCACAGCCCATTCCATCTCCACAGCAGCAGCGATGAACTAGGCCCCCTGGCTACAGTTATCTGGTTTTCTCGGAGAAGTTCAGAATACAGTATAGGATCTCCTGTTTGATGAGCTGAAATTGTTCACAGAGAATACCTATGAGTTGCTGAATACTCTTAAAGACTCCAGGGCCACATTGCATTCGTTAGGCATCTGTACTCCTGCTAACAGGAGAAAAGTCAGTAGATTACAAATAGCTCAAGATCCTCCCAGATGCAATTCTCTGGTTTTCAGAGACCGATGCAACCTCCTAGAAAGAGACATGTACCAGAGAAAAAGATCCTCTAACCCACCTGATACAAGTTTAGAGCAGGCTTCATCTTTGAAGCATTAGTTCTGATGGGATGGTGGGGGATTCAGACCCTCCCCTCTCTTTATCTTGTTAGCTACAATGATTTGCCCACCTCCCCCCATTTGGGGACTGACTCTTCCGTTTCCATATCTCCTCCGACAAATGGGTGCTAGAAATAATATCATTGGGCTGCCCCATCCATTCTACCTATCTCCTTCTCCTCGTTCCCCTTCTCTGTCCTCTTCAGGCACCCTTCTCCTAAGTTCCTACTAAGACCGAAGATAAACCCCCTTTTTTGTTTAGGATCACTAGAGCCAGTCCCTGCTCAGCAATGAGGAAGGGGCTTCTACTCGAGGCACTTTCTTGTGCCAAAGAAAAATGGAGGGTGGAGACCAAACTTAGATCCAAGACTCATAAACTTATGAGATCTCAAATGTTCAGGATGGTGACTCTGGCAGCTATAATTCCTTCTATGGATTCAGGGGATTGGTTTTTGGCCCTCAACCATCAAGATGCATATTTCCATGTAGCAATATGCCCATCCCACAAAAGATTCCTGCATTTTCTCAAAGGCCAGGATCATTTTCAGTATCTGGTACCTCCCTTTTGGTCTCTCTTTGGCTCCAAAAGAGTTTTCAAAAGTTCTGTCGGAGCTGGTTGCCTGCCTGCATTGTCAGTTGATCATAGTATTCCTCTACCTCAACGATTGGTTGCTCAAGGGTCAGTTGTACAAAGAAGTGTTATCTGCCACATGAAAGGTACTTTCTCTCTTCTTGGGCTTGGGTCTTCATCTGAACACTGGAAAATCCACACTAACTCCAGTTCGGAACATATAATTTATAGGGACATCCCTGAATTCCTTGGCATCCAGAGCCTTCCTTTTCATGAACAGATTTACGACACTATCCGTTCTTCTTGGATTGCTTGCTCATGTCCATTCCAGTGTAGGTATGTGTGTGCTGCATGCACCATTGCTGGAAAGTTTTTCCCTCGGTGGTATCCATCAGTTCAGCTCTGGTGCCCCCTGAAGTGGTGCGTTCATGGCACAATATATAGTAACCTGCCACCCCGCCACCCTCTCAGTTTCTTCTTGCCATCAACTCTGACAAAAGGGTAGGAGGGTGGGTTCTCGAATGGACATGAAAAACACATCTTGAAGAACAAGAGTTATGGAAAGGTTTATAACAGTGTCTGAGTTTTTGGTTTTTAGTGTCCAACAGAGTTATGAATTTAAGTTCCAAGGCTCATCTTTTGAATATGATGTTCATGTTAAAGAGGACAAGTACTGAGAGATCAGATATGGAGTGATTGCTTGTGAAATGTGTTTGTGCACAGGTGATAGGGTTTTCATGTCTTTTATCATTTTTCTGTAGGAGTTCATTCGAGTGTGTTGCTTTTGTCTGGCTTTCCTCACATGGATGTTGCTGTATTATAAAAATCAGAGATGTGTAGGACTGGAAGGGACCTCTGAAGGTCATCTAGTCCAGTCTCCTGCACTTCAAGGCAGAACTAAGTAATAACTAGACCATTTCCTGACTGGTGTTTGTCTAACCTGTTCATAAAAACGTCCAGTGCCGAGCACTGTTCCCTCTAACCTGTGCGCGTGTGCGCACGCACACAGATCCTAAACCCCGTGCACACGGCAAAACACCGTGTGCACAAAAATTTGCATAGAAGCACAACAACTTGTACAGAAGAAAATTTTGCGCACACAGCCTGTCAAAAATTAGAGGGAACATTTGTGCCGAGGATTCCACAGCCTCCTTAGGCAGTTTGTTCGAGTGCTTAATTACCTTGACAGTTAAGAAATTTTTCCTAATGTCCAACCTAAGCCTCCCTTGCTGCAATTTAAGCCCATTGCTTCTTGTCTTGTCCTCAAAAGTTAAGGAGAACAGTTTTTGACCCTTCTCCTTGTAACAACCTTTTATGTGCTTGAAAACTGTTATCATGTCCTACACCCCTCTCCCCCACCAGTCTTCTCTTCTGTAGACTGAAACCTAATTTATTCAGTCTTTCCTCATGGATCATGGTTTCTAGACCTGTAAATGTTTGTATTGCTCCTCTCTGGATTATCCCCAGTTTGTCCACATCTTTCCTGAAATGTGGCACCCAGAATTGGACACAGTAGGCCTTACCAGCGGGGAGTAGAGTGGGAAAAATTTTCTCATGGCTCATTTATAGCACTCCTGCTAATATATCCCAGAATGATGATCGCTTTTTTTGCAACAGTGTTATACTGTTGACTCCTATTTAGCTTGTGATCAACTGTAACCCACAGATCCCTTTCCACAGTACTTCTTCCTAGGCAGTCATTTTCCAATTTGTATATGTACAATTGATTGTTCCTGCCTAAGTGGAGTACTTTGCATTTGTCTTACCGAATTTCATCCTGTTTACTTCAGACCATTTCTCCAGTTTGTCCAGATCATTTTGAATTTTAATCCTACCCTCCAAAGCACTTGCAACCCCCCTCCCCACCAGCGTGATATTGTCCACAAACTTTATAAGTGTACTCCCCATGTCATTATTTAAATAATGTATGAAGATATTGAAAGAACCGGACCCAGGACCGATTGCTGTAGGACCACTCAGTATGCCCTTCTAGTTTGACTGTGGACCACTGATAAGTACTCTCTGGTAATGGTTGTCCAACCAGTTATGCACCATGCTTATAGTAGCTCCATCTAGGTTGTAATTTCCTAGTTTGTTTATGAGAAGTTCAAGTGGGACAGTATCAAAATCCTAAGTAAAGTCAAGATATACCACATCTACCGCTTCCCCCTCCCCCCCCCCATCTACAAGGTTTGTTACCCTGTCAAAGAGAGCTATTAGGTTGGTTTGATATTATTTGTTCATGACAAATCTATGTTGATTGATTGTTACTTATCACCTTATCTTCTAGGTGTTTGCAAATTGATTATTTGATTATTTGCGCCATTATCTTTCCAGGTGCTGAAGTTAAGATGATTGGTCCGTAACTCCCTGGAATGTTCTTATTTCCCTTTTTATAGTTTAGTACTATTTTTGCCCTCTTCCAGTCCTCTGGAATCTCTCCTGTCTTCTATGAGTTTTCGAAGATAATTGCTCAGATATCTCCTCAGTCAGCTCTTGCAAGCTGCAGACTCTTCTTACATTGTGTGTGCTGCAATTTATCAGCACACTCAATCTGCAGCAAACACAGTGCAGCAAGGTGGTAGGGGCAAGTGCCATCTCCCTCACCACATAGGCAGGAGAAGGTCATCAGAGGCAACCTGAACTTGAGAGAGTCTGGTTGTTTTCTGACCTGATCTGAATCTGACCCTGGTAATCTGGTCCTGTCAAATTACGGGGTTTTATTTAGAGGGGTAGAGAGAAGGTTGTGGTGGTGTTACTTTCAGGAGGAGGGGGGAAGGAGTTGCGACAGTTACCTTAATTTTGTATTTCCTGTTTTTCAGTGGTTTAAGGTTGTCCACTCTCCGCATTCTGGAAGGGCACAAGGCATCGTCCTTAACTCTGGATTAACAGTTTTTGAGCAATTAATATCCACTCAGAATGCTACTACAATGATCAGTTTCCTGGCTTTTCACTTAAACCATATCACTCCCCTCTGGATTGGTCTGCTAGCTCCATATTCTTTATTGCATCAAATGCCAACTACTTTTCTTGACTTTTAAGGCCCTTCTTCTAGGCCTATCCCCACCCTACCTATCACTTTTTAAATCATATTGAAATGTCAAGCCGTGCCTTAGTTTGGCAAGTGATGCCAGTCTCCTGACAATTTTTAAAATTTTCCAACAAGCACCTTGATGCTTTCTTCCATGCCACCTCTTATATGTGGGAAGAGATCCCTGTAAATATCTGCAAGACTTCCTTCAGATTCATTGTCTTCCATCAAATTCCTCTTTAAAACTCCCCTTTGGCAGGATACCTACAGAAAACTCTACAGTGATTAGGCAGCTGGTTTAATGCAATATTTAAAGTCATTGAACTGACTACTAGATGTCTAAGAATGAATGAAACTCTCTTGTAGGATTTTGAATAAATATATTCTTGCTCTGTCTCAGTTCTGGTGAGGTCTGAATTTGAGTCATTCACTTGTTCCTGGGGTTCAGAAGTTTAATTTAAGTGGATACATAATTCCAAACAGTACTACAATAAGCACTAGAGAATAAAGAACAGAAAATAGTTATTAATATATAGTAGGAGAGTGTTGGAGGACTTAATGTGAGCTTGCATGTTGTACAAAAAATGGTAGTTGTGAGTTGCTATCTTTAGAGTGAACATGCCTGTAGAAGTCTGATTCTGACTTAGCCCTGGTCTACACTAGGACTTTAGGTCGAATTTAGCAGCGTTAAATCGATTTAAACCTGCACCCGTCCACACAGTGAAGCCCTTTATTTCGACTTAAAGGGCTCTTAAAATCGATTTCCTTACTCCACCCCTGACAAGTGGATTAGCGCTTAAATCGACGTTCCCAGCTCGAATTTGGGGTACTGTGGACACAATTCGATGTTATTGGCCTCCGGGAGCTATCCCAGAGTGCTCCATTCTGACCGCTCTGGACAGCACTCTCAACTCAGATGCACTGGCCAGGTAGACAGGAAAAGAACCGCGAACTTTTGAATCTCATTTCCTGTTTGGCCAGCGTGGCAAGCTGCAGGTGACCATGCAGAGCTCATCAGCACAGGTGACCATGATGGAGTCCCAGAATCGCAAAGGAGCTCCAGCATGGACCGAACGGGAGGTACGGGATCTGATCGCTGTTTGGGGAGAGGAATCCGTGCTATCAGAACTCCGTTCCAGTTTTCGAAATGCCAAAACCTTTGTGAAAATCTCCCAGGGCATGAAGGACAGAGGCCATAACAGGGACCCGAAGCAGTGCCGCGTGAAACTGAAGGAGCTGAGGCAAGCCTACCAGAAAACCAGAGAGGCGAACAGCCGCTCTGGGTCAGAGCCCCAAACATGCCGCTTCTATGATGAGCTGCATGCCATTTTAGGGGGTTCAGCCACCACTACCCCAGCCGTGTTGTTTGACTCCTTCAATGGAGATGGAGGCAATATGGAAGCAGGTTTTGGGGACGAAGAAGATGAGGAGGAGGAGGTTGTAGATAGCTCACAGCAAGCAAGCGGAGAAACCGGTTTTCCCGACAGCCAGGAACTGTTTCTCACCCTAGACCTGGAGCCAGTACCCCCCGAACCCACCCAAGGCTGCCTCCTGGACCCAGCAGGCGGAGAAGGGACCTCTGGTGAGTGTACCTTTTAAAATGCTATACATGGTTTAAAAGCAAGCATGTGAAAGGATTACTTTGCCCTGGCATTTGCGGTTCTCCTAGATGTAGTCCTAAAGTCTTTGCAAAAGGTTTCTGGGGAGGGCAGCCTTATTTCGTCCTTCATGGTAGGACACTTTTATCACTCCAGGCCAGTAACACATACTCGGGAATCACTGTAGAACAAAGCATTGCAGTGTATGTTTGCTGGCATTCAACCAAAATCCGTTCTTTCTCTCTCTGTGTTATCCTCAGGAGAGTGAGATATAATTCATGGTCACCTGGTTGAAATAGGGTGCTTTTCTTCAGGGACACTCAGTATAGCCCATTCCTGCTGTGCTGTTTGCCTGTGGCTGAACAGAAATGTTCCCCGCTGTTAGCCACGGGGAGAGGGGAGGGTTGAGGGGGTAGTCACGCGGTGGGAGGAGGCAAAATGCGACCTTGTAACGAAAGCACATGTGCTATGTATGTAATGTTAACAGCAAGGTTTACCCTGAAAGAGTGTAGCGACTGTTTTATAAAATGTGTCTTTTTAAATACCGCTGTCCCTTTTTTTTTCTCCACCAGCTGCATGTGTTTCAATGATCACAGGATCTTCTCCTTCCCAGAGGCTAGTGAAGCTTAGAAAGAAAAAAAAACGCACTCGAGATGAAATGTTCTCCGAGCTAATGCTGTCCTCCCACACTGACAGAGCACAGACGAATGCGTGGAGGCAAATAATGTCAGAGTGCAGGAAAGCACAAAATGACCGGGAGGAGAGGTGGAGGGCTGAAGAGAGTAAGTGGCGGGCTGAAGACAGGGCTGAAGCTCAAATGTGGCGGCAGCGTGATGAGAGGAGGCAGGATTCAATGCTGAGGCTGCTGCAGGATCAAACCAGAATGCTCCAGTGTATGGTTGAGCTGCAGCAAAGGCAGCTGGAGCACAGACTGCCACTGCTGCCCCTCTGTAACCAACCGCCCTCCTCCCCAAGTTCCATAGCCTCCACACCCAGACGCCCAAGAACGCGGTGGGGGGGCCTCCGGCCAACCAGCGACTCCACAACAGAGGATTGCCCAAAAAAAAGAAGGCTGTCATTCAATAAGTTGTAAACTTTTAAAGTGCTGTGCGGCATTTTCCTTCCCTCCTCCACCACCCCTCCTGGGATACCTTGGTAGTCATCCCCCTATTTGTGTGATGAATGAATAACGAATGCATGACTGTGAAGTAGCAATGACTTTATTGCCTCTGCAAGCGGTGATTAAAGGGAGGAGGGGAGGGTGGTTAGCTTACAGGGAAGTAGAGTGAACCAAGGGGCGGGGGGTTTCATCAAGGAGAAACAAACAGAACTTTCACACTGTAGCCTGGCCAGTCATGAAACTGGTTTTCAAAGCTTCTCTGATGCGTACCGCGCCCTCCTGAGCTCTTCTAACCGCCCTGGTGTCTGGCTGCGCGTAACCAGCAGCCAGGCGATTTGCCTCAATCTCCCACCCCGCCATGAACGTCTCCCCCTTACTCTCACAGATATTGTGGAGCACACAGCAAGCAGTAATAACAGTGGGAATATTGGTTTCGCTGAGGTCTAAGCGAGTCAGTAAACGCCGCCAGCGCGCCTTTAAACGTCCAAATGCACATTCTACCACCATTCTGCACTTGCTCAGCCTGTAGTTGAACAGCTCCTGACTACTGTCCAGGCTGCCTGTGTACGGCTTCATGAGCCATGGCATTAAGGGGTAGGCTGGGTCCCCAAGGATACATATAGGCATTTCAACATCCCCAACAGTTATTTTCTGGTCTGGGAAGAAAGTCCCTTCCTGCAGCTTTTGAAACAGACCAGAGTTCCTGAAGATGCGAGCGTCATGCACCTTTCCCGGCCATCCCATGTTGATGTTGGTGAAACGTCCCTTGTGATCCACCAGAGCTTGCAGCACTATCGAAAAGTACCCCTTGCGGTTTATGTACTCGCCGGCTTGGTGCTCTGGTGCCAAGATAGGGATATGGGTTCCGTCTATAGCCCCACCACAGTTAGGGAATCCCATTGCAGCAAAGCCATCCACTATGACCTGCACATTTCCCAGGGTCACTACCCTTGATATCAGCAGATCTTTGATTGCGTGAGCTACTTGCATCACAGCAGCCCCCACAGTAGATTTGCCCACTCCAAATTGATTCCCAACTGACCGGTAGCTGTCTGGCGTTGCAAGCTTCCACAGGGCTATCGCCACTCGCTTCTCAACTGTGAGGGCTGCTCTCATCCTGGTATTCATGCGCTTCAGGGCAGGGGAAAGCAAGTCACAAAGTTCCGTGAAAGTGCCCTTACGCATGCGAAAGTTTCGCAGCCACTGGGAATCGTCCCAGACCTGCAACACTATGCGGTCCCACCAGTCTGTGCTTGTTTCCCGAGCCCAGAATCGGCGTTCCACAGCATGAACCTGCCCCATTAGCACCATGATGCATGCATTGGCAGGGCCCATGCTTTCAGAGAAATCTGTGTCCATGTCCTGATCACTCACGGGACCGCGCTGACGTCGCCTCCTCGCCCGGTATCGCGTTGCCATGTTCTGGTGCTGCATATACTGCTGGATAATGCGTGTGGTGGTTGATGTGCTCCTAATTGCCAAAATGAGCTCAGCGGCCTCCATGCTTGCCTTGGTATGGCGTCCGCACAGAAAGAAGGCGCGGAACGATTGTCTGCCGTTGCTCTGACGGAGGGAGGGGCGACTGACGACACGGCTTACAGGGTTGGCTTCAGGGAGCTAAAATCAACAAAGGGTGTGCCTGTACATCAAGGAGTATTTCAGGCAGGACTGCACGGAGGGTTCCAATAAGAAATGGTGCACCAAAGTTATCGTTGTTATTGGAACAAGGAGGTTAGCCTGGCCTCTGATTGATACATGGCTAGATTAACCTCGCTGCGCCTTCTCTGTGACTGACTGCAGTGTGATCTAGACAGGGGAGGAGGAAAATGAGTCCAAAACAAATCTGGTCTATTTCTTGTTCTGACCCACTCCATCGATCCTTTACATCTTTGGCTGGCAGCAGACAAAAAAGGCGCGAAATGATTGTCTGCCCTTGCTTTCACGGGGGGAGGGAGGGTGGGAACGGGGTCCTGACGATATGTACCCAGAACCACCCGCGACAATGTTTTAGCCCCATCAGGCATTGGGATATCAACCCAGAATTCCAATGGGCAGCGGAGACTGCGGGAACTGTGGGATAGCTACCCACAGTGCAACGCTCCAGAAGTCGACGCTTGCCTCGGTACTGTGGAAGCGCTCCGCCGAGTTAATGCACTTAATGCACTTAGAGCATTTTCTGTGGGGACACACACACTCGAATATATAAAACCGATTTCAAAAAAACCGACTTCTATAAATTCAACCTAATTTCGTAGTGTAGACATACCCTTAGTCACTGATCTGATCCTTTCTTTCCTCTTCCCTATTCTTTCCTCTGTCAGTTCTCCATCCTCACAGCTGGCTCAATCATCCCTGAAGGGCCAGAATTGAATTGGGAAATATGTCAGTAGAAATGGCACTGCCTGTCCTTTGGTTCACACTTGCTGGTGGTTCCAGCACTATATCCACGATCTATACCATATATACATTTTGATTAATTTTTAAAAAATCTTTGAGCGCACACACACAGTACTTGAAACTTATTTTTTGTTATCATTCTAAAGCCCTGGTATCCAGGTTAAATATTTTAAAGGTATAGAACAGCCAATATATTAGCTCAGGGTGGGCAAACTACGGCCCACGGACTGGATCTGGCCTGTCAGGGCTTTGGATCCTGCCCATGGGATTGCCACCCCTGTGGCACCACAGGCCCCGCGCTGCTCTCAAAAGCAGATGGCACCATGTCCCTGCGGCCCCTGGGGGAGGGGGACAGAGGGCTCCATGCACTGCCCTCGTCTGTGGGTACCTCCCCTTGCAACTCCCATTGCCTGGGAATAGTCCAGGTAAGCAGTGCCAGGCTGGATCCCCTCTTGCACCCCACACCCCAACTCCCTGCTCTGAGCCCCCTGCCGCACTCTACCTGTACTCCAAACCCCGGCCACACCCCATACCCCTCCTGCACCCCAACTCCTTGCCCTGAGCCCTCCTCCCGCACTTTTCCCTGCACCCCAACCCCCTTCCATGAGCCTCCTCGTACACCCTGCACCCCTCCTCTGCCCCAAACCCTTTCCCTGAGCCCCTTCCTGCACACCGCACTCCCTTCCGCACCCCTACTCCCTGCCCCAGCCCTACATTCATGGCCCTGCATGCAATTTCTCCATCCAGATGTGGCCCTTGGGCCCAAAAGTTTACCCATCCCTATATTAGCTAATATACGTGGGAAATAAAAATAAATAATGTCTATTCTGTTTTAAAAGAAAAAAAGAACAAATCTATTAAGCATAACTAGCCTGCAACATTTTAAAACAAAATTAAATAAGATTTTTAGGTTTTTCGATTTAAAAGAAAGAATACCCAAAATGTTGTTCACTCTGTGTAGTAGAAAATGGGACAGGATTTAGGAAGAAATGAATTCAAATATGGAGGTATGGATGAAGTCGAAGAGGATTTTTGAAGATGAGAATGAAAAACTTGAACTGAATGCTTAAAAACAAATAGATATAAGACAGAGGGGAGAGATGTATTCACGAAAGCTTATGCTCAAATAAATTTGTTAGTCTTTAAGGTGCCACAAGTCCTCCTTTTCTATTCACAGAGTAGTGGGAGAAGAATGTTATTCTTTCGAACAGCCTGAAGGTGGGAGTCAAAGGACAGGGAGAAGCTGATGACAATTAAGTTATAGTAGTAGAGGTGGGAAATTACAAGAAGGAATTTTAGTAGTGGTGATTGAGAGAAAACCACTAGTTTCAGAGATTCAAAAGGTGCTGGGTGGGGGGACAGCAGGATTTAGCAAGGACTGATCTTCCCAAAGGGCATGAAGCTACCTTTCTCAGTGCCACCTAGAAGAACTGGGCCCATTTGCAAGGAAAGTGCATGCTACACCTTTTTCAAGGATGGCAAGGTGGCTGCGTTCTGTGGATCTCTCACAGCTCACCGAAGCATTACTAACTTCATGTATTACAGAATCATGAATCTGAATCTGAAAAAAATCATGAGATTAGCTTAAAATCATGAGGTGTTATATAACAATAAAGGTCGGGTTATTTGCCTTCTGGGCCTTGGCCATTTAGAATCAAATCCTGACCCTATTGAAGTCAGTGGGAGTTTTGCTATTGACTTCAGCAGGTCCAGGATTTCTCCCACATTTTCAAGCTTTTCACCACAACTATGAGAGCGAAAAGCTTGCTATTTTTCAAATGAAAGCTAAAAGTCTTGCATAATCATATGAATTCAGGAGCTGGGGCTTTAGGAAAAACACCAAATAGCTTGAGACTCTTCATAAAATCATGAGAGTTGGCAACATTGCAGCCCCTGAAGGTGGGCTCTATGATAATAGTACTGCCTGTGCTTTTTTCTGGATCTATTAGATTTGTAACACGTTAATGTAATATTTTTAGTTTAATTTTTTGCTGTTTGTTTTAAAATACACTAAACTAAGTTAATCGCTTCTTACGAACTATAAATAGCATCATGGCTTGAAGGGTTAATATAAATAAAAATATCTGACTAATATAACAAACTGAACTCTAGTGAGAAATTTAGTAATTCAAGGGAATAATTTAAATGACCTGCTCTTCGTCAAAGCATCTTTTTAAAAAATCTTCTATAATTTTATAATATGGGAAAAACAGTGACTCACTGATGTATGTCATACTGTGATTTACAGACAACATTTTAGAAAGTAACTGGTGTCGACAATAGCTTTAAAAAAATTGTTATGAAACCATGCTAACATTTACCTCGGGATGTTCCAAACCTCACTAGACTAATTAATACCTCATCACAACCTTCCCCAACCTACCCAACGGAAATACTGGTTTTGGTTTCGCTGAAATTTTTTTCCTATACTTTTTTTAAATCTGTGTGTAAGGTTTGGATACCAGCAGAGAAATTTAGCTCTCTACTGCAGAACAGTCTTCAGACTAAAGGGAAATGATCAACAGATTCCCAAGTATATAGTGTATTAAGTAGTTAAGCCTAGGGGGCATGAAAGTATGGATTATTGTTGCCAAGTCTGTATCCATCAGGGTTCATGGAAGCCTCTTGACTAGCCAGTTTTCCTGGCCACTGTGTTTCTGGAATATTCAATAACAGAAAGGTTAAATGATATAGAGCGGGGGTGGGGAGATGGGGGTCTTGAAGGGCACCACAGATGAGAGCTCTGGAGTCTGAACTTTTTCTTATAGTGGGTTGAGAGAGAGAATCTGAGAGAGTTCACAATTTCCGTCCACCTGTGGCAAATCTTTAAGACCTGATAGCAAAACCTCATAATTAACCATGTTGAATGCTGTTGAGAGATCCAGCAATACGAATGGTGACGCCACCAGTTCTAGAACATCATCCACTAGTGCAGTGGTTCTCAATCTATTTACCATTGTGGGCCACATCCAATACTACCTGGCCCTGAGGATGTCACATGGGCCGCAGCTGTGTGCTGATTGGGCCACAGGTTGAAAACCATTGTGCTAGTGTGACTAGTGTCATTTCTGTGGCACATCAGTATAAAAAATCCAGGTAATGATGAGACCAGGATACTGGCAGAGGTTGGGTATAGCTGGAGGTTTTTTTTCTCTAGTTTTGTAATTACCTTGCCCAAGCTCCCATTATTGAGCACTGGGAAGTAGTTAATAAAGTCAGTTGCATGAAGCAATTAACTGGTTGGACTACAACGTGTTTTAGAGAGAATAAGTTGCCTTTTTCAAAGGAGTCATTGATTATGTATATTAATAGCTGGCCCAGGTGCTCATTCACAAGGCAGAAAAGGGAGGCATCAGATACGCATGCGGTGGTTTGGACTTGCCTCAGGGACTTCCTGATGAGTCAAATGGTCAAGCTGAGAATGGTGGTGGTCTGATGGTGGTGTTGTTAGTTGGCTCTGGTGGTTGTGCTGTACAAAAAGCATCTCTGATTCTGGGGATCTTTTCTGCTAAGTACATTGAAGTTAATTGCAGCAGGAAATACTGGAGATAAGAATGGACAGGAGGCACTCCATGTTAAGACATTTATTATTTTAGTTGTCATCTGTGAGATTTTATATGAAGAAGTTTGTTAGAAACAAAGTAGACAGACACAGTAATGTATAACTTAACGTCGTCTCGGTTAACGTTGTTTTGTTGTTACGTCACTGATCTATTAGAGAACAAGCTCATTTAAAGTTTTGCAATATTTGCTTATAACATTGTTTTTTGGCCATGAGGGCTTCAAACTAGGGTGGGCCAGCAGCCCCCCTGTTAGCTCCCCTCCACCACCCCCAGTGCCTCCTGCCTGCCAGCGGCCCCACAGATCAGCAACTCCCCCCTCCCTCCCTGTGCCTCCCACCCACAGCAATCAGCTGTTTCGCGGTGTTCAGGAGGCTGGGGGGGAGAATGAGAGGGGAGTGAGGACGCGGCACACTAGAGGGGAGCAGGTGGAGCGGGGCAGGAAGTGGTGGGGTAGGGGTGGGGCCTTGGGGGAAGGAGTGGAGTGGGAGCAGGCCTGGGGCAGAGCCGGGGGTTGAGCACCCCCGGAGCACATTGGAAAGAACAGCAAGAGGAGCAGCCGGATGATCCACCCTCTTTCACCCTCTGACTCCACCATCTCAACCAAGCTTCACAATCAGCATTGCTGAGTACAGTATTAAATGGTTTTGTTTAAAATTGTTTAAAACGTACACTGTATATAATATAATAAGCTCACTTTGAAAGCTTATGCTCAAATAAATGGTTAGTCTCTAAGGTGCCACAAGTACTCCTTTTCTTTTTGCAAATACAGACTAACACGGCTGTTACTCTGAACCCTATGTATATAATGTCTTTTGTCTGGTGGAAAAAAAATCCCTGGAACCTAATCCCCCCATTTACGTCAATTTTTATGGGAAAATTGGATTCTCTTAACATCATTTCACTTAAAGTTGCATTTTTCAAGAACATAACTATTGTGTTAAGTGAGGAGTTACTGTACATATATAATGAGTGTGAAAAGAATTGTCTTATTATTTTAGGCATTGTGTCTGAGTGGAGATCCAGTCAGTTATTGCTCACGATAGTGGGGAGTACTGTTCTGCAACTGAGATAGCGTTATGGTAATAAAGTGCATGTTACTGAAAGATAGATATGAAATTCTCCATGAAAGGATTACGTTATTATTTATTTGCATTCCAGTAGTACCTAGAAGTACTAACCAAGACTGCAAGTCACTGACATATGCACAATAAGAGTCTCTGCTCCCAAGAACTTGCATACAATCTGAATAGACAAGACAGACATGGGGCACCAATTAAAAATAGGGAAACCAGCTTGCTGAATGTGGGGCAGGCCCTTGCGGATTAGTGATTCCTTAATAACAGCAGATACAAAAGTATTTTATTAGTATGTGTGTTTGGGAGCAGAAATTAAGATATTGAAGACAGTCAGGAAACAGCTTGTATGCTGAGAGATGGTTAGAAATAGAAGCTTTCAGCTTAAAGTGCTAAGGTTCTAAAGGTTGAATTACCTACATATAGCTTTGCTGTCATATTTATCATTTTATTCAAGATGAACAGGACCTGTATACATATTGTATCTAAAATAGACTAGAAGGAAGCACTGTAAATCTATGTCACTAATTTCTCACCCAATACAGGAGTTACCTGCTGTAAACCCCCAAACCCTACATACTGCTTGCACACAACAATATTAATAGTGTAATATGAAAAAGCATATAGATCTTGAAAGTATTGTCTCTTCTTTTTAAATTCATTAATAAAGCATGTACCCCATTCTACTTGACATTGTTTTTCCCCCCTTCTGTTTTGAATGGAACTGAAACGACATGGATGTTTACATCTTGATAGTGAAGTGGTGCTGTCAGGGTTCCCTCCCCACTCTGAACTCTGGGGTACAGATGTGGGGACCCGCATGAAAGACCCCCTAAGCTTATATTCTACCCGCTTAGGTTAAAAACTTCCCCAAGGCACAAATTCCTTTCCTTGTCCTTTTGGATGGTATTGCTGCCACCACCAAGTGATTTACACAAAATTTCAGGAAAGGGTCACTTGGAGTCCCTATTCCCCCAAAATATCCTCCCAAACCCTTTCAACCCCTTTCCTGGGGAAGCCTGAGAATAATATAGCAACCAATTGGTTAGCAATGTGAGCACAGACCAAACCCTTTGTTTTTTAGGACACTGAAAATCAATCAGGTTCTTAAAAGAAGAATTTTATTGATAAAGAAAAAGTAAAATAATCACACCTGCAAAATCAGGATGGAAGGTAACTTTACAGGGTAATAAAAAGATTTAAAACACAGAGGACTGCCTCTGGACTCAGCTTCACCGTTACAAAAACTGGAATAAAACTACCTCTTAGCATAGGGAAAATTCGCAAGCTAAAATAAAAGATAATCTGACGCATTTCCTTGCCTTATTTACAATTTTTGTAATCTTAGATGAATCATTTCAGGTATGTTTTCAGGAGATGTTGTCTTTGCCTGGTCTCTCTTTCTGTCTGGAAAGGGAACAAACAAAGAGCACAAACAAACTTTCAAATCTGGAGGAGGGAGGTTATCTTCTTTCCTTATTGGTCCTTTTGGTCAGGTGCCAACCAGGTTATTTGAGCTTCTTCACCTCTTACAGGTAAAGATTCAGTACAGCTGTCCAGGAGGGATTTTATGCTACCCATATCTGTATGTTTATGACAGGTGCATTTTTGTGTTATTTTTTAAATAAAGTAAATAAAGCCTCTAGATTTTTAGAATTCAAAGGACTTTTCCCTATATTACAGAGGTCCAAACCGTGATCCTATTTCTGCACATGCACATTTCTGGCTAGAGCTTTGTGATTCGAGTGGGTTCCACAACTGCAGATGGTTGCTTCAATCCAGGGGGGAAGACCCCCCTGTTCTTTGACTGGAACTGCTCTGAGCCCGCTTAGACCCTCCCTAACCTAGAAGCAGAATATGGACTGTCCCTCACTATTATCTTGCAAGTGTTACTTCGGCTGCTGTAGGTTCTTTCTGCGCGCGCGCACACAGAGATAGAGAGAGAGAGAGAAGGACAGGCTTTATTTGCATGAGTCCCTTGCCTCTTCCTAGGCCTCTGGACTCCACTTTCACTTGGTTCATTTTTGAGGACTTCCAATATAACTCTTACTTGGAAAGAAAGAGTTTGTGTTGTGGATCTGTGTCCTTTCTTGCCTCTTCTCTTCGTGTCTCTTGACTCTTCGAACCATGCTTCTGAAATGTCCCTTACACAGCTACATTATGAGGGGTTAGGTGTAAATGCTTATTTAATATTTAATGCAGGTTGTTTCAAAACTGTATAGTTGATTTGTAACTATTAACACTATTACTAGAGCTGGTAAAAAAAAATTCCATTAGCACTTTTCTGTCAAAATACTGATTCAACAGAATTGAAATGCTCCATAGGAATGTATCAATTCTGTCAAAACTTTTGATGGAAACTAGGAAGACTGGCCTGCCTGGTTTTCTGTCAGCCTGCCTGTCTCCCTAGGTGGCATGCCGCCTGTCTGGTTTGCCAACTGGGCAGCCAACAAACTCTCAAACCTGTGCTGCCAGGGAGCTGGCAAGTCTGGAGAGCCCAGCAGCACACCCACCAAGCAGCTCACCTGCCTGCCAAGCAGCAGCATTTGGTGTGTCCTAAATGAAATATTTTGGAATTTCAGTCCTGTGAAAAATTTGGATTTTTCAACTTGATAAAGAACAATTTGTTTTTCAAAATCTTGACATTTTACAAGGGATAGAAATTCCATTTCCCAATCAGCTCTACTGTTTACATGATATACATTATTCTGTAGCAGAAAAATTCTTATCCAAATTGCAAATCTTTTATATTAATATTTGAGTGTTCTTGGGTATATCCAGTATTCGTTGTCTTCTGCAGTACTTGCATATGACAATGCCAAGTGAATATTTGCTAGCAGAATCACAGTACAAGAAGCACAGCAATGCTGTTTAGCTCAAATGTATAAAACTTCTGTAATATCTGGTACAAAAGGTCTATGAAGTCTCATTCCTAAAAATGTATGGTGCTCTATTTGTGTCATGAAAGTGTGTGACTATTTGTGACAGCGTGTCAAAATGCTTAGAGATTATTCAGACTTATTGCTAAATCAAAAAATATACCTTTAATAAAATTCTGTTTTAAACTTGCAGGTAATATATGCTTTAAACACTAAGAATGATGAACACGAAGCTGCTATTCAAGCCCTCAAGGATGCTCATGAAGAAGAAATCCAACAAATTCTTGCAGAAACAAGAGAGAAGCTCTTACAGTATAAGAGTAAAGTTGCTGAAGAAATGGATCTTAAGAGAAAGATTCAGGTTTTGGAAGAGTCATTGGAAGATCATAAAAAGATGAAACATCAAGCCTTGACAGAATTTGAAGCTTACAAGGACAGAGTTGAAGATATGCAGCTTTGTGCAGAAGCCCAGCATGTCCAGCGTGTAGTAACTATGTCAAGAGAAGTAGAAGAGATTAGAAAGAAGTTTGAGGAGAGGTTACGAAGCTTTGTACAATTGCAAGTACAGTTTGAGAAAGACAAACGCTCAGCTCTGGAAGACTTGAGAGCAGCACACAGATTGGAGATTCAAGAACTTCTGAAAACTCAGCAGAATCAGAATGCTACTTTAAGTAAGGGGCAAGAGAAGCTAGAGGAGTTGCACAGGTTGGAACTGGAAGATTTAAACAGCAAAGTTGAAGAGCTAAGACAGGAGAGGAAAAAACTCATTGAGGAGTATGAAGGCAAACTCAGCAAAGCTCAATCCTTTTATGAACATGAACTTGATGCTTTGAAAAGATCTCAGCTCTTTACAGCTGAAAGCCTGCATGCCAGCAAAGAGAAGGAAGTGGAGCTAAGAAGAGAGTTTCAAAGCCAAGAAGCTGTTTTACGGAAGAACCTTGGGAAACTGAAGACTGAATTGCAGATGGTACAGGATGAAGTGGGTAGTCTGCGAGAAAAATGCCAAAAGCTTCAGGTAGCACTCAGTACAGCAGAAAACACTGTTCAGGTGAGACTGACAGCACATCATTCTTTTAAGTTCCAATGTGTTTAACAGAAATTAAACTAACCTAAAATATATACAGCAGTGGCAAATCATTATCACATATGTAGGGTCCTACCAAATTCACGGTCCACTTTGGTCAATTTCACGGTCATAGGATTTTTAAAATAATAAATTTCATAATTTCAGATATTTAAATGTGAAATCTCACGGTGTAGTAATTGTTGGGGTCCTGATCCAAAAAGGAGTTGGGGAGGGGAGTGTAGCAAGGTTATTGTAGGGGGGGTTGCCATCAGAGCTGTGTGTCCGGAGAGCGGCAGCTGTTGGCTGGACACCCAGCTCTGAAGGTATCAGCACCTTCAGCAGCAGTGCAGAAGTAAGGACGGCATGGTATGGTATTGCCACCCTAACTTCTATGCTGCTGCCTTCAGAGCTGGACCCTTGGTCAGCAGCCACCACTCTCTGGCTGCCCAGCTCTGAAGGCAGCAGCGCAGAAGTAAGAGTGGCATGGTACTACCCTACTGCTGGCAGGGCTCTGCCTTCAGAGCTGGGTGTCCTATCAGCAGCCATTGCTCTCCAGGTGCCCAGCTCTGAAGGCAGCACAGAAGTAAAGGTGGCAATACTGCGACACCCCCTCCCCCGCCAATAATCTTGCAACCCCCCCCTACAACTCCCTTTTGGGTCAGGACCCCAAATTTGAGAAATGCTGGTCTTCCCTGTAAAATCTGTATAGAATAGGGTAAAAGCACACACAAGATCAGATTGCACAGTCCGTGACGTGTTTTTCATGGCCATGAATTTGTTAGGTCCCTACACATATGTTAGCTTTGAAAGTTAAGCTTTTGTCACCAGTACTTGGCTGGCTGTCCACCTTTCAGCTATTTTACTGATGTTCTACTCCCTGGTATTACGGTATAGGAATTGAAGTGCAGAAAGTTCCATTGCAGATTAGAGAGCACACAGTCAAATGAGCACTAAGCAGTGGCTCTCCCTCAGAGCTCACCATATTAGAACCCAACTTCACCTTTTGTTTTTAAAAGGGTGGGTGACTGGCTCCAGGGCAAGGGAGGAATGAGGTGGTCAGTAGCTGGTAAAACTGATGTCTGATTCTGGTATACTGGTATCATTGCTAGAAAAGTTTGGGAAACACTGATTTAGAGTGTATGGTGTGTTGCAAACACTTACACATATGAGTAACCTCACACAAGTGACTAAATATTCTATACTGATGTCTAGTTGGACTATGAAGAAAATATTCCCATTTTGCTACATTATATTTGTTACTGCGGTTGTTGTTTGTGCCAGCTGTTATCATAGAATATCAGGGTTGGAAGGGACCCCAGAAGGTCATCTAGTCCAACCCCCTGCTCGAAGCAGGACCAATTCCCAGTTAAATCATCCCAGCCAGGGCTTTGTCAAGCCTGACCTTAAAAACCTCTAAGGAAGGAGATTCTACCACCTCCCTAGGTAATGCATTCCAGTGTTTCACCACCCTCATAGTGAAAAAGTTTTTCCTAATATCCAATCTAAACCTCCCCCACTGCAACTTGAGACCATTACTCCTCGTTCTGTCATCTGCTACCATTGAGAACAGTCTAGAGCCATCCTCTTTGGAACCCCCTTTCAGGTAGTTGAAAGCAGCTATCAAATCCCTCCTCATTCTTCTCTTCTGCAGACTAAACAATCCCAGCTCCCTCAGCTTCTCCTCATAAGTCATGTGTTCTAGACCCCTAATCATTTTTGTTGCCCTTCGCTGGACTCTCTCCAGTATATCCACATCCTTCTTGTAGTGTGGGGCCCAAAACTGGACACAGTACTCCAGATGAGGCCTCACCAATGTCTAATAGAGGGGAACGATCACAACCCTCGATCTGCTCGCTATGCCCCTACTTATACATCCCAAAATGCCATTGGCCTTCTTGGCAACAAGGGCACACTGCTGACTCATATCCAGCTTCTCGTCCACTGTCACCCCTAGGTCCTTTTCCGCAGAACTGCTGCCTAGCCATTCGGCCCCTAGTCTGTAGCGGTGCATTGGATTCTTCCGTCCTAAGTGCAGGACCCTGCACTTATCCTTATTGAACCTCATCAGATTTCTTTTGGCCCAATCCTCCAATTTGTTTAGGTCCTTCTGTATCCTATCCCTCCCCTCCAGCGTATCTACCACTCCTCCCAGTTTAGTATCATCCGCAAATTTGCTGAGAGTGCAATCCACACCATCCTCCAGATCATTTATGAAGATATTGAACAAAACCGGCCCCAGGACCGACCCCTGGGGCACTCCACTTGACGCCGGCTGCCAACTAGACATGGAGCCATTGATCACTACCCGTTGAGCCCGACAATCTAGCCAGCTTTCTACCCACCTTATAGTGCATTCATCCAGCCCATACTTCCTTAACTTGCTGACAAGAATACTGTGGGAGACCGTGTCAAAAGCTTTGCTAAAGTCAAGAAACAATACATCCACTGCTTTCCCTTCATCCACAGAACCAGTAATCTCATCATAAAAGGCGATTAGATTAGTCAGGCATGACCTTCCCTTGGTGAATCCATGCTGGCTGTTCCTGATCACTTTCCTCTCATGCAAGTGCTTCAGGATTGATTCTTTGAGGACCTGCTCCATGATTTTTCCAGGGACTGAGGTGAGGCTGACTGGCCTGTAGTTCCCAGGATCCTCCTTCTTCCCTTTTTTAAAGATTGGCACTACATTAGCCTTTTTCCAGTCATCCGGGACTTCCCCGGTTCGCCACGAGTTTTCAAAGATAATGGCCAATGGCTCTGCAATCACAGCCTCCAATTCCTTCAGCACTCTCGGATGCAACTCGTCCGGACTCATGGACTTGTGCACATCCAGCTTTTCTAAATAGTCCCTAACCACCTCTATCTCCACAGAGGGCTGGCCATCTCTTCCCCATTTTGTGATGCCCAGCGCAGCAGTCTGGGAGCTGACCTTGTTAGTGAAAACAGAGGCAAAAAAAGCATTGAGTACATTAGCTTTTTCCACATCCTCTGTCACTAGGTTGCCTCCCTCATTCAGTAAGGGGCCCACACTTTCCTTGGCTTTCTTCTTGTTGCCAACATACCTGAAGAAACCCTTCTTGTTACTCTTGACATCTCTCGCTAGCTGCAGCTCCAGGTGCGATTTGGCCCTCCTGATATCATTCCTACATGCCCGAGCAATATTTTTATACTCTTCTCTGGTCATATGTCCAACCTTCCACTTCTTGTAAGCTTCTTTTTTATGTTTAAGATCCGCTAGGATTTCACCATTAAGCCAAGTTGGTCGCCTGCCATATTTACTATTCTTTCGACTCATTGGGATGGTTTGTCCCTGTAACCTCAACAGGGATTCCTTGAAATACAGCCAGCTCTCCTGGACTCCTTTCCCCTTCATGTTAGTCCCCCAGGGGATCCTGGCCATCCGTTCCCTGAGGGAGTCGAAGTCTGCTTTCCTGAAGTCTAGGGTCGGTATCCTGCTGCTTACCTTTCTTCCCTGCGTCAGGATCCTGAACTCAACCAACTCATGGTCACTGCCTCCCAGATTCCCATCCACTTTTGCTTCCCCCACTAATTCTTCCCGGTTTGTGAGCAGCAGGTCAAGAAAAGCTCCGCCCCTAGTTGGCTCCTCTAGCACTTGCGCCAGGAAATTGTCCCCTACACTTTCCAAAAACTTCCTGGATTGTCTATGCACTGCTGTATTGCTCTCCCAGCAGAGATCAGGAAAATTAAAGTCATCCATGAGAATCAGGGCATACGATCTAGTAGCTTCCGTGAGCTGCCGGAAGAAAGCCTCATCTACCTCATCCCCCTGGTCCGGTGGGGGGGGGGGGTTATCTAGTATTTAATTTAAAATATGTTCAACAAATACATAATTTTGTACAAAGAAAATGGGAAAGGACACTGTCTGTGGTGTGACGATGAGACCTATTAATCAACTTTTCCTATGTATACTTCTTGGACACATACAAGAGGCATTCACAAGTAATGTCTCAAATACTGTACACATTTTCAGAGTTGTCCTAATGCTGTTTTCGAAAGCTGCTCTAAAGTAAGATATGAAGCCTCAGAAGCATAAAGCAGGCTTTTGGGGACCAGAGGGTTGAAAGATTTCCTTCTATGATGGAAGGAGGCATAGAGTTTTGTAGATTGGGACTAGAAGAAATGATTCTATGGGACTCTATATGCCCTTTGGTAGCTTTATTGGGGACTTCCCCCTTCAAGTGTGATAGTCTTGTAGAAGAGATCAGTCAGCTTATATTTGCATTCATCACAGCACTCAACCCCCAAAGCCAGGTGTATCCATTCTGCACTGAAGCCCACATGGAAAATATGAAGGATCTTAGGGTAAATGTGAGAACATCAAAGGTGTGAGCTAGCCTAGGTGAAATCTGAAAGGAGACCTAAATTTTTATGGTCTGGTTCAAGAGGAGGTCTCTCCAGGTCCACTTGCAGGGTGCAAGACACACAGAATGAATAGAGATTCTGGAGGCAACTGCTGTGAGCTCATAAACCTGATGAAAAGCCAGATCTGCCATTTTATCAGTGGGCTCCTAGGGGGATAAAACAGAATGGAAGAATGGCTTTTGAGATGCAGATGGTGGTGGGGCACATTTGTGTCCACTCCATGGATAGACAATATTCTGTTGGGGTAATCAAAGAGACTGGGTTCTGCTTTGCCATCAGATCTGAGTTAGTGGATCTCCTTCCAGACATGACAGCCCACTTGCTAAGCTTCTCCCAAATATTACAGGTGCTGGCTCCCTAGGACTCTGCCCTACTTTTTCCCCATTGAGACCCCCTGATCTCTGCATAAGACTTGGATGCAGAGTGAAGAATTGTCTTTTAGTTTTCCTCTGCCTAGGATTCATGGCTGATACAGAGTTTGGAGTCTCAGTTTTTTCCGTCTTCTCCTTTCTCCTTTTTTTATTTAAAAGGCCTAAGAGAAAAGAAGCATGGGGAATTAGAAGGTAGTGAAGAGGAGGCAAAGCAGAAGGACTAAGACAAGAATTCCATGCTTTCAAGGCAAAGAAGGCAAAGGAATTAGAGAGGGGGGGTTATATTGTGATTTTTATAAAGGGCAGTTCTAACTCTGCCTTTGGCCTCATAACATAAACTCTCCCTGATTCTCCCATGCCTCCTATCCCACAAGAGGAGCAAAGGGAGCATATGGAAATCCTATTTATTATGGATAGATCTGGCTGTACCACCTATCATTAAGGTTGCCTGATATTTCCCATTAGAACACCCTATTTTCAGTTGTTTATACCTGTGCTAAATTTTGGGCTGAAATTTTCCATGATAGGTGTGTGCCTCAGTCTGATTCTTTTGGGGGAATTTTAGCTAAAGCCATTCAGCTGTTTCCAAAAATGAGGTTAGGTGAAAATACCTAATTTTCCATGTCATAAAATAATTCTAACAGCTACTTTGTTTAGATGGTCTAATGACTTGAAATTTGGCAGAGAGGATTCCTTTGTGTCAGGTATATGCCTTTGATCGCATGTGAAAATCTGCTCAAAGTTGGCCAAGTTATAAGCCTTTGAAAAATCTCAGTTTGCATGTGCTAAATAGAGACTTGTTAGAACTTCACAGCTAAAATCTCTTTAGATTCTTTGTGCACTGAGCATGCTTCAGCTCCATATGATGAGGCACATGAGGAGGAGGGCCTGGGAGTTAGGGAGTATTGACAGGAGAGATTATTGGAGGATGGGGTTGGGAGGAAAGGGGAGAGATTGTGTGGGGACCCAGGAGGGGAGTACTGGGACTGGCTGGGCAAGGAGATTGGGGACAAAGAGCTGGAAGGGGAAACTGGAGTTGGCAGGTCAAGGTGACTAGAGTGAGGTGGAAAACTAGAATTTGGACGGGAACCCCTGAGGGAGAGTCTTGGACTTGCTGGGCAAGGAGGCTGTGACTGGGATGAGAAGCCTGAATGGAGACTGGGACAGGGACAGGTTCCCAGGGCAGAAGGGGTCAAATTTAGGGGAATTGGGCATAAGGATCTGTGATCACAAGCACACACTCCCCTCTAATGCCTGAAATGGAACCAAAGAATCGTGAATCTCACTAATCTTCTGATGTCAGCAAATATCTGTGAAGCCCACTGAGAAAGTGTGTCTCATTCCCCTCTGTGAAGTTGTCTGCTGTCCCAGAATCCACCAGTGTCTTCTGTGGTGGAAATCTTTAGGGCTCCCCTGGAACACGGAGGTGGACCTAGACCTTAAGGTGCAGGAAATGTTAACCATGCCTGGGGGATGCCTCAGTGAGAAGTTAGGAGTGCGTTACCTCAGGGTTTGTGCAGGTCAACCCCTTCTACAGGGCCTTGGCATGGTAGTTTCCAAAATTGCATCATGCTGAGGCTCAGATTGGGCAGGAGGAAAGAGCAGGGCCAGATCCCCCACAGTAGAAACACAGCCTATGGCAACGATGGTGCTCTTTTTCCTCAGGTGGGCAATATCCAGCTGGATGGGTTCAGTGTACAGGTTGTACACGGGTATTGAGAGGCGCTGGCCAGCTGGTGATACAGACCCCTTCTTTTCGTCATGTCATTCATGCAACTTGTTGTTGTGTATGACTAGGTCAATGAAGGCATCTAGTTTGGTTGGGGCACCCATACGGGCTAGTTCATCCTTAACCTTCTTGTGTTGCCCCCACCAGAACTGGTAGAGGTGGACCGCTTCATTCCATTCAGTGTTGGAGACTAGACGTCAAAAGTGGGCGGCACTGGAAGAGGCCAGTCCTTGCCCCTGCTGGAGTTTGCACAGGGTCGTCTCTACCAAGTGGGCGCAGTGGAGGTTGTCAAATATGGCAGAGAATGCTTGGAGAAAGGCATCCCAGTTCAACAGCATTGGATTTGCTCATTCAAGTAGGGGTGAGGCCCACTCCAATGCATCTCCTGTCAGGAGACTAATAATGAGTTCTACTTTTGCTTGGTCAGTGGGATAGGCCTGGGGGCAGAGCAGAAATAGCAGGTGGCATTGGTTAACAGCCCCCCTGAATTTTTGCTGTCCCCATTAAAACATTCTGGGAGGAGAACTTTGGGGATTGGGTCCTGGCTGCAGTGTATGCCCTTAGTGCAGCATTCTTTGCTGGGCCGCCAGCTCTCTCTCAGCATCTGGTTGTGTGTGGCGTGCTATGCCAGTTGGGCCCGTAGTGCCGGATTTTCCTCATGGAGGTGGGTGGATTGCCTTCACAGAGCTTTTTTCTCTGTTGTGAGCTGTGATAATTGGGCTCGAAGTGCAGGCAGATCCTCCTGGGAGTGGTCAGCCCATTCAGGCATCTCCAGTATTCTCTGGGACAGGCTGGACAGGGAGTGGCTCGCTGTCTCCATGTTCCCCCAAGGTAGGTATTCACCATAGGCTAGGGTGGTTCAGGAAAACTGTTAGGAGCTCAACAAGGGCACTCAGGGCCAAGGGTCAGAGCAGGTGCAAACCTGAGGCTGGGAGTAGTAGAAGAGTTAGTAGTCAGGTCCAGGTCGGGGTTGATACGAAGGGTCTGAGTCCAAGTCAGGAGACGAAGTCCAGTTAAGGTCAAGCCAGGAATTTAAGAGCAAGGAGCCGGAGCGTCATGGCAGCTACAGAAGATCCATGCTGTTGTCTGGACACTTCCTGAAATGCCCCTTGGGCTTATATAAGGCAGGGAGCCAACCAGGAGCCATGGAACTGCTGTCTGTCAAACCCTTGAGGTGGAACTTCCAATGGTCTGTATCCACAGCAGGTCATAGGAAGAGCTCAGATCACTGATATTGAGAAGTACTGAAAGATACTTTCCACCAGTACTGATTCACCTCCCAGAGTCTACATACCCTCCTTTCACATTTTAGACGGTGACTTGCTCTCTGGTACTGATGCTGTCTACTCTTTGAGGTACCGAACAAAGTTTTCAGCCTGTACCAATTCTCTGTTGCTGCCTCACCAGCCTCCCTTTCTAACATTAGTACCAATGCAAATAGAGGTCTCTTGCCAGGGCCTGGTATTGACCCAACCACTGGTACCAGCACCACTTGCCCCCTCAGGGATACAAGGGATGATACCTCATCAGACTCTGCGGTGTCTCTAAAAGGTTCCTCTTCCTTCCAAGCTCCCTCTTTCAAGGCTCACACTAAAAGAGAAGCTCCTAGAAGGAAGCACACCTGGCTATCCTGGCAAGGACAACCTTCAAGTCCTGTCCCCTTTCCCTTATGTCCCACCACAACGGGCTTATTGGAACCCATGAGCTCTATATGGTGATCTTTATAACAGGGTACCATCTCAAAAGAGGACTCGTCAGGAGCATCAGCCATACCCGCAGGCCCTGCTCCACAGGTACATCTCTCAGAGCAGAAGTCAGTAGGAAAGGAAGAAATGATGCCCTCCCACAAGACCACCTTCTCACCAGATGAGGGTGTCATGGCTTCCCCACGACCTTACCCTGATAAGGCTTTCAAGACTATATTAAAAGGTTAGAGGGCATGTTACAAATTCCATTGGAGGAGATACAGTTAGCCTAACATTCCTTGTTGGTTATCCTTCATACACCTCCTTGGGGCATGGGTATTTTTAGTAAAAGTCATGGACAGGTCATGGGCAATAAAAAAAAATTCACGGTCCCGTGACCTGTCCATAACTAAATCTTGAGGGGCTCTAGGGATGCCGCTGGTGCTTGGGCAGGGCACATCAGAGCACCCACTGGTGCTGGGGGGGAGCTCCGGGGCATCCGCCGCTGCTCTGGGGCACCCACTGGTGCTGGGCCGGGGGGGACTCCAGGGTGCCTGTTAGTACTGGGGAGGGATGGTCCAGGGTGCCTGCTGGTGCTCGTGGCGGGGACTTTGGGGGCACCCGCTGGTGCTTGTCGGTGGGCCTGGTACCGCTGCTCAGGGGGCAGCCTGGGACCGCTGTCGCTGTTGCTGCTCACCACAGGAGTAACAATCTATCAGTTCCAATCTTGGTTCCAATGTGTAAACCAAAAGACAGGCATTTACCATCATTACCTTCAACACTGAGATCAAACTCTGCACCCATATCCTGTAGGGATCCAACATCCACGGTGACCAAGGACATATTGGATCTGACGGCCCCAACCACCAATTCACCCCGGGGAGGTCTGAGATCTATGTCTCCCCGGAGAAAGTTTTTGCACTCCCTTATCCTCAACCTTCTCTTTTCTCGAGTTAATCCTTATTTAAAAACCTCATTATGCTGGAGGAAGATATCACCCTTGAGGACATACAGCCACTCTCCTCTTACATCCCTGAACCTGAGTACCCATCCATCGGTACCAATGGTTCCACCTGTTGATTGAAAACCAAATTTCTCATCACATGAGTTGGAGGCCCCAGATGAGCCTTTATCCCCACATAGATTTCCAAGTGTCACTGGTTCCTAGTGCCATGGAGTCTGCCCCAACCAGTTGACACTTTGTACTGACATTTCTGGGGCCCCCGGGACCATGTATGAACCTTATCTATCCTCTCCAAGCCGACACCAAATGACTCTATTTGAAAGTGGAGTTGTGTGCAACAGTTCCAGCAGCTATTTTATTGTCTTCCCCAGATAAGGCAGTTATCCCATCTTCACCATCTCCACTGATCGTCACAGGCAAAATCAGGAGTTCTTTACAAGGAGTGGTGTCCGAGCTCCAGATCCAGCTCAAAGTGGTTCAAGATTTTCAGCAAAAACTCCTGGACTTTTGGGTCCAGTCAGGTGGCCCTCCTGGTCAATGAGGCCATGATGGAGACAGCCAGGGAGTGGTGCACAGTCCTACCTCCTGCACTCCCACCCCAAAAAAGGCTGAGACGCACTCACTATTTCGTTCCACGTAAAAGAGCGGAGTTTTTTGTTCTCTGACCCATCACCCAGCTCCCTGGTGGTACAAGTAGCCACTGAGAGATCCGGGCTGCAACACCCCAAGATCTTTGTACAAGCATGCTAAACACCTCGTCATCCTAGGGAGGAAAGTTTTCTTCCTGACAAGCCTCAAATTTATAATTGCCACCTGCCAGGCCCTGTTAGAAAAATACATTTTACTTTTCCTCAATTATGTGAAATTGTTGGACTTCAAAGATAAACTCCCTCAGGAGGATAAAGTCCAATTCTGGAACTCAGTTGATGAGGGTAAATTGGTAGCCACAACGTCACTTAAGACTGCAGTAGATGCTGCTGATACTGCTTCCAGAGGGGTGGCAACTGTAGTTGTTATAAGGAGCGGATCTTTAGTTGCTGTCCTCAGGTTTCTCTAGAGAGGTCCCAAAGTACCACTGAATATTTGCCCTTTAATGCAGCTAACTTGTTTAATGAAAAGACTCTCTGGGCATCTATATTCTCACCCCAAAGAGGAAGCATCACATGCAGGGGTACAGAACAAGACCAACCCCAACCCCTCAACCATTTTATCATCAGTGCTGTCTCTCAGGAACCACAATGCCAACGATCGAGTTACATGGCTTCCTCAACATCTACTGCCTTCCCCTCCTCCCAGTCCAGAGCTGAAGAGTTTCTTTTGATGGGACTTTCAATCAAATACTGATTGATTTGCCTCAGTATTCTGCCCACCCAAGTTTTTGGTGGCCACCTCACCCGCAATTAGGAGGGCAATAACAATGGACAAGTGTATGCTGGAACTTGTTCACTCCTGCTATCCACTCAAGTTTCTGTCACTTCCTACCCACACCCGCCTTCCCTGCCTCTTCTCAGGAAACAATCTCAAGAGAAAATCCTATGTCAGGAGTTGGACTCTCTTCTCCAGCAAGGAGCGATAGAACAAGTTCCATCTCAACATCAAGGGAACGGATTTTACTTTGCATATTTCCTAGTCCCCAAAAAGAATGGAGGATGGAGACCAATTCTTGATCTATGCCAAGTAAATGTATTCCTCTTAAAATTACAATTCTGCATAGTCAAATTGGCATCAGTAATTCCTTCTCTGGAAGTGGGCACATGTTTCACAGCTGTTGACATAAGACACTTACTTTCACATAGACGTTCACCTATCCCATAGAGGGGTAGCCAGGGCTGCGCCATTGACTCGGGCCAATAGGCCACGGTGCCCTCGTGCTGCCTGGATAGCAAGGGCCGTGCCCGTGTCTCTGGCCTATAGGCCATACAGCCCCAAGACCAGAGGCAACCCTAAACTCAGCTGTGGGGGCTATAATGTACCCCTCCCCCACCCCAAAAGGCTGAGGGGTGTACCAGCCCCATGACACTTCCACTCATCCAGTCCCAACATATCCAAGTAATGTCAGACAATAGAATGTCTATGTAAACAAATGGGGGGAACAAGATCCTTTCTCCTGTGTGTAGAGACAGTCAACTTCTGAAAATGGTGTAACAGAAACCACATAACCCTCTCAGCAGTGTACCTACTATGTGCGCAGAACTCCCTAACAGACAGAATCTGCAGACCTTTTTCCACAGACCATGAGTGGGAGATTCACGATTCCATCCTGAATGAGGTCTTCACGCAGTTGGGAATGCTGTCTTGGACCTCTTTGCCTTGCAAGGAAACCCCAAACTCCCCCTCCACAGCTCCAGAGCAGCCCTAGGCCAAGGCTTGAAGAATGGTGCCCTTCTACCCTGAACGGACCGTCTCAGGTATGCCGCCTTGTCCATCTCACTAAGACCACAAGTGCTGTGAAAGATTTGTCATGACAAGGCTCAAGTTATCCTCCTTGCACCCAGCTGTCCAAGATAGTTCTGATTCTCGGACCTCTGGAGGATTTGAACCTGTCCGACTATCAATGTCTGATCATTTCTGGATCTTCTCGTGCAACACAACAATGTAACTAGGCACCCCAATGCAGGACCTCTACAACTCAAGGCCTGATATTTGGATAGGCATTGAATGTAGAATGCTCTTGTTCACTAGTGGTCCAATCCATTCTCATTCAAAGTAGGAAGGATTCTATTAGGAGATGTTATTCGGCCAAATGGAAACATTTCTCCTCTTTGGAAATCACGTGCTATTTTGACAAAGTAGCTAGAATTTCCTGTTACTTTAGATTACCGACTCACCCTGAAGACGTTGGGCTTCTCGATAAGTTCCCTATGGATCCACCTCCTGGCAATCAGCACTTTTCATCCTCCAGGGAAACTTCTAACACCACAATGGGATCTCAGTCTCATCCTCTCACTTCTCACCAGACCTCCCTTTGAAGTGTTAGGCACCTGTTTTAAGTTCCCATCTCTTGATGAAGGTTGTCTTCCTAAGTGCTGTTACATCAGCCAGAAGGATGAGTGAGCTGGGAACACTCATGGCAGATCCATCATATACCATTTTTCAGAAAGAGAGACTCTTTCTTTGTATCCACCTGAAATTGATCCCTAAAGTAATTTCAGACTTTTACATAAATCAAACCATCCAGTATTTTTTTTCAAAACCTTGTGCTTCTGATAAGGAGAGAAGATTTCACTCCCTAGATGCCCAACAGGCACTGGCATTCTATCTACAGAGAATGAAAGCAATTACAAAGACACCGTGGAGGGGTTGAGAGCCCATTCCACCAGAGCGCAAGCAGCCTCTGTGGCATCTCTGTACGATGTACTCTTAATAGATATATGTAGGGTGGCTATGTATAGTTCCATCTACACCTTTACAAAATGTTATGCCTTGGTCCATACTGACGTCCCTACACCTGTATCTGTAAAAAAGTATTATGGACATCCATACCATCTGCATCCTTGTACCCATCTCCCGACTGACTACAGCTTATTAATTTCTCACATGTTGAATGCACATAGTGACCATCACTTGAAGAAGAAATGGAGGTTACTTACCAGGAACTGGAGGTTCTTTGGGATGTGTGGTCCTTTTCTGTATTCTGCTACCAGCCCTCTGTCCCCTCAGCTATGGATCATGCCTGGGTTCATGGTAGAAGGAGGAACTGGAGAAACATCAGTCCTCACTGCCCACTATATCCTCAGTTCAGAGCATGAGAACAACTGCAAATATGAGGACAAACAGACACTGCTTACTAAAAATCTCTAAGCTCAAGTGCATGATATGCATGCATACTCACGTGTGGAATACAGGTAGAGACACCATATTCCAAAGAACTTCCAGTCACAGGTGAGTAACCTCCATTTAAGTAACTTGAGTTCTTCAAGATCTGTGTCCCTAAGGGTGCTCCAATACCTTCCCTCCTTCCCTTCTGCGTTGGAGTGTTTTGCTGGACTTTCATGGTTGAGAAGGAACTGGACTGGCAGTAGGTCCGCCCCTCTCTATATACCATCGTACCACAGCACAAGAATGTTTAGGGTGCAGGCATGGACCTGTGGATGCAGCTGACAAAAATCTCTGATCACAGGCATGCACACATGCTGATGTGGAGCACCCATAATGGGTCACATCTCGGAGAACTCAAGTTACTGTGTAAGGTAAGTAGCCTCTCCGTATGGTACCATGCATTTAAAGACTGTATCATAATGCTTATGTACGAGTGGGCTGGATTAAGTTTGCAGAGGCTCATGAATTCTGGCATTTCCTAACTTCTGAGTGCCTAATTTTGCGACCTTATTAATGTTCTAACAAAGGTTTTTTATATTTATTATGATTATCGTATGAAATATTTATATATATCCACATAGTTACCTGGTATTGGTAAAATGAATATATCTGAACAGTGTAGAGTTTCATCTTGCCTTGTGCTATATGGCTATGTAATGAAAGATCTTCTCATAATTCATATGCAGAAGGGGATAAAGTTATGGTTGTGATGGAAACCATAATTTGTTTCTGTGATTTCCAGTTTCTATTTTAAGATTACATTAACATTGATTTTTATTATTTCCACTGAAAATCTCTTTAGACAAATGTATATGTGGATTTCCTTCCCTCTTCCCCTTAATTTATTTTGGAAATCATTTTTCATGACTGTCAGCTAGCGCGGCTTCAGCCTTGAAAAGGGGAAAATATACATTTTGTATGGATAGTATGTAATGGCTGATTAAATCACACTGATCTTATCTGATTGTGGATCCAAATGTGGATTACAGAGGCAATAATAAAAAACTGTAATCATCCTAACAATATGATTATATATAGGTTTGTTAAATTTGATACAGAGATCAAGTACACTTTATAGAAATAGCAGGCTTGCTTCATAACACTCAATGTTAATATGTGTCATTTTATGTATAAGATCTTGTTTTGTATATGAATAATAAGCCTTATAAGCTGAAATGTCATCTGTATTTATACTTTAAATTCGTGCTTGTTAAATTTAACAGCATTATTATGTAGTGTTAATGAATATTATGTTGTATGTTTCCTTAGGTGCTTCAAAAACAGCTAGATGATGTCAAGGAGGAGGAGATATCATTGTTAAGCAAACACAAGGAGGTGGAAAGTGAGCTAGCAGCTGCTAGGGAACACTTACAGCAGCAGGCCACAGATCTTGTACTCAAAGCCAGTATGTATGTCCATAACTTTGTGTGTAAATGAGCCTCAAATATTAATTCAGGATGATACTATTATTTTTTCTATTTTTAAAATTATGCAGCTCTAGAGTGTCCATGAAGAGTTTTGCATTGTCCCTAAAAAGTTCTGAAAGGCTTTTTTCTTGTTTTAAAAAAAATTAATGTTACTTGTATTGTATTTAGATTTATATTTGCTTTACAAGCTGTCATACTATTTTTAAATGCATTTTGAAAGTAATTGACTTTTATTAAGTTGCCTAATTCTTGATAAAGGCAGTTTTTGATTAAAATGTCAGATCATTCTACCTTTTAGGAAAGTGTATTCTGGATTTGTTTGACAATAAAGACAAAAAGTCCCAAGTAGAGGTTCTTCAAGGCTAGGTACAAGCAGGGGAGGTATGTTTATACCTGTCACAGTTTCAGGGTAACTTCACCTATTTTCCCCCCACACACCCTCTCACCTCATGATCCACTCCAGGTGTGCCCAGTCAGGTCTCAGGTGTCCAACCATCACTTGTCTCTGGTGGGGACCACTGCCCCACTCATTTCCTCTCCAGAGGTTTTAAGGCTGCACACCACCCTGCCTTACTCTGCAATATCCCCAGCAAGCCAGTCTGCCTAACAGCTGGTGCCTGTGCCTTGCTTTCTCTGAAGTTTAAGAATAGAGTATTGCCAGCAATTACAAGTTACCACACAGCTCTTTCTAAGCAAGCTCATTTATTCTTAAGGTAAAACCATCACAGGGAAAACATACTAAAAACACATAATTTAAATACACACTAAACATATGGGGAGGCACCCACCAGTCTTATAGGGCTCTAATAGCCCAAAGTCTTTCCAACCTTTCCACAAGGTTTGGGCCCCCCCCTTGGACAGAATATCCTTACTCTTTGCTGGATTAGAAAGAAGGCCTTGAGTCAGTTTAAACCCAGTCTTTTTATGTCAAAAGCCCTTTCTGTGTCTGTTGGTCTCTGAAAAACCCAGTTTGAGTCAGTATATACATACCTCCCCTGGGGGTGGTATCTCTCTGTTTGCAACCTAAGTGATTCACCTTACTTACCCCCTACTAGTTTTGGTTCCTGGAGGGAGCTATGGTGACCCTTCCCCCCTGGAGTTGCATACAATTCCTGGCCCACAGTGATACATAAACATAATATGGCATGGTCCTCAAAGATACTGCATTGGGTTGCAATATTTGTCACAATATCATTAGTGAAAACGATTGTGGAATTGTGAGAGTGGCCAGAGGCAAACCCTGTTCTGCCTATAGTCATGTCTAGGTTATTTGGGCTCTCTTTTTTTGATCTTGCTGAAAGCTGATTGGCGAGGAAATCTTAACTTCCAGCAGTGGTCATTGTCACCTTTGAGGACCTATATAGCAGAACTGGAAGCTGGGTATTCGACTTAAAATCTTGAGGAGAGCTGTTCCATAGGATTGTCTGGCTTTCATCTTTCTCTGTGATGCCAATATTGAGTTGGCCTCCCTCTCCTGCTATCTCCTGACCCACAATCTGATCAGTAGATTGGCTTTGAAGCTGAGAACCAGAGTTTGAATCCAAGAAGTGTCTCATTGACACTCTCATTAAAGGAAAAGAGATTCTTTTAGGTAACACTCTTGAACAGGCACTCTAAGATCTCAAGAACTAAAATAACACTGTATCATTGTTAGGAAGCCTAGTTCATGCTATGCTTTCTCCTACTGTCACAAAGATTACTACTCTTTCAAAGGTCCCCTTAAAAATATCTCCTTTCCTCTCTAAAATATAGAGCTATTGTGACCCTAGAGCATCCTGAAACCGGCAAAAGCTGGTATATGCTACCAAATATATCAAATAAAGCTTTTGATGCCAGATGTACGAGTACATGACAGATGTGGGTGACGACATCTGAGTGATGGGCTTCTCCATTTTTGTTACCTCTGAGGAACATCATGAATGACCAGTGGGTATTGCCTCTTATCTCTTCAGAGCAGAAGTTACTAAACACTTTCATAGCCTGAGCTGTCTTCAGGCTGTTCTAATCTGCTCCAGCTGGCAATACTTCTAGCTGAGGATAGCAGGAGCACAACATCTTGTTGCCATTCTTCTTCCCCATCTCGTCCCCAAACTCCTTGTGTCCAGGGCTGTGCTGGCTCTGTGCCCGCTGGGCTTTCTCATGTGCTGGCAGAATCCTTTGCATTGCAGTACTGATGCAAAGGGACCAGAATGGGACAAATTATCTGCTTCAGAGTTCTGAGAAGGTGAAATAGTGCTGTGAACAGAGCTGGGTGCCAAAATTCTAAACTACCAAGTGATCTGAGTCAAAGGGCAATGTAGGAGCAGTCCATTAACTCCACATTCAGAAAACACTTCAAAGAACTTTAATTTTCTTTTAGGAAACAAAATGTCCTTAATGAATTTTAAGGACATGTATCAGTGTTATTGCTCTGTATATTTAATATCTTCATATAGCATCTGAAGGGTTGATCATTGTTCTGGATTTAATGAACTCAGTAACATATTTAACTGTATATTTGAATACATTCAAACTCCAAAGGGTGTAGTGGGCATTCTTCTTTGAATGGCTTCTGCACATTCTTACTTATGGTTGTGTCAACAGTGTAGCTCTGACGGTGGATAAGTCTGCCTGAGCACACTCTTACACCTCTTGCCCTTCCTCCACTGTTCCTGGACATTGAGGGTGAGGCTGTAAAAAGGGGCGTGGTGCTCCAGCCACCTCAGTTTCTTCCAGCATCCCTTACAGATGTACCAGGAACTTCATCAGGTCAGTCTGATATGGAATCATCGACTTTTCAGTCTCAGTGCCTTCGCTAGGTCTCAGTTAGTATAAGATTTAGCTTTTAAATTTAATTTCTTTTTAGTCAGTTGTAGTGCTCCAACAGAGGTGTGCACAACTGATGGCAGATCCAAAAGGAAAAAAGCCAGGATTTACGAGGTGTGCCTCTGGCCCTGTTTACAGCATCAGACACCCATGTTTGGTGTCTGGCTTGTTTGGGGGAAGGTCTTGCTTCATCTTGCTGTGCCATTTGTACCACTTTCACCCCAAGAGCTCACAAGGAATGAAAAAAAACAGTTCCAAGTCTGTAGGATTCGTGAGTACTGATAGGTCTACTTCATCCCCAGCTCCTTTGGGGACTTAAAAGCAGCATAAGATCCTGTCCAAGGCATTTTGCTACCGGAGTCAAATCTAAAATCATGTTACCAAGGAATCCACCGTCGTCAGATTTGATGGTGCAACAAAGCAGGGTCCCTGCTGGTGTCAGCCCCTGTTAGCAGAGCCACACCTCAGGAATGCAGTCCTTCGGATCTGTCATCTCCAGTCCCTAGCCAGGAGGCGACAGACCTTGCAGCTATCTGTCTGTCTGCTGGCAGAGTCTGTCTGCACACTGGAACCCCTTGGCTCTCATGGCCTCCGTTCCAAGACCACCTTTGGAACACAGGCCAAAACCAAAGGCTCATGGTGATTATGAATCCCAAAGCATCATACCCCAATTTCATGAGGGTGGCGGTTCCAAAAAATATTACTGGAGACACCTCAGACTCCTCATTACCATCCACTTTCACTATTACAATAGTGGTCCAAGTACATAAACCAGACCTGCAGTCAGAACCATACTCTGATCCAAAGGCCTCCCCTGTTTAGGGATCCTTTTTTTTTTGGGGGGGGGGGGAATAAGGGAATTGAAAGAAGAATTGAAGACTCTGATACCCTTACTCCCTCGTCTTCACTCAGAAAGAAAAGAAATACCCCCGCTCAGTTACAGATTTCCCCTCAGATTTGGCTCCCTCCACTCTCACACACATACACACATTCTCTCTCTCTCTCTCTCTCTCTCTCTCTCTCCAGGTTCCCCAGGGAACTGACCTTCACTATTTTCTATACTGTACTTACCAAGGCCAGTACTGTCTCTAGTTTGAGCTACATCAGATCCACATTTGGATCCACAATCAGATAATGATTAAGGCTAAGATAGACCTGTTAATTTGCCACCTCCTCTCCTTCCTGGGAGGGTGTATCACATACACTAGAAAACATTATACTGACATCATATACAGATCATTTAGACAAAGGGAACACCTTTACACTACATGGTATTATGATAGTCTGACACTGAATACTAAAAATAACGTTATATACCTCCCTTGGTTAGATGACTTTACTACTCTTCAACTTCCTTACTGGCATTTTGGATCCAACTCATCCAGCTCTGTCTACATTGCCACTTTAGAGAGACCCTTCTCCCATGTTAGTCCCTGACATGTTAGAATACGAAACAGGAGGTTCCACTGAATTCCAGGATGCCAGCATGGAACCAGACAATCAGATATCTCCTGATGATAATATTTGTATGTGTGTTGAGGTGGGGGAGGGAATCTCCTCATCTTCTTCATCAGAAGATGCTATTCATTTCCATGAAATGGTAGAAAGAATAGGTACAATACTGAAGATATAATCTTTCACAGTGGAAGAAACCTTTCATCCTGTATTCAATACTTTGGGATCTCCTTCCAACAATAAAATCACTCTCCTATGTTGGAAGGTTTATTGCAGCTGGTCAAGAGAATATAATCACATCCTGAAATGGGTCAAGCTATGTTTTTAAAAAGTGTTGGACAAGTGTTATCAACTATCATATGAAGGGTTTTCACTCTTCCACACACATCCAGCTCTTAATTCACTGGTTGTTGCCGTAGCTGTCCAAAGAACAAAAGGAGGATAGGTACACACAATCCTGTCAGACAGAAAAGGGAAATAGCTTAACAACTTAGTCAGAAAGGTCTTCTCATCTGTTTCACTTTGCATTAGGTTTTCTAATTATCAAGTTAGAATGTCCATCTTCTCTCCAAGGTGGTACTTGTTCCTGGCCAACTTTGCCAGATCCCTTCCTAAAGACCAGAAGAAGCTGGCAAAGCCATGAAAGTCACTCTCCCGTTTTGGAAGGTTTATTGCAGGTGTCCTCATTTGACTTCTGTGATGCAGCAGCTTGAGCAGCGGCTTCAGCAATAGCATTAAGGTGATATTCATGACTGAGATCATCTGGCCTTGCATGAGAGATGAGAACATGTGTGGAAGACCTTCCATTGTGGGAGATGGTCTGTTTGTTCAAGAATGGATGAAATCCTAGAAAAGCTGAAGCGTACTAAGTTCAACAACTAGTATAGAGGGGTCTATCAGCCATTCAGAAGACGTTTTGATGTTCCTGCCTTTAGATATCATAAACCCAGAATATTAGTCTTCCACATTATCCTACTTCACGCAGAGATGGCAGTACAAGCAATCATCCTCTTAGCAATGGCTACAGAGGAGGAAAATTGTTAAATTTCATACAAAGGGCAAATCAACAGTTTCCTTGTCTTCCACACTAGGGCTTAGACCTCATGTTTGCTGAGACACCCAAGAGCATCAGATCAACCTTGATCCATACATGTTCCTCTCCTCTATTTGGAAAAGAAGACTTTCCCCACTCCTTCAACATCGGGCATGCCTTCACAACAGACAATTGGATCCTGAAATTATACAGAAAATTTATTCTATTCAGTTCAACACAATACATCCCCCCCAGTCCTCTTGTCCCTTCTCTCTTCAGGGACCTTTTCATGAGAGTCTGTTAGGAGCAGAAATCCAGTCTCTAATGTAAGCAAGGAGCCATGCAGAAGAATTCAAGGGAATTCCATGGAAAGGGTTTCTAGGCCAGATACTTTCCGATCCCAAAGAAAGATGGAAACCTTCTGCCTATTTTAGATCTGTGAAAAGTCAATCAATTAATTAGGGAGTTCAAATTCTTTGTGTTAACCCTGGCATCAGTTATGTCCTCCTTATCCACCCAAGATTGGCTTGAATCTTTCGGTTTTTAAGAAGTGTATTTTAGAATTATCAGACCTTCACATTACAAATACCTTCATTTCATCATACGAGAGGACCGCTTCCACTACAGAATCCTCCTTTTCCCCTGCTCAGGTGCATGTGAGTAGTCACAAAGTGTCTGTCTGCAGCAGCAGCACATCTAAGGTGACAGGGCATCCACATTTATTTCTATGTAGATGATTGGTTCATCAGTGGGGAGGACCCTTCAACAGTTACGGTACAGACATGATCCCTCTTCAAAAACTGAGGCTCAGAATAAGCTGAAAAAAATCACAACACCTGTATAGTCAATCCAGTTTATTGGGGAATTCTGGATTCTTGAAAAGCCATAGTCTTCCATCCAGAAGGAAGATTTATGAAAATCTTGATGGCAACAAAGACTCCACAAGAAGCCCTGTCAGTGAAGTATCCGCCTCAAGATGAGAACTGGCTAGCAAAGAATTATCTTCCAAATTTGGACAGCATGTTCTCCAAACTGACCATTCGGAAGGAGGTACTGTCATCCTTCAGTTGGTCAATTCAGCATCATAGTGTTTTGGAAGGAGTAACATTCAGCCCCCCAGCTTTGTTGACTATGATTGCCTCAAACGTTTCATATTTGGGATGGGGAGCTCCCTTGTACAACCTAACTGTCCATGGACATCCGAACCACTGGAAAAGGACTCTGCAAATGCTAAAATTAAGAGCATTCCATTTGGATTTCAAATCCTTTCTCCTCATCTGCAAGGCAAAGTCATCCATGTATCAACAGACACAGCAGCCGTGTTCTGTGTGAGCAAACAAGGGGCCCACTCCAGGCAACTGTGCAGAGAAACAGTGGCACAGTGCGACTGGTGCATCCAGCACCATATCTACCATATAGCCCTACATCTCATGGGCAAAGTCAACAGGATTGCAGACCAGTTGAGCAGAGACAGACGTGAACAGTACAAATGGTCACAAAATCTTAGTAGTAGATGAGAGATTCTGTCTTTGGAGCTATCCAGACATATACTTATTAGCAAGCAGATGCAATTCATAATGCCCAAGGTTTTGTTCAAGAACTGGAGTAGAAATCCAATCCATATCAGATGCATTTCTGCTTGACTGGGAAATAGGTCTCCTTTATACCCTTTCCCCCATTTATTCTCTCTCAAAGAGTCATAAGAAAAATAAGACAGAAAAAGCAAGAATAACCTTGATTGCCGGAGCACAGGTGAGACAACCAGCGTTTCCAGATCTTCTTCTTCTGTTCAGAGGGAACTATCGGTCTCTTCCACTAACCACAGATCTACTGACCCAGCAGAACAGATGTATTTACCAGCTGGACCCCAGTCTCTGCATTTGACAGCATGGACCATAGGATTGTGACAGACCTAGAAAAGTCCCACTCTCTTGAACTTTCTCATGTCCTGATAAATTCCAGAAAACAGTCAACTCTCAGATGCTATGTTTTCAAATGCAAAATATTTTTAATCTGGCCCAATACTAACAACATGGTTTCAGAAACATCTTCTGAGTACTCCGTACCAGAATACCTACTTCTTTTAAAGTGATTAGAACTCTTTCTATATCATTCTTGAAAGTCCACTTAGCACACATTTCTGCACACCATGCATTTATTGATAATAAGACTAAATTCACACATGACAGAGTCAAGAGGTTCACGAAAGGAACAGTAAACATTTTCCTCCAGTAAAGAGCTAGCTCTGACTTGGGATCTTAACCTAGTACCTACTCAGTTCATGAAACTGCCTTTGAGCCAATGGGGTCACTTAGTTCTCCTTTCAATCAAAACAGCCTTCATTACAGCAAGCGCATCTGCTAGAATTGTAAGCAAGTTACAGATCCTCATGGCTGACCCACCATTCACTGTATTTCACAGGGAAAAAATCCTCCATCTGCATCCTAAATTTCTTCCCAAAGTTGTAATAGATTTTAACCTGACTCAGATCAATAACTTAGCAGTATTCTTTTTTAGACCTCATTCTCATTCAGATGAGGCAAAGCTTCATGCCTTAATTGCCAAGAAGTCACCAAAAGTTTTTATTTCATTTAGGGATGCTAATAATAAAGAAAACATAATTGCATCTCAACATTTGTCTAAATGGATTAGGTTTTGTACAGAGGAAAGCTGTTTTGTATAGTGGAAAGCTACAAAAAAGCTCTGCCCCTCTTCCAAGGGAAAATATGGTTTCCATGGCATGCCTCAAGGTTATCCCGATTTTAGAAACATGAAGAGCTACAACCTGGAGCTCTATTCACACTTTCACAAAGCACTACTCACTAGATCTAGCATTCTGGTCAGATGTTCAGTTTGGTAATGCAGTACTACAATCATTATTCAATTAGGACTGTGCATCTCAACTTACAGAGATTGTGGTACTGCTTATCTAACTATCCCATGAGTGGGAATGTGCTGAGGCCATTTGAAAAAGAAATGAAAGTTATTCACCAATCACCAGAATTATTTGAGATGGACTCGGCACATACATACTTTCCTCTTCCTCCTCACTTTCTTCTTCAGAGTGCTAATTTAAACTTTGAACCTTGAAGAGGCAGTGGAAGGAACTAAGGCAACAAGATTATCATGCCCCCTTTTTATACCCTTGCCCTCCAAACATTTAGGAACAGTGAGGAAGGGAAAGGAGGTGGGATGACAGCACTCCAATGGGAACTGCTGCAAGAAGTTTCCACTGTCAGAGCTGCATCACTGGACATCACTTGGGTGGGAATGTGCAGAGTCCATTTGTAGGAATTTGGGTTACAGGTGAATAATCTTCATATCTGAGATTTTAAATGGTTGTTTTCTTTTTGTAGGTCACATAGGAATTCTTCAAGCTACACAGATGACACAGGAAGTTACAATAAGAGATTTGGAATCAGAAAAATCTAGATTAAAAGAGAAACTATCTCAGCTGGAAGAGGAAAGAAATCTATTGCAGAGCAAAACACAAAGTCTGGATGAAAGACAAAGGCAGCAGATTCTGGCACTGGAAAAGGTAAAACAACAAAACCAGTTCTTTTTATTTTAGAACAACAAAATAGAAGCCTTACAATTCTAACTGGAAATATTAATGAATTCTGAAATATCCTAACTCTTTTAAAAGACTGGAGTGACTAACTGACTGGAGCAGTGATAGCACATTACACTGCCCTGTGAGACACACATGGTACTGACAACTTTTAAAGTTACTAATGTAGATCATGTGCATTGCAGAGTTGAAGGTGATAGTTTCAGCTGAGATAAAGACAGAGAGGAGGCAGGTGCAATGTTATCCAAACTGATTTCTGGCATCTGTTGTGCTGCTTGATTCTTGAAGCAGATTGCCAGTAATCTTCCTATGTGTCTCATCTCCCATTGTGCCTCCGTGAGGTGGGAATGGGATTGAGGTCAAGGAAAAATTGAAAATCAGTAAGCCTTGAGAATGTACATGACATGGCAGATATAGCAAACTAAAACTTGAGCTAATGTATAATGGTTCTTTAATTGTTTCTTTCTGTTCCCACCAGTTAAGATGATGATGATGATATAGGTTACATATAAAGTAATGGAGTAGAGAAACGCATATTGGTTTAAACTGTTACATTGTTTGAACAACCTTCCTTCTGACTTTTGTCCTGAGAGAGCATCATAATAATGAATTTCCTCCTTGCCTCACTACACACCAGCACTGGTTCAAAACTAAAATAAGAAAGAAGGGCTAGTTTCCAAAACCATGTTTGTAGCTCAGAGAATAAAGAATTGGAAATTGCCTGTAGATCTGAAATTTGTCTGCTGTTCCTTTACAAGATAAAATAGAGCAAAAAAAGAGACAATAGATTTTAACTTCTTATACTTAGTCTATAATTAAATACCTTTTTGAGTATAGTTTAAAGATCTGGTTTAAGGGCATTTATTTTGTGCTACATATATATGAAGTATAATTGTTTTCGAGTATTTGTGTAAAACTTCTAGTTTTTCCTTTTTTTCTTTTTCTCCTTACTGAAATAGACAAACACTTAAGAATAGGTGATTTGGAATTTTTTTTGTCTGGCTTTTACAGAAGGTAAATGAAGCAAGGGAAACACAACGAGAGTATTATGAGAAAGAGCTGATAAAGCTGCAAACCAGATTGGAAGGGGAAGCTGCACAGTTAAATGAGGCTCATTCTAAGACCTTGGAAGAATTGGCATGGAAACATCACACTGCGATTGAGGCTGCACACAGCAATGCTACCAAGGAAAAGAAAAAGCTGCAGCTGGTAAGTTAGGAAGAAAACAAACCAGGTTCCAAGTAAGAAAGGGTGTTTAGCCAAACTATGATAAAATGGTGTATGCATATGTATAGCATGTATTAATTCCCTTATTTCATTAATTTCATTTTTAATCCCTAATTCTCCTAGGAGAGCTTGACTCTGGTACATCTGCATTTGTAAAGAATAACAAAGGGAATTATAGTGCTTTGGGGTCCTTTTATATACAACCATGCACACTGCAATTCCTAAATGAAATATGGACAAGTTGAGGGTGATATAGCAGTCCTAGTTGCATTAGCTGACTTGCTTATTGATTTAAATACACGTATACAGCAAAGCCATAGTTGCACCTTTTATGGTTAGGAAAAATAGTATATTAAAGATTACTCTACTCTTCAAACTTTTGTGGAAAAGTAAACGTACTTTTGACAAGATGCAGGAGCAATCTGTGTTGCCCATTGAACACATAGTTAATTTCAGGATAGCTTCCCCATGTCCTTGCACAGGTGCTTGGGGAAAGAACTATGGGCCTAATCCATAAATCAGTGAAGTCACTGAGTCTTTCCATATCCTCAGTGAGATGAGGATCTAGCTGTTTAGTAGGAGCTGCATGGCACACAGTGGAAGGAAAATGCCTTTGGTAGAGCTCCAGATCTAGAGTTGTAGGACTGGGTTGAACTTCAAAGTAAAGAGTTTTTGCTGCTGCATTATTGCTTTGTTAAAATATATTTCTTTGTTATGAACACTAAAGGAGAATAATTTCTCACTGAAACTGTTTTCCTTTTGTATTGAGTATTTCCAATATTTTTCAATGCCTACCTGTTCTGTATTGTCTGTGGATTTGGCCAATTAAAATATTTGTAGGCCTTATAGGTGGATTATTATTGTAGATTTTCTCAACTGTGCTTTGCTCCCGTCTACTTTCAGTGTTTTATTGTACTTGTTTTGTTTGTTTTTTGGTCTTATAAATTACTTTAGTTTTGATTTTGGAAGGTGTGCAGAATACACGGTGGTTCTTAAAATATTTTCACCAAGTCATTATATTGGCATAGAAAAGACCTTTATTTGTTAGCATGCAGTTGTTGACGGGGGAAGGTGGATTTGACTCCCTGGGAACAGAGAAATGTTAATGAGCTATGGAGCCTTTAAGCTGTAGGTTGCCAGTGGGAATCCAACAAAGATAGGTTGTTGCTGAAAGTTGGAGACCTCTAATGGTTGTTTAGTGGCCATTGTGAAATGAGAGAGACAGGGTAGCTGAGGCAATATCTTTTATTGGACCAGCTTCTGTTGGTGGAAGGTACAAGCTTTCAAGCTTCACGGAGCTCTTCTTCTGGTCTGGGGAAGGTAACCACAGTGTCTACACAAAATGCAAGTTGGGACAGATTGTTAAGCATAAGGAGTTGACACATGCTGTAGGAGACCATTTAAAATGAAGTGGGCAACTAGGGGTTAAAAATTGTTGTAATGAGTCATAAAAATAGTCTCTCTGAGTCCATGCTTTTCAGTGTCTAGCAGAGTTATGAATTTAAGTTCCTAGGCTTGCCTTTTGAAGGTGTTGAGCAGGTTTCCTTTGAGGATGAGGAAGGAGAGGTCAGCTATGGAGTGATTGCTTTGTGAAAAGTGTACACCACGGGTCGGCAACCTTTCAGAAGTGGTGTGCTGAATCTTCATTTATTCCCTCTAATTTAAGGTTTTGCATGCCAGTAATACATTTTAACGTTTTTTAGACGGTCTCTCTCTATAAGTCTATGTAACTAAACTATTGTCGTATGTAAAGTAAACAAGATTTCAAAATGTTTAAGAAGCTTCATTTAAAATTAAATTAAAATGCTGAGCTGAGGGTGGGAGTGCACTGAGTACAGAGCTGGGGGTGAAGGAGCAGACTGGGGATTAGGGTGTAGGGTCTGGCCAGGAGCTAGAATGAGGGGGGGGGGCTCAGGGTTGGGGCAGGAGGTTTGCGTGTGGAGTGCTTACCTGGGCAGCTCCCATTTGGTGCAGGTGGGAATGTGTGGGGAGGTGGGGGTGCAGGAGCTCCCGTTTGGTGCTCAGGGTGGGGGTGGGAATGTGGGGGGTGCAGGAGTCAGGGCAGGGGGCTGGGGGCATGTGTGGGGGGTGCTGGAGTCAGGGCTGGGGTTGGCGGGGGTGTAGGAGTCAGGGCAGAGGGCTGGGGGTGTGGGCTGGGGTCGTGGGGGTGCTCCCAGCCCTCTGCCCAGAGCGGCTCACGGCAGGGGGCTGGAGGGGATATGCCCCAATTCCACCCCCCGTCCCCAAGGCCCCGTCCCCACTTTTTCTCCGCCTCCTCCCCGGAGCAGTGAGTGCGCTGCGGCTCCGCTTCTCCCCGTCCCGTGCCAGGGCCATCAGCTGATCAAGCGCAGGGGGAGGAGGCGGGGCAGGAACGCAGCACGCAGGGGGAAGAGGCGGGGGAGGGGGGAGCTTGCCTGCCCTGCAGCAGCAGCCAGCAGGACCAAGCTTCTTCACCCCTGCCCCCCCTGGGGCTTGTACTTTCCATCAACAGAAGTTGGTCCATTCCCCACTTACTTTGTCTCTCTCATGAGACCAATTTGGCTACAACAATGCTACAAACAACTTTGGAATATGAGTTATTGGTCCTGTGTCCGTGTCACAAATGTCCACCCTCATTGTGGGCTGACTTATTAGGGAACCTTTGCAGAGGATAGGGACTGAGTCAGCATAGAGACTGAACTACTACCTAGTAAATACTGCCTGTCTCAAGTCTAACATGAGACAGGAAGTCTTTGCTGTCAGCTTTGCAAAGATATACTCTGCTGTGGCAAGGATAGAGGAAGGAAGACCCTGAGCATACTTTTGTAAAGAAAGTAGGAAGATAGTGAAAGGAAGTAAAAGACAAGAGGAGGAGGGAAAAGGAGTGACAGTAGGGTGAGGGGTGAAATATGTATTGAAAGGTTTATTTTTTTTATTGTAAATTGTATCTTTTAGTATGTTATAGGCAGAGCTGGTAGCACCTGTATTTAATATCACTTGGCACCATTTTCAGTTGCTAATAACATTGCCAAACTTCAGTCATTAAAAGTGAAGTTTTCCATGCTGGGTGTCTACCTCAGGCTGAATTTTATTTTATTTTTTGTAAGTATCAGCAAAAAAAAGAAACCAATTCTGAGAATCAGATTGGGAAAAATGTATTGTTGCCCATATGAAAAAAAGTTAACTGTTTTCTTGAAAAGCTCTAGCGTCTTTGTGCTTGGGAAGAAGGTCTGGAAAATTGTCAGAGATGTTGCCCTAGTATCAGGGATGTGCCTTTTGTTATTCCAGTGAAAAGATGTCAAATTTAGACAAGTTATCATATATATAAGCCTTTGAAAAATCACAATTGGCACATGTTCAGTAGAGGCTGGCTAGGATTTTGCATCTAAATTCTTTGGATACTGTCTGCACTGAGCATGCTCCATCTCAGGGATGCTGGACTCTTTGCAATGGCTGCTGCTAGCTTCTATGACCAATGTGGTGCTGGGCATCAGAACGGAGAGTGGAAAGACAGTCTCTCCGGTGCTCTCAATACCACTTCCCCTCCTCCTCCCTTCCCCCCCAGCAGTTTGGAACAAATAATCTGAATTAGCTGCACAGGGGACAAGAACTGAGCTAGAATGATGGAGTAGGCTTGGGACAAGGAGCTGGGGGAATTGGGAGATGGGGACTGAAACTAGCTGGGAAAAGAGTCTGGGAGGCGAGGAGGGGACAGAGACTGGGATTGAGAGCCCAGATGGGAGGAAAGATTGGGACTTGGAGAGGACATCTCAAATTGGGCATGCAAAATTCGTGGACACTTCTGACTTTAATGTTACTGTGTCTTAGTTCCCCATCTATAAAATGAGACTAATGTCTCCCCATCGCCTCACTGGGGTGCTGTGAAAATATATAAATTAATTTTTGTGAACCTCTGAGATACTATAATGATGAGCACTATAGAAAAGACCATAAGGAAATTAATAGTTCAAAACTTCAGAGCAGGGTTTGAATAGTGTGACTAAATAAAACCTGGGGCTACTCATTGAACAATAAGGATAAACAAAATATTGAATAGCTGCTTATTCAGTGTCCACCATCTATCATATACATAAGGCCCTACCAAATTCACAGCCCATTTTGGTCAATTTCATGGTCATAGAATTTTTAAAATAGTAAATTTCATTATTTCAGATATTTAAATCTGAAATGTTACAGTAAGTATAGATTTCCTGACCCAAAAGGAGGTTGAAGGGGGGGTGGGGTGTCACAAGGTTATTGTACGGGGGAGTGTCATGGTTTTGCCACCCTTACTTCTGCACTGCTGCTGGCAGCAGCACTGCCTTCAGAGCTTGACTGGTGGAGAGCAATGCCTGCGAGCTGGGAGCTCAGCCCTGAAGACAGCGCCACTACCAGCAGCTAACACTCTCTGGCCAGCCAGTGCTGAAGACACTGCAGAAGTAAGGGTGGCAATACTGTGACCCCCCGCCAACAGTAACCTTCTGACCCTTCCCCCCACAACTCCCTTTTGGGTCAGCCCCCAGTTTGAGGAAACGTTGGTCTCCCCTGTGAAATCTGTATAGTGCAGGGTAAAAGTACACACACACAAACAGATTTCACGGAAGAGACCAGATTTCATGCTCCGTGATGTGTTTTTCATAGCCGCAAATTTGGTAGGACCCTACCTATGCACTAAATGAGGCAGAGATCCTGTGGAGAAAATAGTATGTGATTATGTAATTTAAAGGTTTATAATACATATTCACAAGGGGGCCAACTTAATTCTGTTATTTCTAACTTGTGAGTGACTTGACTTTGCAACTTTAATGTTATTGTAATGTAATTTTTGGACCGAGTAGATTTAAAATATGTTGCACTGAGATTTCAGCTAGGACTCTTTAATCCTTCAGAATGTTTTGTTTTTGGTTTGGGTTTTTGGTTTTTGGTTTTTTTTACTTTGAAGGCTTTCAGCATGTTTGTGACTTGAAGTTTATTAAAAGCCCATTTTGCTGCTGTTACATTTTTGTATGTTAAAATAATTTTGTAACATTGCATTATTATATGCTGGAATAATGTTCCATTTTGTCACATTCGTGTCCAAAATATTAATAAAAAGCTAGTCTTAAAAATAACTAGTTTTTTTTAAAGAGTAACAATTCTGGCACAAACATATATGGCATAGGTTTATGAAACAGTGATGTAAGTCACAGATTGACAGATGCAGAAAGGCACACATGCAATTTATTATTTATTAATATTTCATTTTCTAATATTTATGGTGTTGTTCAAGCTGGGGCTTCTTATTAAAATCAGGGCCTTCTTAGGCTAAGTGCTGTATAAACCTGGATATAGATGCAGTCCCTGCCCCTCAAAAATTGTAATGTAAAAATGTAAGCTAAGTATCAGGGGGAGGGGTGAAAGGTAGACCGTCAAATACATACATTTTCATTACATGAATATCATTTTAGATATGTGGGTATGTTTGCTGGTTTTTTTTGGTTTTATAATGACATAAAAATTATTTACTTTCCCCAACTGCAGCTCAGCTGCCTGTCTGACCCCTCAGCATAGACTTTAAGGTTTTACTGCTTCCTCTTCTGCATTTTATATAGAAATTAAATACTATGTTATCAAATTTAAAACTCATGTTTGACGCAACTTAAGGTCCCTGAGTTGGTGGAGCCCACGTATATGGGAGACTGAGAGTCTACATTTTTGAATGCTAAATTTACTGCAAAGTAATGATGGTATTATAAAAGGAAGTTTTACATACTATTCTTTTTATCTTATCAACAAGGGATGTGGACTAGAAAGTACACAAAAAAGCCATGATCTCCAGAATAACAGGCAAAACTTACCCTGATTATAATTCTCTTTGAGATAAGAGAGTTCTTTCTAGGAGTTAAAAGCTGTCGTATTTCTGGAGGAAAACAAACTCTGGTTTTCTTTTTAATACGGTACACCTTTGACATGTAATGACTACTAAGAATGGATGTAATTTTTCTGTTTTGTTCTTCTGGTTTTTTAAGGAGTTGGAGCAGCAATTTGAAAAGGAGAAACTACATCTGGAAGGGGATAAGAATCAGCTTAGACAGCAGCTGGAAAATATGAGGGAAGAACTGACTACAAAGCTGACTTCAGCCAATCAGGAGGCAAGAATTTTCTTAGTCAAATTAGCTCACTGTCATATGCATTAGCCCACATTTAATCAGTAATGATAGCTTATTCAACTGATTTTGTGAATTAGATATTGGACTGAGCCCATGCTGTTGGGCCTTTTTTACCTCATTGTCTGTTTTAACATGAGTATTCCCAAAATATAATTCACTTGACCACTGTCAAAGTATGATTTTTTTTTCTTTTACAATATATTTTCTTACAAATTAGTGTAGCAAAAGGAAAGGAAACTAAGGTACAAAACGATCATGTAAACAGCTCCATTTATCTCTACTCTGCTCATGTGCAAATCAAGTACTTACTAAATTTCCATGCACAAAATACTTCAAGAGGTAATTAAAGAGAAAAGGCCAATCTTTTTGGTAACCCAATTTTTTTATAATTTGTTTGCTGTAAAGTGTGGCTAATTTCACAGCATGCAGATGCTTTTTAAAGTTTCCTGGGAAGGAAGAATTCAACTCTTATTTCCAATAATAAAATTATCCATTATGATACAATATATAGTCATGTATTCCAGACTACCTAATGATAGTTTTAGTTTGTATTTAAAATGTGACAAATTGGTGGTTTCCGTCAATTTCTTAGTGAGTAAGTGTCTGCCTTACAGTTTACATCCAACCAAGTCTTGGCAGAGAAACTCCCAGAGATGGTTCTTTCAGGTCAGACATATTCTATTGTTCCATCAGTATATGGAATTTTTTGCCCTGTGTCAGCAAAATACTTAAGTACATTCTTAAGTCCCATTGACCTCACTGTTCAATGGGATTTATGTCCTTTGCTGAATAGGGATGGACTTAACATATGTGCACCAGGGCTTTGCTGAATTAGGAATTTGCACCGTTATTTCTCATGTTGTATCGATTCTGTGGACCAGAGAAGATGCCTCTCTAATTCTAACCGTGTGGAACATCAAAAAACACTAAATTCACTGTTTGTTTTTTAAAAACAGAACTGATTACTTTTGGATGACAGTACAGGATGCAGAATTATAAATTTGTATATTAAACATGTATATTTAGCTATATCTTTCTCCCTACATCTGGTACATCTTCAGCCCCTTTTGAACCTCCCATCTTCAAAGTTCATCAATGTTGCTGTTTAATCAGTCATAAATGTCACTACTGAACAATGCTTATCATTGCTGGACACTCCTCGGCTCTGGCACTACTGAATAGTTATGGGAATGAGTATCTTTGCCAGTAGTTCAAGCCTTTTGAGATTGGGAATGGAAGCTCGATCTCTCTCTTGCCAGTTTGAAGGAGTACCAGAATGCCACTGACCTGGCTGCTTTAATTTTATCTCAGTGTAAAAATTATTTTCAAGTTGCTAACATGATCACTTGTGGTATTTGTTTATTTTGCCACTTCAGTAGAAAGCCTCCTTATCTCCCTTTTGTCCTCCTACAGTGGCACTTTCATGCTATCATTCCAATTTGTTTTTCTTATTTCTGTTTTAATGATTGTCTCTAGTAACATAAGCTAAAACCTTCTATATTAAATTTAATTCTTACATTTTTTGCTAATGTGTTCCTATCCAGGTGGCAACTAAGTAGAGTGGAAAGAGCTGAAATTTTTATTTAGTGAGACTTCACCTTCATTATCCAGGTGCTACCGAACAGGGAATATAATTCACATTTCAAAACCGATTGTCATTCTTTATTCAGAAAACATAAATCCAATCCACTAGAGTAGCTAGTGTAGTTTATTCTAGGTTTTCCTTTTTTGTCTTAACTTAGTAAGTACAAGACACTGGTGCTCTGCTTACAACAATAATTTACTTCTAGACTTTCATAGGCAAAACTGGGAAAGGGTTTGTAAGAGGTAGAATACTGCATTTATTTTCTGTAATTAGTACAACACTGAATATTCACTGATGCAGAAGAATCTTTCTTGTGAAATGCCAGTTCCATCCTTTTATTGTGTCTCTAACATTCCTGTTCATATGTTTACATTTTTTAAATAATATTTTGGCTCTTTACATAAAAGGAGGTATATATTTATTACCCTTTCTCTTCATAATGCCATCTGTCTGTTAGTCATGGCCAAAGATGATAACTCACTCGTGACCCTAGGATGTTCATAAAGACAGGCAATGTGGGTGAAGTAATATCTTCTTTTGGACCAATTTCTGTTGGTGAAAAAGACAAGTTTTCAAGCTTACAGAGAGATCTTCTTCAGGTCTGGGCTCTGTGCAAGAAGAGCTCTGTGTAAAATCATAAGCTTGTCTCTTTCACCAACTGAAGTGGATCCAATAAAAGATATTACCTCACCTACCTTGTCGCTCCGTTGTTCTAGGACCCATATGGCTACAACAACACTGCAAACATAGAGATCACATGCAGTCCCAGGTTATTGAAGTGTTACAGTTTCATCATATATCTGTGTGCTACAGAGTGTGAAAACTTGTTGATATGTTAAAGAAGTGTTGAAATGTGAAGGTGGTAAGCAGCAACATATACATTTACAGCAGGAACAGCCGGCCTACCAGATTATGAAATTGGTATAGAATCAAGTAATACAGTATCTTGAAAGAGCTTATTATAAGAGAGTTCCATAATTTCAAAACACCATCATTTGTAACACACAATTCATTGATAAGCAATTATCTTTTGGTAGCTTTGAATAACTTAGGACCTACTGGGGGGGAAAAAAAGAGACCAACATGTGACTACTTCTGTATTTAGTATTGTAGAAGTGCCAAATAATTAACTTTTGTGTCACCATTTCAATTATAAACAAGTATTGTCAGGGGTTTCTGAGAAAGTAGTAAAAAGTTGTTTCAAACTGAAACTTTAAAAACCAGGTATGCAATATATCGGAAGCAAATGTATCATTATACTTTAAATTTTTTGTATTTAATGTTTCGTGGGAAACAGTTAAGAAAACAGAGTTGGTCTTACTGTTTTTGAGCAGCCCTGCAAAATAGTAGTGTGCCATTCATCTCTCTGCAAAATATAAACAATTTATTTCCTCCACGGTAACACCATTATACCCAGGGCAGAACTATGGATTTTGGATAAGGTTATGGAACATTTCTTTGAAATACACCCTGAACTTAGCTGACTCTTTTTACTCTGTGTGTGTGTGTGTGTGTGTGTGTGTGAGAGAGAGAGAGAGAGAGAGAGAGATGGTAGTAGAAAGCGGGCATCTTTAAGTTCTGTCCTGTACTTTCCTGTTACAGAAGTGGAGCCCAGATGATTGTTCCTTCAGCATTAGCTATTGGCTTAATTCAGTTCATATTGGTTTAATGTTTCAAAGATATCTTTGCAATGAAAATGGAAACTTTTTTTTTAATTCAAGTTTGAGATTCACATGTATCACCAAATCAGAGGGCCCATTGTCACAGGCTATGTGAGGCTGAAACACTAGTGCTCTACACAAAATCAGAAATATCTTGCATCTATCGATTAGATAATTTGTTAAAATAGGACAGAAATAAAAGAAGAAATATACTTGGTTTTGGAAGTTTTCAGAAATTGCTTGCTGTTTTCTAACATGATCTTTGCCATTTTTTGCTGCTAGTCACAACTGATCCTCTGTGTATCTTTTATTTCATAATATTTATAAAGAGACCAAGTTATTGACAATTAAAAATAAGCTACTGTGTATAAAAAGTAATATATGTTAGAAAAGGAGAGAGAGAATGAGAGAAGAGAAACAGCTCTTTTGGTTCTGCCTCTTATATAATAAAGTATATTATATGTGCCATTTTTGTTTTAATGTTTTATTTCTTTAGCTTGAGCTCCATCAGTATTAACTGAAGACATTTCTCCATAGCTTTTGACAGACAAGCAGCTTTACCGACGAAAATAAGGCCTTCTGGTACCTCCTGTTTCTGCTCTTTACTCATCTCAGCACTTGTCTTTCTCTTTCTGCTTTTTTTTGTCTGCCTCAAAGAGTCAGATATGTATAGAGCACTTACGTTCTTCAGTTTTTTATTCATCTTCCTTTTTTCTCAATTTAATTTTCTTAGCTGCATCTCTAATGACTGAAATAAAGAAGGTAATTGAAAAGAAAGCAGTTAAGCAGAAAAACCCTTGCCTTATAGTTTGAGCTTATCCTTGGCCACCTTGGAAACACTTTTTACTTCCTGCCTCAAGGCCCTGTGTAGCCCTCAAGGACCTGGGCAGATAACCAACTCCTTACCCAGAATCTGAGGCAAAGTGAATATTACTACAAGGAGGTACCAGTGGAAAAGCCTGATACATTTTTTTTTTAACCGATGGTCCAGGGCAGATGAGAGACTAATGCAGTTTTCCTGTTATATTGGGCTTTTTAAAAAGTCCCGTCCCACCAAGAGAGAGAACAGTTAGTGTTCTTCAACTGTAGATCTCAAAGTGTTGTACAAAGGTGGATATGTATCATTATTTCCATTTTATATTTGGAGAAACTAAGGCACAGAGAGGTGAAGTTACTTGCTGTGTGACACTGAACAAGTCAGTGCAACTTTCTGTGCCTCAGTCTCTCCATCTGTAAACTAGGGGTAATGATACATTTGTGTAATTGGTTCACCAACTTTGATAGTAGTGCTGCTATAGACTCTCTGTCTTTGCCTGTCAGTGCCTAGAGAGTTGATTCTAGAAGAAACCTATAGTTGGGAACATAAGGGACAGAAAGTAGTTTCTCATCAGCGACATCCTAATCAGGGATCCCTGAATGTTTGCTTTTTTCTGAAAGGGCTAAGAGAATTTTCACAAACTATAAATATTGACTGGACTTGAGCAACAGCACTAAACTTTTTCCATGGTGCTAATATAGTTCCTGAGTTTGTGCTTTGTTGCTTGAATTGCAACCAGAGGGCAGTGCTGAAACTACAGTAAACAAAGCTTAATTATTCAGACTGAAATTTCTCTAGGATACCAAGGTTAATGCTATGCCTCTTGCAAGGACCACGGATGTTCAGGGCTTCAGTTTTACATTTTTGACGTTGCACTCTATATGATTTTATGAAAATATGCTAATGAGTGTGAATATAATGTAACTGGAATATGCTTCATGCAAAAGGTCTCTTGCAAGGTATCATTACAAAGCTTATCTACTGAGTCTTCATCCTATTTGTATGAATGTATCATTCTTGTATCTAGGAAACTAGGAATATAAAATATAACTCTGAGGTCCTATTGTAGTTATACAAAGTGTGGACCATTAGTGGTGGTTTAGAATCTTGATGGCTCCCATCAATTAGGACAATTGACTGTAGATGGCTCTGTTTACTTGCAAGTCTTCTTGTGAGTTAGGCCAGGAAGAATGAAGGCTTGGGGTCTCACAGGAAATGTGACCATGTCATCTGGAACTGGAATCCATCTTAAACCTGGTGTTTTTCCATTTAGAAGGAGGGGTGGGGACCCAAAGAGACAAAAGATTCCCGCCTTGTGCCAAAGGTATATAAGGGGGTGGAACAGATCAAAGGGGATTCCAGTCATGAGAAATCCCCTAGCTACCATCTGAGCTGGAACAGGGACTGTATCAGGGAGAAGGATTGGGCCCAGACTAGAAAGAAGTCTAGTCTGTGAAAGAAGCTTATTGGAACATCTCTGAGGGTTTCTTAATGTATTAGGCTTAGACTTGTGTTTTTTTGTTTTATTTTGCTTGGTAATTTACTTCGTTCTGTCAGTTATTACTTGGAACCACTTAAATCCTACTTTTTATATTTAATAAAATCACTTGTTACTTATTAATTAACCCAGAGCAAGTAATTAATACCTGGAGGAGCAAACAGCTGTGCGTATCTCTCTATCAGTGTTATAGAGGGCAAACAATTTGAGTTTACCTGTATAAGCGTCGAGTAAAACGTATTTATTTGAGGGTTGGATCCCATTGGGAACTGGGTATCTGGGAGCTAGAGACAGGAGCACTTTCTGAGCTGTTTTCTGTTAAGTCTGCAGCTTTTGTGGGACGTGGTTCAGACCTGGGTCTGTGTTTGCAGCAGGCTAGCGTGTCTGGCTCAACAAGACAGGGTACTGAAGTTCCAAGCTGCCAGGGAAAGTGGGCTCAGTAGTCGTCTCCACACATCAGGTGGCAGTCCCAAGGTGGTTTCTGTGACCCAACCTGTCACAACACTATTGTCAAAAGATGACAGGCACTTTCAGTAATATCTTTATCACCATGCTTGATCATTGGTTTGTTGTTGCCTCAGAGGAAAAATTGCCTCCTAATGAATCAAAAGTACCATCTCCTGCAACATCTAGGTTTCCTTAGAGATTTCTATCCAGTTTTGAATTAGATAAAACTCTGTTTAGCTTCTACATTACATATACTCATCATTCTGATTTTGATTAACACTTTTTTTCCAGCTAACTAATTCAGTAGTGTTTTTATTATTCCTGAGACAAGGTGGGTGAGGAAATCTCTTTTACTGGACCAACTTCTGTTGGTGAGAGAGACAACCTTTTAAGCCACACAGAGCACTTGTACAGGTATGAGAGAGAAACTCCCAGCATCACAGAAAAATGCAAGGTGGAACAGATTGTTTAGCATAAGTAGTTAGCATGTGTTGTAATCAACCATTCAAGGTAGAGTGGCCTATTAAGATTTCTGCTGTCATGGGGCAAAAAGAGGGAGTTTGTTGTAATAAGCCATAAATATAGTGCTTATGTTCAGTCCATGATTTTTAGTGTCTGACAGAGTAATGAATATAAGCCCCCAAGCTCATCTTTTGAAAGTTTTGTGCAGGATTCCTTTGAGGATGAGGACTGATAGGTCACTTTGTAAAAAGTGTTCACTCACAGGTGAATCAGGTGTTTTTGTCTTTTTATCATTTTCCTGTGTGAGTTCATTTGAGATCATAGTGATTGACTAGTTTCTCTCACACAGTTGTTGGGGCATTTAGATGTATACCGCAAGTTGTGATAGGCATATGTAAGATCCATGGAAGGATCTTTGGGGCAGGGGATTGTTGATTGACATGGCTGCAACTACACATCATTATTCCTGGTATTCTTGGACTTGGCCTGTTTTTAGTTTTTCTTCTGTTTCAATTTTTAATTTTTTTATAAAAATAATAACTAAGGAAACCAAGAGACTAAGAAGCAAAGAAAGATCCAGAACAGGAGGAGCTGAGGTGCCTTCTTTTCATTGGTTCTGCTGCCTGTGTATCAAAATTTATGAGAAAAATCTAGATAGGATATGAAAGTCCAGAAAACAAATTAGTAATAACTGATGTTTTCCTCCCTAATGTGGAGGAAAATATCAATAACAGATGGTAATATTAGTATTTGTAAATAACTGTAGAAACATGTTAAAAAAATCTTAATTTTCTGCCCCAAATATTGAAACCAAGTTTACTCATATTTGTAAAATAAATACTTGCGGACTACTATGTCGCATTGCTCAGGGTTAACGATTGCATACTTTGTACTGTATACTTGAAGTGGAGGAATTCTTAAGATCCTTTTTAATTGCTTGACTTCTAACGATTTGAAGTTTTTCAAATGAAGAATTTAATGTAACGTTCTTGTAGTGTGTTAGAGGCTTTTTTGTATTAAAAGGTGTCCTGATTAATGGTTAAAATAGGTCAATGAAGGGGGTGGAATTCCCGGTGTCTGTTGCTTGGTCAGGGGCTTTTCTGAACAATTCACTTACTCTCATCACTTTTATTCCTTTGGCTGCTCCTTTTGCTGTAGTGTAAGTTCCTCTTGGTGATTCTCCTGTTCCCCAACCTTCCACTCAGCTTCTGCTCAGACTCTGGGGCAAGAACCAAGTTTCACCCTTTCCCTCTGTCTTGTTGCTAGTCTTTTGACAGGGGATGAAAGTCCCCTTGGCATTTCACCTGTTCCCTGCTGCACTCGGTCATGATTGTTGCTGCTTCTGCGGGGGCTCTCCTGAGTACTTCACCTGCTAATCCTTTCCCCCCACCCTCCTTGTAGCACCTACCCCTGGGGCCAACATGTCCCGTGTTGTACTCTCACTCTGCTGTCTAAAGCTGCCAGGTCCCAGGGGTCTCCTTGGTGTCATGCTTTCCATTCAGTCTTTTTTTGCCTTAAATTCGTTAATACAACAGCACTGAACTATGACACCATGCTGACAAAAAGGGAGACCAGGCTCAAGAGGAGTAGAACAGCACCTGCTATGCTTTCATAGTGAGAAGGAGGACTGGGAGTCGAGCAACAGCGAAACGCGGGAGGAGAAGGAAGGACTGAGCTAGCAGCCGAGAACAAGACCACATTTGGTCAAAATGAGAGTTGGGGACAGGCAGGACCTGATTGCAGGTGCAAAGTGGCCCGGGCAGTACCAAAGTCCAACCTATTTTTCACGTGTTCTTATCTCAATTCTTCACTATGTATCCCTAGCTCAGTCCCTAAATTCCACACCCCATTTCAGAGCACCGCTACTTCTTCTGCTTTTACTGCTTGCCTGGGTGCCACCCTGGCAGTCTACCCCCCAAAACAGTCTAACACGAGCCCCTCCTATTTGTATTCTGTAAAATTTTTCACAAAATGTTTCAAAGTGCAGGTTTGGATACCTTTTCCTTTAAAGGTGTTCAGTTGTTAATCTTACAAATACTGTAAATTTAAATATATAGGAGGAATTCTGCCTGTCAAGGACATGAAAGTAGTCGTATTAAAGAGAAAATAGGTTGCATGGACAAAAATTGATTTACAAGGAAGAGAATAGTATTCACTAAAGCAAAACTCTTTGTATACACAGGGATCAAAAACCCGTGCCTGGCCCTGGCTTGTGGGGCTCTGACTCCACGGTTAAAAATCACTGTGTAGGTGCTCAGGCCCATGCTGAAGCCCAAGCTCCAAGACCCTGCAAGGGAGGAGGATCCCGGATCCTGATCTCTAGCCTGAACCCAAATGTCTGCACGGCGATTTTTTTAGCCCTGCAGCCTGAGCCCTGCCAGCCTGAGTCAGCTGACCTGGGCCAGCTTTTGCCATACGGTGGGTCTTTTATCCCTGTGTAGACGTATCCTTAGAGTGAAAGATATGAGGCTGATTTTGTTTAGTTCCCACTAGTAATGATTATGAAAATATTGTATCTCTTTATATTGTAGGTGTGTCGTCTACAAGACCAAGTAAGAAAAAGTGAACAGGGCCTTGGTGCTGCAGAAGGACACATCTCCAATCTTCAAGAAACCCAGGAAATACTCCAAAAAGAACTAGAGTTATCCAAAGCAAGGCTGAGAGAAACCACAGAATCATTGTATAATATTGAGGTAACCGCATGATGGGAAAGCAAATGATTTAAAACACAATTATAGTGTTTACTGACTGTTTTTTAAACATCAAGACCTGGTTTAATGCAGTGGTTCTCAAAGCTGGTCCGCCGCTTGTTCAGGGAAAGCCCCTGGCATGCCGGACCAGTTTGTTTATCTGCCACGTCCGCAGGTTCGGCCGATCGTGGCTCCCACTGCCCACGGTTCGCCACTCCAGGCCAATGGACATGGTGGCCGTCCTTCCCACAGCCCCCATTGGCCTGAAGCGGCAAACTGCTGCCAGTGGGAGCTGCAATCGGCCGAACCTGCGGACACGGCAGGTAAACAAAGCGGCGGACTGGCTTTGAGAACCACTGTTTTAATGGGAATATTAAAGAAGTGGCTTCATATAGCCCTATTAAAAAAAAAATGCTGATTTCCTTTTTTTTTTTTTTTCATTTCAAGGCTTAGAACATAAAAATTAGATATGAATATTTTAAGAGGTCATTTCTATTATTAACTGAGTGTTGCGACAAATACATCTTTCTCTAGCTAATTGAAATTGTACTGTAAACAACTCCGAGTAGCTTTATTAGAGCTAGAATTTTGTGTTTTACTCTTGTTGGTTTTCATTTCATGTGCGCTCAAACCATGAAATAACAAACATTTAATTGACATGTCCTTTTTTAAAATTTTCTTTTTAAAAGTGGAAGATATCCCTAAAAGACTGAGTAAGAAAGCTTCAGAAAGCAAATGCACAGAGGTTCACAATTTCTGTAAAGTGAAAAAAGGTGTTAAGGATATTCTTCTCTTGAAACTAAATTCAACAAAAAACAGTAGTACTGTTTGGTGAACCTCTGACTTAGTCTGCTATATAAACATATAATTTATTTTTTGTTGTTTTGTGAACTAAATTTGCTGTAGGATTTGCATCTTAAATTATGTATGTGCTTATGTATGTGAAAATACTCTTTGTCCCCTCAGTTAATTTCCTTTTAAAAACCTACTGAGGCCTTACAGAAATGTAGGCTATTTAGAGACCAATTTGCTTATTGTGTACTGTCATATTTTCTTTCCATTTATGGTTCTTGAAAAGGAAAACAGCATTTTCAGTATTTATTTGTTTTTGTTGTTTTTTCCCTATCTGAAATCATAATTCTCTATTTGTGATGTCATACGTGGTTGCTATGGAAAATATCCTTTACATAGTAAATCTTTTAGGTAAATGCTTAAACGTGAATAATCCCATCCCCTATCTGGCAGAATAATAGTCTTTGCCAAGGTCCAATGTAAAAGATTGCTAGTTTAAGCCTAGCATCTTTTTTTGTCCCAACCTGTAACATTCAGATAACCACTGTTCATTCAGAAAGAATAAGCATCCGAAATTTAAATGTTCACATTTAAGAAATGGTTAATACTAGCAATTGTCTCAGCAAGTTTTAGAATGTATTAATTAGAGCAGGGCGAATACTGCAAAAAATGTCCCACGAATATTCATTTAAAAAAAACTCTGATACTCTCCACATGCCTCATGTGTTGGCTTTTCATAAATAAAGCAAACACTGCTGGCAGGAATGTTTATTGTAACTATGAAGTTTAAGCAAATATTACAAAATGTTCAAATGAATTTTGAATTCCTGATTACAAGTGTCCACCACAAAAACCTGATTCTTATAATTATGCCTGGCCAGGTAAGGAACAGAAAAACATACCATGTGAACTTTGTATCTGATCAAAACAGCTCAAATGTTGAATTTCAAGTGCTGAATACTTCCAGCCAACTATTTTGCATATGATACATACAAACAAACATTACTTGCATAAATGATTTCTTGAAAAATTTCAAATAAGTAATAAATTTAAGAAAATATTTTGTCAGAAATATGACAGAAGTATAATTCAGGGAGCTCAAATATTTGTGGAGCTGAAAATAACAATGAAAACAGTCTTCATTAGGAGTCAGATTTTTGAATTATTTTATTAATTATTTTATACTTTAATCATGTTATAATAAGGCACCTGTAAACAAGTGTTTAATGACCAAAAATGTCAATGCTGGCAACACTGGCAGGAATTTTATTTTGATTCAGAGAAAGATTTCTGTTCAAAATACTTTTTTGCAGCTGCTGAGTCTCCATTATAAAGTTTGTATTTTCAGGGGGAACTAGAACAGGAGAGACAGCAGCATGAAGCAAAGATTTCTGCTATGAGGGAAGAGGAGAAGATGAAAGTTGACAGAATGGCTCGTGACCTAGAAATAAAATGGACAGAAAATCTTCGGCAAGTGTTTTTTCTTTGTTTTAAATAGGAAAGAAAAGCATGCATTAAATGAAACAAGTCATTATTAATGCAATGTACAAGTACAGCAAATATTTTTGTAATTATATAAGCATTTCAAATTCACTTCTCAATAATACTTGTTAATTTTTATTTTTATGAAAGGCTAGATCATGTTTTAATTATATTACTTTTTCTTTCAGACAGGAATGTAGTAAACTTCGTGAAGAGTTGAGGCTTCAGCATGAAGAGGATAAAAAGGCCGCCATGACTCAGCTCTTGCAACTGAAAGAACGTGAAAAAAATGCTGCTAGGGATGGCTGGCAAAAGAAGGTAGAAGATCTTTTAGACCAGGTAACTAGAACGGCTAGTTAAGTATCAAAGGAAAGTTATAATTTGGATTTAGGCTGCTGATGGTTTATTACTGACTAATTGTATGAAAGCAGTATAAAACTTGTCTCTAGGCTTAATTTGGATGATAACTCATTAGAGATTACTCAGTAATAACAATACTGATTTAATGTGAAAACCTTTCTTACTCATTAAAATGATGAGAAAGAGTATACTCTTTTTTTTCCTTGTGGTACTAAACATGAGGAAACTGTTTTCATTTCTTTGGTATTCTTATCCACGCTCTGTGGATTTATGCCTCTCTACCTATTAATGTTTCTTGTTGTAGGTATTTATGTATGTTTATATTGCTTAGTTAGTTTTGTAATTATTTGGAGGTATCATACATGTTTACATTGATGGTACAGTAGAAAACATGTAAAAAGTCAAAATTTGCCAATTACCAGTATCACCACACATTTACTGCACCTATCTCCTGCCCTAAATATGGGGGAAACTATCGTAATCTCAGATACTACTATGTGGTAATTTTTGATAAATGCTGGCTTTTTAATTGCAGCTACTGTGTGTATTCATGCTAATATTTACTATAATAAAGTGCTTTCCCCCTGTTAAATCATTCACACAAATTCTTTGTTTTATACTTTTTTGCAATGCCAGTAGTGAAGTAGCATTGAGTTGATTGAGTACTTGGATGAAAAAGACAGATAAAAGAAGGCCAAACATAATTTTAGTGACAGAAAGGAATAGCTTTTTGGAAATGATTTAGTAAACACATGTTATTTTTGTGTCTGTATGGTGACTGCTTTAGCTATGGCTTCAACTTTGAGAACACAAAAACTTAAGTGTGCAGCTTTGTGCACACAATTAGTTATGGGTGCATATGTTAGTATTTCCCCATCTAATTACCTGATTTTATACACTGTGGGAAATTTGTTTGTCAGTGCTATAATTTGTGCCCATAAAAGTGGAGGCTTCTGAAAATCTTGACCTAAATTATCTTTTACAGCTTGGATGTTATCAAGGACTTTTGCTTGTCTCATTTTTAAGAGTTCATTCTCATTTTGAGTAGTATTATTTTTGAAGACTCATTTACTCCCATTTTTTCAGCTTGTAAGTGGCACATTCTCAATTACATTCCCAAAAGCAGCTCAATTTAAAAAGTGGTACATCAGCCAAAACATGCTAAACTTTGTGTTTTTTTTTAATTTGTGTTAAAAATACTTTAATTATATTTAAGATACTTAACAAAATCTGTTGTAATTAGGGTTCCCAATTAAATCGCAGTTAATTCACGCAATTAAAAATAATTAATCGCAATTAAAAAATTAGTCGCGATTAATCGCAGTTTTAATCGCACTTTTAAACGATAGAATGCCAATTGAAATTTATTAAATGTTTCTGCATGTTTTTCTACATTTTCAAATATATTGATTTCAGTTACAACACAGAATACAAAGTGTGCAGTGCTCAATTTATATTACTTTTGATTACAAATATTTGCACTGTAAAAATGACAAACCAAAGAAATAGTATTTTTCAATTCCCCTAATACAAGTACTGTCATGCAATCTCTTTATGGTGAAAGTGCAACTTACAAATGTAGATTTTTTGTTTGTTGCATAACTGCACTCCATAACAAAGCAATGTAAAACTTTAGTGCCTACAGTCCACTCAGTCCTACTTCTTGTTCAGCCAATTGCCAAGAGAAACAAGTTTGTTTGTATTTACAGGAGATAATGCTGCCCGCTTCTTACTTACAATGTCACCTGAAAGTGAGAACAAACGTTTGCATGGCACTTTTGTAGCCAGCATTGCAAGGTATTTACATGCCAGATATACTAAATATTCATCTGCCTCTTCATGCTTCGACCACCATAGAATCATAGACTATTAGGGTTGGAAGAGACCTCAGGAGGTCATCTAGTCCAATCCCCTGCTCAAATCAGAACCAACACCAACTAAATCATCCCAGCCAAGGCTTTGTCAAGCCGAGCCTTAAAAACCTCTAAGGATGGAGATTCCACCACCTCCCTAGGCAACCCATTCCAATCATTGACCACCCTCCTAGTGAAATAGTGTTTCCTAATATCCAACCTAGACTTTCCCCACTGCAACTTGAGACCATTGCTTCTTGTTCTGTCATCTACCACCACTGAGAACAGCCTAGCTCCATTCTCTTTGGAACCCCTTTTCAGGTAGTTGAAGGCTGCTGTCAAATCCCCCCTCACTCTTCTCTTCTGCAGACTAAATAATCCCAGTTCCCTCAGCCTCTCTTTGTAAGTCATGTGCCCCATCCCCCTTATAATTTTTGTTGCCCTCTGCTGGACTCTCTCCAATTTGTCCACATCCCTTCTGCAGTGGGGGGACCAAAACTGGAGGCAATACTCCAGGTGTGGCCTCACCAGTACCAAACAGAGGGGAATAATCACTTCCCTCGATCTGCTACTAATGCTCCTGCTAATACAGCCCAATATGCCGTTGGCCTTCTTGACAACAAGAGCACACTGTTGACTCATATCCAGCTTCTCGTCCACTGTAATCCCCACGTCTTTTTCTGCAGAACTGCTGCTTAGCTAGTTGGTCCCCAGGCTGTAGCGGTGCATGGGATTCTTCCTTCCTAAGTGCAGGACTCTGCACTTGTCCTTGTTGAACCTAGTCAGATTTCTTTTGGCCCAATCCTCCAAATTGTCTAGGTCACTCTGGACCCTATCCCTACCCTACAGCATATCTACCTCTCCCTCCAGTTTAGTGTCATCTGCGAACTTGCTGAGGATGCAATTAATCCAATCATCCAGATCATTAGTAAAGATGTTGAACAAAACTAGTCCCATTCCAGAGGACATGCTTCCATGCTGATGATGTTTGTTAAAAAAAAAAAAAAATGCAGTAATTAAATTTGTGACTGAACTCCTTGGAGGAGAATTGTATGTCTCCTGCTCCATGGTTTTACCTGCTTTCTGCCATATATTTTGTGTTATGGTAGTCTCAGATGACGACCCAGAACATGTTGTTTGATTTAAGAGCACTTTCACTGCAGATTTGACAAAACACAAAGAGGGTACCAATGTGAGATTTCTAAAGATAGCTACAGTGCTCAACCCAAGGTTTAAGAATCTAAAGTGCCTTCCAGAATCTGAGAGGGACGAGGTATGGAGCATGCTTTCAGAAGTCTTAAAAGAGCAGCACTCTGATGCAGAAACTATAGAACCCAAACCACCAAAAAAGAAAATCAGCCTTCTGCTGGTGGCGTCTTACTCAGATGATGAAAATTAACAGGCGTCGGGCTGCACTGCTTTGGATCATTATCGAACAAAACCTGTCATCAGCATGGATACATGTCCTCTGGAATGGTGGTTGAAGCATGAAGGGACATATGAGTCTTTAGCACATGTGGCACATAAGTAGCTTGCGATGCCAGCTACAACAATGCCATGCAAACCCCTGTTCTCACTTTCAAGTGACATTGTAAACAAGAAGCGGGCAGTATTATCTCCTGCAAATGTAAACAAACTTGTTTGTCTGAACGATTGGCTGAACAAGAAGTAGGACTGAGTGGACTTGTAGGCTCTAAAGTTTTACAGTGTTTTATTTTTGAGTGCAGGTTTTTTTGGTACATAATTCTACATTTATAAATTCAACTTTCATGATAAAGAGGTTACGCTATAGTATTTGTATTAGGTGAATTGAAAAATACTGTTTCTTTTGGTTTTTACAGGGCAAATATTTGTAATAAAAATAATATAAAGTGAGAATTGTACACTTTGTATTTTGTTGTAATTGAAATCAATATATTTGGAAAAGTAGAAAACATCCAAAAATATTTAAATAAATGGTTTCTATTATTGTTTAACAGTGCTATTAATCACAATTAATTTTTTTTATCGCTTGACAGCCTTAGTTAATCAAGCTTCCCTGTTTTTCCGGAGTGTAAAAATACCAGTTAGACTGTTGGAAATGAGCATGTGCTTTGGGATTTTTTTTTTCTTTTTCTGAATAAAGATTTTGGAACAGACAAATGCAGAAAAATAATGGTGAAAGGGAGAGAGGTTATTCTCAGGGTTCAGGGTAAGAGGAGAATTGTGGGCATAGGAGGCAACTTATGTATGTAAAAAGCTTATTCTGTCTTTTACGTTCATTCACCTGCGCCAAGCCACACAAACTAAGAGTTACGTCAGTGATTCTCAAACTTTTGTACTGGTGACTCCTTTCATATAGCAAGCCTCCACCTTATAAATTAAAAACAATAAATGCTGGATGCAAAGCAGAGTCTGAGGTGGGGGCTGACAGCTGGCAACCCCCCAAGTAATAACCTCAGGACTCATTGAGGCGTCCTGATCCCCAGTTTGAGAACCCCCTGAGTTACGCCATACCATGATGGTGTGTGGAGACAGCTAAAACAAATGCAAAAGACATTTTCCATTTTTCTTCACTTGTTACTTTTTCAGAAACAGATCCTCAGTTGGGATTCTTGAATGCTATTAACTATATTCTAGTAAAGTCTGACCTTGCTGGGGGATTTTATGGACTGTGATCTTGTCTGGTGGGTTTAGTTCTTTTTCAGGTTTTTTTACTTCTGGTTCTTGACAGCTTTGCTTTAGTTTCCTGCGGCCATACTCTCACCTTGAAATGGATTAAGTATATTCATCTTGTTTCTCTGTGATTGGCAAAGGGGTGTTGCTGTAGCTCTGTGTGTAGTTTTTTTTTTTTTCTGATTCTGTCAGTCTTCTTTCCGTAATTCTAGTAATCACCTACTTCTGGCAGTTTTAGGTGAGTACAGTATGTAAAGCTAACTAATAATGAGAAGGAAGATCTCTTCATACAAGTGCTGTGTGTGTGGAGTGATATTGTAGACCACTTTAATAAGTTGTTTGTATTTTTAGAATGAAGTTGGACCTAACCTTATGTTAAATGACCTTAAGAGGTCAGTCCATGTCTAAAAAATGGGCAAATGTTGAGGTCACTACATATTTTAGGCTTTTGGTAGCTAATTTTATTATAGTGTGGTTGGAGGTACCCGGTCGTATTTGATTGGTTTTATTTCTAAAATTGCGTAAACATTTGGAATGTGGTGTTTATAATTGTTTTTAATGAGAGGCGGGCTTTGGTTTCTGGCCTTCAAGAAAAAGGTTTTTTGTTTGAGCAAAGATTTGGGTCACAGCCATTTTGCTTCTTCCTACTTCAATTGTGTACTGCAATTCCCTGCTTGGAAATAATAAGGCTGTTTTTATAGATGTTAAGGGACTGATTGTCATTACCATTTACCACTCAGGACTGTAAATGGGTTTTTAAGGAGGATGTAAAGTCCCTTCACACTGCTAGAATGGTGTGAAGGAGCTTTAGTGTACATGAGATTTAGGCTCAGTAGTCTCCATACTGAACTTTGATTTTTGGATGAACCCGTTGAGCTGTTTTCAATCTCAAAGCCTGAAAATCAAAGTTCAGGATGTATACCTTAACTTTGGTAATAGCAATCCTATCCCTTCAATATTTTTTGTCATCTGTAGACCCGAAGGAGATGTATTTCCACATCTGTGTCTGGATATCTGTACTTTGCAACTAGTTATACTTTCATTACCACAAGACTTATTTCTAGTACAGGGCCCTTTCTTTTGATCTATTGACCTTGCTGAGGGTTATTACCATGGTTTTAGTAGTTTGGCTGTGGCCTTTTGAGAACAGAGAATCTACGGACAACTCACTAATTAGTTCACCCTCGGGATCCAGGATACAGGCAAAGTGAATAGCTTTCCTACAGAAAAAAGGATTTGTGATAAACAAAGAAAAGTGTCCTGATCTCTGCTCAAAGGGTATAACATCTGAGGGTTATACTCAACTCAACCAAAGACAGTATCTTAATCTCGGAAGAGAGATAGAGGAAGATTGTAGGTATGATATATCTGCTAGCACCAACATGCTAGTATCATGACTGGAAAACCTACAATGGGTCCACTTTGACACTTCAGCTATTATTGCAGTAATTAATAATAATAATAATTAAAGTAGTAGTAGTAGTAGTAATAGAAGCTCCAACCAAGATCGGAGCGCCATTGTGCTAGGCACTTACAGACATGTAGTAAGAGACGGTCCTTGCCACAAATATTTAAATATACCAGACAGACACATCATAGAGAGAAGAAGTGACTTTCTTAAGGTCTTCCAGCAGGTTAGTGATCGACCAAGGAATGGAATCTGTATTTTCTGAATCTCAGTCCAGTATCTTATCTAATGGCCCACACAGCCTCTCAAACTTGCAGACACTAGAGAGATTCTATCTCTTCCAAACTAAACATCCGAGTGAGTGTTCCAGACTCTGTAATTCGATCCCTACAGACTCAAATGGACTATCCTATGTCAGAACCAGAAAGGATCCTTGTCATAACTAATGCCAGTCTGCACAGGTCGGGAGCACATTTGAAATCCCAAATGCCACAGTATGTTTGGTTCCAGGCAGGAATAAAGAAGCAGCAATGATCCAGCTCACCTCATTGCATTTCTAAATGACAGTACACTACAAGCATTGTTCAAATCTTTACCAACAAGAACACACAATGACGTACCTGAATTAAAAGGTGGGAACAAGGACCATTGCTCATCACAGGAAGGCACACACACTGTTAATCTTCCAGAAAATCATGTCTGGTGTGCTCATGCTCTTCACATCAAAGAAAAGGCAAACATTGCATATTGATTCAATAGGGAAGATACATACCCTAGGAAATGGAGCCTGCATGCACAGGCATACAAGATAACTCAAAGATTCAAAATAGTTTCAGTGCATTATTTTGCCTTAAGAGCCAAGAGAAAAAAAATGAGTTCAGTTTTTGTAAGACCAAAAGTATACAGAAGTAGGGGGCAATATATGCTCTAAGTGGCCCCAGGTTTTTTGTACACCTATATGCTCATTTCACTCCTAGAAAAAAAAGAAAATAGCATCGAGGAATAATATTGGCTCCCATCTGGCTATGGAAGCTATGGTTTCAGACCTCACTTAGACGTGGATTTTGGTTCTACTGACACTTCCACAAATTCTCAACCTTCTAAATCAGGAACCAGTTACCCATCTGATTCCTCATTTCTTATGTTTAACACTCTGAAAACATAGTAAATAATTAAGCTTTTTAACATCTTTAGTGATAGTTAAAGACACCCTGCTTTTGTCTCATAAGAAATACATTAATGCAGCCTATGGGGCAATTTGGACAAAATTTACATTTTGACTTTATGAATGATGCATCAGATTCTCCTCTACCAATATAAAACCTCTTCTTGAAGTTCTGCAGGATGGGCTATGAATACGACTCATGGCCAGCCCTCAGTTGACATGGTGAGGCATATGAGAGGTAGTCTATGGTAATACGGGGTTTGCCAACATAGGGCTTTATAGGTGGTAACCTTGAATCTGATCGAGAAGTGAATTGGTAGCCCTTTCAGGAATATATAATACTGCAAGGAATTCCAGGAGGACCTAATAAATTTGATTGTTCAATGTGATAACGTAGGAGAGTCATTGTAGAAAAAGATATGGAAGAACACATTGGAAAGTTTTTAAATTAAACTGCTTGTATTTACTGGTGGGTTCTGAACTATCTGTAACCTTGGGAGAAAGATTTAAGCATTGTTTTAGACAGCTCTGTGAAGAAGTCTACTCAGTACACAACAGTCAAAGTGAATGAAAAGTTTGGCTCTTTTAAAAAGGGGATAGAGGATAATACTCATTTACACAAGCAATGCTAAAGAATTCTATGGTATTATCAATTGTAATCCTTCACAGCATAAAGTTATTGCCATCAGAGTCTTTTATTTTATATTATGTATACAGTATATCTCAGACAAGACTAAAATATTTTCCTTGTGAGAATGTGCGGTACAACTGACCAAGCCGTGTAAAAGTTTGACAATTCCTAAAGCATCAAATATAGGTTACTATCAGGTACGGGTTTTGGACTAGATGGATGAGTGGTCTATTCCTTGATGAGGAGTCTTTTGTTCTTATCTCTGCTGTCTGGAATGGTATATGGTGAACATAGCAGAATGAAGATGTCTGTCTTGTTCGTTCTGCAAGGTACACCTATACCAATCCAGGTGAGTTTTCCCCATAAAAATACTCAGAGAATTCAGGAGCCATAAGTTTCTTTGGTTTTTAAAACTAGTTCTCACTTTTTTTCTTTCTTATTTTACTACTGGAGAGGTTTGTTCAACTAAGGAAGCAGGAAAAAGCTCTTGGTTTTCCTTTTAGAATATCAGTGTGTTCTTTATCTCTGCTTTCTGTTTTTGTATTGCATAAACCTATAGTTTGGGGAGAACTTAAATGTATGGGTAAGGTCCTCCTTTGATTTCTCCCATTTTATTGTGATACCTGTTAATATTTCATCACATGAGGATCCATTTTTTTATTGCCAGTGAGCAAAATGGGTGTTTATGCTTTTCGTGTACACCAGTCAGCTCGTACTGACTCGTCTGCCTTCACTATTTATCAAACAGATGTGCCAGTGAGATGTCAGAAATGTTTGTGCCAGCTTGTTTTTGTTTTCTCTTGAAGTCCCATACTGTTCTGCTACCAAACATTTGTGTTGTGACATTTACCTTTTGTAACTTAGATTTTTAGCCTCCCCATAACATAAAGAATACAAGAAATATTAAAAGAAATATAGTAGGAATAGATAAAATATACCACATATGATACAGTTTGATAAACTCATAGACTTTAAAGTCAGAGGGGATCATTGTGATCATCTAATCTGACCTCATTCACATTGCAGGCCACAGAACCTCACCCATCCACCCCTGAAATAGACCCCTAAGCTCTGGCTGAAATAAAGAAGTCTTCAAATCATGGTTTAAAGACTTCAGATTAGAGAATTCACCATTTACACTAGTTCAAACTGCAGGTGACCTGTGCTCCATGCTGCAGAGTAGAGGTGGGCAAACTACGGCCCACGGGACCATCCTGCCTGGCCTTTCAGCTCCCAGCCGGGGAGGCTAGCCCCCAACTCCTCCCCTGCTGTCCTCCCTCCTCCGCAGCCTCACCTTGCCGCCAGCGCTCTGGCCTGCCACTCCTGCCGGGCAGCGTGCAAGTTAGCAATTTCCCCTTGTTTTTCTACTATGAGACAGGGAGAAAAGATCTTGATCTACCCTCTCTAGAGGCTTGCTGTATAGACAAGCCTGAGACCTTTCATGATTTTTGTATACTTTTATCATGTCCCCTCTTAATCATCTCATTTTTAAGGTAAACAATCCTAATCTTTTTCTATTGCTTCATGTGATCTTTTCCATGACCCTACTCATTCTTGTTGTCTTTCTCTGAACTTCCTCTAATTCTGCCATATCCATTTCGAGTGCACACAGTATTCCACATGAGGGTGACCCATGTAATGACATCATAATATTTTCTGTATTATTCTCCAACCGTTCATTATGCACCCTACCATTTGTTTGCTTTTTTGACAGCAGCTGCACATTGATCTTGATTGAGCTGTTCAGTGAAACCCAGATTTTTTTTTTCCTGAATTGATCCTCTTAATTTAGAATCCAGTAAGGCAGTGGTTCCCAAACTTATTCCGCCACTTGTGCAGGGAAAGCCCCTGGCGGGCCGGGCCGGTTTGTTTACCTGCCGTGTCCGCAGGTTCGGCCGATCGCAGCTCCGAAACAGCGACCCGCGGCCGCTAGGAGCCGCGATAGGCCGAACCTGCGGACACGGCAGGTAAACGAACTGGCCCGGCCCGCCAAGGGCTTTCTCCGCATAAGCGGCGGAACAAGTTTGGGAACAACTGCAGTAAGGTATATCAGTAGTTCAAATTTTTCCCTCCAATGTGCTCTGCTTTGCATTTAACATTGAATCTTATCTCCCGTTGTGTTGCCCATTCACCTAGCTTGGTTAGGTGTCTCTGAAGTTTCTCAGTCTTCTCAAAACTTCACTAACGTAAATAATTATCATCTGCAAATTTTTGCACAATTTTTATCTGTTAGAGCGGGCTGGAAGAAGACAATGCCATTTCTCAAAACATTTTGAGGTTTTGAAATGAAAATACAAGAGAGCAAGAGAGAGCACACACAGAAAATGCACTCTTTCTCTAATTTGAGGGATAAGGCTGCCTGATTCAGAGTAGGGACTTGAACTTGGGTCTCCCAAATACCAGGCCAGTACCAAAACCACAAGGCTAGAAAGAGAGAGTCTCTCTCATGCCCTCACACTTGCTCTCCCTCTGGTCAGAGTCCATCCTAGACCCAAGAATCCTTCCTGACATAATTGCTGCTGAAACTGGTGTTTTTGTGAAACATTTTGGTTTCAACAAAATGAAATTTTTCAATGGAAAAATGTTTCGTCAAAAATATTTTGACCAGCTCTAATAAATATAGTAAACAATATTCGTATTGTGTTTTTTGTCGTCTTTTCTCTTTCTAATATAGGGTTCATGCTATGTTGTATTGTTTTAGCTTCTGTCACTTTTCAACTTCCACAAAGGAGAGATTGTAGCATAAATATTCGTAGATTTTAAGTCTAGAAAGGACCATTAGATTAATCTGGCATCCTGTATAACATAAGCCATAGAACTCACCAAGTTATCTCTGTAATGAGCCCAATAACTTGCGGTTAACTAAAGTCTTAAGGCATCCAGTCTTGATTTGAAGACATAAGAGATGGAGAATCCATCACTTCCCGTGTTCACTTGGTCCAATAGTTAATCACTCTCATTTGTTAAAGCATTTGTACTTTATTTCTAAATTGAGTTTGTCTGGCTTTAACTTCCTGTAGTTGGTTCTTGTTATCCCTTTTTCTGGTAGGTTAAAGAGCCCTTTAAGTAACTGGTTCTTTCTCCCAATGTAGGTACTTGTACACCAGGGATGGGCAAACTTTTTGGCCCTAGGGCCATATCAGAGTTGCGCAACTATATGGAGGGCCAGGTAGGGAAGCCTGGTCCCCGCCCTCATCTGCTCCCTCCCACTTCCCACCCCCTGACTTCCCCCCCTCAGAACCCCAGACCCATCCAACCCCCCTGCTCCTTGATTCCTGACTGTGCCCTCCCAGGACCCCCTGCCCCTAATGGCCCCCCAGAACCCCACTCCCTATCCAACCTTCCCTACTCCCTGTCCACTGACTGCCCCACCCCCTATCCACACCCCCGTCCCCTGACAGGCCCCCGGGGCCTCCCATGTCTATCCAACCCCCCTGCTCCCCATCCCCTGACCGACCGCCCCCGAGCCTCCGCCCCATCCAGCCGCTCCCTGTCCCCTGACTGCCCCCAGGCACTCCCTACCCCATATCCAACTCCCCTACTCCCTGCCCCCTTACCGTGCTGCTCAGAGCCGCAGGAGCTCGCAGCCGCACCACCCAGCTGGAGCCAGCCACACAGGAGCAGCAGGCCAGAGCACTGGTGGCACAGTGCACTGAAGCTGCGGGGGAGGGACCGGGGGCTAGCCTCCCTGGCCAGGAGCTCAAGGGCTGGGCAGGACGGTCCCACGGGCCGTAGTTTGACCATCTCTGTTATACGTCATAATCAAGTCATTTATTTATCTTCTTTTTGATAAACTAAATAGATTGAGTTCCTTCAGTCTCTCACTGTAAAGACATTTTTTCCAGCCCTTGAGTCTTTTTATGGCTTTTCTCTGCACCTTCTCTAATTTTTCAACATCCTTTTTAAAATGTGGACAACAAAACTGAATGCAGTGTTTCAGTATTGGTCTTGTCAAAGCTGTATACAGGCGGTAAAATCACCTCCATACTTCTACGTATTACTCCCCTGTTTATACATCCAAGGATCACATTAGTCCTTTTTACCACAGTCTCTCACTGGGAGCTCATTGTCAATTGATTGTTCACTATGACCCCTAAATCCTTTTCAGAGTCACTACTTTCCAGGATAGTTCCTCATTCTGTAGGTATGACCTACATTCCTTGTGTCACAGATATGGTTGAGCTCTCCTCTCTTGGACACTCACCAGACTGTTGTGAGGGGATCCAAACCCTGAATCTCCATGTGTCTTATGCCTACAGAGTTTGACCAGTGTCCAGACGCTCCCCCTGGCTTGAGGTCTCTAGAACTCACTCTAACTCCTCCTTCTGAGATCTGAGACCTCATGGTCCAACTGCCTCCCCTCTCAGATTCCCCCATAATTTATGTACACCCCTTCCCAGAACTCCACCTTGTGAGCTCTCAAAGTTCACAAGTTAATTTTTCAGTGGCACACGATAGTGAAAGCAAACAGGCACGCAGACATCCTTTGCACAGAAGTCTAAAACACCGTTACCCTTTACTTGAGAAAAAGCACAGGAGAATATAGATCATTTAGAAAACATCAAACACTGTGAATCCAATGCACTTCACTCTAGTTCACACTTCCTTTGGGAATCCTTGGGAGACCCTGTGTGTTCAGGTAGGCAGGGTTCCCCCATGCTTCATCCAGTTCGTACAGAAGACAGGTTGAGCTGGTGAAAATGGTTTAAGACCCCCGAGTAGAGCAGCTCATGCTGTCTTATAAAGATCCAGTCCCCCTGTCAGGTGACTTTTTTGCCAGACCATCTCCCCCTAACAAACCGGTTCTCTTGGGTGGGAGCCAGCCTATCCTCTAAGATGTTTGTATATGGTTGGAGGACCATCCCCAAGTTAATAACCCTCTTTTGTCAGCCCTGTATCACTACTCCTTGGAATTTCAGTACAAGGTAAAAGGACAGCAGAGAAGGCACAGGACTGCTCATTCTAAATGGAGTTTGCACCTTGTTAAAGTACATATAGAGAGTTCATAATCTCATGCAGAATTCCTAATTTGTGCAGACAGATCCCCCAAATCGTCACAGTAGGACTTTGCATTTGGCTGTTTTAAAATGCATTTTGTTTGTATGGGCCCAGTTTACCAAGCAATGCAGATAGCTCTGTATGGCAGCTCTGTTGTCATTGTTCACCACTCTGCCAATATTTGTGTCACCCTCTAATTTTCTCAGCAGTGAGTTTATATTTACTTATGGATCATTGCAAAAATGTTGAATAATGATGGGCCGAGAACCAATCCCTGCAGAATCCCACATGAACCCCCTAGTTAATGATGTTTTCCCCATTAACTAATTTTTAGATCTGTCACCTACCCTGTCCTTAATACATTTAACTGTGCTTTATTGATACTGCATAGTACCACATGATATTCTAATTAAAAGATTACCACTAAGTCAGATGCCTTGTAAAAGTCTTTTACAACTATGAACTTATATTTATCAACCAAGCTTGTAACCTCCTCAAAGAATGAAATCAGGTTTGTTTGCCAAGACCTATTTTCGATAAAACCATATTGACAGGCATTACTTATGTTCTAATTTAATTCTTTATTGATGGAAAAGCTGACATGAGCTTCAGTTATTTTACCAAGGATTGATATCGGGCTAACCAACCTGTAAGTACCTGCTTTTAAATACTGGCATTACATTAGCACTCTTCCAGTCTTTTGGGATTTCCCCAGTATTCCAAGTTTTATTAAAAATCAGTGGACCAGAGATCTCCTCCATCATGTCTATTAGGACTCATAGGGCTTTTCTTTTCACTACCGGGGTAAGTCAATGTAAGTTACGCTACTCTAGCAACGTGAATAATGTAGCTGGAGTCAACATAGCTTAGGTCAAATTATCACAGTGTCTTCACTGGTACTTGCATGCCGCCCCTTAAGCTTTTAGTCATGGGACAGAACCCAGCATGATGCCAAATAAGAAATTTTACCTGGAATTTCTTTCCCATTTCTTAGGACATGGCTAGTTTATCACAGAAATATATTGTTAATTATTCATATTACAGTAATGCTTAGAGGCCTCAAACAAAATTAGGGCCTGACTGTACTAGGGACTGTGTGGACACATAATAAGACACAGTCCTTGCCCCTAGGAGTTTACAGTCTTAAATAGACGAGACAGACAAAAGATAGGGGAGGAGGCCCAGAAAGCTGAAGTGATTTGCCCACAGTTGTACAGCAGAGCTAAGGATAGAACTTAGATCTCCTAAGCCCTAGTCTGGTGCCCTATTCACTCAACCATGCTGCCTCTCACTGTTGCTAGAAATAGTAGTTTGCTGTTCAGAGATTTGTTTCCTGCTATTTGAATATCTTTTTTTTTTTCTTTTTGTAGATTTAGGCTGTGGAAAGATATTTTTCCTCTTTTTTTTATGTTCTAGTATTGTCCAAAATTTCTGTAATGAAGACATCCAGGCAATCAAGGTGGTCCAAAAAAATCTGTCATTGAAAAACCCATCTGTTTGAATGACATAAGTGACAAAGGGGGAGATAATCTATCATTCTGGTTTGGAGTCTGAATCAGACACTGTTTCCAGTTATGAAGATACGGCTCATTCATTTTTTGATTATCATATTGAGCATATATATTACTCTATATATATGATCAAGTAATATTGATATAATGCATCTACATATCTACAGTATATGTTTCTGTATGTCTGCAGTTTTTCATTGATGTAAGATGGTGGTACTGTAAAGTAATTTTGCCCTGGACTGTTATCTGAAAACCAGTCTCTTTTGTAAGGATTCTTAATCCTTAAATTTCAGAAAACAAAAAATTCCACTGTGCTTTAAAAAAAGTATGACTTTATTAAAGACTAAATGTGTTCTCAGTATTAAAACAGATAAGACAGTGAAATTTGCTCTTGATATTATAAGGCTACTAACTAAAAAAATGCCTACAGTTGAACACTGACTGCAGTGTTCAAAGTGTAATTCTGACTGATGATAAATGCAAAACATCAGTATGTACGTGATAGCCTTTTCTGAAGTACATTAGCTAAAGCTGAGAGCAGATAAATGCATCAATTTGGTAAATGCAAAACTTGTTCAGTTACATAAGAGAGAAACATTATATTACACTGAAAGGGATACTGATATCCTGAATATTTGAAATATGAGATAGGAAATGAAACAGTTTTTCACCTCATGAGTATGCTACCTTGTGTTCTGTGTTCACTGATTTTGCAGTAAGTCATTGCAAAATTTTTGGTCTGTCTAATTTTTTTTCCAAACAGTTTTCAACTTATTTTTCCCTGGTCAAATTATAATTAATGTTCTGTGTTTTACTCTCCCTTCTTTATCCCTTTTTCTTTTACTTAGTTGATTTCTGAATGTTTCCCTTTATTCCTGTGATCTTTTCTTCATAGCGGCACTGTCTCGGTGAAGCTTTGCATAAATCTATCAGCAATGTAAGTGAGCTACACTTACAACTTGTACACAAGGGCATGCTTGCACTTCTAAACCTGCATACTTTACAATGTTGCTTTAAACTGTGAAGTAAAATACATGATGATATTAGAGACAAGGATATGTATGCATCTGGTTAATAAAAGCTTCTGTGCTGCATCCATTCATCTGTATAAGTGCTCATATCATCTGACATCAAACACTACATAATATCTGCAGCATTTTTTATTATGTTCAAGCAATCTTGCAGGCAATATATTTGCACATTGTGAAGCTTTCTACAAAGCATGAAATTAATAATGCTATATTATAGTTTGCTGCTTGTAATACAAATCTTAATTGCAGTTTGATTACTAAATTTTCTTCTACTATTTATATCTGTCAACTTTTTTAATCTCTTGAAAGACCTAGTTGACAAGATTGCAAGTTCAAAGTACTCTGTATATCTTTGTGTTCAAGGAGTTATCTGTGTCTTGTCTTACATCCTCAGTGTAGGGAAAAACCAAATGGGAAGCTAGGAGACTTTGTTACTGTAAAGATGTGCAAAGAGGGAGACTCTTACTTTCATAAATGTGCTTTTAGCATATATAAATACATGGTGAATCATTCAAAATATTTTTTAAATGTATGTATGTATGCTTAAAACCCCTTTAATGAAATATGCTATTGTTTCTTTTGATATTTGTGGCAATTTAAACAAAATAAGAAAACTTCACATATACTGTATAGAAAACCTATATTTTTACTAGTTTCCCACATGTGAATTGTTTGTTGTTATGTAGAAAGAAGAAAAGAATGGATATTTCAGAATTATCAGACTAATTCACAGCAGTGGAACAATTGCTGTCACCAGAGGGTGGTATTGTAAATTACAATAATTTACATCTATAATGTCGATACGTATGTGAACAGGTTTTGATAGTGACTGATCGAGCAGTCCTTTATTAATAACACCTATAGTTAAAGCCATACGTTTTGCAAAAATGTGGTGTTTTGTATAATAGATAATACTATTATATTTCACCAGAGGTAAATACTTTTCAAAGCTTTACAGAATCATGTGATTTGCAGAAAGTGCACATTTAACTGAACTCCATAGGTTGGGATCACAATTTATAATATCACCAATGTAGTACAAGGTAGGAAGTTGCTCAGGAAAGAGCTTGCAGATTTCAGCAGTGCATGGATATCCTAGAACCTGAAGATAAGTAGAGTATTATAGGCAGAGCTGGTAGCTAAGCCTATAATTAAGGTTGCCTAATACTTTCCATAATATAAAACCCTGTTTTCAGCTGTTTATCATTTTGCCAAACTTTAACTGATTAGGCTGAAATTTTTGATACCAGCTGTCTGCCTGAGGTTAAATTTTTTTATTTTCAAAATGAGCTAAAATGCGTCAGCCATTTCCAAGAATGAGATCAGGGGAACATGCATTGTTTTGTCCATGGTAAAAAAAATAAAATTAAATTAAAAAATTTTAAAAAATGCTGCACCCTGTTAATTGGGAAGCTCTAGTGCTTCCATGCTTTGGAGTAGGAACTTGAAATTCAGCAGGGGTGTCACGCTGGTGTCAGAGATGGGCTTTTTGCCATCTCCACAAGTATTTGCCCAAATGTGGCCAAGATGAACAACTCTGAAAATCTCCTTTCAAACACACTCAGTAGAAACTTGTTAGAGTCTGGCAGCTAAATTTGCTGAAGCTTCTATCTTCACTGCATGGACTGAGCATAATTTCCTGACAGTAGTTCCTCCCCGCAGCTGGAGACTGCAGTGGCACTGTGCACCAGAACTAAGAACAGGGAGACTTTCTCTCTTGTGCTGTCAGTGCTCCTGCTGCTGACCAGAGGAGGAGAAGGAAAAAACAGTATGACTGGAATGCAGGGAGTTAAGAGTAGAGGGAGGGGCAGAGGGAAAACAGCGTAAGAGCTGTTAGGGGAGCTGTGGATAAGAACAGAAGGGAAGGGGGCAGGGGCCAGGGGGTGAATTATTGTGGTAGGGAAGCAGAGGGGAAGGGGAAGTTAGACCCAAGGGTGGTGGGCAAGAGCAGAAGGGTAGAACAGTAGGTAGGGTGGAGGGGACTAGATAGGTGCAGAGCGGGAGCAGGAACTGAGGAGTAGGTGTGGCATGAATAGACATAGAGAGGAGAAGGAGAACAGGGGCCAAGGGTGGGTGTGGGTGGACAGGAGCTGAGATAGAGGGTGGATAGGAATGGGGGGAAGGATAGGAAGGCAGCAGCTAGGGTGGGGTGGGGTGGATATGAGTGAGGGGGAGGGCAGGAGCCAGGTTGGGGTACATAGTGGATGAAAAGAGCAGAAGGAGGAGACAATAGCCAGTGTTGGAGAAGAGCGGAGTGGAGGGGGAGGCGACAGGAGCCAGGGTGGGGTGGATAGGAGCAGAGTGGGAAGGGGATGAGACAATAACTGGGGTTGGGGTGGATAGAAATGGGGGCTAGGGAACAAGAGAGGTGGCAGAGGGGGGACTGGGCAGAAGGGTTTATAATCACTGAAGCACAGTCTCCTCTAGAACCTCAAACTTAACCCAGAATTCTCAAGTCTCAGCATTCCTCTACTGTCAGCAAATATCTGTGAAACCCATGGGCAAAATGTGTCTCATTACCCCCTTGTGCTTTGTTAAAATAAAGGATAACAGTTTACTACTGCTACCAGTTATTCTATAGCTAAAGTGGTAGACATCTGTGCTGTGCATCTAAAGATTTCAATCCTACTTATGACCTGTGTATGGGTCAGTATGGTTCCACATGATGGAATCTGTTTTTTCCAGTTTGCTTTTTTCCCCTGTCAGAATCTAGGGAATTGCATCTAAAACCCTATATTAGAAGAGTTAGAAGTCAAGCGTTCAAAAGTTAGGAAATGCGTGTGCAACCTTAATTTGGCCACTTTGTATGTATACATTATGATACAGTCTTTAATTACATGATAACATACTACTTCCACAGAACCCCTGCCTGCCTCATTCCACGCACAGGATGAATCATACTCTGAAGACGAGTTAGGGTTGTGTAGTGGATGAGGCTGTTGTCAGTAGGACCCCTGCTTCATTTGTTGCAGAAGTTGAGTAGTGAATGCTGGGTAGAATTGCAGGAAGAGAAAGAATGGTCTCATGGTTAAGGCAGCTGAATGCTGCTTTGGAGAATTGTTTCTTCACCTACCTCTGCCACAGAGTTCCTATGTGATGCTTGAAATGTCACTTAATCCAAACTTCCTCTCTGAGTAGTATCCTTACGGGTGCTCCACTGTAGGTGCACTAGCGCCCCCTGTGCCTTTGATCAGAGATTTCTCATAGCAGTTTCCATTCAGCCCTCACATGCCTGTTAGTCAGTCTTGTGCCCCATGCCGTTGCACAGCACTGCCTGGGCAAACCACGCTCAGTTCCTTCTTAACTGCCTTGGCCTGGGATGGAGCTCTGGCAGTTATCCCATTTAGATTTCCTCAGCTGTATTCTCTTCTTATTAACAATGAGTCACAGTGTTAGTTTTAGTTCCAAAGTTAGTAAATAGTACTAATATAGTTTCTTTTCTTTAAGAGAGAAAATAATTTTTATTGTATTTGGATAGGTACTGGTTAGTTGTTACTGGGAGGTTACATCCGGTTCTCCTGGCTTCAAACATCTGTCATGTTGGGAGGTGATCCTGGTTAGCGATGGGCATTCCCACTGCTCCGTTGCCTCAGAGAATCGCAAAAGTGCAACTTTGGCACTGAAACCAAGATCCAGAAAAAAACAGAAATAAAGCTTTGTCTCCTCATGGTGGAGAGCTCTGTATTTGGCTTGTCCATACTTTTCTCTAAACTGGACTTGACTCTGAAGCCCCTTCCGCCTTAGAGGGAACTGCTTGTTAGTCACCAAGAATGAAGCATCAGTAGGGACACAGTGCAGTAACTGTGGTTCTTTGAGATGTGTATCCTTCCCTTTGAAGTTCTCTGCTTTGGAGCTTCACCGTAGAGAAGGAACTGAGGGCAGTTTGCTCACACAGTGCTATGTAGCAATGCCACAGGGTCAGAGACTGACTAACACACATGTGCAAGCCAAATGTACACTGCTGTGAGAAATCTCAAGTCAAAGGCACAGGGGATGCTAGCACACTTAGAGTGCAGCACCCATCGGGGGACACATCTCGAAGAACCACAATAATTGCACAGGGTGAGTAATCCTTTCTTTTCACAGGTGACCACTAATTGTGTGTTCCTTCTTTTCTGAGTGCCCAACTTAAGCACTTGGGGTAGACTACTCACAACTGCAAGTGAAGTCAATGGGAACTGTACTTTGAACGTATAAAGTGCTATATAATAAGGACTCTGAGAAAATTGTGTTTTCATACACTGAGATGAAATTATGGAATTAGCCCAGCCCCACAATTTTTCCCACAAGAGGGATGCTGAAGTGGGCATCCGTGTGTGCCATTCTTATGTTTGGTGCATCTTTTGGGTCCCCGTCTTCCCCCAAACTGCTGCTCCAACAGCGGGGTAGCCAATGGGCATGCATTGTCCCTCAGGACCTCTCCCCCATTGGCTACACTTGTCCCCCGAGGCACCATCCTTGCTGCATATTAACAAGCCCAGGACAGGAGAGTGGAATGGTTGCATGGAGATGGTTTCCAAATTGCTCAGTAAAAAGAAGCTGCTGCTCCCTGGTCCTGTCCACTCCCCCGACACTGGTCTGACCCATGCTCACCTGCGCACTACCCCAGGGAGCAGCTGAGCTCCAGCTGACCCACCTGCCAGACTCAGCCACCCCCTTTGCGACCTCAGGGAACAGATACTGGGCAGAGGGGGATACCTGGACACAGGTAAAGGAGGGCGGGCGGGGGGGAGCTGGGAAGATGAGACGGTGGAGGGGGAGCAGCTGAATGGGAGGGGCTAAGTTGAGAGCCTGTGGGTGGGAAGGAGGTTTGCGGGGCCAGAGTTGGAACCAGGGACTGGGGTGGCAGGATAAGTGGAGGAGGGAGCTGGGTGTGAGGGACTGGGAAGGACAACAGTTTGAGGGGGGGTATGTCTACGAACGTCAGAGTGCAAGACGAGCATATGGATGCTCGCTTCTGCCTTCCCGCTGCTGGAAAAATGGCTGTAGTTCTGGAGGGATCAGCAGCCAGTTTTCTGAGAGGCACAATAGCCAGCACCGCAGCTTAGAACAGAAGCACCGGCAACCTCAGTAGAGAGGCAAAAACACGTGTTCCAAGTGGCATTGGCATGCTGGCTACTGTGCCTTGCATAAAACTGACTGCTGAGTGCCCCCTGAACTGCTGTAATTTTCCAACAGTGAGGAGGTGGAATTGGGCGTCTGTGCACCCTGGTTTCCTGCTGTTGGAAAAATTGCAGCCGTTTTTGTGGGAACTTGGCATCTGGTTTTATGCAAAGGAATGCAACAGTGATCTTTCACAGACTGCATTCTGTGTGTATCCTAGGAATATCACTGCTTTACCCATGATGCTGCTGTGATTTTTTTTTTCCTTTTCAAATCTTCAGTTTTCTCAGGGTCCTCTATATAATGCTAAGTATTCTGAAAAATCTGGTCCTAGGAATCTCATATTGGGCACCCAAAACTAATGGACGCTTTTTACCTTAATTTCTCTGTGCCTTGGTTCCTCAAATGTACAATGGGGATAGTAATATCACCTTGACTCCCAGGAGTGTTGGGAAAATAACTTCATAAATATGTGTGAAGCACTGAGGTACTGTAGTGATGTGTGTCATAGAAAAGACCAAGGGGAAATTAATTTTTTTTTATTCAGAGCAGGGTTTGAATAGTGTATAGTGACGAAGGCATGAGGTTGCACACTGAACAATGAGGGTGAAACAAAATATTGAACAGCTGCTCATTCAGTGAGCACTGTCCATCCTGTTCACAGAAGGCGGCCGGGGTCCTGTGGAAAAAATAGTATGTGATTATGTAATTTAAAGACTGTATCATAATGCATACTCACGGAGGGCTGAATTAATGTTGTACAGGCAACCTTAATTCAGGTATTCGCTAACTTTTAATTCCTTCAACCTTAATGTTTTTTTAACAAAGGTTTTATATAGGTGTACGTTTTATATTTAGGCCAATAGGAGCTGTTAGGGTTCTCAAAACTTTGAAAATTGGGCAATTTAGGTGTCTAAATTTAGGTTTCTATTTTTTAAAATCTTGTTCTAAATCAAAAGGAGATAGCAAAGGAAGATTGAGAGAAAAGAAAGTTAAAAAGAACTCTGATACCTACTTAGAACTCAGAATGGAACAAGTAATTTATATTTTACCTACTACTTTGCATTGCACATATAATACCTTGCTTCTTAAAATTATGGTAAAGGAAATGAAAATGATCCATTTTGCATTGCTTTGCTGATGTACACTGTTTAAAACATATTTTTCATGCTAATTATATGCTCTGACATTAAGAAATTCTGCTAATTCATTTACTTCATACAGGAAGTAAAGTAAATAAAAATTAGTGTACACAATAAAAGTTTTTCATGTATAGTTTAGATTACAAAATTTAGTATGATCTTTCAGCTATAGCTAAATCTCCTTTAAAATGTTACTGTCAAAGCATACTTAACAGGATAGTGTGTGTTTGTATGTATATATATAATCAATGAATTTTAAAGTCAACCAGTCACGGTCATTTCACTCAAATTTAATTTGCTTGTTTTATTTAAGTGCTAATTTTACTTTAAATGTAGCTTCTTCCCTTACAAATCTGCTTTAGTTTTGTACTTGTGATAGAATAATTTCAGCAATAATATAAATGTTGCGAATTTCACACAGTTATCCTTCGCATGCTACTCTTAATTTTATTTTATGCTGTAACCTTTAATTCATTGCAGAATAGCACAGAGTATATTGCTATGACTTTATCATTTATTTCATAATTAATCTTGGCATGTGCACAATTAAATGACACTATCAGTTTTTTCATCAGTTTTATATAATACCCTCTGAGGCTAAGAAATATTTTTTTCTATACTAATTTAAATACTTTGCCATTTGGCAATTGTATTTTTTCCTCCTGTGTGATCAATGGAGCAAAATTCATTTTTGTAACAAACTTTCAGTTTATTCTTGTTCCCCAAGCTGGCAGGTGCTCAGGGTGCCTTGTCAGCAACCATTCTGTCCAATTAAGGAGTTGTGTTGTTTGGATCCAAATGGAATCCCGTCAGTCCAGTCTCCTTTGTCTGGTAGGATGATGGCTAAGCCATTGGACATTAAGATTGGGGTATAAATTTACAGTTGAGATAAAGGATCATGGAGCTACAGGAAATCCTATTATACTCAGATATGTCTGTTTGTTCACTAACATCATTTTTCTGGAAACTTGTTGACATAAACAAATATACATTTGTTAGTTTAATTGCTGTGGTGTTAGTTAAGAGACAGCAGAAGAACCACAAAACATTCTAATTTTATAGAACAAAAGAAGTGAGATAGTTTAACTTAGTTGTGGTAGAGGTGCTACATTTTTAAAAACTGACAATTGCCTATAGTTTAGGACCATAGAAATTAGAGATGGAAAAGATTTACTTTTCTAGGTCTTCTAATCCTTTTTCTTTTTTTTGCCAGTCAGGATTTTTCCTACATAACTTTGACGAACATCTCCACAGAATTTAGTAATTTTAATATTTCCAGTGTTGGACCTCAGACCTTGATAGTGTCATTTTAATGTTTTCTTTGTTAAAGATCTGGAAGAGCATTTTTACAACACGTAATTATTAAACATCAAATACCTTATAACTAGTGGTGTTTTAAGGATGAATCTTAAAGTGAGAGCCCTCACAAAATCTTTTTATTCTAATTCTTGTACTTCTGAGGTAAACTGTATAACAGAATTCACTAGTTATAAGTTACTGTTTCTCTCTTGTGTTTTATGTTCTGGATAGTTCCATGATATTTGGTTAAAATCAGTAGATACGTTATCTGAATTTCAGATTAAGAAATGTGATGTTGTTCAGAAGTATGTTCTAGAAATTTCGTATCTAAAGTTCATATCAAATATTTACTTCTTGAAAGCATTTTTTCCTGATTTGGCATTTGTATTTATGATTTACTGATGATTGCTATTCTGTGGATTAGATCTCCTTGCTGAAACAGAACCTGGAGATGCAGCTTTCCCAGTCTCAGAGCTCCTTGCAACAGCTACAGACCCAGTTTAGTCAGGAGCGACAAAGGCTTACCCAGGAGCTGGAGGAACTGGAAGAAGAGCATCAGCAAAGGCATGAATCCCTGAAGGAAGCACATATCCTTGCATTTCAAAACATGGAACAAACAAAAGAACAAGAACAAAAGGCATGTTCATCTGGATATTTCAGACAAGTGTATAGGGCACACCACAGAAACATGATTAAACCAATATACAAAATACTGAGAGAATCAGTAAAGAAAACTCGGCATTATTTCTTATTTCTCTTTTCAAGAGATGTAACTTACATTAGTAATATGGTTATTACAGTTCAATATTATGCAGGCAAATTGAATAACATCCTTTATAATATAGACATTACCTATTAGAAGGTTAGCACCCTGCTCTGTCTTCTGGCATCATGTTAGTATTTTTAATCATTATCAACATCAGCTACATACTTTTGTCCAACAATCTGATTCTGAGGGTTTTTTTAAAAGTTCCTACTGCACGATAGTTCATGTTGTTGTATGTAATAACTTTCTTTGTACTTTCCAGTACATCCAGTATAGCTCTTTTTTTAATTTGTTACTTTATATTTCTGAAGTGTGGTCACCCCATTTCAAAAAAGGTGTATTGGAGTTGGAAAAGGTTCAGAAAAGAGCAACAAAAATTATTAGGGGTATAGAGTGGCTTCTGTATGAGGAGCGATTAATAAGACCGGGACTTTTCAGCTTGGAAAAGAGACGACCAAGGGGGGATATGATAGAGGTCTATAAAATCATGACTGGCGTAGAGAAAGTAAATAAGGAAGTTTTGTTTACTCCTTCTCATAACATGAGAATGAGGGGTTACCAAATGAAATTAATAGGCAGCAGGTTTAAAACAAACAAAAGGAAGTATTTTTTCACAAAATTCACAGTCAACCTGTGGAACTCCTTGCCAGAAGATGTTGTGAACACTTTAATAGGGTTCCAAGAAGAACTAGATAAGTTCATGGAGGATAGGTCCATCAATGGGGATTAGCCAGGATGGGCAGGGATGATGTCCCTAGCTTCTGTTTGCCAATAGCTGAGAATGGGCAACACGGGATGGATCACTTGATGATTACCTTTTCTGTTCATTCCCTCTGGGGCATCTGGCATTGGCCACTGTCGGAAGACAGGATACTGGGCTAGATGGACCTTTGGTCTGACCCAGTATGGCCGTTCTTTTGAAAAAACTTCTCACACCACTTCTCAGAATCTGCTAGAATCCTTTTGAAATTTTTCTTCACACTTGTGTACATCATATGCTTCTTTATTTTGTCTATTGTCTAAGGCCCTGAACCTGCAGTGTTTGTGCATGGGCATACCACTGTTGCTGCTTAGAACCCCATTTATTTTGTTGGGGCTCCATCTGAGATGAGGAGTCCTCTCATGAGCAATGTACAGTAAGATCAGGGCTGAATGTTGTAACATTACTTCTAGTACAAATACTTTTAAGCCTATTCTGACACCTTTGCTCAAATTGAGTACAGTAGAACCTCAGAGTTATGAACACCAGACTTATGAACTGACCAGTCAACCACACACTTCATTTGGAACCAGAAGTACACAATCAGACAGCAGCAGAGACCGGAAAAAAAAAATAGCAAGTACAGTACAGTGTTAAATATAAACTACAAAAATAAAAGGGAAAGCAGCATTTTTCTTCTGCATAGTAAAGTTTCAAAGCTGTATTTAGTCAATGTTCAGTTGTAAACTTTTGAAAGAACCACCATAACGTTTTGTTCAGGGTTACGAACAACCTCCATTCCCAAGCTGATCGTAACTCTGAGGTTGTATAGTAGTACCGAACTTTACATGTAGTGCTGTTCATTTCAGTGGGATAATCTGTACAACAGAGTGCTGCCTAATTTGAGAGAGGATGGCAGAATCTAGACGTTTGTGATTTTAAAAAGAATTTTCAGAACTGAAAATATGCATCTGTGTTCTCAACCTGGGAATGATTTTTTTCATAGTATTTAAAAGGTGATAAAGCATTTTTCTTTTACCCACTGTAAGCTCATTGTCATGCTCAGAAATGATTTTTTGGTTTGATACTTCATTTTGTTCACACCTGGATCAAAACCACCAGAACAATAAATAACTTTAGAAATTTAAACTTTGGGTGTACATGGTAGTTGTAGCCTGCCCTTGGTCCATGAACAAATTGGGAGTAGGTTATGGTCCTTACTCTTTATACTCAAAAGTACTCGAAAGACTCCTCTATGGCACTTTAATTTGGAGAAGTAGAATAAAGAGTACATTTTTAACGATGGCTTGAGCATGTCAGTGGCTTTTTTAAATGATAAATGGAGGTATTTTTAATAATACATGCATTTTTTTGTCATTTTAAAGAGAATCCCTCCTGTTAGTTCATCGTTAAATATTTTATGCATTGTTTAAGTCTGTGTAAAAAAAGTTCTTCTCCTTTTGGATTTCATAGGAACTAGAAGAGCATTTACAACAAAAACATTCTGAAGAACTTCAGACATTGAAAGAAGCACACAAACAAGCTATGGAAGGTTTCAAATTGGAAATGGAACAGGAACTTCAGACTCTTCGATTTGAGCTGGAAGATGAAGGGAAAGCTATGCTAGGTATCGTATTTTCTAGCTAGTGTAAATTGTATCAGAAGATGAGATTGCCATTTGCATAATTAATATAATTGTAGACATAATGAAGCACTTTCCACAAACTTCATAGCACTATAAGTGAAAAATGGTATAAAACTAAGGATGACATTATGAATAAAGAAGGTAAATAATTTAAATAAATATAAAGTTGTAGAATGGGATTTTCAAAAGCACTCAGCATTGGCCTAACTGTTTATACTGAAATCGGCAGGAGTTTGATTTGAATGAGAGCAGATAGATCAGCTGAGCCTTTGGAAAATCCCAGTATTAAGTGTTCTAGAATGATGTGTCAGCAACCATAATTTCATGATGGAGAAAGTTTCAGAAAGTACCAATGAAATAGAACAACTAGAACAGTTTCAGCATATACATGTAACAATGGTAAAAATGAAGACACTAAGGATCCATCTGTACTGCAAAAACATTTTAGTCAGGTGACTCAATAAGTACTAATTGCTAATTACTATGTATATTACTAAACTGTAGTGTATTACAAATCAATCTATGATTTGTAGAATAGACAGACCCTTAACTAGAAAGGTCCATAGTTTTAGCCTGGTTAAGGAATGTGGTTACTAAAAATCAGCTTGTACATGACTGGGTTCCTTGACTTTTTATTTTTGGCATATAGATGAGTATCATTTATTTATTTTTGAGCCCCTATGAATGTGCTAGGCACTGCACAAAACAGAAGAAGATCTCGTCATTTCCTCAAAGAGTGCGCAATCTAAATTCAATACAACAGAACAGGTGAGGATCATAGACTGATGAGAGGGTGAGAGGAAGGACAACAGGTGACAATCAAGCAATTTACTCCATAACATGCACACACACTTGATAGTTCTGAGTTGTTTGCTTTTTTTTTTAATTTAAGGAACCTTTTCCCCCCTCACTCTTTCAACTGGTGAGATGGCAGGAATTAGCTTTTAGAAGGAATTTGAATGAGGCAAGTTAGGTGGCTTGCTGAATAGACTTGTGGGAAAGAACTGGACACTTAAGGTGCTGAGGAAGAAGACAGATGCCTGTGAGATGAGGTGATTAAGGGAGTACGGAAGCTGGTGTCGCTGGTGGAGCAGAGGGGATGGGGAAAATGCAAAAAGTGGCTAGATTGTACAGGTGGGCAAAGGTTGTATGATGGTAGGACCTTGAAGGCAAAGACAAGAAGATTGAAATGAAATGCTGTGCAGTGAAGACCCAGTGAGTGATTCAAAGAGGAGAGAGGATATATTCAGAGCAAGAGGGGATTCAGAAGAGAAGGAAGACGGGGGAGTTATTTTTGGCAGTGATATTTTGGCTTGACTGGAGGGTGAGGGGCAGGTGACAAGGGTAGTACGAAAAAAAACATGAAGAGGAGACTTCAGGAGTCACAGCAGGAGGTAACAAATACAGAGAAGTGATTTGCCCATTCGGACAAAAAGGAAAAGGCAGATTTTAGAAATATTATGAAGGGAAAACCAACTGCATAGGAGTGAGAAGAAGAGGGAGGATTCAAAAATTCTCTCTCAGTTTAAGGGCCTAGGTAACAGGGAACATTGTGGTGTTGTCAGCTGCAGCAAAGAATGGGGGAAATAGACTTTAAAAAACAAACCAAAAATAGATTTCAAATTTTGATTATGTACATAGTTGAAAGATGTCATTTTGGTATAAGATGACATTTCTCTGGTAGTTTCTGGTTAGGTCACACTTTATACATGTCACATAATGAATAAGCAAAAACACACTGTACATGCAGAAATGCTTGGCAATTAGGTACCAGCAACATGTCTCACCTGAGCTCACTACTTTCATTCTGCCTTGTGTGCTACCATTTTCGTTCCTTCTTTTAGTAGTGCTTACTTCCTGTTCCCTTAATTGGAATGTTTCCTTACTAGTTCAGCATCTTTTCTAGTTAGTTTAGCTTAACCTTTCTACCTGAAAAATCAAAGAAAACAATCCTCTAGCTACTGAACTTTTGATGAGGCAGTGCATCTCAGCAGTACTGGGTCTTCCTGTCCATCTTGCTTACACTTCTCTGAGTCATTGTTTGGATCAGTCATAGACCAGAGTTAATCATGCTTCCCAGCTGGTGAAGAGCCTGTGCTCAGAGATCTCCCATCCAAATAGAGCTGCTTGTTATCTTTTTTTCTGGCAGATCTCTCTTTTCAAACTGTTTTTTTGTGAATTTGGGGCTTTTTGTTTTTGTTTTTGCTGACTTGCCCTTTGTGGTGGCATAATCCCAGCTTTCTACACCCTGTGATCCTCATTATGTCAAAACTAATAACCCATTGCAGTGAAAAGAAAGGGTCCAATATTAAATCTTTTCAGCACATTATCAAAGTCATGACTGACTCTAGTCTTCTCACACAGACAAATCTCCTGTAGACTTAGTTAATGTTGGCTCCACAATACTAGCCAGAATCTCCTTTCTGATCCTGGAAGGCAGAGTATCAGGGATAATGCCAATTTCAACTTCTTGGACAAGGACTATCTGAAGTAAGAGCCTCCAGACACCTTTCACGAAAGGACCTATCTGCTTGTTGCAGGAATCTGACAAAACGTCTCACGTTATCTCCACCCCTTCCCTCAGCCCTAACAAAAAGTAGAGAGGATTTGCTCTTCATTGCTGAAGAGGGGAATCTGGACAATGCCATTCTTCAGTTGCATTCTTTTATGGTTCTTCTTTTATGGTTCTACTGAGCAGTACCTGGGCAGTCCCAGACTCCTGTTTTGCCCACTCTGCTACAAGTAGAGACAATCTGCATGCACACAAAGCAAAACTGTTGTCTTCTCCACTGAAAGTGAACTCAGCAATGGTCTGTTGCTCCAACCAGTCCAGTAACTGGGTATTTTTGTGAACCAATCCAGGAGTTTCCTCGTAATCCTGCACAGTCTCATGCACCTTGGAATGCTCTCCCAGATCCACAAAGGGATAGTATTCATCTTAAAAAAAGGTCTGTCTACATTAGAGCTGGAAGTTGTAAATTCCAGCTCAAGGAGACATCTTTGCGCTAGCTCCAATCAAGCTAGCAGGCTAAAAATAGAAGTGTAGCTACTTTAGCCTAAACAGCATGAGGAACTAGCTACCCTGAGCACAGTGCTGTCTGAGATGCTAGATGTGTACTTGGGTTGGCTAGCCTATCCCACCACTTGCATCAGTGCATCCCCACTTCTATTTTTAGTGTGCTTGCTCGATCAGAACTAGTATGGGTATGTCTCCTTGAGCTGAGTTAATACATTCCGCCTTTAGTATGGACATACTTTAAAAGTATTGCAAAACAGAGACCTGCAGTCAGGGAGTTTGTGATGCAGTTAGCTGCTGCACATCACTAATTAGTCGGCTCTCTCAGTTCTTTTAAGGTACCCTTGAAAAATTGACTTGACCTAGAGTTTAAACTCACCTCGGAGCTATAAACCTTACTTTGAATCTGTGAATGTTAAATGTCTGGTTTTGGCTGCTGTTGTTTAAACTGGGTAGGTCAGTGAATTGTTTTTTCCTCATCAGCCCTTTTAGAAGAGGGATGTTGGTAAATTGGAGAGAATTCAGAGAAGAGCCACAAGCATGATTAAAGGATTGGAAAACATGCCTTATAGTGACAGACTGAAGGAGCTCAGTCTGCTTTCCTTAGTAAAGAGAAGGGTAAGGGATGGTGTGATCACCATCTGTAAGTACCCTGCAGAAATGTGGTAGTGCAGCAAGTTGATAATAGGTTCTTCAGTCTATCGGACAAAGGTATAACAAGATCCATTGACTAGAAGTTGAAGCTAGACAAATTCAGACTGTCAGTAAGGCATACAATTTTAACAGGTAGGGTAGTTAATTATTGGAACAATTTACCAAGGTCATGGAGAACTCTCTATCACTGGCAATTTTTAAATCAATTTTGGATGTTTTTCTAAAATATACATCCTAGTTCGAACAGGAATTACTTGGGGAAGTTCTTTGGCCTGTGTTATACAAGGGATCGAACTAGATGATCTCAGTGGTTCTTTCCTTCTTTAGAATCTATGAATCTGTACTGTCATCTAAAAACACACGTGTTTTTATGTATTGCACCTTCTTTCATGTAAAATCAGATTTTCTGTCCTTTTTTTGGCCCTCTTTTTTAACAAGATAGAGAATCAGCAATATTGCTGCATATCAAAAGAACAATAAAGTATTATCTTAACAGAATCCAAGAATTTGAATTAGATGAATGTCTGTTTTTCTGATTTGAGGGCTCCAAAAAGAGATTTAAAGTTTCCAGAATACTCTGGCCTCCATGGATTAAGCTCTAATGCAGGGGGTGAACCCCAGATGATGGGGATTAAATATAATCTGATTAGATCAACTGCCACTTACGGTATGTCTTCATTGCAGAGTTAACCTAAACTTTAACTCTTAGCCCCAAACACACACACACACACACACACACACACACTCTCTCTCTCTCTCTCTCTCTCTCTCTCTCTCTCTCTCTCTCTCTTTTTTACCTGGTTTGGTGGTACGTTTCCAGCGTGGGTATTCAGACTTGTGGATAGACAGCTCAACTCAGGCTAACGCAAATCTGTCTACCCATGCTGGGAATCATACTTTCCATTTGCAGTGTAGATTTACCTTAAGGGCCTAATCCAAAGCCCACTGAAGCAAATGGAAAGATTCCCATTTACTTCAGTGGGCATTGGATGAAGATCTAAATGGCAAAAATGTGAACAGCAAAAGATCAAATGAGTCTCATACTTCCTGACAAATGGCGGTTTATATAGGATAGAGGAAAGTTGACACCAGCAAGGATGCTATTATAGTAATCCAGCAGAAAAAGCGCCAAAGCATGCACTAGAGCTTGTTGGGTCAACTATTAACCACAGCGTCTCAAAATGCTTCATAAATGAAGTTGACGCACGTCTTAGCAGTAAAATCAACTTCAGACTGAATGACAAATCTGAGTTGAAAATTACATCCAAATTCCATACAGTGGAGGCTAGGGTGGTACAAAATTAGTTTACTTCAAAATAGAAGGACTCACAAATGGAAAGACAAGTGACATGGCTGAAAAATAGGATTTCACCCTTACCCAAGATTAATAAGAGTTTAGCATACATCCCGTTAGAGCTGTCACTCAGGATACCTCAACACTGCAGCTGCCTGCCAGCGTGCTTCCCAGCTCAGGTAGACAGACATGCACTAACTCTGCTCCAGCTAGGGTGCTGAAAATGCAGTGTACCCAGCTTGGGTTTCTGCCCAAATACAAACCTAGGATTTGTGTACTGTATCTCAGTGATCTTCAGCAAGTAACTGGACTGACCAGTTTTAATCCTGCATTGCTAGTTGCAATGTACCAGGCAGCGGGTTTCACTTAAATTACAAGCAGAAAAAAAAACTGCCATATTGTGACTGGCAACCGTTGCTGCACGTATGTACGGCAGTGCACGCCTGTGGCCGTTTCCACTACAGTGCCCAAGTCAGAAGGCCTCTGGGACCGCTGCTAATGTGGCACCCGGATCCCACACTGCGTACAAGGCCCTCAGTACGCCCAGTCGGCAGCTCCTGCTCCTCTCAATGCCAGAAAGCAGGACAGACCCAAGACTCATGAGCAGTGAGGTTAAGCAGCAGAGGCCCGGGGGCATTGGTTCCTGAGAGCTTGGGAGGAGACAATAGGGGAGCTGCCTGGGCTGGGAGGGAGTGGGTATAGGGGCTTATGGGCCAGGGGAACAAGGTTGATGGGAGAGGATAACCTAGGAGGGGAAGGGAGAGTATCTGGGAGGAGAGGAGGAGGGTTAGGCTTGTGGGGGGAGCAGTTGCTGTTTTTTCTGTATCTCAGAGGTGACAAATTTATTTGGGCCCCTACCAGCTTCCATCTGGGGTCAGCCACACCAGCTGTTGCAGAAGTCACAGAGAGGCATGGCATTCTGCTTGCCCACTCAAGAGGATGAAGGACTTATTTTTCAATGTGCAATTAAAATGTCATTAACTGGAGTGTGTTTTTCCATTATCAGTCATGGTAAAAAGGAGACAAGTAGGTTTTGTGCCGAGGCTGGTAAACATCCAGGGCAATTTTGCAAGTAGTAAAACATAGTTTATCACTCAGGTAAGCAGACATGACTCTGAATGTGCACAGGGAGCAGATGTGATGTATAAGATCCCATTTTTACATAAGTATTTTTCAGATTAGAACACGCTTTAAGAACAAGCATACTGAGTCAGCAATACAGTTTCCTGCAGCACGTGGGTTTTCTAGTATTGAACAAGTCTGACTTTGCTTAGGATAGAAGATAGATGATGTGCAAGTTCAAGGTGTAGGGTTCCAAACCTAAAATCAGCTTGATATGTTCAACATAGATTTTATGTTAATTTATACAAGTAATTTTCTGTCTCTGTTTATTAGGTGAGCAGTAATATTTTATCAGAGTTGGATTATTATGTTAATTAACAATAATGTTTACAAAATAAACATTTTTCCTTTTAATCATTGTAACTAGCCTCTTTGCGCTCAGAGCTAAATCATCAACATGCAGCAGCAATTGACCAACTAAGGCACAACCATCAACAAGAATTGGTAGCTGCTAAAATGGAACTTGAAAGAAGTATAGAACTCAGCAGACGACAGGTAAATAAGCATTAATGGTAACTGGATTTAAAATTGCATATTTAGAATTTGTTTTGTGTTAACTGGAGAGCATAACTGTACTATAAATGCATATTGAGGACTTTAATCTTTAAAAGGCAGTCAAAGCTGAAGACAGTGCTCCGTCATCAGTTTGTCTAAACTGCTACCTCTTTCCCTTCTTCCTTCCCCCATCAACAAACCTAACTGAGAGTCTTAAACTAGCCCCCAATTCAAGTCTATAAACTAAATTTCAGATTCAAAATTGTCCAGCCATTTTGAGGGCACAGTGACTGGACTCAGAGGTGGAAAGTGTTATTTCCCATTAAAATTAGTCTGCTAGACTTTGTCTTTTTGCAAGACTTCAAGGCTAAAACATTGTTTTTTTGTGGAGCCACTGTTCCTCTAGGAGCCTAAATCCAACATTTAGGTGCCATGGAAAACTTCAAAATTCCCACTAAGTTAGCACCTAACTCCATAGCACCCAAAGTCCCTAGAAGCCTTCGTTAGTGGGCATGTGCACAGCCACCTCACTCTAGGTGCCTGGGCACCTATCTCGTTCCTAAACTCTAGCAGGTTCTTCAAACTAGGCAATGCCCTTCCGCTCTTGCTTGTGGAGCCTGATCCTGTTGGTGTTCTCAGAGTACACTGAAACCCATACAAAATTGTCAGAGAAGGAGGTAGAGATAGTGATGCTATGCTCGTTATAACTTTAGCCCAGTGATTAGGGTAGTCACCCAGAATGTGGGAGTCCCAGATTGAATTCACACCTCTTCCTGATGTAAATAAGGGTTTAAATTTGAATCTTCCACCTGCCATGCCAGTGCCCTAGCCACAGAGCAAGGGGATATTCTGGGACAAGTCTCTCTGTCTCTCCTGTTGAATCTGTTCCATTGTGTATAAATAATTAAATATGAAATGAAGCGGAGTGAATGGACCAGGGTCTCCCACATCCCAGGTGAATGCCTTAACTGTTGGGATACAGTGTCATTTTCACTCTCTCTCTCTCTCTCTCTGGCCCACCTTCTTCTTCTCCTCTGCCAGTTTTTGTGAAAAATAGCTTAGGTACCTAAGTCCAGGAGAAGGTCCACAGCTGTGAATCCTGAGTGGAGAAAGACACCTCCCTTTGGCCTGGAGTTAGGCACCTAAGTCCTTCTGAGGGGTGGAACTTAAGCCATGCACTCTCCTGTTAAATTGTAAATAAAAAAATCTAAAACAAAAGGAAAAGTAAGCTATGTTATTATCTTCCAGAGACAAGTATTTTGCATCTGAAACAGGAGTATATTAAAGTATACTTTGTTCTTTATATTTGTTTATCAGGAGAAGGAATTTTTGTGCCGAGTATCAGATCTACAGGATGAACTCAAACATCGCGACCATCATATATCTGAATTGGACAAGGAGGTTCTGACTCTGCATGAGAATATAAGTGCCCTAACCAAGGAACTAGAGTTTAAGGGAAAAGAGGTTCTCAGAATACGCAGTGAATCCAACCAGCAGCTAAGGTATGAATTTTTCTACTATAAACTAAAATATATTCCCATTTGTTAATCTCAACTGCTAATGTTTGTCAGAGATACTTGACCCTTTGTGGGTTGTTAGTTTAGATATTTAGTCATGTGGTAATGTACATCATTTAGCCTCTGCCAGGAGGTAATATAAGTAGATATTATTTGGTTCAGGTGTAATTTTAATAACCTATTTTGGCTAACTTTAAAATCCTCTTAAGTGTTTTTTAAAACTCATTATGCTTATTTAATTAAAAAAAAAAGCATTAAAGGAGATGACTTTTCAATGAAATAAGCTTGAAGCATAGAGAAAAGTGAGTAGTACGATTTGATGATTCAGTAATTGCTGACAGTGGTGTTTGGTGTTGTACAAAAAGCCGTTTCAAACCTGGCAGAAAATCATGATGAACAAAGAAGACTGATGTTAGAATAACTATTTTTTTAACCAAAAAATAAATTAAACAGGATACATGAGCAAGATTTAAGCAAGAAACATGAGAAAGAGCTGGATGTCATGACAGCAGACCACATCAGAGAGAAACAAAGCATGCTCGCAGATTTTAATAAGACCCAAGAGCTACTCAAGGAAATTAATTCAGCTTTACAAGTTTCGTAAGTTTTATTACATTAAAAAATCATATGTGGCTGAGTTTTGAGTGAAAAGTGATTCATTAAGGTATCCAATAAGTTATCAAGTATCATTTGAGAGAGAAACATATGCAAAAACCACCCCCAAATATGGGGCCTAATCCTCAATTCCTTATACACTCAAAATTCCCACAGACTTCAGTGGGAGTTTTGTGAGTGTAATCAGACCCAAAGATACAGGGTAGAAAAGACAACGTTACATTGGTATAGTGCTTAATAAATTGGAGGGAACATGTTGTTTAGAAGTTTATATTGTTGCTATACATTACTGTACATAAGTGAGAAAATAAAATAGCTTAAGTAAAGCTATAAATACCATAGATCATGTACACTGCCAAAATATTGACTGTTGTAAAAGATGAGGAGGGTAAGACATTGTTCAATAATTATGTTTAGCTTTTATTAAAATCTAATAAAGATTTCCACATGAACAAGAAGATTTCTGTTTGACCTTGTAAAAAAGGGTGAAAACTTTTTCACCACAGAAAGCTCATACATTTTTCTAATAACTTAGGCCAGGCAGGGAGTCATTTCTCTGAGCAACACAGAATATCTCTTTACAAGGGTTAAAACAGCACATACATATCTCTTTTAATATATATTGAGGCCATCTTACTCATATATACAAAGGAGAGGAGAAAAAACAGGAGAGCCTGCACTCCCTAATTATGGATGAGATGTTTGTGTTGTGCCTCTCAGGGTATGTCTATATATACAATAGTACTCTCAGTAAATAGGCATTATTTCATATCTCAGCCAGAACATACTTTTAAGTATGCAGAAGACTAGGAGACTATTAATTAAAGATATTAATTAAAACATATCCTATTATATTTTTCACGGAAGCAGAAATTTATTTGGGAGCTATTTTCTTTCCAAATGTGATCCTCAGTATCAACACATACCTTCTCAATGAAGAGAACTCAAACTTCAGAAATATTTTTATTGCACTTGCAAAGAAAGGTTTTCATAATTGTGGATAATTAATTAATAATGAGCAACTGATGTCAGGGCAAAGAACACCCTCTAATAAATTTTAAAACCTGTTCCTTCATATGTAGCAAACTCCAATTAAATTAAGATCAAACTCCCCATCACTGTTCTAAATTAATAGCAACAAATAGTATATTCCTTGTTTGTGAGTATTTATAATAGTGATAATTAAGAATCTTAAGCTGTCACCTAAATATTTCAAAATTAAATATATTTTGCTCATATATGTGTTCAGCATCTTTCAGGTTGGTATGGCTCAGTTGCATGTGTTTTACTATTCTTGAGGTTTATGAGCTAAACCAAACAGCAGATAATCTACTTTAGAAAGAAAAGTATAAAGGAGTGGAGACGAATTTGGTACCACTGTGTGTCAGAGATTATGTTCTGGCAACATTAAAGAAGATAGAGTGAGTGAGTTCAGCTAGAAAAGACTGAGAAAGTTGATAGTCTTTAAAATAATAATACTTAGCTCTTCTATAACACCTTTCACCCATAGATTTCAAAGTGTTGTATAAAAGAAGTGAGTATGATTTATGTTCACTTTACAGAGCAGGAGACTGAGGCATGGGTCAAAGGTTCACACAGAAGGTGCTGGGAATAGAACCAAGGTATATATGTCTAAAGGGACAAATCCTGCAGAAAGGCAAAGATATTGCTAGAAAGTCAAACAACTTTGCCGGAGAAATTACAAGGGATGCAGTAGCATACCCATGCCTATCATCATAACCTTAGAACAATATATCTGAAGAAGGCACAATAACATCAGGAAAGAAGATTAACCACCACTTCAGGATCACAGAAAGAATATTACAAAGATCATTAGATATAATAAATTAACAGGAATAAATAAGATTCATTTTAGCATACTAAGGGAATTAAGTAAGAAACTGACATGGCTCTTATCAAGTCACTTTGAAATGTTGATTAACATTAGGAGGGTACTTGACGACAGATGTTTTGATTATTCTTGAATAAGTTAATAGGAAACAGGAAAAACTAGACCAATAATAAAACTGAATTCAATTTTAGAAAATATTTTAGAGTCATTAATAAGGAATGAGCTGTGAGTTTCTTATCAAGAGAGCAGTCACCACACGGATTTAAAGGTTGAAAGTAAAACCTAGTTTCAGACTAACCTGGTAGACTTTTTTCAAAGGGAGGGACAGAAAAAAAATCTGATCTATTTGTGTTGCAGCAAGACATTTGCAAAAGGATATTTGAACAAAAAAACAAGCACAATATGCTAAGCACAAGCTGGATAGAAAACATGCTCATGAAAATTGAATATGGACTGAGGTTATTCAGTCAACGTATTCATAAATTACTGGAAAAAGGGGTGAACAAATTTGTGACAAATTTGCAGATGATACAAAACTATGCAAGACAGTTAAGTGCAAAGCAGACTGTGAAGAGTTACAAAGGGATCTCACTAAACTGGGTGACTGGGCAACAAAATGGTAGATGAAAGTAATGTACACTGGAAAAAATAATCCAAATTTATTTATACCAAATGATGGGGTCTAAATTAGCTGTTACTACTCAGGAAAGAGATCTTGAAGTCATTGTGGATAGTTCTCTGCTGTGCTTAATGTGCAGTGGCAGTCAAAAAAGCTAACAGAATGTTAGAAACAATTAGGAAAGGGATAAATAATAAAGCAGAAAATATCATAATGCCAATATATAAATCCATGATACGTCCCCACTTTGATTACTACGTGCAGTTCTGGTTTCCCCATCTGAAAAAAAGTTATATTGGAATTGGAAAAGGTGCAGAGAAGGCAATAAAAATGATCAGGGGTATGGAACAGCTTCCATATAATGAGAGGTTAAGAGGAGTGGGTTTGTTCTTCTTAGAAAAAAAGACTATTAGGAAGGAGTATGATAGAGGTCTATAAAATCATGGTGTGGAGAAGGTGAGCAGGGAAGTGTTATTTACCATAACACAAGAATTAGGGGTCACCAGATGAGATTAATAGGCAGCAGGTTTAAAACGAAGTGCTTCTTCACACAACACACAGTCTGCCTGTGAAACTCAGTGCCAGGGAATGTTGTGAAGGTCAAAAGTATAACTGGGTTCAAGAAAGAATTAGATAAATTCATAGAGGATTGGTCCATCAAAGGCTATTAGACAAGATAATCAGGGATGCAATCCCATGCTCTAGGTCAGGGGTGGCCAACCTGTGGCTCCGGAGCCACATGCGGCTCTTCAGAAGTCAATATGCACCTCCTGGTATAGGCACCAACTCTGGGGCTGGAGCTACAGACGCCAACTTTCCAATGTGCTGGGGAGTGCTCACTGCTCAACCCCTGGCTCTGCCACAGGCCCTGCTCCCACAGCACCCCTTCCTGCCCCCTCCCCTGAGCCTGCCATGCCCTTGCCCCCTCCAACCTCCCCAAGCCTCCCGCACGCCACAAAACAGCTGATCGGGCAGTGCGGGGAGGGAGGGGGAGGTGCCAATGGGAGGGGCTGCCAGTGGGTGGGAGGCACTGGGAGCTGATGTGGGGCTGCTGACCTATTACTGTGGCTTTTTGGCAATGTACATTGGTAAATTCTGGCTCCTTCTCCAGCTCAGGTTGGCCACCTCTGCTCTAGGTGTCCCTAAATTTCCAACTGCTAGAAACTGGGATTGGACAATGGGATGGATCACTTGAGATTGCCCTGTTCTGGTCATTCCCCCTGAAGCATCTGGCAGTGGCTACTGTCAGGAGACAGGATATTGAGCAAGGTGGACCACTGGTCTGACCCAGTATGGCTGTTCTTATGTTCAGGGAAGGTTTGCCAACTGAATAAATAATCGCAGCCCACATTCACTCAATTTCCATAAGTATGAGCTGAAGTTCTGAGGATCTGATCATTGTTGAGGGGTAGGAGAGGCTGAGGTGCAAACACAGACCTTTGTGGAAGAACAGTATCTGGGGACTGGACTGTGAGGGGACCGCTGTGGACGGCACCCAAATGGAGGGTTGAGTTAAAGCCAAGGCTCCTGTAAATCCAGGTGCCTGGGTTCTATTTACAAACTGAATCCTGCAAGTTTAGTACAGCATTAATTCAGAGCTATAGTGAATTAATGCTGTGCTAAACTTGAATGGAAACAAGTGGGGTATCCCCAAGCCTATTTCTGCTCAATATCTATTTAAATTATTGCTGTAAGGCAATAGAAAAAGCATGATCTCTAGAGCTGACCATAGGTGCGGAATTCTGGTCAATATTACTGACCATCCTCCCCCAAAGTTAGAGAGTGTTTGGATCCAGATTTTGTTTCAGGCTGCTCTCCACTGATAACTTCCTGGTGGTATCAAAATATTAAAACCTGGATATATATTTGAGAACACAGAATTGAAGGAAGATTTAAACATATTTGAGAAATGGATTGATGTGCAGGTTGTTACAAGTGGAGTTTAATGTTCAAAAATTTAAAATCATGCATTGTGTACTTCAGAAGAAAATATAGGAGAATAAGTTACATCGAATGGTCCGAAGATAGAGTGATCTAGTGAGGAAAAGGATTTAGGAACTGTAATAATTTGAAAGTTGGGACACCATTTCTGGTAGCCACAATGAAAGGAAAAAGATTATTAGATGATATAAATGGAAATAAATTGTAAAGCAAAGGATGAGATTCAACTATATAAAGCTATGAATGGTATGTGCAGTTTTGGTCACCAAAGGTTATCCATATTTTAGAAGATGTATGAAGGAAGACAACATGACTAATTTAGGGCAAGGAAGGAAAGTCGTATAAAGAATTAAATTAAGCCTATGCAGTCTTAAAAAAATGAAATTGCGTTGGGGTTTGGGAATGGGCAGGGACCAGGGCTGTTGTGCCTCTATCTCTGCTGTTACTCCCACCCCTTCTCTGCATTTCCCCACCACCACCTGTGTGAATGCTGTTCACTGCCCTTGCCCCCCACAACCTGTCTGAGAACCAAATGCCCCCCATATCTCCAACATGTCTGAATATTGGACACCCCCATGTCCCTGCTGAGTAGCAGATAGCCCCTGAAACGGGGATAAGAGCCCCCTTTGACTTTCAGTACCCCCATCCCTGCCCTCCCATCAAAGCCAGGCGTGGAGCTGTGGAGGCAAATCGCAACTTCAAGGGATCCATGACACAAGCCATTGGGGTTGGTTCCAAATCATGGTGTACCTAAAGAGTGCAGGAAGAACTATAGGAAAACAACCATTAATAATGCACAGTAAGTACCAAGTCACCATTCAGCTGGGCTCTCCAACCACTACCTTAGCCTCAAGATAAAGAGGCAACTCTATCCTGTACCCCTCCTCCTTACTCAGGGTGGAAACAGTCCATGGATCTGCTAAGGGCAGGGTTTAACTCCAGAGTATACATTTTTCAAATCCTGCCTCATTTGCACACACCTCATAAGGGTCTGTCATGACTGCAGTCCCTGTGCTCACATAAGAACAGGGAGTGCCCCTTCCAAAGAGGGTGGAAAAGATGTGTGGCCATGTAGGTTGAGCAAACCAAAGTGAAATGGGAGGGACCAACCTTTTAGGTACATGGCCCAAGTGTACACTAGGGAAGGATTAGGCAACCTCCTGAGGCAATGCAGCTCTGCTCCACTCTGAACGCAGAGACGAGGCTTAAAGGTATGGCATAGCCCTTAAATTGCTGTTTTCTGATCAAGATGGAAAAGGTAGGCCCATGGGCCTTACCATCCAAATTTCTGGAGATCATCTTACCCCAGGATCGCAGCTGTTGCTAACTTAAACCCCGGTAGGCAGATTCCAAGGCAAAAAGTCTATTGGGAGGAGGTTGTGGAGACAAAAAGTTGCCACAACTTACCCTATTCTGGGAGCACTGTAGAGGGCTAGCATGGTCCCAAAAGTGGGCAACACTAGCCAGTAATAGGTTGTGGTGAGAGTAACCAGGGGACATGCTGATTCATGCACTTACTTTCAGCAGCTTCCTCCAGCAAGGATTATGTGGAGGCCTTGATGAGATTTTAAAATTGGCCCCATCTAACAGGTTTCTCCTTGAGAGGGCAGCAGTAAAAAAGCAACCTCACTTCTCTGAGGTGCAATCTCCTGTGAAGCATAGAGGTCCATGCTGACTCATAAACATGTAATTTTCACCTCCCTGCACCAGCTTTGATCAATCTGGCCTTGTATGTTTGAGATGCTGAAAATACATTATTACTGTATATCTATTTCATATTTGCCATTAAAAATAGAAATATCGGGCAAGATTTTTTACTACAGCTGAGCTCTTCTTAGATGGACTGAGGTGGGAACCATGAGGGACCTAGTTATGGCTACCTAATCCTGAGCTGTTTGGCCCATATTCAAAGGGAGTTGCTCTGATTTACACCATTGGTATAAGGCCCCTATGCCAGTGGAGCATCCGGTGGAGTGCTCTGCGCCGGAACCCCACTCCCGGTCACTTCTCTCCCCTTACATTGTGGGGGCAGCTAGCGAAAGAGATAGCTATGCCAAAGGGGAAGCCTCCTACACAAGGATTTCTCCACTAGCTTTCTCCAGCTGCTTTAAGTTCACTTTGCACCACTTAATGCAGTTCATAACAGACTTAGTGAACTGGAGAATCTGGCTCATGTAACTTGGAGGGGTAGTATTAATTAGCTTCTCTGATTGGATTGTTTTAATTACATGTACTTCTTTGATATACATAGAAAATGGCTCCCTGTGATGTCTGAAAATAGGGTGGCAGCTGTGCATAAGTGTGTATTATACTTTGGGGATTTGTCTACAATAGCTTATCCTAGCAAAAAATGTATACACAAAATTAAACCCACTGAGTGTATTTCCATTCTGCTGAATCGAAAGCTTTTTCTGCATCTGAAGATGTAATTGTGTTATCCAGATTTTCAGTATTTTGTTAAAATATATTTTGTAAACTCACGGAACTATATGGAGATTATTAGGGGGGCATAAATAAAGCTTGGTTTGCAGGCACTAGTTTTTCAAATGCTCACTATAGTCTTGGCTGTCTCAACTTATGAGAATTTTATTATCTGAATTTGAAGGCAATGGATTTCTGATTATATATCTCAGAAAGAAGTGTTTCAGAAAGTACTAGCTTTCTGCAGACCAAAATATAGATGACGTTTTGCACTGTGCAGCTGCCACATAGCTATGCATGGTGGCAGACCAAAGGCCAATAAACTGTTTGGTGTGGTGGGGGGAAACCCAGTGTATTATGGAGAGTTAGTTGTAAATGAAATTCCTTCCTCCCAGGTACTGCTACTCCCTGTTCTGGTGTCCTCAATCCCATTTCCTGACCCCAAAGTCATGCATTCATTCCATGTTGCTATATCTCCAGTCATCTGCTTGATTTAGTCATAAGGCCTTCACTTCCTTCATTGCTGGAGAAGCTTCACCAACTGGAAGAGATCTCTATGTCCCCATCATGATGACAGGTTTCAGAGTAACAGCCGTGTTAGTCTGTATTCGCAAAAAGAAAAGGAGTACTTGTGGCACCTTAGAGACTAACCAATTTATTTGAGCATAAGCTTTCGTGAGCTACAGCTCACTTCATCGGATGCATACTGTGGAAACTGCAGAAGACATTATATACACAGAGATCATGAAACAATACCTCCTCCCACCCCACTCTCCTGCTGGTAATAGCTTATCTAAAGTGACCACTCTCCTTACAATGTGTATGATAATCAAGTTGGGCCATTTCCAGCACAAATCCAGGTTTTCTCACCCCCCCCCCCCACCCCCATACACACACAAACTCACTCTCCTGCTGGTAATAGCTCATCCAAACTGACCACTCTCCTTACAATGTGTATGATAATCAAGGTGGGCCATTTCCAGCATAAATCCAAGTTTAACCAGAACGTCTGGGGGGGGAGGGTAGGAAAAAACAAGGGGAAATAGGCTACCTTGCATAATGACTTAGCCACTCCCAGTCTCTATTTAAGCCTAATTAATAGTATCCAATTTGCAAATGAATTCCAATTCAGCAGTTTCTCGCTGGAGTCTGGATTTGAAGTTTTTTTGTTTTAAGATAGCGACCTTCATGTCTGTAATTGCGTGACCAGAGAGATTGAAGTGTTCTCCGACTGGTTTATGAATGTTATAATTCTTGACATCTGATTTGTGTCCATTTATTCTTTTACGTAGAGACTGTCCAGTTTGACCAATGTACATGGCAGAGGGGCATTGCTGGCACATGATGGCATATATCACATTGGTGGATGTGCAGGGGAACGAGCCTCTGATAGTGTGGCTGATGTTATTAGGCCCTGTGATGGTGTCCCCTGAATAGATATGTGGGCACAGTTGGCAACGGGCTTTGTTGCAAGGATAGGTTCCTGGGTTAGTGGTTCTGTTGTGTGGTATGTGGTTGTTGGTGAGAATTTGCTTCAGGTTGGGGGGCTGTCTGTAGGCAAGGACTGGCCTGTCTCCCAAGATCTGTGAGAGTGTTGGGTCATCCTTCAGGATAGGTTGTAGATCCTTAATAATGCGTTGGAAGGGTTTTAGTTGGGGGCTGAAGGTGACGACTAGTGGCGTTCTATTATTTTCTTTGTTAGGCCTGTCCTGTAGTAGGTGACTTCTGGGAACTCTTCTGGCTCTATCAATCTGTTTCTTCACTTCCGCAGGTGGGTATTGTAGTTGTAAGAATGCTTGATAGAGATCTTGTAGGTGTTTGTCTCTGTCTGAGGGGTTGGAGCAGATGCGGTTGTATCACAGAGCTTGGCTGTAGACGATGGATCGTGTGGTGTGGTCAGGGTGAAAGCTGGAGGCATGTAGGTAGGAATAGCGGTCAGTAGGTTTCCGGTATAGGGTGGTGTTTATGTGACCATTGTTTATTAGCACTGCAGTGTCCAGGAAGTGGATCTCTTGTGTGGACTGGACCAGGCTGAGGTTGATGGTGGGATGGAAATTGTTGAAATCATGGTGGAATTCCTCAAGGGCTTCTTTTCCATGGGTCCAGATGATGATGATGTCATCAATATAGCTCAAGTAGAGTACGGGTGTTAGGGGACGAGAGCTGAGGAACCGTTGTTCTAAATCAGCCATAAAAATGTTGGCATACTGTGGGGTCATGCGGGTACCCATAGCAGTGCCGCTGATCTGAAGGTATACATTGTCCCCAAATGTAAAATAGTTATGGGTAAGGACAAAGTCACAAAGTTCAGCCACCAGGTTAGCCGTGACATTATCAGGGATAGTGTTCTTGACGGCTTGTAGTCCATCTTTGTGTGGAATGTTGGTGTAGAGTGCTCCTACATCCATAGTGGCCAGGATGGTGTTATCAGGAAGATCACCGATGGATTGTAGTTTCCTCAGGAAGTCAGTGGTGTCTCGAAGGTAGCTAGGAGTGCTGGTAGCGTAGGGCCTGAGGAGGGAGTCTACATAGCCAGACAATCCTGCTATCAGGGTGCCAATGCCTGAGATGATGGGGCGCCCAGGATTTCCAGGTTTATGGATCTTAGGTAGCAGATAGAATATCCCAGGTCGGGGTTCCAGGGGTGTGTCTGTGCAGATTTGATCTTGTGCTTTTTCAGGAAGTTTCTTGAGCAAATGCTGTAGTTGCTTTTGGTAACTCTCAGTGGGAGTCTATCAAGCATTCTTACAACTACAATACCCACCTGCGGAAGTGAAGAAACAGATTGATAGAGCCAGAAGAGTTCCCAGAAGTCGCCTACTACAGGACAGGCCTAACAAAGAAAATAACAGAACGCCACTAGCCATCACCTTCAGCCCCCAACTAAAACCCCTCCAACGCATTATTAAGGATCTACAACCTATCCTGAAGGATGACCCAACGCTCTCACAAATCTTGGGAGACAGGCCAGTCCTTACCTACAGACAGCCCCCCAACCTGAAGCAAATACTCACCAACAACCACATACCACTCAACAGAACCACTAACCCAGGAACCTATCCTTGCAACAAAGCCCGTTGCCAACTGTGCCCACATATCTATTCAGGGGACACCATCACAGGGCCTAATAACATCAGCCACGCTATCAGAGGCTCGTTCCCCTGCACATCCACCAATGTGATATATGCCATCATGTGCCAGCAATGCCCCTCTGCCATGTACATTGGTCAAACTGGACAGTCTCTACGTAAAAGAATAAATGGACACAAATCAGATGTCAAGAATTATAACATTCATAAACCAGTCGGAGAACACTTCAATCTCTCTGGTCACGCAATTACAGACATGAAGGTCGCTATCTTAAAACAAAAATCTTCAAATCCAGACTCCAGCGAGAAACTGCTGAATTGGAATTCATTTGTAAATTGGATACTATTAATTTCGGCTTAAATAGAGACTGGGAGTGGCTAAGTCATTATGCAAGGTAGCCTATTTCCCCTTGTTTTTTCCTACCCCCCCCACCCCAGACGTTCTGGTTAAACTTGGATTTATGCTGGAAATGGCCCACCTTGATTATCATACACATGGTAAGGAGAGTGGTCACTTTGGATAAGCTATTACCAGCAGGAGAGTGAGTTTGTGTGTGTGGTTTTTGGGAAAAAAAAAAGGGGGGGGGTGAGAACCTGTATTTGTGCTGGAAATGGCCCACCTAGATTATCATACACATTGTAAGGAGAGTGGTCAGTTTGGATGAGCTATTACCAGCAGGAGAGTGAGTTTGTGTGTTTGGCGGGGGGTGGGGTGCGAAAACCTGGATTTGTGCTGGAAATGGCCCAACTTGGTTATCATACACATTGTAAGGAGAGTGATCACTTTAGATAAGCTATTACCAGCAGGAGAGTGGGATGGGAGGAGGTATTGTTTCATGGTCTCTGTGTATATAATGTCTTCTGCAGTTTCCACAGTATGCATCCGATGAAGTGAGCTGTAGCTCACGAAAGCTTATGCTCAAATAAATTGGTTAGTCTCTAAGGTGCCACAAGTACTCCTTTTCTTTTTATGTCCCCATCATCAACAAAGGGTAAACCATAAGGAAGCTATTACCTGGAGTGATTACTTGTTTGAACCAGGTGACCCATTTAAACTTTTTTCTCCATCATTTAGTAAGGGATAAACAGTCTCATGCTAAGACATAGAAAGAGGCACAGAATATGCTCAGTTCATTAACTGACGTCATTCTCATGAACCTGAGACATAGGCAGTCATGTAAGGCCAAAGTCAAAATTACATAGCTGCTTCTGAAGGGAAAATACTCTTGAAATGAGAAGGGATCTGTCATTTAGGAAGCCATGAGAAATTAAATTTGGACTGACTGAATACCTTAAATTGAAAGTTAAAAAAAAAATTTTTTTTTTTGGCTAAACTTGTTAAATTATATGTATTTGTGCTGAAACTCAAGGCAGTAACCTCCATGAAAGCTGGATTTGGCAGATACATATGCAAGTAACTTTCTAGTGGGTAATATTTAGCATCATGAATTTGATGTCTGTTAGGAATTTCAGAATAATGTCTTAGTGACGAATAGTATTTTGTGGATATCTTATGAAAACTCTTTAAAAAGTTTTTTCATCATATCTTCCTAAAAATTCAAGAATTCTTGTGCTTGTTCTCCTACAACTGTTCTCTAAATTTGCATGCTTATTTCAGTTCTTTAATGCTTTCCCACTCTGTGCTTCAGGTTTCCTCATATTTTTCTCACTTAATCAACTTTCCTCTTTAAATGCTAATATCCAGATGTTTATCGTTTGTCTCTTACAGCTGGTTCCTTTATTTCCATCTCTCATGGTGCTAAGTTGGTTTTGCGGAGAGGAATTAGTTACAGATTAGTCTTCACCATTCTCGGATATCTTTGCTCCACTGTCCTCCACATGCACTGAGGAAGATGGTGCCAGCCTTGTCTCTTTCTTTTCTCGTTCTTCAGTACCACTTCCGTACACCTCTTTACAGTCTAGTGATCTATTAAATGAAACATTACATTTTTATTTATTTTTCTCATTCCTCAGAATAAATCTAGCTGAGCTGCATATTGCCAGCTTCACAAAATTCAAGTTTAGATAATATTAGATGCTAAAGTTTAGTCTCTGTACAGCACATAAGAACCAGTCTTATCTACAACATCCTGTGATTCCACTGCATATATTTTTGTTTGCTCAGAGGGCCTGATTTTCAGTCTAGCCTAAACCGGGCCTTTTATTTGGTGCCCAATGGTTGCATGCACAAAAAGGATGATGAGTTTTCAAAATCTTGCCCAAAATATTGGTTGTTATAGCAAAGATGGTAGTTTCATGTTGAAGTTCAGATTAACTATAAAACCTCTTTAACCACTAATTTTGGTTGATATTAAAATAAAATGTTAATGTATGAGAGGTAAAGCAAATTATTGTCTTACTGTTTTGTTTTGTTTTTTACCCATTGAATACCTTATTGTACTTATTCATGGTATGATTGTATTTATTTGGAATTTAATTCTGGACTACATTAAGTTAAATGTGTTGTCTTCTTCTCCTATGAAGTTTAGAAGAAATGGAAGAGAAATACCAAAACAGGGAATCAAGACCAGAAGATTTACAGCTTATTTCAGAGTTGAAAGACCTGATTGCAGAGAGGGACCAACTCATAAAGAAACTGATTGTAAGACTTTTTGTGCTCTTTCTGGTATTAATATATTAACAGATCTAAATATTAGTCTAATTCCTTGAAAAAACTTAATTAAAATGGATTTAAGGCCTCAGTTCTGCTAACACTTATTCATATGCTTAACTTTATTGCAGTAGTCCCATTGACCTAACTGGAAATGCAGTAGTAAAGTTAAGCACATGCCTAAATGTTTGTAGGACCAAGCTTAATATTGTAAATATGTATCAACATGTACGTAAGTTGCAATTTTTTTTCAAAATTACAATATTCTATTAAAAGTATATTATTCTCTAAAAGCGTAAGTGCTTGAAAGCCAGAAAATTCAAAGTTAAGGTTACATAAGTAGAATATAAAACATATGCATTGGAAAGTATGGGAATACAGAATTAAGGAATCCCAAATAACTTTACTTCCGCCTTTGTATCTGTACCATCCTGTAGGTGCCCTCAGTGTAAGGTAGTTATATTCCCGTGGCTAAATGGTATGTTGAAAAATGGACAGGAAATCTGGTGACTGAGTGTATCTTAAACCCTGTATACATTGGTGTTTTGCCTACATCTGTGGACATCTCAAACCATATTGACCTTGGCTTTTGCAAAAGAGTATACAAATGCTAATCGTAAGTAATACTAGGATTAAGAAATCTGCAGGCTCAGGGAGCTCAACCATTGAGGAAAATGAAACTTTAAAATCGTGTGAGAGTTTTCTATTAGGAAGAGGGGATGGGAGTTAAATATTGTAGGTCTTGGGGTATATATGAAGTGTAACAATAATATTTTTCACTTGTATAGTGCCTTCCATCTGAGGAACTCAATGTACATGCTTTATAAACAACAAGTAAATTAGCTTTACAACACCTCTGTAAAGCAGGTAAGTACTATTATCTCCATTGTACAGCTAAAGAAATTGAGACACGGTAATTGAGACAAGCTTAAAATCTAAGTCTCCCGACACTCAATTTTGTGCCTTACCCCCATTATTCTTCTCTCCAGAGGCAAAATGTTGGTGTTGCTGTTTTGTCAAGGGAAGGTGAACCGGAGAGTAGTCTCTGGTTGAGTAGGTAACATATGTACAGTATAATGAATAGGTGGTGCATACATTCATGAGCATGTTACGGTGTGATAGTAATATGTGGTTCCAATTGTCATATGTAAACAGACTGTCTCATGATTTTGAGTGGATGATTAGTAGGGATATGAGGACAGACTTAAGGTTGTTTGGGGTACCATAACTATAATTCCATACTTTCCAATATTTTCAGTGGGGAGAACTAAGTGTAACTGAATTTCCTGGCTTTCAGATATGTGTGTTTCTTAAAACTACAACATTACATTGTTTCTTTCTCTGAAGTTATTCAGGGCTTAACAAACATTGTTTTGGAATTTCCTTTGGTGTTGTAAAAAGAAAAAGAGTACTAGTGGCACCTTAGAGACTAACCAATTTATTTGAGCATGAGCTTTCGTGAGCTACAGCTCATCCGATGATGAAGTGAGCTGTAGCTCGTGAAAGCTTACGATCAAATAAATTGGTTAGTCTCTAAGGTGCCAATAGTACTCCTTTTCTTTTTGCGCATACAGACTAACATGGCTGCTACTCTGAAATCTTTGGTGTTGTCTTTTTCCTTCAAAGAATAGCTGAATGACACCACATTACGTTTTTAGGTTGGACTGTCCTCACTAGCAGAGCCAAAGCTTCAAAGCAATGGCTAGTTCTAAGATTGCCACCTTTCAGCTAAACAGCTGATATAAATGCCACATCATTGGACTGGGGAAAGAGAGATGTGGGTGGCAGAGGGAGGAATGTGAAAATGTAAGGTGTCTGAGTATGCTGGGTGATGTAGCGAAAGGTGTGGGTACCTTTGCTAATAAGACAGAGAATATTGGAAAGGGCAGGTGTGTTTCCCCTTCCCGCAATAACCTTTTATTGTAGAGCACTCGTTTCACTAGCTCAGGTATATTGAGACTTGTGCTCTACTTGTTCCTTTCACATCTACATGGTCTCTGCTGTTCTGCACACAGTAATAATGTGGTGGATGAGGAGAATTTCGGTTATGTTTCTTTTTGAAAAATCTACAAACTAAATTGCCCGAAGCTCAGTTTTATCAACCTTGAAGATAGAGGAGTAAGCTAACCCTGTCCAGATTTGATCCTGTGACTCTAGGAAAATTAAATATTTCAAATCAGGTGTTTAAATCACTAAGACAAACCCTTCATCAGAGCATGAATATTCCATTATAACTTCTCACATTTTGTTTCTAAACCTGCTTGTCTTTCAGCAGAAAATACTACCAAACATCCACTCCCTTAATTCTTCCCATTCCATCCCAGTTTATGCATTCTTGAGAGTCTCCCACCCATTCCTGACTATGTAGAAAGCATCCCACAGAAGCAAAGTGAATTTCCTGGTATACTCTGTAGTTTACTAGAGAAGGACTGGACTAGGAATCAGGAGTCTTAGGTTCTAAACCATCTTTTATAGTTGCTTGCTATGTGATGTTGGACAGGTCTGTTAAACTTTCTGAATCCTGTAAAACTGGTAATATATATACTCTAGGAATGTTGTGAGCTAAATAATAGGATTTTCCTGTCTGGCTGAGCTGCTTTTAGTGTGACTGTAAATGAGGTTGGTCTGGTCTTCAACCTAATTGTGAGGTTCATCATCTGGCCCGCTGACGTGCTATATATACTGAACATGCACAATATTGTTAAGATGAGAATAAAATATAGGAGTTTTTGGCTCCCAGTCTTGTAATGTGCTAAACCATATGACCTCAGGAGAGTTAGAGATACCATCATCACTTTCTTCAAGAAAATATTTTTACTGTACCAATGAATTTAGAGGAAGAGGAGGACATAAATTGTCTTTATGTTGCTTACATTTTTTACACCAGACAGTTCTTTGCTGAACTTTACTAAGTCTGTCAGACTCTTGACAAATCTTACAAGATTTAGTGGATCTTAAGTCTGCAGCAGCATGATGGAATGTTTGACGCTCCTAATTCAGCAAAAATAGCTTAAAAAAATTAAAAAGCAGGGTTTTTTTAAATCGTAGAAGTTCAAGAACTTGAAGAAACCAATTTGAAGTTTTTATGTCAAGCTACCTCTGAGATATTTCATGACAAAATAGCATTAAGTCCTAAATGTAAGCCATATCTAATTTTCCCAACTTCCATATCTCAGAAATTGCTTGTCCAATTTACCTCACTTTTGGCACCAAAAAGAAGAAAAAGTTCCTCTGGTCATAGACCACACAAACAAGATTTATGTCAGACAGGACCTAACACAGGATTTTAGACAGGTGAGGATGGGGACAAATCAGCTTAATAAGGGGAAACTGGTTACAACCAGACAACTACTCTGAACCTTCACAGCTCAAAGTGCTTGTTGCTGAATTAGGAACATCAGAATATAGTCAGGCTGCTGTAGCCTTATTTGGGGAGTTGTAGACACTCAGCATATCATAGGATTGGGAGGGCCTCTCTTAGCAACTCCATAGGGATGATGTGTGCATTAGTTAAAAGTTCATACAACATTTTGAAAATGTAAAGCATTTGAAATTAATGGCACTTGAGAAGGCTCACTTCTCAGCCTTTAGTCTTTTTTACTACAGCTTCACTGATGGGGACATATTTGACTGAGGCCACACAAGAGGATAGTGACAGAAAAAAGATTGGTTTCAGAGTAGCAGCCATGTTAGTCTGTATCCGCAAAAGGAACAGTACTTGTGGCACCTTAGAGACTAACAAATTTATTAGAGCATAAGCTTTCGTGAGCTACAGCTCACTTCATCGGATGCATAGAATGGAACATACAGTAAGATGCTTATGCTCTAATAAATTTGTTAGTCTCTAAGGTGTCACAAGTACTCCAGAACAAAGATTAAGTATTGTGGGTCCCTGTCTATCCACAGTCCACTAAACTATGCTGTCTCTCAAGTGTAAAATGTACATAAGAGAAACCCGTTAATGTAAATTATTTAGTGTTTCTTTAATTGTATGTAAGATCATACATAAATAAATTTTAAGTAATGGATTGATTGGAATTGATAGAAATACAGGTTTGGAACTGAATGTGTTTGAAACAGTGTTATATACAGATCTTGCCATTAGCTAGTGGAAAATGCATAAAGAGAAGTTTGTATTTCTTGTTCTTCTTTATTAGGATGACAAAAAATTCTATCAACTGGAACTAGTCAACAGAGAGACTAACTTCAACAAAGTGTTTAATGCAAGCCCTAATGTTGGAATTATTAATCCACTGGTGAAGGTAGGCTTCACAGGCTCTATTGCTAAAATGGAAAAGAAATCTATGTTAATACATAGTGTAAAAAAAAAAAGTATATAGAGACATGATAGTCTCTGTATTTTGTTAGACGTGTTAGTCTCTATATTTTGTTTGATGTGTTCAGAACACTGCATATAGTTTATTGCTTGCCTGTATTCTATTTATTATTATTTATTTGTATTATGGTAGTAGTACTTAGGGATCCAAACTGAGATTGTGTGCCAGTGTGCTGGCTACTGTGAAAACATAGCATAAAAGATAGTCCCTGCCCTGAAAAGCTTAAAATCTAAATAGACAAGATAGACAACAGATAGAGGAGGAAGGATTATAACATACAAATAAAGTGAGCAGTGATGATCTGAAAATGTCATGTTAGTTCCATAGAGACACAAGGTGGGTGAGGTGGTAAATATTTTTTATTGGACCATCTTCTGTTGGTGAGAGAGACAAGCTTTCAAGCTTACACAGAGCTCTTCTTCAGGTCTGGGAAACATCAGAGTGTGGCAGCTAAATACAAGATGGAACAGATTGTTTAGCATAAGTAGTTAACCCATACTTCAGAGGACCATTCAAGGTGAAGTGGCTCGTTAACACCTCTCCAGTCATGAGGGGAGGAGAGAAAAGGGAGGAAAGGCAGCTGTGGGTGGTTGTTAGTGGGTTATACATTGTTGTAATAAGCCAAAACACTGCATTTATGGAGTTAAATCAGTCTCTTACCTTAACTAACCTTTTAAAGGTTTCACATAAGATCATATAAGAACATTTCCCTGTCTCTCCCCCATATGCTGTCTGTAGGTTCCCTGGTCCCTCATATTTTGCAGGGCCCAGCAGCTCTGTAAAGCTCTTTGGTGTGCAAGGTCCCCTGGTACTGCTACATTAAAATTGGTCTCATAGTAAACTCTGGAGTGCTCTGTGTGGGAAAACTCAAAATGTGAGAAATTTAAATAAAATGGAAGCCTGGGCCTAACAGACAATATCAGAACTGTGGACACCTAAACCAGATCAAGGGGCGGTTTCCACTTAAAGGCGCATGTAGAAATACAGACACTGCACCCCTGTTAGTTGGGCATGCAAATATCAGCATAGAAGGTGAAGCATGGCTTAGGTGAGTAGAGTAGAGTACCCTACCCTGGCTCTCTAAATAACAATCAGTGCCTCTCACATCTACACTGCCATTTTTAGCAGTGTAATCTCCCATTCCTGGAGTCTTTCCCCACTGCAAACTGGTCAGAGCTTTTTACTGTGACATGTAGCTTACAGGCACTCTATACACTGCCAGAAGATAAAGGGTTGGGAGTGTGTGTTCAAAAGTTTTGGAAGATTTTCTCAACCAGTTGTCTTAAACTTTTGAGGTTTAAATATGGATGTTAGCTGGTGTGGGTTTTTTTGTTTTCTTTTGGGATTGTTGAGTTAGGTTTTTTTTTTTTTTTTTTTTTGTCGCTTTGATTTATGAAGCACTTATACAAACTTCTGCAGCCTCAGATCTTCAGACTGATCACTCACAAATATTTGGACATACACTTCTATCATTTATACCTTTTCAGATCAGAGCCATAATCCATAAACGTGCCTTAAGAATTAAAAGATTTCTAGAACTTGGATTTTGTATAATTACCTAGCAATGTTTTAGATTTAAATTATTTTACATTATATTAGTTTTCTAGTTTAAATTAAATAGAAACTTTATTAAACCATTTTCTTCAGCTCATCAGGAATAATTGTGACCTTATCCAATTAAAAAAAAACCACATACTGAGCTATGCTGATGGCATAGCAACAGTCTAGAGTGCTAGCACAGAAAAGATATCCATGGGTTCAGAAGCAACTTGGGAATTCATAATTAAGGGCCTGACCCAGTGTACATTGCAGTCAAAGGAAGGATGCCTACTGACTGGAGTAGAATTAGGATCAGGCCCTAAAAGTTGCAGAAGTGATTTGTGGGAATGTGAGCCATGGGGAAAATATTTGGGAAGATGCTTGTTTCCTCTTGGCCAGGCTAAACAGCAGGATTAAAACTTATTGAAACTGAACAATACTGTAAATTCTACTTTTACTGGAATAGAGATGATGGAATAAATAGTCAACAAAAAAGGAAAGTAAGACTGAGGGAGACAACCTAAAACGAAGGGGGGAAATAACAGCTAATATTGCATTAATAAAACATAACTGTGATCAGTCAGAATAACAACATGAAGATTCAAGCGTCATTAGTTTGTTTTTCTTCTTTCTCATGTATCTTTATTTTACTTATTCAAATGTTTCTCTTCATAATAACCAAATGATCAAGATCTGGGAAGTGCTGCATTCAGCATAGTTAAGATAACGTTGTGAAAGTAAAAGAACGAGGAGTACTTGGGGCACCTTAGAGACTAACAAATGTATTTGGGCATAAGCTTTTGTGGACAAACACCCACTTCATCAGATACATGGAGTGGAAAATACAGTAGGAAGATAGATATACAGAGAACATGAAAAGATGGGGGTTGCCTTACCAACTCTAATGAGACAAATCAATTACAGTGGGCTATTGTCAGCAGGAGGAAAAATCACTTTTGTAGTGGTAATCAGGATGGCCCATTCAAACAGTTGACAAGAAGGTGTGAGTAACAATAGGGGGGAAAATTAGCATGGGGAAATAGTTTTTAGTTTGTGTAATGACCCAGACCTGGCAATGGGGTTTGTTGCAAGGATAGGTTCCTAGGTTAGTGTTTTTGTTGTGTGGTGTGTGGTTGCTGGTGAGTATTTGCTTCAAGTTGGGGGGCTGTCTCCCAAGATCTGTGAGAGTAAGGGATCATCCTTCAGGATAGGTTGTAGTTCAGGGATCTCAAACTCAAATCACCATGAGGGCCACATGAGGACTAGTACATTGGCCCAAGGGCTGCATCACTGACACCTTTTCATATAAAGATACAAAAGCCCCCCCACCCTGCCCTCAGCCCCGCCCCCACTCCACCCCTTTCATGAGGCCCTGCCTCTGCCCTGCCTCTTCCGACCTCTTCCCCAAATCCCCACCACTGCCCCACCTCTTCTCTGCCTCCCCCCCGAGCGCATGGCTTCCCGCTCCTCCCCCCTCCCTACTGGAAAGTGCTAAGCATCACCAAACAGCTGTTTGACGGCAGGAAGCACCTGGAGGTAGGCAGAGGAACAGGGACGTGGTGCGCTGGGGAGGCAGCAGGTTATAGGAGCTTTGCGGCCACAGGAAATAACTCTGAGGGGATATGGGGGGGCCGGGGAGTTGCAGGCTGCGTGTTTGAGGCCCCTGTTGTAGATCCTTGATGATGTGCTGGAGAGGTTTTAGTTGGGGGCTGAAGGTGACGGCTAGTGGCGTTCTGTTATTTTCTTTGTTGGGACTGTCCTGTAATAGGTGACTTCTGGGTACTCTTCTGGCTCTGTCAATCTCTTTTGTCACTTCAGCAGGTGGGTATTTTAGTTTTAAGAATGCTTGATAGAGATCTTGTAGGTGTTTGTCTCTGAGGGATTGGAGCAAATGCGGTTGTATCTTAGAGCTTGGCTGTAGACAATGGATCGTGTGATGTGGTTGAGTTTTGACTGCATTTTAAATTTTAATTAAATAAATTAGTATTTAGTGGAAATCCCACATTCCCAGTACTGCTAGATATATTTTTCCCAGTTTTCTTGAAGCTACTCTACACTGGATATGAAAAAAAATTCTTTGATTTTCCCCTCCTCAAAATCCAGTCTCCTTCCCCCACTCCAATATTTTTCTGTGGCAGTCTTTGTTTCATCAGCCTTCTATTACAAAGTGACTTGATTCAGTACTATTAATGAGGCCATGACATATTATTCAGCATTGACAGCAGTTATTTTTAACATGTGTATCCAACTATACAGCAGCTGTGCCAGTGTGAACCAGCGGAGTGTGCTGTCCATTTGCACCCGTAGACATTGCCATATGTTGGTGGGAATAGGGGCAGGAAAAAAGCCCAACATATAAGGATGAAAAACCTGAGCATTTTCCATCAACTGTAGTGTAAGAGCTTCAGTGGGCAAAAAGCCGAAGAGTTCAGTGGGTGATGTCAGTGAGAGAGAACAGCAGTCCTTGGGTAGTTAAAGACCAACATCTCAATTAGTAATGACTTTGTCTCCCCTTGCCAAAATATTTTGTCCTTTCTTGTTCTGAGAGCACTGGATTTTGTTTGTTTGTTTTTCAAGTACATGTTACTAGAGAACAGTTTTAGAGGGAAAAGGAGACTCTTAGGTCAGGAATTGTAAGTAACTCTGGTCTTTGAACATTGAGTCATGATTAGGCAGAATCACTGCAGCACGATTGACAGCTTCTTAAATGTATGCCGCAGATCTCTGTAGTACTATATGGTCACGCTATTTGAGATTCTATGATGTTTTGAGTGAATTTAATGAAAGTGCTAAATGTTATTTTGTATCTTCAGAGTGCACTGTTTACAAAATTCTAGAAACCTAGTTTATTATATGTATTTTACAATAGAAACTATTTTATTTTTCCTGAGTGCTTGGATGTAGAGAATATACTCAGGAAAATTTAAAGGTAGTACGTAAGAGAAAGCTGCCAGAAAAAAATGACCCATGAAGCACAAAGCTTTAATACAATATAATTTCTTTTATACCACTACTGGTATACTTTACAGACAAATCCCTGATACTTTCACTAATCTGTTTTATCACACATAGTGTATGTGTGATAAAACAAAGTGGGACAGTCTTAATTTAATCCTTCTCAACGGAAGACCTTTCCCCCTAGTACTTAAAAAGGGACCTTACTGTTCCCTCTATCAAGACCCTGATTTATATTGACCTTTATTCAGGTGGGAGGGGGAGAGAAACACTGAGAGTAACCCCCTTTGGAACATATTGGCTCAGTGTGGTTGTTTCAGGCTGATCTATGGAGGTGTTGTCTCTGAACTTTGAATGTGCTACATTAGCAGCACTTGCCGCTACCAGCCAGGTAAGAGGCCAGAATTCAAACCTAGGTCTCTCATCTGGCAGTACTGGACACTATCAATAGGGCAATGTAGCCATCTACATTTCAACTTTTTCTATACTTGAACTCATTGTTCCTGTTGTTTCAAATGCAGTTCTACTCTTCAGAGTAGATGTTATAATTTTATGACAGAATTACAGATGAATTTGTCTCTTGGGGGCTCCATATAAAATGTTTACACATTTTACACAGTTTGCACAGTTTACAAGTAACAAGATTTTTTTCTAAGTGCTTTAGATGGGGTTGTATATGTATTTATGAATAGTATTTGTGAGAAAAAATGAACCCAGTTTCACTTTTAAATCAAGTGGAGTATATTTTTAATGAAAACCTTGTTACTGTGTAAATAGGAAGTACATGAGCCAGAAGTAATCAATAGATATTAAATATGGTATGCCTCACTAGACCATTTCTCTGTAAAAACTTTTGAGATTTAAACCTCCCATATATTTATAAGTTCTGAAAAATCAGTGAGTGGGAGATAAAGCTAGTACTGGCATGGCAAATAGTAGATAATCATTCATTTTACCTCGTAATAAATTACTGATACTAAAATATCAATATCAGAATACAGGTTTCAGAGTAGCAGCTGTGTTAGCCTGTATCCGCAAAAAGAAAAGGAGGACTTGCGGCACCTTAGAGACTTACACATTTATTTGAGCATAAGCTTTCGTAAGCTACAGCTCACTTCATCGGATGCATTAAGAATAACTCCTCTTTCTCTTTGAATCACTTGAAGTACTGTCAGTTGAAGTTGAAAGATACTTCAAACTGAAAAGTTTATTTAGTTGTGCCATCTAGTGGCTAGAAATATTCTACTTAGAGATAAAAGGTTGTGCTTTTTTCTTTCTGGCAAGGAACTGAAATACAGTGTAGGATCAGTTATATCCTTCATAATAATGTAATACACCGATTGATTTGGGGGTCACTAGTGCTTTAATAAAAGAATGTACCTTAATTACAGATTTTCTAAGTTTCTGGTCGAAGACAAAAACTAATTGTTTACCAAACTATACTTAAATGGCAAAGTGAAACGTATTGAACAGATTTACCTTTCCCGCCAATGAATTTGCTGCATTGCATTTGACAACAGAACTATTTCACTAATCCAGAGAATGTGTTTAAGTAGAAATGAAGGATAGTAGACTGAAGTATAATTTTGTAGAGAACTAGCTACCTCCCCATCTCCATCCAATAAAATATCTTGCTCTATACGTTCAATCCATGAGAATAATATACATATTGACTGCTGAGCTAGGCCTGAATTCCTTAGTAAATTTGCTTAAATATTTAATTTTCCTTTGAGAATTTATGCTATTCGGCATTGTTCAAGGAATACAATAAAGGTGCAATTATAGA